>NC_050083.1:13742366-14942366 GCF_009764565.3 Dermochelys coriacea | reverse complement strand
ACAAAGCAGTTTCCTGAGCTGGACTTCGCATGGCCAGCCCGTTACACCCGTGGGCCGTGACGGAGCTGGGGCCACAAGGCTGTATGTTCAGATCTGAGCTAGTGGACGGGTTGTGTTGTTTAGCAGTACAATGAAGTCTAGCGCGTGTGTGATTGGTGTCAAATGCTGTACATGTGGACTTCCGAAAACTCCGTAATAAAAGGAACTCATCACTCCGTATGTCCTGCATCTGGGTCTCCATCCACCTCCAATTGCACCCCTCTGCCCAGCTGAGGTTATTTCCCTGGGGCTCTCAGTGCTGGGAGCATCTCGCGTGCCCAGAGCAGCTCCTGGCAGGGAGCACAGCTCACGTGAAAGAGAAATGGCTCTGCGGAGCAGAGCTGACTGCAGCAGCTGCTGCCTGCCTCCCTCCCTTTCATGCCAACCCCAGAGAGGGATGGGCCCAGGTGTCTTTCTGCTGCCAACAACTTAGAATTACCCAAGGGCCGTGCTCCCAGCTAATGCCCCTGGAAGTGTTTTCCCCACCCGGCCCTTGCATGCTCCTTTCCCGTATGCTGGCTCACGCCAGCCTCGCTGGAATTTACCACGCTGGCAGGAGGAAGTGGGTTCACTTGAAGAAAACTAGGACTAATTACTGCTGGCCTGGCCGAGCTTTGATCAGCAGCAGCCTTTCCCGCCATTGAAGCTGCCGGGAACCCATCTGCTGCACCTTGGCAGCCGCTCTGAGAGAGGAGCAGCTTCACTTCAGAGGTTAAACGAGCATATTTGCTTTTCTAAATATAAAAGCCCAGATCATTTCTACGGGTAGAGTCTTAAAGGGACAGCTCCTCGCCCAGCATACGACTGCATAACGCTCATGAAGCTTTGCTGATTTACTGCAGCTGAGGGTCTGGCCCCAAATTCGATCTACCTCATTGGGGTGGATTTCCAAGCCCTTCACAAAAATGAGTTGGGTCTCTCAACCCCTCTATGACACAGGTCAGTGTTAACATCCCTGTTCTACAGATGGGGAAACTGAGGCACAGAGAGTAAGTGACCTGCCAAGGCTGTTCAGAGTGTCAGTGGCAGAAGTAGGAACAAAGCTCAGGGGTTCCTGGCTCCCGGGCCCATGTTTGTTCCACTAGGCCATGCTGCCGGCAGACAAGGAGCCAGAAACGTGGTTAGTAAACCTCAACCTGCACCATGGGCTTAGGGGAAGGAAAATCAATGCCAGACATACAAACCCAGCCCAGGCTTTCTTGGCTGAGATAGGTGAGACACGCAGGAAATACCCCATGCTGCCAAAGAGCGCAGCCACCTCCCTGCTCCTACTAACCCCCCCTTGAGCTGTGGGCCAAGGGCACAGGGTTGGGGGGGGACGTTGCACACTGAGGGGCAATGCCCATTCAACAGCAGTCTTATCAGGCTAGCAGAGAGGCGCACATCATGCTCACCAGCCATGGGCCAGACCTTCCGCCCCAGTGCAGCTTTGGAGCCAATGCAGAATGTCATCTCCCCCTGCAGCCCTTCCCAGCTGGGGTGGGCACTGCAGCTGAGCATCCTGCATCTGACACTGGCTGGCGTGGGGGATGGGAGATGGGTGAAGGGAGGGACTTGGACAATTCGTCGGGCTTCTGGCAGGGACGATTCCCAGAAAAGCTGGCTAGGGAGGAATGTCAATGAGAAAAGTTTGTCCTTGTGGAGCAGAGCTGGAGGGGTGGACTGCAGGGGCCAGGCAGAGGGTCTCAACAACCAATGCCACCCAGCACCTTCAGTCCCAGTGCTGTAGAAGTGTGCAATTCAGGGGGTCCTTCTTAGACCCCTGCTGCTTTGGGGTGTCCAGAGATCAGCCGTGACCGTGAGCCCTTTTGTTCATCTCCACTTGGCCAGGCCCCTGCTCCCACTGTGCCCACAGTCCAGCCCCTGTGCACTGATGCTCTCCCTGGGGCCACCACTGAAGGCCACTTGGAAACGTCAACTGGTGCAGAACACAGCTGCTTGCTCGCCTCGTGGTGGCTCGTGGCTGGACACAGTGCATCACCCCCACGCTCCAGAAGGCTCTCCAGGTGCAATCCCTTATGGTGATTTGAACCCACACATCCCTTCATGGTGGTGCTGCTGCATGCCTTGGACAGATGCTTCACTCCTCATGCTCTAGCCCAGCCATGACGTAGGAACGGACAGTCCCTTGATCTGGAATCTTCTCTTCCTTGGCCCGTGGAGTTGGGTTGCCATCTGGGCACATAAGGTCCCACTAACCACGGAGGCTTTTCCAGATACGTGGTCAGTTGCTGTCCCAGCCAGACAGCAGTCGAAGGGATCTCTCTCTTGCCATTAGTTGATGTAGTTTCAGGTCCCATGGGTGCACGGCACTGTTCACGCACACCTAGAGCCTGCAGCAGCCCCTTCGGAGAGATGGCAACAAGAACTCATCAAGCGGGCAGGTACAATCCAGGAGTAACTCTCAGATCCCCGAGCGCAGGGCAGGAACTCCGCTGGCCAGGGCTGCCCACTGCCTTTGCTGCCAGCTGAGGGTGACTCACAGCTAGTTAACAAAGTGGGTCCGGGGCTGCTTTCTCCAAATGAGGTGGCAAATCAAAGGAGAGCGTTAAGGACCCTAATCAGAGCCAGCTCACTGCTCCCATTGTGGCCACTCAGACAGGCCCAATCAGTCAGCAGTCTGCTCTCCATCTCCACCCAGCTTCCCAATGGGATCCCAGCCTCTGGAATGTGCAGCAATAAACCCACTGAGCCCATGTGGCTCGGGGGGGGGGGGACGGGGACAGGGATGGGGACTTGGTCATTAACACTGCAGCTTATTTAAAGGAGGCAAAGCCCAGCAGCCTGGCTCATCCTGGTCTCTGGTGCAGCTCTGCATAGACTGGCTGCCCAAGCAGAAGCAGCAAGGTAAGCAGGGCTCTGCTACTGGGAGAACTGACTTGCTCCATGAGATGCTCTTCCCCTGTCCTAGGCCCCGGGACCGTGAGCAGCCTCCGCTCTCACTAGAATCAGTGAGGGAGCTGCAAGCTCTCAGGAACAGGCCGGATGGGCCACGTCTGTGGCCCTGTGCTGGGTAAGGAGCAGAGCGCTCCAGGTACCCGCTAACCACAGCTCCTTGTGGCCCTCGGCCGAGAGGCTATCAGGCTGGCTGTGGAGTCCCTAAAAGGGGGGAGCGGTTCCCAAGCCAGTCCAGCCTTTACATCAACACCTGGCAGCCTGGTGAGCTCCTTTGCAAGTGGCTGACGGTACCCGAGGGCCAGAGCCCAGGGCGCGAATGAGGAGCAGAGACCTCTGTGGGAAAGCGAGGCCCCCCCGGAGCCCTCTTCCGCCTGTCTCCCCCCAGCAGCTGCCAGGCACAGTTCTCTCCTGGTCCTCGTGCTTTGATTTTAAGTGTTCCGAAGTTGCCACATCCAGCGAGGAGCGGGCATGGTCTCTTGCTGCTGGCTGGGTTAGCCACAGCCCCGGTGCGGCTTGGACACCCATGGCTGTCCCTCACCCGACCCCTGCCGCCTGACAGTCCTTGGGGTAGCAGCACAGAGACAGACATGGGAGTTCAGCCTCCAGGCTCCTGTGGCACAGACACCCACCCGTAAAGGAGATGGGCCACCCACCCATGCAACACAGGGCCCTAGACAGCCGCAGCTTCCTCACCTGCCTCTGGGTGCAGGGACTTTAATGGAAAGGATTTCCTGGGAAAACATCTTCTCCCTTAGGCCAACCCTCCCCACCCTCCTTTACAGAGAAGGAAACTGAGGCATAGAGCCATCGGGTGACTTGCCCAAAGTCACACAGTGGTAGTTCTAAGAATGCAACCTCAGTCTCCTGCTCTCTCTGGTACGGCACAGTTCCCTGCTTTGATCACTAGACCACGCTGCCTCCATTTCAGTGGGGGGCTTCGGAGCCTCATCAAAAGAGACATCAAGCATCTTTACTGAATGCCATTAGCAGGTGGCCATTAGCCTTTGGTACCATTAGCTTTGCTGTGTAGTAGAAAGCAGAGGATTGTTCAGGTGAGTGCACTGAAGCTTTCCCTGCAGTACTCCTGGGAGGAGCCTACAACTTGAGATCCCATCATTATAATGAAAGGGTCCTGGCCTACGGTCCATCAACCCTCGCCCAGGCAGAGCTGTGCTCTTCCCGCATTGCAAACCAGGCGAGTGCAACAGGATTTGAATGTATAGCGCACAGGGTATGTCTACCCTGCAGCCAGGTGCGAGTCTCCTGGGAACACAGACCCGCCCCAGCACAGCTTGAGCGAGGGGGCTCAGAACAGCAGTGTGGGTACTGCAGCGCGGGCTCTGCTCCATCTCCCTGCGTTGGGAGGCTCGCTCTCGGCAGCGGCGTAGTCAATAGCCAGAGACCCCCAAGCACCTAGAGAGAATGCGAGTGTAGCAGAGAAGGGCACCAGGCTAGCGGGGCAATCGGTTCACACATCCGACCCCAGACCCCATAGAGTGGCTCTTGGAAGCGGGGCTTGGCGAGGAACTTCCAGCACGAGCCATTCGATGCTGGAAGATTTCCAATAGGCCCCTAGGGACTGCCAGGCCAGATCCTGCTCTGCTGGGTGCCACAATAGACAGGCAGGCAGCTCGGCTCAGCTGCTTTGCAGAACCTCCCCGATGGACTCTTGGGTGCGGCTTCTCTCTCACCCTGAGCAGGGAGCGGTTGGCTGGGGGGTTCTTCTGCACTGGGAGCCTCATTAAGAGGTGGCTGCTTTTAGAGGAGGTGCTGACATCTGGGAAGAGATTCACTTACAGGCACATGCCTCCATTTTTCTTTTCCATTCCCACCACCCAGATGAAGGCCCCCTACTCCTTGTTCGGTCTCCTCCTCTTGAGCTTGGGAGCCTGTGCCCCTCCTGACGACAGAAAGGAGACGGGAGAGCCAGGGGATGGGATCCGGTTTGAGACAAGCTGGCAGGGACCAGCAGATGACGCCTCTCAGAACAGCCTGTGGAGGGAAGTGCTGCGGTGGAGGAGATTCGAAGACCTCCGTTCCCTGTTCAACGTGGCCAAGGAGCTCCAGGGCTTTGGCAAGGAGAGGGCTGGGTTCAGGTTCAGGTTCGGGAGGCAGGAGAGCCGGGAAGAGGAAGGCGAAGGGGTCGGTTTCCTGCAGGGGGAGGGTGAGAAGCGCAGCAGCACCCTGGGGAACCTGGCGGAGGAGCTCAATGGCTACAACAGGAAGAAAGGGGGATTCAGCTTCCGCTTTGGCAGAAGATGAAGGACTGGACTTGACTGAGTCACCCCAGGAGGTCTTACCCTTTATTCTGCCCTTCCCAACTCCTGCCATCTCCAGCCAAAGAAGTGCTCCGGGTCCTATTCTCTTCTACCCTGCCCACTAGTTTCCCTTGGAGAAGAGGGCTCGGGGAGGTTGCTATTTTTGGATAGTACTCTCTCTCCATCACTTTCAACTCTGTCCCAGATATCACATCCCCACCTCACTGTCCATGTCCCTGCTAGGCCAGGCCCCTGATCGGGGATTTGGGGGGTGGAGGAGAAAAGAAGGGTGGGTGTTAAAACCCCGGCACCTTGTGCTGCCTTTACTGGAGCACATTATAAGTGACTGAGGGCTGAGCATTGTTCACGCTGCCCCTGATTGTTCTGAGCAGTCGCCCACTCCACTGTCAGGGCGTTGAGCGGGGTGTGCTGCTATGAATGAGAATCGGCAGACCCAGCACTGCCGGGCTGGTAAGTTAAAGTAGAGTGACTGAATGACTATAGGGGGACAATCAAAGTGTTGACAGTCTCCATAGGGGCTGCCTGGAGCTGACATCCGGAATACGGCTGTGAATGAGGAATAGGTCCCACTGGGCACGGTATACAGTTCTAATAGTTCCTGCTCTCTCTCATTAACACAAACTCCCTCCGGCAGCAAATGCTGTTCAGTGTCACGATGCCATTTACAACAGGATTGCTCCTGCGTGCAAACCAGGACCAGGCAAAATGGCCCAATAAACTGTCATCCTTCAAAATCCCACAGAGCGAGTATGCCAGGCCAGCCATCGGATAGGGGCCAGGCTGGATCCCAAAGCATTGCTGTCTCACAGATCAGACTAGGGCAGCTTTTGTTAACCGCTGTCATACTGACGCGGGACCGGCTGACTGACAATAGCATTGCAGAGCAAGCCCAGATCTTTGCCTTGCTGCTGAATTGTGCCCGCTTTAACTACTTGGGCCTTGCCTGCATGCCCATGTTGGTTAAACAGTCCCAGTGCTGGCAAAGTGCGTGGAGTCCCAAGTACAGCTTGGTTGCTGACATTTTAAGCACAGCGTCATCTACCCCCGGGACACTGTGGTGGAGATGCCAGTGGCTGGTGCACACTAACACTGCTGCCAACTCTACCACTAGTGAAGTTTCACCACTGGGAGGGCTTACCAAAAAATATAGTGCCGGCAAGGCCCTGCAGACTGAGCCTGATTCTCAGCACTGGCCTCTCTTTTTTGCAGATGCTATTTTGTAACTAACTGCAACCTACTGTGCATGCTTTTCTGTGCCCTCCATCAATGGCAGGAACAAATATGAATAATTAGAGGTCTGATTACCTGGCTTGGAGGTGCTAAGGGGCTAATGGCTACTAATATTTCACCGCGGGCACACAAAAAGTAGCGGCAATTATTTGCAGGTGCTGAACTGCACTCTCGAAAGCAGAGAGCATGTCAAGACTTGGCTGAAAAGCCAGGCTCCAAAAGGGGCACTGTAATGCACATTGTGCAGGCAGCCCTCTCAAAACCAGCGCCTCCCTCAGAAGCCAGCACAAATTACTTTCTTAGTTGACTGGAACTATACTAGAAATGGTGTGCGAATGCTTCCAGTGGGTTACCCGAGACCTGGGTATGGTACAGATTTCTCTGGATAGAGAAGTGGACCCGATTCCAGTTTCAATTACACTGACGTAAAACTGGATTTGCAAGGGAGCTATTCTGGATTTACAGTGATGTAGGAGCAGAATCCTCCCCACCCGGTACAAAATGCACATTACCCACACCCAGGTCACCCTAAGGATTAACTTGACTGGCTGTCTGGAAGGCAGCTGCTATTTGAAGGGGAGAGGCGAGGCAGGGCATTTTTCCTTTCCTCCCCTTCAGCACTGTAACTGAGCTCTCACTGCAAGCAGCATTTAAAATATTAAGGTGCCCAAGCAGCACTCAGCGTGTCCAAGCCAAAACGGACTCAACCGGGGGAAAGGAGTCAGATGTGTTTCAAAATGCACTTTTGGTCCTTCTCTAATCCCATCCCACAAAAGGCCCCGAGTTCAGAGAACACACATGCACCAGTCTGATTGAACAGCAGAGCTGGGGAGCTGTTATTGATGTTACCATGGCAACCCCTCTCTCTTTTTCCCTTTGTGAATGTTCAAATCCTCAGTAAATATCCACTTGTCAATTTTACGCAGCGCTGCCAGGAGGACAGTTGCGTTTTTACACACAGCTCAGCGAGAGTCGGTAGCATTAAATATTTCACCCTGAGAACCTTGCGTTTTGTCAGGGAAAACCCATCGCTCTGCAGCAGTGACACTTGGCAGGGAAGAGCAGTTTTGCCCACTTTGGGAGAGGAAGTGAAGCCTAGTGATTAGAGCAGGGGGCTGGGAAACCAGGACTCCAGGGGTTCTATTCCCAGCTCTGGGAAGGAACAGGGGACTGTATGCAAATGTCTGTACAAGATTATTATAAAGGGACAAAACTATCTACCATTAGGGCAACTTCTTACAAGCCAGAGACTTTCATTTTGCTTACCTGGTGACTGGAGCAGACCTAGGTGTGTCTGAGCTTGGTTTCAGACAGCTTTATCCTGCGGGGGCAACAGCTGCATTGTCATCTTCAGCAGGAAGGAAAGAGCCACTTGCAGGGCTGCGATGTACCACAGGCTGGCCAGGATTTGCTGGGTAAGCAGTGCTTCCTTGGAGGGGAGAGGCAAATGTTTCGCTGGCTTGGGTTCCAAGGGATGCTCTGTGCAGGTCATTCTTGCTTCAGGTTAGTTTTCACTAGATACTGATGGAGGGGCCAGCTGGGGGGGAAGTGTGTGGTGGGGGCGGGGGGCAGTGGAATGGAAAATAACTCCTTGAAGCACGGTTTTGTATTTGCTCGGAACATTTCATTCCTCTCCCCGCGACCAATCCCCAGGACGGTGGAAGGGCCCAGCTCCACTACCCCTCATCCTGAAAGGCCACTCCACTTCGGGCTTCAGGTTCTCTTCCCAGTCCTGCTCACTCTGGGGACACCAGTTCCCCCACTTCCTTATGGCGGCTCCTTACCTCTGATGGGAGCGGAGGGCTTTGCTCCCAGTATAGGCCACCAGATGACTCTAGAGCTCAGGGGCACACAGCTGGCGTTCTGCCCTCGCAGCTCAGAGTCTGGCCAGCTCTCAGGGCGTTGGGTGATGTGTTGTTCAGAAGCACCAAGTGCCTCTGACAATTAGGCCAAGGCCCGCATGCCTTTGGTGGTAGCGAGAACACCAATGCCAAGCCCAAGCACCAGGGCAGGGACCATTTCTTTAAAGAATTCCCTTGCCATTTAAAAACTATCGACAATGCAAGACGGAGGCTAGTTTTCAGCTTTGCCGGAGACTTTTCAAGTGTCAGGAGCTTGCTCTGAGCGGGGACTGGCCAACCTCATGCCGCGGGAAGACTTTTCAAGGGGAAGAGTGGAGCCCGGCAGAGCTCTGCTGTGAATCGCAGCCTTTCCATCAGGGCCAGGGCATCCTGGCTGTCCAGTCTCCTGACTAACCTTGCCCAGGGCCTTTCAAATTCATCTCAGACCATGCTCCCCTTCTTGATCGTTCGCTTTCCTGGTGGCCAGTCTCTCTTCTGCAAATAGCCAGACATCAGATCTTGTCGACACTGGTTTACACACACTGCTTACTCACAGACTTCCTGCACCAAGTCCCTTTTACACCGCTGGGAGACCCAGTGACAGCCCTTCTCCCCCACCAGGTTTGTTCTTGCCGGGTAAGCTGGAGCTAACCAACCATGTTTTATATTTTATCCTGAGTGGAGCTGCAGCCCTGCAAAGTCCAAGGTGGTGGCAGAGTTTGGGATACCAGATGGGTCCATCCGCACAGGAAGCCCCAACAGCATTTCAGTCATGTTGTGGGGGGGAAGGGCAGAGCTACTGTGTTATAACAATCTCTCAGCGTTGTCTCTGCACTGAGAACTGTGTTATTAAAATCTGTCCTGTGTGGTGCACTAGTTGGGGTGGCCAGCCTCTCAGAAAAGTTTCCCCCGGGACTAGAACCCCTGCTGGAAAGGTAATACACAGAGGCTCAGGAACACTAACTGATCAGCAGAGAATTCATGCCAAACAACATGAGATACTGCCAGAGAAGTATTGGCAGCACAAGTCCATAGCAAAATTTCCCTGTAGCTGGCAACATTTTCCCCCATTGGGAGAGATGCTTGTCTAGCAGCATCTCTGCAGGATAGGAGGCTTCGTGTGGGTAGAGGGACTTTTATTTTTTGTCAATGAACATTGACCATATTTTGAATCTTGTGACAAGTGATTTCCTCAGCAAAGCTGCCGCTAAAAGGGCACGATACATTTGAGGAAAACCTGACAGAGCATTACCATTTCAAACGAAACAAAAGTATTTTCTCCCCAGAGCATTCACACGCTTTCAGGTTCAATAACCCAGAAAATTGGAGCAATCAACATGTTAAATGCATCAATCTGTTAAATCAATTCCCACTGTATCTGGCTACATTTAAGGCTTGTCTACACTTAAAATGCTATGGCAGCACAGTGGCGCAGCTGTAGCGCTTCAGTGTAGACACTCCCTACGATGACAGGAGAGATTTTCCCATCAGCGTAGGTAAACCACCTCCCCAAGAGGCAGTAACTTGGCCAACAGGAGGATTCGTCCCTCAACCTTGACAGTGCTCAGGGGTGTGGATTTTTCACACTCGAGTGATGCAGTTATACTGATCCAATTTTCTAGTGCAGACCAAGCCTGAGTGTTTTACCTCCTTTTCCCCTTTCTAATCCTGTATTTCCTGATGCTTTCCCCACCCAGTCAACTGACCTCCCCTCTCCCAAAGATTATGGTCCACATTAGGGGAGAGAAGGATTTTCAGGAATGATTTCATTTGGCGTGTAGCCCCACCACCTCTTTCTTGCTCTACAATCCTTCCTACCCCAATTCAAAGCCAGCGCAGCATCTACCCGCAGCGGGCAGCTATTAACTGTATCCATGTCGTTCTGTTGAGATGTAAATCTAAAACATTCTAGGTGTTGATCTCTCCAAGGGCCATTGTCATAAAATAATTGTGAACTTCCTGTCCTTTCGTGTGCATTTTTTGTTGGATGAAATCAGTCTAGTAAAGAATTAATCCAGGACTTACTAAGAGTGGCACCAATTTTGCCACTAATAAAATTTATACTTACCTATTGCACATCCCTGCTTTTATTTTTTTTAAACAACCTTCTGCTAATTAAAGTAATGGTTCAATCTCACCTGCATATCAGCGACTGCAACTGGACAAATATTCTGATGAACCCCTATGCCCTGTATAAAGGTTTCCGCTCCCTTTATCATGCATGCTAAATCTTTTGGGAGGTCAGGATTCTGGTCCCTTACTGAGCTCTGTTACTGACCTGTTACATGAGTTTGGGCAAGTCACTTCACCTCTCTTTGCCTTCTCACCCTTGACCTGGTCTGCCTCGAGTATAAGCTAGCTGGGGCAGGGACTATCTCTGTGTCTGCATGTTGCCTAGTACAATGGGTATAAGGATATGACAAAACTGAGATTTGCTGACTGGTCAAGAAGGAATCCTCTGGACTGTTCCATCAGCCGTGGTTAAGCTCAGGGGGCAGCACACAATGGTCAACAGAGGTCTTAGCTCATCCATCACTCCACACCCAATGCCTTTTAAGAGCCTGGGAATTTCTGCCAATTTCACGCTAAGAATCTGAGAGCCAGGAGGGAGAATCCTGGCAGCTGCTCTCTCTGGAGCAGTATCCTTCCCAATTTTCAGAGAGAAAAACTGTGGCACGGACAAGGTGTCAGTGAGTCAGTGTTAAAACTGGGATTAGGAGGCAGAAGATCCTGGTTTCCAATTTTGGGATCAGGCTACAAAACTCTGCCTGCCTCACAGCAAACACATACCTTGGAACTAACTATGGATTAGCCAGACATTGTTTTAGAAGAATGGAGAGACATGCCCCTCCACATCAAAGGGGAAGAGAGAATAGAAACTAGGTCTTGAATGCAAAACACATGGCAGAAGAAGAGAAGTCTAGGCTCAAGTCCTGCTCTCACTGAAGTCAGTGGCAAAACCCTGACTTCAAAAAGGGACCACATTCAGATCTTTATTCTCTACATTTTTTTCCTGCTGTATGATTTTCAGACCTAGTTCTAAAGCCTCTGGTAACTCGCTGCCCTCTGGTTCTGATCAGCATGGTGAGCAGAAAGGCCTTTGTGAAATATTTCATCCAGAAAGGGGGCCCCATTTCAGCAGCAGAGTCGTGGACTCTTGCACCAGACAGAGATCACCTAAGCTGAAGTAGCCTTGTCAGTAGACCAATGCACTCCTGGTTTTCTTTGACACATTTATTTTTAAATATACTATGCAAGAGAGCGCAGAATAAAAAATAACACCCCCCCCAAAAATAAAAAGCAGAGAGAGCCATGTACAGAAACAATCTGTATTGGACCAAAATAAAGGGGAAACGGCCCCTTTAGTATTACAGAAACGAAGGACAGAGCTATTTACACATTGTAAAAAAGACAAGTCTACAGAAGTGTGTAATACTGAGATACAAATGTATAATATAGTGGCACAATATGTTATCGACAAAGTTAAAACAGTACCTCAGAAAAGAGATAGTCCAAGGGGTGATTTTTTTGGTGGGGTGTTTTTGTTTGTTTTGCTTGTGGGTTTTTTGTTGCATGTATGTTTGTATTTTGTAAAGGCAGCCTGTGGTGTTTTGTTTTTTATTTGACTGTCATGTGTTACGCCAAGGTGATCTGTGAGGGCGAGAATGGTGCGAGCACAGAAAAGATCAGAAACCACCTACAAAACAAACGGTTCGTAAGAGGAAAAATAAAATATCATCGAAAGCAATTAGTGTTTAAGATACACATGGTGGGGTTTCACAGGAGATACCGGGGGAATGAGGTGGGGAGATTGCTTTCTTCTCTTGTCCCGAGTGAAAGGAGTTAAATTGCACTGTTAATTGTTTTAAAGTCTTGTCCTTTCAAGAACACAGGGAGTCACAGTTAGTCCCCAAACCCACTGGATTAACTGGGAGGGTCAAAGTGAACTGGGAAAGGCTGCCAAGGAATCACAGGTTCAGAAGTTTCTGGCATCCTTCGACAGTCCCCTTGAGAGGTGCACCCCAGGCAAAAGGGGTCCGTAGGCTTCTCCGATCCCTGCTTAATCCTGGACAGAACCATCCGATCATTAGGGTGATCAAGGTTTCCACTGGAATTAAATAAACTACTTCAAAACCCTATGTATAGATTTTAAACTCTTCAGTGGGATTTTGTACAGATACTGAAAGGAAGAGCTTGCCAGCTTCCAACCACGGATGTATGAGAGAGCAGTGTCCAGGTCTGATATAGCCCTTATCTGAGCTCATTACTCCCATGTAGCTCACCTAATTTGACGTAGCTGGAAATTTAACTAGACAAAGAACAGCTCTGCTGATGCATCAGCTCATGCCCATGTGGGATGCACAAACTCAACTAAAACCATGACTGGAGGCACAGTGGTATCTTTAAATTCATCCTAATCCACCTCCCCCTGTTGCCACCCTTCTCTCCCTCACTCAGCAATGCAGTCAGCTCATTGCTCTCACGAAGGATTTGCCACTCCCCCAAGCTTGAGCCGGGCTAGTGTTTGCATCTGCAAAGCATGGATGTGCTCTTCCTCTAAAACATCACTCCTTTATCATTACCAAAAGAGATCCACAAATGGACTCCTGTACCACTGCAGTCAGAGGGACCATCCGTGCCATTCAAACCCACAGTGATTCGTCGGGGGCTCTCGGACATGAGGAAACGGATTCCTTGACCAGCAGCTAAGGGTCACCGACAGAACCACAGGGAGGATTTTCGTAAACGTATTTTGTAGTGTTCTATTTCATTACAAAGTTTCATTAATAACTCCCCCGCCACCTCCAAATCTGGTGTTAGTGTCATAGATGTGTCTGTGGGGGAGGGGACACTGTGACCCCAGAAAAGCAGGGTGTATATTGCTATTCAAACATTCATCCTCATGTACAACAGGGGCCGGGGGAGGGAATGAAATTGCAGTAGGAATTCCTCCAGGAGGAAGGCAGAATGTCAGTGTCCATCAGTCCGGGTTCCATCTTAAAGCTCTGTCCAAAACAATAAAATATTATAAAAAGGCCTGGTGTGGCCTCAGCATTTAGACTTGTAATCCACAAGACAAGAACTCCACAGACCAGAGGATTTTGAGTAGGAGAGAGACAGGGCACCTCGGTGAAAGGGAGGAAAGTGCATCTTGATGAACACCCTACTTTAGGCAGTAGGGCTGTGTTCCACAGTCTGTGCCTTTTGCACATCCCTGTACTGAAGGCCCTCGGGTCCTGTATCAGTCTACCATTGCGCTTATGCTGTAGTTCTCTCTGCAATTGGCTTTGGCCTGTTAAAAAAAAAAAAAAAAGAAAAAAGAAAAGAAAGAAAAAAGTGTTACCTGGCTTCTGCTACCTCTGAACAATATCGCTGATTTCTTTCACCGAGCTGAGAAGTTTGCTAAAGTCCTGCGTGGCTGCAGGGCCGCTGCTAGCGGTGGCCGGACAGATCTGGAGCTCCCGAAGGTTATTCTCCAGCTTGTTGATGGCCTCACGAAAGGCAAATTTGTTCCTCATCTGCTGGATGGAATCCACGTAGCTCACGCAGAATGTGTAGAGGTTTTTGCCAGCCTCCAAGACAGAGCTGTGGCTCGCCATTTGTTCGGAGTTCTTGTTGATGGCAACGCGCAGAGCCTCAGTGCTTTCCAATACCACTCCCTTGGTGATGGTGCCACTAGCTATCCTCTCAGGAGGCTGGCGGGTTTTGCGCAAGGAGACTCTGGTGGATATGAGAGGGATGAAGGCTGTTGATGATGGCTGGTCCCCGCCAGGGGCGGATGGGGCAGATGAGGAAGAGGGGGCTGGGGCCGCTGTGGTTAGCAGCAGCTTTGTGGATGACTGTGGCTTTGGTACAGAGGGGAGCCCAGGCTTTTTTATACTCTCCCCTAACTGGTTTGGCTTGGTGGCATCACTGCTTGCAGTGTCTGCAACCTGAGTCAACTGTTTAGATTTAGTACCAGACCCTGCATCTGCTGCTTCATGGCTGGGGCTGTGGGATGATTTTCCAGGCTTCCCAATGGAAGCTGAGGAGAGTGGAGGCGGAGGGGCCGGTTTAAGCTTTGATAACTTCACCTTGTCCTTTCCTGACGACTCGGAAGTCTGTTTGAGCCTCCTTATCCTTGGCTCCTCTGTGGAAGCCTTGCTGGCAACCACAACCCCAGCAGAGTTGGGTTTGACAGTAGGACCTTGGTCTGTCATCCCAGTGGTCCCTAAGGCACTGGATTTGATGCCATCATCCTTGTAGGACAGGCTGGAGGAAGGAGCGATTATAGGTTGCCTGCGTACAAGTTTTGGTGTCAGAGAGGGTGGGCTGGAGCCAGGACTGGACTCTGTGTCTTTGAACACATCATCAGTTGTCTCTTCATTTTTCTTCAGCAGTCGGGGAGGGGGCGTCACCATCCCTCTGACAGCAAGATCCGTCTTGTTCTCATTCGCTCGCTTCCGAGGCAGAGCTGGCTTTTCGCTCTTGTGCCCGCCGAAGGTGGAGGAATCAAACTGCCGCACTGTGGACTGCAAATCCCTGGGCAGCGTCACAGATCTCCACTCCGTGTCCCTGGCTCCATGGGGCACGCACGATGCTGAGCAGGACCTCAGGAAGCGCTTGCTAGCATTGGAACTACACTCTTCTTCACCGGTTGCCAGCCGGCTGCTCGTCATGGGGCTGGTTTTTTTCCATAGGTGCGGGGATAAAAAGCCAGAGTTCGCAGTGACAGCTCCGTTAGTGACTCCAGCCCCATTACTCGGGCCCTGGCACTTTGAGGCATCGATGGGATCTGCAGGGGGCACGATGAAGGCTCCATTGCTGGCATCCCTGCTTTCATCCTCACCTCCACCCTTGCGGTCCGAGTGGCCGTCCATCTCCCGGAAGGAGCTGCTGCGTTTCGGAGGGGCAGGGGCAGTCTTCTTCTTCTTCTTGATAAGGGCACTGAAGAGGTTGGTCTTTTTGTCTTTTGGAAGCAACCGCTCATCTTCATTTAAACTGCTCTCCAGGGCAACTCTTTCCTTCCGTGGGAGCAAGGGAGAAACAGCAGGTTCGTGCTCCAGAGGGTCTGCAAGGAACAAAAGATTCTGCTGAGCTTTGCTTAAAGAAATACAAGTTTGCATTCCTTTGGGATCACATTGCAGCACCTCCTAACAGGTGCAGGCTCTGTAAAGAGAGGGCCAAGTTCAGACCTGGTGCAAGCAGGCACTGCTCCACTGAAGCCAAGGTTGGATTTGGTCCAGAATTTTTGGACTTATGAATTCTTGGGGGTGGGGAGTGTTTATAGGATGCCCTGCCAGAATACCTCATCCTTTGTTTTCTCAAGCAGGCCTCTGACTAAGTCAGTCAGACAGGAATTTACATTTAAAATTCAGACAAACACAAATTAACCCTCGTTATCCCAGAGTTCCTGACATCACATCTGGAGTTTTCTCTAGCCTTGTTGTGGGTAAGTGAACACTAAGGTCAACTTTTTTTTTTTGATCCCTTTGTTGTTTTCTCCCATGTGACTGAAGGTTCATTTTTTAAAGGCTTGTCTGTACCCACACACTCATCTCCCTGTTTGGTTATTCTAAGGTGTCCATAATCCCCATCTGATATCATCCTCTGGTGAAGTGTATGGCACAAGCAGAAATCAAGGTTATTCTAGCAGCTGAATACACCTAACCATGTCACTGTGAAGACAGGCAGCTTTGCACAATGGAGGAATCCAGAGTTAACAGCCTGCTCCAGTGGAACTGCTCTGGAAGGAGAGTGGGGTGACCCTTTTTCCACTTACATGAAAAATACTTCAAAAATGAATAGTGGTTTATAATACTTTTGTCAGGAGTCCTGAAGGTCCCAATATTTGAACAACAGGGTCTCTCGTTCACAGGTAAGGCATTAGAATAGGAGTGCTCAGACAGCCTAATTCAGAAGAGATGCCTTCAGGGTATTGTATACATTTACAGCTTGAGTAGGCAGCAAGAGGGGGAGATGGAGCAGGGTTAAATAGGGAAAAGGGGATGCTACATAGTCGAATACTGGAAAATATTCTGGGGTTTGGATTCTGGTTGAGAGGAATTCTTGAAAAAAAATAGGATAATTTCAGGATTGCAAAGTCACACTTTTTTGGACATGTGTATTTAAACCAGTCACATGCACCTGAACACATCTGGAGGGGCATAAGCAAAAAGAGCTTTTACCAAAATTTGGAAGGGGACACCCATTTCTGAGAGCAGATATGGGTATGTGAACTCCTCTGCTCATTTAGGAACCAATATGAAAAATGTTTCTTTTCAACACTGATTTTTCAAGAAAACAATGACTCAGGTCCCTAACATCCCTTCCCAGGAACTAACATCTCGGTGATCAAGACCTAAACTCAAAATTTCTCACTGAGTGCTTGCTACTGATGGGAAGTGATGCTCACAGATCTTGGATACCTGTAAGCAATTGGAAATGGGAAGGGACAAAGGATCTTCTATAGGTACCTATTGTGAAGTTGACACAGTAAACACAGCTTCCAGGCTCAGATATGGCACCAAGACACACCTTCTCCTGAAGAACCATCAAGTGTCATATTATAGAAAAAGCCACCCCAAAGAGGAGTTTCAGTGGTGACCTTCTCTCTCTTCTATGCATGTATGCATATGCACACACACGCCACTTCTCTCAGAGGTGTACTAAAGACCTCCAAGATCCCAAGTCTGCAGAACTTTCTGCTTACTCCCGACAGGACAGCTGAGCAGTCACATTTAACAGGAGTTGGCAAGAACCAAGAGATCAAATTTTTATTGAGTTCTTTATTTTTTAAACTTTGCATTTTAAAATGCTCTGGATACAAATTAACTGCCTATGCTCAATGTTTTGTCATTGTTTCAACTGCCTCAAAATGGAAACAACATGCTTTGAGAAACTGATTGAAAGGTTGTTTAATTTCATGGTAGATTTTGTAAATACCTCAGTGTCCCTTGCTGAAACTATATTTGATATCTGCCACAAGTAATACTCTTCAGTGTTTCAAAACAGACACTTGGTATGATGTAGGAGTGGTGAAATATCTCCCATATAAAAGTCTGGACCGTATATACCAGAGCTCTGATCCTGAGCAGTGATCCAGCCTCTTTAGACCACACTGGTGATGTAAAGGGGCTGGCAGCCAGCCAGATTCCTCTCTGCTGGGAATTCCCTCAGCACTGGAACAGATTCAGGACAGTGCAGCGAGTCCTACCCTATCCTTTTGATAACTCCTGACACAGGGATATACAGGGGTGAGGGAGACGGTGTGCTCAGAGCATTCTGTGCTATGGCACTGCTCCACTGGGTGCCATGGGCAGCAGCTGTAAGCTAAAACAGCCCTCAGGACTGCTCTAACTTACAGCAGGGGCTGCACCAGTCCCTGAACCAACTAGGAAATCAGGAGGTAGAGAGAGAACACAAAAAGGAGATATCCCCCCTTCCTGGGCTGCATGGCTGCTGCAGCTCAGAATCCGCAAGAGTAATACTGATTGCTAGCAATCTACAAGAAGTGCTAGGAGCTACAGGAACAGAGTCCCAGACCCATCACAAACCTAGGAAGAGAAGTGCCTAATTACAGGACACATCCAGAGAGCAGGTACCTATCATTAGGCACTTTTCCCATGTTCTCTCTGGGTCTGGGCCTCCATTTTATTTCAGTCTGTCTCACAGGAGGGGAATAATGGCTGTAGCTAGAACATACCACATTCCCCTTGTCCTTTAGGATGCACCATCTCCATGTTCTCACTAGCATCTTTGCTTTCAGCAGCTCTCCTGGATGATCTCGTTTTGGTTGGTAGTTCTGGAGCCTGCAGGAAGTTACTCACTACGCTTCTCATGCCTTTTTTCCCCAACTCTTTCTCCACCTCTGAAAGGCAAAGAAAAGAATGATCACAAGGAAAGCGCGCAGGTGCGGGGGGGGGGGGGGAGTAGAGATAAAAGGAAAAAATACTAAGCTATCTCTGGACAACAGGGGGGAAAAGACAAGGGGATAGCACCCAGGGGAAGGGGGTTCAGCCAGAGAGAAGGCCTGCTGGTAACAAAAATAATACAAGCACCTGCCTGCTCCATCTTTTTTACACTGGGAGGTACAACTTACAAACAAAGCTTCACTGCAAAGCAACTTGGTGGGGATGTTCAGATAGAGCAATAAACTATGTTACAGTGCACTTATGCCATCACCCCCATTCCTAGAAACAGCGTGATGAATGGTGCAAGTGGACTTACCGTCTGATATGCTGGATTCTTGAAACATCGTTTCAAACGCTTGGTGGATTTCAGCAAACGAGGGCCTATCAGACGGGCTCCACTGCCAGCCTGAAAGAATACTACTACTCAGGACTTCTAACAAGCCTTACAAATATTAATTAAGCCTCACACTACCCCTGTGAAACTAGTTCAATATCAGCCCCCTTTTACAGACAGGGAAGTTGAGATTTAGATGTTAGCAACCTGATTTTAAGGACACTGGGCACCCTCAGCTCCCACTGACACCAGTGGGAGCTATGCCTACTCAACACGCCCCAAAAAAACCAACCATAAATGACTAATGGCCAAGGGGACTAAGAAAAGTCGTTCCCAAGACAATTAACAAGGCTCCCTTCCCCATCCTAGACAAACGTGGACACACAATCCTTTATTTAGATTCCCAGGAAAGAGGAGACAAAGAAACTTGAGTTAAACAACACCTTCCCCAAGACCTGGAGAATTCCCACTCCTAGTAGAGAAGAAATGCCCAAGTCTGCGCGTCTTCGGAACATTTACATCTTCCTGGGACAGCAGAATTTAAGACTGTAACCACGTGCTGCATCTTCAATGGGAAACTAACAAAGGCTCCTTGTGCCACAGTGTTTAACCATACTCTTGTACAGTGCTACTACCTCTTTGCAGAGCTCCATGAGCTTTCACGTTTGTCTCTATATGCTTTTAGAAGACTCACATGCTCTCATGAGCTCATAGACTTTCTCAGGACAACCTTCAGGGCGCTCCATGCGGTAGTCTTTCTCCAACAGCTCGTACACCTGAGACAGGTCAATTCCAGGGTAAGGGGACATGCCGTACGTTGCGATTTCCCATAGCAGGACGCCAAAGGCTGCAATAGAGAAATCAAAAGGCCTTAGGTTTTTTTAAAAAAAAGAAAAGAAAAAAACCCTAATAATTTTGCAAGTCTGCTGTAAGTGGATGCACAAAACAAAAATTCCTGCGCACTTAAACAAGCTCCCTGTTCTGAGTGGCTCGAATTCCATGCTCAGCTGCAGGTCAGAAACTAAAGTAATATAACGAGCTTTTTCATCAACACAGACAAGTCTCCTGCAATACGACAAGATAGAATTAGACTAATTTTTAACGTATCAGCTGTCTCAAACCTTAATGTCTTGATATCCTTCAAGTCCTATTAAAGGCACAATTAAGAGATGCCATTGTGGATTAATTGAAACTGCTTCTCTGCTGCACTGCAGTCTTGCTGTAAATCTGACAGCTCTTCTCATCTCTATTTTCCCTTTTTCTCTTTAGGATTCCCATGTCCAATTGGTTCACTGTTTACAGGTTGCCCCCGTTCTAGGAGTATCAAGATATACAGAAGGGAAAGCTGTGGTCCCAATATTGTGATGGAATTCACAGCGATAGCTGCCAACTAGGCAAGAACTATGAGACACAGTTTGGTTACAAGGAAAGTTTAACAGAAGGCACCACAGCCAAATAAAAATAACTTCTATGATCGGGATGCCCTTTCTGTATTGAACTGTGGTGAGGATGTGAGAGAGCTCCATGGTTAGACAACTAAACTGGGATTCAGAGTACAAAGGACAGACCCAGCACCAGTTCAACAACCTGCATGTAATTAGTTCGGTCATTGTATTCTGTTTTTAGCCTGAAGAGAAGGCAATTATAATTCTGCGTAAGTACAGAAATCACATCATATTACATGATAAACAACCAAGGGCAATTTAAACCAGCCACTTCCATGAGCATCTTTGTTTGAATTCTGTCCTCAGGCAGTGGAATGAAAGTTTGCAAAATCCTGCACCCACAGCAGTTGTAGTGAGTGACTGGGAGAGGGCTCACTTTATTTTGAGTCAGGGCCATGGTCTTTGGGATCTAACTCCTACTGATCAGGATTTGGCCCAATATTAATTAAAAATAACCTTACATGTTTAGAATATTTTTTCTCCCGAAGCGCTTTATCATTTCAGTGTACATAGGAATCACCCCAACCACTGAAGTACAGCAGTATCTTTGATGGATCATGGCAGCTGGTCACAGCAACACCACACACAGGTTTAGGATAGCAAAAAGAAAAATCAATACCTTATCCAATAATACAGTACCAGAGCTTTGCCGCCATCACCAGAATATTCACAGCATCAACAATCCCTTTCCAACATCCTAAGAATAAAACCCCACTCCAAGCAGAACTTTCCATAAGATGAAAAGGGAGAACAGCCAGAAGTCCACTACATACTTCACTACTGCCAAATTGATTTTACGTGGAAGGGACTTGGGGTCAAATCTTCAGAAAGTCTTACATGCCACTGAATCCTAAATGCCTAAGGTCACTTATACAAATGGGGCTTGGACTTCTAGGTCACTTAGACACTTTTGAAAATTTGCCCCTCAGATACTGTGGTGATCAGCAGCAGTATAAAACCTCGAGATAGACAAAGCGCACTGGGAATTTAGGGAGTCAAAATGGATGGACGTAGGCTATATCATACAGGCTATCTATCCTTTTCTTATCAAAAGTATTCCAGGCTCTTCAAGAGTATCAACATGTCTTATGCTCAAATAAATTTGTTAGTCTCTAAGGTGCCACAAGTACTCCTTTTCTTTTTGCGAATACAGACTAACACGGCTGCTACTCTGAAACATGTCAACATGTCTTCAAGTTTTCTCTCTGCTTCTTATCTCATTCAAAGGATTTTTTTTAAAAATGAGCTCAGAGCTATCACTAGGCACATAGAGATCATGTTTAAACATCTCAGACTCTCACCCTCATCCTAAAAGTAGCTTACAGAACCAGTAACCTTCAACAACATAATGCCCCAAAGTACCGTGCTATGGCATTTATACAGAGCTGGCTATGGGCACCTATCCTGCAAACACGCATCTGCTTAATTTTTACATGTGAGGACTACTCTCTCATGTGTGAAGTTATGCATCTATTTAACTATCTGCAGGATTGCAACCTCAGAAGAAGTCCTGACCGACTGAAAATGTGCAGCTTCTGGGTTTTCCTTTTAGGTCTCCCATTCAAACACTGAACCAGCCCACACGTGATTAGCTGTGACAAGGTCACAGACCAAAGTGGTTTAGCCACCAATCGTTCTCTCTCTCTTTGTGATATACTTGAAGAAACAGTTTTTAAATGTCTTGATTTTATAACCAGGAAAGAAAAAGACTTGTCTCATGTGCATGTAAGTATATTCTTACCCCAGACATCAGACTTAATGGAGAATTTGTTGTATGCCAGACTTTCTGGCGCAGTCCACTTGATTGGGAACTTGGCTCCAGCATGGGCAGTGTATGTATCACCTGTCATCAGCCTGCTTAGACCAAAATCTGCCACCTTCACCAAGTGGTTCTCCCCTACAAGGCAGTTTCTGGCAGCAAGATCCCTAAGAAAGCAGAAAAAAAATAGGCCATGAAAAGTCTTCACAATATCACACCTTTAGCAGCAGAGAGGACATGGCTTATTATTGAAGAAATCCAGGACTTTGTATGCATTTTTCTGTATTAGGGATGTAGAAATGGGTAGATTATTTGTTCTCTCCACTTGATAAGGTTGTCATCCAAACTTTTTTTTTTTTTAAATTAGAATACAACTTTTTAGAAAAATTAAAAGCTGCCACTGTCAGGATAAAAATAATTTAAAAATAAAGACCAGTGTGTCAATGTTCATTTTATAATTTATCTTAGATTACTGAAACAAAGGATGTTTAAGATCCTCACCAGTTTTCCTGTTTATTATTTACATATCACTCAACTTAAACAATGAAAATATATTGCTCAGTTTCACGGATCTCACTAATCAATTTCACTACAGTTCCCATGCTTACCACATTTAAATCTCAACCACACAAACTATTTCTTCCAAACACATCAACTCACATAATATACAACCCAAAGTAGTGCTTTTTCATACTGTACTAAAGTTTTATTTTACCATAAGTATACAATACCATTTGAAACAAGCAGAAAAATATCTGTACAAAATGCAAGCAACAAGAAATACAGTCTCTCTCTTTCTGATGTGGATGGGCATGCATAGGAACTGCAACAGCGGATCAGACCAGTAGGTCCATCCAGTCTAGTTACTGGTCTCCGACAGTGGCCAGCACTAGCTGCTTTAGACAAAGATGCAAGAATCTCTGCATAAATAGTTAAGGAATAACTGGCCCACAGGGAAAATTTCCTCTTAAAAGTTAGCAACTGGTTCAAGCCTTCAACCTTTCAAATCTCTTTAAAAACTTTACTATCATAAACCTGTATGCTCTTATTACCCCATAAATGTCCAATTCTTCTTTTAATTCTGTTAAGTTCTTGGCCTCAATATCTTGTGGCAATGAGTTCCACCGGTTAGTTGTGTGTCATGGTGTAATAGTATTTCCTGGAATGAAGTTGTTCTGAAACAGCTAGTGCACTCCTCAGGACATAACACTCTCTTTTATTCTGAAAATATGCTCACTAGGTAAATCAATTTTACCACCACCTAGATGGCAGGCAAGGGCTTTGACACAGACTACAAAAACTGTATCTTGATGACCTGGACTGTCTAAGGTGGTCAACATGGACAATCAATCTAAGAAAATCGGATTATGGAAAAATTCCCCATGCCTCATACACAGGACTGTGATTTGCAGAACAGTGGACAACAATTGACTGAAATCTTCCTTCTATTTATATACCAGCTAGTGAGGGATGCACCGACTGCAACTCACTAGGTCATGTATAATATTAATATGGTCAAAGTGTATTGCGTGTTTAAAATAGTGAAAGTACATGAAAGCATTTCTGCTAGTAATAGATTTTGTAAAAATTTACCAGATTTTGTCAGGTTATGTTAGAAACTGATTTCACTACAAAGCTAAAGAAAGAGTCTACTTCAGATCTAAGCAAGATCTGCCTCTCTCCGATACTTACTCTTTAAAAAGTCGCTTGCAGAACTCAGAACTTTTAAAAAAAAAAATAGTACATTTTACCAAAGGCCCATTAAGCTGTCAGGCAGTGGTCTGATATCCCCATATCAGCGCTGATTTCTACCATGTTTGTCTAAATAATAACTCCTCTTTATAACCCCATTCCTACTCCTGCCTGATTCATTCAATGAGGTCACAGCCCATCATCTGAATCCATGGATGTGGACTGTGACAACACCCTTGAAATAACTGGGCAAGAGGATGCGAGGGGTGGCAGATTATAAGGAAGAAAACTTCTATTTTCTGAAGATATTTGGGTCATCAGCAATAATGGGAAATGAAGTGCAAGAGCATGCAAACAAACGGGATTCTGCAAAACATTTTGTAAAGTTCACTTGCTACATCTGGAGGGGACTACAATCTTACAACAGCGCAAATCGAAAACTCAAAACTCTGATGCTGCAAGTAGATGTTAACTTTGATCGACAGGAGCACGTGAACCCAGTTCTCATGCAGCATTGGAAATATGTCTTACAAGGAACCTTTAGCATTTCACACAAGATCCTCATATGAAGTCTCTATGAAGTCACATGTACAGATTTCATATTCAAGCTAATTGGGTGGGAAAGGTCACAACTGTGCCACGGAGAAGATTTTGTATTAAATAAAACAGCAAAGACTCTCAAGCCTCCATCCAGGCTGTCTCATTACATTGCTAGGAGGAGATTTCTTCAGACAAAGAATGCAAAGCACTAACCATAATTGCAGCACACTTAAAGGTCAAAATCTCCAGACTTTAAGACTGCAAAGATGCTTAATACAGAGACACACGCAATTCATGCAATAACGGAAAAGAATCGTCAAAGCAGATGAAAAAAAAGGAGGGGGACAAATCAAAGCACTATGAAAAGGCAGCAAGGTGGCTTTGCTGGGAACCCCAGTATGAGTATAGCAATGCCAACAGTTCTGGGGAAGAGGTCATTCTGCTGACCATTAGCTTAATAGGAATGAGAGATGATCTATTTCACAAAGAGCCATGATTTTTAGGAATCTCTGTACCTTTAAATGACAGAGGGGCCAATTTAACTACCTCACCTTACATGGCAATACCTTCACAGTATGTGTGGGTAAGAACGACCACCATGGCAGAATGGCCGTCTTGTAGAGTGTCTTCTACAGTGCTGTGTCCCAGATCAGAATGCAACACATCAAGGAGTTAGTTTCAGAGTAGCAGTCGTGTTAGTCTGTATTCGCAAAAAGAAAAGGAGTACTTGTGGCACCTTAGAGACCAACACATTTATTTGAGCATAAGCTTTCGTGAGCTACAGCTCACTTCATCGGATGCGTGAGCTGTAGCTCACGAAAGCTTATGCTCAAATAAATTTGTTAGTCTCTAAGGTGCCACAAGTACTCCTTTTCTTTTTTTCAAGGAGTTAGTGTAAGTGATGCACCTAGATCCCATATTGCTACACTCTGAAATTCAAGAGCTTTCTGGAGCTTGAGAAGTGGGCGAGCACTCAGTGTCATTCTTACCTGTGAATGAAGTTTTTCTTCTCCAGGTACTCCATAGCTGAGGAGATCTGAGTCGCCATGTACAGTAGCACCACAGCATTCACCTCCTGCCGGTTACACTCGCGCAGATAATCCAACAGATTCCCATAAGTCATGAACTCTGTGATGATGTAGAACGGAGGTTCCCGTGTACATACCCCTGTGGAACACAACATTTTAGAACACTGAGTTCCTTCTAGAACGTTTATGTCTGAAGATTCTACCCTTTGGGACATTTATAAGTGTGTGCGTGGGGAGGGGGGGGAGCTTAGAGAAGGAGGAGAGTTTCCTAAAAACTGGATAGCAATTTGTTTTTATATTTCCTGCTTTAGGCTCTTGCATCTTAAATGCAAGGAAGAAAAGATAATTAAAATCAAGTACTACTTTTACAAATTGTGAATTTTGCAAGAGAATAAGTGTCTGTATTTGAAGCCTTGGTACAGTAAGCAGCTTATCTGCTCCTTAACATCCATATCGCTGCACAAGGGTTTAATTCAAATCCCTTTGCTTGGCATTTCTATCACTTACCTAATAATTGCACCAAATTAGGATGCTTGATCTCCTTCATGACTGCGGCTTCTTTTAAGAACTCTTCTACCTCCATGGTGTCCTCCTGAATAGAAAAAGAAAAGCTTCAGCAAGGATAATATGCACAAGTTGGAAACAGATTTTAGCAGGTGGACTGAAGAATCACTGCAAACTGAAGGTGTAAGCTGAGACTGTCCCAAAAACTACAGTTCCTTACTGCAGTTGCATCACGCTGCTGGGTGGGGCTCGATCCTCTGTTTAACTGGTCTACTGTCATTCTTATACCATCAGCCTCTTTTGGCACAAAATAACTATTTCCCCTTTTGTGGTAGGCCCCTCTCCTGCGGGGAGTTTATCTGCTTAGAGAAGCCCATTTAGAGCTCCCATCTTTAGAAAAAGACTGATGGGACTTGCTGATGCCACAAGAAATAGTACTAGGGTGACAAGAGGTGAATGAGGCAAGAAGACAGATGAGAACAAAAGGCACAATGCTACACATGCAGATGCCTGAGGCTACCTGAATCCATTATGAACCACCATTTCAAGGACTCAGAGTCGTCTCTGTTGATTGGGTCAGTGACAACTGAGGTGGTTGCTTCACAACTGAAAAGGGCAGGTTTTATGGCTTATAAATTTGTTCCTGGCTTTTAGAGTCTAATCTGTGATGTAAATGTTCTGGCTAGATATTGTTGCATATTATTTGTTGAGTGTCATTAAGTTGCTCGCAATTATACAAAACAAAGGAAGATACTGTTTTTATTTGAAGGAATATATATTCCAAAACAAATGTGCACTGGAAGGCCAAAAGGTCATTTCGAAGTGGTTCAAAAATATATTTTTTATTACAACTAGTCTTTCTATATCAACGTTTCTTTCACTGGTGGATTAATGCTGATAGGCTTCATAGAAGAAGTGTTTTAAGGAGGGATTGCAAGGGATTTGCTGCTGCTGGTAAGGCTGATAACACGGGTATGGCTGATGCTGTAGACCTAACTGGTACTCTATTTCGTTGTTAGCACTGATAGTTCTATTCAAACAGTTTCACTCCATCATTTACTGTTCCTTTACGAATTGGTACTGTTTAATTGGCAGCTGTAGTTTCCTGACACTGTCAATACTACACAGCTGTGACGTTCTTGGGAACAGAAATTTAAACCATTTCCTTTGGCAAAGGAAATTGGGTTAATCAGAGTTTCAGAATGATCCTAAATACTTGTTTATCTAATGTTTGATATGTAAACTCCACTAGGATCATTCTGTACAGAAGATTGCAATTGTTCCTTTGTGTTAAATCTCTTATCCCTCAAAGAAAGAGGTAACAGAAAAGAAACAAACAGAGAATTACTGATTTGTTTAATGACAGGTTTCAGAGTAGCAGCCGTGTTAGTCTGTATTCGCAAAAAGAAAAGCAGTACTTGTGGCACCTTAGAGACTAACCAATTTATTAGAGCATAAGCTTTCGTGAGCTACAGCTCACTGCATCCGATGAAGTGAGCTGTAGCTCACGAAAACTTATGCTCTAATAAATTGCTTAGTCTCTAAGGTGCCACAAGTACTGCTTTTCTTTTTGATTTGTTTAAGAATCTAGTGCTCATGAAAGGTACCAGATTTATCCAATTTCAATTTCCAATTATATCACCCCACAGATCAGGTACAGCAGTGTCAGCAGCACGACACAGTAATATATCTCAACCTTGACCTTAAGAGATCACCTCCAAAGGTATCAGGGTAGCTAAGGCTGCATGACCAGTTCAAATCACTGGCTTCTCTGCTAAGGAAATGAACAAGGATTTCATTATGTCAGTCGTGATAGATGTAAACTAGATATCTCTGCACTATGAAAAGGACTGAGATGATCAGCTCATTTTCTAATGGGCCATGAAAGCGCCCTCACATGACAACAATGTTTAGTCATGATCAGCAGCAGGTTGGATTCAAACTAATGGCCTAGAAGTTAGAAAGCTTTGTCTCCAATTGCCAATCCATTCCCTGAGCTATCCTCTACCAATAACATTGTGTTTCTGTTATCTCAGATCTGTGTGTGACATTCCTATACCCAAGTACATGAAATAAGGAAAGTGCCTCGGCCTTAACTCCGAATTTTCTTGTTTTTAGTTAGCATGTGGCATCAAAACTATAACTTTATATTACAAACAGAACCCTTTTTGATCAATAGCAATGCTCACCATCAGTCCAGTTACTCCCTGAGAGGCTGCTCTGTAAGAACTAAACCTAGGAAAAAGAAAAGGAGTACCCGTGGCACCTTAGAGACTAACAAATTTATTAGAGCATAAGCTTTCGTGAGCTACAGCTCACTTCATCGGATGCATCCGATGAAGTGAGCTGTAGCTCACGAAAGCTTATGCTCTAATAAATTTGTTAGTCTCTAAGGTGCCACGGGTACTCCTTTTCTTTTTGCAAATACAGACTAACACGGCTGCTACTCCTAAACCTAGGAAGTGAGTTAGTGCTCTGTGAAAGGATATGACATTCCTCTCATTGCTTTAAAACTGATTCCAAACTGGAATAGCCAGCTCACTAGTGAGTATTCTTTCAACCCCAAACAACACTGGCTTCTGTTATTTTGGGGTCTTAAAATACTCAATACACCGGACATTCTGGCTAGGATACCTTGATTTTCCAGTGGAATATGTTAGTGGGAAATGCACAAGCACTAACAGATTATCTAGCACCATGCAATTATATGTGATAGAAGCACAGAACTCATCACTTTGGGCCCTTGTTTTCTCTCTGTATAAACTACCGTATATACTCATTCATAAGCAGATTTTTTTTTTTTTTTTTAGTAAATAAGGGAAGCACCAGTGAAGGGGGTCGGCTTATCAACGGATATAGAGCGGGAGAGGTGGGACACAGCCCCTCCCCACAACAGAGGGGGCAAGGAGAGGCAGCACAGCCAGCAGAGCCAGAATCTCTCCACTTCAGGCCACGCTGCGCTCCCCACAGCCTCTGAAGCAGCTGCAGTTCTGGGGCTGGCAGGCCGCAGCCATGCTGCCCCCAGAGCAGGCTGCGGCCGTGCTGCCCGGCCCACTGGAGCACACTGCGGCCGTGCCGCCCGGCCTACTCCACTGGAACAGACATCATCCCCTGGCTCTCCCCAGATAAGGTGGGAACGGATGGGATGGGGAGAGTGTGGGGGTCCCAGGCTAGGGGTGGGGTCATGTGCGGCTTGGTCACAGGGGTTACTCCCCTGACCCCCAGCTTCTCCCCCCACCTGTTGCTGTCCTGACCCGTCAGGGTAAACAGCTGGCACACCGGGACAGTTTGTTTACTTACGTTTACCTCCGTGCCTATGGACACTTGAGGCAAACAAACCATCTTGGCCCACCAGCAGCTTATCCTGATGGCCCGGGAGCCAAAGTTTGCTGACTCCTGAATTATAGGGTCGGCTTATGAATGGGTCATAATTTTCCATTTTTACTTATCCATCTTGGGGGGCGGTTTATAAACAAACCGGCTTATGATCGAGTATATGTCGTACTTGGTTCAGCAGGCTCTGAGCTACTCCTAACCAGTTTAAAGGAGGCTGGGTCACAAACGGGCTGCAGTGAGATGCAAGGAAAATAATTCATCAAGCACAAAGTATATCAGAAGAACCAAGGACATTTTTCCCCTAGTTTTTCTTTTCATTATTATTTCTAATATACAGATCTGGGGCATGGAGGGAGACAAGGAAAAGCAGGAGAGCTTTGGAAAATCGTCTCTTAAAGGACAATAAAACGAGTGCTTTGGGCTTCCCTAAAGAAGCCACTGAACACTTGGCTCCTCCTGCTGGCATTGGAATATAAGTGTGAGGTATTACAGTATTCCCTGAAACTTTGAAGATAGTCATAATCCCATCGGTCAGACAGTAGACTGATGGATTTAAAAGAAGGTGGATTCTGAATTTGCTTCTAAGTATGGTTTAGTGTGCATAATTTCAGATTACAGTGCTTCTTCAGTCTCTTTTAGGGTATTCAAACATTTCCCAGGGGAGAGTGCTGCTCTGGATTACATTAGGAACCATTTTCAGTCATAAAATATTTACTTGGCATATCTGAAAAAGTCATGGTCCTTATCAAGGTAGCTTTTTCTGATGCACAAACATGGAGATTTTATGGAATAATACACTGTTGCCTATGCTGCTAGAGGTTTTCATCAAAGCAAACAACAAAGGAATGCACAATTATTTGAGGTAAGGGGGAAAAACATCTTTGAAATGCCCCTTAACCCTCAAATACCACATCAGCAGCAAGATTGGAGATGGCTACAATAAACTCAGTGTTTCAGGAAAACAACTGGTGTCTCATTATTCCTTTAAATAGATATTTCATTCTGCTTGTCAAATCCCTTTCTAGCAACACTATGGGGTTTAAGGAAGAGTTCTTCCCAGCATTCTCCTCTGCAAACGAGATATAATCACACTTTAACACCAGGTGTCACTCTCTCCATATATAAAGAGGAAAGGGTACTTGAAGTGTTATTTTTCTTTGGATAAAACCAAGTGGGGAACAGTAACACTTATAACAGAGTGTTATAAAAAACAATTAAGTGCCCAAACGATCATCTTCTGAAACCATAACAACCCAGGAATACTCTGGTAGTCAGAATTCAAGGGGTTTAAAAAAAAAAAAAAAAAGAAAGATCACTTTCTCCAGGTCCAGGACACATTTTTATTCACAGACATAAAGCATATATACATTCCTCTCCATTTAATGATTTCCAACATGAAAGCTTTCATTTGTTATTGTTTCCGCACCAGCACACCACACTGCCACTCCAGCAATGATGGCATGGTTTGAAGCTCGCATTTGAATTCCTAATAGTAAGAGTTTACGCTATGTGGATGGAAGGCACTATGGGATCTCAATGCGCTTTCTTTTTTTGGTTTACAAAATCAAACCTCAATGTCTCTGTGAGCTAGGTAAGTATTATCCCCATTTCATGATGGGAAACCAAGGCATAGAGAGACTAAATAGCAGAGGCAGGAACAGAATCTGATTCTCTGACTTCCAGTCCAAGCCACTAAGAGTCTAATCTATTTTGGTTGTGGATACTTAATCCAGAAAGTTCCTTCCCCTCATCCTAAATCTTTTAACAGTGAACAGCTACTGAAATTCCTATTTTCTAGGTGCACAAGGAGCTCGTCTTTTGGGAAAGGCACATGATGTGACCAGAACAATGAAGGTATCTGAAGTACCAGTGAAGCATGATCTCTAATTACATTGCCCGTTTCACATCCCAAAGTAATCTTTACCAATTTGTGTCAGTTATGTGACACCTCACCTTTGCAGCTCTCCTTCCCAAAAATGCGAGAAACACACATATCCCAGGCTTTAGCCTGGTTACTGGACACAATAAAATCCTGCCTATATTACAAGTCGGAACAACATTGTAAGCAGCTTCCCTGACTTGGTTGAAATTGTTGTGTAGACTGAGCCGTGGAAAACAATACATAGAGCCCTGTGCAGATACAAAATCTGGTCTGTGGATATCCACAGATCTGTAGGGCTCTAACAATACAAATGGTCCAACTCTCACATAAACATTAAATAATTAGAAGAGGCTGACAAATTCACTTAATTAACAGCCACAGATGTTCTAGACCAGATGTAAGCAAAGGAAGGATTTCCAACAATTTGCATCATCTGACCCTGACGGAGGAAGACGGACAGAGATCACTATCCAATAGCCAGGCTTAAGAAGGGGTAGCATAAAACTTGTGTTCCAACTGGAAGGCTATGAATAGAAGCTTTAGTTCCTACCTTTAAGGTTTTCACAGCCACTGTAAGGTTATATTTCTTCCAGACTCCTTCATATACCTCTCCATATTGGCCCCCTCCAAGTTTGTGCTTCATGGTGATGTCAGTTCTCTCAATCTCCCACTTGTCATAGTTTGGAGACACTCCGTAGATAGTGGGCTTGTTACGCTTGGGTGCTGGGTAGTGTAGAGTGGTGATGAGCCCATCTGCTACAGTCGAGTGGTGATGGACCAACTCTGCCAAAGTGTTGAAGCGGCTCTCTGAGGAGACATACAGCTGAAAAGCAACCACGAGAGAGAGAGAGAGAGAGAGGGGGGGGTTCATTCACACAACACAAATATGGTATTGATAAAAAGGCTTTAACATGCAGACACATTATATTTTGCTTTCTTGATATTATAGTTTATTTTTGTTTTACTGTTGCTTACATTAGGTCTGCAGACACACCACCTCAAGCTGCCATCTGGTTAGATCTCACAAGCTAAGCAGAGTTGAGAAAGACCAACACTTGGACGAGAAAACCTCTGGTGCAGATGACTGAGCAGGCAATAGTCTTTCCTCTGAGTCAATATGGATCCAGTGGCCTTGAATAGTGTTGCGGATCACCCTGCTGCTGTTGGAAGTGCTCTCTTTCAAAGGAGGCCCTTGCCACTTGTGTTCATTTAAGATCCCATTCACTTTTCAGAAAAGTGGGATTGTTAGCCCCAATGTCCTGACCAAATTTCTACTTGGGTAATGACATTCTACCTGTCTAAATTCCCTTTGAAGTTTCAGTAGGACACCATATTCCTCTTCACTCTTGTGCTATGAGATTGTGTAGTGCTGCTGTGTGGCATTAAACAGCTGGGCTGTTCCAATCCAGTGATCGCTGCAGAGCAACAACACGCTTTCAGATTTGTCTGGATGAGAGATGCTACACAGATGTAAGATCATTGCCACTGAATGTGAGCCTTCTGTGGAACACGGTAACGGTATGCTGCACGTGCCTTTCTCTAGGTCTCTAACACATTTAGCAAGCTTGATACATTTTGAAACTTAAAAACCCCTTAATAATGCTGGGGAAGTGACTCAAGAGTAACACACTGCATTCCCAGTGTTCAAATTCCAACCCAACTCTATATTCCTTGGGCTCACAGAAGCTGGTAACATGGGAAAAGGATGCAGATAATCCCCAAAGTAGAGAGGGGGAACATTTCACTGCACCAGCATATTGGTCTGTGCTGGAAGCAACAGGCTGAAGGTGGCAGAATTCCTCTTTTCGATTGAAGGATGTAGCCTTGTCATGGAGCCAATTCAAAGCAGGAGGAGGAGCAGTAGTGTGCCTATCAGACAAGGGAGATGCATCTGCAGCAGGGAAGCTGAAGAGAATCAGATGGGGAAAGCGAGGCATAGCGTAGTCTCTAGTTTAAACCCTGCCAATCGCACTGTGCGGGCTCTGGCTTTCTGGATCTGTGTTTGGTTCAGTGCACCCAAGCAGGGGGAGGGCTGGGGACTGGAGATGACAGAATGTCTGTCTGAATGAGTTAGAAAAAGGTGTGAGAGGGAAGAGATCAGGAATAAGGAGAAGAGAAACCAGACACCAGTTGCATAAAATGAGGAAGCCTTATGGTGCAAGAGAAGCATTTCCCCAACCCCCCACCCCCAAATCTCATGACACACACAAATGGGTCAGCCAAATGGTTGAATACATATAGTAACCCTTAAGGTTCGTCACAATGGGCAGAAGCTTCCAGTGCTCCAGGGACTTATCTGAAACAATGCAAAAAAGGTAAAAGCTCAACCAGACACAGCATAACCCAGAGGGCAAAACTGAAATGTGTAATCTGCAGCGATGGCCCCATGTTCTGTCTGTCTGTCTCTGTACCACAGCATGAGTCACAAATACATTATGCTGTTGCAGCCCTTTGTATCTATTATCTTTCAGGCTAAACAAGAATTACAGGAGTCTTGTCCTCTGTAAAGTTTCTGGGAAATGTAACATCTATGCAAAATTTGGAGCCTAGAAGATAACTGTGCTGTAGGGACACCCTCCTCCACTGATATGGGGCCATAATCCTTGTCTAAAATGGCATTTCCTCTGAGGAAAATACCCTTTGAGCTATTGGAAGAGAGGCATACATGCATGCCCAACTGCTAGTCTTTCTATAAAACCACTTGAACTGAAGCCACAAAATTAACCGTTCAGGGATAACAATGACTAATGGACGCATATAGACATTCTGAGCTGGGGAGTTTTGCACAATGAACTGTGGAGATCTACATTCCCTTATTCTTCCTTTTCTTTAGCTGCCTTTGCCATTGGTAAGGCTCATGCAGGAAGTTTGCATCTATAGAAGGTAGAGTTGGCTCAAAAAGGGACATTTTCTAACCCCCTACAAAAGTCAAGACAACTTTCTTCAGTGAAGTGTGAAAAAACCTTCATAATAGAAGAGGTGAAAGCACTTTTAGCCCACACAGAGAAAAATGAACTGACATAAATGATGCAATGCAGCATAGCAAGAAACAGGTAGCTGTTAGTGGAGCAGCCTAGTTGGACTAGGACTCCTTTATCAACTATTCCAAGCTACTACAACCACTGTTTTAAGCAGATAGTATCTGTATGAAAGCAACTTCTCCTCCGATACTAACCGTTCAGATACCACATTAATGGGTGCAACAAAGAATGTAATTAGACGATAGTTCAAGATCCCTCTGGCATACAATGTGCCGATATTCATTTGCATTAAAAAACAGTGATCTTGGTCTTGTACGTTGGTTTTCATTTCACAGTCTCAAAGCACTTTATATATAGGATTTGAACTGCACAATATTCCTGTGTGGCAGATAATATGCCCATTTTACATTTCTACTGGAATTGGGTTTTGGAAAATATTGTTTTTAATTAATCTAAATTTTAGGCCAAATTGGATCGTACTGTGTTTCTTTACATCCAGATGGGGAAAGTGAAGTTAAAATGACTTCCCAACTGTCACACAGAGAGTCCACAGCAAAGCAGGAAACAGATCTTCAGATTCCTCTGTCCTCAGCTCAGACCCCAAGACCACACTTCCTCACTTTTTTGCATGCACAAAATTTACTATTCATGAATGGATCCCCAAAAAAACTTCACTGTACAACTTTTCTGTAGACAGGGCTTTTCTATCCTCTTGATGCTCAAATCCTAAATTCAATCCTGAATGCCTTACTTCCCATCAGCACTAATGGAAACCAGAATTATGCTGATGTGTTCAAATCTACATCTGGAATTTGTGGCATGCATAAGAAGAAAATGAAACAAACAGCAGCTACGAATGCCTATGCTATGCAATAAACCACATAAACATTCTGACCAAATATTCATGGCTACCTCTCTCTTCCTCAGACCTCTTTCCCCAAATATTCACCCAACCTGTTTGTCAAAGAAATTGCACCAGGGACCCTCTGTTGCTGCTGACAGCAGTCCTTGTATCGACATAATGGATTATAGGCTTCTGCAATGTGTAGGGTCACATGGAACATTAATATAAATTGTTTACTGGCTGCACTGCTGATACGCTGCCCAGGCAATTCGTGTAGATCCTCAGACAACCTGTGATGCTGGCCCTGCTTCAAGGGTCTCCTGTCTGTTCTGCCTGCACAGATTAGCTGCCCTTCTGCAGCTTCTGTCAACAAGCTGCATTCCCTTCTCTGCTATGGCTTTTTAACATTCACCCACTCCCAGGAAAGTCTCAATGGATTCCAGGGCCGAACCCCCCTCCCCTGCTTTCTGATGCATACTTAACCTCAACAGATATCATCCACAACTGCAAAACCCAGATTAAAATATATAAATACCACCACAAAAGGAAAAGTGCACAGATAGCCATGATAAAAGCATCAGGGTTTCAGTGATGGGTTTCCATCAAAGTCACTCACGGGAAGTCCAAGAGGAAACAGAGAGAACCATACAAGATGCACAGTCCTGTGACCCTATATGCTGAGAATGACAAGATTTTAAAGCCAGCTCGACAATGCTGTTTGTTTGATTTGGTTATTGCATAGGAGGACTTGGCCTCAAGTGCAACCAAACTAGGAAACTCAAACTCTCTGGAGTACGGAAGGGGCTGAACCTGGCTGCTCTGGGCCAATCAGCCAAGAAGGGACATTTTTAATACCTACCTTAAAGTAAAGTAGATGTGGTCTGGGTGAAGATGAGCTAGTGAAGTGGGAAGTAAAAAGAAAACTTCTTGAAGATCTTATTTTCTAAGCTGTTGAACACCAGTGGGTTTGATTTAAATGGTGTTAAAATTAAAAAGTAGTCATTTCTATCTGACCCTTTCCTATACCCTTCCATTTTCCTTTGGAAAAAAGGATGAATAAAAGCTGTGCTATGCAAGGCACATTTTTATGCCAAGCAGCAGTTGTTCAAACACATTTTTGTCATACCTCCTTCTCCTGACACTGTGTTCACTCAGTCTCAGGATATGATCCCACCACCGCCATTCATCCTAACTGTGGCACTTGCAGTATTAAATTCCTCAGATGGACTGACTAATGATACAGCAAGCTGAGAAGGCCCCAGATGCCCAGAGAGCTGAGGGGAAGGGCTTTGCCATTTGCTTTTTCTTTAGGAGAGAGATGATTTACTGCAGAGTAGTTAATACAGTTTGATACCCAGCAGTTCAGAATGCAAGCGTCTGGCCTGGCCAGTCCAGTATTTCACTTGATAAGGACTTGGACATTAGCTCTGTCCCTGGTAGAGACCACATTACCTTCTCCCCTCCCCCGCCATAGCTTTTGGATTTCATGTGACTGTCAGCTACAGGTTTGTTTTAATTAATTCTACTTGTCTGTGCCTATTCTCAACAATGTTGATTAGAACAACTCTGGGGAAAAGAAACCATTAACCTGTGTAGTATAGATTTGAGCTGACTACCTGAGCTCTGCTTGACTGTTTCCTGGAATAAATAGCACTGCCAAGATGCAAGCTTCCAAGTACCAAATCCTTAAAATGCTACAATGGGCATTGCGTGGCATGACATCTTGCAGTTAACTGGTCATGGAGCTATGCTCATTTACAACGTATGAGGATCTGGCTCAATATCTTCATAAGCAAGCAACACACATCCCGAATACCAATTTGGAAAGAAGCAACATTAAACTTCTAGACACAGAGAAAGGATAATATTCCCGACCATCCTTTAACTTTCTTAAGCAGGCTTGTCTATATGAACACTTAGGGTATGTCTATACTGCATACTAACCGCAGGCTCAGACTCAGGTTGGAGCCCAAGTCCCACTTCTGTCCAAACACGAACACGAAGGACCCAGATTCTAGGACACTATGGAAAGTGGTGAAGATCAGAGCCCGAGTCCCTCTGTGATTCTGGTCCAAGCCCCATCATTTTGCAGTGTGGACACAATTCAAGCCGCAGACCTGAGTCAGAAGGCCTGAAAAGTGTAGTATGGACACATTAGCAGGGCTGACACACCCAGGTCCAGCAACTATAACTCAGGTTTACAATGCAGTGTGGACGCTCAAGTGTGGGCTTGGAAATACTGAGTTTATAAGCCTATTTCCACAGACCCAGGCTTACAATGCAGTGTAGACATATCCTTAGTTCTACAGTAGGGGACATAAATCTACCTCGCAAGAGCCTGCCATGCAATAAAAAAGTTCCTAGTATGCTTTAACCTACTCCCATTTCAAAGCGTGGTAGATCAAAGAATGCTACAGAACTTTTAGTGCATGGCAGCAAGGATCCACATGGACACATAGCGAGCGGCAGGCTAGTCTGAAATAGATTGAAACCCCAGCTTGCCACAAACAGTGTTGTATAGATAAACTCTAAGTACATAACACAGACCATTTCACTTTGCTAATTTCAACCATGTGGAGCCTGGCTGCATCCTGAATGAGAGAAGAGCAGGGGGAAAAGGAAAAGACCACAGTACCTATACATTGCCTTGACAAACCCTTACAACATTACCCTAATTACAAAGCTTTTAATTAAAGCTGCAAAGAAGCATTTTCATTACAGAACATTTGCTTTTCTATAAGCTTCTTTCATACTTGAAGCGTCTTAAATGGTTTTACATAGTGATGAGTTAGACAAATAGAGAAGCCATTAAGTACTCAACATTGCAGAAAGAGAGTTTGTTTTACTGACCTGAGCTTGCACCAGTGAAATCAGAGAGAGTTTTGCCATTGATGTCAATGGGATCAGGCCCTTACTGGGCAAAGGAACGCTGGCCTGGTCCAGGACCATGGGACTCCTTGTGGCTGATTTTTTAAAATTTATGTATTTTTAAATGGCAAGGGATCTTTAAACTACTAGATGTTGGCAGAAAGGGCCTCATGGAGAACAGCAATAGCCATGCCCCCCAAGCCATATTGCAACATCCAATTTAGATTGGATTTAAAGAAACACTGCACGATCCAATAGGGTTTAAAATTTAGATTAATTAAAAACAACATTTTCCAAACCCCAATGCCAGTAGAAATGTTTTGATGAAATTCAAACAAAAACCTAAGGAAAATGATACTTTAAAACAAACATTTCCCTGCAGCATTCACAAGCTGATTACAGTAGCACTTGCTAGTGCACAAAAACCTGAAAGTGAATGAGATGAGAAACTGGCCAATACAAAAGTGAAACTACAGTGCTAAACCTTCCTTTCATTATCCAAGATGAAATGAAGAAGAGAAGGCAAAAAGCAACAAACAATGATAGCACATTTAGTGGGTGTTGTAGCTGTATTGGACCTGGAATATCAGAAAGACACAGTGGGTTATCAGAACAACTTTTGTTGGTGAGAGAGACAAGTATTCGAACTTACAAAGAGCTCTTCTTCAGGTCTGGGATTCCCAGTTTGTTTAAAAGCATCATTTAACCAGGATTTCCAGACCCAAAGAAGAGCTCTGTGTAAGCTTGAAAGCTTGTCTCTCTTGCCAACAGAAGTGGGTCCAATAAAAAAAGATATTGCCTCACCCACCTTGTTTCTGTAATGATAGAACATGATAGCTTTACAATTATTTTGGTTCCAATAACCTGAAGTGTTGTTAGTAACATAGATAAAGAGACTATTTTTAAAAGACATTACTTTTAACTTGACAGTGTCCTTTTAAGCCCAAATTATGCTACTTGAACCTCTGGGGCAAAATTCATTCCTGGTATAACTCCACTAAAGACATTAATGGAGTTACATCAGAATTAATCTGGCCCAAGGTTTTCACGATTGAGACATACCAACACCTGTTAAGGGTTTGTTAAAAGGAGACATTTTCCCAAAGCTCTGCTGACAAATGGTTATATCATCATCTGAAGTGCTCTTTGTTTAGATGTTGTAGGTCCGTATCTAGGATCTGATTCTACTCCTGCTGAAGTCAAAGGCAAACCCTCAGTTGACTTCAGTGGGAGCTGTACTGGGCCCTTTCTACATCAAGCAGTTGAAGTGGACCAGAATAGTTTTTCCTTTGCAATTTGTGAGGTTTAACTCTTACCTTTCCATCAGATGCAGTGTTTATCCTGTAGTGGTACACCCTTCCCTCGTATCTCAGTGATATAGACCTCTGTCCTGGGCTGCTCTCACTCTCTCGCACCAGAAAGCTGCCATTGATTCCGCTGCTCAGCAGGTACTCAGCGGCATTGCGCGATACTGGTCCATGGTACCAGGAATGTTTCTCCAAACTATTCACTGGGGTGATGTAGTTACTTGGTACCCAGCCCTGCCCATTCTTGGTTTGGGCCTCACACCATTCCCCGTTATGATTGTAGCCCAAGACACGGAGCTTTTCACCTTCACATAAAAACAAAATATAATTAGACATGGCAAACCTGGGATCCGAGAGTAAAGCTACGTGCCTTCTGGCTCACACATCGCCATCCAAAGTTCTGCAATGAGAACATATGCACTAATTCAGCAGAGAACTTAGGCATGTGTGTGCCTTTAAACACAAGTATATCCATCTAAGCCAATGGGACTACTCACATGTTTAAAGTTACATATGTGCTTAAATGCCTTGGTAGATTTAAAGGCCTAAAGTTAACAACTCTCTTGCTAATGCATGAACCAGAATAGAATCCAGCAAACTCTACCTGAGCTACATTGGCTCTGCAGGGCTAACAGGTGGGAGAAAAAGGAGTAAAAACTTATTGATTAGCAAGGCAAGCAGATGTGGTTTCAAATACACGCATGGTGTAGAACCTCTGAGTAAGAAGGAAATATTTTTATATAGTCACTTTTCAGAGAAGGGCTGCATTTTAATGAAATAGTTATAAAGCTACAGACCATACTGTAAAAAGTACTTTAAAACTACAGTTAATGTTTAATTCAGCTTTAAATCCTGGCTTCCATCGAAGGGCTTAATTTTAGTATATAATTTTCTTCCCCCAATCCACACTTTAAGCAGACTATCCCATTTAAAAGGCTCTTTCCTTGTGCCTTCATTTGTTTTAGGACAATTTCCACTACAATGGTTACACTGACACGTTTCATAGGAATTATGAACTCAAATATTCCTGATTTCATTTTCTTGTTCCTTGTCACAGATGCTCTAAAGCACCCCCTGGAGATCTCTTACCTTTAGTTATGCTGAGAGTATTGTCCCCACTCGCCACAAAATCATATAGTGCAACAAAAAGATTGGGGTCATTTTCACTTGGACCAGACAGGAGGTTTTCCTTGGAGTTCCAACGGGCTGCTTCACTCAGACCCTGGGGCTCAAAATCGGATACTACTGGCCTCTGAAGGGCTTCTGGAGGAGAAGAGAAAAAAAGATAAAAGGAAAAAAATAGGTTCAATCTTGCAGATAAAAGCCATCTGTTTTTTGCACCCATTATGAGTTTCTCGTTTATTTCATTTCTTGACATCTGTGGTCCTCATGTACATGGGCTGAGGGCAAAAATGGTCATTCCTTAATACAAATCTTATGGAGCATATGGAGCACTCTCACTCCAAAGCTTTGTGCAATAGGGTCCCCACATTCTTTTCTGTAACATGCATTTTCCCTGCCTTCCAAAGGCATGGTGAAGAGAGAAGACATCTTTTCTATCTCTCAATAAATTTCTGTTCACGTAGCCTGCCTGCTGCTTTGCAAGTCATAGAATCATAGGACTGGAAGGGACCTCAAGAGGTCATCTAGTCCAGTCCCTTGCACTCATAGCAGGACAAAGTATTATCTAGACCAGTGCTACTCAAAGTGGTGGTCCGGTCCACAAGCCACTGGCTACTGGTCTGCACGCACATTGGAAAAAAAATTGCTGGTCCCCCTCATCAGATAGCTTGAGAAGCACTGATCTAGACCATCCCTGACAGGTGTTTGTCTTGGCTCAAATACCTACCGGATGTCAGATTGATTGATTTATTTAATTTTTTTTAAGAACAAAAAGGTAAATCTGCTAATTTTTTCTAACAAATAAAAAACATCAAAGATCCCAAATCATAATAAAACACACAGGACAATGATTATGGGGCACAGTATACCAAGGTTACAATTACAAATACTTCTACTTTAAAACAAATTATAAATTACCCTCCCTCTTCATTATTTTACCTAACAAGTTCAGAGTAGAAGGCTGTGTTTCCCCCGACAGCAGCTGGTGACATGCACAGAGCAGAGATGGGAACATTTTTCTTTCACTCTTTGCACATTTGTAAGTGTCTGTGATGCCTTCAGCTGCCTCAAGGGAAAGATTCCCGACAGCTGATCTTCACAATGAAAACTGAGTTTCAAGGCCCCCTGTATGAAGTGGCACATTATACTGCTAGTATTCAATAGAAAGAGCAACCCAAAATTTCAAGCTAGTCCAAACATAGCAGAGAACTTTCAAGCTGCTGCAAACTTCTACCACCTATTGTAGAATGGATTAGTTCAGCATACACCCAACCTCACCCCTGCTGCCACAAATTAGTTCCAAGCCTTTCTTTCTGGGGTTCACGCTGCAGCAGAGTGGAGGGGGCGTATCAGGCCAGGAGTATACCACAAACTTTTGCCAGTACAATAATGTCAGTTAGGGGTGTGATTCTTCATGACATTTTTATACCAGCAAAAAGCCCTACTATAGATGCAATTATACAGCAAAAAAGTCCTTCTGACAGTATTGTTTATTTTGGTTGAGGAACTAGTATAAACTATACTGGTAAACCCTTTCTAGGGTACAGCAGGCCTTGGAGTTGAGCTCCAGCTGGGTGATGCCCAAGACAAGGATGGGGAGTACAATGCCCTTGATCTGGAGAAAACTGTTCTACGTTTCCAAGAAAATACCAGTTCTCACATCCTCCCTGGCTCCCTTTTGTGATGCAGGAAGCTCCAAGAAATCTTTTGTTCAGGTCCCCTTCCCTGCTCAGTAATGATCATGGATTGACCATTACTACTACAGCCAGCTGGAGTTTCTCAGATGCAAGTGGGGAATAGTAATTTGGGAATCACTCCAAACTTTTAGAAACATGATTTTGAAACAAGCTGGGAGCTATTTACAAAATGAACCAACACTAGTGGAAACGAAGGTTTCAAACTCTGTGTAGAGGGGATACTACATACGAGTGGGGCGTGAATGTGCTGTGACTGTTATTACATTGGAGAATGGCTAAAATCCAGACTTCACTAAGTTAGGTCTGCTTGCTTTAGAGTATGTGGAGATAAAGTTATTCAACAACTGACAAAAAATCAGTAACCTCAGCATGTTGGTGCAAGTCAGCAAGATAGATACATACATGCTCAGAGTCTGTAGTATTAACACAATTTCTTATAATCATTTGGACTGGTTAAATTCAAAGATATCTGTACACCTAATTAAGCCTACTTTCTTAGCCAAAAACTTGCTATTGGGAAGTATATTTATATAGCAGATCAAGAAGTCAAATAATATTGGTTCACAAAAGAAAAAATATAAAATGCTAAAAGGTCAAAAAACAACTGAGAAATTTAGAAAAAGCATATCTGAAGCCCTGTTTTTCCTTCCTTTTTGTGTAATGCTGATATATATTTTAATGCTCCAGGCCTGCTTTAATAGGGACAATAAAGGAAGAAACAGAAAATTAAGCTATAATCATTTTACCATGAAAATACTTTAATCTTGTCAAGCCCATTAAGCTCCCCTTATCAAACTCAGGGTGCTGCACTGATTAGAGTTACTCCAAAGTGAGTTACATCGTCAGACTGGTAAACACCTGGAATAAACAGACAGCAAACAGCTGGAGGTGACTGATACACATCATCAGTAAGAAGAGGTTCCATGATGAAAGAGCTGCTCCCCCCAAATATGGTGCAAGCAGTGCAATTTATGCTGTGGGATGTACCATAACCTCAGATAGGAAGGAAAATGCCTCCCACTAGGGACTGTTCAACAGGAAGGCAGGAAATCCAAGGTAGTTTCACCTCCAATTAGAATGTGACTGAGGCCTAGCAGGGGATTTGCTCGGGCCTGTCCATGAATCAGGATACTGGAGTGAGGCTACAGTGCCCCACAAAAGTCTTGCTCTCAGCCCCAGTCCACAGTGATGTCAAAACTGATTCTTTATGTATAGAAAAGGAGTACTTGTGGCACCTTAGAGACTAAAATTTATTTGAGCATAAGCTTTCGTGAGCTAGAGGCTCACTTCATCGGATATAGTCAGTGGAAAATACAATGGGGAGATTTATATACACACACAGAGAACATGAAACAATGGGTTTTATCATACACACTGTAAGGAGAGTGATCACTTAAAACGAGCTATTACCAGCAGGAAAGGGGGGGGGAGGAAGAAAACCTTTTGTGGTGATAATCAAGGTGGGCCATTTCTGGCAGTTGACAAGAATGTCTGAGGAACAGTGGAGGGTGGGTGGGGGGGAATAACATGGGGAAATAGTTTTACTTTGTGTAATGACTGGTTGGGGTCCACTCCCAGTCTCTATTCAAGCCTAAGTTAATTGTATCCAGTTTGCAAATTAATTCCAATTCAGCAGTCTCTCATTGGAGTCTGTTTTTGAAGTTTTTTTTGTTGAAGAATTGCCATTTTTAGGTCTCAGAGTAGCAGCCGTGTTAGTCTGTATTTGCAAAAAGAAAGGGAGTACTTGTGGCACCTTAGAGACTAACCAATTTATTTGGGCATAAGCTTAGATTGTCCTATCTCGGGGCCTCTCTTTTTGCCCCTCCACCCCCACAAACATGATACCGTTCTGTGGTGACCTAGAATCCTATTTTCAACGTCTCCGACTCAAGGAATATTTCCAACACACCTCTGAACAACATACTAACCCACAGAGACCTTCCTACCAACAATACAAAAAGAAGGATTCTGGGTGGACTCCTCCTGAAGGTCGAAAAAACAGACTGGACTTTTACATAGAGTACTTCTGCCGACATGCATGGGCTGAAATTGGGGAAAAGCAGCATCACTTGCCCCATAACTTCAGCCGTGCAAAACACAATGCCATCCACAGCCTCAGAAACAACTCTGACATCATAATCAAAAAGGACAAAGGAGGTGCTGTCGTCATCATGAATAGGTCAGAATATGAACAAGAAGCTACTAGGCAGCTCTCCAACACCACTTTCTACAAGCCATTACCCTCTGATCCCACTGAGGGTTACCAAAAGAAACTACACCATTTGCTCAAGAAACTCCCTGAAAAAACACAAGAACAAATCCGCGCAGACACACCCCTGAAACCCCAACCTGGAGTATTCTATCTGCTACCCAAGATCCATAAACCTGGAAATCCTGGAAGCCCCATCATCTCAGGCATTGGCACCCTGACAGCAGGATTGTCTGGCTATGTAGACTTCCTCCTCAGGCCCTATGCTACCAGCACTCCCAGCTATCTTTGAGACACCACTGACTTCCTGAGGAAACTACAGTCCATCGATGATCTTCCTAAAAATACCATCCTAGCCACTATGGATGTAGAAGCCCTCTACACCAACATTACACACAAAGATGGACTACAAGCAGTCAGGAACAGTATCCCCAAAAATGTCACGGCTAACCTGGTGGCTGAACTTTGTGACTTTGTCCTCACCCATAACTATTTCACATTTGGGGACAACGTATACCTTCAAATCAGCAGCACTGCGATGGGTATCCGCATGGCCCCACAGTATGCCAACATTTTTATGGCTGACTTAGAACAACGCTTCCTCGGCTCTCGCCCCCTAATGCCCCTACTCTATTTGCACTACATTAATGACATCTTCATCATCTGGACCCATGGAAAAGAAGCCCTTGAGGAATTCCACCATGATTTCAACAATTTCCATCCCACCATCAACCTCAGCCTGGACCAGTCCACACAAGAGATCCACTTCCTGGACACTACGGTGCTAATAAGCGATGGTCACATAAACACCACCCTATACCGGAAATCTACTGACCGCTATTCCTACCAACATGCCTCCAGCTTTCACCCAGATCACACCACACGATCCATTGTCTACAGCCAAGCTCTACAATACAACCGCATTTGCTCCAACCCCTCAGACAGAGACAAACACTTACAAGATCTCTATCAAGCATTCTTACAACTACAATACCCACCTGCTGAAGTGAAGGAACAGATTGACAGAGTCAGAAGAGTACCCAGAAGTCACCTGCTACAGGACAAGCCCAACAAAGAAAACAACAGAACGTCACTAGCCATCACCTTCAGCCCCCAACTAAAACCTCTCCAACGCATCATCAAGGATCTACAACCTATCCTGAAGGACGACCCATCACTCTCACAGATCTTGGGAGACAGGCCAGTCCTTGCTTACAGACAGCCCCCCAACCTTAAGCAAATACTCACCAGCAACCACAAACCACACAACAGAACCACTAACCCAGGAACCTATCCTTGCAACAAAGCCTGTTGCCAACTCTTTCCACATATCTATTCAGGAGACACCATCATAGGGCCTAATCACATCAGCCACACCATTTGAGGCTCGTTTACCTGCGCATCTACCAATGTGATATATGCCATCATGTGCCAGCAATGCCCCTCTGCCATGTACATTGGTCAAACTGGACAGTCTCTACGTAAAAGAATAAATGGACACAAATCATATGTAAAGAATTATAACATTCAAAAACCAGTTGGAGAACACCTCAATCTCTTTGGTCACTTGATTACAGACCTAAAAGTGGCAATTCTTCAACAAAAAACTTCAGAAACAGACTTCAACAAGAGACTGCTGAATTGGAATTAATTTGCAAACTGAATACAATTAACTTAGGCTTGAATAGAGACTGGGAGTGGATGGGTCATTACATAAAGTACAACTATTTCCCCATGTTAATCCCCCCCCCCCCCCAGCACCCTCCACTGTTCCTCAGACGTTCTTGGCAACTGCCAGAAATGGCCCTCCTTGATTATCACCACAAAAGGTTTTCTTCCTTCCCCTTACCCCCTTCCTGCTGGTAATAGCTTATCTTAAGTGATTACTTTCCTTACAGTGTGTATGATAAAACCCATTGTTTCATGTTCTCTGTGTGTTATATAAATCTCCCCACTGTATTTTCCACTGAATGCATCCGATGAAGTGAGCTCTAGCTCACGAAAGCTTATGCTCAAATAAATTTGTTAGTCTCTAAGGTGCCACAAGTACTCCTTTTCTTTTTGCGAATACAGACTAACACGGCTGCTACTCTGAAATTTGACTCATTAGCTATCAGAACTTTACAATGGGAGACACACAGAGCACACAAACAAATGAAACTCCTATTCAAGAACATTGGGGCTAACTTACTAAGGAATAGCTGAAAGAAATATAAGACAAAGCTAATAGGCTTCAACTATCCATACCTGACACAGAGATGGGCATATCCTGTCTGGACTTCTGAACGTCTAAAAACTCTCTCTGCAATACAATGTTATGTTCTGATACTCAGTGTAGCACAACCTATTCACATTCTCTCCTATTGGGGCTTAAAATCAAAACAAAATAGTTCTCTGTCAGAGTCACTCAGGCTTCTGCTTCTACTAGGGTGTGCAGCAGAAGTAAAAGTCCTATCAGCACCACTCTGTCACTCTCCCTTTTCCTTAATGATTTCGTTTACTCTCTCTCTCTCTGCTCCCTTGTTGACAGTGGCCTTTATCTTGTCTTGCTTGCTGCTCCCTACACTTGGAACAATCACCTTCTTTTTACCTTGGTTTCCATCTCTTGGAAATGCCAGCTCCAACTGTACAGCAAAATCTCTTAAATATCCACACTGTACCTCTCCAAGTAAGGTAACATCTTGCGGCACTGACTACATCTCACTGTATTTGTAAAGCACTGAGCCCTCTTTTCAGTCACAAACATTCTGGGCTAGAACCAATGATGGGAGGAGAAAAACTTTAAAACGCATTACCAAGCCATTCAGCCAGCCAGATCCCTCCATAACTTACCTCTGCCATGATGCAGGCTGAATGCTGTCAGCTGCCAACGACAAGGCAGGTGGTGAGTTGAGATTACTGCTTCTTCTGCAAGAACTCACTTTACTGCTACCTTGCTGTCCCCGGGTGCTCCAAGCGCTCCCATTTTTCTTTTCATTCATCAGTGGTGTCCTGTCATAGACCTACGTGATAAATTCTCTGGGGTAGGAGCTCTCTTTTATTATTACCTATCCGTACAGTGTTCCGCACGGTGATGCCTGATTCTTGCCTGTGGTCCCTAGGCTCTACTGTAGGACAAATCTCCACTGTGATCAACAACATGGCTACTTGCTTCTTTATAGCACACTTGTACTGGGGTAGATGCCCACATACAAACTAAATATATAACAGTTGCTACAGTTCTTTTGAGTCAGATATTTGGTGAAATACTTTCCTCATCTCTTCTAAAAGAACTCCCTCTCTCACATAGCATTCATTCATGTTAGTGCACTAAAAGATCTAGTAGGCATAGCAGTCTCGTTAATTACTGCTTACTTCAGGTAGAGAGTCACTTTTAGAGACCATATATAAAAAAAGTTCTTGAATGCAAAGAATTCCGGTCTAGACCAAAGTGAGCAGATTTCCTTAATAATTAAAGCACGGGGCTGGAAAACAAAAGGCAAAGCACAGCATTATAACAAGCATCCAAGGCTGACACCTGGGCAGACCCTTGGGGAGGAAGAGACCTCACATCTTCCAACAAAACAAACATCCCATGGACTTCCAAAGTCTGGCACTTTTTCACCTGGTCATATGAGTGAAGGAGTAGCTGGAGGACACAGAATAGATTAATAATCTCCTTGTGTCACACTGTCAATCAATCTGAAGGGTTCCTTCTCTCCCCGACTCCCCAAAAACTTCTACTATGAACCAGGATACACAGACTGAATAAGATTAAATATACCTGAGTTTTGTGCATACTTGATGACTGTTAGAATAGCTGCCTCTTTAACCTCACTATTTCCTTAGTGGCCACTCACAGATTTTCTGCGCCTCATGGAATCTGTATTTTAAGAAATCTGTAAAACAGATCTTCCAAAGAGAAGGGAGATTCCAGGTTTTAATTCATAACCCATCCCACTCAGCGAGTTCATGCTCAGCCTGTTCGGTCAACCAGTTTATAGCAGTCTCATATAACCTTCTGCAACAAAGGCTTTTACCATAACTTGTGCTGCTAGTTAATATTTCGTTAGTCTAGTCTAATACAGTCAGTGCAACAACAAATGTTCACATGAAGTGTCACCTATTTCTAAGTGAATAGCAGCATAGATCCAAACTCTCTCAACCTAAACTATTCACATTTGGTCACACTCTTCCACATTTGCTCCATCATAACTCCACTGGCTGAGCTATACATTTTTTAAAAGTCATTCCCTTTTTTCACAAGGGGAAGATCAGATTCAGCCTGCATTGATCAGCACAGTCAGAAAAAAGGCTTGGACACTCGAGATTAAAAATGAGCTTCCACAAAATACACACAATTTATAAATTTCAATAAGTACTTTATATAAAACACAGTAAGCCCTACTAACCAAGCGGGTGACAGCTGGAATGAGTTCCAGAAAGAAAAAAAAAAAAGCCACAGCCCCAAATCTATAGATGAATTTAACTACGGTCATTTTCTGAGAAATGTGAAAGCAGTCACACTCTGACAAAAAAGTCCCATTAGGCTTTCTATTCCATCCCCTCCCTCTCTCAGCAATGCAGGAATGAGCCACACAGTGTACTTTCTAGTATTCTTTCCAGTCAAGCTTAACAGCCTTCCCAGTGCGATGGCTTCCACCACTTCCTCTGGGAGACAATTCCACAGTTTTTAATAGGCTTCATCATCAGGATGGGTGTTTTTCTGGCATTTTCCCCTTTTTAATTTCATCACATTAATTCTGCTTATAGCCCCTTGATACCATGGCAAAGAATTCTTGACTCTTTGGCATTAAGTAGTTTGAGACAGGCAGCATGGCACAGAGGCTAGGACATAAGACACACCAAGGGAGACCTAGATTCCATTCTTGGCTCTGGCACCATCTTGTCATGTGATCTTGGATAAATCACTGGGCAAAAATTTCAGACATGCCTTAGTCTCAGCGAAAGTCAATGGGGCTTGGGCAAGTCTGAAAATTGCCATCTGTGTTTTAATTTCCCCCTCTTTAAGATGAAGAGCAATGATGCTCACCCACATCTGAACTATGGAGAAGGAGAACATTACATAAGAGCCAAGCACTTAACCCAACATGCTTCCCAGAGAGTGTGGCTATGTGTGACTAGCCCCTGAATGGTCAGTTTTATAGCTGAAATAAAATATAACTCTCCCCATGAAACTATAACACCTTCCTCATCCCAGCCCAATGTGGAAGGGTAACAAGCAGTATCCAGGTCTGTAACAAAGATGTGACAAGGCAGGAACCACTGAAGTTAGTGGATAACTAACAGGCCATAACAAAACCCGAAATATATAATGATGCAAAGAACCATACTATCAGTGGGAGAAGAGAGGCCAGGGGATAGGATGGGAAAGGAGGAGACAGACTGAACGCATGTGCTTTATTGCTCTGCAACCAAAATTATTTGATTGGATAAAACAAAATGAAAGAGCTTCCCTGAGCAGCAGTGGCCACTTAATACACTTTATTTGTTCCAAATTTATTCACCACAAAGCCAGATTTTTATTTCAGTTACATCAGTGTAAGCCTAAAGTAAATCCACTGATTTCAGTCAGTGTTACTGAGATCAGAATCTGGCCTGGTAACTCTAAAGTGCATGAAGAGAAGCTCTCTCTAAGAATAGGACAATGACTATCAGCTGCTCCAAACCCTAGGCTGGTCTAGTGTAACTGTAAAACAACAATTTACCAAAACAAGAATATCCACATAATCCAATGGCTAGGAGTTTAAATATCACATCTTCAGTTACTTTAGAAAACAAAGGATTTTACCAGCATGCACATAATAGTTTTCCACCTTTCGAGAATGTTTACAGGTTTAAGTAAGGCTTCTGCTTTATAGCATTATAACCAGCAGCCTTCCAAAAAGGGAAGCAAGAATATTTCAGCCCCAATTTGGGACATGGACTCGCTCCATTTTTCAGATCAGATTGGCACACGTATTCACTATGTCTCTAAAAACTGGCAAAGATAAGGGTAGGTGAGGGGGAGAGGTGAAGCTCATGACAAATGTTTCTTTTCCTCCCACTTTAAAATATTTCCTAGTGGGAATAATGTCTTCTTCTAGTCCCATCCATATGGGATCAGCTCTTTGAGTCCTTCTCCATTACAGTCTGTCTTGAAACAGTTCTTCAGAATCTCCACACCTGGGTTTCCAAACCTTCTCTTATCCTCCACTTCTTAAATTTAACATCCTGCTTCCTATACAGTCTCCAGATCTTTTTTATACATGCACAAACGATCTAAGCCTGGATTCCTCATCTTTTCTATAATTAGTACCACTTTCACACTTCCCCTAATTCATTTGTTCTGAACATGATCCAGGCATGTTAACATTTTCATTTCCAAGGTGTTCAAGATCTGTTCCTGTCTCTTCCTCAGTGCCAGTATTCTGAGCCATACAAAAGTTCAGGCCTAATTATTGTCTTGTAGATCTGATCTTTTCAGTTTGATAGACATCCTTCTATCACAGATCACTCCACTCATTTCTCTCCATTTAGTCCATGCCTTTCCAGTTCTACATATAAAAGTTCGTTGCTGAGTTCACCATTATCCTATAGTATTGAATCTAGATACTTGAAATTCTGTACCTTTGGTAGTGGCTGGCCCCCCAGGGTACATCACACAGCAAGCAGGATCCTGCAGCAGTGAGTCTCAGAAGCTGGGTATATAGGTTCATGCTACGGAATTAAAAATAGCTGTGTAGATATGCGGGCTAGGCTTCAGAGCCAGAGTTCCAGCCCGAGGATCTCCACACCAATTTTTAACGAAGTAGCATGAGCCCCGCAAACTTAAGTCTGTAGACCCAGGTTCTGAGAGTAGTGACCACAGGATCCTGCTTGCTATGAAGACATACTCCCTGACTGAGTGTCATTGTCTTCCCAGTGGGAAGAATGTGCGAGAGAGAGAAAAGCCCAGCTTAAATCACAAATGAGATATCAGCATTAAAACTAGTTTAAGAATTATTGAGTTAATCAAACAAGGAAAAATCTGAGAGGTCCCAATTCATCAATACACTGAAGCACATGCTTACTTATAGCACACACTTAAACCCATCCCTACTGAGCAAAGCACTTTGAAGCAATACTCAGCCCCTTCCACATACTCACAAACATGCAAAAAGGACTTTCAATGATCTTCATTCTTAGAAACTAAAAGATCAGTATAACAGAAAAGTCTCCCTCAACTTCAAGTCTTGCAGTACAAGACCATTGTGACATGACATTTCAGATTGTTTAGTAACATGAGCGGATGCACACACAGAGCCAACAGAAATAACAGTGAGTGGTTTCAACTTAGTGTAGTAAACTTCCTGACAGTAGTATGTCCAAGATTTAGGTCTTGTCTTTACAAACAAAAATTATGACTATTAGGTTTTATAAAATATGTTCATGAATTTATTAATAATTTGAATGAATACAGGTTTATTCTGTTACATTCCCCTATAGTGCTTGCAAGCCACACACTGCAGCATTGTGCTAATGCATGAGGACTATAAAGTTAAACTTTATACTTAACTTTAAAGTTAGTGAAACTAACTGCAAATTAAAATTAACTGATTGGTCTATTTTCATTATCCAAGCTAAGAGAAATGCAGACAGTAAACAACATCAGTGCTGAAAAGTCAATTCAGTTTGTCAGATTTTTCCAGGTATTCTTAGCAACACAGGTAAGTAATTAACCGCTTCCCTCATTTTAGATACGATTTTCAACCAGAATCCCTTTAAAAAACAAAAACAAACAGCTTTGTTCGACTATGATTCAAACCATGTAGATTTAGGGAAAATCTGACATTTAAGCTAATGTTCAGTAGTTTTAAAACAGCAGTTTCAGAGTCACACCGCCTATAACACAAACATAAAACAATTACACTGATTTCTTCCTTGCTGAGCATCTGGTAATGTTAGAGAGCACAACAAAATGGGGTTGCCAGTGTGGGCACTATCACAGTTTTTCCAGCAAGGTTTAACAGCCCTCAGCAAGGATCCCTTTGTGATCCAATCAAAGCCACCCTTCTGTACTAGCACCTCATCCTAGGCAAATGGACTGGAAAGTAAGTGCACTCAGCTCTACAAGGTAGTGCAGTAGGAAATGCATCTTCAGGAGTAACTGGCTGCAATTGTTTTCCCACACAACTAATGGTAATTTTATTTCTCAATTACCAATGAGACTGTAGTCTACGATAGTCATGAAAGTACAAGACTGCCACCTGCTCTCTCTTTTTTTCTCCCCTGTAACTCCAGATGTTGCTAAGACAGGGAGAGCACAGTAAGATCCTGAGGGTGTGTGTGGGTGGGTGTCTTGTGACACCGTGTTGCAAGGTAATTGGGGAGGAATAGAAGATGGCACACAGCTTGTAAGGATTCGAGAGAAACAGTCCATAATTTATGGCCCTTGAGGAATATATTTATCTCCTGGCACTCTTTACAAAGTCTTACTAGACCATAGGCTCAGGTGAGGACCCGTTGCTTCCATCAAAATGATCAAGTCCTCGTGTGGAACAGATGTCCTCATTCTTTGTGTAATATAAGCAAATGGTTTGCACCTGTCTCTCTGGAATTTGTGGTTGGGATCAGCCAACCTGGTGCTCAAATGTGTCCATCAGAGAGAAAATGGAACAGCATAGGAACAGATACTATAGTTTTCTTCTTAAAATTGCAATAGAATTAAAAGGTATCTAAAATACTTGATCAGGCTTTAAGCTTCAGAAAGGGATAGCAGGAATAATTTTTTCCCCCTATTATGCTGTTATATTTCCACTCTTCAATCCCCTTCCAAGAGAGATGCACAACTGATCAGGATTATGATGCTATCTGTATTCCCTGACTCCTTGGTCCCAGCAGGAGAGTAAATAATATTAAAACTGCCAATTGCAATGCTTGTTCATTTCCATTATCTTCGGATGCTGACTTCAGCTTTGTCCCGGGCTGGGAAATAAATTTGGTCTAGATATCAGTTTACTGGAAGTGTTTTTAAACATTGTTTCCAAACTCATTTCCCAGTCCAGTATAGGAAATGAGTATACAGATGCAGCTTTAGAGAAACTGAAGTAAAGACATAATTTATAGTATCGGGGACCACCTCATAGCAATTTGGTCTTGCCTGTGAGCACCAAGTCAAACTGTGTTATAACCCCATTTTGGAACTATAAAGACAAAGGCTGTAGTACATTTCCATATCATCTTTTTAACATGGTTTGATTGTATCCACACACACAAGACTACAATGTACAACAGCATAATTAGAGCAATACTATGCTGTAACACCATCCCTCAATGGTAACTTTTGCTGGAAAGATTAGGGCCTTATGTGTTACAAACACTATAAAAACTGTATGAAGGACCCAGCTGCAATACAGTGGTGGCCCAACGTGGTTCAAGTGTTCCTATAAAAACAGGGGTATTAGTGTCTGTTACAGACTACCAAAGCAAAATAGGGAACTAGATGACCATCTATAATGTGTAGGGAAAAAACTATGTGATCGTGGGGGACTTCAATTTGAATGACACATACTGGAGGTCTCATGCTGCCAGTACTAAAACATCCTTGGATTTTCTAAACAGTATAGATGACAATTTCCTAACTCAAAAAGTGTGCCAGCCAACACAAGCAACTCTTTATTAGACCAGTTTCAGAGTAGCAGCCGTGTTAGTCTGTATTCGCAAAAAGAAAAGGAGTACTTGTGGCATCTTAGAGACTAACAAATTTGTCCCTCTAAGGTGCCACAAGTACTCCTTTTCTTTATTAGACCATGTCCTAACAGAAAGAGAAACTGACCACAGAACTAAAAATTAACAGTGATCATGACTTGATCATATTTATAATGTCCAAGCAGAATAAAGTAAAAACCAATAATATATGGTTTATATATATTATTGGTTTGTACTTTATTCTGCTTGGACATTATAAATATGATTAAGTCATGATCACTTAATTTTTAGTTCTGTGGTCAGTTTCTCTTTCTATTAGGATATGGACAAATAAATATATATATACACACACAAATACACACACACTTGGTGCTTTAATAGGGCCAGTTTCACAACACAATTATGAGTGAACTGAGCTGGGAAGAAGAATTTAATCATAAAAATGTGTATGATAATTAGGAATAATTTAAGAATACCTTACTAGATGCCCAAAAAGTCATAACTGAGGAAGGCAGCCTGGCTGGTTTAAAAACTGACCTGGTTTAGAGGGGAACTGAAGGCAGTTATAAAAAATAAATTTTATATATAAATAAAACAAATGGAAGGGAAACTCTTAGTAATTAAAATAAATCAGCAATTGGGAATTGCAGAAAATTGATAAGGGAAGCAAAGGGACACAAGAAAAAATCTATGGCCAGCATTGTTAAGGATCATAAGAGGTTTTATTTTAAATATATGAATGAATAAATAAATATATGGAACAAAAAGAATCCCTCCAGTGGTATTGGTCCACTACTAGATGGATATCGTAGAATTATCAAATAATAATACAGAAAAGGCAGAAGTGTTCAATAAATATCTCTCTTCTGTATCTGGGGGAAAAGATTAGGTAGTCTCTTTATATGATAATGATAACTCTCTTTTCATCCCACTAGTATCTCTGGAGGACATTAAACAGAAACTACTAAGGTTTAAAACTTTTAAATCAGCAGGCCCAAATAACCTCCATTCAAGAGTTTTAAAAGAGCTAGCTCAGGCACTTGCTGGACCATTAATGTTCATTTTCTGTAAGTCTTGGAGCACTGGGGAAGGTCCAGAAGACTGAAAGAAAGCTAATAATGTGCCAATTTTAAAAAAGGGTAAAATGGGATGGCCTGGGAAACTATAGGTCTGTCAGCCTGACATCATTATGGGGCAAGATAATGAAGCAGCTGATATGGGACTAAATAAAGATTAAAGGAAGGTAATGTAATTAATGCAAATCAACATGGGTTTATGGAAAATAAATCTTGTCAAACTCACTTGATTTTTTTTTGGTGTGATTACAAGTTTGGTTGGTAAAGGTAATAGTGTTGATATACCATACTTTGACTTGGTACCACACAACATTTTGATTATAAAACTCGAATATAAAATTAACATGGCATACATTAAATGGATTAAAAACTGGCTAACTGATAGATCTCAAAATGTAACTGTAAACCAGGAATTGCCGTCAAGAGGGTATGTTTCCAGTTAGGTGCTGCAGGGATTGGTTCTTGGTCCTATGCTATTTAACATTTATCCGTAACCTGGAAGAAAACAAAATCATCCCTTATAAAGTTTGCATAGGACATAAACATTGGGGAAGTGGTAAATAATTAAGAGAACAGGTCACTGATTCAGAGGGATCTGGATCTCTGGGTAAACTGGGCACAAGCAAACAATGTGTGTTTTAATACAGCTAAATGTATACATCTAAGAGCAAAGAATGTAGGCCATACTTACAGGATGGGAACTCTATCCCAGCAAGCAGTGAGTCTGAAAAAGATTTGGTGTGTTGGTGGATAATCAGCTGAACACGAGCTCTCAGTGTGATGCTGTGACCGAAAGATAATGCAGTCCTGGGGTGCATGAACAGGGTAATCTCAAGTTGGAATAGAGAATTATTTTTCCTTAGTATTTGGCACCAGTGACACTGCAGGAATACTGTGTACAGTGCTTATACCCGTAATTCAAGAAGGATGTTGATATATTGGAGAGAGTTCAGAGAAGAGCCACGAGAGTGATTAAAGGATTAGAAAACATGTTTTATGGTGATAGACTCAAGGTGCTCCATGTATTTAACTTAAAGAGAAGGTCCAGGGGTGACCTGATGACAGTCGGTAAGTACTACATGGGGAACAAATATTTAATAGTGGGCTCTTCAATCTAGCAGTGAAAGGTGTAACATGATCCACTGGCTAGAAGCTGAATTCTGACTGGAAATAAGGCATATATGTTTACAACGGGGGTAATTAACTATTGGAACAATTTACCATGGATTGTGGTAGATTATCCGTCACCAACCATTTTAAAACCAATACTGGATTTTTTTCTAAAATAACATGTTCTCAGAATTGTTTTGGAGAAGTTCTAAGGACAGTGTTATATAGGTGATCAGACTAGATGATCACAATGATCCCTTCTGGCCTTGGAATCTATGAATCTATGAATGAAAACAGTATTAAAGAGGAGTGGCACAGACCTGGATTGCATAGAATTAGTAGTTCTGTAGACTGGTTCGGGCCGGTCTACTCAGACAAAATAAAACTGTTTTATATCCAAGCCTGGCCACTACTGGATCTCCCAACATGATAGTTTTTTAATTAACACAGAAAAAAAATCTTACAAGGAATGGAAAAAGAAAGCAGTGGGGGAAAGTAAGAATGGAAATGGTGGGGGAGAAAAGAGAAGAAAGCTTCTACCACTTGTTCTTGTTGATATTAGAGCTGAACGAGTAACAGAAAACATATTTTCCAAATTTAGACTCTACTATTTAGATATCTACAAGCAAATCACAATTTCTTCAATTTGATTTATTAGAAATTATTCATGTCTTTTTTCATGATTTTTTTCATTTATAAATTAATTGGGAACATTTCTCTGGTGAATATTTGACTCTCGAGCAACAGTTACCTGTGATTGGTCAAGTTAAGTCACGTGGTTTGGTTTCCATTCCCTGATTTGATGAGTGAACAACATACTTCTGGAATGAATATTATTTGAACTTCAGTAGCACTTAAGAGGCCTCAAAGATGATCAGGGATCACTGCACTAGTTTCTGTACAAATACATATTAAAAACGACAATCCCTATCATGAAGAGTTTATAACAGAAATAAATAAGACAGACACAGATCGGAGAAAAGCAAATGTTATCCCTATTTTACAGATGGGATTAAGTAATTTGCTTAAGGTCACACAGGAAATCTGTGGCAGAGTCGGGAAACCAGATCTCTCAATTCCCAGTCCAGTGCCCTAACCCACAAATCCAATCCTTCTCTATCTAATCATGGATACAAATTTAAAATTCAGTTTCCACAAATACTTATACACGTGACTTGGAAATTCGCTTTCCATGAGCATTCGTGGAAGTGAAACTCAGTTGCATGAACTCTTGAGGAGAGCAAACACAAAAGGCATACGGATCTGATCAAAATGAATTAAAACAACATAACAATATTGGCAGAAAATATTTTGCAGTATTCAACCAGCTCTGTTGATCTAAATTAAATACAAGATGCTTTTCAAGCACCTAGGTTCCTTAAGATTTCATTCCTAACTTCAAGAGTGGCTTCTCTTCCCGCCCCCTTTCCCCCCAAAAAAGGGAGACCCTTCTGCAGGCAAAACTAAATTCAAGGCCTGCAGATATGGCTTTGTTTATTTTATCAGCAGTAAGATCCCTTGAAATTTTACAACCATAAATGGTAGAGCCATGTTCCCTTTGTATACTGTAGTTAATGAAAATCACCTGGTTTTGAAAACACATGGAGCCACATATACCATGAAAATTCTCCTCATCCCCATAAGTGAGAACAAACTAATGAGCTTAGGTTAACTTTGAAAATAAGAAGTCTCTCCGTTCTAGCCCCAACTCAAAAGTGGAGGAAGGACTTCTCTGCTAAGGTCCACGATCACACAATCTGGCTGCTCCTCTCACAACGCAGAGCCACACAATATACCAGAGGCCTAAGCAAAGGGATTCCAGACTTTAGGAATCCAGCTGTTAGGCCTCAAGAAGCCAAGACTCACCCCCCCCCCCCAGAATCCACTTCAAACAGCCACAGTTTTGAACTTACCTTCCAAATAGCAGCTGGAGGAAGAAGAAAGTCCTTTTTTCGATTTGCAACCCACCAATTTCAAGCAAATCTCCAACATTTTCATTTGTTAGTTTGGCTTTGGCTTGTGTGTTCTCTCCCCTCCCCCTTAGGTTTCACATACACAAAAAAGAGTTGCCCGTTAAGAGATCTAAAAATCCAGCACTCTTAAAACCAAGAAAAGAATAAGCCAGAGAGACCGATAATCCACAGGGCCCATAGTACCAGTCCCAGAAACTTAACTCAAGTTTTGCTCCCCTCTCGTTAACTCTTGTCAGGAAAGGAAAAAAAAAATCCTGCTAAGTTGGAAGCAGTTACTTCTTGCGGCAGCTCCAAAACTCTGCCATTCCTTCCCTCATACTCTCACTCCGTTAGGCACTTCGTGCAGGCAGAGCTGCTTACGTTAAACTGCCAACAAAGGGCCCCCTTCAGGCTTTGGCTGTCTGATTTCATGACATCAGATAGGCTAGTTACGCCCACAGCATACTTAACCCCTCATTGTTCCAACTTGCCTACGATTCAGGTCAACAGCAGGATTCTACTAACATATTTCTTCAGTCATTTCCAGAGAACAAATCAGCAAGTCTTCCTTGCCCTGGGAGCAACGGACAGCGACATTGGAGGCATTTCCTTAGAGTTAAAGAAACTCAAAACAAAGTAAAAAGAAAAGAAGTACTTGTGGCACCTTAGAGACTAACAAATTTATTTGAGCATAAGCTTTCGTGAGCTACAGCTCACTTCATCGGATCAAAACAAAGTAAGGGCTAATTATTATTATTTATATAACACCATAGGTGTATATGGGAATTTACAGTAGTAAGAATGCACAGACTGGCAAAGGACAGACAATGTCCTAGTGCCAAAGAACAACTGCACTTTATACTAATATTTTGAACTTTACTCCTGTACAGAAAAGCAACACTGGCAGCCATTCCCATTCACCACACTAAGTAGAATGCAGGAGAGGAATAGGCATTATTCCCAAGCACGTACAATATTGACACCACTGTGATATTTACTGTTGTACAGATTCACATACCTAGACCTGAAGTAATTATACTTTTTGAATAACTGTTACATAGAGGAGCAATACTTTTGAGAACCCCAATGGCCTCTCCCACCCTTAACACTGTTTTGCTTTGCAGGTTTGTGAAGGGTATGGTCCTGCTTGCTGCTCTCCCCAATTTTGTATTTGTGGTATGTCCAACCAATGTGTGGCTCAGCTCCTCCGTTGTCTACATCGATCTACATCCCTTTGTTTAAATATATACATGCTTTTACATTGTTCTACACCAGTGGTTTTCAACCTTTTTTCATTTGTGGACCACTAAAAAATTCTGAATGGAGGTGCGGACCCCTTTGGAAATCTTAGGCATTATCTGCAGACCCCCAAGAATCTACAGACCACAGGTTGAAAACAACTGTTCTATGGTAGCAACCACCTTTCGTGGACCCCTTAGACACAGACTGTGGAGCTCCATAGGTTTGCGGACCACAGGTTGAAAACCACTGCTCTACACAGTAGACATAAAATGCAATATATGTAATACTGTATTCTTCTAATTCTTTAGAAAAAAAATGAACTTCAGCAGATCACATGGGTACACACCATCACAACGTGTGGAACACTGCTGCTGCAAACATGACTAGAGCTCTTGGGATCTACAGAGAGGAGTGACCCCAGCATGACTTCATATTTTCCCTCCATGTGTTCCCTGCCCTGAAAGTTTCTCTCCATATTTGTTTTAATAAAGAGTCGTGCCAAAATAAACTATTGCACTTCTCCCTTCCCTCTAACATTTTCAAATATTTAATATTTCAAGGGAAACTCTGCATGTCTCCAGGATCTGAAAAGCATACATCGAACACAGCAAACACACAGTCCAGATTCTCCATATACATTATTTTAGAGCATTGTTTTGCTTCAGAGTTCTGGTCTGTGGAGATGCATTCTCCTAACAGCACAACTTGGAAAGAAATCACCAGTCTGTCAACCCATGCCATTTTTCAAACGGTAAGAAACACTGTTACTGATCACACCACCAGCTGCATTCTTTCTATAGCATAAATCACATTACACCCGTTTCTGGTTTTATCCACACATTTCAAAACATTGTAAAAAATAAAATAAATGAAGATGGGTGAGCACTATTATCCCTATCTCTGTGACTCAATTTAAGTAAATTCCTCAAGTTCACAGTCAGTGGTAGAGACAAGGACAAAACTCTGATTTCTTCACATTAAGTATGGTGCCCAGCCCACAGCACAGTGCTACCTCCCTTAAAAAGGAAAAGAGTATTGCAGTTCACTCAAGGCTCTGCTTGAACTGTGCTCTGGAGGTAGATGAATTTAGCCAAGATCCAAGAGCAACTGAGGGCTATCTACTCACTCGGAGACTGTTTATTTTCCAAATAGATCCTGTATGCACAGAGTTTACACTTTTGAAAGATTTAAGCCATTGAATTGTGAAAAGAAGGATTAAATCACAATATTGTGAGGAGGGTTATGCAAGACACACAAGTGACTCAGTCATCATGTGCTGATGAACTGCGATGGTGTAGCAACACAATAGTGGATCTGAATCTCATGTTGTAATGTTTAGTTATACTGACCTATTCTACTTTTCCATGTCATGAATCCTTTTGACTGCAGCTGCAGGAATGCAGAATTCCAATGGAATTACCAAGATTGCCCCCATTAACACTCAACAGCCTCATTATGAATAAGGTAATACAAGCAATACCGTTCGAATTAATAAGGATTACATTTATTATTTGAAGTGGTTCATGCTCAATGCTTTTAAGCCAGGTTTCAAATTCTCTTTATTCCCTTCCTTAGATACAAGCAATAGCTATATCAACACCTAAATACACTTCTGAAGAGAGCACATTCAATTCCCTATCACTAAAAACTGAACATTTAAAATGGGTGGGTATATGCAAGATTTCTGAGTAGTTTCTTAAGTTTCCCTGTCAAGATTACAGACACTTCCATCTAGTACAGTCCTTTTAGTTGCTGAGTGGAGTTTGTGCATGGATATTCTGATGTCAACCAATGTAGTTGCTTTTTCTGGCTTTTCATTTTTACTATGCATTTAACATACAAAGATTGAGACCATATTAACACAATGATATTACATCTATCTAGTTTGTTTGCTCTACATGCAGTGATTTAACTATATTAAACTGCAGTGCATCTAAACCTCTTTGTTATGTTGGTTTAAGGTACTTTCCTTGTTAATCATTGCATCCACACATCTCTGCCCTTGTTCTAATTAACTGCTCAACATTCTGGGCAGATATCCCGTGGTGCAATGTTCCGCAGCTCAGCTCTGTGACTTTTCTCAGAGGGCATTGTGGGATGGCTACTGGAAACTAGAGGAATTCTGGAACTGATGGGGGCAGATTCAAACTAAAATTCCCATGATTCATATCCTGGCTTCCATTAATTTCGCCATTGCCATTTTTGAACTTCTATCAGATAGCATAGAGGACCCACTGCAGAAAGCCGTGATCATGATAGTAATTAATACAAGCAAGATGATGCATGTGCATTTGGTTAACAAGGAAAATACACTCTCAAAACAAAGTGACCTGAAGTGCTTCCATACAAATATAGTTAAATTGGCAATGGGCCCAGCACCAGGAGTGCCCCCTTGTCTGTATTTGCTCTGACAGTGTCTTGTAGGTATCCGCATTCTAGTGACTTCTCCAGACTGGATTAAATATGCTGCTCTCCAAAGAGGGCAATTAAGTCCAAGACTTCTGAATAAGTCTACGCGAAAGGCACAGGGGGGCATGGTAGCTGTCATGGTCATGTGAATTCATTACTATCCGGTATCAAAAAGGATTACTCATGGCTGCCTGCTACCATTTCAATGAAGAGATGACATCAGGTCAAGATGATCCCAAAGGAATGGCGGGGCACAGAGATACACAAACTGATCAATCCAGGTGTGAAGCAATGCAGTGTGGAATAGTAACTGAAGGACTGCCAGAAGTGATATATTTCAGAGTAGCAGCCGTGTTAGTCTGTATTCGCAAAAAAAAAAAAAAAAAAAAAAAAAAAAAGGAGTACTTGTGGCACCTTAGAGACTAACAAATTTATTTGAGCATAAGCTTTTGTGAGCTACAGCTCACTTCATCGGATGCATTCATTGAAAAATACAGTGGGAGATTTATATACAGAGAGAACATGAAACAATGGGTGACGAGAGTGATCAGGTAAGGTGAGCTATTACCAGCAGGAGAGCAGGGGGGAAAAAAACCTTTTGTAGTGATAATCAAGGTGGGCCATTTCCAGCAGCACTGAGGAAGGGGGGCGGGGGCGGGAATAAACAAGGGGAAATAGGTTTACTTTGTATAATGACCCATCCACTCCCAGTCTCTATTCAAGCCTAAATTAATTGTATCTAGTTTGCAAATTAATTCCAATTCAGCAGTCTCTCATTGGAGTCTGTTTTTGAAGTTTTTTTGTTGAAGAATTGTAACTTTTAGTCTGTAATCGTGTGGCTAATGGTTGGGGTTCCAGGGGTGTGTCTGTGTGAATTTGTTCTTGTGCTTTTTCAGGGAGTTTCTTGAGCAAATGGTGTAGTTTCTTTTGATAACCCTCAGTGGGATCAGAGGGTAATGGCTTGTAGAAAGTGGTGTTGGAGAGCTGCCTAGCAGCCTCCTGTTCATATTCCGACTTTTCATTATGACGATAGCAACTCCTTTGTCAGCCTTTTTTGATTATGTCGTCAGAGTTGTTTCTGAGGCTGAGGATGGCATTGTGTTCTGCACGGCTGAGGTTATGGGGTAAGTGATGCTGCTTTTCCACAATTTCAGCCCGTGCTCGTCATCGGAAGCACTCTTTGTAAAAGTCCAGTCTGTTGTTTCGACCTTCAGGAGGAGTCCACCCAGAATCCTTCTTTTTGTAGTGTTGGTAGGAAGGTCTCTGTGGGTTAGTATGTTGTTCAGAGGTGTGTTGGAAATATTCCTTGAGTCGGAGACGTCGAAAATAGGATTCTAGGTCACCACAGAACTGTATCATGTTTGTGGGGGTGGAGGGGCAAAAGGAGAGGCCCTGAGATAGGACAGATTCTTCTGCATGGCTAATAGTATAGTTGGATAGATTAACAATATGCTGGGTGGGTTAAGGGAACTACTGTTGTGGTCCCTGGTGGCATGTAGTAGTTTAGATAGTTTAGTGTCCTTTTTCTTTTGCAGAGAAGCAAAGTGTGTGTTGTAAATGGCTTGTCTTGCGGCACTGCTATGGGTACCTGCATAGCCCCACAGTATGCCAACATTTTTATGGCTGACTTAGAACAATGCTTCCTCAACTCTCATCCCCTAATGCCCCTACTATACTTGCGCTACATTGATGACATCTTCATCATCTGGACCCATGGAAAAGACGTCCTTGAGGAATTCCACCATGATTTCAACAATTTCCATCCCACCATCAACCTCAGCCTGGACCAGTCCACACAAGAGATCCACTTCCTGGACACTACCATGTTAATAAGCGATGGTCACATAAACACCACCGTATACCGGAAATCTACTGACCGCTATTCCTACCTACATGCCTCCAGCTTTCATCCAGACCACACCACATGATCAATTGTCTACAGTCAAGCTCTACGATACAACCGCTTTTGCTCCAACCCCTCAGACAGAGACAAACACCTACAAGATCTCTATCAAGCATTCTTACAACTACAATACCCATCTGCTGAAGTGAAGAAACAGATTGACAGAGCCAGAAGAGTACCCAGAAGTCACCTACTACAGGACAGGCCCAACAAAGAAAACAACAGAACGCTACTAGCCATCACCTTCAGCCCCCAACTAAAACCTCTCAAACGCATCTGTCATAAATATAAAGGGAAGGGAAAACATCTTTAAAATCCCTCCTGCCCAGAGGAAAAACCCTTTCACCTGTAAAGGGTTCAGAAGCTAGGATAACTTCGCTGGCACCTGACCAAAATGACCAATGAGGAGACAAGATACTTTCAAAGCTGGGGGGGGGGGGGGAGAAACAAAGGCTGTGTGTGTGTGGGGGGGTGCATTTGCTGGGAACAGAAAGGAATGGAGTCTTAGAACTTAGTAAGTAATCTAGCTAGATATTCGTTAGATTGTTTGTTTAAATGGCTGAGAAAATAAGCTGTGCTGAATGGAATGGATATTCCTGTTTTTGTGTCTTTTTGTAACTTAAGGTTTTGCCTAGAGGGATTCTCTATGTTTTGAATCTGATTACCCTGTAAGGTATTTACCATCCTGATTTTACAGAGGTGATTCTTTTTACTTTTTCTTCTATTAAAATTCTTCTTTTAAGAACCTGATTGCTTTTTTCCTTGTTTTCAAGATCCAAGGGTTTGGGTCTGTGTTCACCTATGCAAATTGGTGAGGATTTTTATCAAGCCTTCCCCAGGAAAGGGGTTGTAGGGTTTGGGGAGGATTTTGGGGTGGGGAAGACGTTTTCAAGCGGGCTCTTTCCCTGTTATATATTTGTTAGGACACTTGGTGGTGGAAGCAATGAAGTACAAGGGCAAAAGGTAAAATAGTTTGTACCTTGGGAAAGTTTTAACCTAAGCTGGTAAAAATAAGCTTAGGGGGTTTTCATGAAGGTCCCCACATCTGTACCCTAGAGTTCAGAGTGGGGAAGGAACCTTGACAGCATCATCAAAGATCTACAACCTATCCTGAAGGACAACCCATCACTCTCACAGATCTTGGGAGACAGATCAGTCCTTGCTTACAGACAGCCCCCCAACCTTAAGCAAATACTCACCAGCAACCACAAACCACACAACAGAACCACTAACCCAGGAACCTATCCTTGCAACAAAGCCCGTTGCCAACTGCGTCCACATATCTAGGCCCTATGATGGTGTCCCCTGAATAATCATATCAGCCACACTATCAGAGGCTCATTCACCTGCACATCTACCAATGTGATATATGCCATCATATGCCAACAATGCCCCTCTGCCATGTACATTGGTCAGACTGGACAGTCTCTACGTAAAAGAATAAATGGACACACATCAGATGTCAAGAATTATAACATTCAAAAACCAGTCGGAGAACACTTCAATCTCTTTGGTCACTTGATTACAGACCTAAAAGTGGCAATTCTTCAACAAAAAAAACTTCAGAAACAGACTCCAATGAGAGATTGCTGAATTGGAATTAATTTGCAAACTGAATACAATTAACTTAGGCTTGAATAGAGACTGGGAGTGGATGGGTCATTACACAAAGTAAAACTATTTCTCTTTGTTTATTTCCCCTCCCCCACCCCCCACTGTTCCTCACACGTTCTTGTCAACTGCTGGAAATAGCCCACCTTGATTATCACTACAAAAGGTTTTTTCCCCCCCCGCTCTCCTGCTGGTAATAGCTCACCTTACCTGATCACTCTCGTCACAGTGTGTATGGTAACACCCATTGTTTCATGTTCTCTCTGTATATAAATCTCCCCACTGTATTTTTCACTGAATGCATCCGATGAAGTGAGCTGTAGCTCACAAAAGCTTATGCTCAAATAAATTTGTTAGTCTCTAAGGTGCCACAAGTCCTCCTCTTCTTTTCAGAAGTGATATATTTAGGAATGAACACACTCATCATGAAGTGGACTTACCCCGTTCCAAGATAGCCACGACATATTTTGGTTTAAAAACAGGTTGTGCGCGGACACAAGGCACTTTGAGGTGAGCTGACTACTATTACGCCAATGTAACGTTGCTGTATAGATAAGGCCTGAGTATCCAATAGCTGCACTTTTCTGATGACAATACTACGCCAACACGAGAGTTTCTCCCGTCAGTGTAGCTAATACACAGCCTCGAGAGGTGGTAGCTATGTCGACAGCTGTAGCTCTCCCATCAACATAGCACTGTCTACATGGGGGATTAGGTCCGTATAACTATGTCTAGGGCCCTACCAAATTCACAGCCATGAAAAACATGTCACGAACTGCAAAATCTGATTCTCTCCCCCCACACTCAAAAAAAATCTGGTCTTTTGTGTGCTTTTACTCTATACTATACAGATTTCACAGGGGAGACCAGTATTTCTCAAATTGAGGGTCGTGACCCAAAGGAGAGTTGCAGTGGATCAAAAGGGGGGGGGCGGGGTCATGGAATGGTGGTCATTGCAACCCTTACTATTGCACTGCCTTCAGAGTTGGGTGGCTGGAGAGGGGTGGCTGATGACCGAGGGCCCAGCTCTGCAGGCAGCAGCACAGAAGGAAGGGTAGCAATAGCATATCAGGCCATCCTTTCTTCTGCACTGCTGCTGGTGGTGGCTCTGCCCTCAGAGCTGGGCTCCGGGCCAGCAGCCGCTGCTCTCCAGCTGCCCAATTCTGAAGGCAGCGCTGCCGCCAGCAGCAGCAGCACAGACATAAGGATGGCAGTACTGCAACCCCTGCCCCCCCACCCCAAACTCCTTGATGGGTCAAGACCCCTAAAATTACAATACTGTGAAATTTCAGATTTAAAAAGCTGAAATCATGAAATTTACAATTGTAAATTGTAAAGAGCTCAGGGGTGTGGATTTTTCACCTGAGCAACATAATTATACTGATATAGGTTTGTAGTGTTGATTTGGCCTAAGGCAACTTTATTTCTGAATGAGAGCGCCCACTCAAGGGTTTAATGTGCTTTAACTCACGCACGTTCAATACACTCCATTAGTTAAGTTGGCTGTAATTCCCACACAGACAATCCCTTTGTGATCCCATCACTGTCAACTTCATTCATTCCCTCCTCATTCTCCCTACTGTGCGTTACTCTCTCCTGGATCAGGACAACCTAGACTAAGCACTAGGGGGTAAGGACCTTAGGGCTAGTCAACACTGGCAACGCTAAAGTGCTGCCATCAGCACTTTAATGTGCTTTGTGTGGCCGTGGCGCAGTGCCGGGAGAGAGCTCTCCCAGCCTCTAAAAAAACCATCTCAACAAGGGGCGCGGCTCCCAGTGCTGGGGCACTGTTTATACTGGCCCTTTACAATGCTGCAACTTGCTGTGCTCAGGGGACTGTTTTTTCACACCCCGAGTGAGAAAGTTGCAGAGCTGCTAATTGCCAGTGTAGACAATCCCTGTGTCTCTATTTATAGTGTGCTGTAAAAATAATGGGTGTTAGGTAAACAAAACTTGCAATAGTGCCATTACATGCACAATGATCTTCTAATTGTTAAACCAATTAACCCCTTTTAAACCCCCCCCCCCCCCAAAACCTGGTCAACAAAAGTGTGCTGATTTCAGGATTATAATGACTGATTCAACTTTAAAGTCAGTTGTTCTATGACATACGAGCTTTTGTAATATACAATTATTATTTTATTTCTTACTTTTTAAAATTACCTCCGGAGGTCTGGGCACCAATTCTTCCAGAAGACCATGCAAGTTAAACACCACTAATGTGCACGATGGCTGCAATGGGAGGATCAGACTCCATAAGCAGAAAGTGAATACTGGGATGATCTCACAGTAAAGAGGAGATGGTGCAAATTTTGCTATGATCACATTAAAAGCAGACAGTGCTTTTCACCAATTTTAAAGCGCTGCTGAACTCAGTTTTAAAATTCTCATCTGAAATTTAAAAAAGGCAGCAGCTTTTGAGTCCCCAGAATAGAAGCAGTTGCTTGTTTGTTTTTTGAAGGCATGTGTTAAATGCACAAGGATGGAAAAAGTCAGTTGAAAGACATGCAGCATAAGCTAGAGGATAAAGAAAGGGACTGAGTGAGAAGACAGACATTCTTTACCCAACTTCGGTGCAAACTTGATTGGGGTCATTTTAAAACTCTGTGCCTCAGTTACCCCATCTGTAAATGGGGCTTATCACTTCACAGGAAGTGTTAGAGCGAGTTAATTCATTGATTGGAGAGCACTTTGTGATCTTTAGAAGGATAGGGCAACAGAACTAGAAAGGCTTTATTAATAATACACATCTTAATATGCCACTGCTCCCAGTCTATGATCCACACAAGCAGGACCAAATTGCATTATAGCACAGTCAAAGAATTACCATATTAGACTGCTCTGCTCTGACATGGAAGGTTTCACAGTGCAGGTGGATCCTATAAAATGCAATTTATAGTGTAACACCATCCCTAGCTCCCTGTCCTCCCAAGTCACTGTCCACACTGATCATGGAAAACATGCTAGATCTTATGAGCAATCACTATGTTTTAAAATAAAATTGTAGCCAGAACAATTTTGATCCCAGTGCAAATGGAGTGCTTCCTCCCCTCCATGGGCTAGTCTAGCCTTCTTTTAGACACTGATTTAACTGTAAGGCACAGCCGGAGTCCTCAAACTGCTGAGGTGGTTTCTATTTGTCAGATTTTTTTTTTGGCAGATACCAAGATCTCTGATACTGGGGACTAGCAACTGAGGAGCTCTGGTGGGGTTAACTCTGACTTGCAATGTGATCAGTTTCGGGCAGCACAGAATTCTTTGTCTGATGCAGACCAAATTTTAAACCAGCTTGCAATGAATAAAACTTCAGCGCACTACGCATAATTAAGTAACAAGAACTTCACTTTTATATGCCAAGGAAAACATGGAAAAATCTCAGACTGGACTCACCATGATCACTAAAGCTAAAGCCAGCACAGATGATATGGGGTGGCCAAACTTACTGACCCTCCAAGCTGCATATGATAATCTTCAGAAGTTTGAGAGTCGGCCACACCCCATGGGGCTGAAGCGCGGAGCCGCAGCAGGTGCAGCCCGCGGGGCTGAAGCACCAACCTCCCTCCCTTAGCCCAGAGGTCCCCAAACTGTGGGGTGCGCCTCCCTAGAAGGCTGCAGAGGAACGTTCGGGGGGGAAGGGGTACCATAATTGGCCCGGGCCAGCCTTCACTGGCGGTGGGGAGGGAGCGCCACCCAGCCCCGCCCCCAGTTCTGCTCCAGCCTTGCCCTCGGCTCCTGCCCCCGTGCCTGGCTCCATCCCCAGCCATGACCCTCACTGTGGCCCAGCTACCACTCTACTCCTGCCCCTACCCCCAAGCCTTGGGCCCTGGCTGCGGCTCTGTTCCCAGCCTGGGGACGGGAACAGGGGTGGGGCTGAGACCAGAGCCACACCCGGCCGTGGGCCCATTCTCTGCTGTGCACTCCGGAATCTTTGTGGGAAGGGATGAACCCCAAACTGCTCTCCTATGCTACGTTAACTGTCATGAAGACATCACGGATGGCAGTGCAGTTAATCATCAAGTTCCTAACTGAAGAAGACTTGCAGGCGCCCAACATTCTGCGTGACATGGTAGAAGCAACTTGAGATTGCTTTTGGCATTCACAGAGCAGCTGCATAGGGCAGACTGTCACTTTTGGGCTCGGGAAACAAGCACTGAATGGTGGGATCATATCGTCATGCATGGCGTTGCAGGCACTTGTGGATCATCTATGGCGTTTCACTAACATCAACACAGGGTGGTCTGAGAAGTACATGACGCATGCATCTTCAAGAACACCGGCCTGTTCAGAAAACTACAAGCGGGGACTTTCTTTCCAAACCAGAAGATTACAGTAGGGGATGTTTAAATGCCCATAGTGATCCTGGGAGACCTGGCATATCCCTTACAGCTGTGGCTCATGAAACCTTACACGGGACACCTGGACAGCAAATACAGGCTGAGTAGGTGCCAGATGACAGTTGAATGTGCCTTTGGCAGATTAAAGGCAGCTGGCGATGCATTTATTGCAGGCTAAACCTTAATGAGGATAATATTCCCATGGTCATAGCCGTGTGCTGTACCTTGCATAATATCTGTGAAGATAAGGGCGAAAGATTTGCTAGGGGTATAGTGCTATGGCAGACCGCTTGGCCACTGATTTTCAGCAGCCAGATACCAGGGCTGTCAGAGGAGCCCAGAGGGGGGCAATTTGAATCAGGGAGGTTTTAAGGCAGCACTTTGACAATGAGCACCAGTAATGTACATCTCTGTCAGAGGTGCTAGTTTTCCTCGGATACAATGGTGTCATTTTGGGACTTATATTCCTGTAAGACAAGGATAACAATGCCTGTGCATGTATTGGTGGTAGTGCCTGCAATCTCAATTTGTAGAAAAGGAAAAAAAAGTGATCCATCATTAAAGAATTTTGATTTTATTCAACAAGAATACAGCACACACACGCCTAATGGGAAAGGAGGAACCAGGGAAGGACAGACTTTTACAACTGTGTGTAGGTCCAGCTATCATTGTGAAAGTTGTTCAAGGGGGTGGAGTGAAGGGGAAACCGAGAATGCCCGGAAAGTGGAAAGGAATGTGTGGGCGGGAGTTTGGGGGGGGGGGTCATGGAAAAGCATTCTGAATGTGCTGCAGGGGAGGGCGAGCACGGATCTGCTCAATCTGCAGCCCTATTAAGAACTGCAGCATCTGCATATGCTCCTCCATTACTGTAATCATCCTCTCAGTTGCATCCTTAACAAACGCTTGATTCTCTATTCTGTCCGGCCGTTCGGCTTCCCGGCACTCCTTACGTTCCCTTTTTTCTTCATTGGGGCACTGCAATACCTCCCAGAACATGTCTTCTTTGATGCGTGTTGGGCGCTTTCTGATCTGGCGGAGACGCTCGGCAGGGGTGCATGGGGGTTCCTGAAGGCCACATCTGGTGAAGCACAGGGGACAATGCACAGAAGTGGGATTGTTAAATTCACGCACAGCACTGAAATGTTTCAGTAAAATACACCTTTTGAAACACTGCAATCACTTTCTCACTGACCCTAGCCAGGCACACATCTCTGTAAACAGCCAAAGCATGGTGAGTGTTGGCGGGGGAGGGGGCGCTCCGCATGGGGAAAAGAGCGCACTCTCTCTGCAAGGTGCAAAGCATTCTATGGAAAAAATTCTAAAATTCTCCCACACTTTTCCACAGGCGGGGGACAGTCTAGCAGACATCTCGCTGCTAAGGGTAAGCAGGGAAATGAGGGTACATCTACTCCACGCTTGGAGCTTCCACTCCGATCCCTAAGCTGCTCGCCTATGTGCCACTTTGGTCCCTGCACAAGTGATTGCCAAATGGTGTGAGAAAGTTTCCTACAATGGGGGAAGGGACAAAGCTGCTCTGCCACAGAACCTTCAGCAAAGGATTAGCGAGTACCTCCGGGAAACTTTCCTGGAGTTCTCTCTGGAGGACTAACCGTGGGATCTTGGCATGCATCAACACCATTCTGTCGTACCCATTAGCTACACAGGAAAATGTCCACCTTACAGAAACACAGACAGCCTCCCACATTTCTATATCCTAAATCCATCTCCATGCTGCACAAGCCATAGCCCCTTATCAAGAATCTCATCTCCTGCTTCTTGATCCCCGGAGAGCGACTGCTGAGACTGGCTAGACACCTCTGGAGCGGAGAACAGTTCCTGGCTGCCTGCCCCACCGGGCGACCCCACCGGGAGCTGCACAGCCTCGTTTAACTCCACCTCTTCATCAATAACTTCGTCTTCTGGGTTAGGTCCTCTTTCTGCTGCCTCCGTTCCCTCCGAAGTATCCACGGGGCTCTTGGCGGTGGAGATGGGGTTGCCACCGAGCATAGTGTCCAGCTCCTTATAGAACCGGCAGGTTTTAGGTGAAACACCGGAGCGACAGTTTGCCTCCCTCGCCTTATGGTTCACCTGCCTCAGCTCCTTTATCTTCACTCTGCACTATAGCATGTTCAATCATAGCTCTCTTTGCACAAGCCTCGAAAAATGTGCCAGTAGGTATCCCAATTCCTACAGCTCAAGCGCAGCTGGGACTGCACAGCCTCCTCTCCCCACATACTGATCAGATCCATCAGCTCCGCAGTGGTCCAAGTAGGAGAGCATTTGGTGCAATAACCTGCTATGGTCACCTGGGATGATGCGATGGGACCTCTCCATGCTGAGATAGCAAGAAACAGAATTTCAAAAATTCCCGGGGCTTCTAAGGGGGAGGGGAGGATGGTGGTTTACCTGGCTTCAGGACAGCACAGTTCAAACTGCTGACCAGAGTGGTTAGGATGGGCATTGTCGGACACCTCCTGGAGGTCAATTAAAGTGCTGAGTTCAAGCATGGTGTCTACACTGGCACTTTGTCAAGAAAAACGTAGAGGAAAAAGACATAAGTCTCTCATCGTGGTGGATGTATTTAGTTGCCAAAACTGGGCATTTTTCCCGACAAAAGTTGCATCGCAGTGTGTACGCATGCACAATTTGGTTGACAAAAAGCAGTTTTTGGCAACAAAACTTGGTAGTATAGACAAGGTCTTAAAGACAATCTCAGATTTAAACAATCTCTCTACTCAATTGCTTTCTAGTCCTGATAATTATTCACTGACACCTTGTTAACACGCAAAACATATCCCATAAGACTACTGTTTTAAAGCATACTCAAACATTCCTTGCTTACTGCTTACCTAACAATTGCTGTACTATACTAAAAGGCAATTATGTCTGCAGACAATGTTATTTTTAATACCTAGCACCTAGCTCCTTTTTCTAGTTTATGAGAATAAAAAAAAGGAGGACTTGTGCATCCGATGAAGTGAGCTGTAGCTCACGAAAGCTTATGCTCAAATAAATTTGTTAGTCTCTAAGGTGCCACAAGTACTCCTTTTCTTTTCACTTTTAGGTCTGTAATCGAGTGACCAAAGAGAGTGAAGTGTTCTCCAACTGGTTTTTGAAAGTTATAATTCTTGACGTCTGATTTGTGTCCATTTATTCTTTTACGTAGAGACTGTCCAGTTTGGCCAATGTACATGGCAGAGGGGCACTGCTGGCACATATCACATTGATAGATGCACAGGTGAACGAGCCTCTGATAATGTGGACTTCTTGGACACTACGGTGCTAATAAGCAATGGTCACAAACACCACCTTATACCGGAAACCTACTGACCGCTATGCCTACTTACATGCCTCCAGCTTTCATCCAGACCACACCACACAATCCACTGTCTTCAACCAAGCTCTACGATACAACCGCATTTGCTCCAATCCCTCAGACAGAGACAAACACCTACAAGATCTCTATCAAGCGTTCTTACAACTACAATACCCACTTGCTGAAGTGAAGAAACAGATTGACAGAGCCAGAAGAGTATCCAGAAGTTACCTACTACAGGACAGGCCCAACAAAGAAAACAACAGAACGCCACTAGCCATCACCTTCAGCCCCCAACTAAAACCTCTCCAACGCATCATCAAGGATCTACAACCTACCCTGAAGGACGACCCATCACTCTCACAGATCTTGGGAGACAAGCCAGTCCTTGCTTACAGACGGCCCCCCCAATCTGAAGCAAATACTCACAAGCAACCACACACCAGAACCACTAACCCAGGAATCAATCCTTGCAACAAAGCTCGTTGCCAACTGTGTCCACATATCTATTCAGGGGACACCATTATAGGGCCTAATCACATCTCCCCACTGTATTTTCCACTGAATGCATCCGATGAAGTGAGCTGTAGCTCACGAAAGCTTATACTCAAATAAATTTGTTAGTCTCTGAGGTGCCACAAGTACTCCTTTTCTTTTTGCGGATACAGACTAACACGGCTGCTACTCTGAAACCTTTCATTTTGTGAGAAAAGGCTCTCTCAGCATTCTAACATGCTAAGCATATATTAGCCCGCCAAACCTTTTGGGTTTGTTCACAGAGCTAGGGCATGTCTACACTAGAAAATTAAGTCAACCCATCTTAGGTCTGCTTACAACCCACGTCCACACTAAACTCCATCAGTGGTGTGCGTCCTCACCAGGAGTGCTTCCACAGACTGATGACGAGGGGCAGCGTGGGTTGATGAAAGCCTGGGTTCTCAGCTCCACATGCAGCTGCAGCCAGGAGCCCAACAGGGAGCACAGCACGCGTAGTCTGGGCGGCTCCCAGCAGGGAGCCAGGAGCCTCGGTGCAGCTGCCGGGCTCCCCATGGGGAGCTGGGAGACTCCGGGCAGGTGCAGCTGGGCTTGGACCTGGGAGCAGGGAGCCCGGGCAGCAGCCAGACTGTGGAAGCTGGGACCCGGAAGTGAAGGGAGCAGCCTGGCTGGGAGTGGGGAGCCAGGGAGCCAGCCAGGCTTCATGCTGGAGCTGTGAAATTGACAAGAATGACGGCCAACAGCCAATATAAGTAATGCAGTGTCTACATGGACACTGCGTCACCCTAACTACACCAACATAAGCCCTATGCCTCTGATGGAAGTGGAGTTATTATGTCGGTGTAGTAGGGCACTTACATCAGTGGTAGAAAGGCTGTAGTGTGTACGCGCACATAATTAGACTGACAAACTGCCTTACACCAACCTAACTCTGTAGTGAAGAGCAAAGCCAAGCATTGGGCCCCAATCCACCAAGGTGCTGAGCACTCTCAGCATCCACCGACTTCAGTTGGAGACGCCAACTCATTGCCTCGCTGGTTCAGGCCCATAATCTAACACAACTGCGCAGAGGAATCACTAGGAAACATCACAGTCTCCATACATTCAACTTCTTTTTCTAGAATTCACATCCTCATGCTGCCACAAATGACCCAAAACAAGAATATTCATATGATAAATGTTTTACCCTAGGGGTCAGGAGCAGGAGATTGCAGAGGGACTATAGGCCTGTTAATCAAACTGAAAAATTCCTTGTGAATAACATGGCAGAATCCTTCTTTTCAATCTCTCCCCATAATGGTAAATATGGGACTCTCTCACTGCTATAATTAAGGTCTGTCCACATTGGCCTTGTCTGTAATAGAAAGATTAGTACCATTTCTACAACAGTGCAGTGAGCGTATATGCACTAGCGTAGATAGGGCTCAGGTATTTTTACCAACATGTCCTGAAAAACTGCTCAACTGAAGCTTCTTGCCACCACCTTAAAATAATACATAAAACTCTACCTCTCCCTAGTTCTCCATCCTTGCAGGAGCAGCAGAAGCGCCCTGGAAGTGGGGGGGCCCACTAGGATTGCCAACCCTCCGGGATTGCCCTGGAGTCTCCAAGAATCACAGATTAATCTTTAATTAGAGATTATGTCATGTGATGAAACCTCCAGAAATACCTCCAAACAAAATTGGCAACCCCAGGAGCCATAGGTCCCTGAACAGTGCCACCCCCCCCCCGGTCCCATCCCTTCTCCCTGAGCCCCCCTGCTCTGTTCGCTCCTCTCTGCCCCCTGCTATTCGCCCTTACAGCCAGTAAAAAGTGTGGGGGAGGGCATGGCCCCCTGGCTCCCCCTGCATCTTTGTCTTGTTTCGTATCAGCTTTGTCATTCTGCCTGATGCCAATATTGTCTGCCTTTCTTCAGCCTCTCATTCAGACATCTTTGCCTTGTATGCAATTACATGCATGAAACACCTTTCCTAAGCTTATCCACAGACCATTACACCTTCTCTGCATTCAGACCCTTCATAGACCCACTTCAACTGCAACCTGAAAAAACAGATGACTAACAGAAGTATGAGGAGTAATACTGAATATTTCATATAGTCGATTAGTGAGCATAAACGCTTACTTCTACTCTGACCACTCTACATAGGTGCTATACCGCTTCCCCTGTCTGTCTGACTTCAGTTTGTGAGCTCCATGGGGCAAGATAATGCTTCCCTTACTGTTGGAAACTGTACTGTGGGTACTTCTAGAAGGACATAAAAGAAAAGCACACACAAGCATAATGAAATGTTAGCAATTTTGGAAGTTAGATATCCCAAGAGCCACTGTGATAAAATAGGTGAGGTCCAGAAAAGAATTCTGGGCTAATAATCATGAAAATAAAGCACACCAAGCAATTCAACTGAAAAACAAAAAGCTTTTGCAATACAACATGTGTATTTGTTGCTTTTACCTCCTTTGTCTAAAAACAGATGTTTGTTATTTGCAGTTCTCACAACTGAAGGAGTCAATTGAAAAATGGTGGGATTATAGACATGGGCTGTTAAACTATCTGAAATTCCTTTCAAGTAACATGCCAGAATCCTTGTCTTCAAGGTGGTGGCAAAGGGGCTATGCCTGAAGCTTAAACTCTTGAAGTCATCACTTCATGATATCCTCCTTTCTAACTTCGGAGCGTCAGTAAGAAAGAAAATTGCATTCATTGTCAGCGTTTGAACCCTTTATGGTTTTCATGTTCTTGAAAAGCCCATTAGCATTTCCCATTGAAAGATTTTGAAACATTTGCAGACAAAGAAAGGAAAGAGGCTTTTTGGAATTTCTAGCATCAAGATAGAAGTAGTTCTGAAAGGCATAAATCACAAAACCACACCTTTGTTATTTTGACTTTGCTTTCTTTATCTTGTCAACCTATCAAATAAATTGTTAAGAAGGGAGTGGAAACTGGGAGTTTGAGAGTGATATGGAGAGTTGTTGCTAGTTTGAGGAATTTATTTAAGTGTGTACTATAATATTTTCTGCCAGATCAGAGAACATGGAACATATTTTAAGGAAACAAGGACATAATCAAAATAGATACATACCAGGGAAATTTCAGAAAATGAAAAGTAAATTTTTCCACCAAGTACTACCTCTTTGGTAATTGTGGAAACATTTTTTGTAATTAAGAAAATGAGAAGGGAAAGGAAGGGTTAAATGAAACACACCAAAGGGGGTTAAACTGAAATAGCATTGTTCAAAACTGATGGGTTCATGTAAGGATCATAGTTTAACCTTGCATGATTTTTAGTACAACAGCACACACAATGAGCAGCTTTCAGAGTAGCAGCCGTGTTAGTCTGTATTCACAAAAAAGAAAAGGAGGACTTGTGGCACCTTAGAGACCAACAAATTTATTTGAGCATAAGCTTTCGTGAGCTACAGCTCACTTCATCGGATGCATTCGGTGGAAATGGTAACACCCATTGTTTCATGTTCTCTGTATATAAATATCCCCACTGTATTTTCCACTGAATGCATCGATGAAGTGAGCTGTAGCTCACGAAAGCTTATGCTCAAATAAATTTGTTAGTCTCTAAGGTGCCACAAGTCCTCCTGTTCTTTTTTACAGTAAGCAGCAGGACTGTAAAAGTGTAGTTGATTCTTGGTGGTAAGGAAGTAGTTAATTTCTTCCATTCAAGGGCTAAAAAACCTGCCAAAGCAGAAGACCAGGCCTGAAAGATCAAATTACATCTGAGGAGGGGGTGGAAGGGGAGAATAAGAAAAGAAAACAAGTATTCTGAACCTCGGCATAGTATTAGACCCAGTAGGGATTAGAGGAACATGGAAGAGCCAATATTTATCCAAGTTATCTCCAGCGCAGTTGAAACGGACTGTAAACATATATGCTGTTCTTCTTATTAAAATATTTTCAGATGGATAGGAACCACAGGCTGTAGCCGGCATTGACAACTATTGTACAAAAATTACTTTTTAAAAATGGTTTGAGCGGTTGAGGATCTCCATACCCCACCCCCACCCATTTAATTGCTATTCATTTTGTCCTCAAGGTTAAAAAAATAAACACTCAAGGAGGAAATGAAACCAGCAGAGTGCTCTGCTATTAGTTTGCTCAATAGCACTATTACCATGAACACACACAAGAAAGTCAAGTTTAGAAAAGCAATAGCATTTGAAGGGCAGCCTGAGTGATCAAGAGAATGTACATATTGATAATGTATCTAGACCTAAACATCAATGGTGCATACCAAGACCTTGGTCAACAGTGGAGAAGCATTAGGAACCTTCTCATTAATTTAAAACCAGCAGTTCTCAAACTTCATTGCATTGTGACCCCCTTCCGTCATCAAAAATTACTACAAGACCCCAGGAGGGGGGACTGAAGGCCGAGCCTGCCTGAGCCCCGGCGGGGGGGGGGCCAAAGTTGAAGCCCCAAGGGCTTCTGCCCTGGGTGGGGGGGCATGTAACTTGAGTCCTGGGCAGTGGGGCTTGGGCTTCAGCCTTGTTGGGGCCCAGGGCCAACACCAGTCTTGGCGACCCCATTAAAATGGGGTCCTGACCCACAGTTTGAGAACCCCTGATTTAAACCTTTGGCCACCTCAGGAGGAAATAACCTGGTCAGTGGCCAGTTACTTGCAAAGAAACGCACTGCATGAACAGCTTTGAGGTTTGAGAAGACTGTGACTGCAATGATAAGCCATCGGGGGCATAGTTTCAGTCTGAATATTTCTGTTGCACTTTCTTCATCACCAACTGCTCATTGCCTAAATCCTAAAATATACAGAAAAAATGAAAAATAGTCTATATATTTCCACTTTCCCAGAGCAAATAACCATTTCTAGTGTTGGTTCAATTCTTTGGCCCTGAAGATTCTCAGGGTAAATTAAGTCATATAAGAATAGATAACTTTATTCCTCCAAGTACAGTATGAACATTTTCATCTATATTTCATGACAGCAAAAGCGTGCGTTACAAGACATTTACAGCAACCTCCAAGCACAGGTTCACTGCTTGCCAATATTCCACTCAAACTAGTCCTTACACACTAATGCAATGTTTGCTGGCAAATCCAACAAGAGTTAAGAACAAACACATTGCTAATTTCAGCAAATTGAAATTTCTCTTCTATCTTTAAAAATCCCACAAACAGACATAATCTGTTCATAAGTCATCAGTATCTGGAGATTTTATGGTAAAAAGTAAATCACAAGGACCATTAGTCTCTTGGGTCCCAATCCTGCAAAGGATCACACCTGGGTATTCTGTTACTCCCACATAGAATACCATTATCCCTGGACAGAAGCCTTTCAGACGAGGGACTATATATTTCCTAACATTTTATGAGGATTGCAAAATGGCTTCCTTTACAAGCCAGTGCTTTCTGACCAGAAACTCAAGGCTGAGATAAGCCTTTAATTGAGGTGTGTGTACGTTCCATGAGAAAAAGGAGGTGAGTTTACAACCATCCTCATTTCAAGATTTTTTTTTCTAGTGACTTTTTTTTAAAACCACAGTATATATCTTGTCTCAGACTCCCACAGATTTACATATAAAATCCCAGTTCACCTGAAGTATTAATTACTAATTATTTCCAGTTTGAGAAAATGAATAAATACCCCTTAGAGGAAAAAGATTTCAGTTAAATAGACTTGCCTGTGGCTATGCTCTCCTTCAAATATTTCAGCATTTTATTTTGTTGGCTGGTGACAATACAAATGTTATAGGATTCATGCCGGGAACACGCAGTAGGGGCAGGACTAGTATTTCACTTTGATTGGTAATGTTACTGAGAATTAGGCTAAAAGGGGGAAATTTGAGAAAAACAGCAGCTATTTTATTGTAAAAAGGCAAAAAGCAAAAAAGGACAACTCTTGTTCATGTGCAAATTGGGACACTGATGCAGAAGAACAACTGTCCATCATGCTCCCTTATTACTTAGTGAATTGGCACAAAGGATGCAGTTCAAATGTGGAAAAATGAACCAACGAAAATAAAAATTGAGAATATACATTTGAAATCTCTAAACATAAAGCCTCACTGGAGAAAAATACAGGTTCTAATTTGCACAGTCTTTTGCAAAGGAAACTGATCCTGTCTAGCATTGTTTTCTGTGCGATGCACTGTTAAAAATGAAACAGAGGTCCAACATAGACATAACTGGGAAAAGTTCTTTAATCTCTTTCCAGGATGAGTTTCTTTGTGGGAGTGAGTATGCTTTTGATTTTACATGTAGAAGAATTGCATGAGGGCAAGCAGTATGTCCATATAAGATCTAAACTATACAAAAAATAAGGCAGAGAAAGAAAGAAGAAGAAAGGCAAGGACAGAGACTGAAAAATAAACAAACAAACATTCCTGATCTCTGGAGAGTCAGAACTCTGTATTCCAGCACATGAGGAATATGAGATTCTTTCCTTTCACTCTCTTTCTTTTCCCTACCTGTCCACCATTAATTAGACTCATTCACAGGGCAGATCCGTTACATGTGGTCAGAGGTTTACAGCAGTTGGGATGAATAAAGATAGTAGATTCTTCTGGTCCATATCATACACAGAAAATAAAGCAAAGCATAGAAGTATAAATGAACAGCAACATCAGGTTGGTTATCTGACTCTGTTCCCATGCTCGCCTAATAATAGTTGCCAAGTCTGTAAATTTTAGACTCAATGGAGAGACTTGATGGTTTCCAAGAGAAGCAGATTTTTGAAATCTTACAAAAGTAATTAGAAACAAACTAGTAAAGTAAAATGCCTAAATCATTGTTCTGAATACCTGATTCATAGATGCATTGTTCTGGATACTTGATTCAAAGATTTATATTAATCAAGTATTCAGAACAATGCATCTAGGCATTTTACCTGACTAGTTTATTTCTAATTACTTGTGTAAGATTTCAAAAATCTGCTTTTTTAGAAACCATCAAGTGACTCAACTGAGACTGAAATATAAGATATACAACTGTGGTACACCTATTTTTGGTGGCATTTAATAATTAATTCTTTTAAAAAATAGTCTAGTGAAGCTAACCTTCGAATACACAAGTGCAATGCCATCTTCCTGAGTCTGTGGGCAGCCATCTTCAAACCAAAGTTTTTACATAGGTGACCTAAATCCATTCCCCTCAATGGTGAGGTGTTGATTTTTAACAACCAATTATATGCAATGGTATTAATTACGTTGCTGCTGATCATTTTAGCAGAAATTCCCAGCTAATGTGCTTATCCAGAATGGCTGGATATCCCAAAAGATAGAGATGGAAAAGACCCATTAGTTCTATGGTATACGACCCACAAAGGAGAGAGTAGGCACGAAGTATATGAGACTTCCTGATTTTGTTCAGCCTGTCTAGCACGCTTATGGATTGCTGCAGCAGGCAGATAGAGAAGCTGTTCTGAAACTCAATGATCACCGCTCTGTAGGACTCCCCCTCTCTGCCAGTCTGAAGCCAATTCCTGACTTTCAAACAGCTGAGAAAATATTATTTTCCAAAATTTAAAAATATTAAATTTCAAAGAAGGGAACCTTTACCTGCTGCAGCTGAAGGAGGCAAGGAAGCATGGACCTTTGAATGCAGCTGCCAGCATTCGAATAGACAGCTTCAGCATCCTGCTTGTAGATTTGCCCACAAATCCTACAGAAACATGAGACTGACAGTCATTGCTATATGAACGGACCAAGAAGGATTAAGACTCATTTGATCAACCGTTCAGAGAATTTCAAGGGGATAAAAACATTTGTGGTGTTTACAGACTTACTTCCATCTGAATCACAAGAAGCTGCATCCAAAGTTCAGCTAGAATCGAGTGACTTGCATTGCTCCAATCCAAGTATGGTGAAGGAAATTGCTTGAATTTCTAGAGAGCTGTGTGACTGAAATCCAAATATGTGAGAGGGCTGCTATTTATTAAAACCTCTTTGGAAGTACTTACATGTGAGAGATGTGTTTTCAAATGAGGCACGCCACCTGCAACTGTCCCTGAAGACATTGTCTAAAAGTTTCATAAAGTTATATATATGACAATTCTATAAATAAATACATGGCTTTTTTCCATCTCTGATCAAAATACAGTGCATATTTATTTAGTTTTTATGCCAGGGACATGAAGCTCTGGTAAACTGCAGAAACTCATTTCTGGAAAGGCTGTAAACCACTAGTGTATGCTTTCATTAATGCTTTCTTGCTGTCCTTAACATGCATCATCTATACTACATCCTTAAAAGGCTATCACAAGTCCAGGTATATGGACAAAACAGCCTATAGATTTTAACTACTGGTGTGACAGACAAGTGCATCAGGCACTTTTGGCTTTTCAAAACTGTTAATTTAGTTCTGAACATGATAAAAATTAGCACAACACACAATGGGTGAGGCACTCAGCAGCACTGGGATAGCTTTGTGAAGCACTGTAGATGCAATACTGCACTAACGGTGCCTTTGTCCCCCTGGACAACTCCCTCTGTGTAGGGGAATCCTTCAATGACAGAGCTGCCTAATGGTTCTTACACCACCCTCCAGTCTGTAGTTGGTGAAGCGGAAAGGTTGTTGGAAGGGGGAGAAGCAAGGGTGTCCCCATATTCCAGCAATCTACAGCTACTGAAACAGAGGATCTGGGAACTAACCCAGCACAGCTTACCATAGGAAGGACAGCACACAAAGGTGGCGTAAGGCCTCCTTTGCACAACTTCCACCCCCGCGCTGCAATAAGCACTCCTTGACTGTAGCTCAAGATCTGGCTGGGTGCATTGGATCCCCCACACCCAAAACACACACTTATCTTAAATTCTCTTCCAAAGCCAAACATCTGGAGTGCTCAGAATGATGTTCAGTCAAGTTAACGCCACTGGATAGCAGTAGACTGCATGCATTCAATTTAACCACAATAAACAGATAGAAACACTGACTTCTATCAGGAAAACTGATTCTCTATAATCCTCTCTCACCTTTCATTTCTTCCATTAAGAATGATCTTTAAAATGTTCTCGAAAATATAGCGTCCAATGCATTGTGAAGCTGAGTGTATTCATCTCCCTGCCAACATGCTACAAAAGGATGGATATTTATCATTATGCTTTTCCTGAGTGTCTGAAGAAATGACAGAGAGCAGTGTAACCAGTGCAACATGGGGCTACAAAGCAGTTTCTAATTACACATAGACTTTTACTATTTCGGATTTAATGGCATGGCTTTACTGCAAATACAATTGCTTATTTTGGATCACGTACCTGAGTTTACAGGCCCTTTCTTTCCAGTGCCTCACAATCTGTCTAGCATGGATGGTTTGCATGTCTTATATGGCATTTAAAGCCCAAAGTTACAATACAGATTTAATATCGAGTCATCTGGGTTTTAATACACTTGCTAAAGCAAAGCAAAAAATCACTATTTAATACTTATTACAAATGAATGCAGTATGTTTCTGGCATAGTAAGGCCAGACCTTTTTAATTAAAAAAAAAATTATTAAAAAGGCACACCAACAAACAAAAATATAAAGAGTTAGCCCACTCTTTATATGGCACATAGAATCTTTCTGACTACCCCAGACCTCGAGCCAGTGGGCTGGGGAGGGAGGGAATCTATTAAACACCAGGGGTTGTACCAAGTGGACTCCTCAAAAGTGGGTGTGTTTGTCCTTGCCTGTTGCTCCAAAGCCCTGTAATAAAAACATTTCACTAAAATCCTGTATATAAAATTAAATAATAAACCCAAAATACAGTATAATGAGCAATATGTATGTATTAATTCCTAAAAAAAGGTCTTAGCAACTTGCTAATAAACAAATGTAAATGTAATGCAAGTACTGTATTTACCAATAATGACATTTACTGTTTGCCACAACCAAAAAAGTCTCAGCTTTGCCCAGTGGAGGGAGGAGCTATAAAAAACCCACAAAGCCATAAAGGCCGCTTTAAATTAAAAAAAAAAAAAAAAAAAGCCAAATATAAAAAAATCATCATTAAAAACATCCAAAAATGGCAAATTAAAAATATAGTAATGTTGCAAAAGCTTAAAAAAAAAAAAGCAGCCCACGCTCTAAACGCCAAGTGGGTAGGTCTGTACTCTAGTGTAAATCGTGTCTCTCTGGTAATGTACCAGCTTCAGCTACCAAGCAAACTAAAATGGGCGCATGCCAATTGGCTCAAAACATATGCTTCTCCCTAGGTTTCTGGTCATGGTGTCATGGGCCTCGGTTGTGGACCAGACACCTGCCTGGACCATCCGAGTTTCCAGCTGTCCATAAAATTATCTAAATAATCATAATTTTAAAAAATGCCTCCAAAAGCTCTCCCTAACTCAAGTGGTCAAAGGGGCCCGAGCCACAGTGTGGCAAAAGGAGAGGAGAAAAAAAGGTGCTTAAAAACAGTGCATAATCCAAATAGATACAGCAGGGCCATAGAAAAATACCTAGTGGGTGGCCCTGAATCCCATGGGGACGAACCCTGTTCCTCCTGTGGTGGCCTGGAGTGGAAGTAAAATAAAAAGCCCTTTAGCAAGCAATAGCAATTACTAATCCCAAAATGTAATGTTGTTGTAACCTCCTAAATCAGGCAAACAACATCCATAACAAAAGCCAAAAAAGGCTGTAACAAAACTAATAATTTAAAAAGTTTTTCATCTGTGCCTTCTCCAATAGGCGCATTTGTGTTGGTCTTTCTTTCCCTCTTGCTTTAACAGGACAAAGCAGTAATAGCAAGAGCCCAGGGACACCCCAAACAGGAGTGGTGAGACCGCTCTTGCTGCTTCAAGCCAGCAAAATTCATCAGGGCAAAACAATATATGTATGATGATATTTCTCTCTGGAAATCCTCAGGTTCCCAATGTTTTGGGCCTCCTTTCTTGATTTTACCACTGTTCAAAATTAGCCATAATTTAAAAAAAAAAAAAAAAGTCAATTATCCATTGGCGGGGGGGATTGTGGCTTAGCATCCTGGGAATGAGGCATCATGCGTTATCTGGGATTGGGTGGTCCATTGCAACGTGGGGGAAGTAAGCCCTTTGAAGACAAAGGACGATTTAAGTGCCAGGTGTCACTGATGGACCTCAGGCAGGCCACAGACTGAAATGGAGTCTTGGTCCAGAGAGCAGCATTAAGGCAGCTGGCAGCATGGGTTTCCCTGGCTTTTCAAAGCATTGCCCGCCATGGCGAGAGACTCATCCAGACAGATTTGGGGAAGCATCCTGCTTTCCAGAGTCTTTAATGGTAAAAGTGCTTTGCAGGCTGTACTCAGCCTCCAGATGTACATCACTTAATGAACTGGGAATGAGACTGGGTGGGTGAGATTCTGTGGCCTGCATTGTGCAGGAGGTCAGACTAGATGATCATAATGGTCCCTTCTGACCTTAATATCTATGAATCTATGAATTATAATGATTCACTATACTTCAGTTCCACTACCTGCAAAGCCCAACTGGGCACATTGTCTGAAGGTATTCCTGGGAAAAGAAAAAAAATGTAACATTATGAAGAAATAAAGGTTCCGAGTTAAACCAACAAAAGTGAGGATATCCAGAGTTAAGGACAACTGCTCTGTTAAGCCTCAGGTCTAGATTTCCTTGCTTTTGTTGGTTCAGCTCAGATCCTTTATAAGACTGTACACCTGGAAGATGTCCAGAGGATTTTCATAGAGTGACAACCAGGACATCTTAAGAGAGATTTATTAAGGGTGCCAGGTGATCCCATTTCAAAAACATTCCCCCTAAAGAATTGGAGAGGTCGGAGAATAGAAATTTACTAGAAAACTCCTGGGGCTCTGGAGTCAAGGAGGAATGGAGCCAATACTTTGCCTAGTGTGGGCTGATGAAAACTGTTGGAGATCTGAAGTAAAAAGCATTTAAATCATGTAAAATACCATTTATGTTTTTAACCTGATCTAACAAAAAAGCAAAATGTTTACAGATTTAAGCGATATTTTTTTTTTATTTATTTTTTTTTAAGTCGCACCTGCACTGAATCCTTACATAATCAGCTGGCACCTTCACAGGCAGGACTGTTGTGAAGATTAGCTAGGTTGTTTGTAACAAGTTGGAGAGTTTGGCTCTTTGTAGCCTAGACTGTCAATCCCCAAATAGGACATGGTTTTAAGAAAAATGGATTTATGGATTAAGTGTAAGACTAGGAGTCAAGTGACCTGGGTTCTATTCCCAGTTCTGCCACAGACTTCGTGTGTGACTTTAAGCAAATCCAGTGCCGCCCAGAGGATTCAGGGAGCCTGAGGCAAAGCAATTTCAGGGGCTCCTTCCATAAAAAAAAGTTAGTTTTGCAGCCTCAAGCAGTGAAGAAGGGAAGAAAAAAAAACCCAAGTCGTGCTGCCGAAGAAAGAAGGGGACAGGAGGACCTGCCGCCAAATTGCCGCAGAAGACTGAAGCGGAGCGATTGAGCTGCCGCTGAAGTGCCACTGCCGAAGAAGAGAGGGACTGAAAGACCTGCAGCCGAATTGCCGCCGAAACTGCCCCCGCCTTGTCTGCGGGGCCCAGGGCAAATTGCCCCATTTGCCATCCCCCCTCCCGGGCGGCCCTGAGCAAATCAATTGCCCTCTCTGTGCCTCAGTTTCTCCAAATATAAAACAGAGATAACACAACACCTCTGTGAGGTAGGGATGTATTTCACTAACAATTGTTAAAGTGCTTTGAGATCCATGGATGCAAGGCATTATAGGTGCGTGAAGCATTATAAATGTTAAGTATTGCACTACATATCAGGTTCCAGCTGAAAGAAAGCTTTCTGCTATCTACTTCTCAAATGGAATTTTTATTTTTAAAAAGTTAACATACTTCTTGCTATGGCTACATGACTATGACACAGAATGGGATATAAAGAACTATAAGAACTTAAATGAATGATGTTGAAACAAACACTGCATAAGCTTCACAAAGCCTACAGATTTATAGATTGTGACAGACAATCAGAGGATCTGAAATCCAACGATAGCGGCCTATTTCTCTCTTATGAAAATGCTTCTTTTGCATCTAAAGAGGGAGGGAAGATTTTCATATGTAAGAACCCTTAGAAAACAATGTCAAGGGGAAAAAGTGGAAAGCAGATATAGTAAACGTCAGACAGCAAGCTGTTCTATATAAATATATTGGGCTCCCCAAGGTATGAATTTGATAAAGATATGCTGAGGAAATTTGGTGGACTTTGCACTGAAATGACAACTGCTCTAGCCCACTTCATTCTTGAAGATTTTAGGAAGTCAATTAAATGGCAACCGGTTAATTGGAAAATGCAAAGGTTTCCACCAATGCTTGTCAATATTGATTTCACAATGCCCTTTTCAGAGTCTGCTCTCTTCATGTTTGCTTTTTCTTATGATATTATAAGAAGCTAGAACAGCTATGAGGAACAGCCTATTCTGAACCCATTTCCAGGAACAAGGTTTGTTTAAACAAAATGTATTAAGTGAAACCAGCTGTATTAAGGGTCAATGCCATCTGAGGCTGGATGCTGAAAACAGCTATATTACAGCATTTGGGTAATTATCCCTTGCTTTTAACATGAATAGCAGCTGTATTGTGGTATTACTAAAGGGACTGGCTGGATGATGAATGCTTGTATCTGTGGCAATTCTGTGTGTGCCATCAAAATGTGTATATCCTATTGTTAAAAAATCGTATGAATAATGTCATTGCCCACTTCATCCCTCTAAACACAAAGTTTTCCCCATCGCCATTCACCAATCATCCTACCTACTACTACTCTACAACAAGTAGTCAGGAGGGGGTTATGCAAAGGTTGCTAATTCTTCATTACAATAGAGGGAGGGGCAGTCTCTCATGATTGGTTCAGTATACACCGTTGGTTAGTTGACCTGCATCACATGGGATGATGCTTTCACAATAGCTGATGCCAAAAAGGGACTTGACTAATTAAAATAGCAACTCTGTGGAAAATTGACTGGTTTGAAACTTTAAAAAGTTGAGACAAAAAATAATCAACAATGTATTTACAATAATTTCACCATTACCACTGGAGTTGAACAGGATTCATAACAAGGTTGGACATTTACGTGGATAACAATAATAGTCATACAGAGTTAGGATACCAAGTATTTTTAAAGTATAGAATAAAAAGCTTTGTAAGGGATATAACCCAGTGCTTTAGGGCATAAATCAGCTATTGGGGACCAGTAAGAAACTTTCCATGGGTAGCAGGGTATCCCATAACTCCTTACCATAGGATTTCTTGCCACATTCCTCTGCAACAGCTGGTGTTGGCCACTGTCAGAAACAAGATACACCACTGCTCTGATCCAGTATAACAATCCCTATGTTTATTACTCTATAGAATCTCTTCACAATGGATGTCGTCAGACCTCAGATATTAAGGACTGGTCTATGCTGACAACGTACATCAACGTAGCTATGCCTCTTAGGGGTGTGAAAAATTCAACCTAACCCCGAGCGTAGAGTGTGCTAGGTTGACAGAAGAATTCTTCCACCGACCTAGTTACTGCCTCTCAGGGAGATGGATTAACTACAGCAAGGGGAGAACCCCTCCCGTCGCTGTAGGGAGTGTCTACACTGAAGCGCTACAGCGGCACAGCTGCGGAGCAGGATCTGTGCCACTGTAGCATTTTAAAGATATATGCACATTAAGCTATCCAAATATTTACCTGCACAATACTAATGGTGACCCAAGTACCATTGACCACAGAGTGGCAAAGTTACTGTTCACAGGGAATTCTCCAAAATCTTGCCTGTTATGGCAGGGCTTCCTTTTGGCAACTGCATCTGTACATACTCTGAGTTCTGTGATCTGGAGCAGATAATGTCCAATTAACTTGGAAAGTATTTCTGTATGGCTCACCAATGCAGTTAGACTGTAATCAAGCACTGCAGCTGTGAAAAGAGAACCATTAATCATTTTACTCGGGAAACCAAGTAAGGATGACGACGGAAATGAAAGCTGTGATTCATTTGTTGTCACCGAAAACCGCCCGCAAAGGGGAGGCCAGGACAATACCCATATTTTTACATTTACATGCCAACATGCTTTAAGGCCAGAAAATTTTTAAGCAAAGATATATTTAATGGATCCAACATAAATCCAAGCATCAACTATCAAAGTCAAATTGCACAGCTATGATGTAATGAAATAGCTTTGATTAACATGAGGTCAGATTTGAAATTTGGCTTTAGGTGCAAGAAAAACCTTCGCAGAAGGTGCAAAAGTATATTTCAATTACTTATATAAATCACAATTTATAAGTTTTTAATTTTTGCTCCAAATATATAAAAAAATCATATAGAGCTGCATATATCCTCCCGTGTTCCAGATTGCTCCTCGGTCACAATGAGCAATTTAGGTTGCATGATTATATGAATTCAGCATGACAGCCAAACCCTATCTCTGATGTACACACACTTGAATATGAAGGTACAATCACAAAACCGATAGTGTAATGTTTTTTGTAATGTTGATAACACAATATAAGAACAGGCTACACAAACATAAAAAGTACAGTATATCCAAAAGGGAGTATCTGTACATTTGATAGGACAGGGATAAACGTTTGAAATGGGCAAAGATTCAGAGAATCATTGAGGACAGAAAAACTATAAAGCCCAGCAAGTAGATATTTAGACTGTTTTATTACAGAGAAAGATAGGGGTCACGTGCCAGGTATTGAAAAGAGGTGGGATTTGAAATGAGTTAAGGGCACAAAGACTGTGGCAAACCATGTGGTTTAGAAAGAAGTCTAGTCTAGTTTTAGATAGGCATGGGGAGTGAGCTGGAAAATATACTGATGAGTTTAAGGGGCAGGGGGGAAATATCTGTCTATGTGAGTCCCGATGAAATGCACATCACCGTCATACCTAAGTATTAAGGGTCTACCACTTACCTGGGATTTCAAAGGCACCTAACAGAGTTTGGAGCCCAAATACCATGCTTACCTCCCCTAAGCTCCCTGCAGTTATAAGTCTTATTTAACAAGGACCAAAGCATCCACTAAGTTCTCTCTCTGCCTCCTCAGAGGCTTGGGGTTTTTGTGTTTTGGAAGGAAGTCATTCTGTTCTGAATGAAGGCTTTGCCAACAATGCCTTACATTTTGATCTTAACAGTCACACTTGGTCTCACTCTGATCTCCAGCAAAATTTCAACTAATGAAGTTGTACCAAGAATAATCTTCCCCAACAGTGAAAGAGCCTTGACATGACGTGAACCAAGAACCTCTTGATGCCAATTGACAGAAGGCACAGGGATACATATGGGTTACAGAGATCCCTGGGATCTGGCATCTACCTGCTTGACGACTGAAGAATGGCAAGTAAGGTCTCTAACGAAAGCTTGTGTTACGCTCCCATCATAATCACTGCGAGATGTATGTACTGAAAATATGTGAAGAAATGTATACATACTAAAAATTATGTTCTTTAAGTTGGCAAGTGACTGAAAGATGATCCACATATCCAGTCAGGCAGCTGGGATGAGATGCTTATCCCACTCTGGCAGGTCATGTGGAAATTAAGTATTGTATGGTTCACAATGGATGCCCATTTAAAATCTTAACAAAATGCTAATCAGTAGATTGCTGGGGCTGGAGGAACAAAAAAACAGTGGGGGTTATTCTGTTTAGAGGGTGCAGATGAACCCCCAGTTATTCCTTCCATCTGTGAGGACAAGCTGCCAGCAGGCTTGATCTTAAACAAGAAGGGATCTCAGCCAAACTGGTTGAAAACATTGGACATTTATGTAAGCATCTGGTAGAAGATAGGAGAATACCTTGCTATTTAAGTTTAGGGTCTAGAAAGTCTGCTGTGATTCTGTTGAGTGTGTCCCCAATATTCTTACTTCCCATCACTTAAACATCTGTGCTTTGATAATAAATTTGTTCTCTCTCTCTCTCTCTACTGTGTTGAGTGGGGATCTTAAGTTGAATCTTGAAAGCTGGGGTATACTATTCCCTTGGGAGCAGCAAACCAGAGTTCTGTGAGTGTTCAGTGCAACAGTGGCTGAGCACTTCAGAAGGATTCTCAGAGGACTCCGGGATTGGTGAGTCCCTATCACTAACCCATACCCAGACAATGATGCCTCTGGAGGGCTGAAAGATAGTGCTTGTGTTGCCAGAGGCTGGTGCTTTCAAGGAGCTGATCCACAGCAGACACACACAACACTTCCTCATGCTAAGCACAGGGGGTGGCAAGGTGCCTTGCAACCCTACACACTCCTAGGAAGCAACTCACTTGGGAGTTTTCCCATCATCTCCATGGGGTCTCAGTGGGCTGTGGATAATGAGGTTGACTCAATACGGACCTTGTAAATTAGGAAAAGGGCTCTGAATTTGGATTTTAAATTAACAGGGAGCCAGTGGAACTTGTGGAACAACATGTGATAGGTCTGCTTTTGTTGTTTAGGCGGAGGGCAACTTGCATGCTGTACCAGCCACAATCTCCATATGAGGCTTTTAATAACCTGTGACCTAATGTCCAGGGTCAGTGGTGAGGTCAGAAAACTGGCAATTTACGAACTGTTTGCCATTCCTATCATAAGAGGACCTCACAGATCCACACTTTGCTAATCAATAGATACCATAATTTGTACCTGGAAAGACTGCAGGCTCTCCCCACTTCTCATCAAAGATTTAGCAGCAACAACAGTGCTCCAATGGAGATCTTATATTACTAGAACTTCATTACATTTACAAAATATGCTAGAGCACATTTACTAGAATACAAGAATTTAATACTGTGGTTATGTGTTTGCCATGACAACGGCTTCCCTGAGCTCTAAAAGTCCCTTTTTTGGGGGGAGGAGGGGTTCATAATAAAATCATCATTTTTGTCTCCTCAACAAACCAGATACAGAAAACAACTACATCATGAATTATTACAAATTTGTCTCAAGTGTCCACTGGAGTGGTCTTTTTTTAAAAAGCATATAAAATTATTAAATGGCTTTAAAGAACTGTTTGTTTTATTAAAGAATTTGACTATTCTAATGATTTCCCATGACAAACTCTGACTTTTTAAAACTGAAATTATGATCCTTCCTGTTTTTTGCTACAGCAACCAACCCATCCTAATCAGAAATTAAACTAAATTATGTTTGTCAAATTATTTTTATAGCATTTCTTTATTTACTTGCTAACTTGCAATAGGTCTCCCAGTCAGTGTGAATTAGGGAAGGCTTGCTAATATATGCTAGGTGGTGGCATAATTAGAGGCAGGATAATCTTGTGGCTAGGCCACTGGACTGGGACTCTAAAGACCTGAGTTCAGTTCCCTGCTCTGCTAGTCTTCCTGCCTACCTTTGACCTCAAGCAACTCACTGAACCTCTCCATGCTTCAGTTTCCCCATCTGCAAAATGAGGATCATACTTGCCTATGTCAGAGGTGTTGCAAGGATAAACTCGCTTTTGTCTGTGTGGTACTCAGACACTACAGTGATGAGCATCATAAGAAAGCCTGTAAATAAAATGAAATATAATAAATAATGCACTGAGAATGGAGTCAGAGGGATAAAATCATGGGTCCCTCACCCTCTCTAGCTGCAGGGACAGGGAGCACTTAAGTCGCAGTCTGTTCAACCCCTGAAGTTCAAAACCCTTAAATGAGCTCTCATGAGCCAACATTTGCAACTGCTTCTGAAGGAAGTGGCATCTAACCTCTTTGGCTAGATGGAGGAAGGATGTCAAGTGGAGCAAAAGCCCATGCAAACAGCAAATGTCCTTGAGTTGGGGGCACCATAAACAGTGGTGACTAAAGTAACAGCTTCATCTGCTGTTGTAACCATAGTACAGAATTATGTACATCTTTACAGGGCTGTACTATGGCTCTGTAACACAGTGAAACATAGCTCAGCACCCTAGTGGCTCAGCATAGTTACGTACGTTGCAGAAATAGTTCCAAATTTGAAGGTGGATGAAAAAGTTTAAGGAAGGATGGGGGAGAAAATGGTAAGTGCACAGGACTGCCCACTTGTCCTCCGTCCTCCTTCCTCCCCCACTGCCCGTCATTCATTTAGATACCAAAACACACCTATTATAAAGCGTAGGGCCAGAAGCAACCATCAGATCATCCAGTCTGACTATCTGCATATCACAGGCCACCAATAGCACCCAGTAACTGCACACTAAACCCAACAACCGAAATTAGACCAAAGTAGTACAGCCCACGGAGGACTAGACTATTATGTGCCACAGGCAGAGAACAGGAGGGACAGAGGCCCCCACGATGGCAGAGAAATGATTAAGAAGAATTAGAGATTTCCTGAATACCAAAATACTAAGTATATTAGCAAGTATAACAAGTTTAACACCCTCTTCCAGCTCCACATCCTGCCCCTGGGAGGATCACTATGTTTTAAAGCTTCATTTATGTTTACAATGGTAAAGTCCCTATTAAACTTCTTTGTCACCAATACATTTTTGTGAATTCAGCATAACACCCCTAAACAAAGCAGTAATCAAAAATACTGTATCTTTAAATCCATCCCTGTTTCCTTTTCCAAGTTTCTGTTTGGGACTGTTACAGCTCCCTTGGGACTGCACTGACTCATTGCATTTTCTGGATGACGCAAGTGTGCTTTTCTGCACAAGTTCAAAACAGGCTGCAAACGTTTCCAGTCAAAAGTTGGCTGCTGAAAAGCCAGATAATCCGGGTGATCTTGTTGAGCAGGCATTGTCCCCATCAGGCAGGGAGCAGTCAAGTTTCTTCCTTTACTGGAAACTTATTGATCAGTGGCACTTTTACTCCTGTTTTCATTCTGAAATCCTAAATGGCCCTATGGGTCCTGAAACACCTAACCGTGTTGGCCATCCACCCAGTGACCTCAGATCTATCTTTTCACCCTAGCTTCTCTGAGGGGGGCTGAGTATGTCACCATTCCAATTGCACTTCTCCCATACTCAAAATACTCTCTCTCCAACTCATGCTTGCTCTTCAAATCCTTCCGTAAACTTACAGGGCCTGTCCTGAGTTCTCTGCATTGCTATGTCAGAGAGTGAGCCCTGGGTTCCCAGTTTCTCACTCTACTCATCAGCGAAGCTGTGGAGAGGACGCAGGCGGTCCTGTGCATGGAGGAAGCATTGTGCCTTGTGTCCCTCAGTAGTCACCTTTCTGGTAGACTGCGGAGACTTATTGATGGGTGGGTTCTGTAGCAGTCCTGTCAACTCCTCAGGAAGTGAATTCAGTGAGAGGGAGGTGGAATCTTCAGTGGAGAGAGATTAAATCCTATGCACTTTCCATTTATTGAATTTTTCATGCTTCTCTCCTCTACTCACTATATCTCAGGTGTAAGAATTCTTGCCTACGGTGAACAGCAAAGGGAGAAAATTACTGGGCTTATGCTTTTTGTTTGTTGCTTTACTATAAATAAAAGTGGCCTGACAAGTTTTAGATTCTGCTTGTTTCTTACATGAGAACTTCAGGTCTTGTCTAGTCTACTCTGGACGACTGTGGTGATTGGATAATTAGCAAACCACAACATCAAAAGCGTCAAGCAGTTGAACACTGAGCAATGAAGAAAGGAAGGATTTTTAGAATAAATACATTTTAAATGACCGTGGCTTTTTAAAAATTCTTCTTAATCTTCCATTAGACCTGCTGCTTTATTCTGAGTTTGGTGCTCCAGAATGCAGCACTCTGGGATGTCAGATAATGGTGAAAGCTAGCTTTGTAGAAACTGGCTTTGTAAGAGACTGAAAACTGCAAACTATTCACCTATAAGAGCCTCATACCTTCATGCAACCACTCATTTTCCCAGAATCTGCACTAATACATTCTGGGGCAACCAACTCAAAACCAAGTAGCAGACTTCTTAGAAGCTAAATGTATATACTTCTAAGTCAACTTGAAAACCTATATGCTCGGCATCCCTCTCCCCACATCCTGATTACCGGGATACTTATGTATTTCTGTAGTTAACTCAATCTGGAGTCTGGCAGCCCACCTTTAAAGCAAGAGAGGAGAAATGCAGTTAAAAATACACAAGCAACTCTCTGACATGAGAGCAACATGATGGTGTCAAACAACAAAAATGGAATGGATTTTCTCAATGCTTAAAGGCTTACGTCTTTTCCAGTCAAAACTCAAGGGACATTTTCAGATCTAGTTTTGTAAAGCAAGGCTAACTGAGGACAGTGATGAGAAAAATATTGGAAAGCATGATTCATGGAGGTGGATCACCACCATCAACACCCTTAGGAGGAATTTAGTATGAGTATACACCACAACCATAACCTTATAAAATGATGCAACTCCAATCAATCAGAGCAGGCTTGAGGATCATTTATACAGACACAATGTGGTCTGGTGTATAGGGCACTGGAATATAAGTCAAAAGACCTGGGCTCTATTTCCAGTTGTCACCAACCTGCTGTTACCTAATGGCAGTCACTTAATTTTGGTGTCTTCATTTCCCTTCCTATTTTTTGTCCACCTTGTCTATTTAGATCATGCGTTCCTCAGGGCAATTACCATCTCTTACTATGAGTTTGTACAGCACCTAAATACCAAAGAGGTATTGATCTCAGTTGGGCCGCTAGGGTTTACTGTAATACAAATGATTAAACTGGAGTGACTGGAGCACTCAAGTGTTCCAAGAGAAGGTCCAAAGGCAAGAGAAAAACATGAAGTGATTGGGTAATAAAGGTTTCTCTGGGAGCCTCACAACCTGACACGGTAAACAACTTCTTCCTCAGAGTCAAGGGCTAAAGAAGAGAAGCATCAGTGCTATAAGGTAACTTTGATAGCTCTGTGAATCCACTCAGCTCGAAGATAAAAGAAGGATGACTAGCACCATTTAAAATCAACAAATTGGCATTAGTGAAGTTTCAGGCCTGTCACCTTTGTCATCATCAACACAAGTACTCAAATGTATTAGGTGCAGACTACACACATTATAAAACCCAGTTGTGGTTGCAGTTTGGTACTTCAATAGTAAACAAGTCCCATAAACCTTGGTATATACTACTGATTATGTCACTTAGGATCAAGTTTAAGTCAACACATTTTTTATTCGTTATCTACTGGTTATATCTTAAGCTAAAGAAAATTCCCTTCATCATTTATGAGGACAGTAATAGTCATGTAATGATTTAAAGAAGTATTTTTTTTTAAATCCATCCAGATCCTCTCTGATCAGAACATTCATTTAAATTAACCGTGTTAACAGATATGACTGTGATGGTCCAGGGGCTGCCACCAATGAAAACTGAAGTCCCTTCTAAATTCAAACCCTGCGTACAGTTGTGGTGTGGTTTACCTCATGAAGTTTCACAACAAGACATGACATTTAGATAGCAAACACTCCACACTTAGGAGGTGGGTTCATCTCCATTAACAATATGGTCTCAAGTCTCACCCAAGCAGAGACAACAAACTGCCAAATTACAGGTGATGGTTTTAGAAACGTGGACTCTGAGAAGAAGAGAATTTTATAAAGAACATTTTGATCCCAGAGATAGAAACAAAGAGCCAAATTCTGCAAGCCTGACTCAAGAAAAACATCATCTGAAGTCAAAGGGTGTTTTTGCTCAAAGAGGAGCTGAGGAATTTGGCCCAGAGCACTTTACTCAAGAAGCCATCTAATCCCAGGACTTTAAAGCATAAGCAAGCTGGAGGAAGGAGGAGATCTTGCAGGAAGACTGAGCTCTCCTAGTAAAAACATCTGAACAGTTTGGAATACTGGCTATGCTATTAAAATGAAGCTGTTACTGCTTTTCCAGTATCTTTTCCTCTGTTTATCTCAGTTGCCATGGCTGCCACTTGAATCATCTTAACAAATTGCACACACATGTCTCCGGCCACGCTATTTCCATTCACTCCACAACTCCAGATCGACTTGTACTCACCTGGCAGCCCTGCAGGCCAAACAAAGTCATCATGCCACAGTGACTGGGAACTGCTTCATTGACATCAGTGATTAGTAACTGCTTTTGATTTCAGATCTGGATGACTCGTTAATACTTCAAGGGATCAGCTCAGTAACGGGGTGCAAAAAAGGAGAGAGAATGGAAAATTCAGGCATCCTGTGGACATGTATTACTTGGGTTCTAACGATAGGGCAACGGGATGACTGTCTGTGCTTTCAGCCCATTTATGGAGCAGCACTGGTCTTAAACTGAAGGGCTATTTTTCTGCCTACCTGAGACAAATGGGATGAGCAGAACTAAAATACAATTCTCTTCCAATTATAAATCACCTCACTCTATTGCAGAGATAGTATATTATCCTATTCTAGAAACAACATACCGGTATATACTCCAAACATACCTAAAACTACACATTTCAAGTAGTCAGAGAGGGACAAGACAGTGCCTGGCAATTGAGAATAAACTTCATGAAATGGGCATTCCAGACTGGTGAACCTGATGCTGCGGAGAAATACAGGGCTCAGAGAAACTTTACCTCATTAGGCACTGCGGGAAAACAGAGACAACCCCCGAACCTTCTGCAACTGTACAGATAAGATCCATTTTCTAAGTAACATTCTCTAAGCTAGAAACTCCGCAAAGAAGAAGTAAAGTCCCAACCAGGAGGAGTAAGTCTGGCACACTTCACTCAGATGTCATGGACCCTACCTAAGCGAGAAAACCCTGCTAAACTGGCCATCAGTATGCTTGTATCTGTGCTCCTCAATCTTCCAGCGTAAGAGAATCGGATCTTGGGATTCCAAAAACTGGAATCCCAGAGTTACATTGACATTCCAAAAATTTAACAGCACCCGTCCTGGGAGTTTGGGAAATTTAAAAAAAAAAAAAAAAGAGAGAGAACTTGTCATATACAAATAAAAATCTTCGGGCCAAGATCCTCAGCTAATGTAAATTAGTGTCCTTCCATGGATTTCAATGGAATTACACTGATTTACATCAGCTGAAACTTTAGCCCTTAATATTTAGACAATTATTCTTGCCATCTAGAGTCATGTGAGGCATATATAAATTTCAGAGAGCTCTGCAGTTTTCTGATTTTACTGACATGCTGCAGGATATTGCACTGTAATTGACATAACACCAGTCCTCTGGTATGGTAACTATTCTTAAACACACAAGGTTGTAGGATCTCAAGTAATTTGATTCTAAATTCCTGAGATTGCAGATTTGCTCCAGGATTGTATTTGCTAGTAGGGCTCTCCTGGCACCAACAGCATGAAATTAATGAGACTAGCATCATCCAAGGTAGTTTCATAAATGCAGGGACAGCCAGCACAGTGCTCCAGTGCAGAAACACAGGCATGAATGAACTGCTAATGCTCGTTTTCTTCTACTGTTGGGATGATCTGGGAGAGAGACACAAACTATATTGGGAGAGGAGGATGAAGTGAAATGAAAAATAAAATGGCAGGGGAGAAGGACTGAACAGAAGATAAACAGAAGGGTGTAGAAGATTAAGTGATATAGTAACAGCAGTGGCACCTAAAAATAAAATTCTCCCTCAAGAAAAATGTAAATAGGGTAATCACCCTCTGCACCCAGAAATGATGCCAACACTGCAGAATGCACCTCTCATTTGCTTGGAGTTGTCCAGTTAAACATATTCTTGCCAGTTCCTCCGAATCAAACTGGAGGATAAAGGGGAAAAAAATTACAGAATAGGGAGCCATCGCTCTCTCAGATCTTGGGAGATAGACCAGTCCTTGCTTACAGACAGCCCCCCAACCTGAAGCAAATACTCACCAGCAACCACACACCACACAACAGAACCACTAACCCAGGAACCTATCCTTGCAACAAAGCCCGTTGCCAACTGTGTCCACATATCTATTCAGGGGATACCATCATAGGGCCTAATCACATCAGCCACACTATCAGAGGCTCGTTCACCTGCGCATCTACCAATGTGATATATGCCATCATGTGCCAGCAATGCCCCTCTGCCATGTACATTGGCCAAACTGGACAGTCTCTACGTAAAAGAATGAATGGACACAAATCAGACGTCAAGAATTATAACATTCAAAAACCAGTTGGAGAACACTTCAATCTCTCTGGTCACTCGATCACAGACCTAAGAGTGGCTATACTTCAACAAAAAAGCTTCAAAAACAGACTCCAACGAGAGACTGCTGAATTGGAATTAATTTGCAAACTGGATACAATTAACTTAGGCTTGAATAGAGACTGGGAATGGATGAGTCATTACACAAAGTAAAACTATTTCCCCATGGTATTTCTCCTCCCCACCCCACCCCCCACTGTTCCTCTGATATTCTTGTTAACTGCTGGAATTAGCCTACCTGCTTGTCACCATGGAAGGTTTTCCTCCTTTCCCCCCCCCCCCCCGCTGTTGGTGATGGCTTATCTTAAGTGATCACTCTCCTTACAGTGTGTATGATAAACCCATTGTTTCATGTTCTCTGTGTGTGTGTATATAAATCTCTCCTCTGTTTTTTCCACCTAATGCATCCGATGAAGTGAGCTGTAGCTCATGAAAGCTTATGCTCTAATAAATTTGTTAGTCTCTAAGGTGCCACAAGTACTCCTTTTCTTTTTGAGAATAGGACAGCGTTCTCCTGCTCAGAGAGAAAATGATTCCTGGCACATGCTGTCCCATACATGAAAGTCATACTAGACTAGATAAAAGAAAAGGAGTACTTGTGGCACCTTAGAGACTAACAAATTTATTAGAGCATAAGCTTTCGTGAGCTACAGCTCACTTCATCGGATGCATTTGGTGGAAAAAACAGAGGAGAGATTTATATACACACACAGAGAACAATGAAACAATGGGTTTATCATACACACTGTAAGGAGAGTGATCACTTAAGATAAGCCGAATAGACTAGATAGTAACTAACATATTATGACTTTTCCCCAACAAAAATCCATTCCCCTTGAGTCTCTATTCTTGGGCACTGAATGGAGGGAGCCTGAAAGCAAAAAGATGACAAGAAAGCCTGGATCAGGGTGTGAACAGAAATTTTCAAATCCCAGGTGAGCGACTTGTTCCAGCACTGACAGCTCCCTCCTTTGAAAATCAGGATACTTATTTAGGTGCTTAACTTTAGGTGCCTTCATTCAAAAGTTTCTGTATGGAGATCTTAGTGCAGACTCCTCAGGCAAACCAGTGCCAGAGGAAGATTCCCTCAGTCACCTGTATATGAAATGTGAGTCACCTCTCCCTGGCTGTGTGTCACTGGTAAACAATTTGTATATTGAATAACTGCTGGGAATATGCCCCTCCTGGAGACCAAACATGTTCCAAGTATGTTAATCAAGGATGGACATACTGTCATTGCAAGAGGGGCACCGCTTGAGGCTCTGGCCTTAGATTTCATGTTTGTCATCTTTAGATTGACCGCCACTAGCATGGAAGCAGCTCAGTGGATTCTTAACAGAGACTAAATGACCAACAGAAGTGATAATCCCACTATTTACAATATCTACAAAAAAGACTATATTTTCCTTAGGTGAAAAAGGGGACCAATGGGAAAGTGACAGACAAGACAGAGCTCACTGCTGACAATAGTCGGAAGGAACTCAGTGGTAGCCGAGGCTTGATTCGTTTATATATGTCTGAGTGGGAATGCAAAGGCCTAGACAGGGTGCATGTGCAGCTTCAACACACACTGCTATTCAGAAGTTCTGAGCTTGTACGCCTCACCATCAGTGGGGATTCCTGTAAGCAATAATTCAGCAACAACAACAACATACCACTAGACTCATCTGCATTGCTCTACATAAGGTTCCATTAGCTTTTTAATTTAAACAAGGTAAGTTTAGCTAAAAATTTCCTCTGGCTGTAACTTATTGGTTATGAGCTTTTCAAACAGAGCCAGCAATGGCAACGGAACTGTGCAAGGACTAAGGTGTTGACAATTTTACATGAAATAAAAACATAACACTTAATTTTCCTCCTCTGCTCCCTTTCTAGGCACAAATATTGTGGATTTGATTCGTTTAGAAAGAAGGTACAAACTCAAGCCTTATGCTCTCACTAGTCAGTATTGCATTGTTCAAAATGTCTTTTCAATAAGTGATTTTTTTATTTTTGAAGGATGCCATCAAGTGGTAGAAATCATGAACTGCCACTATAAAATGAACAATACAAAATTTCATCTGAATATGCTACACCTTTGAAACAAAAGAGGCATAAATACTCCACCCCACGTAGCACCAATGGGTGCATAAAGATCAAAATAATCAATGTCTCAACATGTTATATGCACAAACAAGTCTGAATCTTGGGACATACACCTCTCAACTTGCCAAGGCCCAGATGTGTGTCACAATGTGTGATCAAAAAACAAAATGAGCAATGCAAAACAATTATTCATGCAGGAAACATCCTGTGGGATTCATTCTTTTAGAGTAAAAAACTCTTGTAACCTCAGTTTCATAATTCTTTACTTCTGATGTAAATGATTTTCCACAGTTAAAGTGAGAGACACCACTTTTGTATGAAACACAGGCAACTTTGGGACTGAAATGAAGAACATTTGAGAGAGCAAATGGTGCAGTGTCAGTTCTCATTATCAATCTGCAAAGTAATAGTTTTCCATTCTAACCCACATTGCCAGCCAAAATGCAATGTACTGTATATAATATGCTGTAATAAAGAAGTTATTTCCTGCTGTCATGCCTTCCTTCTACCATAGTACTGGGGAGATGAGATTTTAAAGTGCTTACATGTGGGCAAAACCAGCTTCTAACTTGTAGATTTTCTTTTTTTAAAGAAACTACTGCTTAGTCTTGGTACCTAAATTGTTAGCAAGAGACCACATGCCACACAGGGCTTCTTATGTTCTTATCAGACACAAAAAAAAAGTGAGGAAAATTACTCAATTCCACCATACACACAATGGTTTCCTTTAGGAAGCATCCATCAGTTCTAAGTTTTTATAACACAGTAGCACCCACAGTGTGTTGGGTATGTCCACACACACAGCAAGGCATGATCTATGACCCAAATGAGCTTACAGTCTAGGGGATTTGACCCCATGGGTTCCTCTGTAGTGTATTTAAGCCAGCAGGGCCTAATGAAATTGATCCTAGGGTACTTAAGAAATAGCTAAAGCAATCTTGGAACAGTTAGCAACCATCTTCAAGAATTCATGGAGGATAGGTGAGGTCCCAGAGGACTGGAGGAGGACACACACAGTACTTATCTTTAAAAGGGGGAACAAAGGGGATCTGGGAACTAATAGACTAGTCAGCCTAACTTTGATACATGGAAAGATACCGGAGCAACTTAATCTATTTTTAAGCACCTAGAGAGTAATAGGGTTATAAACAAAAGCCAGTATGGAATTGCAAAGAACAGGTCATCGCAAATTCACCTAATTTCCTTCTTTGATGGGGCTACTGCCCTAGTGGATGGGAAGGGGGGAAAGCTGTAGATGTGATATATCTTGATATTCATAAGGCTTGACACAGTCCCACATGACATTCTCATAAGCAAACTAGGGAAATGTGGTCTAGATGAAATTATTATAAGGTGGGCCTGCAACTTTTGAAAAACCTCACTCAAAAAGCAGTTATCAATGGCTCTGGGTCAGACTGGGAGAACGTATCTAGTGGGGTCCAGAAGTGGTCAGTCCTGGGTCCAGTACTATTATCCTTGGATAATGGAGAGTATGCTTATATAATTTGCAGATGACACCAAGCTGGGAGGGATTGCAAGCACTGGAGAATTCAAAATGACCTTTACAAATGAGAGGACTGGTCTGAAATCAACAAGATGAAATTCAATAAAGACAAGCAAAAAGTACTACAGTTAGGAAGGAAAAAATAAATCAAGTGCACATCTATAAAATGGAGAATAACTGGCTAGGCAGTAGTACTGAAGGAAAAGGCTCTCAGGGTTGTAATGGATCGCAAATTGTATACGAGTCAACAATGTGATGCAGCTGCAAAAAAAAAAAAAAAAAAAAAAAAGAAAAACACACAACCCTAATATTTTGGGGTGGTGTGATGGGTATATAATCCCCCCAGCACAAAACCAAGGGTTAGTGAGCAGCTCTGGGCCCAGAACGCCCTACCCAGCTGCAACTGCTGAGAATATTCACAATAGAGGCAGAGCTCAAAAAGGCAGTGGCCCAGATCAGTCAGAGCAAAGGAGTCGTCCTACGCTGGTAGCTCCTGCAGAGGCGCCACAGGAGCTCCACACCTACTCAACCAGATCCTGCTGCAGACCCGCCGAAGGTCCCCGTGAAGACCAGGAATAGGGGACCACAAGTGAAGGAGAAGAGCCTCCAGATCTCTGTCAGTGAGCACCCCAGACAAGAGTCTATAAGCCAACCCCTGTTGTGACTTTGGAGGGTGCTGTAAACACAGTAGGAAATAACTCAGGGAGTAGGTTTGATGGCATTCACTCCTGCAGGCCACAGGGTCCTGAGTTGGAACCCAGTAGAGCAGGGAGAGCCCAGATTCTCCTACCACTGGACCCAGACCCTCATGCTGGGAGACATGGCCTCAGACCCACACCACTGGGCAATACTGCCAGGCTCAGACAACAAACCCCTATTAAGAGAAGTGTTGTATGTAAAACATGGGACGTAACTGTCCCACTCTACTCAGCACTGGGGAAGACCCAGCTGGAGTACTGTGTCCAATTCTAGGTGCTATACTTTAGGAAAGATGTGGACAAATTGGAGACAGTCCAAAGAAGAGCAACAAACATGATACTAGGTTTAGAAAACCTGACCTATGTGGAAAGGTTTAAAAAATTAGGCATCTTTAGTCTTGAGAAAAGAAGACTGAGGGGGGAACCTGAAAACAGTCTTCAAGTATGTTAAAGGGCTGTTATAAAGAGGAGAGTGATCAATTGTTTTCCATGTCCACTGAAGATAGGACAAGTAGTAATGAGCTTAATCTGCAGCAAGGGAGATTTAGATTAGATAGTAGGGAGGAAAACTTTCTAACTATAAGGGAGATTGAGAAATCCCTGTCATTGGAGGTTTTTAAGAACAGGTTGGACAAACACCTTTTGAGGATGGTCTAGGTTTACTTGGCCCTGCCTCAGTGTAGCGGGCTGGAACTGATGACCTCTCAAGATCCCTTCTATCCCTACATTTCTATTGGTCTATAATTAAAGGCCAAACTCCAGTGTGGACATGTCCAGCAGTAAGTAAGATCTACAGAGCTATCGCACTAATAGAGTATAAATCAGTGTTGTCTCTGCAAGTCAAATCTGAAAATGATTGTGCATGCCTGCTTATACTTAACTGTCTCTGCAGGATTGGTGTAATGTTCTGAACAGGATTGGCATAACATGGCAAAAGCTAATTTAGATAATTAGTTCTGAATAGTCAGTAAACTAATCTTGTAGGGATACTCTGTGCTGTGTAGACTTGCTTTTTGGCAAGCATTGTTAGCTCCTTGACTTCTACATTTCAAGACTCACTCCTTGTTTCAGTAATAGGGAAATTTGTGAGTTAACTTCTAAGGAATTATTTTGGTTCTCTTTGGTAGTTCCCCTGGAACTCTAATGAACTCCTTCAGTTGGCAAGATTGGTAGAAGATTTTTTCTAAACATAGTGAATTTCTTTTAAGCCACGGTTTCTCAACCCATAGGGTTGCAGACTAAAATGCAAATCAGAATGCATTAAAGGGTTGTGGGGCTGGCTGGGCTCAGCTGCCCGCTCCAGGCATAGCGACCTGGTGCATGAGGTCACAGCATTGCTCAGGGTTGATCTAGCTGACCTTCTGTCATGACAAAAGGGCCAAATTTGAGTGAGTGCCTCTGAGACTCCATGCACCAATCCCACTTTCACAAATTAGGGGGGCTGGTCAAACCTGAGTTGCGCTGCAACCCCAAGAGGTCACAATGTCCAGAACGGGAAGCCAAGCCCACCCAGCCTCAGAGAACAGGAGCCAGGAGGGAGTGTTTGATGTCATGCTCTGAATTAAGTACCAGCCCCCAACGTGCCCTGCACTCCTCAGACAGATGATGCCTGATCCTCCATATCTCCGCCCTGCCTGTCATCCAAGGCCCCCAATGTATCCCTTGCCCATGGGTGGGAGACTCCCCCTCTATCAATCCATCCTGTCCCCCAGACCCCTAGATCCTCCTCCAATGTACCCCCGCCCCTTCCCCTAGCCACCCTCTCTTTGCCCCAAGAACCCCAAATGCCCCCACCTCTTACCTTCTCTACCCCCCTGCCGGGGGGGCGGGGGGCTGTGTATTTTGGAGTTCTTGGATCACTGCCCCTCCCCCAGTTGCCAGTGGCGGGCAGGGGAGTTCCCTCGGCTGTTCATATCTGGCTGGAGCGTCTGGAATCTTAGCTCCAAGCTGCCCACCCCCCAAAGGGCCCCTGCGGGAGGTGAGGGGAGGAAAATCAGGTCTCCGGGCATCTCTGTGTCACCAAAAACCATCAGCATTTACAAATGAGTCTTGGGCCAAAAAGGTTAAGAACCACTGTTCTAAGCCACCTTTCCCAACATAAGGCTCAGATGCCATCTTTCAGCCATGCTATAGGGTCGTCTGCTCCTCAATAAGCAAAGTTCCCCAAGAGATGCAATAGAGGTCTTGAAGGAGAAGCATGACAGAGTTCAGTCTTCTGTTACTTGTGTGGAGGGCAACTGAAAACATGTCTGCCCAGCTGAGTAACTTCCATAGCTGCCTGGAACAGAGGCAGGACTAGGCCACAAATTCTGAACTGGAAAAGGCAAGTGACAGAGGGTGCCAAACAGTCTTCAATAACTAAGAGCCTAATTAATAACATCACTTAAGAGAAAGGTGGAAGTATCAGAGAATCAGATCGGCAAAAAAAGGACTGAAACCTAGTATCCCCCAACTGAATAGCAAAGGGGCCCAACTGGGTTTATGGCCAAAGTTACCCCCAATTCTGAATTGACACTCATGCTGACAGTGTGAACCTGAATAGAACCAGAAAAGAGGACTGTTACTACAACAAGAAAAGGAGGACTTGTGGCACATTAGAGACCAACAAATGTATTTGAGCATAAGCATTCGTGTGATACAGTTCACTTCATCGGATGCATTGTTACTACTACAACGCAGATCAAAAAGCATGAGGGAGTGAGAGTCGATAATGCTAAGCTAGTTACTGAGGTCAGGGTTTAATACTGCCAGGGCTAAAGGGAACTAATTAAATAGTTTTTTTCCATTTTCCCCAGGCTGAGGCCCTGAGTAAACAGCAGACTCCTTAAAGACTTTCTACATGAGATGCGAGTTCAGGTCTCCTGAAAAATGTGTGGCAGATAACCCTCAAGACCAACGTTCAATTATCCGTTTATTATGCAGGATAAAGCACAGGCAGCAGCAGGGAAGCTTCCAGAAGCTGCCATGCTAGTGTGCCTCAATCCAGACCCAAAAGAAGCATTTCTAGTGAAATGAAGGTAAGGACTGAAAGGGCATGGAAACTGAACTGAGTTCTTGCCTAAGACTAGGTCAATTGTGTTTGTGATGTGGACTCCTGTACACTACAGAATCGTCTGCGCATTTTAGCCAGTAGTGTATCTGCACTGACACAGACCTGTAGTATAGACACACTGCATTATGTAAACCATGATTTTCAAACAGGGGTAAGTTGCACTGGAGCAAGGCATAGTTTATACCGGTGCAGTGAGGTTTGCACCAAGGCAGCTACAGAGATGACTGAAAGCATCATTGCTGACAAGGCCACTGAGGCACTGAGACCACCAATTCATTCCATATAGACCATATAGACCATGAAACACCAGAGAACAATGATTTCCACTCATCAGCTGACCTGGTTTGAATTAGAATTAGCAATCTAGAAGCAATAACCAGTCATTTGAACCATCCAACCCTTTATGCGATTAAAAAAAAAAGAAGAAGAAAATCCCTTAGCCAAAGCAAACAGATCTGGAGGGCTGAGAGCTCCTCAGGGCACAATGTAATATTGCATCCAGGTCTTCGGAAAAAGCATCCTCAGCAAAATAAAATATTTAGAGCCCCAACATTTCTGACAATATGTTCTCCATAAATGATACAAGATTGAAGAGTCTGAAAATGATTGTGTGAGACATGTGGTCCAAATGTGCCTCTAATAGAAATATTGATTAACTAGGGTTCTACAGACACTGTAAATAAAAGCTCAGATAAAAGAAAAAAATTGTAAGCACAGATAAAGATTTCTCTTTGCTCTAGAGTAGAAGTGAGCAATCACTCCGGCTTTATTACTTCAAACTAAATCCAGTTAAAGGGGTTCGGGATATTTTCTGAACAAACTCCTTTTTAATTATGTCCAATCCGAGGAGTATGTTCTTTATCCAATCCTAATGCAGAATGATTAGTTCTGCTTTTCTTATTTCCATAGAGTAACTCAGACAGAGGCTTCTGGTTTCCAGCAAGGTTCCTGATGTCTACTGAGAGTTTGTCTACACAGTGTTAGTCCACACAAGAGCAGTGTAAATGCTAGTGTGCAGTAGTGTGTTGTGCACTGACTGGCCATGTGGACCCTGCTGGCACACACTAAAAGTTCCCTAGTGCACATTAATGTAGTCCCGTTTCAAACTGTACTATGTTAATGTGCACTAAGGAACTTTTAGAGCATGCCAGCAGGATCCACATGGGCCAGCTAGTGCCTCACATGCTAGTGTCCACTAGCATGTACACCATTCTGATGCAGATGAACACATCACATAGACAAGCCCTGAGTTTTCCAGCTACGTTGATGAATAGGCAAAAAGGTCTGGGGACTTGCCTGACATCAGATTGAAAAAAGTTAGTGGCTCAAACGAGCGTTACAACCCTGGATTCTTACAGTTCCTTGGATTTTGCTCTGTGCACTAGGCCAGTGGTTCTCGCACGTACTCCTGGGGGTACTCAGAGGTCTTGAAGGTGATGCATCAACTCATCTAGGTAGTTACCTACTTTTACAACAGGCGACATAAAAAGCACTAGCAAAGTCAGTACAAACTAAAATTTCATAAAGACAACGACTTGTTTCTACTGCTCTACATACTACACTTTGAAATGTAAGTACAATATTTATATTCCAATTCATTTATATTATAAATATGGTAAAAATGAGAACATAAGCATTTTTCAGTAACAGTGTGCTGTGACACTTTCATATTTTTATGTCTGATTTTGTAAACAGTAGTTTTTAAGTGAAACTTACATACTCCCAAGACAAAATCAGACTCCTGAAAGGGGTACAGTAGTCTGGAAAGGTTGAGAGCCTCTGCACTGGGCTACAGAACCTAACCTTCTCTTCAAATGATACTCAATCTGTTCTCATAATTTCAGCTATGATAAGGTTCTTAAAACAAGGGACTTCTCTTCCAAAAAGCACGAAGCAGCTTTGACAAAAAGTTCTGATGAAAACTCTGAAGGCAAAAATACAGCTGCTTATAATTAGGAAATTCTACAAAGACTGCTAACATGCAAGATGAACACTACATTTTCAACTTTCAGCATCAGAATTTTCAAACATGTATCAGCATATGATTTACAGGAAAGGAAACTCCAGGGGATGTTTTATATATATTCTGCCTAAATATTTTATCTGAAGGAACTATTTTTATTTTGGCTAGATTCTGTTGGGCTATACATCCTTGGAAATCCAATACTATTGAGACTGAGAGCCAGGGATTCCTCAGGTCCATCGACAGTTCTGACACTGACTTCCTTAGGCAAGTCACTATCTCTCTGTGCCTCAGTTTCCTCATATGAGGCTAAGGGATTGTCTACCCAGGGTACTTCTGCACTGATGTAGCGGCACCAGTTCAAGCCATGAGTATAGATGCCGGCAAAAAAGTGATGTGCAAACCCTGCTTAACAGTGCTATACATCTGCTTGCAGGGCTGCCCTTGTGTAGCTACTTTGTTGGGGCTACACTAGTACAAAAATCCCTAACATAGACAAGACCCAAGAGAAATAATGACATCACAAGAGCAAAGAGACTGAACAGCTTACAGGTGAAGGGATTTTAGTGAGACTGTTTAAAACTTATTTTTGTTAACTCCCGTTTAATTTAACTCTGACATTAACGCAACATAATGAGTGACAGTTGGGGAAAAAAGACTTCTTGTTAAAGATTCAACACTCACTCCCCTTCAATTAGTGCATGAGGGCTAATATACATCCTCTGAGAACTACAGAAAGTCCTTCAACAAAACTACCCTATCACTCCTCCTCCTCATGTCACCCCATCAACTCTTATGCCCCCTCTCCACACACAACACACACTGTTGTCATGTGCATGCTCTTACTCCTCCACATCCCAGTTCCTTTCCAACTTCAGGTCATGTCACCACCCTCATCAGAAGGGGATTCCAATCTGCATATGGACATTCCAGTACTTGCACACACCAATACAACCCCTACTCCCTTTCTGACCTCTCCTTCTCATGAGTTCCCTCTCTCTGATCACCAGCTCATTTTCATTAGTATCACTTCTGTCTGGTTCCTCACCACCTACAACTCTACTTTCCCCATTACTTAAATCCTTCCTCTCCTCACATTCACGGTCATCAATGCCAAGGTTTACACTCCTCTGAACTCTCTCTCTCGGGGGGGAGAGGGGGCCACGTGGTACTGCCTGGGGGAATGTGACTCAAGCTGTTGGGGTGGCCAAACCTTTACATTTTGCCGCCCCACTCTCAGCAGGCACCAGTTGTCTCTGGCAGAAGCCCCTAACCCCACCACCCCACCTCAGGGCAGAAGCCCCAAGCTCTCCCCCACCCCGTCTGGTAGGTGGAGACTGGAGGGACATGGGGTGCTCCGCGAGCCACATTTTAACTAAAAGAGCCACATGCAGCTTGCGAGCTGTAGTTTGGCCACCCTTGCAATAGACTTTCATATATAATGATAGGGCCCACCCTATAGCAAAAAGAAAAGGAGTACTTGTGGCACCTTAGAGACTAACAAATTTATTAGAGCATAAGCTTTCGTGAGCTACAGCTCACTTCATCGGATGCATTTGTAGCTCACGAAAGCTTATGCTCTAATAAATTTGTTAGTCTCTAAGGTGCCACAAGTACTCCTTTTCTTTTTGCGAATACAGACTAACACGGCTGCTACTCTGCACCCTATAGCAGTATCTCTACAGCGCTATTATGAATACTCAGATAAGAAAATGATCTCTAGTCTTCATGCATACAGTTAACTTATCTATCTTGCAACAGGCTTTATCATGTAGCAGCCATGCTGGGTTACCATGGTTCTCAAGCATGACCATGAACAAGCTAGGGAAAAGGAAAAGGGGTGGGGAGAAAAAGGCCAAGTTATGCCTGGAATTAGCCTGTGGAATGCAGCAGGGGTCACATTCCAGAACGGGTACAGCACATGCCACGCGTTCCAGTCCCTCAGCATTCTGCAACTTGTGGATGGAGGTTTCTCCGAAATCCTGGGAAACTCTCAGTAGGCGATGACCTGCATCCACTTTATCTTCATTATGCTTGGCATATCCCAAAGACAATTAGATGAATTAAGTCAATTTTTTGCTGTGCCCGCTTTCCTTCAGAAAACAGCTTGTGACATGACTGTGATTGGCATCAAGCCTACCATGGGATTCCTCCGTGATATTTTTCTCAATAATTCTGCTGATGTTATGTAATTCTGTCCATTGCTCCAGCCTCATGCAAAACATTGATAAAGACAAGCATAAAGTGGGAAAGAATTACCATATAATGAGAAGGGTTTTTAGCCCTGCACACACAATGTTGGTGTGCTAATGCATTGCAGTCATTAAGGTTTCCAGCTTTCTGCAGAGTCATTTCAGATTTGCAGTAAGGTCCTCACGTTGGGCACTTCCCTTTTTAAACTACTAAAAAACAGATTAAACAGTTGAAGACCAAGCTATTATGCAAGCAATAAACCTGAACACTAATCCCATAACCACAACACAGCCATCTGTTGAGCAATGGTACAACCCAATTGCTTGTGATGGACAGTAAATTGCCTGCAATTGCAGTAAATGGATTTATTAAAGTACTAAAGATGCATCTCATGAAAATTAGGCAGCGTGCCTAAATACTGTCCTAGTTTGTCAGACCCTTTGCTGCTCTTAGCCAGGGATACAACACTTAAGATACCTGGCACCACTGACCATTACCTAGTTTCTGATGTTGAAGAGGCAAGTTTATTGATATTCATTTATATTAAGGTAACACCCAAGGGACTCATACTGGAGCCACGTTATGCAAAGCACTCTACTAACACGGATGAAGAGACATTCCCCCTGACATATTCGGAGGTCTTATTGTCTTTACTTCCAGGGTAAGGAATATACTATAATTTCCCTAAGGGGCTCAAAAGCAGAAATAAATGCATGCATTATGTCCTAATAGTTTAGTAGGAAACAAAGGAGGGAGATGACCTGCTGTGTCCCACCTATTCCAACGCACATGAGGACAAACTGATTGCTGAAATCTAATATAAAATGACTTTTCATTCTGGGAGAAGTAAAGTGGTGCATTTGCCTAAAGTAAAATAAACTCCTTCAGCTAAACTGTAACCAAAGAAAAAGGCTGTATGATGATAGAGATTCCTGGTGGTTCTGACACAGTGGTTTATTTTCCTTAGGGCAATTAATCGGGAAAGTTTGGAAACATCTGAATATGCACTTTGCTGGCGTCCTTTCAAAACAGAACCTAACCATCACCAAACAGCAGGGGTCCAAACAGTGAACATGACCCAAGTAAAATTACTAAACCCAGACTAAGTGCTGGGGAGCCACAGAAAACAGAACCACATTCCCAAAAAATTCTGGCACCATAAATGCAGAGAGACTTAAGCTAGTACAGAGCTCTACAGTTAGCCTGTCCTCAGGAATGAAATGGAACTCTTAGAAGTTGAAACAATCAACTTGTCACTATCAAAAAAGTAAAACATGAGAGGACAGAATGGAGAATTCTAGCCTAGTGTTCCAGCAAGTATGTATTAAATTAGGCAATGTGGCTTAATTGATTTATTGCTCATGAACATTAGCTCTCCTGTGGTGAGAGCGCTCAATGGGTACACATTCAAACAGTGGCTCTGAATCAACATGCTAACAACTGAAACTGATGTGCACAAAATCACACTCACTTGCACTTTTTGTAGTTATTGGAGGTGACAATGAAGTGGCAGGAAGATCATGAGAAGAGGGGGAAAAATTGGAATGTCAAGAATGCCAGTTACTATGAATGTCTAACCTAGCCAAAAAAGAGAATAAACTGGCCTTCAGTTTACTAGGGCAGTTAGGAGCTCTCTCATTTGGAGGACTTTCAAAGGGCATGCTACACTTGCGAGTTACAGCGCAATAAAGGAGCCTCGGGCACACTAGCTCACTACCCGTCCACACTGGCAAGGCACGTAGAGTGCTCTGACTCCGCAGCACCAGCGCTGCTGGTACTCCACCTCAGCAAGTGGAATAACTTGCTGCGCCCTCACTGGAGCACCATGGCACCAGTGTGAACGAGGTGTTGCTTTACTGCACTCTGATCAACCTCTGGAAAAGTCCCATAATCCCCTTAAGTCAAGTGGCCACTCTTGTCATTGTTTGGAATCGGCTGTAGGTATGCAGAAATGCCCTTTGAAAGCTCTGTTTCTGACAGCCGGCTACTTATCTGCTCTGAGACAATGCAACCATTAGTGAGGAATGCTGTGTGTGAGAGAGAGAGAGAGAGAGAGAGGCGGGAGGGCGAGGGGAGTCTGAACTTACATGACAGCATGCTGACATGCTTTCAGCTCCCCAAAAACCCACTCTCCCCCCCCCATACACACAACACATTCCGTCACACTCCACCCCACCCCATTTGAAAAGCACGTTGCAGCCACTTGCATGCTGGGATAGCTGCCCATAATGCACCGCCCCCAATGCCGCTACAAATGTGGCCATGCCAGTGCGCTTGAAGCTGTCAGAGTGGACAGATTGCAGTGCTTTCCCTACTGCACTCTCCGAAGGCTGGTTTAACTCAAAGCGCTCTACATCTGCAAGTGTAGCCATCCAAAATAAGCATCATTTAAACTACCCAACAGAAGATACCACGTGCTGATTGAACAGTATTCATACCACAAGGACGTGTGTCACCATAAATACTGCTCTTGAAAATACACAGAACATACTATACATTATTTTGCACTTCTATACTGTATATTCACTCTGTCCTGGGGACAGCTGGCTGTAGAGATGGATTTAACCAAGTAACAATTTCTCTTTTCTGTAGACTGACTATATCAAGTCCAATCCTATACCAGTATAAGAAGTTTCCAGGAACGTCACTGCATTTCGCTCCGAAGCCTAGAATGTCTGTAGAGTCAATGAGAAGTGATGGAACCAGCTGCAAACATGACTGATAGCTTTCTTTGTTCAGATTACCACCAAGATGAATCATCACGGGGTTTCATGGTCAGTTACAACCCAACTTTTAAGTTCTCAGCATTCTGACTTTATGAATTACATCAGTGCAGCGTACAGCTACAGTAATGCATGTATCTAAGTGATGCCAAGAGTCTAAACCATTGTGATATCAGAAGTAATTCAACCAGTCAGCACCCTTGCACTACAGCTAATTTGCCTGCAACAATTTCATTAGTGGTATGAGGGAGACAACACAGTGGTGGATTGTTGGCCCACCTGACACTTGTGCATAAAACTGCCACCTGCACAAATCAATACAATTTTCCCAGCATAATGCCCAGAAACAAATCAACACAACTACTCACGTAACACAACAAGTATGCACAATAACCTCCAACACACATAGCCCTGCACTGCAGTACACATGCCTTATTTGCCACCTGCACAAATCCATACAACTCTCTCAGCACAACACAACCTACATACACATCACCCAACCACCATCAGACACAATAACCCTGAACATGACTCCCACTTCTGGCTTTTTTACACATGATTTTACTATTTACACCCATGCAAAGCACAGGCTTTCAGCGACTAGTTTACATTATAAACCAATACTATTCATTTGAAAAAAGCAAATGTAGATAGTCTTTAATTATAATAAAATGGTGTGTGCATGAACAGAAAATATAATTTGAGTTCAAGGCCACACCAAGCCAACTATTTAGAAAAAGCTGTTAAGGAAACCTGTGGAAAAATGATAAAGATCATATTTTAGAAAGCAATGCTAACTCAACAGCTATTTCTCAAACAGCATGGGAGTAAAATGCATCGCAGTATGCTATCATTAATAGTTATGTGTCTGCTAAACAGCAGTCTATCACTAGATATTTTCTACAAGTTCAGTGCCGGTATCTAAATGAAATGGGAATTTTGCAGCAAACAAAAAACACAAGTGCAGCCTTAAGGGAATCCCACTGGTTCACAATGTGGCTTTATTCCAGCAGTCTAAGGTTTGCATACCAGTACCATTGACTCATATCAATAAAGATAAGTTTCCAGTACTCTGGAATGCCTGCATGTACAAGAACACTGTGGTGAAAGGAGCCATAAAGCACAGCCTCTTTCACAATCATGTTGGCAAATCAGAAATAAACCAAGGTTTTAAATATTGCTGAGTAGGGATTTCACTCTACCAATTCATCCTGGGGGAAGGGAACTGATTGCTTAAGAGGGTTGGACAGGCTGGGCTGGACAATGCTGCTTGGGGCAGGAAAGGTTGTGAGGGGTTTTTTTTCCCCCCTTTCATTTTAAGATCCATGGGTTATTTTTGTTAGCTTGTTATTTTATTTTAAAAAGTCATGTTTTATGTAGATCTTTAACCACTGAATTCAAATTGAGATCAAAGGGAATTGTTCCATTGTCACCAATGGGCTTTGGATTATGCACCTAAAGTTTACAGCACAGTTTGTAAAAGTGTAAACGAATAAATTTTTAGTTGTAGCACAGTCAGCAGCCCCTTCCATGACAGCTTTGTCTAAGCCAGAACTTAGGGAGACCCTGTGTAGTGACACTGAGCAGCACAGGCTGGGAGCTAGAGGGTACATCCACACTGTGATAAAAGATCCGTGGCACAACCGTGGCTGCCCCGGGTTTGCTGACTTGGGCTTTGGGGCTCGAGCTGCAGGGCTATATAAAATTGCAGTGTAGATGTTCAAGCTTAGACTAGAGCACAGGTTCTGAGACCCTGTGCAGGAGGAGCGTCTCAAAGCCTGGGCTCCAGTCCAAGCATCTACATTGATTCAGGCTCTGAGACTCCATGCCGCAGGTTATTTTACCCCAGTGTAGATGTACCCCAGAGAGTCCGGCAGAACTAGGTGAGCACAAGGTATCCAGCATCCAAAGAATTGCCAAAATTCCACCTACTCGTTACTGAGAAGGACACTACAACAGCCAGTTATCTGAAATTATTGCTTTTGAGTTACTGCTCCTCACAAAGTGAGACAAGTTAGGAAAGCTTTTTCAAAATCTCTCCTGTTCAAGGAAGAGATTCCCCTGGTCAGCTGGGGGAGACTGAATATTAACCCTTGTGCTAGTCTCAGAACACAAGATACTTGGACAGTACACAGAACTTGCTCCTTTCCTCTCCTGAGGAAATGTAATGATGATGGCAAAGTGTTTTTATCAACTCCTCAGATTGTAGGAGCAGACACTGCACCATTTCTCAATATGAGAATGAACCATGAGAACAATGGAAAATTCATTAGCAAGCTGTGCTTGCTTCCACCCCTGCCACTAGATCAAATGTCAGAGAGCACAGTGGGTTACATTACACGAGCAGAATGAGAGGACCAGGGAATTGTCTTGAACTGATAAGATAGTATTCAAATTTTTAGCTATTACAAGTGTGACGACAACCAGTCCCTATTCTCTTCCTCCCTTAAATTTCTCAAATCTGGGGCAAAAGCTTCTGGCAAAATCAGAAGGGGCAGAGTACAGTCAACTTGAAGCATTAGCAACAACAACAACAACAAAACACCTAAAAAATGTAAGAAGAAGAAGCAGGGCTCTTTTTGCCTGCTTTCTGGGTTCTGAGACTTTAGGGTTCAGGTTTTCACGCTTTTCTCCAGAACAATGAGGGAGGGGTAGAATGTTTTGTTTTTAATGAAAACTAAGATATTCTCTCAAATTCAGGAGAAGACTGCAAAGCTCATAAGAATTAGCAAAGCTGCTGTTTGCTAAACAGAAGTCACCAGATCTGAACTCATCAGTTTGTCACCAACATTTGTGCTTACTCCTCTGCTAAGCAGCATACTGCTTTCTTTAATGTTAGGGTTAGAGGGTTGCTCTGTGCAAGTGATATTAATATGGCAAAACACAAAGAATGTTCAAAGCTGAAACCATCCCTCAACCCGTCACCCTCTTCTTCAATTAAAAGTGATCAGGTCATTTAAGAGATACAAACGATCAAGCTAATGTGCACGTTTATACATTAAAATTAAGTTTCCATATCATCTCTCCAATTCAATTTACGACAGATCTGAAAATCTGTAGATACATTTGGCACAGAGATCCAAGTAAGCTACCTTTGAAAATATTAACAATGCACTGAAGAGTGAAATTACTTGTACAGGTTAACTACATTAATGTCCTACAGATTATTGAAATGCTATATGAGGCCATTTAAGGCAGGGAAACTGTATGTTCTAGGAAGTGGGGGAAGGGAATAAAAAATTAAGTATTCTCCACTGCAACTGCTCCAACTACAAGATGATTTTCATTATCTTTCATCTGCCAAAAAAAACAAATTAAAATATCAATCAAATGTAGCGATCCAGGTAGAAACCTCAAACTGCATTTCTCTCTCAACAGCAGCAATTATTGTGTCATTGTTCTCAACTTGCTAAGTTGTTCAAATGAGATCATAAATGACTATAGCGAAAAACACAAAACCTCAACAACAAAATCTCATCTTTGGTACCTGAATTACTTCTGAATCAAGATATTTATACCCCTAAAACCAGGAAACAATGAAATGGAATCAAGGCTGTCAGCTTTTCCATTATGAAACAACAGTCATAAAAACCATCATTTGGAAAGTCTTAGCATTTTTCTATTTACTAGACTTTTTATTTTTAAAATAAGGATTAGTAAAAAAGTTATGAATTATTTTACGAAACAATATGGCAGAGTTAGGTCCTCATGCACCAAACGAGTCCTGAACAAATGTGAAATGAAATCAATATTGCTTTAACAAAAATCCAATACTTGTACAACACATGGTCCTTTGCGCTACCACACTCAACTGCCATATTTACAGATTAAACTTCAGTGCCTGCCACAAATGACTGATCCCAGCTGTATTCATGTAAAATAGTCGTTGATAGCATCCACTCTTCTTAAGGTTGAGTTTATTTATTTCAAGACAAGCCAAAACAAAATGCATCCCCCAGGCTCTAAACACCCTCACAAATAACTAAAAAAAGCACTTGATACAGAGCTCAATGAAGTCAAAGGAAAAATTTCCCACTGATTTTAATAAGATCTGGCTAAGGCATTTAAAGAATAGCACCCATAACTCCATGTGAAATCAATTCAAGATGAAGAAGCTTGGCTCCTTTAAAGAAGTTGGGGCCCACTATCCTTAACAGCAAAACAAAATGAAAAAAAAAAACCCCACACAACACACTGAAGTAACAGGTCAGCAACTAATCTCCTTCCCTATGTCCGCAAAATACAATGAACAAAAAGATTTCCTTCTTTATTCTAACCCCCTTTCCTGGTAGTCCATAACTGACCTAGGAAGATCCTTTTTTAATATGAAATTACTCATGCTTTGTTTCAGTTCACAAGTGACTTTTTTTTTTAAAACTAACATTCATTTTGTGGCTAGGAGTGCCAGATATACACTTTTACACCCAGGTTCCAGGAGAAAGGTTTGCATCCTCATCACACACAAATGGCTGAATCTAGATTTGTAGTCCCTCACTGAAACAAACAATTGAAGTTTAAAAAAATTAATGTCAGTAGTTAAAGTTGAAGTTGCTGACTTTAAATGCTTACATTTTTCTATTCTTCTTTGCAGCCTCAAGTGAAGAATGTATCTCTTATAGGTGCACTGGAATTTAGCAATGCAGAAACAAAGCTCTCCAATGCCGGCACAGTCTTTTTACCTATGTTTGTACAGGATCCAGAATAATGGAGACTCAGTCCTGATTGGGGCTGGTAGACACTAGTGTAAGATCAGTGTTTAATACCACTAAAATACAGGTTTCAGAGTAGCAGCCGTGTTAGTCTGTATTTGCAAAAAGAAAAGGAGTACTTGTGGCACCTTAGAGACTAAAATTTATTTGAGCATAAGCTTTCGTGAGCTACATGAAGTGAGCTGTAGCTCACAAAAGCTTATGCTCAAATAAATTTGTTAGTCTCTAAGGTGCCACAAGTACTCCTTTTCTTTTCACTAATATACACTAATTGAATTAATGGGTATACATTGTCAAATGTGAAAAAAATAGCACTCAAAAGTCAGGAAATTCCAAAAGTTAAGATTTTTGCCACAATGTTAAGTCGCTTTGTACACCCAGTAAGTTGCACTTCTGCACCAGTATGGCAAGTGCCTGAAGGAGAGAGTGGGACTGGAACTGCACACACCTTTCCCACTATAATCCAATCACAGTCCAGCTGATTCAGCAATGCAACACTGTTTGCTGAATTCTTGTATGTCAAAATCTATATCAGACTCCATCATCATCATCACGTTGTATTTACTAGTCCTAATCGGTCTGTTAACCACCGCCATCAGTAATACACTGTTTAGTCTATACCCTATGAGCAAACATGTTTAAATTGAAACTGCTGTAGAAATTCAACTTTGGGAATTTCCTGACTTTTGATGGTTTTACTTTTCAATCTTAATACTGTATTAAAGGCTAATTTTTTTTTTGCATTTATTTGATGCACAGTTGGGCCCTCAACCCTGTAATGGGATCCAAGAGGATGGACCGTTGTATCCACATAGAGCCCCAATGACTACAGTCCACCCGCCTGGATCAGACTGGAGGACCAGGCCTTAGAATGTGAGCAGAGGGTACTACAGAGCCACAACTTCCAGCAAAATATATTTTCAATATTTTGATATGTAAACATTAGTAGTGATAGTAGGCCTGGTTTAGATGCCTTGCCAGTTTAGAAATACACTATACAAATTGTTTTCCAATAATATCTTTGGGTCTTTTTAAATGCTCATAACAGAATGCATTAAACCTTTTCTTTTTTAATTTAAGTATTTAGAGCCCTTGTACGCCAAGCTCACAGCAAGTTTGCTTTAGAACTAAAAAAAAGAGGGGTGGGGGTTGATAATAGAATACAGTCTTTCATCTCTACTTCATCAGCTGGAACCTAGCCCAGGCTGGTAGAGATCAAATGTCACTGTCATCTGAAGTCTGGTCTGTAGCAGATGTGAAATAAACTGATGATCACGGTCCAGTTCCTAAAAGACAACTGTCTTCATCAAAATACACCAGCACAACCATCATCCTTGCTGAGACAGCTGGCAGTGAGGCAAAGGAGTAGGAACAGACCAACATGCCCTCTAACCCCTAAAGATGGTCGCTTTTGTGACGTTTATGCACAAGACATCATGGGTAAACGAGTGCCGCTGAGGCCGCCTGGTTGCATGACCACGGACCTGGTCTGTGAGGACTGTCAATCTAGCTCCTTTCACAAGCACTAAATTCACATAAATAAGTCATTTTTAAAAGGAGAAAATTAGTTTAGCATAATTCTACAAAGTTATTTCATTTGTTTTTGCTCCTGTTCATTTATTCCAATCTGCTGCATACCTTCCCTTGGAGGGGTATTAGCTCTGCTAATGGCCGCCAGCACTCATTTAATTCTTCTTAATGAATGTCTGAGTGAGTAGCGGAAGCTATTATGTAAAGCTTAATAAAGGGCGGGAAGGAATTTCCTAAAATTTATTGCCACAGGCTGCTGCTTGAAGATAAAAAATAAATGGTAATTGCTTGGACCAGGAAGGAGGAGGAAGATAAAAAGTCCCTAGACATGAGGTACAAAAACACCAACTGCTATGAACCAAAATCTCAAAGCCCAGAGGAAAAAGATGGCCTCCTAGTACATTTTTTGATGTTTAAGACATTTCCTTTGAACACGGATTCTGGCTGATAAAATAATCCTTTCAGATGAGATCAAGCTTATGACACTGGAAGGATAAACATTCACCTAGGAAGGAAGAACGGATAGCATTAACTCAGATGGCATCTTATGAAAATGTGATTTATATACTAGCAACAAGATGGACAGGTCCAAGGACATCCAGAGTGCATTTTTGGATCATATAAACACAGCCATGATATTCAGGATCACATTCTGAAGTCAACACCTAACATTTTATAATGCCTTCCCATCACCACCACCCGTTCCGTTTTCCACTGTTTTGGTTTGAGCAGGTGAAGAAGGGGGGAGTAAGTGAGGGTTGGATGTGTGTGCTACCATTTCTTCAATTTCTGTTATTGTTGGTAAAAATCAATAGACTGAATAGAAAAGTAGTATCTGTCCTGGAACTTTAAGTGTTTGTTCTACATTAAAATGCTGCAATCACACTGTCATCCTTCGAGTGAACTCTAGGTCAAGTCTCAACAACTGGCAAGAACAAAAGTAGAAATCAAAGACTCATCCAGTGTAATTGCAACCTGAAAGAAAAATACAGGTTTTCAAAACTATGCTTTTGATTATGAAGCACATTTCTCAGTCCATCTAACTCACTCTGAACTTTATCCAGACAGTATAATCCAACCATACACGAGTCAAGGTAAGAAAACTTTGATCAATACCTCTGAACCAGAAGGCTAGTTTCATATGTATGCTTCAGAATTTACTTCCTGTAAATAAAAAGTGTCACACCTTGCATATTGTACCACATACACACTAAGAACTCAGCTAGTGGCCAAAAACAAGGAACCTGTTGAAGTTATGTGTAAAGGAAGCAGCAAGTTGAGAGTACAACCACTTCATGCTGGACAGACAGAGCAACAGTCTGAAATTTTCCACCAAATGCATCCGATGAAGTGAGCTGTAGCTCACGAAAGCTTATGCTCTAATAAATTTGTTAGTCTCTAAGGTGCCACAAGTACTCCTTTTCTTTTTGCGAATACAGACTAACGGCTGCTATTCTGAAACCAGTCTGAAAGATGTAGACCAACACGAGAAACATATGTAGACTTGTCTCAAGTCAACCCAGATCTCACATACGACTTTGCAAGAAGACGACACAAGTCTTTTTGCAACCCTGCACAGCCTTTCCAAAATGCAGTGGGGAGGAAATGGTTAAATTGAACTAGAGGAAGAAGTCAGCAAAAGTAGCAGATGGAACAGACAAGTCATTAGCTCCCTTGTCACAACAAAGGTAGAACAAATGAAGTGGGGTGGAGATCTACCCTATATTCACCAGTCAGTAAATCCACCCAGGAATTTTAAAGGTGTCCTGCAAAGGGAAAAAATTGGACCTCCCCCCTCCTCTTTTTTTGGGGTTAATGCGGGGGTGGGGGGCTTCTTGATGGTGTATGAAAAGCTTTATGGTTGTTTTTTTGAAAAAAAGTGAGGTATTTTTACATTGGAAATTCAGATCCTGTCTAGCCTGAAAAACACCGTAGTAACTGGAAAACTGTGAAATAATGACAATACAATACAAGAGTCAAAACAATGAAAGCTGACCAACTGAGAGGGGAAGGGATTTTTAGTCAAGTCTATTTAAAATCAGTTTTTCTTTACATCTGTTTAAGTTCAATTACTAATATTCTGGAGAAATGAGACCTATTAAAGATTCAATGTCCTCTACCCCTTCAATGAACTAACAATATACATCTTTGGGACATACAGGCCTCCAGAAAAAAACAGGGAAGACCAGAGTTCACATTTCTGATAGTTTTAAAGTAAAATATAAGCAGGGAGGGCAGAGGGAAGGGAACACAACAAAACACACCTTTCAGGCCTGCCTTATTGCAACCTAAAACAGCATAAAAAGAGCACGCACCCAATTTGTCTTTTAAATGCTTTGCAGATCACCTGTAAGTGCAGATCAACATCATCTTTAGCAGACAGTAAAAAATTAAGATTTTTTTTTTTTCCTAGACAGGGTTTCAGTTCCTTCACTACTCCTATTTTACTAGCCTGGAGGAACAAAATAGAAAAGTAACTGGTCAACCTAGAAAGAGCAGCCAAATTGGAGGATGGGAAGAAGTAGCTCCAGGAGGCAAAGTAGCAGTTTGGGAAATGGAGACGAGAGAAAGTTTTAGCACAAAGATAACTTGGGGTAGGGAACTGCAAGACAAGTGTGAAGCATTATGGGATGCATTATGCAAAAAGATAGTTGGAAATTAGAGGGGCAATTACTGAGAGCATTATGGGCTGGCATAGCTGGAGCTTTCTTTGTGAAGATCAAAGCAACAGACCTGCCCATGAGTTCCTTCCGTGTTACTATTTATTATGCGTTGACATGCTCAGCTTCATAAAAAAGACATACAAAACATCCCACAAAGCTTCCAATCTAAATACACAACACAAAATGCACTGGGAGGAACTGAGAATTCAACATGGAATACAGTACTTCCCCCCCAACCCCACCATACTATTTATATCACCTTTTATATAATGGCTCAGAGGATCAGAATTGCAGGGTTTGTAGAAGTAGTCATTTTGAGGAGAAATTGGAAAGAAAAGGATTTTTTCTGCTTTTAAAAATCAATATTTAGCCCTGTGTCAGGGCCATTTATTAACTTCCTGGGGTGCGTATTGCTGTCTCTTACCACCACAAGCAGGGACATGGAATCTTAATCACTTCAGAAACAACTGAGCACTGCTGAGTTCCTTGCACTACAGAAATACTGTAACTTCTCAAAATCAATATGTACATTTTACCTATTCAAGGACAATTTCTCTTTTATTTGTGGCGGGGTGGGAAGTGGGGAGAGGTTGAAAAGAGCAGTGACAATTTCCAAAGCAGAACTTGAGGTGAACCAGGGAAGAAAGAAACAGTTGAATGTGGAAGTGTTTTTTTTCCCCAAAGCAGGAATTTCAATTTATAGTGTGTGCAAGAATCAGATGTGGGAGGGAAAGTGTAGGTGGAATAGGAGAAAGGAGAAATCAAGGACCCCGTCATTGTGTTTATCTGTGGAACACAACATATCAAAACCACAGGGAGCTTCATCATCCAGGATGTCTCAACCACCCACACGCAGGAAACAGGAGACCAGCTCTGCAGAAAAGTCCTGAACATTTCCTCTGGTCTGCCCTTTACCCCTCCTTCCAATCACCTACGTACGTACGTGTGTGTGAGAGTGATAAAATAGCTCTATGCAAAGTACTCTCAGGGGTCAAGCTCCTAAACTAAACTTTTTTAAATTACTCAGACACAACTATGATTTAAAATAATCATTCTCTCAATAGAGAAGCCACCATAGGAAGCATTGATGTAAACTGGATCAAATGCATTAGCCTCTCGAATCAGGGGTCGCATTCAGCTTCATTCTAGTAGCAGTCTCCATTTGAGAGAAGTCCAGTGTCCTAGTTCAGCAATGAAATACACACATGCAGAACCCACACCCAAGCAGAGACTCAATGACTTTAATGGGACATGTACTCAGGCAAAAACTTGCACTCATCTGATCTCATTGCAAGATCAAACCCAAGACTAGGGGAACAACATGTCAGTATTTAGGTGCACTTGCAGAGTTGGGTAGAAAGTGCTTGCTCAGAGCCTTCTCACCATGCCTAACAATACTTCACTTATAAAGCATTAAATTCATATGGGTGGGTTGGAAGGGTTTTTAAATAAACATGGAATCCTTTCCTCCAATTTTTTTTTGTCCAAAGAGGCACATTTTTATAACTACCCATTCAACATCATTCTCTAAAAAATTAATAAATCCTATTGTTTGTTCTTCTTGATTTAAGCATCAAGAAATTCAATTCACCTAAAGTTATTTTCTTGATATACCTCTGACAGCACACTGCTGAGAAGGAAGCCGCAACACTTTTGCAGCACCACTTGTTATGTAATCACAGGTTTCAGAGTAGCAGCCGTGTTAGTCTGTATTCGCAAAAAGAAAAGGAGTACTTGTGGCACCTTAGAGACTAACAAATTTATTAGAGCATAAGCTTTCGTGAAGTGAGCTGTAGCTCACGAAAGCTTATGCTCTAATAAATTTGTTAGTCTCTAAGGTGCCACAAGTACTCCTTTACTTGTTATGTAAGCAGAACCTTGGCATACTGGGATTGTTGCTAGGATGCAGGATGGAACCATCGTACAAACCAAAGTAAATGGGAGGTGAATTCAAACCACACAATCACACTGTAAGATTGCAGCAAAATGTCTCCAAGGTGGCCACGTGCTCCTTTACTTTGAAAAATTTCAGAGGCAAAATTGACCTGTTTAAAGTAGTGCATTTTTAAAATTCAGCTGCTAGCAATTTCAATTTCAGAGTCATAAAAATGTACTGTGTTAATAATTGAAACCTAAAATGCCTGTCTGATTTGCTAGAGTCCTTAGTCCCTCTCCCCAAAGGGCTCCATTTGCCTAGGAGGAGCATTTCATAACCTGCATCAATTTTTAGAAACAACTTCAGTGGATGAAAGCACCCTTTCATTTTCTTTTACTGCCTGAGTTTAAAAAAGGCGACATCCCAGGGAACCATCTAAAGCGGTTTAATAGTAGAATGGTTATGATATGTCAATCCCATGCACTCCAAATAAGCCATGATACAGTTATTACAACTGCAGTTCACTCATAGTTTCAACATTTCAGCCACAAAATCTGCCCTTTATCAATAGACAGACAATGTTCCACCATCTCTTCCGTGACTCACTAAGACTAGGAAGATGAGGCATCCTTACAGGATGAGTCAAACCCAACTAGTGGCCATGATATGTGCATCATTCCAGGGCCTTCAGATCATCAGGTTCAAGGTCCTGCTTAAGCCCACCACTTCCTAATTTGGAAATGCTGCACATTACAGGGCTGTCTGAGCCAGAGAACAACAGGAGGCGTTACCTTGACCTGTGCATTCTTAACGCCTTTGTTATTAGGTAAGGCTAAATAATGTGAACTTGACCAAATGTTTTAACACTGATCTACTGGGAAGAAAACAGAACTAAACACTCTGTTAATGCTTCTCACTTTACTTACATTATTTACTACATTAAACTGAATATAGCACCTTTAGCTTCTTTGAGTCCTTACCTGACATTAAACAGTGTTGAGTTTACTTTTATTTAATGTTCTTCAAGGCCTGTGTTCTTACCCAGAGCTAGGCAAAGCCATTATCCTGCTCTCTGAAGTTCCCAAGTACCATCAAGTGATGTCTGCTTATCATCACCACAGCAGTTATTCAGCTGAAATGCATGATGCGTGTGCTTTGAAGAAGCAATTGCTAATTACAGCAACCAAAATGATTAAAGTGTTTAAAGCTAGCAGTTGCCTCCAAAAATCCAATCATTATTATTCTAATCTGCCCTCTGCATGGCTCAGAAGATTACCTACTTAAATAAGAAACGTTATTAACACTGTATATTTTGTTAACCAGTCCAATAGGTTTTAGCACTCTGTGGCCTCCTCCAGACTTATTTCTGTTGCAGGTTCAGACAGAATCCACAGATTAAATTTGTGAATTCTAAAGCAGAAAGCCACAGGGAAAACAACAAAAGAACTACTACATCACCCCAATCCTCAAAGAATACCTTGCTGCTTCAGTTCTGATCCAGAGACAAAGCAGGGCAAAATGAGATAGTCTTTTTCTCTAAGGACCTAACTATGCTGGTCAACAAATTCCATAGCAGTTTTCATTATCAGCAGTAGTAGTATTACCGCACCATCTAGGAGTCCTACTCATGGACCAGACTGTGCTAGGTGCTGTACAAACAGACGAGAAAGACTGTCCCTGCCCTAACAATCTAACTTTAATTCAAGAGACAACAGATATAGCTCAACAGTTTGTCTCTTTTACTAACAGACGCTGGTCCAATAAAAGATATTAGCTAATCCACCTTGTCTCACAGACAGATGGGGAAGTATAAGTAAACAATCAGACAATACTGGTCAGCATGATACACGTTGGTCTCTGGAATCTGAAGATAAACACTGAGGTAGCTTTGCAAATATGTATGGAGCATGCCCAAGCATGTTGGAAAGCATGGGAAAAAAGCATGAAGGTATTTTACTGAAGATGTAACAAATGGAGAGTGGAGGTTGGCATCCCTGGATCAGAGGGGAGAATCAACTCTATAGTGAATGAGAGATGATAGGTCAGGTGGGAACTGACTGTGAAAGGCCTTGAAAATTAATACAAAGCTTATGTTTGATGTGACAGAGAATGGAAGCCAGCGGACGGATTTAAAGAGAGGGGTAACAGGATCAAAACGATTGGTTAGGAAAATTATCTTTGCAATGGCTTTCTGAAATAATATGAGGGGAGCAAGATTGCATTTGTCAAGGCTAGAGAGAAGGATGCAGCAGTAAACAAGATGCAAGATGACAGCCATATCTTAGACATGTTACATAGAAAGAATTGGCAAGGTATTGATATAGCCTGGATGTGAGGACCTGGAAAGAGGTCTGAGTCAAAAATGGAGCACTACGACCCTACCAATATACATTTTTCCTCACAGATGAGGCATATACAGGGGTAAGCAACATCTAAAGCAGAGGTGGGCAAATTTTTTGGCCTGAGGGCCACATCGGGGTTCCGAAACCGTATGGAGGGCCGGGTAGGGAAGGCTGTGCCTCTCCAAACAGCCTGGTCCCCGCCTCATATCCACCCCCTCCCACTTCCCGCCCCCTGACTGCCCCCCTTAGAGCCCCCAACCCATCCAATACAACCCCACAGCCTCCCTGCCCCCTTACCATACCACTCAGAGCACCATAACTGGCAGCCGTGCTGCCGGGCCAGAGCCAGACATGCTGCCACAGTCTAGAGCATTGGGGCAGGCTGGCGGCTCTTGCAGCTGTGCTGCCCGGCAGGAGCTCGCAGCCCCATCGCCCAGAGCACTGGTGGCACGGCGAGCTGAGGCTGTGGGGGGAATAGAGCAGGGGAGGGGCCAGGGGCTAGCCTCCCCAGCCGGGATCTCCAAGGCCAGGCAGTAGGGTCTCGTGGACCGGATGTGGCCCACAGGCCACAGTTTGCCCATCTCTGATCTAAAGTGACGTATATGATCATGCCTTTCATATTGTAGGGGCAAATTATTATTATTATTTGAATTATGCTAGCACCTAGAGGCTGCATCCCCCTTGTGCTATGTATTGTTCAAACACATAACGGGAGACGACCCTTGCCCAAAGAGCTTTTCTCACTCCCTACAACTAAATCCCAAGAAAGGGCATCTTGGATCGGTTTTGTACCTTGGAGATCTTCAGGAAGTGTTTATTAAATAACCATACAGTAGGTAATTCCATATAAGGTACATAGAAATTGTATTTAGGAGGATCCACCAAGAGTCATCATTACATAAAGGTTAGAATGGAGAGAACCTCTGTCAAATTATCTATATCTTAATAGAAATAATAGTTTCACATTTAAATTTAGTACTTTTCACTAGAGCATTCCAAAGCTGTTTGCAAACATTAAGCATACCCAGATATAATACAAGACCTCTTTCTCTAACAGCCATTGCACTCGTTCTGGCTAACCTGGAACATACAGTTTTAAAACAACTTTATACTGGACAGCTTTACAGAGGATGTGCAGGAAGCTTACAGTTAGTAAAAACAACACACAAACACATTTGTGTGTGCAGATTTGTAGCCCAAACTACATTGCTAGATGCATTAATCTTTTTCATAACTATTACCTCCCCCCAAAAAACTTCACTAAGACAGAGATATCACCAGGCTACAGAGTTTAATTTTTGTAAGGCCATAAAACAATACTAATAAGAGTTAAACCCCACAATATCTTCACTGTCCCTTTACCGACCTATGATCAGACTTTTGACTTTAAGACAATATTAATACAGTGGGTTGAATTGTGCTCCCAAGATAACCCCCATGAATCCCACTTACAGACAAAAGTTTAAGTCTTCAGAATTGCTGAACTTTTTAAACATACATATTATTACACAAATATTTACAAAGCCACTTTCCTCAAAGGAATTGCTCAGGAAAGCTCCTTTTGTAAAAACAATCTAAAATACAATACAAACAACATGAAACAATACTGAAACAGATACTAGGCAGGAGGCAACAATAATTGAAACTGAAGACAGTGCTGATAAAATATTTTCAAAATTGTGTTTCTACTGTTAAAGCAAGGAAGTGTAAACTGAAATGAATGCAGTGCTCCCATGCTCCTGCCCCAAAGTCCTTATGATAAGTGAAAAGGCACCATACCTTACAACTTAAAATGCAACAGTTCAATCCCTTAGAGCAAGGGATGTCAAAGAGATATGCATCATCAGAAAGAAGGCCTCAAACCAGTCAGGATTATGGGCTTTAAAAGTAATTATTGTATAAGACTAAGTTCAATAGTTCTACAATATTCTTTTAGCAACTTTTTAATAATAGTGTTTGATTTAAAAGACCTGATTGCTCACCATCTTCCAGTTCAGGATGGTCACTTCTGCAGATCTTACCATTAGTTTTTGATACCACCTTTGGCATCTCTCTCTCATTAAAGGGCTACAGACCATTTTATCAGAACAGAAATTATTCCAACTACTATACAAGATCCGGAAAAGACATCTAGTGGCTAGGTTTTAAAATTTCTCAAGGTTCATTTAAAAAATATCACAAAAGATTAAATAAAAGCGTAACACCTGTAGTTGAGTTTTCTACAGCATATCCTCACTGACAGTTGCTGTAGTTATAAGAGAAACTAATGAGATCAAGAACATAACACACAGCATCTTAGTGGGTCATTAAACATATCTAGCAGTCAGTAGAGATAGCTTTTTGAAAACGAAGTTTCAACAAACACACAAATATTTTCAGGAAACCTGAATGACTTCCAAGTTAGTTTTACATCTTCATCCATCTACACTCCCAACTGCTTGAAAATTAGCAGTACTTTTTCTTTATATAGACAAAGAATTACCAGTGATTAAAAGTTTTAGCAATTTCTACAACAGCTGTGCCAATTTCTATCTTTCTTTGCAAATCAGGAGCTGATCAGACTAGTGGTTATACTGTACTGCAACAAGTTGACAGTGCTAAGTTAATAGATGGGTTTTGCCTTCAGCACTTTAGATGGTGGATGGGTACAGTAAATAAAGCTTCTCTTTGTACAGCGTTTATGACAGAAAATACAGGGAGCATGCGCAGCAGTTCCCTTCACACTCCCAATTGTGATGAAAATCTGACACACATAGGAAATATACGGCAGGGGGGAATTCCTGTATTTTATCAAACTTCAGTATCCCAGTTAGCATGTACTATTAAAGGGCAGTGGTCACATGAAATTCAGCACCGCCTTAATCATATATAATGCTCACATTCTCAGAGTCCATTATTTTGTCTCAAAGTCCATTATATGTAAATATGCAACACAAACCAGAATACGATGTTCAGTACAGAAACTATTTGATGAGCTTTAAGAGAACAGAGCTAACAGGATTTGCTTTACTGATGACTGAGAAAGCATTTTACAGGAGGAGTTTACTCAGAGGCAGACTGGACATACTCAAGTCCCTGAACATAAATATGGAGAATGCTTTAATTGACATGGCAGAGATGAGGTAGGAAGAAAAGTTACACCAGACTATAAATGCACTGCAGTGCATCAGCACAGCAGCATGTATGGATAAACGACTGCTCAAAACAGTCATATGCAGCAACACTTGTTCTTTAATACAAGTAATTAAAAGATGCCTTTGTAATTAATAATCTACAGAGAAAATCCATCACTCAGTAAAAATGACAGAGCAAAGATATGCTGCAATACTGATCAGCTATCCTTTAGACTCCTAGGTGAATCCTGATCTCGGCTACATCTGTGCAAGTTAGCAGTAACACCACTAAAACAGTGGAATTAAATTACTGTAAAACTGAGAGCAGAATCATGCTTTACACACACAATAAGAGACCGACTATAAACCAGACATCCTGGAAAGGGAACAGCAAAGCAAGGTATGGGAAGACCTGAGTTTGTAGACTTTAGGCAGCACTGAAGGCTAAATCTAAAGGAAACTTGCATTTAGAATTCCTAGTAAACACACAGCAGGGAATAAGCTTTCGTGAGCTACAGCTCACTTCATTGGATGCCAAATACATCCGATGAAGTGAGCTGTAGCTCGCGAAAGCTTATGCTCTAATAAATTTGTTAGTCTCTAAGGTGCCACAAGTACTCCTTTTCTTTTTGCGAATACAGACTAACACGGCTGCTACTCTGAAACCTGTCACAGCAGGGAATGTCATTCTAGACAGATAAACTAAGCATGTGGATAAGGGAATTTAAAAAAATATATATAAATAAGCATAAATATAAATAATTAAGCAATGTTATACGATTTGTACCAAACGTTGCCCTCCAGTGTCTGCAGCTCCTATCAACTCCAACAAAACTCACACTGAGCATTTAAGAACAGAACTGGGGCCAAATACAGTAGCTAAAGAGGAAAGAGTAGGAAAGAGCCATCATAATCCATCATAATTTGCTCGCTAAAATTCTCTGGATACTGATTAATATTTCTATCCAATATTTAGTGCTTCACCTTCCTTTAAACTAGAACAGCAGCACTGATAAGCAGACTGACTCCTACAGTTCAAGTTTAATTTGAGTTCCATCAGTACAGAAACAAGATTTGATAGACTATCCAACAAAACCCTTTGTAACTTCTGCTTAAATTGATTTTATATTTCTACAGCAATAAACCTCAGTGATTCACAGCAGATCTTTTAATACATTTTGCATGCACATGAAGACGACTTGTGTCGCAACTGTAAACCCGCATCACAAAAGACTACTGGGTGAAGACAGTGGCTCTCTTTATGATGATATCAATAGGTATAGTACATAAAATACAGGCCAGAAAATGTGGAAAGCACAAGATATATGAAACAGTAAGTAATTCTAAAAAAATTCCTATTTTCAAGAGTATATTTGGCTTTTACTACAGACAGAAGCAAAAGTTAACATAAACCAGTCACAACACTGTGTAGAAGAAACATAGTGAACACAGGCTAATGTCATAGGCATCACATTAACGTACGTTTAATCCTACAATGCTACACATTTGGAGTGTATCAACATGACTGCAGCAACATTCTACAAACAGTTGTGAGATTTAAAAATTATGAGTCAACAATACTGTAATTCAAGGCTTCAGCTTTATCAATTTACCACTCACTGAATGTTCAATTAGCACAGGTCTGCTATTGAAAACTGATGTGTTATTATTCCAGATAAACATTTAGATTATCTGAAGTCAGCTAACAGTTATACCTTGTCTGACATCCTGTCATGAAACACTAAAAAGGAGTTATATTTACATTCACAAGTGATAAATTTAACAGGATTATACAGTAGTAGTGGTAGTGATTGCAGCTGCAGCAATCTATTCTTATTTATATTACAATAGAGCCTAGAGGTCCAACTGAGATTGAGGACCCATTTTTCTAGGCACTGTAAGAACATAAGAACAGCCATACTGGGTCAGACCAAAGGTCCATATCTAGCCCAGTATCCTGTCTTCCAACAGTGGCCAATGCCAGGTGCCCCACAGGGAATGAACAGAACAGGTAACCATCAAGTGATCCATCCGCTGTCACCCATTCCTAGCTTCTGGCAAAAATCTCTGTACAGCTTAGAGAGAGTTTTTGCTCCAACAAATTGACTGTTTAAATAGACAAGACAGACAAAAGGTGCAAGGGAAACAGGTGAAAGTGATTTGCCAAAGTAACACAGCATGTCAGTTGCAGAGCTAGGAACACAACACAGGTCTGGTGGCTCCCTGTCCAATGCTCTATCCACTGGATCACGCTGCCTCCCTAATGTTAAAGCTTAAGATTTAACTTTGACATTTAAAATACTGAAAGTTTTTTTTGGCATATTCTGAAATGTACTGGGTAAAATGATCTCTTACAAACATTAATTCCCATTCTAATGATGCGCAGCTTTCTCCTGCCACCCCATACTGTTCTTCTCCCACAAGATTTCTGTTACAAAAGGTAGATAAAAAGAATGCAGAACCAGCACAATCTATTAATGAAAGTCTAGCATGCTGGCAACTACTACCTATGCATCATGATAGAGACAAACTGCTTAAATGTGGCACCTTCTTGGACATTAGTTAGTCTGCAAAACAGAATAGCTTTTGCTCAGGAAAAGGACTAGCCATTCCATTACAGCCCAATGGATTATTAGGATGAAGGATGTACTGCCTAGAACATACTGCCAAGGGCTTACATAATTGTTTGATCACTGCCTGATCTGGATCACCTGGCCTCTGAAAGTTCTCTCTCTCTCTCTCTCTCTCTCTCTCTCCAATAGCCTCAATATTAACTTTAATGAGCTTTATGACAATAAAATAATGATAATTGTACACCTTAAAATCATGCATTTTTTCTACATGGCAGAAAAAGAGGTCAATATATCACCTATAAAATCAGAACATAACCAATGCAGACTCTAAATGTAGCACAGCAGCTAGTAATATGCTGAGTCAGCCCACCAAACACTGAAGTAGGAACTAGCTTATTTTCATGGCCCACCACCTAGTGAAATATAAAATCTAAACAGCATAAGTGATGTAAAAGAAGTCAGATTACTAAAGCTGAAAGACTATTAAAAATATAAGCAATGTTATCAGTAACAAGAATTTTGTTTAAATTGATATCATCCTTTGAAAGGTTTTAATGAATTTTTATGGCAGTTTTCCATGACAGATCTCTCCCTGGATGTCTTCTGTGAATGTGTGCTATAGGTCCAGCTAGTAGGGTGGTTGGTTTCCTGATTAAAATACCAAGAAACGCTCTGTGCTCTCTTGTAACAAGAGCCCAGACCCAGCAGCAAAGATTCTATAACACGCTGCTTTCCCACCTGCCTTTTCCACAATCTCAGCAAATAAAGTACAGTACAGGTTCCTCCAGCTCATCTCCTTATTTACAAGGAGAGCAACTCTTGTAGATTACCTTCCCACATGTTCATTGTCCAATCTTCTAAAAGACATGACAGCATTTTTTGCCACTACCAGAGGACGTGAAACACTTAATTCTCGTATAAGCTCATTTCTCGTTCAGTTTACCAAGTATGTTCAACAGATATTTGAAAGAAAGCTCACAGATGAAATGAGGTGAAATGCCCTTTTAGCACAATAAAGCAATACTGACTAAAATGTTTCTTCCCTCCTACCTCCCTTTCAGATAACCCTCTCCCTCAACACAGACCAAGGGTTTAAATAGGCAGGTTCTCTTTTATAATGTTTGCATTAATTACAGGACACATGAGAATAAATCACAGATTTGTAACACAAAAGGTAATGAAAATATCTTGAGCCCAGGTTTAATTCTTGTCTACCAGGGAGCTCTTCTTTATACACTTAAAATGAAGTGAAGGACAGAAGAGAAAGTCCCATATTCAGGGCTCCTTTGGGAAGTTCCCCACCATCAACTCCCCCGCCCTTTAGTTTCAATTACTTTCCAAATGAGCCTTGCAGCAAAAGAGGCTCATGCAGCACAACCATGCATGGTCACTTCACAGCGGGACTTTCCCAATAGCAGTTGGAAATCAACTACTATCTCACAAGTCTAGTAGGTTTCAAACTGCCGTTAAGTAGACTTTAAGCTACATAAGAGTGTGGAAGTCTTCTACTTGCATGAACAGGAAAACATGGGAGTCCCATAGCACCTGGTCAATGTAAGTTTCTGGGCAAGGTGTAAAGATACCAACAAAAATGAAGTCTCTCTTTGTATCCTAGCATTTATCAATAAAGAGCGTGTAACTTTAGTGTTTGGAAAAAAAACAAGGGAATTAAATCCAAAAATATATACTAATTTAAATTATTAATAATCTTAACTACACTCAAGTCAAACAACGCAAAAGCTAAAGTTCTCTTAATAAGGTTAAGTTCCATCCATCATACATATGGATTTTTTTTTTTTTATTACTAACCCAAATGTATACTTTAACATTCAGTGGGCCTAGTTCCACCCTCCGATATGCACTCACACTTCAGGTCATTTGAAAAGGAGCTGAGCAGCTGCAGACCAAGGGTAAATGAAGGCTCCATGAGTGCAAAAAGGGCAAGTTAAGGTTATTATGAGAACTTCAATTTTGCGTTTCTTGACATGAGTGCTTTAGAATTCCATTAACTGTAATTTGTATTTAATATAATATGGTTGTATTATTATGTACAACTGTCTTACAATACTAAATAAACCACGTGTCGTTCCATTTTGTACAAAATGCTGCATGCCTCTTAAGAAAAGCTCATTCCTCTAAGAGAGAGCAGACATGGATTGTACACTCTTCAGGGCAGTGACCCTGGACTCAGTCCTCAGCTGAAAGAAGCATGGGCTCAGCACATGAGGAGGAGAGGTACAGGTAGCCTTTCCACTTCCCCTAACCCTAGCCTGGCCAGGAACTGAAGCAGCCCGTGGTGCAAGTTAAAGTACTCCAAGGTATACTGTAACTGGCTTGGAACTGCCCTCCCTTAGAAGCCATTATGCTGGTGAGGATCACAATGAACTCCAACCCACAAAACAGCTCCAATATCGGGGCAGGAAGGGAAGAAGGAAGGGTCAGAAGCTCTGATGGCTGTACACCAGCTGAGGATTCCCCCATGGTGGGGAAAGCTTCAACTGCTCATTTAGGAGAGATTTAAGGCCCCTTTGCACCACTCCAGTAGAACAGATGGACATTAGTGGGGCCAAAGGTCTGATGACTTGTCTTTTTACATGTTGAGAGCATGTAGGACATTACTGGCATTATATAATGAACAATAGTTAAAAATGGAATTACTCTCATGCAGGGTGTTTTGATGTACATTGTTATCCATAATTACTTACACTTTAATCGCATTGCTAACCAACCAGCAGTACAGAACACTCAGGCATTTGAGATTTTTTTTAAACATTGCATATGGATGTGGTTGTCAGTCTTATATTAAATAGAACTTAACTCTGAAAGTGGTTCCACTGAAATCAATGGGACAGCTTATTAAATAAGGCACTACTTGATGTAAGGGTGACAGAGACCCTGTATGTAAGGTCATACATAATGTCCACTCAATGAGATTCTGTTCTCTCATGGGGACATTCTATGTATGGTACAGGTTTCAGAGTAGCAGCCGTGTTAGCCTGTATTCGCAAAAAGAAAAGGAGTACTTGTGGCACCTTAGAGACTAACAAATTTATTACAGCATAAGCTTTCGTGAGCTACAGCTCACTTCATCGGATGCATTTGGTGGAAAAAACCACCAAATGCATCCGATGAAGTGAGCTGTAGCTCACGAAAGCTTATGCTCTAATAAATTTGTTAGTCTCTAAGGTGCCACAAGTACTCCTTTTCTTTTTATGTATGGTACAGTTAAACCTATCTATGTATTTTTGCCATTAATTAATTTTTATAAACTTTCCTTCCTTGGAACTTTAACACTGATAATCATTTTAAAAAGACATAGACTGACATGGACTTTGCTAAGAGATTTATAAAAAGAATATTAAAAATTGTTCAATAGGTCACCTTTGTGCCAAGGCCAAATATAATGTTCTTTTAAACAGACATGGCTGAGGGTGACAAGCCACTCCAGCTGCTCCTCTCTCAGCTATCTACTATGACATAGGTCCCTTCTTTGAGACCTTACCTTGGGTAGCCCAGCCTTCAGTTTCTCTTTAAATATGCATTAGATTTGACAGAAAAACGAGACACCTGACTTTCTGGGGGACAAGATGGTGCACACACTATGGCAGAGAACATGCACACAATGATTTAGATCTTACAGGAAACCATGTAATGAAAATACTAAAGAGATATTACATAAAACAATTAGATTTTAAAATCCTGAAAAGAATCCCAATTTGTTTTTATACAATACGATCCACAGCAGCTTTATGAATAAAAAGTGAAATATGAATCACTCTCTGTCCATATACCAAAAAGATGGGGAACAACTGAAGCTATTTTTTTCCTCTCTACAACCTAAACAACCACACTATTTTTAAAAAATTACATATAATTAATTCCCAAGATAAGATTTTGTAGGCAAGGTTTCAGCCAGGAGCTGTTTTTATGCCAAGCCCAAAACAGGGATGAGTAACTAGAAACAGCAGCAGAGTCTTAAATTCTAGCTGCGCTACTAAGGTAAGAAGTTTTTCCTCATGTGGATAAGTGAGACTGAACTTTTGCAGTCCCCTTAACAGATGTACTAGTCTTGAGGTTCCCTTTCAAGTTGTATTCTTTTTTTAAATCAAGACACTGAGGTCTCTTGTGGACATATGGAGTATTGCCATTATAGACAATATTTTTTCTTGTAAATGTGCTGGGTTCTTCTGACCTCATGTCATCCTGACAAAAAGTTACCTTCTGTCTATTCCTGTTAAATGATCAAAAAGCAGGATTTCTGCCTTGACTCCCAGATCAAAATGCCAAACTCGGTTGGAATATTGTGTTACTTGCAGTTTAGTACTCTTTCTCTCACTCCTTTCCATCTAAGCTTGAAGCTCCGTCTAGAGCAGTGGTTCTCAAAGCCGGTTCGCCACTTGCTCAGGGAAAGCCCCTGGCCGGCAGGGCCAGTTTGTTTACCTGCCGCGTCCGCAGGTTCGGCCAATCACAGCTCCCACTGGCCGAGGTTTGCCGCTCCAGGCCAAAGGGGGCTGCGGGAAGCGGCATGGGCCGAGGGATATGCTGTCTGCTCTTCCCACAGCCCCGGAGCAGCAAACCGTGGCCAGTGGGAGCGGCAATCAGCCGAACCTGCAGACGTGGCAGGTAAACAAACCGGCAGCCCACCAGGGGCTTTCCCTGAACAAGCGGCAGACAGGCTTTGAGAATCACTGGTCTAGAGAAGCAGAGGCAACAGAGATGGGGCAGACGTGTATTTGATTAATTAAAAAAATAATAAAATACTTGGTTTGGAGTGTTTCTGCAGTGCAAACATACCACTGATACCACAGCTATCATAGGCTTATCATCCAGCTTCCCAAGAATTAGCTTCACTTTTCAAACAATCACTGCACGGACACATTGTGTGGGAAGAGGGGAGAAATACAAATCATTTTTAATCATTGATTATTTTAATATTTTAACACACTCAAGACTTCTGCAGCATCTGTCTGCAAATGATGCTAAGAATGATATTGAATTTCCTGAACACTCTGGGAAATTCAGAATGAAGACTAGTTTCACAAATTAAGTCCCCTTACAAAATAAGTGTCGGGCGCATTTATTTTAATAAACTTTTTCACCTGCTATTTAATTGTGTTCCCAGAGAAAGCAAAGCTTTCAAAGTTATCTGATGGCCAAAGATGACAAATACTGGTCTGTTTCCTGCATGAATAAAGTTACTCTGAGTTGAATAAAAATGCTAAATGACCATTGTCAGAATCATATTTTCTAGCCTAAGAAAGCAGTTAGTAGCATGTTATCTCAGGAGTTCTGAATTCAAAATAAGTGCGGGATAGAGATTTAGTAAATAACATTTCAGCAACATATTTTTCTGTCTGTCTGTCTTTTAAAGGGGAACCATAGCTTGAAATCTAATCAGTTAAAAATACATTTAACCTGCCCCTGAATCCCATTGCCCTTTTTTTGGGGGGGGGGGGGGAAGCTTTAAAAATCACATTTCTCTGTCCCCTGTTACTGGGTGCAAGGCCCACACAAACATAAGGTGACACTAAGCTCCCAGTCCTGCAAAGTGCTTCATACAGGAGAACACCTCTGCTTCCATGAGCATCATAATACAGGACTGAGGCCTCACTGGCTACGTAGGAGCACAATGAAAATGAGCATCCACAAAAGTTGTCAAATACACAAAGTAAAAAACAAAACAAAGCAGTTCTCTTTGTCTTGGGTGTTACTACTATAGTAAATACAAGTGTTTCAACAGAAGTGATATATTTCAGTTGCCCTTTAAATAGATGCAAAAAAGGTTAGTCATGACATGAAGTATAACATCCTCACTAGAGTCAATTGGTCCAAATCTTTCACATACAGAATTCAAAGGATTCAAAAATGTCTGCCCTGGATAACATTATGAAGAAGTTGCTTTCCCTGAAGTTAGCTATACAAGAATGCCCACTGGGGTTTCACAAAACTGGGAAACAGCAATCTAACCATGACAAAAATATGATTTTACCAGCTGATCATACAAGGGGGTCACCAGAAACCTTAGGGAGCAGAAGAGGGAAGACACAAAGGCCAATACCCTTCTTTTTGAAAACATTTCAAAATGTTTTCAAAACATTTCATACAATTTAACAAAACACTAATTTTCAGGCTAACTACAAATCAAACAGGGCACCAATCAAAACACCTACCATGTTCCACGAAGACATTGCAATGTGGGCCTCCATGCCTAGATGATTCTTTCTTCCCTGCTCCTTTGATAAAGTGCAGGGCAGGCAGACTTGGCCTCCTCTGGTCCCCAAGAACTTTTCCAGGCTGCTGCCCCATAAAGTAACAATAGGCAATCTTTCCCAGCACAAGAAGGGTGTGGAGATGGAGATCCCTGAACTTCCAGGTTGGCAGAGAATTTGGAAGTAAAATAATATTTTAGATGTGTGCGTTTGTTGCGTTTACTGCATCAGCAAACTGATCGCTTTAAGTAGAGTTCACTCAGGTGCACAGATTCTTTCCACACTTTAAAAACTGCAACAAGACTCTTCAGGTGGCTTTATGCAAAGCTGTGAGTTATAAGATGTTCCACTTACTTAGCAGCTACAAGTGTTACCAAAGTTTCAAGTTCTTGTCTGTAATGAGTCTTCCACTGAGTAAGTGGGAACTAGTTCACCTTACCAATAAGAAAACCACATATAGGGTCACCCAGGCAGGAAATAGTTATTCCCATTGCAATCAATGTCAGGGTTTCTTTTTTTCTCCTTTTCTTTTGCATAGCACTTAGTTAATAAAGGCCAAAAAGCCAGTGATTTGGCTTCAAGTATTCCTAAAGTCAGAGAGAGTCAAGTGTGTTAGAGTCATTTTAGATTTCCAAATAAACAAGGTGCAGACAGTTCAAAGTCTTTGGGGATCCATAATGACTTTTGAGTGAGGGGGATGTTTCAGTGGTGGAACTTGCAGTCATCCAAGCCCAACAGATTTGCCTTCTCTGATAACAGGTTTTCTGCCACTCATACCACTGCTAGCTCTCTGATGCTCTGGGTAAAGTGAAGCAAGTGATTGGGCACTTCAGGATCATTTTGGAGAAGAAGCAATAACAATCATCAAGATAACATGGGTAACGAATTACCCATCTGCACCAGCTCGCTGCTTATAAGGCAGAGAAGCCAAACCTGACTTGTTCCTTATTGCTCATGCAGGATATAGATGCCACTCTACTCAGGCCATTCGATGCTGGTGGCAGGAAAGAGGCGTTAGTCCAGTGATGCTCTCCAGGAGGAAGGTTTCTGCACAGCAGCCAGAAAAGGTCAAGCTGGGGTGACAGGGCTGGCTTCATCCCAATTGGGGAGCGTAACACTTTGAAAGGCCAGCTTGGTGAGTTATAGCAAGGCTATGGCTTCTGATCACCCCAAAGCTTGACAAGGGAGTTAGAGAGGCCAAGAACCCTAATCCCCACATGCCCTGAACGCTTCCGGGGGGGGCCAGAATAAAGGTGGGGCGGGGGGGGGGAAGAGACACGACTGCAATATGACAAGGGGTAGAAACCTCGGGGGGAGGGTGTCAAACGCCAGGCTGGGGTGGGGGAGAGGAAACAAAGAGGATGAAGCTCAGCGCTGGTGGGGGGAGAGGGGAGATCAAACGCCCGGGGAGGGGGGGGCAAGGCCTAGTCTGAGGAGGGAGGAAGCCCCTTGGGGCGGAGGGCAGGAGAGGGATTAAGCCCCAGCCTGGGGGGAGGGGACCCCAGAGGGACGGGGCAGGGCTGCCGTCTGGGGGGAGCGGGGGCACTGACGGGCTAAGGGGGCCCCCCCCCGGGGCGGCTGCGAGTTCCCGGCTCCCCCCCCCCCGGCCAGTCACATCCCCGCCCTGCCTCCGGCCAGCCGCCGCCTCTGCCTCCGGCCGCCTCGCCGCCGCCGCGGGGCTCGCACCGGCACCGGGCGGGGGGGGGGGGACGGGGGGGGTCTGCTGCCGGCTCGGTCAGAGCGAGAGGAGCCCGCGGCCCACGGCGGCCATGACGGGAACCTGCTGGCGCCCGAGCGAGGCTGCGAGGGGCGGGGCACGCAGCGGGCGGGGGCGGGGCAGAAAAGTGGGGAAGGGGGCGGGGTCAGAGGGGATAGGGCGGAACTGTAGCCAAGTGTCTGACAGTCCCCACCGCAGCTTGGGGAGGGGGTGGGGGGGTGTCTAGTGGGAGTGACCCCCCCCCCCCACACACACACACACCCACCCTTACCACTCCTCTGTGACCTGGAGCGAGTCAAGTCAGTTACACTATCCCCTGCCTCTGTTTCCCCACCTGGAGAATAAGGAGAATACCACTTCCCTCCTTCCCCCGTTCCGCCGGCTGGTGGGATTAGATTGTAAAACGTGTGGGGGCAAGGGTGGGCTTTTGCTACGTGCTCACGCAGCGCCCCGCTCCCTGGTGGGCTCCCGCTTGCCAGACACCTCCACGCAGACCCTGCTCTGAGCCGGCCTCTCTGACCCCGTACGTACCAGGGTGGGCGCCCTGGAGGAGAGTCCTTTACCACATTGCGGGATGTGCCCACTGAGATATTTGCAAGGCTGGGGGCCTGATCCTGCCAGGTGCACCCAGCAGTTGTTGGTGCTGCTGCTCTCAGAGAATACTTGGCACTGCACAGGATCAGGCCCACTGAGAGGGAATGCCCACAATGAACCTAATTACATAAGCAGTAATGATCATTTATTTTCATTGGCGCCCACTGTTCTTTATGTCTGCTCACTCAATGCTGTTCGTGTCTGCTCCTCCCGGCAACTCCACTCCTCCTGCTAATGCTCACTCAGACTGTTCCCCCGGCTGGATCTCTCACCTGACCCATTGTACACACTGGCTCACTACTCTCTCAAAGGACTTGTCTACATGGGGAAATTGACCAGAATAACTATTGCAGAATAAACTATTCCAGAAGAACTCCCCATGTGAACGCTGTTATGCTGGAAAAAGATTGCCTTCTTCTGATTTAGCATAATCCATTTTGGAAGTGGATTAACTAAACCAGGAAAAGGAGTCCTATATTTCAAGGAAAAGAGCGTCCATAAAGGGAGTTACTCCAGAATAGCTATCATGCTTTAAATTCACCCCCTACTTTATTCCAGGACAACTTCCCTGTGTAGACAAGCCATATATGTCATCTTCTCCCATTAGGTTACAACTGACTCTGTAAAATGCTATGTGGTTGTTTAGGAATTAACCCCATCTATGTTGTCTACCATGTACCAACAACTTCCATTGTATCCCACCACATTCTACCCATTGTTCCCTGTAATTCTGTCTTGGGCATCTGGCAACATGAGCTTTCCTCTCTTGACTTAGAGATGTCAGTGAAGCCCTGCATGGAATTATTTCTCTTATGTCACTGCTGCTTATTTGCTCTTCTGACAGATGGGCTGCAAGCTTGATATTTCTTTTCCAAAAGCACAAGTTCAGGAACCTGGCAGCATTCTCTGAATACAGCCATCCAGCTGACCCCCCTGAGCCAATCTGTTTTTCAGCGCTGTTTGCAGAGTCTATAAATCCTGTTGTTGGCTATATCAGCCATTTAGACTATTAACTCCTTGGGGCAGGGACTGATCCATCTCTGTTTCAGAGAGGGACAAGCACGGCAACCATGCTTAAAGATTGCCAAGTCCCTGAAACAATCAGCTCCAAGTTTTAAACTCTTTGCCCATCCCCAGGATAGCTGACAGGGCAGGCTCATGAGAAGACAGTGATGGATCCTCTTCTCACAAAAGCTTGGATTTTCAATTGTGCCTAAGGAAGTTAGGTACCCAATTTTAATGGGAGTTGGGCACCTAACAGCCTCAGACTCCTTTGAAAATCCCAGCCTAGGCTCATCTCCCTCTCAGTGCAAGTTATGGGGAAGGGCAGGAATCAAAAGCGGCCTACTCAGATAAGAGAACATGTCAGTTCAGAAATTGAATAGACTATATGAACCCCAGAAATGCCTTCAGGGTTTAGTTGTCAGAGTAGCAGCCGTGTTAGTCTGTATTTGCAAAAAGAAAAGGAGGACTTGTGGCTTAGAGACTAACAAATTTATTTGAGCATAAGCTTTCGTGAGCTACAGCTCACTTCATCGGATGGTTTGCTGCACGAGCAGGAATTGCATAGACCACTGGAGATCTCTAGTGGCCATTTAGAAAAATATCAGATTCCATTTCTTAGAACACATGAAAGGAAATAGCCCCTTACCCGTGCTGATGCTTCTGTTCAGAGGCCCCTGCCCAGCAGGACCAGTGGGTGTTAGTTACTTGGCTTCACAGTAATTGATATGTTCACACACCTTCACCTGTTTGACACGTCCAAGGAATCTAACTAAGAGCTGGAAACTTCCTCTGCTAAAACCAAAAGGAAACAAAAAGCTCAGATCTGAAACAGATGGGCTGGATTTTTAACTAACTTCTCACCCATCTCCGGCTGCAGATCCATGCATATCAACCCATGTGACCTACATAGACATGTGAGAGGGAGATGGGGCTGGTGAAAGACAAACTGGGGCATGGAAGGCGGTCTTATAACAGAAGCGCCCTACAGGCAAAGACATTGCGCGTTTTCTGTTAGATAGATAGATGCCCTTCCTTGTTCTTCCTCTGAAAATTGAGCCTGAACACGGGCCATTTTGATTAGAGATCCACTCAAGAAGAGGCACCACATGCTCCTTGCTTCCTCCATTCCTGAACCTGAGCTGCTGGTGACAAGAGGAGGTCCCATGGTTACAGTAGAGCGCTAGGAGGAAAGATAGTCCTGGGTCTAAATCCAAGCCAAGCAACTCAGTCTTCACTGGCACTAATCTCATTTGGAAATTGGTTTCTCTCACATCTTTCAACCATATTAGCTAAACCACTTTCAAGAAAGGTTTAAGCCCATCTGCACTCCCCCTTCCTCCAAGAACTATTACAGGGTTGTAGTGTGAGGCTGCCAGAGGTCCAAAAATATGGCAATATTTTAAATTCACATAGCAATTTCCAATCAAGCCATTTCTGGATGTCAGCTGACAAAACCCTCCTGGGAGGCAGCGAAGAGCAATAATTTCATCCCTCAGCCCACTTTTAAACCAGGTTAAGGTGCTGAACATGGTTTAAAGCCAGAGAGAGTAGTTAAGAATACAGGGTAGAATATGGGTAATTCACCTGGCCGCCTTTTGCCCAAGTCAATCCCCTTGGAAAGCAGGAACCATTGCAGAATACTGTCTTGCTACTTATATTGCTCCATACCCAATAGCATTTAAAAGCTACATACTAAAGCTGGGCAAAAATCTCCAAATTCCCCCTCTCCAGCAACAAACAAATGCTGCTAACCAATTCTAACATGTACAGGGTAACAGTGAAAGGACACTCCTGTAGTTAAGTCTTCTTGGGTTGTTTTCCTCCATGAAAACTTGAATGGCCGAGGTGCCTGCATCATTCACAGGCTGCAGCTTTTAAGCAGAAAAGGAGTACTTGTGGCACCTTAGAGACTAACAAAATTATTTGAGCATCAAATAAATTTGTTAGTCTCCAAGGTGCCACAAGTACTCCTTTTCTTTTTGCAAATACAGACTAACACGGCTGCTACTCTGAAACCAGCTTTTAAGGAGGTAATCTATCCAGAGTTTTCCTCCCAACTTGATGATGTATTTGTCGCAGTGTTTAGTAGGAAATGTTCTCAAACCTCAGATGCAGATAGCAGCTCTGGTCACTCAAGGTTCGTGGGCCTTGCTGCGTGGAGTGCATTACATGGAACATGCAAAATACTCATTTAACAGCTGGAAAATGCAATATAAAGCTTAGTGCAGCAGGCTGAACTTATGCAAACTTGAGTGGAAACTGCCACCTAGTGCTTAGTCAAAGGCAACTGCAGGGGGCAACACGAAGGAGATGGAAGGCAAATTGAGGCATATTTCTGGTTCCCATGGAAAGTCTTGGAGCAAAGGCTCCTGCAGGAAAGGGCTGAGCTGCGGATTTTCAATATCAGTATTAGATTAAATGACAAACAGGACAAGTTTCTTGGTTCTATCAATGGGCCCATCGCAGCCAGAATCTCCAAGCACTTTACAAGCCAATTAATTCAGTCTCTGACCCCCCTTATGAAACCAGGCATCATCCCCACTTTACAGACAGAGAAACCTGAGGCAGAGAAATAGCAGACCGTGGTTGAGCCGGAACCAGAACTTGAGTTCTGACTCAACGTACCCTGCTCTACCCACTAACCTCACACTCTCCTGAGGAACCCAGGGAGGGACCCACATTTTAAGGGGTGAGGAGTCCTCCTTAGGACGGCCCGGATGGTCCTGACCTAATTCCCCAGGGATCTTTCAGGAAAGCAACTATTGTATAGGAGCCACTGGAAGCAAGGCCACGCTGAACTAGGGTGACTGGACAGCAAGTATGAAAAATCAGGACGGGGGTAGAGGGCAATAGGCACCTATATATCACAAAGCCCCAAATATCCGGATTGTCCCTATAAAATTGGAACATCTGGTCACCCTAAACCGAGCACACGAACAACGCACAGGAGCACCATGCAGGGCAAGATGTCCCATGGAGGGAGGTTGGCAAAGTCTTGATGGAGAGTGGGTGCGGAGAAGAGGGACAGGCAGCCAGCAATACCTTAGCAAGGGATGCTTCAGCCACTTCTGCAGAGGCAGGATGAAGAGATGGGACCCAGCAGGATGTAGTACAGCCACTGACGTCCTTGTACAGGAAGGACTTGACCTAAGAGTGGTTCCTTAGTGAGACCCACTTCATCACAGTGGGACACAAGCTCATCCAAACAAACGACTCACAGATTCTCTCTCAAAAAGCTTTCTTTATTGAAGATTTAAAAAAAAAAAAAAACATCTAGTAGGAAACAACAGCTAAATCGTTCACAACCAGAGCTCACAGCATCAGATTTACAAAATAAAATGCTTGGGATCATCTCTTTCATGCAGGGGTTGGGAAGACGCCTTTTGCTCTGGAGGATCAAGGCACCTTGCCTGACTACTACCTATGGGCACTCAATACACAGTGAGATGGCCACCTGGCACCAGCAGGTCTTTGTACCATTCTGTACGCTATATTCTAAGCGCAGAAAATGCAAGAACTGAACATCCAAATCCAGTGTGTGTTTGGAAGGGGGCAGAGAGATCCACATAGCACGCTAACAGAACCATTCACAGGCTCGGCGACGAGTCCTGTCCTTTGGAGATGGGTAGCTGTAATGTGGGTCTTGAGGGGAAAAATGTGTCTCTTGAATAAAGGACACATTGGTAGAACTCGTATCTCTGTCACGATCAACCGCTGCTAGGACTGGTTACGTGATCCTTGGGGGACGGCATCGGGGGGAGGAGGAGGGGGACAACATAAGGCAAAACAAAATACATTGTTTCCTCTGTCCTCTAACAATGTGGACCACATTACACTTAATAACACTTTAAAAGCACATTGCCCACCATGGCAACTAGTCTAGCAAGCTACATCCCAGTGGCAGCCGCTCTTCACAAAGACCATATGTCCAGTCTGCAGGGGTTTACATTGCCCTACAAGCCAAAAGGAATCCTGGAAGTGAGACAGGGAGAGTCAGGTATTTTCTGAGCTCTGGAAAGACAGTTAGGGGACTGGGACAATGCAGGAAGTTGGAGAGTCAATGCTGCTTTGGTGGGATTCCAAGCTGCCATCTCTCTCTCTCTCATCCCTCTAGTTCCAACAGCCTCTGCCGGGTCTCCAGCACAATCTCCTGCATCACCTCTGGTTTGAGAATGTCCTTGATCTGCAGTGAAACGGAGAAGGGCAACGTTTGCAGTTGTGACCCCGGCACATGAAGTGGACGAGGCCATGCCAGGTACACAGGGCAATGAACTGCAGGCAAGTGTTAATGCAGCATATGGAAACACCAGGGGCTGTGGGCCAAGCAGACTCTACTGGCAACAATCACGACAGATGCCCCAAGTCCTGACAGCAAACTAACCCAAGGGCATGAGAGGGGAACTGAGTGAGTCTTGCCTGGTCTGTCAGGGATGGTCTAGATAATATTTAGTCCTGCCACAAGTTCAGGCAACTAAACTAGAAGACCTCTCAAGGTCCCTTCCAGGCCTACGATTCTATACTTACTGAGCTGAGGGTACAGAGACACCACAGCCCTTCTTAAATCATGCGCTTCGGTACTTAAGAGGGAGCATTATATTGGAGGTGGAGCTTGACTGCATGTCCCATCGTGCCGGGAGGCTGACACCGGACACGAAAGCAGGAGACATTTTAAATCTGTCTGTTTGCGGAGGATAGGAGAACAACGAAGGCTTGTTGATGGGTCTCTGTGATAGCATATGGCATTAAAATCATTAACAAATCGTGGGGCAGAAGGGTGTTGACTGCACCATATCCAGCTACAGAAAGTCCAGCACCAGGACCTTCCAGCATCGGAAGGGGATGTGCATATGGGAGAGAGAAGACAAAACTCTGACCTTCTAGTCCATTGTATGTGAGACACCTTCTCCTCACCTCACCCTACCCTGGTGCAATTCCAAACCCAATAGGTTTGACGGGGATCAGACAGGAAGGGGCTGTTCTTTCACGGAGGGAAGAAACCTTGTCGTTGCTAGTGAAGGAGATAGTTGTTTCTATAGAGCCCAAGTTGCACATTACCAGATATAGGGATTTTCAACCCATCCCTATCCACAGCCATCTGCTTCACGCTGTGACAGAGGACATCATATTGCCACTTATGACGAGGATCTTCTGGGTGGATCCCAGGCAGCGATGGCATGCACTATCCTACTGGCTTTGGGGTAAAGTGGTGTGGCCCGTGCAGCAGGGAGGGAAGAAAGCAGCAACTGGACTCAGTACCTGATGGGGGTGGGAGGCCTCGTAGCAATACACAATGCTGGTGTCGTAGAGCATCAGCTTCTGAGCAACCAGAGCCAGGATGCAGTTCCGGAGTCGTGAGATTACCTCCCGGTCATGTAAGGAGATTGGCTGAGAGGGAAGCAAGGACAAAAGGGGAAAACATGGAATGTGAGAAAGGGATGAATTTGCAAGGAAGTACTGGAGGTCTAGGACAACACAAGTGTCACTCCAAACCGAAAACCACATCCAGTAACTTGTATCATCTACGTAATGCAGCTTCTGTCCCTGAAAGTGAATTCAAATGTCTAAGGAGGCAGGGGAACTAGTGATTAGAGCAAGGACTGGGAGCCGGGAATCTTGGGCTCTTTCCACACTGCCAGGTAAGGAATGGGGTCTATCAGTTCTGGTCAACAGCTACTCACTGCCCATGATATGGCTCCACTGTAAAAGAAGCCTGGATGTTCAGACAGACAACTCTTTGTCTGAAGGTTCTCCCAATTACCCATGTGTACCTCCCTCCACTTCCCCACCTAAAATTCCATGTCTCGGGCAATGTTCTAACGTCCAAAAGCTGAACCGCAGCTTTTTGTAGCCCATTGATGCTGTTCTTTAAATTGGCTGAGTGCGCCATGCCTGCAGCACACACCGGAGGGACAAGAGAGATCAGGACCAAGCGCCCCGGGCGCCCCGCACGGCAGCACAGACTATCACCCTGAAGCTACGCAGCTGTGTCTGTGCAAGGAAAAGTCCCTGGCAATCTCCCCACACAAGCCAACTCACTCCACACAAGCAGTGCTAATGGAACAGTCCATCATTTCAGCTAGGATGCATGCAGTTTACTGTCAATATTAAAGGGCTAGGAATTCGGCTAGCAGTTCACTGTGCGTTAGATACGTGAACAAATCACGGGGGTGCTGACTGAGCCAGCTGTGGTGGTTCCCAGAGACCTGCCTGCTCCCATGGTGGTGGCTTCCTTCCTTGTTTCCTACTGCTAATTCACACTAGAAGACAGCTACAGATATAAATATTTCCTTCATGTGTTCCACATAAGCAACTAGTCGTGTCCCCAGGACATTCCGCGATTGTGAACAAGAGGGGAGATGCTGCGGTGACAATCTCTTTATTCAGGCGTGGGACATGCTATGAAATGTGTGTGAGCCCTTAGGTTAGCACTTTCCCTGGACACGGGTTCTCTTTACCATAGATACCAGGGTCCTGTTTCTTGGTGCCAGGCTATTGAAATACAGCTTGATAATGAGGCCTTTTGACGAGCAACTAACCAACCCAACCACCACTGAAGCACTGTTTTCTCACCTCCAAATTGGTGACAAAGCCCCCTGCCTCTTCATCCTTCTGCTCGGGCGTTGGATAGATCCAGATGAAGCCGTTGTTGCCAAGGATCACAGAAGCGCCGCAGGGCAGATCATGGAAGTGAGTCTTCTGGCGTTTCACGAGGGAGGGAGAGACCTGAACGAGCACACCCTGGCCAAGCTGAAGAGGAGAGCATGACACTTAACAAGAGAGGGGTGTGGTCTGACCACTGACACCAACTCCATTGGTGCTCTGGGAGCCAGTCAACTTCAACTCGGTGCTTCGCTGTCCCCGTCTGGGAAATGGGGATATCAACCCTGCCTGCCTCCACCGTGCTGGGAGGATTAACTAGTGCCCAGGCAGCTCTTTGAAGACAAAGTCTACGGAAGCGTTCAGTGAGAGATGTACTAATATCGTGATCATACCAACATCCCATCCAGGCAAAGAGTGAGAGAGGCTCCATTTAGCGGCACATTTGATCCAGTCGCCGTCCCTCACCCTTTGTACAGTAATCCCGCTCCGCGCTCAGCTTTGAAGTGCTAATATCCCGGGTCTGATAACCCTGAACTGCAGTCTAATTACAAATGGCCCATTGGCTTATTTCAACATACAAGACCAGAGACAAATGCCAAGCACATAAAGCCCCCAAGTCCTGGGGCAACAGAGAGAAGGAAAAGGCACAGGCAGTTCTGGGCAGGAAGAGCTATCAGGAAGTTTCAGCCAAGAGCGATTTCTCCCCAGGGTTCTGATACCCAGAAGAGGTTCACCATCTGTAACTGCTGATAGGGAGGGCTAAAGGGCAAATGGACAAGATTCATTTCACACCGGGGGACTCTGCATTTTATTTCACTTTGGGCCCCGGTCCCTTCATCTTCCCAGCCTGCAGATACAAGTTAGTAACAAAATCTTGTTCTTATCTAGAACCCTTCATGTTGAAGGACCCCGCACTCGGGAGCCAACTCTGTTCTCAGTTACACTGGGGTACAGCCAAACAAATTCCAGGGACAAGGAAAAGTAGCAGTCTGCTCGGTACCTCACCTTCCCGTATTTCAGACTCCGTGTGTGCAGTGATACAGCCCCATCAGAAAATACTGCCTGGACTTCCGCCTGGCAGTGCTGCTTAAGGAAAAGAGAAGTCTGCCTCCAACCAGCCCCACTAGACCTTCATTCCCCCACCTCCCATCGCTCCCGCTGGGCAACCTGCAAATGAGATATTCAGGTGGAGTTTCCCTTTATCCCATAGTTCTCCACCAATCCCCAAACACTGCTGTCTGATGGTACTTTCCTGGTCATTTCAGGGCAGCCTAGGGGACTCAAAGCTCAGTCTTTATTCTCAGCCTGGTAGCCTCACAAAGGACCATGCAATACACGCTCTGGAGTGACAAAAGTGGCATATCTTGGCATCCAACACAACACAGGCCCACAAGCCCACGTCCGTCCCCCAGCTAGCACACCAACAATTAGTCCTTGGGAAGTGGGGAGGGAGGGCAAATGTGCAGAAGAAGCAAACTGGAGGTGAAGGATTTGGGGAACAGCATCCAGACTGGCAGTAAGACCAGCCTGATAAGCCTGGGAGACCACCAGATGAAACAGATTAGAGAGCAGGTGTTCTCAACCTGGGGGTTGGGACCCTTCAGGGGGTTGTGAGGTTATTATATGGGGGGGGTCGCGAGCTGTCAACCTCCACCCCAAGCCCTGCTTGCCTCCAGCACTTATAATGGTGTTAAATATATAAAAAAGTGTGCTTAATTTATTTGGGGGGGTCGCACTCAAAGGCTTGCTATGTGAAAGGGGTCACCAGTAAAAATGTTTGAGACCCACTGTTACAGAGTCTAAGACTGAGTGTCTCTTACGATGGTCAGCAGATGATCTCTGCCTTCAGGGATGGTGTGTACATGTTGTTTCCCTCCAGCAGCCATCCTAGGACAGATGCTTCCTTCAAGCAAGCATCCCAGAACAGGATTAGAGCCTCATGGAGGCTGTCCAGTGCTCCTGACCATGATACACCTACTGTTTATGCAAAAATGGGACCTAAAGCCAGACAGAACTGGGGAGGTGGAAAAATGTCAGGTGGAAACAAAGGGGAGTTTAACACCCTTCATGTCCCGCCTTCCTGTCCCACCTATTTCAGTCAGCGGTGGAAGAGAGAACTCTTGGATTAGGTCACACATATGAAGAAGGAAGGCTCATGTTCTGATTAACAGAGAGGGTTAATCTGCCGGCATTCGGCTATGCACCAAAGACCCACATTCCTCCCTAAATGCAAACAAAGGAAGGATACGCTTATAAGATCCCCTTCCTGTAGATAGTCCCTCATTGCAAGCTCATCCTCCGCTGATCTCCTCCTCTGAAAAGTACAAAGGGAGGAAAAGTTATGTGAAAAAGTAACTGATCCTCATCGATTTTAATTCCATCCACCACACAAAGTTCTGCCACCACAAGCTATGGGGCATGGCCTCCTTAGATCAGTAGGTAGAGCACCTGCCTCTTTCTATAGATCATAAAGCCTCCCAAGGGATACTCTGCTGCTGGATGCATTTTGTTTGGGTAAGGCACTGGAGAATATGCTATAGGAACAATCCTGCCTGGCCAGGATGAGGGTAGCTGACTGGGTGGGACCAATATGTCTCCTCTATCTCAAAGTACCATGATTTCCATAACCCAAAAGTGTAAAAGGTGCAACAGCTACAGGAACAGATACACGTCTACACTTCAAGCTGGGAATGGGATTCTGAGCTTGAGCAGACATACCTGTTTTAGCTATGATTGAGCTAGCATGCTAAAAATGCATCACTAGCAGTGGGAGGGGCCAGCTGGCCCGAGTACATACCTAGTGCCTCTGGCAGGCACGCACTCAAGGCTGCTGCAGCTACACACAATTTTTAGCATGCTAGCTCGATCAGGGCGAAGGTGGGTATATCTCCCCCCAGCTGGGCATTACATCTCCAGCTCCTAGTGTAGTCCTATCCACTGAGTGTATCAGTTATGTAGATGGAATGACACTTGATGGTATGAGCTGCCTTCATGCAGAAGGTCCTGGAAAGAGATACAGCAGATTAACCTGCAGACCTGCATGCATAGATGAATTAGCTGGGCACCAATGCTGCACTCGCAACAGCAACTGGAGAAAGAGATACACAGCCTCGTAGCTCATCTCAGCGCCTAGCTCCTCACATCTGCTGACGTTGAGCAGCAAGAAAGGAATCCAGCAACAAGCTACTTGGCATTCGCTCACCAGCTCCCCTCCTGGTAGGTTCATGGATGAGAGAAGCAAGACTGAATCCAGCCTGGCATTGGTCTCCACCTTCCATCGTTTCTGCTGAACCTGAGGGGGAGGTGAGAGAAATTCCTCTGTTATTCTGAAACATCAAGCATGTGCTTACCAGTGGAGCAGGACTTTTAATGGCCAGTAGAAACATAGTCCCCAGCAATCCACACCAACCAAAGAACTTCATACAGACAAACAAAGAGGAGTAAGTGACGAGATTTGTCCTGTTCTCTGTGTATGTGAATATACCCCACCCGATACAAACATCCACTAAGAACATAACAGGGGATCTCAGGCACAGATGTAGCACAGAAAATGACTTTTAACTCAATTTTTAAGACTCCAACTAAATGTTACATTAACCATGTCCCTTTAACGAAGGAGGCTGATATCATCTCCATTCTACAGATGGGCAATGACTTCCTTAACGTCACACAGCAGCTCAGCCTGGAATAGAATTCAGGATCTTAAAAAAAGAAAGATCCAATACAGTAAGATGCTGAATTCCCACAATGCCCAGTGGCAGGCCCTAAAAAGTCTGGATGCTAAGGTGCTGGGCGCACTAGAAATGTCATTGATCAGACACAGACGCACCAATTACAGTCCTTTGTTGTCACTACTAACCTGTACTTCTCACTAACACTCTTACATTTTAAATGTAGGACAAGTGTAATTCTGGTTTTAGTGTGTTATCAGGGAAAATAAGTCATTGGCAGGAAACAGTGGCCAGAATCTCCTTCGCCTTACCTCTGTGACTCTCCCAACCACAATGTCACCAACTTCCCCGTTATACCTGGGAGCAAGACAAAAAGGGAAATTGTGTTCAAGCAAACCTCTTCCCAGACTGGCTCAGACACATCGCTCGACTCAGGTACATATATCAGCAGGAGACTGATTAAAAACACAGCATTAAAAAAAAAAATTAAAAAAAAAAAATAAAGCAGGGCCAAGCTGGCAAGAGTCATAGCACTGGAGTCTGTGCAAACTGTAGCATCTGTGTTTCCAGTACTAACGTTTATTTCCAGGGATTTATAACTGGGCTCAATACAGGAGTAAGTGGATGAAATTCTCCGGCCTGTGTTACACAGGTCAGACTAAATGATCTAATGGTCCCTTCTGGTCTAACAATACATGAATAATATGGCTATGAAATCCACCAATCTGGTGTAGATGGAAGTATTGATCTGATAAAGTCTGACAATTTCTACATTCATCCCAACATCTCCCACTGTTGGACACACACTGAGACCATCTGTTGGCTTATGCCCACCCTCTCTAAAGTCGTTAAGTGGGAAACGCAGTGCTAGGAATTACACAGAAGGAATATCTTATTTCTAAATAGGTTCAGAAAATGGCTTCTGCCTCAAAGTCTGTTCTCACCTGGTTTTCAGAGCTTTGACACAGATCAGTTTGTTCACTCTCTCCACAGCGCCTGCTACAGATGCTACAAGTTTCTCATCTCCCATATACGTGCCATGGCCCCTGCCGAAAAAGAATACATCAAACATCCACACATACATCTGTCATCCCGACCACCCTGGGGCTGGCCAACCCACGTTTTCGTACCCCAGGCTTAGAACTGTCACAGAGTTATTAGGAAAGGAGTACTTGTGGCACCTCAGAGACTAAGGTGCCAAAGTACTCCTTTTCTTTTTACGGATACAGACTAACATGACTGCTACTCTGAAACCTGAGCGTTATTAGGGAAAGAGTTCCCAAGCTCCCTAGAATTAAAACAGGAAAGTGAAAGGGGGCTATTTCCCCACCACTCTAGGGCTAAGATAGGTCTCTCTACCCGGTTCCCTGTGAAGAGTCTGTGAAATAAAGATACCTGCAGGTGGTGACACAGCTGAGCCTACATCCTCATGTGCACTAGTGGTCCAGCTTTAAGTGAGACTGAAAGCCCCCTCCCCAACACTGTGGATAGGGAGAGCGACTTAGGGCCAGCTCTAAGCATGAGCCAAGCAACAGAGTGAGGGCACTGAGAAGTTAACAGCCAGATAAGAAAGGCCCACCAGATCTCACCCCACCCCTCACCAGCAAGGCGAGCTGGAGGGGAAACCAAAGCAGGGCAAGCAAGTGTTCAGGGGTCCCCTGAGTAACCACAATGATTCTTGCTTGCGGCCCCAGCCCTGAGGAGAAGCCATTTTCTGCAACTCGACTCTGGGGGTAGAAGCAGGGGCAGGGAGGAATGAGCAGCCCCCCAGAAAACATGGGATTGAAGGAGAACTCTGTTAATTCCCAGTAACCCCTGCCACTGGGATGGTGCGGAGGAAGAGACCCTATCCCAAAACCCTCGGGAAGGGGACAGGGAAGCTGCAGCATAGCCCCATTCAGTGCAGTATAAGGGACTCTGCCCCATAGCCTTAGCTGCTGGGAAGGGGGGAAAGAGAAGGCTGCCATTGGGATGCAGGGGGACAAAAGTACCCTGCCCCATAACCCACGCCCTGGGGAGGGAGGCTGGGCTGCACCCTAGCCACATGTCTGGGGGGATAAGGAGCCATAGCCCATGCCCCAGGGCTGTGCGACAGCGCCATAGCCTCCTGTTTGGTGGGATAAGGGACCTTGCCCCATAGCCCCTGCGCCGGGGGGGGGGGGGGAGGGAGAAGAAGGGGGGGAGCCTGAGCCACAGCCCCATGCCTGGGGGCCTAAAGGGACCCTGCCCCACAGCCTCAGTCTCTGAGCTGGGGGGGAAGGGCCCTACCGATGGAAGAAGAAATCTGGGGGAGGCCCCTCACCTCATGTAGCCCGTGTCTGTGGTGATCGTGTCCCCCGGAGCCACCAGGTGCTTGTCGCTCCCCTGCGCCAGGCTCTGGGCCACCAGCTTGCGGGCCACGGGCAGCCGGACCTCTACTGCCGCCATCTTAACTCCTGGCACTTTCCTTCGTAGGCTTCAGTGCCCGTCTGAACCACGCGTTCTCTCCGCCATGTCAGTTACAGGCAACCGCGTGCGTGGGAGCTGCCATCTTGGCTTAGGGCGCCGCCATCTTGGATGAGGGCCCGGCGAACCTCAGCAATGACAAGACTGGGGGAGGCCATATTGGATCCTGGCAGAGAGCGGGACTGGCCTTCACTGCGTTGGTTTCAAAGGAAGGGACAGGTGTCGAGCCATGTTTAGTGCTGGCAAGCTGCCTAGGGCTCTGGTGCCCTCCAGTGCTGGTTGTGGGGTTTAAGGCTACAGGAAAATGGCCCCCCAAGACAGGCCACATGTCAGTAATGCCCAGAGACAGTATTTCATAGTGAGCACTGCACGCCGGCCATAACAACTGTGGGCGTTCAGCGTATTCGCCCCCACATCCCCTTGGGGCCCACGGGCCCTATACGCATGGCCAGCGCTGGCACAGCGGGCAGCCACCCCCCTGCAGAACTGTGGGGAGCAGCAAATCCCCACTAAACGATGCTGCCGCAGCAGTGTTACCAACTCTCATGATTTTGTCTTGAGTCTCGTGCTAATTATTCGCAAAAAGAAAAGGAGAACTTGTGGCACCTTAGAGACTAACAAATTTATTAGAGCATAAGCTTTCGTGAGCTACTGCTCACTTCATCGGATGCATTTGGAGCTGTAGCTCACGAAAGCTTATGCTCAAATAAATTTGTTAGTCTCTAAGGTGCCACAAGTACTCCTTTTCTTTTTGCAAATACAGACTAACACGGCTGCTACTCTGAAACCTGTGCTAATTATTGTTTTCCTTAAAGCCCCAGCGCCTTCAAACCAGATCCCAAAGCACTCAACAACTCTGTCCTGCACAGGCTTCGTTTCAGCTATCCCTGAAACACCGCCTACTCTGGGGCACAGCAGCTGTTTAACAGCTCCCGGCATTGCTAAATGGGCGTCTGACTCAGTGGAGCTCAACCTATCTACCATGGCAGGCCGCACATGCAGCTCTCCATGTGTTCTGTGGGCTGCATCCACTCCCTCTATATACTACCTGTATGGCCCAGAGGAGGTCACATGGGCCTCAGCTGTGTGCTGATTGGGCCGCAAGCAGCTGGTAGGTTGAGCACCATTGGTCTGACTGAAACTGCAAGAATGTATTGTCTACACGTAGAGAGGAAAAGGAATGTAATATTAAGAAACTAATTTTTACAACTAAGAAAAATCAGCTCTTGTCATTTACCTAGTCATCCTGTCACTTAGGGATTTAAGAGAGAGATCATTCCGTGGTCATCCGCCAATGCTTCCCACTGCATTAAGCCTAAATGCAGCGCAGGCTTCCATCTGGTAAACTAAATTATCTTCTGTGAGTGGATGGTTATATCAGAGAACAGCTGTTATTGTTATTAAATATTTGCACTGTGATAGCCCCCCAAGGGTCCAATCAGCATAGGGTCGTCATAGAGCCAGGAACTGTATAAACACATAGCAGAAGAAACTGGTTCATGTTCAGAAGAACCAAATCATCATAATCCTTTCTGCCGTTCAGCTGCTGTGCTGAATTCCACAGCGTGACTTGCCTCTCACCCCACAGTGGTGTTACTCCTGACAGCCCTAGTGTTAGCGAAAAGAATCCAAAGTGAAGCTGAAGAAAGCTGTAGTGCTGTCTTGTATTAGACCTGATCCTGCAATGAGATCCACCAGTGATATCCCCATGTATCCTAAGCAATCTTCTTGCTAGTGACGTGACCATGGTGGACAGGAATTGATTAGGATAGTGGCTGTTGGAGTATCAAAAGCAGGTCTGCCCCAGAACATTGGTACTGCCTAGAACATGGTATGGTACAAACGGATCCTATTTAGGATTGCAGAGCACTAGCAAATCTTGATCTATGATATATGGATGTGTGTTTGTCTTTAAAGGCCAGGTGATTCCAGAAGGAGGTGGGGGTACTGCAGAAGTTATTTGTAATGAATGAAAATTGGGGTTCAACACCCTGTGCTTACATACATGTGAACACCATGTGTCTCTGGCTCTGTGCGTGGCTTGTGCTTAAATTGCTTTTCTCTATATTTTAAAACCATCATCTTTCAAGATACAAGGATGGTTTTTGAACATAATCCATGGGGATTGAGTGGTAAATTATGCTCTGTCCGAAACATGTGAAATACATTCTAGATGTTAAGGCCAGGAGGGACCATTATGATAATCTAGTCTGACCTCCTGCATAACAGGAGCCAGGCCTCAGAATTTCACCTGGTGATTCCTGCTTCAAGCCCATAGCGTTGGTTGAACTGGAGCATAGAAAGGCATCTAATCTTGATTTAAAGACTCCAAGTGATGGACAATGTACCACTTCCCATGAGAAACTGTTCCAATGCTTGATAATACAGTGGTTGGATCTTTTGTTTATTTCATTCAAACACAAGCTAGGATCCTGAAGACACTAAGGAAGTGAAAAGAAGCAAATTTCAATGATACTCTCTATGAGAAGCTCCACTATCCCCTTTCCAAGACCAACATTATGCTTTCCTAGAACACAAAGAGAAAGAAAACTCCCAAACAACTCACCTTCTAAATGATAAATGTTCCAAGTAATTTTTATTTAGAATACAAGAGAGAGAGGTACAAATGTATTTACAGCTGTGTACATATACCATCAAATAATATATAATATCAAAGTTTTGTAAATAATGTTTTACATAAATATTTACAAAGGTAAAGTGACAATTGTTTTCTGGAAGTAAAACACAGTTTGCAAAAACTCTATACATCTTATAATTAATAATATTATAATAGGTTTTTTATATTTTATTTCACAAGACCCTTCTTATTGGGTTCATAACTGTGGCAGGACTCAAGGGGGGCTCTGGACCGCATTCTGGGTATGGTTTGGCCAAAGGAATTATTTCTCTCTGGTCTCCAGAGGGCAGTAGAGGTAAGAGTTTAAATAGGCCCTAGAGATATGGATCTACTGAAGGACCAGCAGCCCTAGTTTAGAGCTGGAGGAGGAACACCCATGCAGTGTGGGAGGTGGCCTTGGCAAGGTGAGCTGAGAGTGTGTGGGGCACTTCTAAACACCCCAGCTTGCACACTTCCTAGAAAAATGCTTTTGGTGACACCAGGCGACTTGCTTGACTCTCCATTTCCTGAGCACACGATGGGGCAAATTTTTATCAACGTCCTGTTGCTTAATTGCCGCTTTGCACGTCCCCTGTCTGCATGGGCAGAAGCTCAGACCTGTGTGCAGTTTCAGTGGTCTTAACAGGTACACAGCTTAGACATGAAAAAGTAGGGGTGTGGTTTTTGAACTAATACACTTGAGTCCGTGGAAACGTACAAAAGATCCTTCCCACGGTGCTAGCTTTGGCATGGAGACCAACTGGGGGTCTAGCATGGACTTCAAGCCTAATGGACATGGTGGCAAAAATGAGTCCTGGCCCCGTGATTTTTGTCTGTACTTTGCTCCCACCAGCACTAACATCAGAATAGGGTTTTGTAAATATCCCCAGTGCAAACAGCTTTGGGGACAAAATTGCCACGGTGTAAACAGGCACAGCTGCATTGACTTCAACAGAATGGTGCCTGCTCCCACCAATGGTGAATCTGGCCTTCCAGCTGCACTAACTTCAATAGAAGGGAAAGCAATTTTTCTTCTCTTCCTGCAACTGAATTAAACACAAAAACCCTTGGAAAATGTTTCAGAAATCAGCATTTTGGCTCTCCCCTCCCCCCACATATACTGGTGTCTTTCACATTAGGGTTCATGTAATTTTTCATTCTCAATGTGTTTACCCTCCCAAATGCCTTTATGCCATTCGCTGCCTGATGCCAAACACCCGGGACAATGAAGCTTATCACACAGACTCCTTTATGGTTGGAGCCCTGACACTCCCTGCCCCAGACTGATCAGCAAGGAGAAGATGTACTGAATGGATCATGGGGCTGGGCTCATGTCTCGCACTGGTTACATAACACCCTAAGCCCCAAGGGAATGGCAATGCTTTAACAGAGGTGCCACTTGGTCAGCAAACTGTTTAATTAAGAAATCGGCCCTCCCCCATCCTCTCTCCCCCCTACCCCTCCCTGAAGGGTTGATGCCAACAAATTCACCAGCATTATCAATGCCAGTCTCCGACAGCTGGAAATGGCTCCCCAGAACCCGGCATTTCGACAGTGGCTCACAGCACCATTGTAGGTATGTGATGCGCCAGGGAGGCAGGGTGGGGCCCGGGCAAGGCTGGGGAGTGAGACTGCAGGGAGGCGTTGGGAGGTCGGTGCCTTGCGCTCTTCTGGTGGGCCCGGAGTCCAGCGAGCTGGGAGTAGGCACTTTGGCAGACCTGGCACTTGTAGGGGCGCTCCCCGGTGTGCAGGCGCACGTGGTTGCGGAGCGTGGAGGACTGGCTGAAGCGGCGGTTGCAGAAGCGGCAGACGAAGGGCTTGTCCAGGGTGTGGATGCGCATGTGGGAGCGCAGGTTGCTGCGGGAGTTGAAGCCGCGGTGGCAGATCACGCAGCGCATGCGGCCGGCCGTGCTAGCGCCGGTCTCCACTGTGTGGAAGTCCTCTGTGTAATAAAGAACAACACAAGGAGTCAGCCACTGCCCTCTGCTCTGCACCCGAAACAGGATCTCAAGGCCTGAGCAATTCCTTCCCTTCCTTGTGCCTGTAAGGTGACTTCATGGCACTAGGGATTCTCTAGGTTACGGCACCTTCAATAAAGACAGAGGCACATTGGTGCGTGGTGACTGGTCGGGACAAGCTCAGTAACAATGCCCCTGCAGCACATAATGAATTGATAATAAATAACCGCTGTGTTAGTCTGTATTTGCAAAAAGAAAAGAAGTACTTGTGGCACCTTAGAGACTAACAAATTTATTTGAGCATAAGCTTTCATGAGCTACAGCTCACTTCATCTGATGAAGTGAGCTGTAGCTCACGAAAGCTTATGCTCAAATAAATTTGTTAGTCTCTAAGGTGCCACAAGTCCTCCTTTTCTTTTTAATAAATAACCATCATTTCTATAAGCACTTTGCAAAGCTCAGCTGCATCTGCCATCTAAGGGTCTCCAAGCACTTTGCAGGTATTGACCAATTAAATCTTCCAGCCCCCTGGGAGGTAGGTATCACTATTTCAGTTTTATAGACCAGGAAACTGGACACAGAGCTTCTCAGTGACTCACTCAAGGCTAGAGTGAGTTGGAGATAAGAGCCAGGTGCCCTATGCCTTAATCACTAGCCTTTCTTCATGAGGATGGGGGGGTGTTTGCTGTTTTCTGTCTTTGAGACCTGGGCCTGTTCGCTGCTAAGATGTCTCTCAAGGACTGGGCTAGTCAATATTTGAAGGCAATAGCTCCCCCCTAGAGACTTAGGTTTAAATCCTGGCTGGGAGTCGAAAGAAAATAAGGTGGGTGGGTTGCATTTAGCCCTTATGGGGATGTCTGCCCATGTGACAAAACCACTACCCACTTCGTGATTGGGCTCTGGAGGAGCCTGAGGCTAGAACAGCAGGGGTCTGGATCAGCATTGGCAGAGCTGGGCAGGGACTTGGTGCTCACAGAGCAAGGATGTTGCAGGCCAGGCTTCGGGGCAGGGGACAAGTCTGCACAGCCTCTGTCTGCATCATGTCTGGCGCTAGCCAGCACTTCCACACCTGCACAGACTTCAGCACCACTAGAACAAAGAGCGATGCTGCCACCTTGTCTGGAGAGTGCAGGGCTTTGAAACGATGAGCAGCTGGCCATGGAATTCACAGCACGGCAACTCCAGAGACATGATAAATCCTTGCTCTTGTTTTTCTGTATTGGGGGAGGAAGTCTCCTCTGCCCATGCGAGTTGTGCTCTCACTCACAGTGGCTCCATGGCTGTGCATGACCCATTCCTCCTCCCAAGGATTCGGCGGGGGGGAGGGGGACAGATCAGTCATCTCCGTCTCTTCCTAAAGGATCTCCACGGGACCTTAGAAACTGTGGCCAGGGCTGTCTAAAGAGCTCTGCACCCACAGCCGGGGCCAACTTTCCAGAAAAGCTCATGCTGGTGCATGCTGGGCACCGAGCTCTTTCGAAAATTTGGCTGGGTCACGATGGGGGCTGAGTGCTATTGGCAATCGGGCCCCGGTTGTGGGGGCCGAGCACTTGGTAATCAGGCCCTGAGCTCTTTTGCAGCCCTGAGCCCAGGCACATACAGAAAAGCAGTCACCTCTGCAGAGGCAAAGAGGCAGGGCAGGTGGGTGTGAGTGAGTCAAGGACAGTGGGGCAAACCCCACATCTGCTCAGGCCCTGGGATCTATAAAGCAGTGTAGGCAGGAGCACCCTTTTTAAGGTCACACTGAGGCAGCCGCAGGGAGCAGGCTGCATGGGGCTCACTATCTCTCCTTTCCTTACTACAGTATTGTGTTCTACAAACTGGTCCCCCTTTGCATTCTGCAGCCTATTGGACCTGGAGATCTAAAATCCCCTGTTTCTGGCTCATTCGCTCTGGTCCCCTTCTCCATCTGTCCCAGTGGGAAATGGCAGAACAAGCAGAGAAGGAATCCCAGAGGAGTTAAGAGTCCCCGGTTATGGGATCTTGGGAGAAGAGGGGGTTGTATGGGGTTAAGGAAGGGCCACCATACAGCTCAGGGAAATCAGTGACTCGGCACTTAGCCTCTGCTAGTGCAGAGCACTGAGTCAGCACTTTCTCTGCCCCACTCACCATCCAGGAAACCTCCTCCGTGTGGGAGTGATGAATGAAGGGCTCTCTCACTGCTGGATTTGGGCCACAGGCTATTCGGGCTGCTTGGCCTTAGGGACCCTGCAGGCAAAGCTGTGATAGCCCTGGACAAGTCAGCATGGGGAGGCAATGCTAAGACTCATTGATGTCTCCGGCAGAATTTTGGGGGAGCCCCTTGGCCTTAATCCTTATGAGCTAAGCAGACTTTGTTCCATAGTAGGGCACAGAGGAATCCCAAGAACAAAAGTACAGAGCCTACCCTCTCCACTGGGGCAGCTTTTGGGATCCTAGTGGAGGTGGTTCCACCAAAGCCCCTGGCAGTTTTCTATTGGAGCAGCTAAAAGGAAAGCCTGGAGAGACCAGCAGCGTAAGGGAGACCCAATGCACTCAGACCCTCCCCCTTACTGGCATTACAAAGGGCTCAGGCAACATCAAGTTATTACTGGTCATTATCTGTTGAGTGCTGGAGTAAATCAGTGCAAGTCTCCCAGTGGAGCGAAGCCGATTCGCGCCAGCTAAGGAGCTGGTCCAGGAGCTGTGCAAACAGCTCTGGAGAAACGGAGCCCAGGATTTTACAAGGCCAGACAGGTCAGGCCCTGCGGCCCGTATCTCGAGTTGCAAGGGAGCAGTGGTTGGAACAGCTCAGAGCTGAGTGCTGGGCTCCCTCCAGAAGCACACCTGGTAGAGAAGACCCTCAAGGCTTTATTCCATCCCACTCTGCACCCCTCTTCATCAAGGTCTGTCAGCACTGGGTCACGGTCCACCATCCGTCCCTGCCGGCTGAGCCCTGAAAGAGCCTGTTTGCCTGAGAGGATGCAGGTGCTAGTGAGACCCCTCCCACCCTTCATTGTCTAGGGATAGCCAGGGCACAGCCAGCAGGGCTTGTGTGCGCAGAATGCGGGCAGGGAGATGAAAGCTGATGTGCATTTGCAACAGTTACTGTCCTATCTAGCGCTATGTACCGTGCTTGTTTTTCTTCTGCTCCTCCTCCAAGCCTGGCACACCCGGGATCCCCAGGAAGGTGTTGTGGGAGTTCCCGTACCAGACCAGCAGCTCTTGGTCTGGTGGAATCATCTACAGGGAAAGAAAAAACAAACGGGGTGGTGGTGTGAATAGATTTTTCTGCTTGTTGCTTTCATGATAGCTGGAGCCAGAGACTTCCTTAGACTCCTAAGGCAAAATTCACCTCTGGTGTAACTCGGGGGGTTACAGCAGAGATAATTTGGCAGCTGGAATCTGGAGTGATTCCAAGCAGGACCCTGGAACTGAGAGGTAAAAGACAGGAATTATGGCACATGATTAGAACTGCACATGGCATCCAGACACTTGCCATTTCCTTAGTTCCAATATCCCAAACCATGCTGGGCACACTAAAAGGCCTAGATTAGGCAGACACACAGCCCATAGACTGGACTATCCGGGAGAGTGCTGCCGAGACTGAAAAATAGTCAGAGATGGATCATGACAAATAGACCTGACAGCTCCCTCTGGCTTCAGCGACAGGACAACGGTGGCATTATCTTAGAGGCCTCAACTGAGCTCAGAGCCCCATTGCGCTAGGTGCTGTACTTACACAGAATAAGAGACAGTCTCTGCCCCAAACAATTTACAATCTATATAGACAAGAAAGACAAAGGGTGGGAGGGAAAACTGAGGCAGAGAGAGGCAGTGTTAATCCGATCCAGTGCTGCCCCTAAACATTTCAGCCAAAATTCTGTCCTGTGCTGAGGAAGGGGAAGATCTATCTGGGAACCAGGTATGTGCTGTGCTGTGCTGAACCAAGGGGCTGCTCCATCTTACCCCAGCTGAGATGTGGCAGAGCACGACTCTTCTCTGCCCCTAGCAAGCCTTCTACTACCATCAAAGAAGCCAATTGCTGTGTGGGGGGAGGACCTGCTGGTGCTATTTAAGCTCAGACAGGAAGTGCAGATACAATAGCTAAAGGCTTGGGTTGCCCAGGATACAGTCAGAGAAGAGCCTGACAGTTAGTTAAACGAAAGGCTTGCACACCTCCTGGTAAGGGGCAGTGGTTTGGTGGGAAGATGGGTCTAAATTAGCGGTTCTCAACCTGCGGCCCAATGAGCACAGAGCAGCGGCCCTTGTGACATCGTCAGGGCCATACAAGCAGTATGGGATGCAGCCCCCATAACAAAGACGCGGCGCACAATGGTAAATGAGTTGAGAACCACTGGTCTAAATTCTACTTAGATACTAAGTTCTTTGGGCCAGGGACAGGCTTTTTGTGCTGTGTTTGTACAGCACCTAATACAGTGGGGTCCTGGGCCATGCCCCGCCAGTAATAATCATAAATAACCCTACAGCAAGGTCTTTGATTCCCGCCGCATTTCAGTGCAGCAGGCGGAATATTCTGCAGCAGCCATAAGGACATTTAAGAAGCAAGATTTGAAAGCATCTCTCTTGCATTATTTATTGTGGTGTTGAAATCCATTTATTTTCCTTTGCCCTTCACTTTTTCAGTGTCTTAGGTTTGTGGGAGGACAGTGCATACCTACATTGTAGAGATCAGGAGATTGCTTTTGTCACCTGGGAAGTAGTTTGAAAATGTAGGGTGGGCAAACCATCTTCTGCTGAAATGACCCATCAAGAAATAGTTAACTGGTTGGCATTTAGAGTGGTGTCATTAGGTTTCAGAATCAACACCCACCTGAGAGGAACAAGGCAATTCTCACTGGTCTGAGCTACTATTTCAGGCTGTCAGACACTGTTACACTAAATCACACCTACTTCCTGTTTTTATGGTTTTCTATGCAAATCATGTGTTAGAGATTTAATTTAAATAATTATAATAATAAAAGTCCAGATCCTGGAGCACAATTTTGCAGCCATTGAATCACCGAATACACAGGGGCCGGATTCAGCAAAGCACTTAAATATGTGCCTAACTTTAAGCATATGATGAATCACAGTACAAACAATGGGAATTGACCTTAAGTTAGGCACTTGGTTAATGATGAATAGTGGCCTATCAAAGGGTTGAATAGTATGAACTTGGAAATAAATTGTTGGTCTCGCTTTCTGTCATGCATGCTATCATTTAACCATCTCATTGAAAACTAGTCCCTTTTCATAGAATAGAATAAATAGAAGAGAAGAGATGAACTTCAGTGTGCACGCGCTGGATTGCACGTATGCACCAGTGTGTGTGCGTGTGGATGAGGGCAGAAGTGTGCGTGTGCACAGAAAGGTGTGTGCACACATGCACCAAGGCAATCTGAATCACCCTCACAAATCTCACGGCCTTCCGATTGAAGGTTGAAACTCACTGCCTCAACTTCACACCCCCACAGCTGCAGCTAGACACAGCTGAGGAAGAAGATGAAGAAGGAAGAGAAAGTGGGAAGAAAGAAAAGAGGGAAACAGAAATTCAACAAGCAAATAAAAGCAATTAATTACAAAAATGTCCCCAATCTACCTGCCTGGGTGGGGGGGAGGAAGGACTAAGACACCCTGGGGTCATTAGTGGAGTTGGTTTAACTGTGTGGGCGATGTTCAGACACTACAGCAATGAAAACAGACAGATTGCATGAAAACATAGACACTTTATAAGTCTGTGTGCTGGGAAAAAGAGACCAAAAGAAAGAGTGTCAAAGTGTGTGTACACCTGCAGAGAGAGTGCAAGATGGGGGGGAGGTGAGAGAGAAGAGAGAGTGTGTGTATGAATGCAGATGAGAAAGATGGTTGTGTGTGTGTGTGTGTGTGTGTAACAAACTGGATTTTTCAGTATATCGGTTCTTTTTCTAGTATTGCATCCTACCTCTGCTGGATTCCCAAGAAACTGATGTCTTTTTTAATGACATGTAATCATCTATGAAAGCATTGCTCTCCATGACGCTATTCCAAAGATTAGATCCACATTTACAAATCAGAAACTCGGACTTTGGGGATTATGGGCCCAATCCTGCTGCCTTTACGCAATTAGCCCTGGGGTCTATTCATGAGAGTCAAATCTGCGGGATTGGGCTCTTACTACCGTCTCCGGAGGGTCACTCTGTTCTGAAATTAACCACCCAGAGCCTCAGTCCTGGAATTCCTTTTTATTTTAAACCCACGTTTGGCTTTTGTGAAGTTTCAAGGTGATGAATAGTGGTTGGAATCACTCACTATTCTGAGACACTTTGTGCTCCTGTAACTCAACAGTAGCTTTGATTTAAAGGGTACATATATTATGTTTGGTGAGTGAGTGGCCCCTTCATTTGGTATTTCAAAGCGGGGAAGCAGTCAAGATATCAAAGGTCATTCAGCTCCTATGCATGGACAGAGATGTTTGCAATAAACAACCTACATTTCTTAAATGAGCTTTGGTCTGAGGGCAGAATGGATACACTTGCTGTAAAAGATATGGTGGATCCACCCTCCTCTAGCAGGTTCATCAAAGGGATTCTAAGGATGTACCCAAGCAGATCAGAGTGGATGAGGTCCACTGGGTGAAAATCCACTTCTAATCCCCCCTCCCACAAATAGATACCTCAATAAATATTCACCCCAATGCAGGCTGATCCAGCATTCTTTGTGCCCAACCTCCACTCCTAATGATTTCAAACAGAATAAACAGAGTAATAGGAGCCAACTTCAGAGAGTGAGTACCTGTGGCACTGTGCGTGTGCATTGTGTGACTGAGTATGGGACTCTGGGGCGAGGAAGGAATGCAGAATCGGGACCTAGACTACGCTATTAACATCTAATCTCAGACACTTTCAGGACACTTTGATTTCCCTCCCTCTCTCCATCAGAACAAAATTCATAATTAACCCCATCTCCATCTGACACTGTTGAGTGATCCTGCTTTATGTAATTCACTGGGAGCAGGAGCAGACCCATGTACACCAGTAGATGTCTGGATACCGGCATGTACCACAGTGTGGTGGGCTGCTGGGTTTAACTGTGACATTTATTTCCTTTGTCAAATGGAGTCACAAACTCTTACATTATTATAACTTGGGTTTTCTGTGATCTAGAAGAACTGAAAAATAGGGTTCTGGTGTTTGTAGACTCATGGATTCAGACATATGAGCAGTTTGAACTGCGTATTACTGTATGTCTGTATTAGGTATTATATACACACCTATATATGTATCTCTCATCATTCATACACACACGTATACTAGCAATCATATACATGTAATAAATCTATATTTTTGAGAATTATGTCAGTATAATACTGTTATTCTGTTTCATCATATAGTATAAAAACCAAAGATAAAAAGCAGTTACACTCCCTTTACAAGGAAAAACCTTTCCTGCAGCTCATCCAAAGGAATAAGGAGTTTAGGATCAACTATAGATAAAAATCTGAGCTGTTATTTTTCCGTTAGGAAAAGAAACCTCACCTGTGAGGAACGTTACATAATAACAACACTTAGCGCTCCTGGGTCCTGGATTTACACAGGTTAGTTGGGGATGGTTTCTAGCTTTGGGCAATGCCTTACACTGCAGAAAGCTGGTTTCAAATGCCCAAGTTGCCTGCCACAGAAAAGGAACAGTTTTCGCTCATTCTGCACCAGCCTATTTGACTTGACTGTTTCATTTATCTCCAGGATAAACTGTGGGCCTGAATGTGCTGTCCCTATGCTGGCAGAACTCCCATCTGAAGTCAGTGGGAGTTTGACCTGCCTATGGGGCACAGAATTGGGACCCAATGGTTTTTCTTTCAAATCTCACATTGGGGGTGATCTGCAAGGTGCTGCGGACCTGGATCACCATCCAACAAAGCATGTGGCTCACCTTTAAGCGCATGCAGGGCCCTAAAAACTTCAATGGGACTATGCACATGCTTATAGCTAAGCACAAGCACTTAGGTGCTCTGCTGGTTGGGGACCAAACTGCTCAGCACCATGCAGGCAGCCCCTTGCACGTTCCCTTCTGCTAGCATGTTCAGAGTGCAATTGTTCTATCCTGGATTCCTGGTGCTGGCTCTGTTGGACACACGTGGCAAAGAGCAACATGGCAAGCGTGTGCTCATATTCCTCTCCTGGCTAGAGAGTCTCCAGAGCCATGTGAATCCAATCTTATTCCTGGGGCATTTGTTATCCTAGACTCACTGCTGGAGTCGTGCCAGAGCCAATCCCATCATGATGGGAGGTTGGATTCAATGAGGGACATTCCCACCCCTGCCCCCACCCAGGCAGCTGAATTGTAATATTGCTGAGACCCGCATCGGGCTCTGATTCCAACATCCCTTTCATCCAAAATGCGGCTGCCACCTTGAACTCCAGCTGCTTCCTGCTCGGCAGGCAGGGCCCACTGGCTGCCCCATGGTATCATCCCAACAGGGTTTGAGGTGGGGCCTTCCCCTCTGTGAGACATGCTCCCTATATGCCCCGCTTCCAGAGACTTTCCATGCGAGTCTCAGCACCTCCCGGGCCCTGTTTACTTGTCTCTCTCTACAGGGAGTTTGCGGCATTGACTTTCAGGGATTTTTTTAATATCGGGTGTGTGGAACATGTTGCCTTCAGCTCTGATATTGGTAGGTGCTCAGAGGCCAGTGGGTGCCTCTTGGAGATGATTACCTCCCATTAGAACTGGCTGGCTCAATTGCTTGGGCAGTCTGGTTGTGTGCTGCTTGTGAGGAGTGGTCCCATTGCAGTCCTGAGCTCCCCTGGGGGGCCATTTTGTGATGAAAGACAAATAGCCTGAGCCTTTCTATGCAGCCAGGAGCCAGCACCCCAGCCAGCAAGGTCTGCGGTCTCAGAGCCACAGCCTTGCAGCTGTGCTATTATTAAATATGTATATTGTGGTAGTTCCGAGAAGCCGGATCGGGGCCCCTTGTACTGGCACTGATGAAAACATGATCCCTGCCTCAAAGAGCTTGCGACTGAACTCCACTAATCAGAAACATGGGCTTGGCCAGTTCCGTAATTTGCAGCTCTGGAAGCCTGATCCTGCACATCTTTATCCAGCCAACATGCCAGTTGAAGTCAATGGGCCTGATTCTCCTCTCTCTCACACTGATTTTACACAAAGCTCACTGGCGTCACTCCGGATTTATGTCGTTGTTACCAGGAGCAGCACCCGGTCCATGGAATTCAATGAATCTTTTGGCTGAATCAAGACTCGCAGGATCAGGGATCTGTGTAGTTAACTTGAATCCCCAACACTTTAATTTTAACAATAACGTAACCTATATGTTTTATGTTAAACCTACCTGATTCTGATTTGTCCCAGGCATACATCTTGAAGCAGGGTCCATTAGAGGCAACGCAGAATCCTGCTCCCATTAGAGGCAATGGCAAAAGTCACACTGACTTCAATGGGAGAAGGAGCAGACCCCTAAGGTTAACATCTCAGTCCTCCACACAGTTCCACAGCAGGAAGAAAGCCCAAGTCTTATTTCTTTTCTCTTTCCCCCCTTTCCTGCACACACACACGTGCGCACGCACACACACCCCCTGTGGATCAAGACTGAACTGAAATGGGAGGAAAAAGACAAACCCCCTTTTTCCAGGCCACCCCTGCAAACCCAGGCAATGGCGATTGCACCAAGATGCCCGCCAAGCTCCGTTCTCATGTGTGCGTGTGTCGTTCTCCAACTCCGCCCCATCGACCCCTGCAGCTCTCGAGAGGGTCTCGGTGCCAACATTTCTTCCTCCGCAAGCCACTAGCCTTTTCACTGCTGCCTGAATTAGGCCCCTGAAGGCAAAGTCCTGACGAACAAGGGAGGATGCACGATATGGGGAATGCCAGTTCCTTGCTCCACTTCCCCCCAAAACACACACACTTTTTTCCAGCCTCACTTACCTCAATGGCCTTGTAGAATATGCTGTTTCCTATCTGGATCACTTCCAAATTCTGCTCCTGCTCATTCCTGGCACACTTGATGTATGTCATCCAGCTACGGTGGTCCTCTTGGCTGGCATCGATGAAGTAGCGGACAGTGCCATCTTCATTGAAGACCTAGGGTGAGGAGCAAGGGAGTGATATATTAGTAGCCTTGTGGCTGAATGCGCGGCCCAAGTCCTTTCCACCCGACACACCCAGGGATGGCTCAGGGTCTTGTGGGTGCTGTGAGAAGTCAGTAGCCTTTAAACACCCCCTCACACACACAGAGCCTCAGTAGGTCAGGGATGCTCATCCCTGGGGCTATGTGGCAAGTTTGTAGCGGCTGGGGTGGGTGTTATTTGTCATGAAGGCAGGGGTCAGAAGGGTTTAATCAGTTAAAGGGTGGAGGCAACACACAGGATGGGATGTTCGGTATGTGTAGCTCATCTTTCCCAGTGGAGATGACATGGGAGGGCCATAGGAAGGGGAAGCCTTGGGCATGTACAGGGTGCAGTAAAGGCAGCAAACCTGCGTGAGCAGCACCTCAAAGCCAGCAGCCTTCTTGGCAATTAAAACACACAGATTCAAAGGGCTCCATCCCTGGTTACACTGGAGATGGGCAAACTCCCTAGTGAGCCACACTGGTTACCTGGGAACAAGATCCTCACGCCCCGCAGCAAGTACTGCTGTCTGGTGGGGTCTTGGCCTTCCCTTTCTCTGCATGGCACAAAAAGAGGCCAGCTGAGGAGGTTTGATGCTGGGGCAGAGGAGATTTTGGAGCCTAACCCAGCTCCCAAGGAAGCAGATGGAAAAACTCCATCGGCTTCACTGAGTCGGATCAGGCCCCAGCCCTTCCAGATGCGGGGTTATTGAATGAAATGGCCTTGCCCTTACCGTAATTCTCCTAGCTACAGCCCAATCCCCTGCTGTTTTCCGTCAGCTGACTTGTACCTACAGAAATGTGGCCCAGACCAGACCAGCCTTAGCACCGAGGTCCTTGCTGTTCTCACAGGGGTCAGTTAAGCTGTTTCTGTAGCGCTTTGCCCCTGAGTTTTGTTAAATTAGGCTTGATCTAAACCCCAGGGTCACCAAATGTCTGCCCCGAAGGGCTGGAAACCTCGCGTCCATTCCGGGCAGTCCCCAGTTCCCTCCAGCTGGCCCAGAGCACGCACACCAACCCGCTCTCCCCGGGCGAGCCAATCATTCCGCTGCGGGTGAAACGCAATCGGGAATCCGGTGCGTTTTACTCCAGGTCCAGCTATTGCTGGGATGGTGTCCCTAATGGCACCGTGTCAGGCAGCTTCTGGTCTCTCTACCTGGCTTTGTGAGCGAGAAGTTGCATAAGGCAAAAGAAACCTTTCTCCACGCTGGGCCGGGGACTAACGGGGGGGGGGGGCATTTATTTATTCTATAAAAGATTCTTTTCTCCTATGGAAATCCTGCGAAATTAACACCCCCCGATAGGGATAAATCAGGTACGTTCACCGGCATGTCTAGCTCCTTTAACGGGACGATCCCAAAGCCCTTTAATTAGCCCCCCACCATATCATCGTGGTCCCCCATTATACCGTGGGGAAACTGAGGCACGGGGGGGAATGACTTGCCCCAGGTCGCAACGAGCAAGCGATGAGAAGGAGGAGTCCTCATTCCCTGCCCCGTGTCCTGGACCGCAAAGCCGGTCGTTAATTGCTCTGTGAAGCGAGGTCTGCGTGTTCCCGCAAGTTGGGCGCATTGGCACAAGTTGCGCGGGCAGGACGGGGCTAGCTGGGTAACAGGGGCTCTCCCGCGTGTGCAGGGGCTATGCTCAGTGCGCAGGAAGAGTGAGGTAGCCCATCCCTGAACTCGTGCGCCCCCCTCCCCTCTTTACCTCCCACATGAGATTGTTGTTCTTGCACAGATCCACGTGCTCCGGCGAGATGACTCTGCCGGTGAAAGGCCCCATCTCGGTGCCAGCTTTGATCCAGGTCTTGGAGAAGATGCCCAGCCCTTCCCCGGGGATGGAGCTCTGGGCGATGATCACTTCTGAGGGCAGCACCAGGCTGGATAACTTTTGCACCTCTGCGGGGAGGGAAGAGAGAAGAGGGGATGGGAGGGGGGGAAGAATCAGGATTCGCCTTCGCCCCCCCCAGTCTAACTAACCCCGATTCTACCTTTTGTCCGTCTCCCCCAGTCTCTAACCCACCCCACCCCACCCCAGGTAAGCGGCGCCCGGACACCAAGGTTCCCTGCCAGGGACCGAATCCTAGCGCCGCGTTCCGCGGGCAGGGGAGTTCCCTTCCCGGGGAGACAAGGCACCACACTTCAGCGAGGGACTCCGAAGTTGGGGTGCGAAGTGGTCTCCCCTCCCCGGTCAATTTCTGGGCGGCGATGGGAGACGGGAAGGCATGCTGCCCGGGCGGGGGGGGGCGGGTTATGGGGCAGAGGAATCCCCCCCTCCCGCCTCTCCTGCCCCTGGGCACCTACAAAGTGCTGCTTGGCAAATTCTAACCGAACTTCGCAGCCTTGCCCGGGCCCCCCCCCCCCAGCAAACCCGCGCTGAGAAATGCCCCATTCGCATCCTACAGGATCTTACAAGCTTCCCCTCCAAGGCATTGAGAAGGTACCTGGGAAAAAAAACCCGACGTTGAGAGCGCGCAGGGCTGAGAAAGGGGGTTAAATGGTGTCTATTTCAGCCCATCCAGCAATTTGTCACGCCGTTAAAGTGATCCGCATTCATTAAACTCAACTAGAAAGCAATTGCTAATTCTAAATTCATTAGCCCTTTAAGAGTGCTGTAGCGATCCATCGCGCCTGAATGGCGCGGGGACTTGTTTAAAGGGGCCCAGGAATTCCTCTGACAAAATGGGGAGATTAGCTGGTTGAAATAATGTGAATGAAAATGGAATTAGGCTTCATGGTAAATTAAGAGAGGAACAGAAATCCTGGAGGGGGGAAAGGGAGCCGGGGCGCCCCATAGATGCCAAAGGGAGAGAAAACAGATTGGCCCCGAGCTGATGAATGAGGAATAAGAACTTGAGACATCTTAAAGAAAAGAAACGTCCCCCCCTTCCCCCCCTGGCTCCCTTTTTAAGGTCTTGGTTTAAGTGGGAACTTTCTCAGGTCAAGCCCAAGTTAACTAAATGAATTAAACCCCTCTTCTCTCTCAGTCAACTGCTATTACACGCCTAATAAGGCCTTAAATGCCAGGGGCTTAAGGCTTCAATGGGCTGGGGATAAACGCTGAGCAGAGCGGGGAAACGATGGGAGGCCGGAGTGGGAAAGTCAACGCGGGAAAACGGAGCTTGGGAAAGAGACTTGAACGTGCAAAGTCCCTCGGAGGTGGGAAGCAGCGGGGCCCGGGGATCCGCGGAGCAGTGGCCGGCCTTTTCCTCTGGAAACCAAGAGCGCTGGGCTCTCCCTGGCGCCCGATGGTTGGGATGATTTTCAGCCGCAGGGAGAGAGGCCGGGAAGCTGCCGGGAATGGGGCAGGTGGGAAGCCAGCTGGCGGAGCGCCCCGCGGAACTTGGAGCGCTCTGGAGGGCGGCTCTCCCCAGACTGGTCCCGGTGCCGGTGCCGGTGCCGGCGCCTTCTTCTTGCCCTCCAGAGCCAGCTGGTGGGGGCCGTTTTTAGGGACTGGCCCGATCCTCACCCCCCCCCCCCCGCTTCCCTTGCGAAGCAGAGCGGAGACGAGGCTACTCACCCCCCGAGAAGGACTGAGCCAGCACCTCCGCCGTGAAGGCCGTTTTGGGGTTACTGTGGCTGTTCTTCTCCTCCAAGAGCTGCTCCCCCAGCACGTTCCTCCACCGGCCGTAGAGAAAGCTGTGGAGGATGTCCGACGTGATCACCTCCGCCAAGGACAGCCCCTGCTGCTTCAGCCCCGTCTTGAGAACCAGCGCCTCCGCGGGGAGCACGGAGCCCATCATAGAAACCCAGCGGCGGGGAGACAGGGCGGGATCGCTGGGCAGCTGGGCGCAGAGGGCAGGCGGGGAAGTCGGGCGCAGAGCGCTGCTCAGCCCGGGGCGATGGGCTCCTTGCTCTTGACAGATTCCTCTTGGCAAACTCTCTCAGCCGGCTATATATGAGCGGCGGTGACCCTCCTAATTGGTTATTAATGACCCCCCGACGCTGGAAGATAGACTTGTTCTACCAGACTGAGCCAAACCTTCAGAGACCCCCCCCCTTCCCCCTGGGTGGGGGTGGGGGGGACAGACACGGAGAGAGGCAGCCTCGCATCCCAGCAATAGCCCATCAGTGGAGAGAGAGACAGAGAAAGCTTCTCTGATGGACACCTGCCCTAGAAACATCCTTAGACCTTCCCAGCCAGCTGGAGGGAGGGAAGGGGAAAAGGAAACTAAATACTAAATATAATAATAACAATAACTCCCTTATTGAGGGCTGGCAGGGGGACAGCGGGGGGTGTTTTCACACAATGAGAACGGTGGGCGCTGCAGAAATAGAGACATTCAGCTAACCCGGGGGGCCGAAGGCTGCATTGGGCTCCTGGCTTTCAAGTGAAGCCACCTGGATTCGCCTTAAGAAAGACAGGAGATTTTCGCTCTGGCGAGGAAGAGCCGGGGGGAGGGCGGGCAAATGGGTTTCACTCCCCAGCTCCTGCTCGGGTTTGCACCGACACCCCATAGCGCACGTCTACACGAGAGCTCTGAACCCTGCCGACAAATAGAGAGAAACGCCCGGCTGCTGTTTGCCTTGGACAGCACCCGCGGCTCTGCAGGCAGGACAGAGCCGAGCTGCTGAAAGTTATTCAGGGTGAAACCGACCGGAGGGTTTTTAATTGTAAGTTGGAAAAATCAAATCTCCTCCTGTCTCCCAGGCGCCTCCAGCTTCTGGCCAAGTACAACCAGGGTCCCTTCGATCACTCGGGGCAGAGCGGAGAAGTAAGCGGGAGAAACGGATCTGCTCGACTAGGGACCGGTTTGGCTCTGCCGAACCCGAGGGGCTGTTCCCCCAGGAGCGGCCGGGCTTCGAACGCCGATAAAACGACCTGAGCTCGCCCACACGGCTGGGGCGGATCTGGGTCCCCAGCACCGACCCCCGGCTCCTTCTCCTGGCGTGTCCAAACCGACCTCGCCATCTCGGGGACAATTTCGCCCTAAGAAAGCCGAAACTGGCATTTTAAAACTATAGGGGGGCGAACACTAGCGTTCCTCAGATCTCGTAGGCTCGAATGTTTAGATCCAGGCTCATGGTTTAAACATTACCTTGCAAAGACGATTTTAAGGCGGTGGGTTAGATCATAACAGGGGATAAGGGAAAAATTCCCCCTTCCGCTTCTCCTCCGTTCTGGGGAAAGGCTGTAAAGCCCGTGCAAACCTTTTGTTGGTAAACGCCGCGTTTCTGTTTTGCAAGAACCAAATCGAAGGCTCAGACATTTAGCTCGGATTCTGTGGTTTAAAAACACCGACGCATTGGAGAAACGAGCCTTTTCGCATTGGGAAACAACTAAATTCCCCCCAAAGCGTCTATTACTAGAATTAGTAAAAGAAAAAACCCACCTCCCGCGATGTGTTTGCAGGCAGCCCCACCAATGCCTTTTGCAGCTACAAGAAAATTCTTTAAATCCTATTAAGAACCGCAGAAGCGGCTTTGCGCTGTGGCTGGGTTTTACATTTTAATTCGGAGAGCAAGAAGGCAAAAATAGTGTAAAACGTAAACGGCCGTTTATACGGATCCTGACTGCAGGGCGATTAAATCTAAATTTTCCCTTAGCTGTTGCCTACACTCTGGGAAAAGGAGGCAGGGATCCGCTCACCTATCGCTTTCCTTGGGTCAGTCCTTAGATATTAAACTTTCTGTGCTTCGATTTCCACGTTGGAGGGGAACGCCAAGGAGAACCGAAAGAGACTTTTCTTTCAGCGGGGATTGCAACAGTTTGGGATAAAGGCAACGAGAAACGGCCGGCAGAGATTCGGAGCGCTTGGGGCTCATCAATCTCCGGCTGCCCTTTCTAAGGAAAGTTTGCAAACAATTGTCAACCAAAGAGAGACACTGGCGGGGAATCAGAGAGCGCGGAGCCAAGGAGCCCGCGCGGCTCGGCTGGAAATCGCTCCGTTCCTCTGCCCGCTCGTTCTGCGCTGCGGTGTTTAATTTAATCTAATCTACTCCTGGCTAATCTCAAAAGTCATTTGGCGGGGGAGGAGGGGGGTGGACAGCTCGCCCTGGCTTCAGGACTTTACAGAGCCCCCGTTAGGGAACGTGTAGGGAAGACACGTGAGGCAGAAACGTGCTGAACCGTGTCGCTAATAAAAAGACAACGAGGTAAAACCGGAGCAGCAATTCCCCCCCGGGTTTCTCCTGCTCGAAGTGGGGGTAACAAGCCTGCAGTCACCAGGCACCCTCGCTGGGCTCCGCGGATGACAGATTGCGGAGAGATCAGATCGTTTTTAAAGACAGAACCGCGGGGCCACCGAGGTGATCCTTTGCCAGAAAACAGCAGATGTGAAACTGACGCGCCCTGGTGCCTGCCTGCCTGGCTCCTGCAGTCCTCACTCAGGCACAAGTCCCATTTGAAGGCAAAGGCAGCTGGGTGGGCATCTCTTCTTCTGCCGTCCGGACTGTACATGCTGTGGGGCAGGGAACTCTCCTCATAGGTGGCCATAAAGCATCTAACCCAGTTAGCAAGGGGGTGGGGGGGTGTATAAAATAAGAACCAGGCCCATGATGTTGGACCCAATGTTAACTAAGGTGGAACGGAGAAAGGAAAAGCTTATGGCACGGAACCTGAGACTGAGCCACGCCCATTGCAATCCATGGAAAGGCTGCCAGTTTGCAGCAGTGGGCGTTGGATTGGGCCCACAAAGGTTAGTTAAAGGTCTACCAGGTAGGCATAGCCTGGGAGGCCGGAGGTTGTAGATGTTGCATCCAATGCAGCAAACCCACACGAGCTTCAAATTCACTTTGAAATAAACCCTGGGAAAATCCCTTGCAATGAAACAGCCCAGGGGGCTGCCAACAATTAAGCTAGGACATGAGAAAAGGCCTCTAGCTTTTCCCTGCCACACCTGACTCTCTCAGTTTGGCCCAGATTCTCCTGTTGCATTTCTCAGAAAAAGGGGGTGAAATCGGAGTAGATTTCCCATGCCCTGAGAACTCCAGCCCCCAAGCAGCCTCTCCCCCACCCGTCACATTACAACAATGCAGGGGGCTAGTGCACCAGGATTGGGAAGTGCACCTTTTGGCCAGTGCACCAGGATTGGGAAGAGGGGATTAGGAACAGTAATTGCTTTGGACCTGCTGGACCTCAGTCCTCCAGTCTAGGAAACAGAGGTGCTGGCTCTGTATTCAGTTGTTGCTCGGGCGGGAGATGGGGCAGAAGCAGATTGTCTGGATCTGAGTAGGGCGGAAAGCCCTGGGACCAGCCCAAACTTCTGGATTCTTGTAGGGCAGGGAGCCCTTCAGCTGATGGATCCAAATAACAATGATGTGCACCCATTTTGCATTGGTGTCAATGAGGACACAAGCGGTGGGCAATGGAGAATCAGGCCCCAAGGAGCTCAGAGCCCCCAGAGCCCAGCTGTGCAGGGAAGCAGTCCCATAGATTGTAGTAAGGACTATTCAGGTTAGTGGTCACAGGTCTGGGCCCTCAGAACAACAGGGCTTGAACAAGCAGAGGAGCCCTGGGAGGACAGGACACCGACTATAGGTTCAGACAGTATCTGAAGAGAGAAAATAGTCCCCTACCACCCAAAGGTCAGGGCTCAGCAGTCAGAATGCTGGGTTTGAGGGCACCACCACAAGCTGTGGGCTAGTTCTTCCCCCAGGTCCTATAGTCTGTATTTGCTATTCTGTGCTTAGTGCATTTGCAGAACATCAGTGAGAGGTGGCCACATATAGAGAGAGGAGCGAATCAACCGGGTCAGGATCTGTCATGCAGATTGGAGAAAAGAATTTTGCCCTAATCTTGGTGGCTTAAAGCTATTGCAACCCAAGAGATACATTAACTGCCACACACTGGAACCCTCATGAATGCTAAGAAATCTATCCCACATCACCCTACGGTCAGGCAGTCCCTTTGCTCCCCGCCCTTCATTTCAGGATCCTGTTCACAACCGTCCTTATCCAAAGCCCGCTGGAGTTAATGGAAAAACCCCCACTGATTTCAGTGGTCTTTGGATCCAGCTCCCAAACCCGCACATGGACTTTTCAAGATTTCTCTCTGTCCTCCTCCCATCCCCACTCCTGCTACACCAACTTCCTCTCTGCCTTTAAGAAAAGGAGTACTTGTGGCAGCTAAGGTGCCACAAGTACTCCTTTTCTTTTTGTGAATACAGACTAACACGGCTGCTACTCTGAAACCTCTCTCCCTTTGTACACCACTTCCACTGTTGGTGCAAGAGCCTTCTCCTCTGCAACGCACTCTGATTGGAACAGCCTCTCTCCTCTCTCCATCTCATGGTCTGTTTCATTTCCAAACTCAGATGCAAACTATTTCCCCCCTTTCCCAAGCCTTTGATTCTCTCTGGCTGTTATCTGTGATGTAATCCTGCAATTGTATTATTTACATCAACCCTGTAAGGAATTTTGGTGAATGTGTTTTGTAAGAAGGCTGTGACAACGAAAGGAAATTGCCCAGTCATGCTAATAAATTCAGGAAGAGTTCCAGAGGGTATACGGAAGCACAGCTCTTTAGATACCTTACTTACATGATTTCATTGCAAGTAGATTATACTTTCTTAAAAACAAAGATGAAACAAAAACTTAGCTGTGCAAAAAATTCTGTCCAGAAGAGCCTCAGAATTTCTGGGCTGTGGCTACAGGCACACTTAGCCTATTTGAGCCTAGCTGCATGTAACATAGACATCAGGTGTAGGGCTTTAAAAATACCTTTATTGCTTTCACACCAGTGCAAAGAGAAGTGGGTCCCTTTTATTGATTCTTTTCTGGAGCTGTACATTGCCTAAATTATTCGATGACAAAATATGCCTCTTAAAAACATAGGGTACACAGCCCTTCAGGTTCTTGTTAAAATCCAACCCTGCTCCGTTGACTCAGCCTGCGAGATATCTGGACACAGCATGCCCCTCATGGCGGGGGGGGGGGTGAGACAGCACTAATAACTCCCACTCAAAGCAATCACACACACACATTTGCAGTGTACAAGTGGCCAGGTCCACCTTTAAATACATTGCACAGAAGGGGGGTGGGGGGGGGGGAAAGCTACCTTTTGTGAGTGATTAAAATTAGCCCCAGCTGTTTTCCAAACAGCCTTCCCTGGTCGAGGGTTTGTGGTGTGTTTTGTTTTCCCTCCCCTAAATATTGTGACTCTCCCCTTCCTTTTAACAGTTAAGAGGAAACAAGTTTAATATTCATGGCTGTTAATAGAGAAGGCCCATTATTATTGGCCCATTGTTCTGGGCAATACACAATGCTGCTTGTATTTTCATGTGTATATTCCCAAAGTTCCTTCTTAGCGTTGAGTGAGGACTTTAATATTCATGGGTGTTAATAGAGAGGCCCCCAGTATATTGGGACATTGTTGGGAGGTGTACATATTGGCCTGACTCTGAATAGCCAGAGTTCCCTTTTCTTTTGCTCTGTTTTGCAGGGTTGATGGGCCAGGAGCAAATGGGCACTTTCCCCCCTCTCCCCCTTACAGAGAGAACATCTTTATTCCAGCCCCAGACTTTCTGGTTTCCCATTCAGAACCCTCCGAAATAATGTCAGGCAGAAGAAAAGTGGAGCAAATCAATCTTTCATGGTCTTTTTGAGACCAATTTGACATCCATGGACTCTTCTTTTCTTTCACAGCCTACAAGGGGATGGTCAGGAGCTGGACAAGGTTGGGGTCTGATGAGGGGAGACATGGAATCAAATGCAGCAAAGAAAGAAAAGAAAAGCAGGACAAGAAAAGATTGCGGGAAGAGGGTGATGGGGGGAAAATGAGGGTGAATGACAGTGCAAGAAAGGCGATTAGTACCCAACAGCTGCTTTTTGGGGGCTGGGAGGGGTGGAGGGAGCTTTCGCCCCCTCTTTCAGCCCTTTGCATGAATAGGGTCCGAACAGAGCCGAGATTGATTTATAGTTATTGCAGTTGAACATTTATTGCTCTTAAAGAGTAGAGGGGAGAAAAGAGAGAAAAGGGGCATGAAAAGCTCCTTTCTGTAGTAAAGAGGTATCAAATGAAGACTGCCGAGATAATATACAGTGGCCAATGGGAATTTGATTTGCTTTAAAATTTAACTCTTTTGGGGCTGCAGCTGATGGACACAGTCTGAAACAGAACACTGGGAAGCACTTTGATTTTTGTATGGAGACAAAGCCCTGGCTTCGCCCCGTTTATCCTCAATCGCTCTCGAATATCTCGTTAGTGGGGCATTCCCTACAATTACCAATTTATGAATGAGGGAGAGGGAAGCCGTTTCTCTCCCCCCTACTTTTTTGTGTGTGTAGGGGAAAAAAAAACACCACCTATAATCCAAATGATATTGGATTAACTTTTTCATTCACGCCTCCCTTCCCATAAACGGGTTAAAGGGAAAATTCGTTTCACAGGGGCACTCTTGAACATTTCCAGGCGCTCTGAATTTTTTATTTTTTATTTTTTTTTAAACCCGAATGCCATCTCGAAGTTGTCTTCTCCAGATATCAGGGGTGAGAAATTAAGAGAAGGCGCTTTTCAATAGTCTTTACCCGTGGAAGGCATTTTTAAAAGGTGCAGATTAAAATGCTACATAAAGCTTTCTGGAGGGACGTGCTAGAATGAGGAAGTAATTCGAGAAGGGGGGAAAAAAACCCTTTAGGGGTTGAATTTGTTTTATTACCGAGCTGATTTCTAATTTCTTTGACTAACACCGGCAAATCGATCCCCGCGCCGTCTCTCTGCGCCCTCGGACAGAATGGAGCCCATTGTTAAATAGAGGGAAATACATTTTTACTAGTGATTGAAAGCTCCTTTCTCTTTTGAACGTTAGAAGAAAGTCTCTCGCATGGAAAGATTTTTTTTTTCTCTCCCTTAAACATCTGTTTGGAGAAATCCAGGCTCTAGGGCAGAGCCGATCCCTAAACCCCTTCCAAAGTCATTAAAAAGATATTAGTTCAACTGTGAAAAGTCCAGCACAGTTATTGATCAGGAGGGGGAAATAATTAAAGAAGATTTGGGATTTGCCAGAACTAATAATGGTTGGCTGGGGGAGGGAGAAGGCTTCTGATAACCAAATGCTCGGTGTGCATTTAGTTCAAATGAAGTCTTTATGTGGCAGATCATTAACGCAGCTTTCCTCAGGAAACCCTCACTCCGCCCTTCTTCCAAATTCAGGTTTCTTTGGGGGCTGGGTGCGCTGAAGCGAGCTCACCGGGTAGGGCGCTGTCTCTCCTGCACCCCCAGCATCTGGCTCCGAGTGGGGTCCCTGTATTTTGGTTTTAGTTCACGCGCAAAAGGCAGAATAGAAGCTGATCTACTTGAAAATCGGTTTGATTCCGAGCAGCTTTCAGCTGCCTTTGATTCCCCCCCCCCGCCCTTTAAAATAAAAATCTTAAACGGGGGTGGGGGGGAAGAAATGGTCCCTGTTGCTAAAAGTCGAACGGGCCCAAGTGTTACATTTCCCCCCCTGCCTTGGAAAGTCCTACATGTGTCATTTATTAAGCATTCATGGGGCTTTTCTTTCGCGTTCGCTTGCAAGCTCACAAAGAGGCAAGCTGCTGTTTTGGGGGCTTTTCTGATGGAAAAAGGGCTCGGAGACCCCTAGAACAAAAGAAATCCTGCAAATGTTTTCAATAGCTTTAACTCAAGGAGGAGTACATTTTGCAAAGCAAGGAAAGAAAAAAGGGGTGGGGGGAGAAAGAGAGAAACGGTGAATGCCCAGTGTTGTGGCTGAAAGGCAGGGCTGAATTTGATGGGGAGATATGGGTTTATTTGTTGGGATCAAATTTAATTAGCTTAGTACAACCCTTGAAAGACAAAGCGGCCTCAATATGTATCCAGTCTGAAGCTCATTTGGGAAGCGGAGCTCCTGGAAAAGTCAAAAGAGAAAAGGAGAAAGGAAGCAAAGCTCCAAGAAAAGAGCGAGCCTTTGGGGGCGAGGCAGGTGACTGGCACGCGTAAAACAAGGGAGCCTTTTGGGCACAAGGCAGGATTCAAAAGGGGGCGAGGAAAATAGACTCTCCTCAGATTTTACCTACTTCACATCTCGGAGGGGCCGAGGGTGCAAGGACTGAATGGGGAGGGGGGGCGGGAAGGCTCTAAAGCAACCAGAAGCGATGGAGAGGCAGTTTTGTGGCTTTGGAGACAGCAGAGGGGTTGGTTGTGGGAATGCGCCCAAATGTTACCTGCTTTAACAGCGCGGACACGATAGCGGCGAGAAAGGGACTGGACAGGGGGACCCCCCCACACACCATTGTCTAGCTAGGCTCAGAAGCCCGATGGGTGAGGAAAGCCCGGCGAGGGTGGGTGAATGAAACCCGTGCGTCCCGGGCAGATGAGCCGGCTGCTCAGGGAACGCGCCCAGGTCCAGCCTGCCCAGCCTCCCCCTGCAGCCACGGGAGCAAAGGGGACGCGCTAGCCCGGGGCTGAGAGCCGGGGCGCTGGGCGAGCTGCTCACCCGACCGAAGGATAATAGAAAAGCCCTCCCTCCCCCCCACTAGCCCTTGGAGTGGCAGGAAAAGGGCTGCAAACTGGCACAAGGAGCATTCACAAAATTTGCTGGGGAGGAGGCAGATGGAGACCCTCAGTTTGGGACCAGGCATAAAATGGGTGGGCAGCCCTGTTATCTAGGAGTGGTGCTTTCAAAGGGGCCTAGGGGAATTAGGTGCCCAAATCCCAGGGAAAGTCAATGCAAGTGCAGCACCTAACTTCCTTAAGCTCCTTTGACAAGCACCTGTCCCTCACTCTTCGACCCCTTCAAAAGCTATAGATATGATCTCTTACTGAAAAGGTGGAGAAAAACCAGCAGGGGCCCAGTGTCCATTGCCAGCAGCTGGAGCATGGAAGAGAGACTGTATTGGTAACAGAGCATGAAATCACAAAATGTTCCCAGACTGACATTTGCTATCCAGGATCCATGTAAAAGTTAGTGGCTCACAGGGAAACGAATAGCTGAGGGTACTTGATGAAAACGAAGGGGTTCCTGAGCCAGGACGCTAGGAAGCTGGCCATATTTGAACCCCATGGAACATGAGTGGGGACCCTCATTCCCTCTGAGTAGACAAATGCACCAGTCGCTTTCCAACGTCATATGGACAAAGGGCCCAGTGGCCTCCAGGCTGATCTGCTTTCCAGTTTTAGATGACACGCTGGTGTATGGCAAAGGCTTGACTGGAAGATGGTAGGAAAGTACTTAAGAGATTGTAAGGCTGTGGGGTAAAAAGCAGCCCTGGTAAGTATGAGAATCCACTAGCCAGTAAGATCACTAGTACGTGAAAGGACAACAAGCTGGACCCTTTGAGATATTGCCACTCCCCCATGTTTGAAGGAAAACAGATCAGACAGAGGCTAGATGTACAAAGTTAATGGACTTCCTGGGATAGTACCAAGAGTTCATTAGGGACCGCTCTCATGTTGCTAAACCCCTTCCATGAACTTAAGGGGTCTTATGGACAAGGCCAAGAGGCAGAAAAGAAGGAAAAAGGAACTGACTCCTACCAAACTCACCAAAGGCTCCAGCAGGTGCTGGAAAGGCTAATGGATGGTTTTGCCTCTTCTTTGCCCACCCCCAAAGCGCAATATTTCATCAATGGCAAGGGGATAAATCACTATGGGTCACAAATACTTAGCCAGGCAGCTGAGAACTACCATCCCAAGGAAGTTAGAATTCCAGCCTGTTTCCAAGCTGGTTATTGCTCAGCACAGGGACTCTCTTCCACCCTTCAGCCCCAAGTGCGTTGGCCGCCGCCTGGCAAAGCTAATCACCATGGGGATCAAAGAGTGACAAGGTGCAGTTTGGCCATCAGCTGCAGGGCCAGGGGAAACCAATGTCATTGCAGGTGGTGTTGGACATCCAGGGCTGTTCAGGGGATATGGCCACAGGCCTGGTGACTGGAATACAAGCCCAGCAAGGTGGGAGGGGAGGGAAATAATATGTGCTGAATCCTGGCTCTAGCCAGAGGGACAGAGCAGGTGTCCCTCACATCACCCCAACTTCCCTTGTTAGCCAAAATGGGCTGCAAAAGAGCACAGCATGAGGGTCCCACCTGTGAGGGCAGTAGCAGCTGAAGAGCAGAAATCAATGGCTCCAGAGGGCACAGAGATGGCAGGAAACTCCTGATAGGAACATAGGGCAATGAAGAACTCCTATATAGATGGGTAGGATCTGTACTGCCCCCCTGCCCCAACCATATAAATCATTGGCTTAACCAACACACCGTGGGAGTACGGCTCACCTTGGGACTTGGGTCAGGACTTTGTTTGCCGCAAGTGAGTTCTTGGCTGCAAATGAAGAAAGAAATAGATCATAGATTATAGTCAGCAAGAGCCATCCAAGAGATAAACAGAAGAGATCGAGGGTGAAAGTCTGGCCCCCTTGAAGTCAATGTGGGGCCAGGATTTCACCCCGAATATTCAGAGGGGAAAAAAAGCCCTCTTGCAGCTTCTCTGTCCTGATTATTAAAGCCCAGCGTCCTGTCTTCCCCAGCATCCTGGATTAATTGAAAGCAATAATACTTATCACTTACATAGGCTCAGCATTGGTATCCCTGCTTCCTGCACCCCCACCCACTGGTCACCTTTCCCCGGTGTATACCACCCTCCGTGTGTACCATGCAGCCAAATCTACTGTACGTTTCTCTGCTGCTAAGTCAGCCTACTGTCTACCATCCCCCCCCCCCGATACCCCAGGCTAACATACACCCTTTCACTACCCCTCCATTTACTATACAGCCTCCTTCTCCCTATTAAGCTCATCACAGGACTGCCTAGGCAATGGCTAAAATGGGGGACTCATTGTGATGGGGGCTGCCCCAAAGAGCCAACACCCCCACCCTAGTGCACGCTCTGTGCACGCTCAGCTCATTGTTCACCACTCGCCTACAGACAGGCCACGGGAGGTCTCTTATATGCATGTACAGCACCTAGCACAATAGGGCCTTGGCCTTGGCCAGGGGCTCTAGATGGGGCCATAATACAAATAATAAGCAGCACATTTCCAGGCACCCTCTCGTATGCCAGCTTCTTACCGTCTCTCTCTCTGCTATACTGCCTAGCTCTCCGGCCTCCTTCGGAGCACGCCCGGGTCAAGACTACTCCACTGGCATTCATTGCTGCCAGCATATAGGAATAAACAAGAGGTCTGCTCCTTGTGCCACCCTCCCACTCCCAAACCTGCTGCCTCTCCCCGTCTTGGTCTGCCACGTGGCCCAGCCCAAGAGCGGCCTGCAATCCCTTCCACTCCCAAGGACCTTTTGTGACCTCAAAAGAAATAAGTCTGGAAAAAAAAAAGGGCCAAAGTGTCGCCTTTTGGAACAAATTCAAGTAAAATTAAAAAAAAAATATCCAAACCAACAGTTTGTTTTGTGTGACCATTCTTGTGTGACCGTTCTTGCCTCAGAAGTTTAGAAAGATGACACAAAAGGGGCTTTGAGATGATACCTGCATAGTGCCAGCCTCCCCATCCTCTGATATAGGAGCTGCTTAGATATTTAAAGCAGCCGTTTTGTTTTTGAAGTCTTGACCCTCTTGGCTATAAACACACGTGGGCACCTCCCTATACAACCAGCTCGACTGTATCATTTCCAAAGGGAGCAGCAGGCATTATTTGCCTCCAGTTCTCTCTGCAGGGGTCCACATAGCCAAAGAGATGCTGGAGCTCTCTTCTCAAGTAGTGTTTCCAGGATTATTTTGGCAACAGGTCAGGGAGCACACAAAGGCAAAAGGAGGGCAAAAAAGCCCTGTGTCTATTTCCTGGTCCTGCTTTGCAAAGCTCTATCAGTTTTGAGATGAAACATGATTGTGTTAGATTGGAAAGATAACTTCTTTGCAGTCCGGCAGTTGTTTTTCTGGGGCTGGAGACTGTTCTGGCTTGGGCGACTCTCTCTGCACAGCAGCCACAATGACGAATTGCAAGGAACAGCGAGCCGAGATTGTGCACGCGGCCTGGAATGACTAAGGCAATTGCATGCAAGCGGGTGGGCTGTCTTTGTGGCCCACACTCTATGCTGTTTCAAGGCAGGTGGATTTCAGGGAGCAGGTGAGACACATTTAATGCATGGTCCTAAGAACACATTCCTGCAGGGCTTGCTGGGAAGTGACTACCATAAAAAGACCCTTTCAAGCCCCTTACGTTGGCCTGGAAAAGGGCTAAACCAGGGCATATGAAATCAAAAGCAAGGTTGGAAAGAAGCAGCGGGTTCGGAATAGGGAGTGACTCGTAGGGGTTTAGACAATGAAAACATTCAGAGACATGAACACAACAGCTTGACTGGCACTTGAATGATCAGAGAGCTAATGAGAGCCCCAAGCCAGTATGCTGGGGTTCAATCTTAAAACCCACTTACTCGCTCTTGTCGTCATGTGCTTTTATCCCAGGGGAGATCCTGGAGGGCCCAATTGCTCACAGTGATTATAGACCAGAAAGGAATAGGACAGATCAAAGGGTGCAGATAGCAGTGGGAAATTTGGACACATGGTGGCCAATCCATTGCCATCCTCCAGAATCTCCTGCGGAAAATAGGCCCCACGCAGCAGGCTACGTTCAGAGCTGGAGCAATGGGTGCCTGCACCAGTGGAACTCTTTGGACCAGGGTCACCTGCGAGGTACGTGACACCAGATGTGAGCAGGTTCGAAAGCCGGTGTAAATGGGAAAGTGGTGTAACTTGCACCAGTTCAGCAGGCAGCAGACATGCAGAAGGCAGCCAAACCCTCTGCCCAAAAGGATCCTGCTGTGGGTTTGCAGACGTAGTGGCTGGTTATACCAATTATACACACGTCCCCTGTCCCCAAGGAGCATGCTCCTGCATCCACAAGCTCCGCTGCTGTATTATAGTTTAGGACAGGAAGTGACAAATTTCTTCTCCCAGCTAAACCCATAGGGGAAGCCAAACTCAGACCAGTGATGCCAGCACAAATTGACCGAAGACAGTGAGGGTGTAGGGAAGCAGATGAGCAGAGTTTGTTCCCTAGAGGAAGTAGGAGAGAGAGAAAAAAGTATGTGTTGGGGGATGGGGAGGAGAATCTGCGCTATCTTATACCCTCCTATTACCTGTGTTCTTGCTACTTCTGCCCCTTCCCCCACCTGCCCTACAGGTTGCTGGCCAGCTGGATGCCAAAGTGGTGCAAATTACCCTGATTTTGCCTTTTGCAACTGACACGTGACTTTGTCTAGAGCCAAATTCAGCCTCCCAGAGATTACAGCGGGAGATCTGGAAAGGCCGGGAAATCCTGTTGCACCCCAACAGAGCAACTCCCCAAGGACATTCCATGGGTGCAGGCAGCCAGCCACATGGTAATAAAACCGAGTGGGACGATCCTGCTCTCAGTTATATCAGCATAAATCCAGAGCGACTCCACGGGCTGCAGTCGAATGACTCTGGATTTACACGGCTGTAACTAAGAGCAGAATCCAGCCCAGAAATAGATCTATACCTGCTTGAAATACTGTGATCCCATCAGATCAAGCCTGATTAGTGTTTGCAGGGGGTGAGAGTCAGTGAGTGGCGCTCTCTGATCTCAATCCCTGCTGGTTCTGGTGTGGTCCTGGGGGGTACCGTGGCTGAGGGGAGCAGCGTGGGTGGCTCTCAAGGGAGCACTCTTCTCTCTGAGGGGGTATGGACCCCAAAGCCCCAGCAGGTTGTTAGAACAGATGTGGTGCAGGGAGCAGTGTGGGAGATTCAAAGGGATGGGGGTGGGGTTCCTTCTTTCTGGGCCAGCGCTGACCTTCCGGTCCCTGTGCGACTCTCGGGGTACTGAGCTTCTAGAGCTGCTCTCTTTTGTGGCCATACAGAAAGCTGAGCTCCGGGCCACCTGTGGTCCTAGAAGGGACAGTGTTCACTTGAGCAGGGGTGGAATATATGAACGCCTGGGAAAATCCTAGCCTTGGGAATTGCCTTCTGCTGCCCTAACTCCCTCCTGGGAAAAGAATTCTTCACTTTCTGTCCTAAACTGCTATGCAGCTGCGGTGCTCCTTGAGGACAGGTGACCTCATTTGTAGATCAGGTGGGTAGATTTGCAAGCTCCTTAGGGCTGAATAAGCATACAAGAATTCTTGGGCCTCAGTGGCAAACGGACCTGCAGCCTGGCCGCGAGGGGAGGAAGCAGAGGGAGGGCTTTCCATGCCTGCACACTCTGTGCAGTGGGGAGCAACATTTCCCATCGGCTTTGATGCAGCGGCGATCACACAGCCTCACTTGTTACGAACAACTGAGCGGAACGCTGTCCCTCAATGGCTTTGCAATCAGACCGCTGGGTGTCCTGAGGCCTGAGAGAATAGAGGAGGGGCCCTTTCTCCTGTCCCCCTCCCTCCCCAGGGTCACGGTACACTGAGCAAGAGAAGGCTCAGGGCTTGGGTGCCTCTAAGACACGGGATTGTCCATTCTTGGCTACAACTTTTTACCAATCACTGCAACTACACAACACTCCAGAGAGACAAACCAGTGCACGCAGTTGAGTGACTGCACCCAACAGAGCTCTGTAAGGAAGAGACCAATAAGACGGAATGTGTGTGTATAAGTACCAGACCATCAGTCATTAAATACCATAGTTGTTACCCAAATAGCGCTGCGAAGAGAAGGCCAATATCAAACAGATTTAACAAGAAACACCTAGCCACATATAATCCAGCTCCGGTCGCTGGCCAGCCATCAAAAGTCGCTCCGATCCAACAGCTCTTCCGGGGCCAGCGTGAGAGGAACTTGGGGGCCTGCGCACCGCTCTCCAGGAACTACGGTTGTCAATTCTTGCGATAGTTGGAGTTTTTCTTAAAACTCCAGCTCCTGGAGTATAGAAAAGCGTGAGAGTGGGGCCTGAGCAATTCTCTCAGAAACTAGGAGACAAAACGAGAACCCGACCCCTGTCATTTAAAAACAAAAACAAAAACCAATCTTGTGGTTTTTAAGCCAGTTTCATGGGGCCTCTCATGATTTTAGGATGCTCAGGGTTGGAGACACCCAAGTAGAACTAATTGGCCCACTTGTTGGTAATATCAAAAAGGCCAGGACTGGATGGGCCATGGAAACTGGACTCCCCTTCAGGGGAGGCGCCTTGTATAAGATGGGAGGAAGGAAAGCATGGCATGCTCCTGCCCACCCCGTGCACTCTCCAACTCCATCCATCTGGCCTATTTCACCAGTACTCAAACACGTACTGTTTCAGCCACGTGTGAAATGGTATACAAACCAGCCAGCATTAAAGCAAAGGATGGATCCTTACCACCGTGCAGACCTTGGGCCAGACAGGGAGTATCCAGTGGGTCAGGGGACTGACGCCTACCATCTTGAAGGCAGGAGGGACCACCCCTGACTAGGATGATTTAGGTGGGGATTGATCCTGCTCTGAGCAGGGGGTTGGATTAGATGACCTCCTGAGGTCCCTTCCAACATTGATATTCTGTGATCTCTAATATTTTTTTGAAATCCTTTTGATGGCAAGGAAAGTCTCTCATCCCCAGAGTGGAGGCTGTGGAGACATTCAGGGCCAAATCCTGGTGTCCTTACTACAGTCTCCCACATGTCGGCTTCATCTCCATCCTTCTCATGTGACACTGTACAAAGGGAAAACCTGATCTAATGCAACGAGTCCCTGGGAACTCCACCCTGTCTAAAGAGTCTTTACCCACACAGGGCTGGGAACCGAACGCCTAGGGGCCATATTAGAGCAAACCACCTCAGAGGGCGGAAACAACATACAGAGGGTTGTGGTGAATGCTCCATCGCTGGCAGTTTTTCTAAGGGAGGTGCTCTACTTCAACGAGGGGTTAATTCAGGGAAGTCCAATGGGCGGCGAGGCGGCTCAGACTAGATGATCACAGTGGTCCCTTCTGGCCGTAGGAGCTACGATTCTATAAACAGCCATGGTCTCCGGCCAAAAAGGTAGAGAGCCAGTCAGTCCATTTTGCTGCCAGTGGGACCCAGATACAGCCCTGGTTTAACACTGAAACCAGTGGAATTCCACCAGAGATGGATTGAACCCATGGAAGTAAATGACCAACAGGATGAGATGGAACCTCACTTTCCTGGGGGGTCTAGTGGGATTGTCCCCCTCATTCCTTTCTGGACCTTAAATGGGGAGAGAGTTTGAAGAGCTCTGATTGCTTGAATGAATAGCTCTCTCCATACCCTGCAGTTAAACGCTCCTAGAGGGGGAAAAGCTATGGGACTCCAGCTAGAAACTGTAGGTGAGAAGTTTAAAAACCTCCTTTGACCAGAGATTCTCCATATGAAAACTGGTCAGTGAGAAAACGAGGCTGGGAAGCGAGTTGAAGGGGAGATTAGAAATAAAGGATGCGAGTAGGGATGAAGGGAGAGTTAGAACCACGTGGGAGAGACAGGCTGGCTTTGGAGAAATGGTCACAGCTGCAGAATTCAAGTTTCTAACATGGCAATAGAGGAAGAACAGTGAGTTCAGTGTCTGAGTCCCAGGCCTTCAATGACTAAGAGCCTGGCCATCACTTGGGATGTTATCTGGGTACCGTCTCCCAGGGGAAAGCCCATCCCTGGAGACAGAGATCTGACCACACGCTAGGAAAGAGGAAATGCACTGTATGGAATCACCCTTCCCCGGGCCCAAAGAGACAGACTACAGAGGACCCCAGGTGTTCTTCCCATTGATGGGGTTAACGAGATGGTGCTGCACCTAATTGCGCAGCGTTTTCAGCACTCATGCACTGAAGTAGCTTCCAGAGGGCAAATGGTGACCCACAGCAAGACTGGCAGAGCAGCTCGGCTAGCCATCATCCCTCAATAACCATCCACAGGAGACTGTTCTGCTACCCGAGATCAAAGGGGCTTGAGTCCACGAACGCCCACATCCAAAGTACCTTCTCAGCTATCCAGACTGGCTGACATTGCCTTGTACGTCCCAACCCCTCCCTGCCAAACTGACTGAGACAGAGCCCTGGGGAGAGCCCGCAGGACTGGGGAGAGGCTGGACCTTTCAGACTTATCTGCTGACAGGTGACCTCCTAATGATGCCAAGTAAAAGGAGCCATTATGAGCCCTCCTGCTGCTCCCTCCCCATTGTTACCCCCTTTCTCTATAAAACAAATAGAGTGACTGCCTCTGCCAGCCCGTTGTAATGACTCTGCTACGGAGAAGTTTAATATTCCCCCGTGAATAGCACATACAAGGATTCCTGCAGCTCCGCGTGAATTCTGCGGGGCAAGGCAGACAAGTGAGTGGCAGGTGGGACAATAGGAAGGGACTGACTAATCCCCTGGGGCCTGAGGCACCTGCACTCCAGCCAGGCCAGGATTAAAGAGCGAGCAAGGCAGACAATCAAAAGATCAGAGGCTTCTTTCAAATGGCCTTGAAATGGGATTTTCTTAAAATAAGGGCAGGGGTGGAAAGATAATCTAGTGGGGGAACCGTTACTAGCCAGACAAATGCATACAGTACCTGTCGCCTTCTGGCGTACCTTAAATATTCCCAAAAGAGAGAGACCAGAGAATTGCAATCACTTAACATGAAGCGGCATCCTTCATAGATTTGGCATTTCTTTGCTCTTCGAGCCCATCAGCAGCTGGAGGCCAGGGCTGGGTTCTTACAGATGGGAGCAGATGTTTTACGGCACCTAATTAATATACTTATAGATTCATAGGACTTTAGGTCCCGAAGGGATCATTGGGATCACCTAGTCTGATCTCTTGCACATTGCAGGCCACAAAACCTCACCCTGCCCCCCATAACAGACCCCTAACCTCTGAGTTACTGTAGTCTTCAAATGATGGGTTAAAGACTTCAAGTTACAGAGAATCCACCATTTACACTAGTTTAAACCTGCCCCACGCTGCAGAGGAAGGTGAACCCCCCCCGCCCCAGCTCTCTGCCAATCTGATCTGGGGGAAAATTCCTTCCCAACCCCAAATACATTGATCAGTTAGACCCTGAGCATATGGGCAAGACTCACCAGCCGGACACCTGGGAAAGAATTTGGTGAAGTAACTCAGATCCCTCCCCAGCTAGTGTCCTGGCTCCGGCCAGTAGCAGAAGCAATCTCCTCATTATCCCCTCCATAAGCTTATCATGCTCAGTCTTGAAGCCAGTTAGGTTTTTTGCCCCCATTGCTCCCCAAAGCAGCAACTCCCCAGAACTTCACTTCTCGGATGGTTAGAAACCTACGTCTAATTTTGAGCCTAAATTTGATGGCCAGTTTACATCCATTCGTTCTTATGTCCACACTGGTGCCTAACTTATATAACTCCTCCCGTCCCTGGTATTTATCCCTGTGATGCATTTAGAGAGAGCAATCCTCGTTCTCCTTGGTCTTCATTTGGTTAGGCTAAACGAGCCAAGCTCTTGAATCTCCTCTCCTAAGGTAGGTTTTGAATTCCGCAGACCATCCTAATAGCCCTTCTCTGCACCTGATCCGGTTTGAATATTTGTAGACACCTACTTTCAGCATGGAAAATATAGGGGATAAAGGAAAAGCATAGGAAGCCTTTTCTTGCACACAAATCTCGAGAACAGCTAGGTTTTACCATATGACATGATCAGGTTGGCTAAGCCTCTGAAAACTAGGCTCATCGTTAAAAAAAAAATTCCATGCAAAACCAAAACTGACCAGTCAAGTTAAATCATTCAAATCAGGAAATATGAAAGTTGATGTTTCACTCAATTCCATAATCTCCTCACATGCAGGACAATCATACAAGCTGGAGTTACATGACCAGACAGTGTTTTCTACAGCCCTAGATACACACCTAGCACTGTATAATAATTTAATTTCAGTACATATAAACCATTGCTATGGGAAGTCTACACAAACATTTTAGCACCACACTAGAGAAGCAGTGCAGTAAGAGAGGGCCAGTGAACTTGTGTTGTCATAAACATGCAGTTACTGAAAGAGTTCATCAACCCACTTATGCATCTTATTGTAAACATACCGTTATTCTAATGCAATTAAATATTTAGTATTGGGGAGATAAAACATACATGCTTATGGAAAAAGACAATCTTTTCATTTTAACTTGCAATGTTAGAAATAGGTTTCATTTTCAAGTCATGCAAAATTAAAGAAACTATTTTAAAATATCTGAAAGTACACAAACAGATTTGCATGATAAAATACTCTGTATATAGAACATAGTCCAGAAGACCAATTGGGTAATCATTAACCTAGCAAGACATTTTAGCAAAATTATACAAGAATATTTCTCTAAGAGGTTGCAGAAAGATTGCAATAAGAAGTTTTCATTTACAAATATACCAGTACTCTGAGAAAAAGTAAAATAGGATACATACAACTTAATACACACAGCTTGCAAGTTAGGACTGGAGAGTAAACTGAACCAATGAAAAGGTCTGTCACTAAAGCTATATTATGGGAGTTGATTTAGTGGAAGAATGAAAACACGCATTAAAAGATGCTCCACATCTGTCTGTATCCAAGGTTGTAGGAAAGTGCGTTTGAGAGGAGGTCTGAGCATTTAAAGACTGATTGTAAGGTTTTTCTGCTCTTTCTGGTAGTGTCTTTTCGGCAATGGAGAAAAATGACAACAGGGGAAGCAGACTCTGCCTAGAGTGCTGAAAAATGCACAAACCCACTGAAAAAGCAGCATGACCCCCCCCCCATTTTTCCATTTTAGCTAGCTCAGGTGTTGCGTGTAACTGAAGCAGGCAGAGTTATCAGAGAGGTGATTTTCAAGTGGAAGCTGTCTCTAACTTTGCATTAATGCATCGTTTGCCTGGAACACTTCCCCCTCGCCCCCAGCCCCTAACTCCTCAACTGCCTTAGTTTCCTTGTCTCTTTACTGTCTTCCATTTCCCCACCTTTAGTCCAACTAGACCCTCAACCTGTTCAGCACCAACAGCCACCTGACTCTGCAAAGAAAAAACCCCAAACAATCCCCCGTTCCCCCCCCCAGGAAACCTTTAATAAAAAGGTTTACAAACCCAGGTCCTGCTTGCCAGAGGTGTGAGCGACTACAGCTCCCAGTGATTTTGAAGTTGTAGGTGCTCAGCTCTTCTGATCAGCACCCCCCATGACTTGGGCCAGCCTCCCCCCCCTTCTCTTTTGTCACTCCCCATGTTGTAGACTGTAGGGCAAGGGCAGCCTCTGGCACCCAATGGGTGCACACACATGTATGTAACGCTCAAGGGCAGCCAATGGCTAATTAACTACAGTGGCCAATTCCAGTCCGGAAGGCATCTTGCATTTTTCATCCGTCACAGCCCTTTGTTCCTGGGAGTTAAAGAAAGGGGGAAATAAAGAGGAAGGATGGAGCCACTTGTGGGTCACAGTTTAACCAGGCATCTCTTACAGAGGATGGGAAAGGGGGGAGATGTGAAAGGAAGCAGAGTCTCATGGCCAGAGCATCACCTTGGAGATAAAATCCAGGTTCTAGCTCCAACTCTCGCCCCATCCTTAGCCAAGGTGTTTAACCCACACAGGCCTAGCTGGGTTGTTTAGGGCTCACTCGCAAAGCAGTTGCAGCTCCCCCTGTTTGGAAGGGCAGATCATGTAGGATCCCCTCTGACCACTATTGGTTCCATCTCCACAGCCTACAAAAAGATCCTAAAGAACAAGCCAAAGCCTGACACCCATTTCATCAACTCCTCATGCTAAGCACAATATCCTTCAACCACCAAGCCCTTCGATCCACAGCAGTAACCTTAAACACCTCTCCTGGCACAGAGCAACCCAGAGGGAGCACCGGTTGGGCCAGACTAAAGGTCAATGGAGTCAGCATCCCACAGGCTTTAAGCTGCCTGTCCCAGCCGGAAAGGTGGTTACATAGGGTGAAACACCTATGAGAGGTCATGGGAGGCCCCACACACTAGCCCTTCCTTCGACAGCCAAGTCACAGGGTGCATGGGCGCTCCATTGAGGTAGTAGGCAAAGGTGGCACCAACTGCACGGACATTTGAAGAAGCGTGATCTAATGCAACATAAAAGCACATGGAAGTTACCGCGGGTCCTGTGCCAATCACCTTTGCATTCGGTTTCACACTGGTCTGTTTCATTCTCATGAGGTTTTGTAGCAACAAGGCCTGAACACCTGGAAGATGTCAGAAGGGTATTTGAGACTTGGCCTTCCATGCCTCACCCAGTGCCATATGGGATCATGAGAGAAATTCATTCTGCTAAAAGCAGCAGCAGTGAAACAGTTAACTTGGACCTTTAAATCTTCTTTAGGTTTCCAAGTTAACTTGCATTGAGATGAAGGGGCAATTCACGCATGTGCTCTAAAGTTCAGAGGCTGGAGAGTCAAGAAGAAAGCACTGCCTCAGTTCACATGTATGGTTTCCAAGTTCTTTGCAAGCATGAGAAGACATTTAAAATTAAAAGACAGAGGCTTGATTGCGAATCACCTTGCAGCAGATTCCACAACCACAGAACCTTGTGCTATATACAAAGATTGAGCCTCGAGAAAAGAATTGGACGAAGGATTGGAGAAGCATTTGCGGTAGGGTTTTCTGCCCTAGGCAAAGCGTATGCCTCTTCTAGACTCCTGGGTCTGATTTACAAGGGTGCTGAGCACCCCCAATTCCCACTGAAAACTAAACTCTAGACTTTTCTGGCTGCCCTATCCAACTGCCTGCATGTGGAGGGCTGATACTGAGGAGAACCTCCAATTTATAACCTAACACGTTAAATTGCTCCTGCACTAAGTGTCCCTCTCACTGATGACCATGCAGCAATAATGGAAGACAACTGCTGAACTTGGTAACATTTCAAGCACTTTAAGCCTTCCAGGACACCAGACTGCTGATGAAAAACCAGCTTTGCAGGCGCCATCTTAATGACAGGCCGAATTTCAAAGGCTTGCAAACTCTCTCTTTTGCTGCCCCACCCCCTCAATAAAAGGTTGCATCAGAAGGATATTTTTCCATAATTTATAGTATGGGCATTTCACTTGGGAGACTTGCTAATCTGTACTTACAGATACATTTAAGAAAATGCATCCTCCCACAATCCTGTGCCATTTATGACTCTTGGCACAATCCGCAATACTCAGTCTTCAATTAATGGACACCTTAGGGTTCATTATCACACAATTGCTCCCTGTGAACCATGCCAAATGCTGTTTTGGCACAGAGCTTGGAAGATGAATTAGAAGGAAGTCTTCTCAGTAATGCCCTCTCCCCAATTCCCATTCCCATCATCAGTGTTTATGCCCTCCTCCTGCAGTCTCTCCCCTCCCCCCACTTTCCAAGTGGCTTTTACTATTCCATCTTTCAATGTCTCTCTTGATTCTCTGGAGGTGTATTTAAAGATGCTATATTCTCTTTTCTTCCGGCTCTCAACACGCCTCCACGTCACTGCTTTACAGATGGGATCTCTTTCTACTCCCCAGAATCCCTGCCAACTCTGCTACAGATGCCTGGGTGCTTGAGAAGGCAATTGGGTGGACAAAGCTTTATTTAAGTTGTGGGGCATGAACCTCATAAAAAATGGATTTCTCTCAAGTGATTCAGCCCAGTCCGAGTTGGTTGCAGCTAGAGAAAGTTTCCCTGCCCACGAGATTCCTGAGGGGGAAGGAGAAGTCGTTCAATGATTAATGAACATTGCTATCCCATAATATACATTAATTCCCAGGGACTCGTACTCCTTTCCACCTTTTTGTAAGGGAGGGTTGCCTTGCTCCAACGACCGGGTGCCGAGGGGTGACACTTCCAGGATCGCAAGCGTAAGCCAAAGTATTCTACTTCCTAGCACAAAGGACAAAGTTTTGGGAGAAGAACAAAAGGTTCAGTAGATTATAAAACCAAGCTCTGCTAATGCACTAACAAGCAATAACCGTGTTTACGTAGGTGTAGACAAACCTTCTGCATCATTCCTGTTTAATAAAGGGAAGTTTTCTATAAATAAATCTCTCTGGCCATAGGCATTTACATTTAGAGTACCGTATATTGGAAGTCCTTTGTGTCCCATTATTTCAAAAGACATCCATGTGACATTAAGAGTTTGACTGGAATTAAAGCTCTCAAGTCAACGTAACGGAGTTATCCAAAACCATTAACATGAAATCATTTGGAGCTAAGTTGATGTGATCCGTGCCAGGTATGCGGGCTGAGATGGTGCTCGAGGTAAAAGCAGTTAGCCCATGCTCACTCTAGTTACTTTCAGAGGAGAGTGAGCAAACTGAGTAAAGCAGACTAAAAATACTTCACCCACAAGACATCTTGTGGAAATTTTATTATATAGAGAGTGTAAAATGCAACTGTCAGTCAAATAAAAGGAACACTTTTTTAACATCATGCTCAACATTATCCAATGGCGTTTCTTTATAGTTAGACATTTCAAGCATTATAAGGAAAAAATAAGGAAAGAACCCAAGAACAGTAACTTCAGTACATTTCAAAACGGAATGTCCCGCAGGTCAATTAAAAATGCAAGAAAAAATAGCTTCAATTCCGTTTTTTCCTTTAAAAATACACTGTTATCTGTACAAGAAACACTACAGTAAACATTGGAAATCATATCCCTTTTATTAAATCAATTATTTAGCGCATACTGTGGTTAATACTAGATTCATTTATTTCTCTAGGTAATTTGACAAATATTAGATAAGAAAATATTTAAAAAGAAAAATGAAAAAAGCAAAAACACCTTGGAATTAAAAAATAGTTACTACTTTTTATATGGTTTAATGTTCCACAGTGTTTGTTAAAGGTACTAATAGCGGATTCATTTTAATATTAAAAATAACAGTATTTATATTTCCGAGAGCATAGAGGAAGGGTTTTTTTGTTTTTTTTTTTTTTTTTTAAACAAGCTTGGAGGTCTTAGATACATAAATGCAACCAGCAATGGAGACATGAAAAAATGTATTGCTAAAAAAATTAACACATTTTTATATTACCCTTTAGAACTCTAGAAATTATACAAACCCTACAAAATACCTCCCCCCCCACACTTGCCTGACAGCAAAACAGTGTCTCAATACAGAATTCACATAATTACAATACATACCATAGTTCAGTTTTTTAAAAAATGCAATAAAATCAAAAAGACAGCCAAGATACAAGAAATTAGAAGTAAAACATTTAATGAATTTACATATTTAAGAATATTTAAATACTGTTTAAAATTTTTTTTTTTAGGATTTGTTACATACCACCTAAGACTTCCAAGCCACTCTTTCTGTTGCAACAGAAAAGATTGAAAACTAAAAAGAAAAAAAAAAAAAAAAAAAACACACAAAAAACCACATGTTGAAATGTCACAGCTCTGGGGTGCGTTTTGGTGCCTGTAATTCTCTGGCTTCTTTCCAAAAAGAATCCCGGAGTTTTTACAAATTTGGAAACAAAAAATTACCAGCAAGTCCATAAGTTTAGTACATTACTAATTGTTCCTGATTCTTAGAAAAGTTCAGTTTAGATTATCCTACAACTAGTGTTTCACAAACAAACAGAAAAGTCTTCATCAAAACGTTGCAAATCTAGAAACCTCTGTTACAAAAAGGTTTTCTTCCACAATGATTCCAAGAAAAAAAATTGCCACAAGGACATTGTTCTACTGCTCCTGCATAGAAACAGAAAGAAACAAAGTCAATTTAGGTCTACACTTAAAACTTATATGGACACAGCTTTATAAGGCAAGGCTAACCCCCTGCCCCTCTTGACCAATACAGCTATGTCAGCAAAACCTGAGCATAGATGGAGCTAGGCCTATAGACAAGTGCTTCTGTTGGCATAGCTACTGTTGTTCAGGGAGGTGGTCCTACCACTGACAGAAAAAGTCCTGAGAGTATACTCAGTCTATACTGGGGGTTACGCCAACCTAGGCTCTGTAGCGTAGACCTGGCCTTACTCAGCAGCAAATTCTAAAATGGATCTCCAGAAAACACCTGCCCACCACATTTCCTGTTCTAACAAAATAGGATATGTACCACACAGGGATACCTGAGAAATAAATATCTGCAAGAACTCAGCCATAATACCTCTTATCCCTGAGCTTTCTTCCTGGGAGTCCATGCCCCCTCAAGGAACTTTCTATTTCTTTCTCCACAGGCCCAGACTTTCCAATAGAAGACTGGAAGCGGACTCCCCTTAGTACTACATCTAGATCAGCCAGAAGGTAGTTATTTAACTACACTAAATATTCCCTCCCATGGTATTTCCAGCAAGCTGGGGACCAGAGTGAGCATGCAGGTTCCTGCAGAACAGTGCGCTGCACCATCAGTAATTTTATGGCTAAACGTTTGTCTCTCTAAGAATTTGAGTTTCAGTGCTGATGAAAGGTGCCGAATTACCCACGAATTATCCACAGACAATGGCAGTGCAATCTTTTCTATACTGCCTATGAGTGTGCTTCTGCCCAGACTTGGGGTGTGGGAGCATAACGTATGGGCCTTAACATCTTTCTTTCCCTGCAAATAGTGCAAACAGAAGCACCGAGAGAGGTATCTGCCCACTAGCAAATTAACAGATCAGCAAGTCATTTCACATTTGTTACCATACACCCATCATATGCTAATAACGACAGCTGGTAAAAGACTTCCAAGGGAGCAATTTGCACTAAATATTTAATTCAGATTGACAAAAAAGTGAGTTGAAGTTTGATGAAAATCTTCATGAAAGTTTTGTTGGATTTTTCAGCTGGCCACAGAGCTGGTAGAAAAATTATGAAATCCCAAGAAAGTAAGGATGAAGTATTAGTTGAAAAAAAACAACAATTTTCACAAACTAGTAATAACTTTGGGGCTCTGCTGGGCTCTATTAAAATCAGTGACTCAGTGGTGAAGAGCTCTGCAACCCATTACCAAGCCAGTAAGTAATATAGCTCTTAGACTTGGATTTTAATAGGGCGTGCTGTTTTTAAAAGGGATCAGCCATCTTCATAACTTGTATGCGTGAGATTCATATACAGATCTTGCCAAATGCCAGAGACGTTCACCTTAGCAAGGCTAACTTTGCAGGCAACAGCTACTCCTGACCAAAGGAGCTTTGATGGTGAGATCCAAAATGAATCCTACTCAAACTTCAACTGGAAAGATGGCAACTGAACTGCAGGGCTTGAGTGACAGATAAGGTAGATATGGAATTAGCTACCATATATGCACAGTTCAATCACTTTTCCAGCTATGTGTTTTCCCGTTAGGACATTAGAACTGCAGGCTAGCTTTTCTGAAGCGTGTGTATTTTTGCGAACACTTAACCCACACACAAGGATACCCAATGTTCATGAAAGTCAAAGCCTGCATGTGGACGTGACCCTGCGAATTGGATGTGCACCCTTGTGCAAGGCTGGTACATCCATTAGCTCTGAAATGCGGAGATCATAGTAGCATGTGGATTGTGATGCAAGTGCCCATGAAAGCCCTCAGTTAGGTATTAAGCTGCCCACAAAGAGGCACAGCGGGTTGCAGTTAGCTGATTGCCCTCTTTAGTTGGGTCTCAGACATCAGGGCAGCTTTATTGCCTATAGCCATGGTGGGGCCTTCACCACACTGGGGTAATGCTAAACTACACTAACCCCTCCAGCAGTAGATTAGCTCAGTGGAACACAAATACAGACCTGGCTGTGGGCCTGAGCCTGCCCTAGTGTCTGCCCATAGTAGGCAGCCTGCTGTCTGTAATACTCTGCCCACGCCATTGTGTAGTCCGGCTGGGAACTTGCCTGAGAAGCAGCACTGGCAGCGTGACCTGAATGACGAAAAGGAAACACAGGTAGTCGAGCACCAGCAAGAGCAAGCAAACATACACACACTTAGGATATTGTTTTATAATGTTGAAATACAGCAGACATCTGAAAATTCAGCAGCAGCAACCACCTGCCATTTGGACAGAATAGGACACATTTTAAGCAGACTTGCAGGTTATTAGTTGGTGCGGCACTTTGAAAGCATAACAATTATTCCCATTGTTCAGGGATACTTGGCTTTGAAATTGTGCTTTGTTCATCCTTTGAGTCCTCCCGCTGAGGAACATCCAATAGCTCCAGAAGCTAGGGCATGAAAGATGCCAGAGTGGCATTCCTCCGAAATGTCAACGAGAAGACGCCCCCTCCCCCCAACTCAGTCACTAAAGTGTAGAGCTTTTCTTGTATCTCGGAGAGCAAGCCCCACCCCACTTCAGGCCCTTTATCAGTTCTTATGTTCAGGCACGGGTACATGTGCAAACATGTTCCTAATACAGTCCAACTTCTTGAGGTGCACCTGAAAGGGAACGAACAGTCCACTATGGACTGTAGTTCATTGGCCTCACCTTGCCCTGAGATGGTGCAGTAACGAGCACTGTTAAAGCTTTCTGTGGGAGAACAACATGCACCCTCGCCAACAGGAGGGCACAAAAAGGGATTTGTAAGGGAATGGGACCTTGTAATGCAAGGGGGTGGAGAGAAGTTAATGGATTAGAGCTAACTCTGTTTATAACAAGAGTGGATTCATCTCCAGCAGCCCTGTTTCACTCACTCTGTTTTTTGTAATACTCCTCCCACGCCTTGCTGTAATCAGGCTGGCTGTTCTGCTGCTGGCTCTGTTGGCCTGTGCAAAGAGGACAACAACGGGCATGTCAATAAGGAACAGATGACAAGTCTCTAGCTAGTGAGATCTCCCCAACAGACAGCTCCTGGCTTCAAGTCTACTGCCCATGCCCTCAACATTCCTCTTCACATCTTGCTACAACAGGTGGGATTCTTCGCTTGGGAAGAGCTATTTTAAAGAGTATGGATGCCTGCGTTGTCCCCATTTAAATCCTTTCCTCAGGGAGCAGCACACTAGTCTCCTACCTGTGGTGACCAGCTGAAGCCAAATTGACTTTGCTGGACAAATAGTTAGCCAGCATTGCAAGCCATCCTATGACATAACCGGCAACCTCTGGAGAATGTTTACTACCTGGTACTACAGGAGAACTGAAGGGCACTGGCAGAACCATGATGGAGGAGGAAGACTGAACAGCACTGGCCTGAGCCAGTGAGCAAGACTGCCTGTGTCCTTGGCAGTTAAATTCACATTCAAAAAAGGGGGACCTGGGATGGGAAAAAAATATGTTGACAACCCAGTTTCTGCCAAGCCAAGCTCCGATGACAGAGCTTCCAAGGAACCAGCTTGAGATCACTATGCCGTTTTGTGTTAGTCTCAGAACAGATTCTGAGGGGCTAGATTAGCCCCTGCTCATTCAGTGAAAGCACACTGCAAAGAGCCATCACTTAGAATACCTAGTTTGCAGGGTCTGTTGACACCCTGCATCCACACACAACAGCTATCCCATGCACCTTACAGGTGCTTGGCACGCCAGCTGGTTGCAGTACTTGGGATGCAGTCTTTAGCTCAGTGTTAACTGAGCCTGAGCAGCCTATCCCAGTTTTGTTGAAGCGTGGCAAGGGAGCCGCAAGCTCTGTAGCATGGCCAATGCCATCCCACAATGCTGTGCCTTGCATTTGGAAGCTATCCAAAAGACCTACTTCCAGCAACAGTGACGCACACTGTGGAACAGGTTAGTCTAGAAGTCCCAGAACACACCGGTGCTACCCCGTTGTAAGGCATATGCTGGCAACGGATGCAGACTGTTTCTGAAAACTGTGAAGACACACGAAAGCTTGTGTCTCTGGCCAAAAGAAGCCAGTCCAATAGAAGATTTTACCTCACCCCTGCCTGGTCTCTCACAAGAGAGCCAATCATTTCATAAAACATTTCTGCAGCCACTTCTTTAGTGAGAGCATACGTACCCTCTGGAAAAAAAAGTCAAACAATCCAATTAATGGGCTCAGCATGTCTAAGCTTCAACTAGGGGAGAGGCCAGCCACCTGGGCCCAGGGCACCCCCCTTTACCCATACCATTATGGTTAATGCACAGGACCTGGAGAATCATGCGGCGGACTAACTAAAGAGCAATACAGACAATGTGCTAGTTAGAGAGCAAGGAGAATCATGCGGCGGACTAACTAAAGAGCAATACAGACAATGTGCTAGTTAGAGAGCAAGGAAAGCCAGGCGGACTAAAATGCATAAGTGCTACACGAAAGCCACTGCATGCATTAGACTGGTGAGTGAGGATGGGAGGCACAAAGAAAAAAAAAAGGAAGCTTGCTCTTCCTGGCCATCTAACGGCCTTCACTCTCCATACACAATTCTGGGTGCTGCCCTGCACTACAACACAGGCTGAAGAGAGCTTTGAAGTGGCAGGGTTGGGGGGAAGGGTGAACATAATACACTGAAAGTGTGAAGTGGGTGGAGGAAACAGGGCAGCAGTGTCCTGTCCAGGGGCATAACAGCGGGTTAAAAGACTTGACCAAAGCTACAAGTCAAGACCTTTTCTTGCAGAGGTCAGGGCTGCCTTGACTGTCCACCTGCTAATGCCAACAAAGGACCCCCTTCAATGCCTTTTCTTCTAGGAGAATTACAGTCCGCAGTGGGCTGAAAGGACACGCCGCTAAATACATTTCACGGCAAAATGTTTTACCCGGCCAGTTAATTTATTTAAGATGGGGAAGAAGTAATTAAAATCTAAATACATGTGTAGGGTTGGGGGGTCTGCCCCTCCTCTCACAAGGGGGGCTATGCTGGTGAAAGGGAAGGGGGGGCATTCTAGAATTTGGTCATAGGAGGTCTGTTCTGAAGAGTGATTCATCTGGCTCTTTGACAATGCTAATGAGACCATGGAAACCAGGCTGTGACACTTGCTTTAGAACAGGCTGGGAAGGAAATGGTCAGAAGCTGATTTTAGATAAACCTTTATGTGTAACAACAAGACGATGTAGGAGACAGGTATTTACCTAGTTTCTTATAATAATCCTCCCACGCCTTGGTGAACTCCACCTGGCCTGACTGGGTACCATTGTGATCTGCAGCAGGAGAAGAAAGCAGTGAGGTCTGCTTAAAGCACAGCATTATCTTGTCTGTCCTCTCTCTTTACCAAGACTGCCTTCAGAGTGTGCCTGGCTACAAACAGGAACATGGAGGATTCTAAGTGGATATGGAACGGAACAGCCAACATTCCCACCAGGTTTAATAGCAGTGATGCAAGACATCTGACCCAGAGAATGGCAGGGGTGGCCAATGAACAGCCTTCACTTATCCCATCGGCTCATAGCCCAAGTCTGCTGACCTTCAAGACCGGTGCAAAACCCATCTCTCTTCTCAAACCTTTGCTTGAGGAAGGGTGGGAGACGTACTAGAGGGTTATTTTAGGAGAGGATTTTTCCTTTGTAAAAAATTGCTCTTGGAGAGCAAAGTTGGTGCAGATTTTTTTGGTGGGGAAGAACTCCCCTTGTTCTCATGCAAAATAGTAAGTTAATTGGGAGGGGAGGGTTAAACGTACACACCCTCAGGCAAGTACAGCATGTTTCATAAATGTAAAAGGAAGCACACCCAAAGCCTTTTTATATGAAGGCAAAGATAAGAGCCTCCAGCATACAAGAATGGTGAAGAAGCTTGCCTGATGACTCCCCCATCCTGGGATCTGAGCTAAGATATTAATGGTACCCCTCCCTGCATCATTCAAGTAATGTTAGCAGGTTAGCCGAGTTGTACTGACTGCTTTCCCCATGCAGAAAATAGTGTAATTGTGGACATGGCGTTTGATCTTTCAGTCAGAAAGTTATGACTGAGATTCTAAAACCCAGGACAGGCTCCTGGACCCAAAGCAAACTGAAAATAATTGCAAGCAACATATTTCTGATGTTACAAAGTAAAGATAGCAATAAAACATTAGATACCACTAGTACCTTACTATAATGCTACCTGGTGAAGGAGTACATTTGGGTGCTTGCAACACTTTACTATTTTAAGCTACTTGAACTACATATCCACTGTAATTATCTACAGTTCAATGCTTCCTAGACTGCATGTTCCTTGGGGCACAGACTGTCTTTGAAAGTGTCTGTACAGAGATTAGGACAATGGGCCCCTGTTCCCAAGTGGGGCCCCTTTATGCTATTGTAGCATATGTATTAGAAAGGTTAAGTTAATGATGTACCATGGCAGGGGATTTCCATGAACAAGATGCAGAATATTCGGAGTTATGGTTTCCACGGCACCAAATTTTAGTCTCTGATCTTGGAAATATGGATACAGCTGTACTTATAATCATTGTGCAGCTCTCCAGGCAGTATGTATAGCCGGAATGCTACATCTTGAGGTGGTCTATTAGGGGGAAACTGCATGCTACAGGCAGCAGCCAATTTTCAGATTCTTATTTCTAAACCAAACTTAACACGTAAAAAGACGCTGGCCATTCCTGAGAAGTCTGAAAGGCTTATTTTTAAAACTTAAGTTATTCAAGTATTTAAAAATGTACAGAAAGTTCTCTTAACACCTGAAATACCCCACACCATTCCAACACAGGTGAAGAGAATTGTATTGAGTTTCTGCACAGATTCATCTTTTGGCTGAGGGAAGGCATAAGGAGTTTCGGAAAGCAGCTGCCTTTTGATCTGAAAGTTTAGGCCTCTGTTGAGAGTTAAAGTGAAAACATCTCTACCAGAAAAGGAAATTAACAACTTTGGGATTGCTGACAAACCGAAGTTGGTGTTTGCATGAAATGACTGCTCCATGTATTAGAGTGACACGCAGCACAATGGCCCTGCTGGAGCCACCTAAACTAAGGAGGGTCTGTTGTTCTCCCAATCTGAACGGGTTGGGGGTTTAAACAATCAGGAGGTCAAACGCCTGGCTCGGAGCAACAGCCACTCGAAGCAGCACACTAGGTCCAGGACGCAAACAGCTGCAGATCTGCTTTTCTGGCCTGCTGACTGGAGTGAAGGACAGAAGTTTTTGAACTCTGACCAACAATGAATTTGTACAACTTTATGTAGTTTACTTTTAGCCATGTGACCTACTTGTCCTGTTTAACCGGTAAGGCGCTGACTAATTCCCAGTGTTTACCAGCTTGGGTGCTGGTCTGTACTTACAACCTTTCAGGGACATTTTATTCCAGTAAGGGGGGGAGGGGGTGTTTTGTCACAGGGAGGTGGAACTAGGACAGGAGCTAATCCTACCCTCTTCCCCCTTCACCATCCAACCTCCTCTCCTTTCTGTTCATTCATTCCTACCAGAATCCCAATCTTTCCTTCAGGCTGCGAAACAAGTGGTGAGGGCAGCTCACATCAGGAGAGCAGGTGAGTAGCAAAGAGTTTCAGGACAGTCAGGAGCAGAAAGGAGGTGGGCTGCTAATGACAGGCTGTGGCTAATGGGAGGAAATGGTGCTGTCCAGTACTCAACTGGGGAAGGCAGGAGGAGAGAGAGTCTAGAGAGGTGGGAAGGGTCTTGTTAGGAGGGAGCAGGAAGGGAGTCCAAGCTCCTGCAGGAAAGAGGGGTGGATGCTTAAAACAAGCAGCTAACAGCAAAGAGTGATTTATAACAGGTTTTCTGCACGCCTTCAATGTGTTACTAATCAGGAGCATTGATCCCTTACTCCAGGGTGCACCTGTATGCACTTCAAGTGTAACTTCTTCTACCATCTTCCATACGAGTGATCTCACAAAACCTGCAGCTGTGTACCTGCGTGGAGTACAGATTAACTTTTGACTTTTCTCAAACCAAAATGCTAACCACTTACTTGGAACTTGCTGTCCAGGCTGTTGCCACGTCTGGTAGGTGCTGCCCCAACCCTGTGTCATGAATGCCTGAGGACCACTGTGGATTATAATACCATACACTGAGGGAGATGGACAGGACATTTTCTTAATAGATCATATGCACAAAAACATAACAGCATCAAAATGATTATTAGGAGTCAGCAGCTGCTAAGGCAAGAATTAATGCAAAAACAGGGGGAACTCCTGACCAGTGCTGGAGAAGAGAGCATGAAGGCCTTCCTTAAGTTACTATCAGAAGAGCTGAAAGGAGGGCACATCAAACCTCACTCAGACTTGAGACCAACAGTATCTGTTGCTAATTTAAATTTCTTTCCACACCCTTGCTGCATTGATGGTGGGCGTTCTTAGATGTGGCAGGAACTGGCACCTCCAATTAGGAGCTTTCTATAATTGGGCTTCAAAGCTTCATCTCACTCATCCTTGGATTCTGGAGTCTTCCATCTGACTTTCTACAAGTTTTCACTTATTCTTAAACCTTCAAGCCTCAATATAAAATGTTCACATTCATGCTCTCTATGTTACGGAGTCCAAAGGACTTGTGGAATCTTACTTTTGATGAGGTGTAGCAGGTGCTTGGCTGAAAGGATTTTGACCAAAACCGCCAGGTCCACCCATGCTGGTACCCTGTCACAGAATCCACAAACACTTAATGTTACAATTCCTTCCACCATTTAAAAAAAAACAAAAAAACAAACAAAACACCCAGCCACTATGTTTAGAACAATAGCAAGAAAAGGGACTAGACAGCACAGGAAATACCACAGAACTCATGGCACCAATTCTGAAAGTGTAAAATTCCCAAAAGTGCCTAAGTGAATTGGGAGCCCCTTTTTGAAAACCACTTAGGCTCCTAAGTGTCTCACTGAAAGCCAATGGGACTTAGGAACGTATTACAGTGTTTCACTATATGTACTCCAAGATCAAAAACTCTCTCGTCAAGGGATTCAGGATAAAGGCTGCTTTTTCAGTTTTACAAGGTCCCACTTCAGTATTTTCTCACCTCCTTTTACCCAAGTCTCACCTGACTAGGTTCTTTGGCCTGGTTCCATTACGCTGCAACACCCATGGCTTTGTTAACAGGTAGATTAAGAGCCATCATAGAGCCACTATTGTAACAGCAGTCTGTAGTGCCAGAGAGATCCTGCCATCTGCTTTGTGCACTTCTGTAATCCCCAAGTAGCAATGTAACTCGGCCTTCTCCCCCCAGATCCGATTTTAGACACCCTTTTGGTATCCTACAAGATCTCTTCTGGCAAAACATTAGATCTTCCATCCATTACAGAGCAGCAGACCAGACTGGATTACTGAAGCAGGCTTCTGGGAGAAACATTCCAGGCTACAGTAAGTCCATCCATATTAATCCAGGTCTATTGGAGGGCCAGTTCGGATGTTTCAGGCTGTCTGCTTACAAGCAAGTTGTTTTGAAGCCAGCGTATCAACACCACAAACATAGCACAGAATACAGAAGTTTGTGCACCCTACCTACCTGAACCTTCATCAGTAAAAATAATCAACGCCAATTAAAACCAATTCAGAAGCAATACCACATGACACTTACACCAACTTTCTCATCTATGAGATGTCTAGCGAGCTCAATCTGTTGGGGAACTCCTCTGATGGTGAATATCCGTACGCTAGGGTCTGTGTTGGGAGGTGGATTTCTTTGCAGCTCCACGTGGGCTCCTGACTGCTGATTTATGCTCTTGATGTTCTCTCCACCTGCAGAAAAGAGAAACGTAAAACTCATTATTTCATTTATATAGAGAGAGAGGATTATCATGGATTTCCAAAGCTATGTCCTACAGCTGGAATAGATTTTCCCCTTACCCTTGTGCCTGCCCTAAGTAGTGAAGGAAACACTATAGTGAATATAGTCGTAATACTTTGGCTCACATCCCCACAACACCCCTCTCCATTTATTTATAAGTGCACCCAGAGACAGTCTTTGCAGCTACTTGCCAGACTTCTGCCTCTTAGTGGGTCAGCCAATGGCACTTAACATCTGAAGAAGGGTATGTGCCATAGTGCCTTTGCACACTTTGCTGGGCTGCTAACCAAATTCAGTATTACGGGCACATATCTTGTGAATAATGGAGACAACAACAAGGACTCTTCCTGCTAATTTACTAATCATCTCTTACCCTTAGGGCCAGATAATCACTACAAATGCAGAAATTATTTTGCAAGAAAAGTAATTGAGACAGATACATTGTTAATTGTATTTTTTTTTTTTTGATTTAAGGCTACATGTTCACTGGCGAAACAGGTGTTTTGTTTGTTTGACAGCAGGACAGCTAATGCGCATTACCTATCTCCCTGTAAAACACTTTTTTTTTTAAAAAGCAGTGAGGACAAAACCTGATCATTTTCCTATAGTTATGCAATGTTCAAGAGGTGCTTTCCTTAAAATCCTATCAGCTCCTGCAGCCACTTCCCACTTGCAATGCAGCACAAATGGCTACACACACTTCTGGAACAATGCAAGGTTCACAGTTGCCAGCCTGTCACTTCACAGCTAGAGTTCAGGCCTGTATACATGAGGAAATTAACCACAATAGCTACTCAAAACAGCTCCCCATGTGGACACTTATCACAGAATAAGTGTGTCCACATGAGGAATTATTCAGGCTCTAAATTCACAGCCTACCTTATTCTGAAATAACTTTCAAGTGTAGACATGTCCTTTAGGTGCATCTTTGGTGCACATATATGAACAGTGAACCAGCTCTCTCAGATAAGTGAGTGCACAAGAGTACTCTTAGGCACGGTGGAGCTAATGAAATCTGGCTTGACTTCGTGAAAAAACTTGCAAGGTCTCAGTCTCTTAATGAAATTTGCTTAACAAAAGCTTCAGCCGATGTTACAATGGTTCAATTCTTCTTTTGGAATTTCACAGAACTTACAGATCAGCGCCACTCAACTGGAGAAAAAGGGGTGGGGGGGGGGAGTTTTACAGCTCCGATTCCTACAGACCTAGATAAGGCCACTAGCTGAAACATACGCTGCAAGGGGGGAGAAAAGGAAACTAACGAGCAATTGAGCATAAAAGTTGATTAAAGTGTATCCATAAGTAGCTTCCCTGTTTTTGCCAGTGTTCCTGAAACCAGCCCTGAACACAACTTCAAGACAAAGTGCAGACATTGAGTACATTTGTTCATTTCATTGTAAAACTTGTGACCTTTTCAACATTCTATACCTCCTTTTGTGGGAGGAAGGGTCACCCCTAGGCAATTAACTCTTTCTAGAAGCATTTTGGGGGATTAGAGACAAGTTTTTATGCCATATCCTTCTGTTTTGCCTGCAAATTACCCTGTGCAGCCAAATAGGAAATCATCCATTTCAGCTGTGATTTGGAAAGTTATGAGAGTTTTGAAACAAGAATTTGGTTTCATTTAAACATGTTAGGATGTGTGCAAAATCAATTGAGAGGCTTGGGGCCTGCTTGTGTGCTCACTAAGCTGCCATATGGAATGGAAGAAAGTTTTACACACTTTTAGCCTGCCTACTTTTGAGCGCATAGAAAGGAAGAGAACTTGGTCTCAGTGACAGATGCTAATGTGATCATTAAAGCAAAGCTATGTATAACCTCTCCTGAGCTCTAAATATCTTCCCTTCTGACTTGATATCCTTGCCCAGCTGTAAATGACCACAATGTATTTAGTTTCAAATTGTTTCCCTAATTAGCATTTCACATTTCATTATGCAAGTTACCAAGAGCAAAAATGTTTAGGAGAAGCTATTAATTGTGGGTCTGGTTCCCATCAGCTTCTTCTTTTACCATTCTGCACCAAGCGAAGGGAGTTATCTCCAGGCTTGTTCATAAAAGGTTTTATGTTTGTTCCTCTAAACACTGCACATTCTTGGGTATCAATTCTTCTTCTTGCCCCCCACCCTCTGACACACCAAAAGTTACTCCCCTCCCATTTGAGATATCTTCTCACTGTGCCTTTGGAGCACACAAATAAGATGAAGCAGCCAACATGATGCTGCAGTGTCGGAAGAAGTTCACCTTCCTTCATAATGAAGTCACCCGCTCGGCGCATGGTGGCTGTCTATAGACTTATTTGGCAGCTTGCTCCATTCTTCTACCTGACGGGGGGCAGAAATGATCCAGGAGTGGCCCCCCAGCTGGACGTGAAATTGTAAAGCAATTAATCAAACCTGCTAAAAGGCAGAGCTGACAAGAGCCGGGCCAGCCACGTTATCTGTCAATATTGCTGTATTTATCATGGAAATCCAGCGGGGCCCCTGAGAGGCTGCAGTTTGTTTCCAGGCACCAGCACACAGAAAAAGCACTTGACATTTGTATGGCTCTCCACTCCACCCTTCACCAAGTCTTTGAGACAAGAAAAGCTGCACCTACCCACCCCTAGAAGAAAAAAATACAAACAACTTTCAGTGAGCCTTCGCTTTTCCTTATTAAGCCACAGAATGCTCACCATGCCCATGTGGAAAAGGCACTGGGGTCAGTTACTGTATGCACTGCAGATACAAAGCTTGTAACAATACGGCCCGAATTCCTCTTCCACCTCTGACCCCCTCAAGAACAGTTTGTAAGGTAACAAGGAATACTGCAGTTACTAACATCTACTCTTTTGTTGACATGATGCTTATGCATGTGTCAGCTTTGGATCCTGTAAAGGAAGGATGGTCCAAAGGTGAGGGACTAGCCTGGAACCTGAGTTCAGGTCCTTGTTCTGCCACAGACTTTCTGCGTGACCTTGGGCAAGCCACTCAGCCTCTCTGTGCCTCAGATTCCCAATAAGACAATGGCGTTAACAGCATTGCCCTGTCTCACAGGATGTTTGTGAGGCTAAACACAGTAAAGATTGTGAGGCCAGGTAAGTACCTAAAATAGTCTAGATTACATGAAATTCAGAGCTTCCACCATGAACGATCCAATTCTAAAGCAGCCTATTTATAGATTCATTAAGTTACTTATAATTTTTTTCCAGTCAAAATAAATAACTTTATTCCAAATTCTTTAATCTTAAACACACTGTCCCCCCCAGGATTATAAATTACTTTACAGCTGTATGATTAACCAACGGAATTTACAGACATTGCTCTAGTGACCCCTGCTGTATTGATACATCCATTTCCACTGTATGTTTTTTTTTTTTTTTAAAAAATTGGGGTTAGTAAGAAGAAAGCCAAGTCCCTACTCGGAGCTGCATTTCCCAGAGTCTTCCTTCACATCAGCCTCAAGACTGTAGCGAACGACTGCAGAAAATGGTTAAAATATAATAAGATTAAGTGATTTCTTCTTGATCCGATGCAGTACAGAATCTCATTCACATGGAAATTTTCCATTAAAGAGCCAACTTGGGACTCTGCTCTTAATTTCTCTATAGACGCAGCCCCTAGAGTTTCACTGGTTGACCCATCCAGAAATTTAGCTTCAATACGCCAAGTGCCACAGAGCTAAACCCCTTATCCCTGGCTAGGCCTAGGTGTTTTAGAATAGAGGATTCCTATTTGGCCATCCATAGGAAAGAGTATTAACCTTGGAGATAACATCCCCACTGACATACAGGTGACAAAAGAGCAACAAATGCAGAAATAGTGGGCATGTGGGAAGAGAACTGACTGACACAGAAGGCTCTGAAAATGTGCCATATCCATTTCTTATCCAAGACTCCCAGGAGACGAAGCTACAGCCATCACTCTCAACAAACAGATAAAACAACAATACAAGTGTAAATACCCCAAGTAAATATTACACAACTTCCAATGTTCAAAGCACTGTACAGTCATTAATAATCAATCCTCTGAAAGCCTCTGGTAAGTGGTCCCATTTTACTGATGGGGAAACAAAAGTACAATGGCTTACACCCACAATCACACAGCAAGACTGGCAGGGCCAGCATTAGAATTCAGGAGCTTCTTACACCTAACCCTGTGTTCACTCCCCCAGATCACAGTGCTTATGTTAAAGAGACAACATTTCTATACATTGTGGAAACCCAAGTTACTTTTCTGTACTTTCTAATGGTTACTGGTAGCTACTGCAATAGTTAAAAATAGCAATGGTAGTTTCCATTATTATATTTTACCATGTTGACAACTTTTCCTTTTGAGAATAACTTTCCTTTGCTTGGTCTCTGTCCTGACAGAATTTTTTGTTGAACGACTGAGCACAGTATCTTCAGCTTTTTCTGAATTATGAGGGAACAAAAGCACTTTTTGCATTGCTAATACATTTTCACTACACTTGTGAATAGGGTTACAGCAAAAAGTCTGAAACTGTTTAGAAAGCCTTAAGGAAACTCTCAAGGGTTTTATTGGAGGTGGGGGAGAGAGAAGAGGAGAAGGGGAAGAGACTGGGAATGGGGAGGTTTGAAGGGAATTAATTTAAAATAACTGAACTTTCTTAAAGCAGTCAGCACGTTCACAGCAGCATCTGAAAAGTCTTAATGAAGGCCAATTCCTTTGCGATTTTCACAGCACATGCATCCTGCCCACTGATAATTGGTATTGAGTGCTGGTACACTTCATGAGAGAAGCTAAATGTCACTGGCACGTGACAAAATCCCCTCAAAACCACACTAGCACCAAGTGCAGAAGAAAATAGTAAGAAAGGAGAAAAAACAAACAGTGCCTCTTCTCTTGAATTCAAGAGAACCACCACACTTCTGGCTGCATTCTGCAAATTCCAAGCTTTTATTTCCAAAGATACATTTATGGCATAGTGATGCCTGTAACAGGGAAGCAGCAATCCAGCCGGGCAGAAAATTGTCTTTGCCAGCAGCAAAGAGGGAATCCACACCTACTCGATTTACCTCAACTCCGGGGATGCTAAAAGCCGAATTGTGACTATTTAAATGCTAACATTAAGCACACAGATAGTTCTTTTCTAAAGAGTAGGGAGAAATTAAATACAAAGTACTTTCATGAGTTATTGTAGTTTAAAAAAAAAATCACCAAATCTATATTCCAACATTATCTCAGGTGCATTGTACCAGTACAGTATTTCTATTCCTGTTTCTAGTTAAATATAGCGTAGTTATGGTGCACACTTTATGAACATGAAGACACAGCCAAGTTACAGTTGCTGTTGGAGCCTTCGCCTTTGGTATTGTTTGACTGGGACACAACTGTTCTAAGAAGGGAACACAAATGTTTCCATTACTTTGGTATACTTGAGTTCAATGACTAGTCAGCAGGTGTTATGCCAACTACAGAAAACTACAGACTCCAGGCATGCTCAGGAGTCCGAGGCACTCATAGGGCACCTGCGCACCAGGAGATGAAATTCAGCGGGTAGGTTAGATCTTGCTGTTTCCAGACAGACTTCTAACTTACAGGTGACTACATAAGCTTGGCTACAGGTAGTCACTTGCTGATCTCCATGCACAAGGAGATACAACATTCGTTCCAACAAGAAGTACCGTGTGATGGAGTGTAAACTAAATACAAGACAAAGTACCACTATAGAAATGCATCGGTTTTGCCTGTCCCCTGGTAAACTTGCTCATTAAACCACTCTGCTAGAAAGGGTCCTTAAAAGGACCTAAATCTTTTCATGAAATAGCTGCTTTGCACAACATGTACACCTGACCTGGTAACTCAGAGTATGACTTTTCTGCATGCAAAAATGCCTAGAAAGTACACTTGTGAGAGATGAGGCATCAGAAGGAAGCGTACAGAAAGCATTTGCCTTACTGGGTGGTTATGCTTACTCGGTTTCTCCTGTGTTGTATGATCATGGTCACTGAACCACCATTTTCCATACTGAAAATACCACAGCCACTCCAGTAACATTTAGGAACCCCCATCTGAGATGGAGATTACATCGCAGAGCGTCATGTCAGCACCACCTACCTTTGCCTATAACAAGGCCACACTTATCAGCTGGCACCGTGTAGGTTATTTCCTGCATCCCTCCAGGTGTGCCAACACTCCAGTCCCCACGACCACGACCTCTTCCCCGGGGTACTGCCAGGCTTCCAAAGCCATCTCGTTCCTTGAAGGGAAAAAAAACCCCAGCATTTCCATCAATATTTTTCCTGACCCCAGTACCTGTACTTCTAATTCGCCACATTAAAAAAAGGCAAAGTAGAGTTTAAACTGCATGATATAATCAATACCACTAATATCACTAAACTAGGGAATTCCTGGCCTTTATCTCCGTATGAGATTCTGAAGCAGTTCAAAGAAGTGCTGTTAACGTAGGTCACAGCTGCCTTCCTGATTCTGTAGGTTTATTTCAGCAAGTAGATATAAATGCACGCCTTCAAACAGAATATCCTTTTATAACTGGCAGGTATGCATGAACTCAAAGTCCTTTTAGTTGCTGGGCTTCAATCTGATCAGGGCAAGTTGCTTAGCTTTCCTTAGAGCAAACCAGAAACCTTAGCATTAATGTACACTGTTTGGCACCAAAGACTTCACAGAAGCCAAAAGTTAACCCTTTCAGATGCCAATTACCTCGAGAACTACTGGAATCCCTCAGCTGAAATACACATTGCTTCAAATCATCTTGAACCTCCAAACAACGTTGTCCAAATTCAAGGAAGCGTAAAAGAATCCAAATGCATGTATCTGCAAAGTAAAGGCCCTCTGCTGTCACAGGCCAATGTCACAGAGGGTCCAAAGATGAAGTGGCTGAGGAAAGGATTTGCCCTAGTATGTAAAGAGGTTTTCAAATCATGAGTAACAGCACTGGGAAGAGCCACAAAAGGCTGTTTTATCCCCCACTGCCTTCCACAAAGAGCAGTGGAGCTTTGCAGCCCTAGAGCCCTTTCAGAACAGCACAAGGATGGGTATCCAGGGTACAGATCCATTAGCTAGAACCTGCAGAAAAGATCCAGGAAGAAAAGAGCTCTTTGTGCACTCAGTTCATGCTCAGCCATTCTGAGCACTTCTCACCCTTATCAAGCATTGTGGTAGAAGCAAGGTTTTCCATGCTAACCCCAACCCTCAATTCCAGGCTTTTCCCCCCCAATCAGGATAGATAAATTTTTTATTTTTAAAGTTAAAATTTTATTTTTTTTTAAATTTAAAATCAAATCTGAATGTAAACAAAATATTAAAGCCTAAATTTATTATATCATCTTAAAATATTTAATATAAAATAAAATGCTGAATCCATGAGCTTGTGTCAAAAACTAAGTTCAAGGCTGCTTTTCTATATAAAAAAGAATTCGGGGAAAACATCTAACGTTTGAGGTCAAGCTTTATATAAATATAGCACAACAGGCTATGTGCTATATTAATGGCCTGATCCTGTAGGGGGCCCAGAGGCTATGCTACTGGGTGCAAGAGACTGGCAAAGTCACCACAGGCATTGGGACTCTACCTCTTCTTCCAGAAGACATCATCATGTGCATCAGGCTCATCCACTGAGCCCACCTGGGTGGTCTCATACTCCTATTTTATAGCTTCTCCCTACCTGAGCTCTGATAGGTTCAAATCTCAAATTAAAAATATTTATGACTCCACCCAACATGGAAACTTGCTCACCAGCTCATGGAAAAATACTGATCTGTCCAGTAACTAGCAGGCCTTGCTTCTGGATGGTTTTGGGTACTTCAAGTAAATGGCCTTGCTCTGTCTCCTTGCATGTATACACAGAGATACAAAAAACAGAAATCCATTAATTTCTCAGCTGCTTCCCTCTGCTGCTAAACAAATAAAATCTAAAAGGCACGTGGGTTACATGAGCAGAAGGCTCAGACCGTGGTTACTACTTTTGTTTTCTGGGAGGTATTGGTGGGGGAAGTTATGTAACAAGGGAGAAGGAGTAGAGTGTCCAACCAGAAAGGAGCAAGACTGATGTCAAAGCAGGACACTGTGGGAATTGGAGTGCAGCCACTAGTGTTGATTTCACCACTGGGGAACTGGAGAAAAAACCTGTCTTGGCTGCAGCTTGTACAAAAGACCCTATTTGGGAACATTTTCAAGAAATTCTTGGACCTCTGGGTAAAAAAAAAAAAAAAAAAAAACATACCAAATTTAAACAGTGCAACAAAGAGATGCAAGGCCTGGTGGTCAGAATGAAACATTATGAAAAGTGTGCCTCAAAAGGCAAAGTCTTTGAAGATGTGGTGGGATGTGTCTGACCCATCGGACTAATTTTTGCACCATTCATATGGACAGCCTACCGTCTTACTATGCTAGTAAATGATAACTTAGATTACTGACATAAATGTGGTTTTTGGGGAGAGATTACTTGTGAATTTCAAAATGTGTTCTCAAAAGATAATTGGCATGTTTGTTGTGGGAGTATTTATCAATTACTTTTTTACTGTTATTGCTGGACTTCTGACTTTTTTTTTTATTACTCAATATAATCAAACATCCCAGGTGAAGATTTCCTATTTAAAAGTAAAGATTTCAGGTATTAACTTCAACATTTAAAAAATACCCCCCCCCCCGAACTGTTTCAGTATGTTGCTAGAGATAAGGGTTTAAATAGATTCGACAATCTTATGATTTATTTTCTCTATAAATTTATTCTAAACCCAGTTTTATATCTTTTAAACAGGTGGTACAAACAGCCGCAGAAGGAAATCTCTCATTTACAGTCTTTCTTCACCATCCCGTAAAACTACAGCTGAGTTCATAATCAGGCCCTGATTCCACAGATGAAAAAATGTCTTGGTTCATTTATGCAACAAATTCTCCCTTTCCACTTGTTCAGAACTAACATTTCATTGACTTGGTTCATATCATTACGACGAGGCTACACTACACCCAGCAGAGGAGACATTGCTGGATACAGTATACAAGAAGTAAATTGAAGAGTTTGCAAAAAAAAAAAAAAAAAAAAAAATTGATGAAACATTTGTTAATCCAAGTCTTGAAGGGTGGAGCAATGTACACAATGATCCAGTAATATGCGCTTGCGAGACAAAAGAAGATGGGGTTTCTATCCTACAGAAACTATTGATACACCAGGAAATGCCATGCAGCTGAATACTTAAAAGTTGCAGCAAGCTACAACACACTGAACAAAAATTCAAGTGTCAAATGCCTAGCATTGTCACAGACAATGCTGCAAATATAGGCAAAATGAGAAGAAATCTAAAGGATAATGAAGGGAACCTGAAACTTGTAACATATGGGCGCAGTACCTGTTCGGATGCAGCGCTCATTTGAAGACTTAAGTACAACTCCAGGAATAAAGAAAAATCTTATGGAAATATTTTTGCAATTTCAACCACCACCTTGCTTCAGTTTCACGGATGAGAACAGGAGGATCCAAACAAAGTCTCTCCCGTGATGAAATGATGGAATTCAGTGGTTGATTGTTTTGATCTATTTAGTAAGAACTGGCCTATTCTAATAATAATTTGTGAAGCAAATAGTGACAAAATAGATGGAACTATCACAGCCAAAGCACTCGGACTAAAGAGAAATGTAGAAGATTCGCTGAATATACAGAAGCCTATTTCCATAGCCTTGGACAAACCGCAGAAAGATTGCTGATCATTTAGGTGTAAATGTGAAACATGTTTTGATAAGAGAAGCATATGTATCCAAAATATTGAAGGTTATTTTGTTTAACAAATATAAATGTTACAATGATGTTTATTTTTATTTAAATTCCAGTTACCATCCTAATGCAGCATGATGCAAATCATGAGCAAAACGTTAATTAGCTAAGTAAATAAGCAGTATATTATTCACCATTTTCTTCTTATACAAAAAATTTACAGTTCAGCATCTGACAATATTAAGCTATTCGAGAACTAAATGGATGTGCTTGAGAGACCGTTCATAGTTGAACCACCACATGGTTAAGTGGCATCAAGGATAGCAAAACACTCTGAAAGTGACACTACAGTACTCTAATGGGTAGCAGCACAAATGACCTGCTGAAAAGAGAACATAGCTGCCTACTCAATACCCTTTATTCCTTCTTAGACAGTGGCCTATAGTCATACCACCATGTTTACTATGTACTTCCCATAACTACCTTTCCCATTCTCTATTAATATAAGTGTTTGCCTCATGGGAGTCTACAGAACCCACCTGTGCTGTGAGAATAAGCTCATTGATGATATGAGCTGCGTGCTGACAACGATCAGGAAGCCCCATGACCTGCGCGACTCTTTCAGGACTAATCCCATCATCTGTGGAGGGAGAGGTGACAAAGACTTAATTAAAAAGGGAAAAAGGCCCACCCACCAAATGAAGCTTCCCTCCCTTATGGCCATAGCCAATGTTTTCCCATAGGTAGATCTGTTGCGTCAGACCTGCCATCTTCTCCACACCTTCAGCCCTTCCCCCAACCCACCTTCAAACCCATGTTGATCATCTGAGAAGGGTCTAATAGTGGAAAGGTAACACTTTCACATGCAACATGATAAACCTTGAAAGAGATTATCCTATTAAGAATATAGCAAAGGTAGCCAAGTGACCTAGAGGAAATTATTTGAATTCGTCAGGTCCTGATCCCTAAAGGCCAGGAATATCCTGGAGTACTTGAAACAAGGATTTTTCATAATCCAATTCTTTGGATCAATTAGCTACAAGACCAAGACATTGCTGCCATAGTGTCTAATGTTTTGAAAAATGAGGTGTATACAATTTCTTTCCAGTCTCAGGCAACAAGCAGAAAACCCCTGTAGAAACTGCATGAGGAACCAAGGAGGTGGTATGTCATTCTAAATCGGCGTTAGAAAGGGACACTAAAGCTATACCTACACTGCATACCATACAGTGGCACAGCTTTGGTAGTCACTCTTTGCCCGCAAGAGAGCTCTCCTGCCAGCAAAATAAAACCACACACAAAAAGTGCTGTCCATACCGGCGCCTTTTGTTGGTAAAACTTGTGTCAGTTGGGGCATGTTTTATTCACACCCCCCAACTGACAAAAGTTTTACCAATCAAACTGCAGTGTAGACATAGCCTAAGTAACTACAAGCAGACAGAAAACTAGCTGCTGTAGATTAGCACTAAGCAATAAAACTGGGAAGTCCCTGCTTTGCAGAACGATCAGAAAACAACAGACCTTTGTTCTCACACAAACCTGGTTTAAATTGAATCCTAACGCCAGCATCATTCTGAATCTTTTTGATCATTTCTCCATTCCTTCCTATTACGATTCCAACAGCAAACCTGGGCACAGAGACCTGATGGGAAAAGCAAAGCAGTGTGAAAACTCAGAACTGGAATATATTATACTTGTTTTACGAGAGGTATATTCATCCCGCTTACGTACCATGTCAGGTCAAATGAAGCAGCTCCAGGTCTTATCCCTCTTAAGCACAAGTGTATGGGCAATTTTCAATCCTTAATATTTCCACTGGCCATAAATCCCTTCCCCTATCAAAATTAGCCTTCTGCATTACAAGAATGGCACTTCCAAAAAACAATTTTGGAAGAGATGGAAGTGCCACCCGTAAGTCCAAACAAATGCCCTCTCTGGAAAGCTGGTGAGCCTCTTCTGGTGGATGGGTGCGATATATTTAAAGGCAGAGTATTGTGAAGGAAATAAATCTCACTGGCAATGTTTGAAGTTAAATGGTCTCCATCTCTCACCCTAAGGAAGTAACCACAGCACTTGTGAAAAGAACATACCTCTATACTGCCTCCTCCCATTCTAGAGCTGAAATCGCTTCGTACGCCTCGGAAATCTACCTGATCTTTCTCTCGGATGATCTCCAGTACCATTTCCCTTGCTTGCTGTGGGGAAAAAATTATGGTTACCTTTTAACTCATGTCTATCCCACTTCCCATATTGGTGCTCAGAGCCACAACGATTAGGCAGCATCAAGCAGAATTGCTTCCTATATTAAGCAGACTGAAATTCCTTCACTTGGGATTTCTTTCACCATTTTAATGGAGTTCTGTTTTGTATTGCATTCTCCCTTCCTCATTAACAATTTGATAGCTTTTTAGGAAGACGATCCCCATGTGCAATTGTTTAAAATGTCTTAAAAAAACATGGACATTTGTTTCTAAAATATAATCTTAATTGGGATTTAAGGAAATTAAAGACCCTTGCTGCTGAACAGAACTCAAACTCACACATGCTATGGCAGAAGCCATGATGGCACATTAAGCTGCAAGCCCACTAGAAGATGGGGGGGAGGAGACAGGAAAAAGAAAGAAAAAATACTAACTACCAAACACGGTGAAAAGTAAGCATCGGAAAACAACCCTGGTAATCAATGAAGGTATTCCTACACGAGTGAATAATCTTGTGTTTGTTTCTGAAGGCCCTTCACAAGCTACTATATAGCCCAGCTAGTGAAAGTGTACATTGCTAACAAACCTATAGTAGCCACCATTTATAGAAGTTACTTATTAAAGCTACATATCAAACTTTAGGCTCCAGGTGTTACCTAAAGCAGCACTGCCGATATTTGGTGATTGTGTTAATAGGCTATAGGGGAGGTTGTCCCCTCAACCTTTTTCTGAAGTAGCTATCACAAAAAAGGTTGACATGGAAAGAAATAAAGTTATTGGCATGATTTAATACAAGTCTGCCATTCTCAGAATTATCTGCCAAGTGCAACTATTGTAGCATCCAGAGTTTGTTAGATGCTCAAGGATCTATAGAGTTTGTTAGGTGCTGTGCAAATGTACAATCCCTGCCCTGAAGGGTTTACAGTCTAAGATCCCTTAATTCTGATTTGCATGGGATTTACTGCTCAGGAAGAATATGGAAAATATGCTGAAGCACAACCAGCAAGGCAGACAGAGAGGGCAGAGTATAAGTGACAAGCAAAATACAGTTTGGTTGAAAATGTAAGAGTGCTTTTAAACTTGTCTTACAGATCTACACTTTTGTAATGTTATGTTTAAGTAGTCTGTGAATCATTCTTAAAATTGAAAGCTGTATTACTAGCTAGATACATCTAGGAGTGGAAGAAAGGATATTGGTGGTGTTCTTCAGGAAAGACCTGAAAAACCCTATCATTGTAAGGGTTTCTAAAAGGCAACCAGACACTCAGCTCCCAAAGAAAAATAAAAAAAAAAGAGTTGGGTGCCTAATGCTTCTGAAAGATCTCACTCATTGTTTCTATTCTTGGGCAGGAACTGAAAATCTAACTTTAGCTGTTGGGTGCTATCTGGTGCAACAAACTGCTGTACCAGCCTTTTAATGTCTTGAGAGTTGTCTAAATTTAGATTAGCAAGCCAGCCTCTAGTAAAATGTGTCAATTTCACAGAGGCACTTGATAAGCACAAATTGCTATAACTAGTAGTTCTAAACATCCACTATGAAGCATCCAACCACCTCTGATGGGATCATGGGATTAAAGCTCTGAAGTCACGATTATACATTTTAAGTAGATGTAAGTAGACCTAACACAATAGAGCCCCTGGATACAATTGCAATATAAATATCGAATACGCTTAACCTTTGGTGCCAGGAGTTGTTCTGCTTTCAGATTACAAGTGCTACCTGGCTGTCTGAAGTATTAAACGTTCTCATTACACTAGAGCCTTACCTGTAGCATGGGTGTCAGCACCTACCTTCATCAGCAGATATTTAGAATGAACAGTGGTCATCTTTTTCTAACAAAGCATCCACAGCTTTATTTAACTCCACTCTATGCTCACAAGCACCACCAACAATTCCACCGTCTAAAGGTTCTCTTAGTGCAATTATGCAGAATCACATGAAGTGTTTTTACTCCATACCTGTACTTTAAAAGCATCTCCAGTAATACGGAGAGGTTTATCTGCTCCCGTTGGCAATGGGCCATCTTGGATCATAACCATTTTCACGCCTGTTCGCTCCTGCAAAAGCCACACAACACTTTAATAAGCATGGTCCCTAAACAAGAGGGAACAGTAGGTATCCAAACTTTGGTCACTAAACATTTATATGGATCAGATGAGCAGCCTTCCAGCATGCTATTTTTAAAGCAATCTATAATACTATTTTATGAAGACCCCATTGTTCTACAGCCTAAGCACAGGACTGCAAGGAGGTACGTTTCTCACACCACATTTTAGTGCAGAGACAACTGCAAACAGAGAATCCAACTTCTGTCTTTCTAGCCAGGTGTAACAGTGAAATAAGAACCTCTCTAAACACACGATTACACAGCGTATCAGACACCTTTGGGTGATACAGCCAAAATTAAAGCTCTCAACAGAAAATCACAATTATTATCTTGGCATAAATGTACTACTAAGACCTTTATAGCCTTTAAAGATTTGTAAAATATAAACAGAAAAAAAAATACACCCAGGAACACTGATTTGCACAGAGATGTTTTCTGTGGAGAGGGGTGGAGGGAGAGAAGAGGAGATTAAATACCAACTTCACCCACAGAAGAAGTGATGAATTTGATGAAGTGTATCCTGGGGAACAACAAAGCAGGCATTAAGCACCTTCACCAGGGCACCTGAATCCTCACCTGGGACACCCTTTGCTATGCCAGATGAGGGCCCCTCCTAAACAGTGCATACATCTTGCCCCAGCTGCTTCTCTTATGATGCAGACAAATATCCACTAGGACAAGCTCATTCCTTTTGTAACTCAGGGCTGGATTAGAACCCAAATCGCCAAAGGTGAAAGGCAAACATGTTAACCTCCTACAGCAGGCACTAGAGGCTCTTTATTTTAAAGCACTCTGCCTTGATCTCTATCAGGTCACATACCACCTTCTTAAGTTGTTGTGAAGTGAATGGATGGAACACCAAGCTCACATACTACCAGTGGCACATGCACTACAGTTTGTGAACCCCTAATCTAGAGGAACTTTGCTGGGGGAAAGTTCCTTGAAGTAAAAACATCTTGCACACCTGCAACTGTTTTATTGTTTCGCCTCCTTTGCCAATGACTAGACCCACTTTGGATGCCGGGATCAGAATCTCCTGGATCGTACTGTTGCCATCAACATCGTTGTGAAAGCCAGGTCCATTCCGACAGCGATCCACTATCTGCCCCAGCAGCCTCTTCGCTTGTCTTTGAAAAGAAGCAAGGAAAACCACCATTAGACAATGTTTCATCTGCCCAAGAAATTAAGAACCACTGGAATGAGAAACGTTTGGGGAGAGGAGAGAAGTGAAGAGATGAGTAGAAAAATCATGGTTAGCACAATGGCTTTTATGCTTTGGAACACCAATTCCCCTTCACAACACTTATCAGCACTTCGATTTCTAAAAAGTGGAAAAGGGAGGAAGCAGTGCATCTTGACACCTTTGATGCTTACACATTTTTAAAGCATTGGCTTCACCACAGCTTGGGTGTTCCACATTTTAAGTGGAGTCAAGAAGAACCTGTAATGCCTAAACTCCCAATTTTATTGTTAATATCAATCTTTGTAAATCGCATCCACAACCTCACTTCCTGACTGAGGCAGGCAAGGAGCACTGCTCTGACACAGTAACACAGCAGGTTACACCACTACCTCTGATCTGACAGAGTCACAGGTGAATCCCTTCTTCTCGGCCTGCTCTCCCGCAGCAACACTGGCAGGGTTTGCTTGCAGCCTCCCATCCTAGCTAGGGCTGCTAAGGCTGTATAGAAAATGGGGAAGGGGCCTCGTAGCAGCTAGGGCAGGGGTTCTCAAACTTTTGTACTGGTGACCCCGTCACATAGCAAGCCTCTGTGTGCGACCCCCCCTTATAAATTAAAAACACTTAATATATTTAACACCATTATAAATGCTGGATGCAAAGCAGGGTTTAGGGTGGAGGCTGACAGTTCGCAACCCCTCATGTAATAACCCTGCGACCCCACAAGGGGTCCCAATCCCCAGTTTGAGAACCTCTGAGCTAGGGCAAGAGACTAAGTACTGCTTGTGAAAGCCGGTGGATAAGGCCAGGAGACTGCTCCCTGGCAGCTTTATAATGGCTGAGCTGACTGGCAGTGGCTTTCCATCTTCATGTTAATTGCCGTCACCTACCTGCCCCTTTCTCCTCACTGAAGAGGATGGAGCCAGGCCAGCAGCCATGCATTTGCACTTGGGTGGTGTTCTTCCTCTCTCCTCCACTTAGCAGCCAACCATCCCACACACATCAGGACTCTGCAGCTCACAGTGCAGAGGGAATTGTCCCCTTAGGACACATTCCCCCTGGAGTGTCAACTCACGGGGTGAAGGTCTGATGGCCTGCATCCAACAGCAGAGCATCACCCCAACCTTGGGCCTCAATCAGGAAGCGAGGCAGGAGCTGGAATTTCCAGGAGTAGATTTCAGATTTGAAACTAACAGTTGGGTTCTTGGTTGTTTTAAAAACAAAAAACCAAAAATCACAAAACTAATCTAAAGTATTCATAAAGCCCTTAAGTTATTTTTTTTTATGGAAAAAGTAAGAAAGATTAAAACAAACAGAGGGCATATTGAAACACAGAGCATCAACTGCCCTCTGTTTTAATTGTCTTCCTTACTCTGTCCATTAAAAAAATTTATTCAAAATTTAAGGGCTTTATGAATACTTAAGATAATCATTCATTTTTTTAAAAACCACCACCCAACTGTTAGGAATATTCCTGTTATTGAGCCTTCTTCCTCATTCAGCTTCACAAGTCTAAAGAAGTGGGATCACTTGCGACAGCCTTGGATATGAGCGTGTCTGCTGCGTATTTCAGAACTTTTAGGTGTTAAGAAGATCTGCTCTTACCCATTTTCCCCAAGTGTCTCATCAGGCATTACAGCTTTTTAGTATTTTGCTCTTGTTCTGAAATATCCTTCGCTAGAGGAAAAAAAATGCCTCAATATCAGCAAAACCATATTGTTTGCCCTATAATGTGTGCTTGCCAATTACACTTATTCTGGTTCAATGCTTGCAGAATTATGGTAGAGTGAGGGGTCTTAAGCATCTTAGATCTCATAGGAACAGAATAGTGAAAGTCTTCTCTTGAGAGAGACAGTCTTTGTGCCGATGTATTTTTATTAATCAAAATGCAACTCAAAAGATTTCCAGATGGATTTTAAAAAACCCACCTACCCAAAGGCTGGGGAGAGAAAGAGCAGCTCCATATGTTAAGTGTGTTCCTGTAAGCCTGAGGATCCTGGATCCAGTCCCAGCAGGAGGTCCTCAACTGGTTTGTGAGAGTCTCAAACTCAGCTCCTAGGAAGGGGGAGGGAGGAAACACTGTCCCTAAATTTTCTATAGGCCTAAAGAATAGAAACCCCTGCTGGATTGCCAAATGTGTGTCTACCATGCAGGGACCAGAGTTCAAATATTCAGTTCAGTCCTTCGCTTCTGGCTGGCAGCAATTTGGAGGAGGCAACCAGGTGGATCTCATGCTGCTCTGGAGCAACACCTCCCGTTTATTCAGGAATGCAACTGACAGGCTCAGGGAGCCTTGTGCAGCCCCTCTTCATCTGGAAGGATGGCTCTCTCAGTAGCAGTGGGAAGGTGGAGGGGAGAAGAGTGATCTTTAATGGCTTAATTTAGTATCCTGGAAACTTGCAGTTAGTCAACTGCATCCTAAGTGCCCTAAGAGCAACTCTGTGAAGTGAAATTCTGCGGGACTTCTGCAGCGGGTTCAGCAGACTAACTGGAAAAGCCTTTGATGAGTAAACATCTCAGTGTTAGACCAAGTGGTTCTAGAGTCTGGTGACCCTAAAACTTCTATAGGCCAACCAAATAGCAGCTCTGAGAGAACGAACAAAGAGTGGTAAGGAAGAGGGAAAGGAAAGAGAGAAAAAGAACAAAACAAGACTCACTCAATGCTCTCTGGTGTTCCAGTGAGCACACAGGGCCTCTCGGGCATCCCGCCGCTGTCTGAAGGGAACAAGAACATGACAACAGGGACTGGATATTTCACAACTCTTGAATGGCCAACAGAAGTCAGCCAAGTAGGCAGATACAAGCAGCCTAGACATAGCCTACACAAGTAGCTCTTTCATGTTTAAAAGAGGCAGTAAAATCTACATGATCCATTACGGATTGCACGTTATAAGAGGGTGGTTAGAGACAGCCAGTCTCAAGAACAAAGTGCAGCCTCAAAGTACACACAGTACTTGCGTGAAGCAATCAGGTTCTATACCCGATTTGAACTCTTGGCTGCAATTCATTATAATTATGTATCTGGAAATAAAGCAAATAGTTGCCAAGTATCTTATTTATCCTTCAATCACCCTGCACACTCACTCCTGCTTGAGTATTCAGTCTTGCGCCTGTGGCATCTTAGACTGATATAATTATGGTGTTTTCCTACACTTAGTACAACTATATATTCCATGTTTGCTTTCTTTTAAAGTGTCACACTCCTAGTAAACAAGTCGTTACATGCAATTCAATTGGATTAAAAAAAACTGGACAGCTGCTTCAGTGACCAAAGGGCAGCACTAAAATGTTCCCTTTGCACATAAAACATGTTAATGAGAATTCAGAGATATCCAGGATCAACATATTTCAAAGACAAAATGGATGTTTCCTTTATTTTTAAATCTCCCCCTGCCAATTAAGATTAAGAACCCAGAAGATAATATTTTGCAGTAACTATATTCCTCCCCATGTAGTAACACACTTCTGTTTTCCCTTCGGGGAAACAGACTATCTTCACAAAAAATAGCATAAAGCAAGAATATGCAGCATACCACACCAGATTGGTACTGTCTCCTTTTTAGTTTGAGATGGATCCGATCAGGAGCAACTCCCAAACTCTTGAAATGTCAGTTTCCAAAAACTGACAAGATTATGCAATTAAATACAATCCACATCCGATTTCTCCAAAGAACTGCCACTGGAAGACAGCCCTGAACAGGAGCATTTCCCATCTCTATAGGGAACAACATGGACCATCCTTTAACACTTAAGTTGCATCTGCTTCTTGATTAGAGGTGGTCCCCTCATTTTGCTCCCAGAAGTAGCTAACAGGTCTGTTTTCTGTGTTAGTATGGAGGTCAGTCCCAGAACAGAACTCCCTTGTGCATCATGCGATAACACACATGAATGTGATGCACAGCCAGGTCTCCACATCTATTGGACATGCCATATTTCAATGCCATGCCCTGCTACTTGTCCACTACACACAGAAGCTCTTACCTGGAGCAATCTGAATTTTGCAGCCAGACTCCGCCTGGATCCGTGAGATCTGTTCACCGCCCCTGCCGATTACTGAAACAAGTCCAACCAGTGTCAATTTACTGTTGTCCTAGCCAAGAGCAGAGTATCTGCTCCCTTTACTCCACTGCAACTGGCAGTAAAGGGGAGACTGTATTCCAAAACTGTAAAACAGGCCTCCCTATACTCTGGTACACAGAAAACCAATGTTAGGGTAGAATCCTTACATTTTTGCTGAATTCTAGTAATTGTATTTCCTTGTACATACAAGTCTTACACTGAAGTGGGAATACATGGTAGGTAAAAATAAGTCACTAAATGGAGCCAGGACAGGAAAGGCGTTTTAAGGTTATTGTCCTAGGACAACCTGAATCTCAGGTCGGATAAGAAAACATGGCTGTCCTCATAATTTTGCAGCCAAAGCACAGGTATTTGGGTTGTTGCTTTTTTTTTTTTTTTAAATAAAGAATTCACTGCCCCTCCTTCAAGAGCATGTCACTGGTTTGATCTACGCTTGAATACACCTGGGTTTTATATTGAAGTGTCATATCAGACCTCAAGCTGAAAGTGAAAACTGGCCTCCCTTAGATCCTCCGTATCACTGAAAGATGACTGTTTCACACTGTATAGTAGGGAGAGAACATGCACGGCCAGTCATACTCTTCCCAAAGAGTAATACGGAGCACAGCTGCAAGTCAGCCAAGTCTAACAGGCATGATTGGGTCAACATTCTCTCAGCAGAGGGCCCTCAACTGTGGAACTTGCTTCTGTTAGTTCCTGTCTGAGCTTGAATCTTTATTACCCTCTTTAGTATGTGGCATGAAGCAACTTTTTTGCCCAGACCTTCTCCTCACGGAACTACAGAACTACCTTTGGAATGGCCAGCACCTGGCCCCCTAAAAGAGATTGGGGTGGGAGGGCAGAAAGAGTGCTGCTCCTTTATAAGAAACTGACAAATGAATAAAGAACTGAGCCAGGAAGAGTGTCTTCAATTTCAGCTTCAGGTTAGACATCCTGGTCCATCTGTCTATGTGTAATGGCAGTAAACATGGATTGTTATTTCCCTTTTCACACACTAAGCAGAGCATTTGGGGTGATGCTCCTTTACCAGAAGAGATGACATGCTGGAATCCGAAGGTTATGGAACATGCTGTGGCATGACTAGTCATGACAGCAGTAGGATTCCCTTGAAAGGGGAAACAGTGAACAGCTGGAGGAACACAGGAATCAGGGTGAAGTGTGTGAGAACATCGTCAAGGGTGCAAGAGAGTGAGGTGAAGGAGAGAAGAAGAAACAATCAGAAAGAAAAAGGAGAGAGAAATCCACCAGTGCAGGAAAGTGCACCCCAGTTATTTCTTTCTGCACTGAGTGTACTAGGGATTTGTAAAAATTCAACTTTCATTTTAAGTGTTTAAACGCTATTTCTCTCCTCCCTCTTCCCCAATCCCCACTGACAATAGCGTACTTAAAGGCAGTAACTGGTTCTGGTGACAGGCAAATGGACTCATTTGTGGTAAACCATTACGTAATTTGGTCTGGGGAATCTTACAGCCAGAGTTGCCAGAACAGTACATCTTCAGATGTGTCTCCTCGGCCTCCCCAAACTCCAAAAAACCCTATTCCAAATTCATCACTATAAAACCCTTACCAGCAAACAGGTAGTTTATATCTGGGTTTTTAAGTGCAGGGCATTGTGGCTGACCCTGTTTAATTTGCCCTTACTGGGGGATGTTATTAATAGGCAAGTTTTTTCACAGCCAGTAAATTCACAGTGGCATTGATTGAAGTTATGAGTCTTATTCCTCACCCACCACAATAAGCACCGTTCCTGAACAGAATGTACATTTAGAAACTGAATTTAGAACTAAAACATCCAGGATACTTACTAAATCCAACCATTTTATCAGGCACTTTGAATTCTTCTGTTATTACTGTCCTAAAAATGGAGATTCAAATAGTCACTGCAAAGAACAGTTTAGTAGACCACCTTTGTCCTCCCACAAAAAAGTCAGCCACAGAGTACAAAGTTTTGTACAGAAAAGTAAACACTTCAGCCATAATCAAAACCATTTGGGTTGGAAGTGATCCCTAGAGGGTCATTTATTTTACCCCCTTTCTTTGTGGAAGAACTGGGTTAGTAATTCCTAAACTTGGATAGATTTTAAATGTACACCTTGATTAGCTCCACTTAAGCAGATTCCATACCTCCTTTGTCTGTTCTTGTAAATCTTTTTCTAAAATGGAACCTCAATTTTCCATGATGCAGCTTAAGACCATTACTTCTTGGTCTGTCCTTATTGCATTAGACTAACTGGTCCCTGACCTCTAATATCCCTTCATGTATTTGTAGACAATTATACCTCCCCTTGACTAGAGTCTCTGGAATTAACAGAAGCAGTTCTCAACTCTTCCTCATAGGTCTTAAATTTTCACAAAACGTTTTATCATTTTTATTGCTCTCTGGACACTCCAATTTGCCTATCTTAAAATGTGATGCCAAAATCTAAAGTTTTCCATCTAAGGCCTAATCAGTGTCGAGTAGAGCAGAATAATTACCTCGCTTGTTTTCCACGATACTCCTCTTAAACACAGCCCAATGAATACGGCATTTGCCATTTTTATTAGCACTTGATTCAAGTGAAGCTTGACAGACACTTTCCAACTCTTCATACATTGGAAGATGCACAATATCCAATTTGTTTGACACCCCTGAAAGCAATTAAATATCTTTGGAGGAAGCTCAACATAGGTTTCTAATGAGGCCTCTTGCGAGATCTTATGACACAGTTTGCATTATAACAGCCATGGGAAGAATAAAAATATGAATTTCTAAACTTTTCCCCAGCTGCGCCATAGATAAGTACTTATGACTGAGGACCTAATCCATAATACGATTACCTACCGCAGCATTATATTGTCCCACTCATACTAGAGTTAGAATATGGGTCACCCTTACTATCAGACAGCAGCGTGATGCCATGGTTCAATCCTGTATTATAAAAGGGTCCCCGAGTGAATTAGTGGTGGTGAAAGAGTGCTAATTGACAGCTTAAAGAATGAGGTCCTCTGTTTGGAAAGGGAACAGGCACAGCAAGGGTCTACCAACTGTTCTAACATCACACTTCAACCTGGGTGCAATAGTATCACTTCTAAGTACTGGGAGGTTGAAAGTATCCATATCCATTCCTTGCCCTTTCTGCTGAGCCCTTAAACAGGGGGATTTGTTATGATGATAGTGTGCTGCCACCAACCTGGAATTTAAGGGCTTTGAGCAAGAGGCAACTTCTGAAGTGAAATCACCACCACTCTTTACAGAAATACAAGATTCTAAAAACCAAGCATGACTTAAGACATAAAAGCTTATGCTCAAATAAATGTGTTAGTCTCTAAGATGCCACAAGTACTCCTTTTGTTTTTGCGGATACAGACTAACATGGCTGCTATCCAAGACGTAAGACACAGCATCCTTTAGAGCCAAACTATGCCATGCCTGGTAAGGAGTCATCCGAGGGGTCATATTTTACCAACAAAATGAGAAACCTCAATTGCCAGCTTAACACTTCTGATTCCTCTTCCACTGCCAAAAAAGCATGTCGTCATTTTCTTATGCCCAGTCCTACAAAGGTAGATTAAGCCAAATCCAAGCCTTCCTTACAAAAATGAAAAGGAGGACTTGTGGCACCTTAGAGACTAACAAATTTATTTGAGCATAAGCTTTCGTGAGCTACAGCTCACTTCATCGGATGCATTTGGTGGAAAATGCAGATCTCCCCTCTGCATTTTCCACCAAATACATCCGATGAAGTGAGCTGTAGCTCACGAAAGCTTATGCTCAGATAAATTTGTTAGTCTCTAAGGTGCCACAAGTACTCCTTTTCATTTTGCGAATACAGACTAACATGGCTGCTACTCTGAAACCTTACAAAAATGTGAGTTCTTTTTTCCAAGTGTGCAGTGTCTCGGAAAGGATAGGCAAAAACTGCAGTCTGGAGAAAAACAGAGCCTATAGTTTTCCACATTCTCAACCTCTGACTTCCTAGCACTCTAGTACAGATGGTGGATCAATAAACAATTAGAATTGATCAATAAATAATAAAACATAACCCACTGCTTACCTTTGATGTACCAGGGCCCCTAACTGGTTACCTACTGTGGCAGAGAGAGGAAAAAGGGGAAAAAAAAAAAAAATCAAAGCATTAGTACGGATAAACTAACTTCATCCCTACAGAAAGAGTTCTTACCATTTCATCAAAAAAAGAAAAAAGCAAAACGGTAATTTAGGTTCAATGGCTGAAATGAATGCATTATGTGGTAAGAAACAGGAGGGGATTTCTTGATCAACACAGTCTACAATCCAGTGTCCAACTGAACACAGGATACAAAATTGATCTGGATCTCCCCATGCTGAGAGTCATGGGAGAAAATCCTGCCAGCCCAAATCCCTGTAACTTACCTCCCCCGCTTCCCAAATTAAACCCAATGTAAAGATCAAGCAGATTTTGGTACATATTAAATTTAAAAAAATCAAAAAGGCAAAGCAGATTTTGAGATTTAGTTTAATCAGAAGCATTAGAGATCACTTGCACATACTTCTCTCTGTATCTCTTATCTGTGCTCCATGGAGCCCACTTAAACGGATACCTGTTAAAGGAATAGGTCTGTTAAGTAACCTTGTGGCACCCACATTGTATCCTTTTATCACATTTCTACTGAATACACACATTTCAGCCACACTTACATTGTCAGCTGGTGGCTCATCTAGGATTACCCCTCACCTCCTCAACTAACCTTCCGCAACCAGACAATGTTTTTGCTATTCGTTTCATGCCCCCTCCCAGATTAATTTTTCCTCCAGAAGTTACTGTAAAAATATGGTGCAATTACAGACAGGGGCCCACTGCAAAGTAGGAAAACATTCTGCAAAGCTTCCTACAGGACTTCACCTGTAGGAAACATACTAAGAAGTGGGCCATTTGCTCCTAACAACTAGAAGACCATTTTGATTATCTTACTGTGATGATAAATATTTTGTTCCAAACTTTTTAGCGATAACTTTCACATTCTTTGATCTGAAATAAGTTGTCACTCAGCTGATGAAAATAAGAAAACTGATGCATCTCACATTTTTCAAATATAATAAGAGTATTGTTTTGCAGTGCTGCAGCCATGTTGGTCCCAGGATATTAGAGAGATAAGGTGGGTGAGGTAATCTTATTGGACTAGCTTCTGTTGGTGAAAAGAGACTAGCTTTGAGCTTACACAGGGGTCTTAAGGGCCAGGAAAGGTGCTCAAGGCAGGTCTACACTAAAAATTTACATCGGTGCAGCTGCGCCGCTATAGTACATCTGGTGAAGACACTAAGCCAATGGGAGAGAGCTCTCCCACTTTGGCTTAACTCCACCTCCGCGAGAGGGTGTAGCTATGTTGGGGGGAGGTTCTGACAGGGTCTAGGGATGTAAATATTGTTTAAAAAGTTATTTAACAGATTAAAATTATACTGTTTAAACGGTTTCCCGATTAAAGGAAGAGGGGCTTGGGAGTTGCTCCAGCCAGCCAGCATCTGGCCAGCCTGCGTGGGGTTCCTTGGGTTGCTGGCCTGGTCGGCCTGGGGTTAACCATTTAGACTAATGCTAACCAATTAATATTTTACATCCCTAACAGGGTCCCACTGCAAAGTAGGAAAAACATCCTGCAAAGTGTCCTACAAAACTTCACCTGTGTCAAACACACTAAGAAATGGGCCATTTACTCCTAACTAGAAGACCATTTTGATTACGTTGGTTGTGAAGGGTATTCGTCATCACTGGAGCAGAGAGAAGTGCAGATTTTGCATCTGTTACGGCAGGGTCTGACGCTGCTTTGAGTTGGTATGTCTTGGACTGTGAAGACCTTGCTTCTGATGAGCACTGTGGGGTTGGAGGGTTGTTTGAAGCAACACCCTGTCATAACAGATGCAAAAGTTGCAGACATATTTCCACCCTTACGATGACCAATACTCCCACAACATACATTTCAAGATCCATAGGTCCTTCACATGCCTATAACATGTGGTATACCTCTGCCAGTGCACTAAATGCCCCAACAGCAAATACCTGGGTGAAATTAAACAATCACTACGCTCTCAAATGAACTCGGGGAGGGAGGGGAGGAAAAACAGACAAGACAAGACCACCATATAATCAGCAGGCAAACACTTTTCACAGAATGATCACTTCGTATATGATCTCTCAGACCTCATTCTCAAAAGGAAACCTGCACAACACCTTCAGAAGACTAGCCTGGGAGCTTAAATTCATAACTTTGCTAGACACTACACGCCATGGATTCAAAGACCTTGGATTTATGGCTCATTACAACAATCTGTGTGACCTGCTAACCCTCCTTTGTCCTGACTGTGGGGGTGTTAACTGCCCACCTCCCCTTAAATGATCTTTTGTAACATGTTCCTCTTTGTATTTAACTGAGACACTGAGTACCTTTCCCAGAACAGAAGACAAGCTCTGTGTAAGCTTAAAAGCTTGTCTTTCACCAGCAGAAGCTGGTCCAAGAAGAGATATTACCTCACCCACCATGTCTCTCTAATAGAAAAATGCATAAAATCTGTGACCAAACATACTCTTTAGATAAATAAAATAGGTAGAGTCAATACCTTATTTCTGTTGTGTGTCAATATCTTGATAATGGTCCTGGACAAGATATTGACAGAATATATATATTTTATTATGCTGTTCAGCTCAGAGGTAAGGCAACTGCTGTGTTATTGACCCCTTTAGATTTGCCTTTGCATATGCTCACACTGAATATAAGATGTCCTAATTTAATTGTTATCAATACTGCAGTAGAAAAGTTGGGTGATGTAATGGGGAATATTTGCTCTTATTGATAAAGATACTACCACCACCCAGAAGGGCTGAGCAAATAAGATACAAGCTTATTCAATAAATTTGGAAACATACCATCCTGTTCCCAAGCTGCTTTAAAAATAATCTTGCAACAATAATAGGACAAGAGACACATTATTTGTTTTACCACAGCACTAGGGGCCCTAGTCATGGATCACAATTTCACATTATTCCAACAAGGTCGCAGAAAGAGCAGTCCCATTATTGCCAGGGATGTTTCACATTTCCTTTTAGCATTTTCTCTAACACAATCCATTTCAGCATCTCTCTTAAACTGGATAGGACTATTAAAATCACCACCACCAGATTAAGAAACAGAGCTGTATCCCAATAAAGCCTTCCACCTGTCCTAAATTTTACACTGATAATTAAGCATAGCTTCCATTTTGTAACAAGACATTGCACGTGGAAGAAAGTACTGGTTGGGGAGATACTGTTTTGCTGACAAGCAGAAGAGCTCATTTAAGTCATGAAAACAATGTACTGCACATCTGGAGAGCCTCCCATCCAAAGATTTTGAGCGCATTACAAACAAATTAACCCTTTCAACATGCACGTAAAGTAGATTTCCTCATTAAATAAAATGAGGCTATGGTGGGCACAAAGGTTAAGGCACCTACATAAAGTCTGTAATAGAGTAGACGACCCCAGATTTCTTGCCTCCTAGTCCTATATGGCTTAAGCACAAGACTTGCCTGCATCTTCCACGTACATGCACTCTCCCTGTCCCCTACCCAAGAACATGAAATGCTGAGAAACTCCATGCCCCCCCCCATGAGAAGATGATTAGCCCATAGTTCCAACAATCTGAAGTTTCATTCTCTCTCAAACATGCCCATTTTGCTCTGTAAGTCAGACTAATAAAGAGGCAAGTCTGGGACAGAATGCATGCACTGAAATACCACAAACTGATGGTATATTCTACGCAGAGGGCACCATCTTCCTCTTAATGGCAAGGAAGGGGTTGAACACCGATAGGCCACATGTGTTCCCCCCCTTCACATCTACTGAGTAGAATTTAACTGTAAGTGCAGTCATTTTACTGCAAATAAGGAAAAAGACTGAATAAAATCAGCCCAATTTCCTGTTAATGGCACCTGCTGGTTGATAACTGAATTCTGCCTAACAGATACCCAACACAAATGCAGATTATTTTCCACCCTATAAAACAGTGCAGTGCCTCCCACCAAATTAAATGTGCATGGTGGGAATACACAATTTTATGGAAGAAAATATTCCTCAAGAATAAAACCACAGCAATACATCACATGCAGAAGCTGAGGAATAGAAGTTTGCAAACTATACTTTAGGATTTTGAGAAGTACACTCTTATTGAAGAGGGTCAGGAGTGTTTGGGGGATGGGGTGGTTAAAGTGTATTTTTCCTCAAATACTTCTCCCTCCTCAAGTCTGTCACTAGTTTTCTCTCTAATGAAGCCTTAAAGAACTTCAACCAGAGGGGAGGTCTGCTGTTCTTTTACTCGTTAAGCTTTGTTACAATTCCTTTGAAGTGCTCATTACTACAAATGAAACATTTGCATCTTTAAGGCATCATTGAAATGAGGGAAAAGAAGATTGGGTTTGGGTTCCGATTCTGCCACACTCTTGATCTCAGTTCCCCATCTGCAAGACAGGGATAATACGTCCTCTCTTTCACCCTTTGTTCTAGTCTATTTTGATTGGAAGTTCTGAGACAAGGATCATCTCCTCTTATGTGTATGTACAGCACTTAAATGGGGCCATGATCTTGGTTGGGACCTATAGGCACTACTCTACACAAATAATGTGAAACATTAGATTTGCTTTGCCACTTGAAGTCACTATAAACCTTTTGGGGGTGGGGAGATGTCTCTAGGATTCTTCCCTGTCTCCTTCTGCCAACGCTCTTTGCCCCAGAACAGCAGCAGTCCTCTATCTGAAGGCTGAGCACCGGTTCTAAATCCTATGTCACTAAAGACTACAAGACAGTTCCTCAAAGGCCTGACTGGACTTAAAATTGACATGACAAAGTTCAGGGTCTGATCTTCAATTTCTGAGACTCAATATGCTGCAGCTTCTAGACAAGCTCCCCTCTTCCTTTGAAAAAGCAACTTTTTTTTTTTAAATTGTTTGGTGTTGTAAAATAGTTAAATTGTGCCATTAGTTAAAAATATTCTGGCAATACAACAGTAGCAGCCAATAGAATAAGGGGACCGAGTCATGAGAGCTGGATTCTATTTTCAACTGCATGAAAACAAGAGCAAGACATTATATCTAAGCAACTCAGGCCCTGTCTACACAGTGTGGCAACACACAGAGGAGTGTAAACTGTAGAGCACTTAAAGTGTTGCACTCTAACTATCCTGTATAGGCCCTGCCGATATGCTCTAAAAGGCACCTAATGCACATTGATGTAGTCATGTTTGACACAGCACTATATGTTAACATGCATGAAGAATCTTTTAGCGAATGTCAGCAGGGTCTACACTTTAGAGCACTTTACAATTTACACCCCCTCCTGTGTGCATTCCTCATCACTAAAATGGGGATAATTCAGCTTTGCAAAGCGCTTCAAGATCTATGAAGACAGGTGCTATATAAGTGCCACATAAAATTAAACAGAAGTTAGAGTGAGCGTTCGTGCCAATAAAGCCAGTTTTGCCAAACTGTGCTACCAGTTCTCAGTTAGACTTCCACCCTGCCCAAGCCCTGTGTGTGAAGAAAAGCATGCACATTTCAGAGTACTTCCCAGAGAAAGGAAATAATGAAACTGAAAATCCTCAGTTTCAGGCTCCATTTCAGACCCACAGCCTAGGTCGGTGCAGCCAATTTTAGTAGCTCTAAATTGTAGATTAAGGTTATTTTCAAAGGGGGGGGGGGGGAGTTATGCACTGCGTTTTCCAATACTATGACAAATCTCTTCTCCCAGGAAAGGCTATAAAAGCAACAGAACTTATGACCAATGCACTGCCACCATTTGTCTCAGACAATTTCATAATCTTACATCACTCAGCAGTGCTGGCAGCCATTTACAGAACTGTACAGGTATGAGTTAAGATTTCCTAGACCCTGGCAGTTCATTCCCACATTCCGCTATTGAAAAATTGGATTCACAGAATATGCAAGAGTATTAAGAAGTAATTTTGCAAAAAGCACAAAAGTTATGTGGGGAAGCTGTAGTGGAGAGGACTGCATCCAGCCAAGAACATGCAGCATAAAGAGAACAATGCCTGAGCCAGGCTATTTTACTACTGGATTTGTTTTGACACTTACCAGAGGGGTTTAACCAACCCTCCCAAAATCCAACACATGTTTATTGAAGTGATCTGAAAAGCCCCTTTGTGGTGATGTTTCCAAACTGTGGTCCATGGACCACTGGTGCTGTGCTGAAAAACTGGCTGGTCACATAGTACCGGCTGACCCTGTTTCCAGCTACTGATTATTAAAAATATAATACACTTCCCCAATATTACTTTTCCATAGACATGATCACTGAAGATGTCTCAGGGATATTATGCCGTTGTAGATGGGAAGGGATGTGATCCACAGTGTCATAGTAGGGAGCGGGCTGGGCATTTATAAACATCTGTAAATCATGGGCTACCAAAAAATTGAGAACCTCTGCCTTAGATGTCTCTATTTAAAACTCAGTGGGAGTTCTGTGAAGAGGCTTACTAGACTGGGACCCTAGTTTGCTGCAGTAAAAATCTTTTCATCCTATGCTTAAAAAGAGGGCATTCATTGGGATAATCATATTTCTGTTTAAGATTACTAACACTGAAAGAATAAATATATTTCCTCTCCCCCTTCCATCCCTAAAAAGTTTGACGACTTAGTGAATTTTACAGCTTTTGCATGTGGTCACTTATTTTTTATCCCTGCACTGTCAGTCAATTTTCCTTTTGTTTGCATGGTCTTACAGAGCAGAGTTTTGTTTTTGTTTTTTAAAAGGACATTTTGACTGTAAAAATCACAAAGATATACAAGGGGTCAAGGACAAGTAAAGTACATGCAACTTTAAGAAAGCTAGAGACCAGATTTCAAGTACAGCATCCCATTAAACTAGAGTAATATCTGTATTTCTATCCACTGTATATAAACAAAGTCTATGTGTACAAAATCCACCAGAGAGTACAGCGCCTCTAAAAGGCTCTGCTTGGAAATCAAACAATGCCTGCTATAGAGAAGCATCTATTTGAATGAGGAACTTACGATGAAACTGAAAGGAACTGCAAGCTCATTACAGAAGCTGAATTTGTGCTGCCGAGGTTATTTAACAGCACTTAACCAAATTTTGGAGACGTTCATGATTTGTCAGTAAAACTTCAATGTGGGCTTGAATTTACAAGTACAAGGTCTGACTACATAGAATTATATATGTTTTAAAGGGCTGTCAAGCGATTAAAAAAATTAATCGCGATTAATCACATTGTTAACCAATAACAGAATACCATTTATTTAAATATTTTTGGGTGTTTTCTACATTTTCAAATATATTTATTTCAGTTATGACAGAATACAAAGTGTACAGTGCTCACTATATTTTTGATTATAAATATTAGCACTGTAAAATACAAAAGAAATATTTTTCAATTCATATAGTACTGTAGTGCAATTTCTTTATCATGAAAGTTAAACTTACAAATATAGATGTACAAAAAAAAACAAAACGTCAAACTTTAGAGCCTACAAGTCTACTCAGTCCTACTTCTTGTTCAGCTAATTGCTCAGACAAACAAGTTTGTTTACATTTATGGGAGATAATGCTGCCCGCTTCTTATTTACCGTGTCACCTGAAAGCGAGAACAGGTGTTCGCAAGGCACTTGTGTAGCAGGCATCGCAAGGTATTTATGTGCCAGATATGCTAAACATCTGTATGTCCCTTCATGCTTCAGCCACCATTCCAGAGGACACGCTTCCATGCTGATGGGTTCTGCTTGAAAACTATCCAAAGCAGTGCAGATCGACCCATGTTCATTTTAATCATCTGAATGAGGTGCCACCAGCAGAAGACTGATTTTCTTTTTTGGTGGTTTGGGTTCTATAGTTTTTGCATCCAAGTGTTGCTCTTTTAAGAATTCGGAAAGCATGCTCCACACCTTGTCCCGCTCAGATTTTGGAAGGCATTTCAGATTCCTGAACTTTGGGTCAAGTACTGTAGCTATCTTTAGAAATTTTGCATTGGTACCTTCTTTGCATTTTGTCAAATCTGCATTGAAAGATTTCTTATAAGGAACAACATGTGCTGGGTCAGAGACTGTTATAACGTGAAATATATGGCAGAATGCGGGTAAAACAGAGCAGGACACACAACTCTCCCCAAGCAATTCAGTCACAAATTTAACTAATTTTTTTTTAATGAGAGTCATCAGCATGAAAGCATGTCCTCTGGAATGGTGGCTGAAGCATGAAGGGACATACAGATGTTTAGCATATCTGGCACATAAATACCTTGCGATGCCTGCTACACAAGTGCCTTGCGAACACCTGTTCTCGCTTTCAGGTGACACGGTAAATAAGAAGCGGGCAGCATTATCTCCCATAAATGTAAACAAACTTGTTTGTCTGAGCAACTAGCTGAAAAGAAGTAGGACTGAGTAGACTTGTAGGCTCTAAAGTTTGACATTTTATTTTTTAATGCAGTTTTTTATACATAATTCTACATTTGTAAGTTTAACTTTAATGCTAAAGAGATCGCACTACAGTACTTATACTATGTGAATTGAAAAATACTATTTCTTGTTTTTTTACAGTGTAAATATTTAATCAAAAATAAATAAAGTGAGCACTGTACACTTTGCAAAAAGAAAAGGAGTACTTGTGGCACCTTAGAGACTAACATTTATTAGAGCATAACCTTTCGTGAGCTACAGCTCACTGCATCCGCTGAAGTGAGCTGTAGCTCACGAAAGCTTATGCTCTAATAAATTTGTTAGTCTCTAAGGTGCCACAAGTACTCCTTTTCTTTTTGCGAATACAGACTAACACGGCTGCTACTCTGAAAACTGTACACTTTGTATTCTGTGTTGTAACTGAAATCAATATATTTTAAAATGTAGAAAAACATCCAAAAATATTTAATAAATGTCAATTGGTATTTATGGTTTAAAAATGCAATTCATTGTTTTAATTAATAGCGTGAGTTAACTGCGATTAATCCACAGCCCTAATATATATGACATTCTAAAACTGCTTTGGTCATTTGTGTATTAAGAATTCATATAGAACCAAATACATCTGTTTCAGATGCTGTTTTGCACTTTTCAATTCTGATTTATATTTTAATAAATGCAAAAACTGCCATACTGGACCAAATCAGTGAGCCATCTAGTCAAGTATCCAGTCTGACAGCAGCCACTTCAAGATGCTGAAAGGAGGTACAAGCACCCCAACAAAATCTTGGCAATGGTTAGGTTGCTGGTGTGATGAGACCACTGCCTACCATACCTGTATTGGCTCATTGTACTCCCCTGTCTGTATCCATCTGTTGTCTTTTGTTCTATAGTTAGACTATAAGCTCTTTGGGGTAGGGGCTGTCTTTGTTCTGTATCTGTACAGCACCAAACACAATGGGGTCTTGGTCCATGACTGGGGCTCCTAGGTGCTATATATTATACAAATACATAATAATGTAATAGGCAGTTATTAAACAACCTGTCCCATGAAAAGTTTCTTTCTAACCCTCAGTAGTCAGAGGTCAGCTTATGTCCTGTAGTCAGAGGTCAACTTATGTCCTGTAGTCAGAGGGTATACCTAAAGTTTTCCCTTTAAATCTTTAGTAAAGCTAGATGTTCTTGCTAGCCATACAATACTTAAGCTTCTGGCAGTGAATTCTATGGACTCATATGAGCACAGTATTCCACGGATGGCCACATTCTTGGTTTATAGAATAGGATAATGTTTAAGGAATGCATGGAGAATAATACTAGACATCCTAACACTGGTTTTCTTTTTTGACCATTGCTGCACACTAAGCAGAGGTCTTCACTGAGCTGTCCATAAGGATGCCCAGCTTTTCCTCAGTTGTTACAATTGATTTAGAACCGAATCAGATGTACGCGTAATTAAAAATTATTCCTTCCAATGTGCAATACTTTGCACACTTAAACAAGTATGGCAATTTTTCAATATGCTCTTTCGTTAGTTTATAGTTTTGGAATAACATGTGCCAATGAAAAGCTCCCTCACTCCTACCCAACTGCTATCTGGTTTGCTTTCTTTCTAAAATGGAGCACTTTCATGGCTCTCACCATCATCATGATCAGGACTACTGGGATGTCAAGAAGTGAGGGAGGAATATCTGAGGCTTCACCTCCTACACTCACAAGAGACCAACATCTTTTCCACTTCTGAAGCATCCACCACTAACGAAAAATTGCTTCAGCCGAGACCATCACCAGATGCTGGAAATGGAACAGCCAGCCTCCCAATCTACCATTTTAAAGCATTCGATTACTGCTATGCTTAGAAGATGTTAAGTGGCAAGTATTATTTTGCTTGAATTATGGACAGGCTCCAGGCTTTTCTACAAGACTGAAGTTTGTTTTCAAAAGCCTATCAGAAATATCCTTACTCAAGTAGACACCGCCATGTTGTTGGGGAACTGTTCCTGCTTCATAATTATTGAAGTGACTATCAGTTTTGATCTAGTTACATGAAAAGTATGAATTAAAAATATTTCATCGGAACTTGATATAATTGAGCTCAGTTTTTCATATCTTGTTATGTAACAGTGCATGCAACAACAAGTTAAAATCAAAGGTAGGATACTTTAATAAAAGGCATGGCAAAAAAGTGCCAGAGGGAAATTTCTTACTTGCCAAATACAGACTAGGTGATTGTGCAACATGCAGGAATTTCCAGTCCAGAGACTGATAAAGTGTGTGCCCCATGGTAGAGAGGGATTCATTCTTCTCTTTTCCCCTCCCCAATGCAACTGGTCTGTTAATTTCTTCATTCTAAGGGCATAAATACATGCCACAATCTTATTTTGGCAGATTAGTGAAGCAAGTAAACATGCAGAATTTATTACTACTATACGATTGATATTTACTTAAGGGTAAGAAGATTAAAGGCAGGTTTGTTTTCACATAAGCTTTTTTATACAATCATCCCTCACACTTAGATGTGGTAAGCTTGACAATTCATTGCCATTTCCAATTCAGAGAAGCTAAATGCAAGGAGGACAATGCTGTTGTAGAGAAGCTAAATGCATTTTGCGCATTGGTCTTCACTGTAGAGAAGATGAGGGAGACTCCCACACTTAAGCCATTCTTTGTAGGTGACAAATCTAAGGAACTGTCCCAGATTGAGGTGGTTTTGGGACACACTAAACACTAAGTCACCAGGACTAGATGGTACTCACCCAAAAGTTCTGAAGGAACTCAAACGTGAAACTGCAGAACTGGGGTATGTAACCCTATTGCTTAAAATCAGCCTTTGTAACCAATGACTAGAGGATCCCTAATGTAATGCCTTTAAAAAAGGCTCCATAGATGATCCTAGCAACTACGAGCAGGTAAGTAACTTCAGAACTAGACAAATTGGTTGAAACTTTAGTAAAGAACAAAATCATCAGATATATACATAAAGACAATATGTTGGGGAAGAGAATCAACAAAGCTTTTGTAAAGGGAAATCATACCTGACCAATCCATTAGAATTATTTGAGGTGGTCAACAAGTATATGGACAAGGGTGATCCAGTTTATATATAGTGTACTTGAACTTTCAGAAAGCCTTTGACAAGGTCCCACACCAAAGGCTCTTAAGCAAAGTAAGTAGTCATGGGATAAGAGGGAAAGTCCTCTCATGGATCAATAACTGCATAAGAGATAGGAAACAAAGGGTAGGAATCAATGGTCAGTTTTCACAGTGGAGAGACTGAAAAATAGTGGGGTCCCCCAACGATCTGTACTGAGACCTGTTCTGTTGAACATATTCATAAGTGAGCTGGAAAAGAGGGTGAACAGTGAAGTGGCAAAATTTGCACAATTCTGAATTACTCAAGTTAGTTAAGTCCAAGCTGAGCACGAAAAGTTAAAGGGTTCTCACAAAACTGCATGACTGGACAACAAAATGGCAGATGAAATTCAAGGCTGATGAGTGCAAAGCAATGTATATTGGAAAAATAAACCCAAACATACATACAAAATGATGGGTTCTAAATTAGTTGTTACAACTCCAGAGAGTTCTTGGATAGTTCTCTGAAAACATCTACTTAATGTGAAGTGGCAGTCAAAAAAGCTAACAATGTTAGAATCCATTAGGAAAGGGATAAATAAGACAGAAAATATCACAATGCCACTATATAAATCCATGGTATGACATCTTGAATTCTGCTTGCAGTTCTGGTTGCCCATCTCTAAAAAGATTAGAATTGGAAAAGGTGCAGAGTATGGAACAGCTTCCATACGAGGAGAGATTAAAAAGACTGGGATTGCTCATTTTAGAAAAGACTAAGGGGTAATATGATACAGGTCTATAAAATTGTGAATGCTGTGGAAAGTGTTATTTACCCCTTCACATAACACCAGAACCAAACATAAAGTACTACTTCACACAACGCACAGTCAATCAGGTGATGTTTTGAAGGCCAAAAGTATAGTTGTGTTCAAAAAAGAAATATACAAGTTTATGGTGGATAGGTCCATTAATGGCTATTAGCCAAGATGGTCAGGGATGCAATTTCATAACTCTATATTCCTAAGCCTCCGACTGCCAGAAGCTGGGACTGGACAACATGGGATGGATCACTGCATACATTCATTCCCCCCAAGTATCTGGAAGTGGCCACTGTCGGAAGACAAGATACTGGGCTAGATGGACCATTGGTCTGACCCAGTATGGCTGTTCTTACGTTCACTGCAGTCAGTAAAATATTTTTCAACTCTCATTGGAAGAAGCGTTAGGCCCCATCACTGAGCACTGTAGTAAGCATAATTCTGGAATGGAGGAAAACTCCAAAAACACCCTCATTAGAGATGTAAGCCCATCATCAGACATTTGTTTTTGTTGAATTTCAGAGGAAATGAAGCACGGAACCACTGGAAAGGAAAGAGGGGTTATTACAGCTCTAACTGGATCAAAATGAATGTGCTAAGCACTTATGGTCTAGTCAAACACAAAGTTTTGGTTAGTCTACTAAGGCAACTAGTAACACTCTGAAGAGGTGTATTTTGGTTATGAAAGAGCATCAGGTTTGAACAGTTCACTGGTTAAGTTGGTAACAGTTTTGCCATACAGAAGGCGGAGAATTAGAACAAGCTTCTTGCTCTCATAGCAGGGCATTGGAAGCACTGAAAAAATGATGCTTTAGCCCAGATGGAAGGTGGCTGGTCTCACAGGAACACGCTCCTTCCTCCAACAAGAGAGAGAGCGATGCATACGGGTGCACAAGAGGAAATATCCCACTGAACTGAATAGTAAGCAAATGGTAGGTCTCCTTTAGGACACTGAGGGCTGATATTGAAGGAAGGAATGGGTTCAGGGAAATCTTCTGACAGCTGAGACGACACCAGGCCAGGAACTTCTCTCCCATGCCCCAGAATGATTCCTGAGAAGGAAGAGACAGTCCACCCATCTTAGCACCCTGTCACCTCCATTTCCCAAGTCAATTAAGAATTAACAGAGAGGAGGGGGTATTTTTCCTTCCACAGGTGAAACCCTAAGATGAGACTGTTTGCCAGCCTGCCTGCCTCCCCTGTGCTGCTCTGGTGTTGTTCTACATTAGAGCATTACCCCATCACAAAAAAATCCAGTGACTGAAAGTTCATCTACATTTAAAGAGCGAAAGTTAAGGTTATATGCAAAATTTCAAAAAGTCTGAACAGTATATTTGTGGAAAAGAATCACCCGGCAAGGGTACCTTTCTCAGGCAAAAAAACAGAACTATAAGTAGTAGTTTTCTAATCTGGTGAGGAAAAGGAGACCACAGCCCCTTTGATCCAACCACTGCAACAAGGAAGTGAGAGCTTCTTGGTGCTGTAAAGCAGCAGGTAATAAAACACTGTTCCAAGAGCAGTGTACAACTGATGAAACAGATTCGTATGGACACAAGCATCCATTCTGACTTCTGTAGCACCAGAAACACAGGAAAAATTTACAAAAGTCAAACTACCAGCCAGTAAGGCATTTGATACCGTGCCACATGGGGAATTATTAGTTAAATTGGAGAAGATGGGGATCAATATGAACATCAGAAGGTGGGTAAGGAATTGGTTAAAGGGGAGACTGCAACGGGTCCTACTGAAAGGCGAACTGTCAGGTTGGAGGGAGGTTACCAGTGGAGTTCCTCAGGGATCGGTTTTGGGACCAATCTTATTTAATCTTTTTGTTACTGACCTTGGCACAAAAAGTGGGAGTGTGCTAATAAAGTTTGCAGATGATACAAAGCTGGGAGGTATTGCCAATTCGGAGAAGGATCGGGATATTATACAGGAGGATCTGGATGACCTTGTAAACTGGAGTAATAGTAATAGGATGAAATTTAATAGTGAGAAGTGTAAGGTTATGCATTTAGGGATTAATAACAAGAATTTTAGTTATAAGCTGGGGACGCATCAATTAGAAGTAACGGAAGAGGAGAAGGACCTTGGAGTATTGGTTGATCATAGGATGACTATGAGCTGCCAATGTGATATGGCTGTGAAAAAAGCTAATGCGGTTTTGGGATGCATCAGGAGAGGCATTTCCAGTAGGGATAAGGAGGTTTTAGTACCGTTATACAAGGCACTGGTGAGACCTCACCTAGAATACTGTGTGCAGTTCTGGTCTCCCATGTTTAAAAAGGATGAATTCAAACTGGAGCAGGTACAGAGAAGGGCTACTAGGATGATCCGAGGAATGGAAAACTTGTCTTATGAAAGGAGACTTAAGGAGCTTGGCTTGTTTAGCCTAACTAAAAGAAGGTTGAGGGGAGATAGGATTGCTCTCTATAAATATAGGAGAGGGAGAGGAATTATTTAAGCTCAGCACCAATGTGGACACAAGAACAAATGGGTATAAACTGGCCACCAGGAAGTTTAGACTTGAAATCAGACGAAGGTTTTTAACCATCAGAGGAGTGAAGTTTTGGAATAACCTTCCAAGGGAAGCAGTGGGGGCAAAAGATCTATCTGGTTTTAAGATTCTACTCGATAAGTTTATGGAGGAGATGGTATGATGGGATAATGGGATTTTGGTAAGTAACTGATCTTTAAATATTCAGGGTAAATAGGCCAAATCCCCTGAGATGGGATATTAGATGGATGGGATCTGAGTTACTATAGAAAATTCTTTCCTGGGTATCTGGCTGGTGAATCTTGCCCATATGCTCAGGGTTTAGCTGATTGCCATATTTGGGGTCGGGAAGGAATTTTCCTCCAGGGCAGATTGGAGAGGCCCTGGAGGTTTTTCGCCTTCCTCTGTAGCATGGGGCATGGTTGACTGGAGGGAGGCTTCTCTGCTCCTTGAAGTTTTGAACCATGATTTGAGGACTTCAATAGCTCAGACATGGGTGAGGTTTTTCATAGGAGTGGTGGGTGACATTCTGTGGCCTGCGCTGTGCAGGAGGTCGGACTAGATGATCAGAGTGGTCCCTTCTGACCTTGGTATCTATGAATCTATGAAAACATTTTTAGCAATTCACAAGGATATTTTAAATAATGGAATATTAATACAAAATAGGAATCAGACAAGGTGGTCTATCTAGTCCAGTATTTTGACTCAAATCACGGCCACCACCAGATGCATTGGAGAAAGGGTTAAGAAATAGTGTGATGGATAAATATGGAATAACCTTCCCACTAGGAAGTAAGGAAGAAATATCCCCATCAGTTTCCTTTCTTAAGTCTCTCTATAAAACTTGTGCTGAGATGCATACATAACCAGCTGTCATGCTGTGACTGCTGCTTGTTACACTTGTTATAATCATCTCACAGCTACCGTGTGCTATCACCTACCTGCCGTTTACGGTTTTATATATAGACTGTAAGCAATTTCAGGCAGGAACTATCTTTCTGTTATGTGTACATAGTCCCTAACACAATGGTACCTCATTTACAATTCAAATGTTAAATATTTCTATTACTTAGCTAAATCTCTCTAAAGACTAGTAAGTTGATAATATTCCTTGTAGAATGTATAATTTTGTCAATATGGTTGAAAATCTGAGCGTTGTACTATCTGAGCAAGACTAAACAGCACAGGAATTCTTGTGTACAATCTCGACACACAAAATTATCCACTAAGTCATCTCGGCTATTCCTACTACAAATGCGAAACTGATTCTCTATTTCGATGTCCACAAATAAACATTCCTGAATGCTATATCTGAAATACCTATTGTCAAAAAATAGCCAACTTACCTCCATCATCCAGGGGCCTTTTTTGTACTCCATAACCATAGACAGAGGGGTCCACCAGTGGTGCAGTATTATTCAAGTGAGGAATATCTCCAATTTTAGCAGCGATCTGTTGAAGCAGATTTTGTTTAAAAATTAGCGTACGTGAAATGTCAGCCATAGCAACTAAATTCTTTGGTCCTTGCTGTCCGCTACAGCACTTTCTCCTGTTACTGTTTTATCCTTTTTAGCTACTAAGATCAGGGCTTTCATGGCGCAAAGATGAAAAAAACTGCAATTTACTTCACAAGTTAACTGTTTCTGCTTACTTCTGATATTCCTATTTCAATACGTTCTCCTTTGCCCAGCTTTGTTTCCTGTACCATGTCATAGGCATTTATTTAAATATCAGATGTTAGTAGAGGAAGGACGGTCCGATAGTTAGTGTGCTAGCCTGGGATTCAGCAGCCCAATTCCCTGCTCTGCAACGACTCCCTGTGTGATGTTAAGTCACTTGTCTCTCTGCCTCATTTCCTCATCTGTAAAATGGGGATAGTAGCACTTCTTAATTCACAGGGGTGTTGCAAGGATAACTACACTGAAGACTGCGAGGTGTACAGATACCATAGCAATGGAGGCCAGACAACTAACTAAAATAAACGTAGGGACACCAAAAAAACGTAGGGACACCCTCGTTTTTTTAAAAGGGATTTTTGTTAATAAGAGCAGCATAAAGTATATGAAATGATGTTTCATGCAAAACCTGATGTTCAGAAAAGTGTCTTATTCTATATTGTTCCCCTCATTCTTTTCCAAGGAAAAATATTTCAACAGGCTCTGTATGAGGAGTCTGATGGAGGATTTAGTTCAGAAGAATAAAAAGTAGCAGAAAATCATTTCCACACAATCAGTTCTGTTATCAGATTACTATTAATTGGGATTTCAGTAGAGAATAAGCAATAGGAACAAATTAATAATATCTTTTTACACAGATGTTCTTCATAAAAAAGGGAAAAGAGATGGAAAAATATAACTAAAGGTGTTTCTAAAATGTAGCTTTCCTTGCAACAACTGATACATATCTACAAGGGTTCAAGTTGCTGACACTACCAACTGCTGCAGAGGAAAAGCCGGCTGTCCAAAATTCAGGACCTGCAGTAAGTAAAGTAGAAAGCTCTTTGTAACATGGATTTCTATTACACTAGGACACTGCTTTTCACTTCACTTTTTTTTTTTTTTTTAAAAGAGTAAAAAAAAAAAACATTGTTTGTGCTACTTATAGTGAATAAAAATGGCCTTCGGTTGTCTTCAGTCCACCCCCTTCCTTTAAAAAAAAAAAAAATACATATATAACAGTATCAGTACGCAAGTTGCGAAATAAGTTCTTGATTTCCCTCTTTTTCCTATCATATTTTTGTAATCTCGACGGGGTGCACTTGCATGTATAACTGGAAATTAACAGAGCAGCTGAAACCCAAGTTGCATCTTTTCTAGAAGCCACTGAAGAGGAAGGGGTGGTCAATCTGAGGTGATCTAGTTTCCTTTTAATATATGGAATAATGCAGCTCCACATAATGCTGCAATTACAGAACAACTCAGGTGTGATTTATTTGTGTCACCCAAAAATCACTGGCTTCATGTAAATACCATTTTAGGGGTCACATTAATATGTACTGTCCATCTCCCCAAACATGCAGTGTCTCAGGTGCCCGCTTATGTAACTTGTCATATTCCATACCATGACATGTTTCTGGCCCTCCTCCCATCTGCTATCCCTCGCTTGGTTGCTTTATTAAAGCTATTTACATTTCAAATACCACTTCAATACTGAAAAATAAAGATTAACAGCCGTTTTTGGAACCTGCTAACAGCTCCTATGTAATAATTTATAATCCACAGATCTGCAATAGATTGGGTCTGCCAGCCCGAACATACTGTGACATGTTACTGTTATGTTTTAACAGGTTTATTGAGAATAGTCTCCCATTTTAACAGTTATTTTGTGAGAGTCCTACCCCCCCCCCCCAATTTCCACAACTGAATTTATACTTTAAATAGTTCATTTGGTCCAAATCCTGCCCTTGGTTACACCTGTGCTGTTTCCCAACTACCCTGCTAAGAGTCAAAAATATACAAGGGCAGAATTTGGCCCACAGAAACTAGACTAAAATTCAAAGTCAGCATTTTCACAATGCACTATTATTTCAAGCTGGTCAAGTCTTATAAAAATAAAATATTTTTAAAGACCGCTGTTGGATTATACAGGGACCACTGACCAATTCCTTACCATGGGGGGAGGGGGAGGAAATAAAAAACTACAATGTAAAGTTAGCAAACATTTAGAATAGATGCAGCAGTTACATTATGTTTTAATGTCTCATTTAAGTTACAATAGGAGCCTCATTTATTACTACAGGTTCTGCAGGAAGATAAATGAGGCATTCTGAAGCTAGGAAATTAACAAAAGCATGCAGCCCTAGTCCTTATCTGACTGGATGACCTTGAGTAATGTACTGCTAGCTACTGCTTTCACCCCTCTAGACGTCATTCTCCATTCCCCCTATATAAAAGCCTTTATTCAGTTTAATTCTAAAGTGTGTTGTAGAAACATCACTAAAGCAGAAATTATTTCTGAGATTGTCCCACTTCTGGGATTTGGCTGGCCATTCAAAACCTACACATTTGCAGAGGTACAGTCATGGAAAAAAGTGACAGTTGTACGTGATTTATTATTTACAATGAAGATAAAAAATAAATTTTTTTTAAATTGAAGTATTCCTAGTAGTTAGGGAGGCATGAGACCTGGTACTTTTTAGACTTCTGTCCATTTATACCTCTGGTGCATCCTTCTTTTACAATATTGTTTAAGGATTTAAAATCCATTCATGTGCGAAAGATGAAAGTTTCGAAGGCAAGTATGATAGCACCTAAACCATCAACTTCTACAGAATTTAGTCTAAGTTTCTTATGGCTACAAAAAGATAATCTTTCAGATCTTAATATTCAGTGAAGTATTATCGTCCTGAGTCTTCAAACAGCTCCAGTGCCTCCGCTGTTGCTCATGTTTGTCAAGCAGAATACTGAAGGTAACGTGATTTGCATCAGTTTCTCAACTGCTATCCAGAACCCTGTGAGGAGTGGTGAAACTGTCCAGAACCATGTAAATTTTGTTTTGCCTTAACTGGGAAAACCAGCTGCAGCAGCAAAGACCAGCTATTAATTTATTTGAAGAGAATCTAAGAGATGGGGGGGGCAGGGGGGGGAAGGCCAGGGAGATGCAGAGTAGTGACACCTAAGGGTGGGGAAGGGGGAGGAAGGAGTCCAGAAAAGGCACAAAGAGGCAGAGAAGTATCTCCCTTCCAAAGGAGTGGTTGGAGTGTTCTTCCTGTCCCCCCCGCTTTTTTTTTTTTAAATTAAAAAAGGAGACCTACAAGGTAGAGCCTGATATGAAAGATGGAGTTTACACATAGGGCCCTGATGGGACCATGATAAAAATCCCAGCACCTAAGGTTGGCAGAACAAAGGCTTACCAGGCCATTACCCCTCACATCACATCAACGACAGGGCCTGCTAACTTTGTCTTTTGTATCTTCCTCTAGATAGTCAATTTAAACCTCTGGCTAGTAAGTATCTGGCTAATTTCTCAAATTTAGATTTTTATGATGAACTCTTACGATGCAAATCACTTCACAGCAAGAGCACCGTGTGCATGTGGAGAGGGGACTAGCACCATACAAAAAGAAATAATTTATTACAAGGTGAGACTGGTTAAGGAGGGGAGGGGAATGAATCACCAGGAAAATTTGTTAATACAAGTTACATTCCTTAAAGGAGTAATACAAATGTTCTAACTCTCAAAAGCAATTGAATTCCAAATTACAATATCAGCAGCCTCACTATATAGGCTGGCTACTGCATATGTCAGCTAATCTACCAATCTGAGATTCCCTATGGAAGGCGGGGAGAACATGTGTCTCAAAGCGTCAGTATACATTTAGGGATTTTTTTGTTTTGTAGGTTTGTATCAGAAATTTGACACCATTACTATTAAAAAAAAAAAAAAGGGTTCACCTAGGACAATCCAATAAAGCAAGACATAACTCATTTCTTTGAAAGGTTTTACAGACTTCTGTGGTTGCCAGCTCATTTCACCATGTCTAAGCATGCAGTTACTGTGTATGATCATCCTGTAGGTCTACTAATCTGAATATTTAGTTGCCCACAATACTGATGGTTCAATGCAGATTCACAATACTATAACCCATATGAGAAGTGAAAGTGGACCTCCAGCACATTTAGATTAACAGTCCTATATGCAGCTTTAGCTCAAAATTTATTCAAAACCACAAGAGGGGGTATTTACATCAATCAATAACCCTGGGGCCAAAGCAGAGCTGTAGCAGTCCTAGGGTTTGCATGATTTTTAAGTGAACAGAGTTCATAAAAAGGTACCATATTGCTGAAGTCCCCCCTCCCCCCAATGACATCTACCTACAGAAGAGGTATGCCATGGACAAGTGCAGTGCAAACTTTCCTAATTTCAGCCAAAATTTTAGTCACCATCTCTAGGGACAAGACAGCAGAATCAGTCTCTACACCCCATTCAACAAGAATGCCAGAGGTGTGAACTGTGATAGTTGGATTTGTAAGGCACACAATTGCCCAGTAGGAAGTGAACCAAGACCACCGCATTTCATATGGGTCATTGAGACCTCAGTGACAAGGATTTAGTCACATCACACCAAGGCATGAGCCAAACTACTTGTACTCAATTAATGAGCTCCCTTCACAGCTATTAAGATAGTGAGCTTGATCTTAAGTTCTATTTTTTGCCCAGAATCAACAACTCTCCCTCCCTCCTCCAAAGGATACTGTACGCTGCCTGGCTTGACAGCTTTGTTCAACCATCTTATAGAATAGCAGATCAGTGACTCAACTACCAAATCTTGGGGGAGCCCACATTTATCAGACACATTTATTTTCATTGATAAAGACCTGTAAAACATCCTGTTCCTAAGACACTTCATTTGAAGCAGATGGCTTTGAAGACTTTCAAAGCTTTCACTAGAGTAACTCAGTGCATTCTGGGCCTAGGGATATCAATTTATTAATTCCCCTATAAAACTTAAAGAAAAGCCAGTTTACAATTAATGAGGGCCCCCGATTACACTACAGTTTAATGCTCCATTTTCTCTGTGTATGAGCGTGTGGAACAATCCTACCATAACCCACAAATCTGACAGAGCAGCCATATTAGGCTAGATAAGTGATCAACTTTCACTAATATACACAGGTCAATACAGTCTCAGAAATTTCTCCTTCACATTTAACTTGTTATCGATCCAGTGAATGGTACAATTCAGTACGAGTTCAGTACGTTTCCAATGCAGTACTCCGTTTCCTTTCAAAAAGCCACAAATGATCAGCAAATAATGGAAACTTTTCTTCTACCTGAGCAGGCTGTCCAAGATAAAGTCCATCCATTACTTAAGAAAAGGCAGAAAACATTCTCAAATACTCAAAATGAATTTTTGCAGCTGGAGGCCTTCAGTAAGAGGTCCAGATTATGACATGTGTGTCTACAATATTTCCCAATACAACAGCCTCTAAAGGTTAACGATCAGATGCTAACAGGAAGACTCGGACATCAACATACAGTCACGTCAACACAGTTGAGTAGCCACTGAAAAATCTTATTTGCCTTGTCTGGGTCACTGCAGATGAGAGTTACCTATTGCATATTGTAAAACATTACTAAGATGTGATGCTTTGGATCAATAGCTGAAAAGCAGTAAGTCGCAGATAATGTGTCGTTTCAAAAAAAGTAGATGATATGCTACCTAGAACAGCCAGTGTCTTTGCACAATTCTCTGAAGACTAGATAAAAATCAGTATCCGCTACCATATTGGTTTATGACCGAGTTGTACAAAGTGGTGAGCCCTTTCATTTCATTAGAATAGCTCAAAAGGTTTTACGATCCAACTTATTTCTCCAGGGACTTCTCAGTTAAAGAATAGAACACAAGTATCTGGGCAACAGAGATCTTTTCCCCCCACCACCCCAGCAATACTGGAAAGTGACAGTAAGACCATACAGAATCTTCAAGACTTGCTTCTAGTAGTTAGCCATGTTATGTCCTGTTGGAATGTAAATAACCACAATGAACAAGTTGCATTTAACACCTGCGATAAATATGGAACAAGAAAGATGAATACACAGGAATGAATTTTGCACAACTAGCAAAACCCACAAGGCAGTGGCCTCTTGTCTCTGAAATCACTTTTCATAAACTTGCATGTTGCTAAGGGCACCATAATTTCTCAGACATCCTAGATTTTATGCAGAAAAGTTGTCTGGATTTCCCTAACCCTCTCCACCCATCTTTGAATATTTTTGTTTTAGAACCACAGAAGTTACACTTTTCCACCTCTTCTGGGATGGACACTAACCCCTAATGATAAATACAGTATTTTCCCTGTATTATAGTTTAAATTGACTTATCTAGACTAGTCTTAAGTATCCTTTTTAAAAAAAAAAAGGAAACAAAACACAAAAAACAGGTGAATGCTTATTTCTATTAACGTTGCCAAGGAAAGTGTTGCAGGTTAGTATTTCTTTATGAAACAGCCACTTTTTCTGTGTCAGAAGCCCAACCATTGAACTGCAAAGTAACCGTATCTCCCAAAAGCCCACAGAACCTGCACCTCCAGCTGCCTGACCTCCTTCAACCTTGCATCCCTATAAACCCCTTAGGGGTCTATTTCCCTCCCCTCGCACCCAACACTTTCTAAATCTTACAGAGGGGAGGTGTTTTCAGAAGCACTCTGGTCTCCTGGGTGATGAAAGGCGCTGCACAGACACAAGGTCCGGGCGTTATTTTTCAGAGAGAAAGTGGGGCAGGTGGTGAACAAGGCCTGAGAGAGCCACGGGACTGGTCTCCCCAGCTCCCCACAGCCTCTGCCCCAGCGCTCCCCGCCCATCCAGGGTGCGCCTAGGACGCCCGACCATGCCATCCCCTTCCCCCGCGCAGGCCCCGCTCCAGCCCCCCGGGCCCTTCCCCAGAAGGAGGCGCAGGCCCCTGCGCCCCACACGCAGGCTGCTCCACTGGCCACCTGGCCGGGCCGCCCCGCTCCCTCTCCCGCCCCGAGGCCTAGCAGCGGCTCCGAGGCCTGCTCCTGTGGCCGGGCTCCGTTACCTGGCGGACCCGGTGCAAAGCGTCGGCGAAGCCCTCGGACTTAATCCCCACTGGAGCCGCGCTCTGCCCCTGCGCCAGCTCCGCCATTACACGCGCCAGCCACCCCCACCACTACCGCCACCGCCGCCGCCGCTCCGTCCTGCCTGCCTCTGTCCGCCGCCTGGGCACCCGTACCCGGAAAAGGAAAGGCCCCAGACTTCCGCCGGAAGCGGAGGGGGAAGGGCCCATCAAGCCCCGCGGGGAGGGGGCTGTCGCAAGGACGTCAGCAGGCCGCCAGAACGAGGCTGCGTCCGGCGCGGGCGGCCCTTGCTCAGGGGCGGCGCTTCTCGTGCGCCGGTGGCTGCCTGGCCCCACGTGGCTCCCTGGGGGGAGAGGGGTGGAGCGAGCCCCGCCCTAACCCCATCCCCTGCAGAGCCACGCGGCTCGTCGCCCTTCCTTAGTTATAGCATCGCTCATTAGCATCTTAATTAATGCTGATGCTGATGCTGACGCTAGTCCTGCCCCCAGGGCCTGCCGCACTGGGGGTACAACTGGACTAGATGAGCCCCGAGGCCCATTCCAGTACTAGGAGCAATCCGCGTCACGCGCGCTTACACCAAGCCAGCGGGGAGGGTTGCCCAGGAAGTTTCCCAGCTTGCTACAGTGTGGCCTGTGCAACCCCTGCCTCCCGCACACAAGGCCCCAGAATCACGTCTGGGTCCCCAGGCATCATAATGTGACACAATGATGCAACATGATTATTACTGCTGTTCCCTTGTTTAAAAAAAAAAAACAAAAACAAAACACCCTAGACCAGTGTTTCTCAGTCAGGTACACAAAGGTCTTCCAAGGGGTACATCCACTCACCTAGGCATTTGCCTCATTTTACAACAGGCTACATAAAAAGCACCAGCGAAGTCGGTACAAACTAAAGTTTCATACAGACAATGACTTGTTTATACTGTTCTAGATACTGAAATGTAAGTACACTATTTATATTCCAATTGATTTTTTTTATAATTGTATGGTAAAAATGAGTTCAGTAATAGCATGGTGGGACACTTCTGTATTTTAAAGGCTGATTTTGTAAGCAAGTAGTTTTTAAGGTGAAACTAGGGGGTATGCAAGACAAATCAGACTCCTGAAGGGGGTACAGTGGTCTGGAAAGGTTGAGAGCCCTTGTATTAGTGCATTGCAGTGCAAGTCACCATCTCTGGATGGCAGGGCCTATGAGCACAGAACTATTTCCCAGAAAAAGCATTTTTTCCTCCGTGGATGCTCTCCGAGGCTGCTAGGGATGGGCCCAAATTACAATTTCTGCTCATGCAAGATGCCTAAGAACGTCAGGTCACTTTGCTGTGCCCCCAGCCGTTTCTCCAGGATCCCCACTCACTCCTGACATGACACTGGCTAGTAATATCCACCTAAACATCCCCATTCCAAGCTATCGCAGTGGAGCAATTAGCAATGTGTATCTCTGGGCTTTCCGATGAAAAATACATACATTTTCCTCCTTTTTCCAGTGCTCCAGTTTCCTTGTCTCCTCTCAGGCATGTATCCTGAGAATCTAGCTTCCAAGGCAGAACTATTCCAAGCCTCTTAAAAGTTGGTTGAATTCTAAAATAGGTTGCAGTTGTGAATTCAGAGACACTAAAATAGCCAGGTCAGAATCTGTGTTGTGAAAAGAGATGTCAACACTAGAATTTGTAATAGTCTTTTTACAGGTGTTAATTAATATGGATTGTATATTCCAGTCTAGACAGGTGTCATGGAATCCACTCACCACGGGTGGCACCTCCTCCTGGCCATCCTGAGAATTAGCTCTGCCAGGCATTGCACCCCTGCTCTCACAGTGTCTCTCCCACCGTCCTCTCATCCTGCAGCCCCTCTCGCTCCTGGAACAGTAGCCTCCTTTTTGTGACTCACCAGGTCATCACAACATGGTTCCACTTTCCAGGGGGAGTGTAACAAAGTCTTTCCCGGACCAAATAGTCACCAGGCAGAAGAAACTGGACTGCCTGGTATGTGCCATGTCCCCTGTAACTGGTAGGGGGAACCCAGGCCTGCACTATCCTCCATAACTGCTTTTCCCTGAGCCTTTTCCTACCTTCCTCCCTCTCTGGGTCCATCAGCCTCCCAACTCCCTCTTCTCAGGGAGTAACTGTAGACTACCTTCTAGCCCATAGGTGGGCAAACTTTTTGGCCCAAGGGCCACATAAGAGTGCAAAACTGTATAGAGGGCCAGGTAGGGAAGGCTGTGCCTCCCCAAACAGCCTGGCCCCTGCCCCCTATCCACCCCCTCCCACCTCCTCACTGCCCCCCTCAGAATCCCCCATCCATCCAACCCCACCCCCTCACAGGACAGCCCCCTGGGATCCTCCTGATCTAACTCCCCCTCCCCATCCTCACACAGAACCTCTGCCCCATCCAACCGCTCCCTGTCCCTTAACTGCCCCCCCAGGACCCCCCACCCCTTACCCAACCCCCCACACCCTTACCACGCTGCTCAGAGCACCATGTCCTGCAGCTGCACCACCTGGCCAGAGCTAGATATGCTGCTGCTCTGGGCTGCAGGAGCACGCAGCCCCACCACCCAGAGCACTGCCCACATGGCTGCAGGGGATGGGGGACAGCAGGTGAGAGGCCAGGGGCAAGCCTACCCAGCCAGTAGCTCAGGGGCCAGGCAGGACGGTCCCACGGGCCAGATGCGGCCCTCGGGCCATAGTTTGCCCACCTCTGCTCTAGCCCAATGATTCTTAACCTATTTACCATTGTGGGCCACTTATGCAGCTCTCTGTGTGTGTTACATGGACCACATCCACACAATATATATACTACCTGTATTGCCTTGAGGATGTCACAGGGGCCACAGCTGTGTGCTGATTGGGTTGCAAGTGGCCTATGAGTTGAGACCCACTGCTCTAGCTCCACCTCCCAGGGAGCAACTGCAGCCTACTTCCCTGCAACCCCCTTCTGCTTGCAGCTCCTGGGCTTTATATAGGCTCCTCCTGTTCCTCCTCAGCTGGGCACTATCAGCAGTTAGGTCCCAGTCCTCCCTGGCTTCTCCTCCAGGTGCAGCCTGTGGAGTTAATAGGCCTACCTGGCCACCTGAACCCCTTCCAGTTCTATGTGGGACAGACAAGCCATCACAACAGGGAACAAACATTTGTTGCAAATCGAGTTTCATGCTAGCAAGGAATGCTTGCATCATGTCTGCACTAGTCTTTCCAGTCGCATTTGTTAATGTGCGTTAAAACCAGACTAAAGATTAAAGCTTGAAATGTGTGAACATGCAGCACCATTGCATGTTGAGAGACACATCAGTCATACTGACATCATATCAGAGATTTGTGTCCACTACACTTGGGTACAACAGTGGCTGACAGACCTCAGAGGTGGCACTGCTCTAGGTGTTCAAGGATTTTTATTACATTGGCATGATTATGGTTTAAACATCAACTGTTGTCTCAAGGAATGCTCTCTGAAAGCCTGAGTATCCTGTCTATCAAGAACCCTGGATTATATAAGGACTCGTAGAATAGCTCAGTTAGGTCCCACCCACGGCTGGGATATGGTCTGATCCCACCCATGGCTCCAGGCCAAATCCAGAAGTTCTTATTCAAACAACAGGCCCATTGGCATAAATGAGAAATTTGCTGGAGTAAGGAGTGAATAAGGACATCAGGTTTTGACCATATGCCAGCAAAAGTGCAAGGATCACACACAGATGATGCAAGGCCGAGTCAGTCAAGGATGAAAGCAACATGCAAGGATCGTTCCTAGACCAAGACATTCAAGCATATTCCACACGCAACCATTACATCATGCATGAATAATCCTTGCATTTTGACCGGTGCTGATTCCTCTTCTCGATCTAACCTTGCAAGGGGTTTTATGCAGAGGTGTTTGTTCATTGGAGGAGGGACCATGTGTTCTTCTGTCTCTCACACACAGTCACTTCACAAATAATAAGGTTTCTAAATGCCTAGATGCTATGAAGCTCCCTGTAAGTGCTCAATGGATTTTAATTTTCTTTTTCCAGGTTTCCATGGGTACGGTTCCTTCATGCTCACTATGGAGCTTTAATAATTACTATTGTTAATTATTAATTATTATTAGTATAATAAAGATTTCTAAGATTCCACGGATACCCCCGAGTTATTGGGGAACTCGTTACGGCTTTGATTCCTTGACTCCTCACAATAGTAAAGTTAAGCAAATGCGTAAGTGTTTGGAGGATCAGGGTCTACATCAAGGCACTGACCGTCAGAACAGAGGTGCATAAACTATGAACTTTATTGATTTCCTCTGCATTGCATGGATACCCTGTACCGTACTCACAGGGCCTGCCCTGATCCAATGACTATGAAATTAGTGGGAACCTTTCCTTATATTCCCTCTGCTTTTTTTTTTTTTGGCTCACTCCAGCTGGCTATTTATTTATTTGTGCTCAGCCATGGGAACAGGGGTGCCAAAAATGTTTTCCACCCGAACCAGCTAAACAGCTGGGGCCAGTCCAGCATAGGCTAGCTGGAGAGGCGGCCAAATAATCAAAGCTAATAGTTCTGCCATTGTCCCTGAACATTCAGTGTTTGCTCAGAGGTGACTATCTTCAGCCACTCTTGCCCTTCCTGCTGTTGTTCCAGACAGTCTCCTGTTCAGTTACCCCACTACCGTCATGCAGAAAACACCAAGAGAACTAGGCCAGCATACAGCACTCATCAATTAAAGACCAAGGTTCTATGCCATTCTTTTTGCCCCATTACAATTATAAATATCTTTTAGGTTGTAAGCTCTTAAGGGCAGGGGTTGTCATTTATTGCGCTTGTACAGTGCCTAGTACAACGGGAACAGACCGGATTGTGGTCTTTAGGTGCTACTGCAATATAAATATTAGCTATCAGAAACTTATTAATACTTACAGTAATTAATATGTAATACATATTAAATCATCATAATAATAATAACAAAAAGGGAGCCCACATTTCAAATCTGGAGCCAAATTCCGCCAGCCTTAGTAGCTGTTTGGATCTTTGGTTTTGGTCTGAGCCCATCCCTAGTTACCACGTGTGAATTCTGACCCGGGGAGGGAGGCTGCAGTCGGATTTGACTATGTAGCATAGCAGCTCTTCTTTGGTCTCTGCTAGTCTCCGGCGAAGCAGGACATTTACCTGAGCCCACCTTTAATTAACATAGCTGGCTGGAACAAAAGTCCTTTGTGAAGCAGAAAGTAAGGGGCAAGCAGGAAACAGGTATCAGCCATGGAGTTAATGTCCCAGGCCTGGAGTTGCAAGGCAGTCTCCCATGGAGAGTAACCCCCTAGGCTTGACCTATGACAAGCACTCTTCAGCTACAGGGAGTGACCCAACACCTGAGCCAAGTTAGAGGCCCTTTGCTCCCAGGGTGGCCTATGGGAGCTGTTCTCATGGCATCACCCCTCTCCTTATGTCACTCCTTCCCATCACATCTTGCCTTCCCGAGGCGGGCACTGGCTTAACACTGTCCTGGGTTCTTTAGCCCCATCACTAGACTCCAGCCCTGGGGACAATGATCCTGACAGCGACCCTCCTCAGCGCAGTGAGATTGAGTCACTCTGCAAGCCTCTGCAGCCGCTCTTCCACACACAACCGCCTCCCACCTCCTATGCCACCTTCCACAACCTGTTGTCACTTGCCTCCTGCACAGCCAAACACGAACTACTGTACAGCCACCTGCCTCCACTACTGCTGCAGGCCAGTGCCAGTCACATGCCTCTGCTACAGCCCGACAACAGCTACAGTCACACACCACCCATGCAGCCTCCTATGCCCTCTTGTCTCTTACGTCCCCTGCAGCTGCATGCTACCATTGCATGCCTCCCGGACAGCTGCTCACCTCCTGCACGGTCTTGCTCACCATGTTCCAGCCGGGCTGCTGCACACCTCCCCAGACTTGCCTTAGAGTCTATTCTGTTTGAGTGAGAGCGAGCGAGATGTTGAGCAAGCTACTGGCCAATCCTCTGCTCTTTTTAGAAAGTGCTGTAGGATCCTGACCTTTCCTCTGACATAAAGGTAGAATAGGGCTGCAACGGTGTGTCCCCTTAAGCCCGCCGTGCTGCTGTAACCAAAGGAGCCTAACCTTGTATGCTAATAAAATCAGTGTTGCCAATGCTCTTGATTTCACTGCAAGGCTTGTGATTTGGAGAGGGGGGGTGTCTCTAAAACTAAAACTGCTGGAATCATGTTATTACCTGAGAATCTCAGCTTTCAGTTTTTTAATAAAGGAAGTTTCTAGCCCTTATGACGTCAGAGAAAAGCTTGAAAATATGAAGCCAAGTCTTCAGCACCAGAAGACACGTAAAAAGAACCCTCATATTGATTAGTGTTCAATTTCTCATGACTTTTTAAGCCACTCTCATGAATTTTGGGAGCCTGACTCATGCTATTTGAATGCTCAGATTTGGCAATACTGTAAAACAGTGCATGTGCCATGTGCTAGCCTTGGAGTTGCTTCTCTCCAGAGGGTACATCCGGCCCTGAGGATACTTGATCTTCGCTATTCTGAGTCCCTTTCTTGTGTGTGGGCCCAGGTCCACCTTCTGCTGCATGGTATTAAGGGCTGCATTTAAAGAACATGACCCAGCAGAGAAGGAAAAGAGCATAAACAACTCTGAATAGCTAAGATACAATGACAAAATGAGGATATGAATGTAAACCAAATGGAAGGAGAATATGTGGGACTTAAAGATTCCTCTGCTCTCTTCCTTGCCATGATTCATAGTGATCATCTAGTCCAGTGGTTTTCAAACTTTTTTTCTGGGGACCCAGTTGAGGAAAATTATTGATGCCCGTGACCCAATGGAGCTAGGGATGAGGGGTTTGGGATGTGGGAGGGGCTTAGGGCTGGGGCAGAAAGTTGGGGTGTGGGGGTGAGGGCTTCAGTGTGGGGCCAGGAATGAGGGGTTTGAGGTGCAAGAGGGGCTCCAGGTTTGGGGGGGGGCTCAGGGCTGGGGCAGGGGGTTGGGGTGCAGGAGGGGGCTCAGGGTTCTGGGGATGAGGGGTTTGGAGTGCAGGAGGGGATCCGGGTTTGGGTGGGGCTCAGGGATGGGGCAGAGGTTTGGGGCATGGGGTTGGGGCACAGACTTACCTCTGGCGGTGCAGTGGAGGTGCTAAGGCAGGCTTCCTGCATGTCCTGGCACCGCAGACTGCGCTGTGCCCCAGAAGTGGCCAGCAGCAGGTCCAGCTTCTAGGTGGAAGTGCGCAAGCAGCTCCGCACAGCTCTCACCCGCAGGCACCACCCCCTCGAGCTCCCATTGGCCTTATGCAGAGCCAGTGCTGGGGCGGGGACAGTGTGTGGAGCCCCTTGGTACCCTGCCTAAAAGCTGGACCCGCTGCTGGCTGCTTCCAGGGCGCAGCGCAGTGTTGGAACAGGTAGGCACTAGCCTGTCTTAGCCAGGCAGCACCACTGACCGGGACATTGCCTACGGGACTTTTAACGTCCCAATCGGCAGTGCTGACCAGAGCTGCTGCGGCCCAGTGCCTGACATGTCACGACCTGAACTTTGAAAAACGCTGCTGTAGTCTGACCTCCTGTGTAGCACAGGCCATAGAATGTCATCCAGCCCCATAACTTGTGTTTGACTAAAGTACATCTTCCAAAAAGGCATCCGGTCTTGACTTGAAAACTTCAGGAGACAGAGACTCTACCACTTCCGATAGTTTGTTCCAAGGGTTAATCACCCTCCCTGCTAAAAATTTGTGCTTTTTTGCTAATTTGAATTTCTCTGGCTTTTAACTTCTGGGCTTTGGTTCTTGTTCTGCCTTCCTGCACTAGGATAAAGAGCTCCTGGGCACCTGGGGTTTGATGCCAAGAGGAGCAAAGACGCAGAAGTCCCGAGGGAGCAGGATGGCTGTTACACACCATGTTCTCCACCTTAATGGAGTCACCACTCTTCTCACTTCACACAGACTCCAGATCAGCCCCAAGGAAAAGGGAGGTAGCCAGGGAGAGGAGCTTTCTCTAAGCACCATGCCCACTGCCATAAAAGAAATTCTGCAAGGGGGAAACAGGGATTGGTGGACACAGTTCAAAGCAGTGTTAAACTACTCCACCCTCCCCATGCTCTTCAGAGCCCGGTTGGAGAGCCACAGGGGGGAAGCTGGCAGTTCTGGTGTACTGCTGAGGCTGTTTGTTTTTTGTGAGTTGCTCCATCCACATCCTCCGTCATCCTGCACTGGCTGTTTGGGGATGAGGAGTACAAGGAGGAGTCTCAGTCACGGACTAGGCCCCCAGCACACTAGGTGCTGTATAAACTGAGAATGGACAAAGGCAGCCAGACAGGCACCCTTCTAAAGCCACGGTGTGGAGGGATTGTTCAGCTCCCACCGTGGGGAAGGATCACATAGGCCAGAAAAAGGGGAGTGGGACAGAGGGAGAAGGAGGAGCAGGAGAAAACATGGGGCAGACAGACACTGTTGAGACAGTGGGCCAAATTCTTTGCTGGTTTGCACCCCCACTAACACCCATCGGCTTTCACTGAGATGAGAACCAGCCCAGGCCCTGGGCCCATGGGCCAGCTGAGCGCCACAGGGTCCTAGTGTGGTCCGGAGAGCTGCAGAGGTGGCAGCCCCAGGGTCTGCCGTGTGTGAACAGATCCCATAGGAGGCTGACAGCTCAGCGCTGGAGGGGGAAAGCAAGGTGACGCAATAAGAAAACATCAGGCAGCAATTGAAAAGGAGGAAATTACAGCCCTTAAACACTCCCAGAAACAAATTTCTGATGTAAATCTTCCCTTTGTAATAATCACAACAACAAAAAAAGCCAGACACGAGTGATTCAAAGATGCATCTCCTTCCTCCTCCGTCCCTCTCCCCCACTCCCACCATCCACCCCCACCCCAAAACACACCCCTTCCCCAACACACACAGAATTAGTTTCATAGTAGCAGCCGTGTTAGTCTGTATTCGCAAAAAGAAAAGGAGTACTTGTGGCACCTTAGAGACTAACAAATTTATTAGAGCATGAAGTGAGCTGTAGCTCACGAAAGCTTATGCTCTAATAAATTTGTTAGTCTCTAAGGTGCCACAAGTACTCCTTTTCTTTTTACAGAATTAGTTGTGACAGCTGAAATTCTCTGCTCATCGGAGGACATTTGACAGGGTACTTAAAAAAAACGAAGAAGAAAAGGAAAAGTGGTTTGGTGTCAGGTGGAGGAGGTGGCGGGGGCTAAGGGCGCGGGGGATTTAAAGTGATACAAGACGCATAATTCAGGCTTCTTGGATTGCAAAAGCTCCTCTTACCTAAAGGGCCCGCTGCCTTTATTTTTATCCAAATGGCTCAATTACTGCAAAGCCCCACAGAGAAAATTATGGATGTTTGCCTCTATTTTTCTCGACAACTGTAGATATTTTGTTTTCCTTCTTTCTTTCTTTCTCCCCGCGGTGGTTATAGGCAGGGGAGGAGGGGAAGGTGGTGAGAGAACAGGGGAAAGCAGGGGCAAGTGGCCCTTTTGAAACGAAAGCTCGGCTCGGGCAGGGGGAGGGGAGGGAGGCAAGCCGGGCCTTGTGGGGGGCAGTTCTGCTAGTAGCAGTTTCATACCGGTTCTTGCTCTCTGCTCTTTCTCACCTTCCATTTTCTCTGTCTTGTGCTATGCCCACGCTCACACACTCGCTCCCCTTTCCGTTCACACGCTCTTCCTTAACCCTCTTCCACTCATCCACTTTCCTTCATCTCCTTTCCCCATCCCTTCTCCTTCCCACTACTTCTGCCCTCTTCCCCACTCTCTCCCCTCCTGTACACCCCCACCCCCCCCGGACCTTTTCAAGCCACTGTAATAGCAGCTTGTTTGGCACTTCACGTGTTCTCAATGAGAAAATACCCCTCCCTCTCCCTCTTTTCACCGTGGTTATTTCCAAACCCTGCAATAGCTCCTTTGCTCAGGGCTGCGGGAAGTGCCTATTTTTCAACATTTTTCTTTGGCTTGTGTTTGTCATCCTCAGAATTACCACTCCAGGGAGTCCAGTCAGACTGCCACCGGGCCCCGCTCTTCACACCGCTCCTGCTCCTTGAGATCATGTGGGGAGAAATTAGTTATGTATTGCAAGCGCCCCGGCCATGCATTTATCTGCAGAAGTGTTTGTTTTGATTACCTGTCTGCCAGGGCGTCTCTGTGGGCAGTGCTGGGGAAGTGCTGGCGGCAGCAAGCTCGTGGCTCATCCAGCCCCCGCTTCCCTCCGTGGGAGGCACAGTGAGGACTGTGGCAAGGATGGCGGCTGTGGGCGACCGTGTGGCTACTCCAATCCCAGCAGGAGGCAGCATAGGCAATAGTCTAGGAAAGTGGTGACTACCTCAGCCTCGCTTCCTTTACCAGGCATGGTATAGGAACACAGCTTGCGAAGGAACTCGTACTTCGCCTCGTTTCTTTCCCTGCAGGTGAGGAACAACTCAGGAGCAGTGCTTGCAGGAGACCTCCCAAGTCCTCTGCACCCAGGCTCTCCGAGTCTTTGTAGGGACGGCCTGTTGACACCATCTCATTGCCATCTCTTCCACGAAGGGCCACCATCAAGGGGTGTCAGCTGCAGGGAAAGGCAGCTACAGCATAGTCCATACAGCTGCTCGCCAGGGGTGCTGGAACAATTTATATACTGGAGGTGCTCAGAGCCATTGAACCAAACTGTAAACCCTGGATATGAGGGAAACCACTTCAAGACAGGGGGTGCGGCAGCCCACCCAGCACCGCTAGCTCCAGCACCCATGCTGCTAGCATCAGATATCTAGCTGTAGTACAGACCAGCCAAGGCCAATGGCCCAGCACTATTAACTCAGGGAAAAGAAGTCACCCAGGCCCCTGGACATAGAGGTAGGGATGTGGAGAAGGAGGGTGCCCAAAGCCGCCAACCAGGCTGGCTCCGTCAGGGGTGAGGAGATCTGGAAAATGTAGGGATTCCATTGTTGAATTAGTTAAAAAACAAAATAAAACCCAGATAGCCCAGCTCAAGTCCTCAGGTTTAACCTTCTGCTTTCATCTTCCCTGCTGTGCTGGTTTCCCTCTTAACAGCTCAGCTCCTTTGGGGGAAGCTGTGACCCTGAGCAAGTGACTTCCCTGTTCTGGACTGTACCTAGCAACACCCACTTTGCTGGCTTTAGCAGCAGAGCCCTTTCCACCATGACCCATCCTTGAGCATCCATCTGCCTGTAACGTCTGCTGTTGCCCTTAGAATCATAGAATCATAGAATATCAGGGTTGGAAGGGACCCCAGAAGGTCATCTAGTCCAACCCCCTGCTCAAAGCAGGACCAAGTCCCAGTTAAATCATCCCAGCTAGGGCTTTGTCAAGCCTGACCTTAAAAACCTCTAAGGAAGGAGATTCTACCACCTCCCTAGGTAACGCATTCCAGTGTTTCACCACCCTCTTAGTGAAAAAGTTTTTCCTAATATCCAATCTAAACCTCCCCCATTGCAACTTGAGACCATTACTCCTCGTTCTGTCATCTGCTACCATTGAGAACAGTCTAGAGCCATCCTCTTTGAAACCCCCTTTCAGGTAGTTGAAAGCAGCTATCAAATCCCCCCTCATTCTTCTCTTCTGCAGACTAAACAATCCCAGCTCCCTCAGCCTCTCCTCATAAGTCATGTGCTCTAGACCCCTAATCATTTTCGTTGCCCTTCGTTGTACTCTTTCCAATTTATCCACATCCTTCCTGTAGTGTGGGGCCCAAAACTGGACACAGTACTTCAGATGAGGCCTCACCAGTGTCGAATAGAGGGGAACGATCACGTCCCTCGATCTGCTCGCTATGCCCCTACTTATACAACCCAAAATGCCATTGGCCTTCTTGGCAACAAGGGCACACTGCTGACTCATATCCAGCTTCTCGTCCACTGTCACCCCTAGGTCCTTTTCCGCAGAACTGCTGCCGAGCCATTCGGTCCCTAGTCTGTAGCGGTGCATTGGATTCTTCCATCCTAAGTGCAGGACCCTGCATTTATCCTTATTGAACCTCATTAGATTTCTTTTGGCCCAATCCTCCAATTTGTCTAGGTCCTTCTGTATCCTATCCCTCCCCTCCAGCGTATCTACCACTCCTCCCAGTTTAGTATCATCCGCAAATTTGCTGAGAGTGCAATCCACACCATCCTCCAGATCATTTATGAAGATATTGAACAAAACGGGCCCCAGGACCGACCCCTGGGGCACTCCACTTGACACCGGCTGCCAACTAGACATGGAGCCATTGATCACTACCCGTTGAGCCCGACAATCTAGCCAGCTTTCTACCCACCTTATAGTGCATTCATCCAGCCCATACTTCCTTAACTTGCTGACAAGAATGCTGTGGGAGACCGTGTCAAAAGCTTTGCTAAAGTCAAGAAACAATACATCCACTGCTTTCCCTTCATCCACAGAACCAGTAATCTCATCATAAAAGGCGATTAGATTAGTCAGGCATGACCTTCCCTTGGTGAATCCATGCTGACTGTTCCTGATCACTTTCCTCTCCTCTAAGTGCTTCAGGATTGATTCTTTGAGGACCTGCTCCATGATTTTTCCAGGGACTGAGGTGAGGCTGACCGGCCTGTAGTTCCCAGGATCCTCCTTCTTCCCTTTTTTAAAGATGGGCACTACATTAGCCTTTTTCCAGTCATCCGGGACTTCCCCCGTTCGCCACGAGTTTTCAAAGATAATGGCCAAGGGCTCTGCAATCACAGCCGCCAATTCCTTCAGCACTCTCGGATGCAATTCGTCCGGCCCCATGGACTTGTGCACGTCCAGCTTTTCTAAATAGTCCCTAACCACCTCTATCTCTACAGAGGGCTGGCCATCTCTTCCCCATTTTGTGTTGCCCAGCACAGCAGTCTGGGAGCTGACCTTGTTAGTGAAAACAGAGGCAAAAAAAGCATTGAGTACATTAGCTTTTTCCACATCCTCTGTCACTAGCTTGCCTCCCTCATTCAGTAAGGGGCCCACACTTTCCTTGGCTTTCTTCTTGTTGCCAACATACCTGAAGAAACCCTTCTTGTTACTCTTGACATCTCTTGCTAGCTGCAGCTCCAGGTGCGATTTGGCCCTCCTGATATCTTTCCTACATGCCCGAGCAATATTTTTATACTCTTCCCTGGTCATATGTCCAAGCTTCCACTTCTTGTAAGCTTCTTTTTTATGTTTAAGATCCGCTAGGATTTCACCATTAAGCCAAGCTGGTCGCCTGCCATATTTACTATTCTTTCGACTCATCGGGATGGTTTGTCCCTGTAACCTCAACAGGGATTCCTTGAAATACAGCCAGCTCTCCTGGACTCCCTTCCCTTTCATGTTAGTCCCCCAGGGGATCCTGGCCATCTGTTCCCTGAGGGAGTCAAAGTCTGCTTTCCTGAAGTCCAGGGTCCGTATCCTGCTGCTTACCTTTCTTCCCTGCGTCAGGATCCTGAACTCAACCAACTCATGGTCACTGCCTCCCAGATTCCCATCCACTTTTGCTTCCCCCACTAATTCTACCCGGTTTGTGAGCAGCAGGTCAAGAAAAGCGCTCCCCCTAGTTGGCTCCCCTAGCACTTGCACCAGGAAATTGTCCCCTACGCTTTCCAAAAACTTCCTGGATTGTCTATGCACCGCTGTATTGCTCTCCCAGCAGATATCAGGAAAATTAAAGTCACCCATGAGAATCAGGGCATGCGATCTAGTAGCTTCCGTGAGTTGCCGGAAGAAAGCCTCATCCACCTCATCCCCCTGGTCCGGTGGTCTATAGCAGACTCCCACCATGACATCACTCTTGTTGCACACACTTCTAAACTTAATCCAGAGACACTCAGGTTTTTCCACAGTTTCGTACCGGAGCTCTGAGCAGTCATACTGCTCCCTTACATACAGTGCTACTCCCCCACCTTTTCTGCCCTGCCTGTCCTTCCTGAACAGTTTATAACCATCCATGACTGTACTCCAGTCATGTGAGTTATCCCACCAAGTCTCTGTTATTCCAATCACGTCATAATTCCTTGACATCACCAGGACCTCCAGTTCTCCCTGCTTGTTTCCAAGGCTTTGTGCATTTGTATATAAGCACTTGAGATAACCTGTTGATCGCCCCTCATTCCCAGTATGAGGCAGGAGCCCTCCCCTCACAGACCTTCCTGCCTGTGCTTCCTCCCGGTATCCCGCTTTCCCACTTACCTCAGGGCTTTGGTCTCCTTCCCCCGGTGAACCTAGTTTAAAGCCCTCCTCACTAGGTTAGCCAGCCTGCTGGCAAAGATGTTCTTCCCTCTCTTCGTAAGATGGAGCCCGTCTCTGCCCAGCACTCCTCCTTCATGGAACACCATCCCATGGTCAAAGAATCCAAAGCCTTCTCTCCGACACCACCTGCGTAGCCATTCGTTGACCTCCACGATTCGACGGTCCCTACCCAGGCCTTTTCCTTCCACGGGGAGGATGGACGAGAACACCACTTGCGCCTCCAACTCCTTTATCCTTCTTCCCAGAGCCACATAGTCCGCAGTGATCCGCTCAAGGTCATTCTTGGCAGTATCATTGGTGCCCACGTGGAGAAGCAGGAAGGGGTAGCGATCCGAGGGCTTGATGAGTCTCGGCAGTCTCTCCGTCACATCACGAATCTTAGCCCCTGGCAAGCAGCAGACTTCTCGGTTTTCCCGGTCAGGGCGGCAGATAGATGACTCAGTCCCCCGGAGGAGAGAGTCCCCGACCACCACCACCCGCCTTCTCCTCTTGGGAGTGGTGGTCGTGGAACCTCCAACCTCAGGACATCGCATCTCATGCCTCCCAACCAGCGGAGTCTCCTTCTGCTTTCTCCCCCCAGACATATCATCTGGTCCACTCTCCGCATTGGTACCTGTGGAGAGAACATGAAAGCGGTTAGTTACCTGTGTCTGTGTTACTGGAACCCGGACATTCCGCTTACCTCTTCTGGAGGTCACCTTCCTTCCCCTGCCTTTAAAACAATGTTTACAAGGAGTCCTTTGCTAGGACCACGTCTACACAGGAATGTTGTATAACCTAAGGTGCTGAGTAGGGGGAGCATAATAAATTATTCTCAGCGTCCCCTTCTTCCTGCCTGCCCCTCCCCTCCATACTTGAGGCAGGAAGTCAGCAATCCTCATCTACCTCAGCCACTAGCCAACGTGGGGCTTGGGTCCGAGACTGATGAAGGGCTACGTTATTGCCAATTATTGCTACTGGAATTTTGTGTTCTATTCTGGTATCCGCTATTCAAGAAGAGCCACAAGAATGATTAAAGGGCTGGAAAACAGGCCTTATATAGTAAAGGCTCAAGGACCTCAGTCTGCTTAGCTTTACACAGAGAACCTCAAGGGGATGACTGGATCACAGTGTATAAACTCCGCGTAGCACAAAAGTTGTCCTTTTTGCCAACAGAAGTTGGTCCAGTAAAAGATATTCCCTCACCCCCCTGGACTCTCTTATGTGGGGAACAGGAGCTTTATAGTAGAGGGCTCTTCAGTCTAGCAGACAAAGGTATGATAAGATCCAGTGTTTGGAAGCTGAAGCTCGACAAATTCAGACTAGAAATAAGGTGCACATTTTTAACAGGGTGGGTGATTAACCATTGGAGCAACTCAACAATGATTGCGGTGGAGTCTCCATCACTGGAGATTTTAAAATCAAAGTCAGATCTTTTTCCAAGAGACATGCGCTTGTTCAACCACAGCTATTGCACTTGGAGGAGGAGTCATTACAGGGATGTCCTATACAGGAGGTCAGACTAGATGATCACAGTAGACCCTTCTGGCCTTGGAATCGATGACTCTTCATATTCATTGCAGTGAGGGTTCACGTGTGGAGACGTGAGACTGTGCAGCTGCAAATGTGTATGACTGGCCATCTCCAAGGGTACATGTCTACCACAGTGTGTATGACTGTGTAACTGCAACCCTGTGTGTGCATCTGGACAAACAGCTGAGCGAGTGTGAATGTGTGTTTTGCAGTGTGTGTGTGAGAGATGTGCGTGAGTGCCTCTGCGACTGTGCATCTGTGTGAGGGGGCATGTGAACGTGTGGAGGGCAGGTCTGTCGGTGTCTGGTGTATTAATGCGTGGCTCTCGGAGCGAGCATGGGTGCACGGACATGCATTCCTCGTGGAGAAGGCTGCCAGCAGGAGCTCTGGCAGAGGACAAGGGTTTGACCAGAGAATGTCACCCAAAGCCAGCAGGAACAGAGCTGGGCTGCCAGGTGGAGGAGGCAGTAGAGCAGGGAAGGAGAGCACTGTATCTTTAAAGACAGGAGAGCGGCAGGAGGAGGATGCAAAATTGGCCCAGTCGGTAGAACTGCTATTTAAATGCTGTTGAGAAGCGCGTATAAGGAATTAGAAGATAGAGGACAGTGCCCTGACAGCTGCCATTTGTTGCTGCTGTGGCTAGTCTCTCTGCTAATGGAGTTCTAATGTAGTGGGCTCTTCACTGACCGCCGAGGCCAGAGATATGGGGGTGCGTCTTTGTGTGTGTGACAGATGGGACCGTCCCGCAACAAACCTGTAATCCTTTGATTTCTGCCGGTGCTGGCTGTACTTAACCCCTTCCTCTCTGACCGGGGCGGCGACCAGCTCCCTGAACCTCAGACAGGTGCGTGGGGGGAGGAGGCCCATGAAGAGGATGAACATAGCTGCTTTGCCAGACCATCACCAGAGTGGAGATTTTACCCGCCGTAAACGTGGACCTGGCCCGACCGAGCTGGGCTCTGTAGCAGGCTCTGCAGATTCTGTGCTGGAGTGAGGCTGGAGTGCAGAGAGGGTGTCGTTGTGGAGTTGTCACCAAGCCGGCTGTGGCTGGCATCAGAGTGTCAGGCAACCTAGAAAGCAAAGCCCCATTCCCCCCTTCTCCACTCCCGTTCCGTTCTCCCCTCATCCTCCCCACTCCTGTTATGTTTCCTTCCAGTGTCCTCTTCCTCCATTTCACAGCCCAGCTCCTGCCCACCCCCTCCCTGGGTGCTTCCTTCTCACGCCCTCTCCCTCCAGTCCCCCCATTGTTTCCTCCCCACTTGTACCTCACTGCCCCCCCACCCCACCACTCCATCGCCACAATGTCCCCTCCCTCCATCTCTGCCCCATGTCCCCCCTGTTCCTCCCACCCTCAGCTCCATTTCTCCATTCCCCCCCCACGGGTGGCCACTGGCCCCACCTCCTAATACTATTAGTGCATGGCAGGGGGTTGTTTTCTGACAATCAAAGCTAAGACAAATTCTCCGAAGCCATTAAAAGGGGTTGACGCCCTTTAAGATGAATGCCTTCGGAAATACTGCCCGCGTCTTTTATGCTCTGTGTCTGAAATGAAGAGGTGTCTGACATGCTGCCCTGTCCCAAGTGCCCTCCGTGATCTCAAAGCACTTCACCTCTATTATTGAAGAAAGCCCGGGCGGAAACCATGGCACTGAGAGACTACGGCCAACATTTTTAAACACATCCCAGGTTTCGGGTGTCCAAGCTGAGGCTGATCTTCACTGGTGCTGATCACACCCAAGTCCACATGCAGTCAGGAGGAGCCGCAAATATTCAGCACCAATGATAAATCAGGCTCTAAGGCCAAGGTTTTCAGAAGAGCTCAGCTCCCATTTAGGCACCCAATGAAGCAGTTCGATTTTCAGACGAGCTCAGCATGTTGGGTGAAAATCAGGCCTTAGGTGTCTCCTGTTGGGGACCCAGTAAAGGAGACATTGAACATCGCTAGCAGATTTGTCCCAAAGTGACTTGTCCACAATTCCCTGGTGAGTCACTGTCAGAAGTGGGATTAGGACCTGATTTTCCTCTGCTCACCACACTCACGGGGGGAAGAGGCGTGAGCAGGCTACATGCTGCTGAATGTAAGAGGGCTCCAATTTAGGCTACAGCAGCTGACGTGTGGCAGAATTACAAAACCAAACTGCCACCTGGCTTCTTTAAGAGAATACCACAAACGGGAAGTGGGGTGGGGGTTAAAACCCTCTCCTCGCTGCATTTATGTGATGTTAAAACATCTTCCCGGGGCAGGTGAGCTACAAACCAGGTGTCAAGAGTAGCAGCCGTGTTAGTCTGTATTGGCAAAAAGAAAAGGAGGACTTGTGGCACCTTAGAGACTAATAAATTTATTTGAGCATAAGCTTTCGTGAGCTACAGCTCACTTCATCGGATGCATTCGGTGGAAAACCAGGTGTGTATTTCACCAGCGGAGATGCTCCCTCATGGGGGATTTCTGGGCTGCATTCCCATCTGCTGAGCGGTAGTCAGTTGGCTGAGGTTTGAGTGCTGCAGTGCCTGGCAACTCAGCTCAGCGGCTTTCATATTGGCCCCACCAGCTTTAGTTTTTATTTGTCTTTGCAGATCCGTGGTGCATTTCACTATGACATTAACAAGTTGGGCTGGGCTGTTAAGGGTCCACACTGGTTTGTTTCTTCTACAAAGACCAGGACGGCCTTGACCGCATGCGATTCCAGTCTCTCACCCCCTAGTGGCGCCGTTTGTGTTTGGAAAACAGCCAGAGCCCTCAGCTGAGGGTTTTTGCCATGGTCTGGAGAGACTCCCTCAACTACAATGAATCCCAATGAGGGGACAAAATTCTTTCCTGGGAATAAAGTAATCAGTGCACCCCATAAGCGCGTTTTTCAGTTTACAATGAACCCAGCAGTGAGATTTGCTGCCGGATTAACAGCCCTGGAAGCTGAAATCCTCTCCTTAGCCACCGAACAGGTAGAGCAAGAGCAGCAGTAACCGCACAGACCTGCCCCCAGCCAACATGCCTCAACCCTGACTGTGACATTCGGAAGGGCCACCTCTCCAGGTGAGAGAGGACCCAGCTGGTTCAGCCCTTGGCCTCTCCACTGAGTCTGCCCAACGGACCCAGCAGGATGCGGGGGGCGGGTTCTGTAGTTTGGACAGTTGTCCATTAAGAACAGGTCTGACACCAACCAACTCACTTCAAACACAGGCCACCAAACAACCCAACAGCTGCTAACATCTGTCTCTCACCTGCACGGCATCCACACCTGTGACATAAGGCTGGGCCTGACTCTCTTCTCCCACACACCCATTTTACAGTGGTGACTTCCTCTTGATTTACAGCAACAAGAGAGGAAATATTTCCTTTCCACCTACCACCTGAACTAACCAGCACCCCTACACCATCTCATTATACCTAGGCTATGCAACGTGCCTATCACCATGGTAGCTAAGTTTCGTACACACAGATTAAAAAACAACCACCTGAGAGGATGAGACAAGTCATCCTTTTGCTGAATTTGTGGGGTTCGTCTCTCTGACTCTTTCTTGGGGAAGGTTCTCACGGTTATTAAAGTGAGGCTTGGGTGAATCTATATGATCCATCTATGGATAAAGCACCTTGGGCTCACCCTGACCTCCAGTGGCAAGGAGATCCACAGTCCAGGGCATGCCACTAGCTCCCAGAACATTACTGTCTCTGTTGATCATGGATACCGAGGCAGATCTTGGAGAGACAGATGGCCTTTGAGCACCAGGACCTTGACTTGTGTGTTATCGGATGGGGAGACCGTGTAGACTGCAGGGTATCAGTGGGGCATGCTCCTGTTTGTCCTTATTGCCCCTTCGGTGGGCTTCTGCATAACGGTTCAGCTGGCGCTTCCAGATGGCTTTCAGCTCCATCCCCAGGTAGAGCGGGCTAGGAAAGTCTAGCCTGGAGATTGTGAATGCATTGATCACCTCGCTGATGAGAAAGGAGTCGGCCTCCTTGCAAGCTGAAGACAGACAGCAGCATTTATAGCTGATGCTGCCTGTGGGGAGCTGTGGAGCAGCGACGAGTCCAGGAGGACCCAAAGGCTGTGTGCTACCTTCAGAAGTGAAGGGCAGATGGCTGCAATGGACTAGGAGAGGCCAGCATTCCTTCCATGACTTTGAGGCGCTTTCCACCCAGGGGCTGGTGTCCCCCTCCCGGCACAATGACATCAGAGAGGTGTAACAGTCTGGGATTAAAGGTCTCCCGCAGAGATCTGTGCTTATGACCTGCTCACTCCTGGGCTCGGGACTTGACAGGCAGCCATCTCCCAGGGACATCCCAGGTGGGACCTCGGGTCAGACCTGCCTTCTTGAGTGAAGTTCTGGTAGGTAACAATGTCTTAGCCAGGCCTTTGTCTCCGAGCCAGAGCTGGCGATGAGCTCACCTTCCCGGTCTGCTCCCAGCTGAGCTGTGCTCTCCCCTTGTCACACTTCCCTCCAAGCCTGTCATCTACCACAAGTGTTGGGGCAGGGACGACTGAGCCCATAGGAGCCCATTAATCCTTCCCTGGCCACTGCGTAGGCCCCATCACAGTGCCCTTTTAAACACAGAAGAGTGTTCTTAGCAATATCAAGTCTCGGATCTTGTTGTTTTGCTGGAGACCTGGGGTGATGTCCTGGATCCGGTGATGTCAATGGCAAAGCTCCCGCTGATGTCCGTGGAACCCGGATTTCAGCCATCTCTGCAGAGGTACAGGGGCCTTGACACAGAGAGATCTTGTCTCTCAACTGTCCATTGGGTGTTTTAGTAAAAAAGCCACAAATGTTATAGAAGCAATCTGGATTAAAATCCCCACCCCTCACAATTCATTAGGCTCCACTAGCTGGGCGCTTGTGATGTCACAATCCTCCCAGGTCTCCTGTTGTCCACAGAGTCTTCCTAGAAAACAGGGTGGGCTGGTCCTGGACAAAAAGCAAGCAGAGAAGACACTACAAACAAACATACCTTTCCAGGGCACAAAGAAGCAAAAGCACAGGCCATGACGCTAAATGTCAGGTCACAGGGTAAATCAGTGGTTTAGCTGGGATTAGAACCTACATCGCCACAGCACATCCTTCCATGTCAGCATCTACATGGGCTGAGATAAAGGGTCCCATTCTGCAAGCTGCTGAGCACCCTCAGCTCCCATTTCCTCCTGCTCGGAGCTGAGGGCTCTCAGAACCTGCCAGCTCCACGCAGGATCGGGCCTCCCAAAATCAGCCCAAGAAAGAGAGCGCGAGAGTGGGTAGGTACGCGGCACAATTAGCTAACAAGTGGCTGTTTTGTGTAGGATTGTTGCTGATGTGTGTTAAGTGGCTTTCTGAGAGGAAAATGTCAGGCACTAGAGAGCTTGACAGACAAAGAGGGGAAATGCATTAGGCTTTATTGGTCTGTTTTGAACACATCTGACATCACACTATTGAGCAAGTTCTGCTCGGCTTTTGGGAAAATGAAGGAAAAAAAAAGCTAGAAGAGGAGGGAGAAAAAGAGAGAGAATATTTCAGACAGGCAAGTGGTAGCATAATGGCAGGAGACATTGGAGCAAACTGTGGCTACCAGATGGGACCTGAGCGCCAATAAAATATAACAGAAGTAGCAAACTCATGCATTGTTCCCAGAATGTGTGCCATTCTCCCTTTGAGAGCTGCCTATATGTGGTAGAATACAATCTCTTTCAGTCGTTAAGTTGGCCAAGGACAAAAATTACTGGTAAATAGCGAGAAAGACTGAAAAGCAGAAGGCAGAGTTGCTGGTACAGCTTCCAGCTAGTTTCTACCCACACAGGCAGTCTCAAGTTGGCTCACAGAGTGGGTGAAAACCCTGAAGCCAGGCCTCCTGACCACCCTTAACCCCTTCACCTGACCCCCAGCACCCTCCCACCTTTGCTGATATTACCTGGGGACAGTTGCGCCTGTTGCTTTCTCCGCTGCAACCCAGTCGGCTGCTTTGGTCGGATCTTCCAACTGGTTGGAGGCATCCCAAAAGGCACTGGCCTCCTCTGGGACCAGATGGTGCCAGACTAGCTGGGAAAGATTTAGCAAAGGCTGCGGGCCTCTTGGGGGAAGAAACAGGGCTGGAGGAACGTTACTTACTCAGGGCGCAATACAGTGCATGTTGAGGTCAATGGAAAGATTAGCACTGACTTCCCGTTGGCTGAGTCAGGCCCCCACATTTCCAGACCTCACATCACCAGCCAGGGTAGAAATATGGGCAGAGGGTGAGGGCATGACCCAAATCAAGGTTAATTTCTGCCTTCTCGCCTCACCAGTCCTAAACCCTGGCAAGACAACAAGTCAATCAGCCTCTTCCCTAAGCCATCATCTCACACTTTTCTATAGCCAAGTGAGAGGAGCACGATCAGCGAGGAGACAGGCGAGAGGCCTCCAGACAGAGCTTTGCTGGGCCAGCTAGTCTGAGGATGCCAGAGAGCTAATATTCTTGCTCTGCCATATTGTCAAAGCCATTGGTCACCTGCTCTCTTCCCTGGTGCCGTTCTGAACTATGGACAGGGTGCAATTTATGGCTGGTGAAGGCTTGGTGGCCCTCAGAAACAAGAATCGGGAGAAGGCACTATGGTGACAAGGGAGAGAAATCAGGCTGCCGTGGCCCGGGATGTGAGAGGAGGATTGGCAACCTGGGTCCCTCATCCCGCTCAGGACTGGTTAGGTTGGTGTCATGGTTATATTTGGCCCTGGTGGTGTGCCAGCTCCATTCCATAGCACAGGCAGGACTCTCTGGACATTACCATTGCTCTGCATTGTATTATGGGCAGCTTCCCATCAGCTCCCAGTTTACAGCCCTGCCAATCTCCATTACAGAGCACTCTGTGTCATGGCCTCCATAGTGCTCTGTATTAGCAGGTAGCCCACTGACCCGGCCCTCTTGCAGGAAGGCAGCTGGCCTGGGTTACTGCAGTCGGACAAAGCCTGGCATAACGGGGTGCATCAGATCTGTACATTAGATTGCCTAGCCTGTGTGTGCCTGGTGCCCAGCACAAGGTGGCCCCAATCCCAGCAGAAGCACCAGGCACCACCACGCCACAACTAAATAATCATCACCTGAATGTGTTCGTGGAGGACGTCCCCGGCAGTATTAACACTTCACAAAATAAAGCGGGATTCAAAACATGAGGGTTCTTGTGGGTATTCAACTCCTCCCTCCCAGCTGTGTCCAGATGACAGCGAGCTGCACAGCTGGCCCAAGTGAAGGAGAGGGAAGTGAAGTAATTTCATGTCCTCCAGCATCCCCAACCCAATATCAAGGGAGTTCTTCCACCCCCATTTCTTCAGTCCCTTACCCATCCTGTTGTTCGATCCTGGCTAAAACGATGCGCCTGAAGCTGCACTTAGGGCCTTTAGTCTATTGATTTCCCACTCTGCGAGCACTAAAATGGTAGGGACATAGGGTATTACAGCTTCCTCCCTATTCAACACACACAACAGAAGAATTGCCACTTTCATGAAACAACGGTTAACACAGTGGGGAGGGTTCTTTTCCCCCCTTCCTTCGGCTCAGGGTCCAACTCACTCAGTCACATAATGGCCAAGCACCACAGGGAAACTAAGGCAGGGACTTCTTACTGCAGCTCTTTGCGCAGTGAATGAAAGCAAGGTGAAAGCCTCAGGTGGCTCAGCCAATTGAGAGGGGCATTCGGGACAGGAACACTCCCGGTCCCTGGTCATGCCAGCATACAGAACGTCACTCTCGCGAGAATCCTGTTCAAGTCACATACGCGAGTGAAGTCCTGTGCACACGCGCTTGCAGGATTGGGCAGGCTCCCCACATTGGCTGCAGGGGATGTGGGGGAGGGGAAGGATTTACCGGGGGTGTGGGGGAGCAGTGCAGAATAGATTTTAAAAATAGGAACACCAGCAGGTTAACTCTTCCAGGACCAGATCATAAGGTTTTAGGGGGTTTTTTTGGTTTGTTTTTTGCAGGAGTCCAAAAGCCACTATAGAAAACATATGTTGAGGAAATAAATCAAGGTAGTGGATGGCTGAACCAAGGAGAGAGCAGAGCAGCAACTTTTTAACCTTTAAAGGGATACTGCACCCCCATGCTGCACCCAGAAGGCAGCCTAGCCAGGCTACTGTGCCCTAATTACCCAGCTGATGGGTCCTGATGTCTGATGTACTCCAGCAATAACAGACAGGACCCCCACCACTACCGTGCCATGTGGCACCTACATTCCCCAGCTTGGCTAGAACAGACATGGTGGAGAAAGGGTAAGGAGGGGGTCAGTCCCTTAAATAGAGCCGTGGGAACCTGTCAGTGATTGGACAGGGCTGCAGTGGCTGCTGCAAAGCCCTGAGCTACTTGGCTTCCAGCGTTGACATCCCCAAGCATTTAAAAAAATCATGCATCAGGCCCCCAAAACATGGCTTAAAAATCATGAAATAAAAAAAAAAATGGCATGTTCTTTTCCTTTACAGCCTGGTTTCTGGGCCTTTAGGCCGCACGCGGCTCTTGTTTTTCAACTTCTCTCTGCAACCGGGAGGGCAAGAAGCTTGCTTTTTCAAAAACAAAAACTGAGATTCTTACATAGTCACATGTCTCCAGGAACTGGGGCTTTAAGAGACTCACCAAATACGGTGACACTTTGGGGGAGGCGGGAAATCTCAGGAGTTGGCAACGCTACATTCTGCTGGGAAATTCATCTGCCCACAGGGGCTAGTCACTGCAGTATGTAAAGGAATCTTCAGCTGGTGTTGGATCCATTCTGGTGCTTAGATGGATAAAGCTCTCTAGGACTGAACAGGGATTCCTAGATTTTAAGGCTGGAAGGGACCATTATAATTATCGAGGCTGATCTCCTGTATAATTCCGGTCAGAGAATTCCATTCAATAATTCCTCCATTGAGCCCAACAAGCACAGAAGTTAAAAGAATTGGAATGTCAGAAGCAGCTCTTTGGGGCAAGGATGCTTTTTGTTATATCTTAGAGCCTAAAGGCCCCAATGTACCTGCACTGTACAATCATATGACAAATAATGGATATTGTTATTTATTGGAGTAGTGTCTAGGAGGCCCAACTCTGGACTAGAGCTCCATTATGCTAGATGTTGGACAAAAACAGACCTAATAATAGTCATCATAATCATCTCTAAAAACCTAAGGAATTTAATAAAGATTTGAGATTCTTCCTGTCCAGCTTTTGAATCAGCCCACAGCATTCTGGGGAAGGGACAGAAGCAGGATTTAAATCTAGCCAGAACTGCCCGGAGCAGAGCTAGTCTCCTGTAAATATTTTCAAACTCGCGGGGCTGAAGTCCTGGTGCCCGACTCCTCCCACACGGGCTCCGGGAAATACTTTATGAGAATTTAAACCCTGGACAGAAGTCTCTATTAAATTCTGTGGGATGATCCGAAGAACCTACAGAAAGGATTCCGTGTTCTATTAAATTCTAGAAGACGTTTCCATAAGGGACCAGGACTTAAGGGTTTTGTGATGGGGAAGCACCTCAGCTGCACATGCCTGTCCACACTAGAGGCAGACATCATTCTATTTACTCCAAAGGCTGACTGGAAAGCCCAGCGTAGATCAGCCCCAGGTGGCGAATAAGCGTGAAAGTATTTAGACTTTCAAAGCGAGGGAGCGTAGCCGACACACACACAGCATCTTGGCATCTCAGGCTGGTGGTGGTAGCCAAGCTTTGTCTAGAGCAGACAGTCGAGCTTTGAAGCCCACAGAGCTCGAGGGCTTTCCCGGTCCAGAACCTGATGGCCTGCATGCTCCAGACTCCTACAAAAGCTTGCAGACCTTATCAGGGCCTCCCTACCCCCACCATAGCCTCCCATAGCAGAGCCCCGCAGAGAAACGTGGTCTAAACCAAGCACCAAAAAAAAAAAACAACAATCGGAAAGTTTATGGTTCCGTCTTGCAAACAAGCAGAGGTCAGGGTGGGATTTCTGAGAGCCCCTCAACCTTCCCTCATGCCACTTTTTTTTTTATGGGAATATTGATTGAGATAAACCAGGGAGCCGCATTACATCTCCTGCCGAGGTCAGGAGTTCAGCAGCACAGCTGGCAGCTCGCCCAGCGGCCACGATTTAGACCTTCTCAACACTGGCCAGCAGAAGTTATATCTGGTGGCAGTTTGCCCTTCGCCGTCTCCCCGCTGCCCCTGGAGAGCTCAGGATGGGGAATAGAAGGCGGAGAGGGCTTGTGAAGCTGGATACGACTCCTAGGGGCTGGGGCCAAAGTGCTTTCGCCAAAGGGAGCAAAAAACAAATCGATGAGGGGCTACCATGACACGCTGACCCTGCTGCTAAAACACGTTTTAACATGTGACAGTAAATCTGTGTTGTGGTCCCTCTGTGGGGGAGGGGCCAGCAGTGGGGACAGGGGCGAGGGGAGTGGGGGCGCTGGAAGCTGTGCTAGTGCATGGCGGAGAGGCAGATGGTGTTGGGGGCAGGGAGGCCTGGGACATTGACATTTCAGCTTGATTCATAAAAAATAAGAAACACTCTTAACTAAACACAGTCAGCAGCAAGCCCAGCTCAGGGGAGCGAGGCGAGGCCGGAGGGCTCCTGCCGGCGTGTGCGGATGGAAGGCCTCCAGGCTGGCGTAGACAGTCTTCTTAGAGGAACATTGCTGGGTGGGGGTGTGGGAGATGACCTGGCCTAGGTAGCTCCCTGCTGGGAGGGAGCTCCTACTGCAGACCTGTTACTTGCACTGGTGTCAAGGCACGGCGTTAGCTAACATTAGCAGGTGCAAGCCATCGTGTGAGGGGCTCTCCAACCCAACTGCCGGGAGAAAGGACCATCCTTCCTTGAGTTCCCAACCTCTCTCCACCAGGGCAGCTGCAGGGGAATCTGAAACCCTGAGCGAGGGTGAACGGCTCCTTGGAGACGAGGAGGAGGGCACACAATCGGTCACGGGGATACCGGTCTGTAGCCCAGCATTGGGGCATGAATGTGCAGGCCCATACTGCTACATGAGACTAGCTCGGTGTCAGCAGGGGGTGGCGCTGCATTGCTATGAGCTCCAGCTGCTTGTGCAGGAAATGGGCAGTGATTTGCGATATAGGACCTTACAGATGTAGGGCAAGATCCTGAACTGCTACCCCATCCCCTTTGTGCCATAGGAGAGCTTAACAGGGCAGCTGGGAATCCCAAGGCAACATGCAATTAGGCATCCACTAAGGGTCTTCTCTGGGGACGATGGGATTTCCCCTTCTCAATCTCTGTGAATGGTGTCCAAGCCCTCTGCAGGACACGCCAGCACTTTAAAGTTGGGAAAACAAGCAATAGTCCCACAATATCCTTCAAACTTTCCTTGAGTCTTTGCAGTATCAGTCTGCAACCAGACAGCAGCAATTCTAGGCCTCATCTCCTTCTCCGGGGCGGGGAAGGGGGCCTGCAATCTCAATCCAACACAACGGCCAATGCCCCTAGAACACTCTCTCTACAGCAACCTCTCTAGGCCTTTCATTACTCCAAACGGCTGCTGAGAATGGGTCCCACTCCTCTCCTATTTATATGCTCCTCCTTCTTCCCTGGCGTTCCCATTGGTTGCACCCTTGGAGAGTGAGTCTGGGCATGTCCCTCCTAGGTAGTTCCAAACAGCTAATGAGCATGTCCAGTTTCTGGAATCTGGATGATTCTGGCCTATCTGGCAAAGTCATCCTGGCCGGCTCAGCCGTGTCTGCAGGCACACACAGAATTCCCCCCAAACAAAAGCATGAACGTTGTATCCTGCGATTACGTCCCTTATTTGCACCACTACATGCTGCCATGCAAGGACGTGGGCTCCCAGTCCGTCAGCGGATGCCCAGCTAACACAGCCAGCTGCACTGGTAAAGCACAGGGACAGGCCTGCTGAGCCAGGTTGTGAGGCAGATGGTGCAGCAGGGCAGGGCTGCTCCTACTCTAATTCACTGTAAGACAAAGAGGAAATTTCTCAAACGCCCAATGACTTAGGAGCCTCGGCCCCATTGACTTTCAGGGAGGAGGGTGCCTAATTGCCTACAGCACTTTTGAAAATGTGAATATAATACCTAGCTGTTCTATGGTCCTTTTCATCAGTAGATCTCAAAGCACTTCACGGTCATGACTGTATTTACCCTCAGAACATCCCTGGGAGGTAGGGCAGTGCTGTTATCCCCATTGCACAGTTAGGAAACTGAGGCACCGACAGACTCAGTGACGTGCCCAAGCTCATACAGGAAGCCTGTCGCGAATTGAATCCAGGTCTCCCAAGTCCTAGGCTAGCCCCCAACCACTGCCCCCAACTCATTTAGGTGCGTTTACAAATGTGACAAAGAGTCATCTCTCTAAATGCTTTCAAAGCCACTGGTGCTTGGGTCTCACAATGCTTCCTTCTGCAGCTCACCAGCCACGCCAGGCTCCCAAGGCTGCCCCGATGAACCATTCAAGATGTGGGACCCCTGGACACGAACAGCATGAATGTCATGGCCTTGGCCTTGCTGGACACAAAACAAACACCCAGAATAGCCACAGAAAGGTCCATTTTATTTAAGTGGCGGTGGAGTTAAAAAGAAATACCTGTCCCCCACCCCTCCTTCAGAGCACTCAAGGGCATTACAGATGCCAGGGCTTTTCCCCAGAGGAGGGGCGCTACCCCTTGTATTCAGGCCGCAGCCCCGCTCAGGTAATTACATTCACTTTGTAGATTCAGCTGGGCATGATCTGCTTCTTCATGTCTGTGGAGTGGGTGTATTACTGCACAATGTTACACGCCTGCGACCCTAGCTGGGGCTGCATCCTAGCACTGGGAGGAAGCTAGTGGGATAGTTGACGGTAAACTCAGATAAGCCCCCTTCTCATTTGGGGACTAGGGAGTTTAGGTTAGGTTAGTTCACCCACTTCTTTTTTTACCACCATGCCTCTGGGTGAAGCTCAGGCGAGTTCTCGTTTGCAATTGACATAATCCAGCTTGCTGGGTGCTTTGGGATCTTTGGGTGAACAGTTCTATAATTAGGGATGCCGGCCATATGGTTGCTCACCCTCCACAAACACATTGCGAGCTGCCCTGCCCCGGCTTGGTCCCGTTTTCATGACCCCCTCCCCTTCCCGCCCCACTGAAGTGACCCGTAAAGAAACCACACTATAGGTTTTCCCATAATCATGTGGGTTGGAGCCAGAAGGGCGGGGGAAAAGCGGGCCAGGTGAGAGCAACCCCCTTGGAGGCAGCTCATGTGACCACAAAGGTCACGGCTACAACCTCCTCTTGCACCCATTTGCCCTGAGAACGGGAGCTGCAGAGAGTAAGCGAGCTGAGAGGGTGGAAGCGCTGGTAACAGCAGGGGTCTGACTCTCCGGTTACCAGAGGCCAACAAAACATACCTGTCCCTTCTGCAGCCTCCCGCGCATAACCACGTCTCTCATTCCCCCTTCTGGGGGGTGGGGGGTGGGGCAGGCCAGAAGGAAGCCCTCACAAAGCACCAGTAGGTCACTGACCACTGCTATTGAGTGACCAGATGGACTTTCCCGCTCTGCCGTTCCAGCCTCCTGTGTAGGCCTCTTGTTTCTTTCTTTGCTGCGGCTGAGCTTTGACTGTCTGTCCCCTCGGGGCAGCCTTTTGTAATGGGTGTGCAGATCTGCCCTGGTGTCTTTCTGATCCCAGCCAGCCTTCTCCCTCTGCCGCCCATGGCAGCGTGTCCCAGGGAAGAGCATAATGGTCCCTTTCAGGCCTCCCAGCCCCAGCCTTGGGAAACTCCCAGGGAGAAGCAAGAGGGAGCCTTGTTAAATGTTTAGACAAAGGCACCTTGTTAAGGGGTTTACAAAGACGCCCATCGCCAGCGAAGCCGTTGGCTAAATGCACCCAACCCCACCGGGGAATTTCGCTCTCGTGGAAGCGTGGAAACACATTTAATCACCACGCCGGGCTGCGGGTCCGTGAACTGTGCGCAAGGCTCAGGGGTGTCTCGTGGTCGCCTCTTAACCGTTCAGGGCCACGTTGCCCAGTGCAGAGGCAACCAATGTGCAGTAGATGGAGGGTAACATGTCAAAAGCACGTAGGTGCCTCAGCCCCATTTTCAAAAGGGACTCCTGAGAGTCAATGGGATTTAGGTGCCTAAGTTCTAAGTAACTTTTAAAAATGGCTCCTAAGCCCCTTAGGTACTTTTGAAATGTTTACCAAAAACGATTGGTTGCTATTATGATCTGTATTACGGTAGCCTCTGTCCCACCGCTGGAGCTCACTGTGCTAGGCACTGTGGGAACACCTACAATGACATGGTCCCTGCCCTGAAGAGCTTACTTACAATCTAGTTGAGATTCTACAGATGTTGCCTGACTTCTGTCAGTTCTGCAGTAGGTAGTCATAATTAAATAACAATACTACGTAGCAGCACTCATGCAGGCTTTTTCATCCCATGATCTCAAAGAACTTTTGAAAAGCAGGGAAGAATCACCGTCCCTCTTTTACAGCTGGGGAAACTGAGGCATGGAGTAGGAAAGTGACATGGCCAAGGCTACACAAGGCATCCCAAGCAGAGCCCAACCCTCCTGACTCCGAGGTCTGTGCTTACCACTAGACTACCCAGCTCTAGCTGGGCCAAAACGTTACTCCGACAAAACTCTCAATCATGTTGAGAAATGTGCTGGAGCACAAGAACTTTTAGTAGGCTCTTATGGGCCTGGGTTAGTGTCACTTGCTTACACAGTAAAAAACGAAGCAGGCCGGCCACGCACAGGGAGGCTAACGCCATGCTTCTGGTCACCAGCAGGACCCTCTGCAGATTACAGGCTCCTGCTCAGTCAGCTGCTGGGGACGAGGATGCTGAGAAGTCGCGTCAGCTCAGGAGCAGGTGCAGCCCTAGGGGCGGCAGTGTACTGGGAGAGGTAATCCCAGTCTGTGCCACCGGACACGGTGCACCTAGACTGGCCAGACAAAAATCATCCTCATGTTTGAGCTCTGAGTCTGCATTAACCAATAACCAATGGGGAGTGGCAACATCAGCCGCTCGGCTGCTCCATGGCCAGTGCTGGTCCTTAATCAAGAGTGCTGGTGGGATTCTTCTGAAGGAGACGCTTGGGCCTCTGCTGTGGCTGATGGGCTGTCCAGCAAAGCCCCATTGCTGCTATGGTGGCTGCACCGTAATGCTCTGGGGCATTGGATCAGCTGCGCCTGCCTGGATCCTCCACCTGGGAACTGGGCGTTGTTCAGTTACTGGCTGTGCAAGGCCCTCGAGTTGGTTTCTTTCTCTCTGATGGTAGCTTCTCACTCCTGTTAGGAGGTCAGCACCCCCAAAGCAGAATAGCCCCCCAGCCACAGGCTGTGACTTGGAGATGGCCCATCATATCTGACAAGGGGTGCAAGGGGGTTCATTCTGCACTGGCTGGAAGGAGCCAGCAATAAATTGGATGGCTGCAGCTTTAAAGAAGAATGTTTGTTCTTCTGTGAGCGACAAGGCCCCGGGGCAGCCGGGAGGGAGAAAGCTGGAGGACACCTGCAGAGATCCTGTACAGCTGGGGAAGATTAGCCTTTTCCACTAGACAAGACCCATTACCATGTTCCAATATACTATCACTTCCGCTAGGAGAGCCTGCAGATGAGATATCGATTGAGGTGACCCCTTCTCTCTAGCCTGAGACGTGTGCAGATCAGCCTGAGGTTAGAGCCAACAGGAAGGCCGGTCAGCTGCCAATTACCCACAGCTCTTTGGGCTTCCCTGTGCAGGGCTGTCTGCCAAAGCCCCCCTACATGTGCTGCTGTGACAGGATGGAGGGGGCTGGAGGAGCTGTAAGGCGCAAACCCTGGACTGATGGGAGAGAAAGAGCTGCTCCCTGGATTCAGAAGCTGGCCTCCACCCACCATTCCAGGTACGTGGACGGACGAGAGATGGGTGAGTTAACTGGCTCCCTCCAAGCGGGGCAGGGTGCTGAAAAGAACGAGGTTATGGTAAAGGGCATCCAAATGTTCTCCAGCTGAAGACAGCACTGGCCATGCAGCGGGGAGACAAAGGGAGCAGCTTTCCACGGCAGTTGTCTTTAATGCAGAGCAGCTGGCTATGGAGTTTGCAGATCTACCCGAGCAAGGCTCAATGGGATTGAAGACTTCCCAGCTCAAACCGGAGTATTGCACACTCAGCTCTGTACTCCTCCCAGCCACACCACTGCACTGGCCAGCCCTACGAGCCACATTTGGCCCACTGCCTGCACTGTGGCTTTCCTATAGTTAGGAGCTTGGAGGTGTGCTGCAGAGAGGGAGGGACAAAGCTGGCAGATGTTTGCACAAGGGACCACCTTGAATGTTTGTGCCCTGAACCACACTCAGCAACCCAAACGGCCTCCATTAAAGATCTATGTGGGGTCCAGTTCAGTGGGTGCTCCCAGCCTGGGTTCCTGGGTAGGGAAAAGTTATGTTGTGATAGCATAGTAACAAAGAAAGATACAACGTTATGCACTCACCTAGCACCTTCCATCCAAAAATCTCAACCCAGCCTAAATATCTCAATGCACTTAAACAAAGGCCAGTGCAAATGTTGGGGCTCCCTATGCACAGGTATCCAGTCACTGAGCAAGGAGCTCAAGTCATCCTCTATATAGGTCTGGTGAGTTATTAGACTCAGTTCTTGGCTGGCTAAAATCAGAGAGATATTGGCAAACTGGAGGGAGGTCAGAGCCAAGCACTATAATGATCCCAGCAGCTGGAAGGATGGGTTTTTGGAAGAAAGATGAAAGGAGCTAGATAGTATGTAGAGCCTGGCTAACCTGCTGTGACATGATGCCTACTTACAGCCACGATGCGTGGACGCACCAAGGATGCAAAGGAATTAGAGTGGTTCAAGGCATCAGGGTGGATTGCCAGGAGGAACGCCTTCCAACAGGGAGATGATGGAGATGGTGGTGTGATAATCTCCAGTGGGAAACACTGGAAGCTCCTTTGCTTGGGACATGTAAACGTACCTGACCAAAGCACAAGAAGACATGCTGCGTAGGGCATAATACTGCACTGGTTAGTCGGGAAGAAGGGTAGATCATCTCCTGGGTCTTTTCCATCTCTAGGTTCTACAGTTGTAAGATAATTCTTCATGGAGAAGAATTTGTTTTTCCCTACGAGACTTGCAAAGGGCTCATGGGGCTAATGAGACTGACCTCCACTGTAAAGTGCTTTGAGATCTAGTGATGAAAAGCACCAGAGAAGAGCTGGGTATTGTTATTGTTATACATTTGGATTCTCAGTCCCCCACAAGCTCCGTTTAAACAGCATCGACCTCACACCGCATACTGGCTGGGAACTGCAACAGGAAGCTGTCACCGATGTAGACCTTCCAAAGGTGACAAAATGAATGCAACAGAACATATGATCGGCTTCAACAGCAAAGAAAACCAAGCTGGTTTCCCCTCCCACGAGTTCAGATCAAAATCTACAGCTGTTTTATGCAATGTGTCCCATTCTCAACTTAAATTAATCCCACCCTAGTGTCATGGCATAAACCAGTTAGCACTCAAATTGCATGGAATCAATGTGCTGCGGCACTATCTGAACACCCCCAAAGCCACAGAGAGCACCATTGTGCTGAGGGGTTAGAGGCCTTGGATTTAAGTGTGGCTGTCAAATGATAACATAGGGATCTGAGGGGAACAGGCCAGCATTTGCCATAGCAATACTAATAAGGCTTTCTAGAGCTCTGCTCTGAATGGAACTCGAATGCAACATGGGTCAGATTTTCCAAAGCACTCAGCACTCAGCAGCTGCCATTGTGCAATTTATGGTCAGATTGCTCTAACGAGATCAGCACCCAACGTGCCCCTAAAGTCTGGGGCTGCCTCTCGCTGTGTCCGCTACACCAGGAAATTACATCCTGGAGTAGCACACACTGTGTTAAACACAACTTAGCGGTCTGGGGCGAGAAAGACTGCCATGTTTAAAGTCATGGTAGTTCAGTGTGTTTTAACATGGTGGCATTTCTCCATCATCGACAAGACCAATCTGTGGAGTTCTTTCATGCTTTCTCAGATGATCCACTGGGCATTGGTGATGTTCCTGAATTGCAAAAGTTGGATTCATATTTTGCTCCAACAACCAAATCAGATTGTTTTCAGATTGTGTGTGTATAGGGGTGTGTGGGGGAGCAGAGGTGTTTTATTGTAAGGTTACAAGCCAGAGTAATAGGGTTGGACTGTCCCATTGTGCTTTGGCTACTCACAGCATCCCAAGTCTGTTTGGTAAAAAGCTCTTAAGGGATCAGTGACCATTTCAAGAGAGGATAGTCCAAGTTTTCATCCACCTGCGCAAATAACGTTATACAACATTGGAAAGCTGGTGGCTCCAGCTTTCCCACAATGCACGACGATTTTTTCTAATGCTGGTGGGTGATGTATCAGACCACATCTGTAGGAAACCACATCCATAGGAGTACACCCGTGCATACCCTGCAGCATCTCTTTCTTGTAGCATGGCCTCCAAGCCTATGTCACGGGGAGCTAAGGGTGCTTAGCACCTGGCAGGATCAAACCCTTGCATTCTCACTCTGACCAGCCCATACACCACAACAGGAGGTAGCGCAGCTGAAAATGGGTTCCAGTGAGATCAGCGAGAGCTCTGAAGGAGCCCACATGAAAGGAATGGTCTCTAAGGAGGGATCTTGGAAAGAAGAAGGCTTGTTCCTGGAGCCCTGGCCATGGTAGGTTTTTTTTTCCTGGCATGGGGCATGGCATGGTAGGGGGATGGCAGAGGCATTCAGGGAGGAGATTTGGAGGAGAGTAGCGCATATGGGCGCCGGGAGAGAGAGCTGTCAGCAAGGCAGAGTACAGAGTGGCAGAACCCAAGTGAGCCCAGCCCAGCTTAGTGAACATCAGCAGTATGATGACAAATCCGTAGCTACCTAGCAACTTACTATGCTCCAGCCACCCAGAAGGTCATGGTGAGAACTGGGCTGGAGCCCAACACACAGTCCCTTCCTTCCGCACACCAAGAATTTTGCAAGATTCAGCCAAGGATTGGGCATTTCTATGGAGCCCGAGACTAGCCAGAGTGAATGAAAAATTCTGGCAAGGATAGTAAACCTCCTGCAGCAGAGCTTAAGCCAGACTCTAACTATGAGAGCCCAAGATGAGCTGGTGACAGATTGGCCCACATCTGCTATTATGGGGTTCAGACATCTTCCTCGAAGCATCTGGCCCTGGCCACTGTCAGAGACAGGGCAGTGGATGAGCTGGACCTTGGATCTAAGCCCGTCTTTGTTTCTATCTTGCACTTCAGAGCAGGCTCGTTCAGCTTCACCTCCCTCTCCCCAACCCCTTCCAGAGAGCGGTGTTCATGGTCTGGCACAATGCTGCCATGTCAAGGCTGCCCCCGGGAATGATTGTATCTCACCCCACCCCCCCATCCCCAGGAAGATAAAACATCACTTTTAAATTGGAATTTAAATAAAAATAATCATCATATGGAACAGAACATTCCTTCTGGGCTCAGATTGAGGAAAAGTTTTTTGTTTTTTTTTTAAATTAAACAAATCCTAATTCTGACCCTTTGGCGCTCAAGAGGATAAGAGAGAAACAATGACATCCCCTTAATGACTTAAGCATCAGAAGCAGTGATGGGAGTTTTGCTTCCCCATCCTTGGTGGCCTTTTAGCATTCAACCAAGGAAGAAGCAGGTAAGTGGATTGTTTGGGTACATTCCCTCTCCCCCTTCCCACTCCAGTAAAAAGGTACACACTGGGACAAAACCGCGTGTCCTTCAGAGGCACTTAATCCACTGCAAACCTCACAAAGGCTGGCTCGAGGAACAGTTTGGCCATCGAAGTGCAGGAAGAACAAACAGCAACAATCAAATAATAAAACCCTACTCGTGTAAAGAAACAAAAAGCTGGGTTGTTTTAATTTCTTTTCTCGCTCCTCTCCTGGTTGACCCCTTTTTATTTATTCCATTTCACTTGCTGCAGAAGCCTTGTAACAAAGCCATCACCTCCAAGCCGACTCCGGGAGACGAGTTACAATTATAAATTACCAACACAATTAGTGTGAGCGCTTCGAAAAATTAGAAAGGGGAGTGAGAGCCCCGTGCGCTATTGATTGCTATTCATTCTGCTTTGCGGCGACCTTGCTCTGAAGACGATGATATTCCTTTAGCCTGTAAACCAGATTAAAAAAAAATTAATTGTAAATTAACAGGAATAACACGCATTTCGATTCAATTAATTTAGGGGGAATGAGGGGATGTCGGAGCAAACGTTTGTTAAGGCCTGTACAGTTTGATTTTTTTTTCCTGCCAGCTAGTGTAATTAATTGATTTGGGGGGGGAATTGTGCATTATTGTGGAGAACAAAGCAGTTAACAGGCAATGGAAAAAGAAAGAGCCCATTATGTAAATATGGTGTGTTTCACAGCATTCAAGGGGATTCACAGGGTCTGGGAGATAAGTAAAATACAGAGACTGGAGGTTCTGTAGGAAGCTGTAATTATCCAAGGCTCCTCTTCCTGAGATGTTCTGTAATTGCTCATGCAAGCCATGCGGTCCAGGTTGGGCTGGAGGCACTTGAGTGACCTCTGAGGGGGTAGCGATGAGCGGGTGGTTTTCTTCCTGCCCATGGTCTCATCTACTGCCGTGGGACGGACTGCCAGGGCAGCTCAGCTTCCAAGAAAGTCATAGAATCATAGAATCATAGAATATCAGGGTTGGAAGGGACCCCAGAAGGTCATCTAGTCCAACCCCCTGCTCAAAGCAGGACCAAGTCCCAGTTAAATCATCCTAGCCAGGGCTTTGTCAAGCCTGACCTTAAAAACCTCTAAGGAAGGAGATTCTACCACCTCCCTAGGTAACGCATTCCAGTGTTTCACCACCCTCTTAGTGAAAAAGTTTTTCCTAATATCCAATCTAAACCTCCCCCATTGCAACTTGAGACCATTACTCCTCGTTCTGTCATCTGCTACCATTGAGAACAGTCTAGAGCCATCCTCTTTGAAACCCCCTTTCAGGTAGTCAGTCCCCATCCCCCTTTTAACTCGGCATTAGATGTGGGGGTTGGTGTCATATACCACCTGATGTGTCTCGAGCCCCTCTACACTGCAATTGGACCATTTCACTCACCTCTAGCAGCCTATGTCTGCACTGCAGTTGGAGAGGTGATTGCAACACAGCTTAGCTTACCTGTGCTAGCTTTGCTGTAGCTAGCACAGCTAAGGCTAGCAATGAAAATGAGGTGGCTCAGACTCCAGCCTGGGCTAGCAACCCGAGTACACACCCAGGGGGACCAGGCGGGCTTGTACGGCCCATGCTTCTGCGTCTTCCCCGCGACTTTAATCTGTGCTAACTAGATTAAAGCGAGTGCAGGTATGCGCACCTGAGCTGCAGTCATGCCGCCAATGGCAGTGTAGACAACCTCAGCCCCAGCTGGCTAGAGGCGAGTGGAGTGGACTCTAAGGTGTTGGCTGATTCGGTCATCAGCAGTCATTGGTCTGTCTGTTCCAGTGATAACCCTTGCGTGTAGACAAGGGCAAACCAGGGTTTGCACCAGTTGAGCTAATGGGGGTTTAACCCCAAATACAAGCCAGGGCAGGCCCCGATTAGCTTGCCTGGGCAAAGCCGTGACTTGTGCCAGGATAAATGGTACCTGCAGGAGGGGTTTGCACTGGTAAAGCTAGCCCAAAGACCATGAGTGCACCAGACACAAGGCCTCAGGATGTGCAAGCCCCACACAGGAAATGCCTCCTGCAAACTGAAAATTGGAGACATCGGGGGCAGCTCCTAGGAAGGGTGAGCGTGAGACTGTGTGAGGCCCAGAGAGTGACACAGCCAGGCTGCTGCTCTTTCTCCAGCACCTGATCAAGGAGAAAACAAGCCAGTTTTCATTCCTGCGCTCCAAGAACTGACTAGTTCCCACATGGCTAAGGCTTTGGCTCTGGCTGTTCTAGGGCTCTCAGGGGACAGCTAGTGGGGAGCAGATATGCCAGGAGCTCATGTGGGGAGGGTGATCATAGACCTTGCTGGAACAAGCCACATACCGCTACCCCACTGCCAGGGAAACCCTGGATGATCTTTGACCTATGCCCCCAATGTCTCTCCTGCCTCCCTGGGAAGGTTCTTGGCTGGGAATGGGTGAGAGAAGCTCTCCATGCACCAGCGTCTGCAGGGATCTCCAGCACACTATCAAGCCTGCTCCAGCGGCTCACCGCACGCTGGGCCCACCTGGAAATGGGATGTTCATGCTGGGGCAATACGAACCTAAGGGAGTTGATGTTGATGAAGCCAGTAGCATCGGAGGGCTCATAGTCACCTTGTACATTCATACTGCAAAAAACAGGGGGGAGGGGGAGAGAAAAACAGACCATTAAACATCAGGACACCCCTGGCTCAGCAAATGCAACTGGAGAGAGGAGCTGCAAACCTCACGGGGCTGCCTTTTCTCTCCTCCGCCCGCAGAGCGATGTAAACTGCCAAATGCCAGGGTCGACACCTAAATAAGTGACCTGATTTCAATCTACTGTTCTTATTTGGTCCCATCAGCATAGCACACGCAGCTCACACACATGTAATGTAGTTCCCCACTCGGCTGCCCTGGGCTGCAGGGCAAATCTAGCATCCCCACCGTGCAGGCCCTGAGAGGCTGAGCGATTTCCTCCAGGTCACAGAGGCAGACTATGGCAGAGCAGGGAATTGAATCCAGGTCTTCAGCTAATGACTTAACCCCTGGCCTCGTCCATCTGTGTCAGGCACCCCAGATTGCTAGCAGTGCCAAGGGAATGGTGAGTACGGAGCACTGCAAAAGCGACCAACTCACTGATTCAAGGGCCTTCCATTGAGATTTAGGTGCTTGATTTTTTACACGCCTTCTACCTGGTGAATACAGAACCCCTTTGGAACAAGGATACTAGGCAAAATTCCGCTTCAGAGTGAGCCATGCGCAGGGCTCAGGTTCAACATCACCTCATCCTGGTGGGATAGGGGAAATGTTATTGGCTCTTCTTAACAGACAGGGAAACTGAGGCAGACATATCCTGAATGAAGAAATGTGTGTTTCCCTCAATGTACATATAAGTAGTAAACAGAATCCTCGAGACAGCAGGGCATCTCTCTCTCTCTCACACACCTAGACAAAGGAATCAGCCATTTGACCTGAGAATTTGGTCAGCCATTTGCTGACAGGCTCCTGGGGTCAGAGCTGCTGGACAAGGACTATGGCTGTCCAGACACTTAAGGTGTGACCTACATGCTGGTAGGCTGTTGTGAGCAGCCCAGATTGCAAGCTAGAACAACAAAGCACTGCGAGGCACACATGGTTGCAGGGCAGTTGGTGACACAACTACTCGCTGGTCTGGATTGCACCTGAGTGTGACAGCTTAGGAGAAGGTCATGTGAGAAAATCTTAAAAGCCTTACTAAAGTAGGGATATATCACAGCTACTGCTTCCCCCCCATCCGCAAGGCTGGTCACCCTGTTAAAGAAGGCTCTTTGGCTGGTTTGACATGATTTGTTCTTGACAGAGACATATACAAGCACACATACAGTAAATGCAAGTTTGCACCTCCCAAACGTGTCTATATGCACGTGCAATGCACAAGTGAGCAGAAAACCTGGGCCCTTAGTCTGGGCCTCACCCAGTAGAATACAGTAGGTCTCGTTATTCTGAAAGCCCTCTGGAGGGGAATCCTTCCCCTTCCTCCCGGACACTGACTTTTCCTGCACTGTCTGGAGTTGCTGGATGGTCTTGATGGAGGTTGAAGCTCTGGAGCCTTCTGGAATTAGTAAAATGGAACTGCAAGTAATCCCTGGCTCCTTCCCAGCCTCCCATGGAAAAACAGTCTAGGCCTGAGTCTCCTTCTGAGGCAGCAGCTCCCTGAACCATTTACCAATGCAACCGCCATGTGCTCCATGATCCATCCTCAGGGACAGAGGCTCCAAAGAGAGAACAGCTTCAGCCCCCCCGGGAATTCAAATCCAATCGAGTAAAGAGCTCTGCCTTGTGCTGCCCCTCCGGCAGGCGCTCACCAAAAAGCACCTCCCATCATGGCATCTTAGGATATGGCCGTTTGTTGGGCTGAGTACATTCAAATTAATTATAGAGCGGGGGAAAGGGGGGAACCCCCCCACAAAGTTTGCTGCCCCAAGGTCTCCAACTCAACCTTTCCCTTCTCCCTCCCTGGTAACTTTCTTCCTCATCTCTTGAAAAACAGGTGTAATTTACTCTGCCACGTGACTGGCAGGAGGCCCCTTACCTAACGCAAGGAGGCCCCTTACCTAACGCAACCCTTTTAACCAAACAGGGTGTGGGGGGGCACAGTAGGGGGTCTTTTCCTCCTCTGAAGCCTCCTCTCTACACGCTCCGGCCATGAGCCCTGTCCCCCACCACCAGAAACAGCATCCTCATTGTCTACCAACATGGGCCTAAATGCCAGCCACTCCTCCCCTCTCCCCAGACTGCATTCCCACAGCTTGGTCTATAGCCCCCTCTCCCTCGCTTCTCTTCCCACCGTCCCTCCCCTCTCCACTGCCCCATCTCTCTCCTCCGTCACTGCCTCGCCTGTCTGTCTCTCTCCTCTGCCCCGCCTGTCTGTCTCTCTCCCGTCTCTCTCCTCCACCACCGCCCCACCTGTCTTTCTGTCTCTCTCCTCTGCTCCGTCTGTCATAGAATATCAGGGTTGGAAGGGACCTCAGGAGGTCATCTAGTCCAACCCCCTACTCAAAGCAGGACCAATCCCCAACTAAATCATCCCAGCCGGGGCTTTGTCAAGCCTGACCGTATAAACTTCTAAGGAAGGAGATTCCACCACCTCCCTAGGTAACGCATTCCAGTGTTTCACCACCCTCCTAGTGAAAAAGTTTTTCCTAATATCCAACCTAAATCTCCCCCACTGCAACTTGAGATGATTACTCCTTGTTCTGTCATCTGCTACCACTGAGAACAGTCTAGATCCATCCTCTTTGGAACCCCCTTTCAGGTAGTTGAAAGCAGCTATCAAATCCCCCCTCATTCTTCTCTTCCGCAGACTAAACAATCCCAGTTCCCTCAGCCTCTCCTCATAAGTCATGTGTTCCAGTCCCCTAATCATTTTTCTTGCCCTCCGCTGGACTCTTTCCAATTTTTCCACATCCTTCTTGTAGTGTGGGACCCAAAACTGGACACAGTACTCCAGATGAGGCCTCACCAATGTCGAATAGAGGGGAACAATCACGTCCCTCGATCTGCTGGCAATGCCCCTACTTATACATCCCAAAATGCCATTGGCCTTCTTGGCAACAAGGGCACACTGTTGACTCATATCCAGCTTCTCGTCCACTGTAACTCCTAGGTCCTTTTCTGCAGGACTGCTGCTGAGCCTTTCGGTCCCTAGTCTGTAGCGGTGCATGGGATTCTTCTGTCCTAAGTGCAGGACTCTGCACTTGTCCTTGTTGAATCCTCATCAGATTTCTTTTGGCCCAACCCTCTACTTTGTTTAGGTCCCTCTGTATCCTATCCCTACCCTCCAGCGTATCTACCTCTCCTCTCAGTTTAGTGTCATCTGCAAACTTGCTGAGGGTGCAATTCACACCATCCTCCAGATCTGTCTGTCTCTCTCCCATCTCTCTACTCCGCCACCGCCCCGTCTGTCTGTCTCTATCCTCCACCCCGTCTGTCTGTCTCTCTCCCGTCTCTCTCCTCTGCCACCACCCCGTCTGTCTGTCTCTCTCCGCCGCCAATGCCCCGTCTGTCTCTCTGCTCCGCCAACGCCCCGTCTGTCTGTCTGTCTGTCTCCTCCGCCCTGTCTGTCTGTCTGTCTCCCATCTCTCTCCTCCACCACCGCCCCGTCTGTCTGTCTATGTCTCTCCTCCGCCCCCTCTGTCTGTCTCTCTCCCGTCTCTCTCCTCTGCTACTGCCCCGCCTGTCTGTCCGTCTCTCTCCTCCGCCCCGTCTGTCTGTCTCTTCCCATCAGTCTTCTCTCTCACACACACACACACCCCACCGTGCTCCGGTTTTCCTTTCTAAGCCTGGCAGGTTCCAGTCTCCCCATCCAGTCCTCGGCATTCCCGTCCCACCACTACTCAGGGAGGTTTCATGCTGAAGGGACTGGCAGCTTCCGTAGAGCGTCCTCACCTCACCCCCACTAGGCAGCACTACAAACTAGAGGTAGGACAGCACGACAGCAGAGTTCAAAGCCAGAGATTTGTCCAGGCTGGGGTCCCCAAGGCCTTGTCTGCAGCAGGGATCCCTGGGAAATCAGCCGCACTTGCACTAGCACTTAATGTAGACCACATGGAGGGGGTTCCACCATGCACCACCAACCCTGCCTCGAGCAGGGTTCGCTAACAGTGGTAAAGATGCCTGAGCCCCATGTGCACCAGTGCGCTCCCTGGCGCAGCGGCATCGGTGCTGGCACAACTGTGTATCTGCCAGAACTTACTCGCACCAACCTAGCACAGGGACCTGACCCTCGTGCCCTAACTCGGCCATAATGCTTGTTGATTTCAGCACAAGTACTGGCCGAGTTGGGGCTGAAAACTGGGTCCAGGAGACACACAGCCACACCCTCGTCTGGTGCAAAGGGGTGAAGCTCTAAATGAAGGCAATGAAACAATGCCCACGTAAACCAGCTGGGGATCTGGCCCATCGGCTACCATGGGGCCACCACTGACTTACCCCAGCTCAGGATCTGGCCCCATTTTTTTTTTATCCTTGCCGTTTTATGCCACAATATGAAATTTAAAAATCCCCCAACTGCCTCCAATCAAAGCAGAAAACAAGAAAACAAATCCCAACCCAGCTAGTTTCCTGTTTCCTGCCACCCCCCCCCCAAAAAAAACATGGCTCATTTTCCAGAAACTGCAAACCTTAAAAAAAAAAAAAAAAGAGTTTACAATGATTTTACCTCCCCTGACGGGCTACAGAAAAATCTCTGTGCTTTTATTTTTGCTCATTCGAGTGGTTCTGACCCTGCTCTATAATTACGTTACTTTCTACCTACTGTGCGAGGCATTTCCACGCGGTTCTACCTCTCACCGCTTTCTCTCGGGTTCCTATGACGCCGTCACTCAAAGGCTTTCAAACCAGCCATGGAGAAATCAAAAAGAAAAGGAAAACGCTTGGCGACGCAGTGAGAATAAGTGCCCCTGCTTTTCTCTCCCTCTCTTTTTCTCAGCCCCACCCCTCTCCAGCCGCTATTTTTTTCCTCCCTCTTTTTTTTTTTTTTAAATATACTTTATTCATTTAGTCTCTACGGCTGAGAACGCAAGGCATAATGAAGGGTTGGGGTGGATTATTAGGAGCTGTTGATTTCGAGGGGGAGGGAAGGAAAAATGCCAAAGAAGAGAAAGAGAGAAGATAATTTGACATTTACTCTGACTGTTCTAAACTGATGCGGGTGTATTTATGGCTTATAAAGCGTTTAAATAGTGAGATTGAAAGGAGCTGGGTGGGGGGGGAGAAGAGAGAGATAGACGACAACATAAAGCAAAGGAAAAGTGTAAAAAAAAAATCAACTTCAAAACAAAACTCGTGCTTTAATTTTATACTCGGCGCAGAGGAAACGATGGCTGGGGAGTTAAAGCCGGTCCTCTCGCAGCTGCATATGTTAGTACCAACTTGGATGGCATCTAGGGGGCCCTGGGACCCCATATGTGCCACCCAAATGCTTTGTTTTAAATCCCCAATCCTGTCCCCCCTCCCTCTGCCATACAGCCTGGATCCCCAGCTATCCTCGAGGCAGCCCTGGGTGGCAGGAATTGGGCAAGAGCTTCCCAGCAGAGCTCTCAGGGAGCTGCAGGCCTTGGTGCAGTGCTTTTGTTTGCTCATGGCATGGCCAACAAGGCCGTGCAATGAATGTCGCCCTCCCGGGAACAGTGGATGGGGCTGGGGACATGGGGGACACAAAGGAAAGGCCCCTCCAGCTTCGCTCCCGGCCTCTGCACTCCATGGGGCTATGCCAGGCTGGCTGACTAAAGGGATTTGTAATGCAGGCACCTGACTCAGACAGGTCTGTTACCAAAGCTAAGAGCTCCCCATCTGCCACTGGTTTCTAACATGCCCATTGCCACAGTATCCAACTGTCAAGAATACCCCATCCTAACCCTGTGTGCCCCCTCAGAGCCTGGCATCAATATCGCCCGTGGGGCCCTGCGTCCCCTGAGAGACTGGCATCAATATTGCCCAGGCCCCACACTGTGTCTCCTCAGAGACAGGTATTAACATCACCCCCTGCCCACCTGTGACCCATTGAAGCCGAGTGGGTGCATGGTCCATTGGAGGCTCAGAACAGTGTCTACAGGAACACATTGACTCAGTCATTAGTGAGGGAGCAGCCACCCGGGGGACATGGTGCCAGCCTGCAGATCTAGGCGGCATCTTGGAAAGGACACCTCAATGGCCGAGGCATCAGGTGCTGAATGGCTCTGGGTAACGGAGGGAATTGCCTATAGGGGTATGAGCTTGCTTTGGGTACCATGGTGCCCTGGGGGCACCAAGACTGCACTGGGAGGCTCCAGGCACAGATTGTCACCCCCACCCATCCAAACAGCAACCCTGGACATCAGCTAGAGCAGAGCATGAAGACAGGAGCTCCATCACCAACCCTGTGTGGCTGCAGCTAGTGTGCGTTTCCCCATCCTTCTTTCCCCTGCCCGGCGCCCACAGCCCCACTGGTCGCTGTTATCTCAGAGAGGGGCCCGCTACAACACCAGGACCCACTATCCCTACACCCTGGGGAGCTCAGAATCTGGATTTCAAGGCTGTAGCTAGGACCCAATTCCACCATCACTAACATCCAGGCCTGCCAAGAACCAGCAGGACAAGAAAGGACAGAGGAGACACCCCCACACCTTGGCGGAGCTGCGTCACCCAGAGCCCCAGCTCCTTCTGATATATGCACTGCGGGCGAGGTTCACCAGCTGGCCGCTTACCTCACAAGCTCCTCATTATACAGGGACCGTGGGGACTCTCTGCCCAGGATGTAGACTTGGCCCTTGAAGGCAGACACACGCACCTTCCCTTCCACCATCTCCTGGGATTTGCTGATGCAATGGCGGACGTAGTCGCACTCCGGGCTGTACCAAAAACCTATGGAAAGAGGGAGAATGGAGAACCGGAGCCAGTCAGTGCTACGGCCAGCACTTCCTTCCTCGGTGTCTCAGAAGAAAAATGCAGAGAGCTAGTTTGAGTGGCAATGCCAAGACTCTCCGGGCACCAGCCTATGGGGCTCTGACACTGTAAATCCGGGAAGGAGAACTCAATGCTAGTCACGCCTTCTGTGGAGGAAATGCAGTCTAGTAGCTAGAACAGGGGATTGGGAGCTGGGACTCCTGGGTTCTACTTTAGGGGGTGCCACTGACTCACTGAGTCCAGGAGCATGTCGCGTCACCGCTCTGTGCCTCAGTTTTCCCCCTCTGCACAATGAGACTAATAAAATCTACGCCATAAAGGGGGCTATGAAGATTCCTTATTAACGCCTCTAAAATGCATCAGGGTCTTTGTATGGAAGGTGCCTGGCAGGGTAAAATATTCTTATTAAATGCACCCAAAAAGGAGCAACGGGGGAGGGTCACCTGGAGAGAGAGAGAGAGACAGACAGACACTCTTCTTGCAGCAGATGGTAAATGCTTTCCCGTGACCAACCGATAGCACCACAGTTCCCTTGCAGCCGCCAGTCACACCATTCCCCCCAGACAGGGAGGAGCCACTATAAAGTGTCAGCTAGGTTTACTGGGAACCAGCAGATAGGACAGGTTGGGAAGGGAATCGAAACAGGGAGGGTTGTGGGAAGCCAGGCGAGTTCCTTGGAGTGGGGAGAGAAGGGAGGGGTGGGTGATTTGGGAGGACAGTGGGGGATTGGGGAGGCATGGGGGGATGGTGGAATGGGGAGCAATGCTTCAAAGGGTTAATCTGAGAAGGGGCACGATACGTCTCTGTGCATAGACAGGAGCCCACAGCTGTTTCCAGTGGTAACTCTACCCTCCCCCCACCCCCCGCCACGAATGGCTGATCACCTCCACGTAGAACAACCTGTCTGCTCTGGAACAGATACCCCTCGACAATGGACAGGTGGAGAGGTGACTTCAAAGTCTGCCCCACCAAGCCTGGCCAGCTCCCATCCCCTTTATCTCTGAGCCCAGCAGGGATCCTGGCAGACCAGACAGCTCCAGTAAGATAACACAGGCAGGGCCTGACCTCAGGGGCTTTATCAGGCAGGAGGATCAGGGCCCATATGTCCTGTGCCTGCTCTCAGGTAGGCTCAGCTCCCCCGGCCCTTTCTAGAGTAACAGCTGCCTGTCACTTGCAGGGCGCAGGCATCTCTGCTTTCCTCTGCTGTCCGTGGAGCAATGCTGTAGGCATATCTGTCTGAGACTTGAGTGTCAAAGGCACTCTAGCCCCTCTCCAGGGGACTCGCATCATTCTCTGCAGTCCCTTGAAAGCTGCCAGGGAAGTTTTATTCTCTCCTCTTAGCAGATTTCCCAGGAATGAATTGAAATGGGCTAGGCCGGGGTGTTGTGTTCTCTCTCTCCGTGCTGTTTACATTGCGCGGCTGAAAACTCAGGCGCACCCCTGTTCTCTGTCTTATCAGCTGTAGCGTGAACCCCCCAATCCTGTCTGGTCAGCCCCCCCTCAATCCTGAGCCAGAGGGATGTCTCCAGCACTAAGGAGGAGATCCAGTTTCCGGGGCCATTCAGTTCTTGGCCTCTCTTGGGGCTGCCCTGTCGGCTTTGGACATGACTCCGCTATAAACTGGGCTCAGACTCACCAAACCCATTTCCCAGGAGCCACCAGCCAGCTGTCAAACGGGAATGCTTTTGGCCGCAACAGACTTGGGACGGATTTGAACAGGCAACCTGAAGATGAAAGTCTAGGCAGGTCTCTGTAGTCATGATGGCCACCAGCTCCTAGGGCAGTATCATCAGTCAGCTCTGTCTTCATGCAGGAGTCCTGGGTTTGATTGCTGGATCCAGGCTTTTGCTCCCAGAGGCTGGGAGAGTGAAAGTATTCAGGCTCTTGGGGCAAAGAAGAGGGTACATAGCACACAGGGCCATGTAGGAGCTCAGAAGGATGTCCCATCGAAGCCTACTTAACTGGAGGGAAGGTCGGTCACCACGTCCTTGGGCCTTGAGTCCAACTCACAGAGAACTGAAATGAAACATTTCAAGCTCCTCACTAGAAGATTTTCTGTCAGGGATTAGATACAGGGCTGGGATACCAAGCAACAGGTTACAGGAGTTTCCGGTACTTAATCCTGGTATGCGGGGTGAAGCTTTGGATGAGTCCATCAGTTCTCAGCTTGCTAAAGAAAACAGTTTTCACTCTTTCAGTCTCATCTCCAAGCCTGCAGCTCAGGGCAGCATCCAGCAAACTGCAAGACTTTAAGCCTAGGTTTGAACCAAGCCTTGATTTTTGGGTGGCTCATGATCACAACCTGGCAACCAGTAGAGTGGCCTTTGTGAACATGTGGCCAGTTCTGGAAGAGGAAACAGCAGCAGGAAGAAGCCACCACTCGGAGTCTCTTCATGCCCTGCCCCACCGCTTGTCAGGGGCATTCTGAAGGGCACTGTGCAATAAGGTGACCTGGGAATGAGAGACTGTGGCATGCTTTACCGGACATGGCACAGAACGGAAACTCACAGTAAGGACGGGTTGTAGCCAGCCTGGCTTGGGAGTGGCACATGTGGGGAGGGTTAGTGCCATGTGGCTTAGCATGGTGGGGTTTGGTACAGCATGGCATTGTGGGAGTTGGGATGGGGCAGCTTGGCATGGCACAGTGTGACCCAGCAGCATTGGGTGCTGCATGGCTTGACATGGCATGGTGGGGTCTGGATGGAATCCAAATACTGCAGAGAAGAGAGCACTCTGGTCCGGCTGCTACTCCACAAGCCAACTCTCGATGGAGAATGAACACATGCTCCCGCTCTGTCTCCTCTCCCAGGTGCTGGGCTGCTCTGTGGCTGGCTGGCAAATGGGCACGGGGGCTCCCCAAATAGAGATGGTGCCCACAACTCAGAGCCTGGCACCTGTGTGCCTCTCTGTACTCCTCTCTCCTACCGATGGCGAGAGCCTCAGGTCCTGCCTGCCTGCCATTCCTGTGCACTGTCCTGTCACTAAGTGAGCTAATTAGCCCATTAATCCCCCTGAGACCTAGAATAAAGACAGGGAGATGGGGAGAGAGATAGTGGGAGAAAGAAAGGTTCTATTTAAGCATCTTCAGTGATCCAGAAGTTTTATCTCTTTAATCTTTCTCTGTGCTACCACACAGGTGCCCTCTCAGCTTTCTTTTCCCATCTGGTCTTTGGGGATTCAGGGTGGAAGCCATTCAGGAAACAAAAAGTATTTTTCCCCCCTCCTTCTTGGCCTCAGAATTAGGTTGGATCAATGCAGCCAGAGCAATGGCCACTCTGTAAACTCCATGAGTCAGGGTATCGTCCACCCCACCTGCACCGAGACTCCATGGACACCGCTCAGATGTTTGTCTCCTGGCAGTATTTTTCAGATTTCTACTGACATATGGATTTAAGGAAGGGCTGGGAGATGGAGATATTCCTCTTGATCTGTTATTGGCCAGTCATCACAAAGGTGGAGTGCATGTCTCTGAGACAGGCTGATGTTAATACATCTCCATTAGTTATCCTGCAGTGGGGACATGCATGCTCCGATATGGCTATTCCCCCTTCTCCTGCCCGCTGTCTGAAATGCTTAGTCTCAAGGAGCAGAAATCCCAAATTTTGCTGGATTTGCAGCACTGCCCTGGCCCAGTGATATAGCTTGGTCTCACAACTTGCTAACTGAATGACCGTCCGTACTGCACCAGCACCCCTTGCGGCACCCCAATGATGAGCATTACAGGAACAGCTTTGTTCCTCCACCCAGTTTCCTTATGCGACAGTATTTTAGTCTGTTTATCCTGCACAAATCATGGACAGACCTGCAGCCACCCCTCTGGGGTAAGAGTCTGTCAGATCTCACAAGCTAAGCAGGGCTGAGTACTTGGATGAAATGGAGACATCCCAAGTGCTGTAGGAGTTGGTATTGGTAATTTGATAGGTAGCTGTCTTCTCTCCGGGTCAGTCCGGAACCAATACGCAGACTTCTGTGCTTCTGAAGATGCCATCTTTGAGATGAGCTGTGAAAGCAAGGTTCTGACCACGTCTTGTTGGTAATGATGCCATACAGCCTTCCTAAGAGAGCGTATAAATCTTGATGCTTGGGCAAAGTCTTTCCAACTTGGATAATTACATTCTGCCTTCCTAAGTTCCCCTTGCAGTTTCAATGAGGTGCAGGGTTCTTCATCATTTCTTGTCTTAGATGGTTCAGCAGTGTTGCCATGAGCCATTAACCAGCTGAAAGGGGTCACTGCATGGATACCAAGCAGCACAATAAGGCTGGAAGTGCGGCTGCAAGAAAATAAACTTTTTCTTTTGACAAATACAGTTAAAGCTCCTGAAATTTAAGGACAATTTAAGGTGTTTGTTCTTCCATGATAATGGAGAAAAACATTAAATCCAAGACACATTAAAATAATAACCAGCTATTTAAATACTAAATCTGACATCTCCAGGTGTAAGGCACCCCCCCTTCTTCCCCCTACTGCAAACAAATTCCCCAGTGGAAGTGATCCGTTTTAATAGCCTTCTCACTTTGTAACTGCACTCCAGCTCTAATCATTTCAATCTGATGGCGCAAACAAGGTCTGTGGGAGACAATGGCATTTAAACACCTGGCCATACCTGGCAGGGAGAAGGGAGCTGAAAGCTGGTGAAGTCTGTTGCAAAGTCACCTTCCCACAATGGAAACAATCGGGGTGGGGGGAGGTGGAAGATAAACACTAATTCTCTTAAATTCAGAGCCTAGTTACAATAATTAGGTGTTAAAGAGTTAAAGAAAGACAGGAGAGCATGAAAGCCAGGCCTCCAGCACCCTCCCTCAGCTGGGGGATAACCTCAGATGTGCAATACGGTAATGCTGCTTTCATGCCCTTTATTCCAGGCTGAATTATTTATTGTGTTCATGCTCTCCTAGTCTAGGCTTAGCCTCCCCGATTCTGTCCTGGTTGGTCTGAGTTCACATAGGCCTGATTTAACGCAGACCAAAAATGGTCTCTAAAGCGGGGGTCCTCAACTTTTTTCTTTCGGAGGCCCCTGCAGCATGTTATAAAAACTCCATGGCCCACCTGTGCCACAATAGCTGTTTTTTTGCATATAAAAGCCAGGGCTGGCATTAAGGAGTAGCAAGCAGAGCTGTTGCCTGGGGCCCCATGCCACAGGGCCCCCCCCACAAAGCTACATTGCTCAGCCTTCAGCATCAGCCCCGGGTGGCAGGGCTCAGGACCCCTGGCTTCAGCCCCATGCAGTGAGGCTTCAACTTTCTGCCCTGGGCCCCAGAGAGTCTAATGCTAGCCCTGCTTGGAGGCCCCCCTGAAACCTGCTCACGGCCCCCTGGGGGCCCTGGACTCCTGGTTGAGAACTACTGCTCTAAAAGCCCTGTCCACACTATGGCAAGCAGCAGCTGCCTTTAAAAAGGTTTCTAGCAAACTCGCCCTGATCTAGTGGACAAGGGATTCTATCCCTACTCTGCAAGAGATCAGTGCTATAATGCGGTGGTGCACGCTCCCTGGGGGAGCCTGTGTATACACATATCACAGTGCTCCACCGGGGATGTTATGAAGTGCTCGAGGGACCAGAGAAAAGGCTGTAACAAAACCTCAGGGAGAAACCCCCCAAATTTTGAGAAAGATTGAATCTGGATCCAAACTTTGTGGCTCGCTCCTGTTTCAGCAGCATGGTCTAGGGGCTAGAGTACAGAGGTAGCTGTCAGGAAAACTGGGATTTATTCCTGACCACCACTGTGAGACCTTGGGCAAGACTACGTCACACGGGTTAACATTTTCAGCAGTGCCAATCATTCTGAATGCTCCAGTTTTTAAGTGCCCAACTTTAGAGCGGATTTTCAGACATGCTGAGCCCCCACAACTCCCAGTGAAATCCACGGCAGGTCAGGGGGCTCAGCGCCTTAAACCAGGCTGTGGGGTTTAGACTTAGGAACCCAGAGTTAGAAGTCCCTTTTGAAAATCTGATCTTTAACTTCTCTGTGACTCAGTTTTGCCACTGGTCCAATATGGTTCACACAGGTCTGTATCCCTGTAAAGTGCTTAGAGCACTCCAGAAGCATTCTCATCATTCGTACACAAACCTCTGTGCTGTTCATCAGTTAAGGATGCCCATAAGCAAGTAACACAACTATTAAAAATAAAACAAAACCAAAATCTAGGAAGACAGCTAATTCTGAGCACCCAATGCAAACTCCATTCCCCAACAACAGACAGCCTATAGCCACACGTGGGCAGAGAAAGGCCGTTCCATTTCACAGAGGGATTCAATATTTCAGAATTTGGGTTTGTTACAACTCAGAATAAAACCCTCAGATTTCAAAGTTGTCCATGAAATGGAATGGAGCCCCAGTTCAGGGCTGTCTACCTGGCAGGCTGCCCCAGAACTGCAGGCCAAGGAAGCCCCGGCTGCCCGGAAGCTGGGTGGGCAAGCTGACAGGGAGCCAGGTCCATTGGAACATCATCGAAACGAATCTGTTTTCAAACGTTTCAATTTCAACCCTTTGGCAAATGCCAAAGAAAAAAGGTTTTGGGACTTTTCCCAGCCAGCTCTACGTTTTACACATGTGCAACCACCATCAAAATGCAACTTGCAAATAACCTTAACTCTGCCCCGGAGCGCCACCAACCGAAAATCTTCCCTGATTTGTTCCTTCCATGCACCGCGAAGGATTCTCCATAACTTTATTCACACCATTCAGACTTTCCACAATCATGCCTTCAATATAGTTGCTCTGGCCCCTCTGGTAGCATAAATCTAAAATACCACTACTGGTTTCTAGCACATTTAGCTAGCATGGTTCTCAGAAAAAAGAGTTTGAACAGATCCTCAGCTGGTGTAAACTGGGGTAGGATCAGTGGACCCTTACTGATTGACACCAACAGAGAGTCAGATCCCTTCCTATCTGTGGTAAGGAAAACTACAACTAGACCCTTGCCTAGTTGACGCTAGCACATATGGAAAGGTAACTAATAAACCCACCGGTGTTCATGTCAAAATCTCTCCATGCCTGAGCAGGTTGCTGCCTCCGGATAAAGCAGCTTGGTGAATATCTCAACCGTTATGGAAAGGTTACTAGCTAAAAAGGTAATTATTAGTTTCAATTTTCTTTTCTAACAGCTGGGTTGGAGAAAGCCTGGCTGTCGGATGCACAGTAAGGAAAGTTCATTTCTGCAGAAAAGCCAACAGGTTCTACACTGACAAGAACCATAGCATTTTATTTTCTGGCCTGACAGCATGTCAGATGAGCTACACAAAAGCCCCTTCCACTTATGGGGGGTCGGGGGGGGAGGGGGGAGAAAAAACCACCACCCAGAATTCTCCAAGCAGCCTTTTAATCCCGTGGCTTCCAAATAATTAGAGTCATTAGAAATAAACAACTCTCTCGTCCTTTTCTTTTTTCAAACATAAGGAAAGTGAAAGCAAAATAACCAGGGACAGATGCTGCAGCAGAAAGAAAATGAAAAGAATGGCAGTGGGGAAGATTTCAAGAGTTTCTTTCCTTCTGAATGGTACAGGGCGATTCAGTGACATACTGCACCTTCTCATGCCAACGCAGAGTAGTTGTTGCTACTCTCTACCGTCTGCTTAGTTCCCTCCTCCCCATGTAAAACATCTTCACTGTGGGTGAAATTCACACCTGCAGAGGGCCTGCAGCATGAGGATGAACCACTAAAGCCTTCAAAATAGGGGTTAAGCAGCCTGTAGGCCTCTGCCCAGGGGTGAATTTCACCCCATGATTGTATGCATTTCTGGAGATGAGGAAACAGACTGGATATCTCAAGGAGGAGGAGGGAGGACAGAGGAAGGGGACAAGAACACAGGAACACAAGGCAGGCTTGGGCATCTCTCTTTGGATAATGAACAGAGGGAAACCAGCCTTGCCAAGTCTTGCTTTCTTAAAGCCCCAGCTCCTGGAGACATGTTATTTCATGGGCCTCTCACGATTATAGAGAAAAGTCTGGAACGTGACCTAAAGGCTCAGAAACTAGATGACAAATAAAAAGCACCCAATGTATATTATATATATAAAAAAATATCCAATGATTTTTGGGGGCCTGACTCCTGGTTTGAATGTTGGGGTTGGCCACCTGGGAAAGAAAGAGTCAAAGTCCCCCTCTGAGGACGGGCTTAGAAACAAAAAATGGCCCAGGGCTGCTGCAGGGTCTTTCACAGTCCACTAATGCACTATTCTTGAGCACTACATAACAAGATGGGCCAAGCTCATTGCTACTGTAAAAGTAGTGGTTTGTGCATGGTGTTTTGACTGTGCCCTCTAGTGGTTATGTTAGGTATAGTACTACTTAGCAAAGGAACTGCCAGTTGGGCTTTGCTACCTGAATCCTTAGCTGGAGGTTGGATGTGCCAGGAAAGTACAAAATGAAGCACAGTGGATCATGAACAGCAAGCCTCCTGGCAACTGTCTTTTTTTAAAAATTAATACACTATATCCACAGGTGTGCAACATATAGTCCCCCAGCTGGGGCTTTGCAAAAGGGTACATGTCCCCGCTGCCAGCTTACAGTATCCAAATGTGGATTTTTCAAGCGTGGGGAAAAAACGCAAATCAACATCAGTTTTACAAGATTTAAAAATCAAAACTTGGGCTCCTTAATTTAGTCCTAGCAACTGGCTCTGAGTTTATCCACAGAATAAGTAGAGCATCAGTGGCAACACACCCTTAGCCACTCCAGTCTCCTCTAAAGCGACCATCTCCATTGTATGAGAGGCATGCTCCAAGGGTATGATTGAATGGGCCATTGGCCTCATCAACTCCAGGCCAGGTTGGTAATGACTGAAGCTTGCTACCATCTGATGTCTGTTCCACTTGGGGCCCATTCTGGTGGTGTGTGTGAGTCTGCTAGGAACTGAATTGAGACCCATCAAGCTCATTTCATGTAGGGTGCAGAGCAGACATCAGATGGTATAAAGCTTCCATCATTACCAACCTGGGCTGGAGCTGAACCAGTGAGTTAGAAGTGAGGGGCTTCATGTCCTATTTCCCCCACTCCTGCTGCCCCTTTCAGTGTTCTGATCAATGGCACCACGGTCATAAACCGCAGTGAGCAGCACAACTGACTGCATGACCGATTGGCTGAGTTATCTCAGATTTTGAAATCCCCCTCTCCCCAACAAGCAGCTGTTCAGAGCTGCCTAAAAGCCAAAAACTTTGTCTCCTGTTTTGTTGTGTTGCTTCTACCAAACCAAATCCTAGATCACGTAAAAATGCACAGTGCCCCATTGTGGGCTACACGCTGCATAGCACATTCCTGCAATCAGGAAGAAGCACAAGCAAAATGCTGAAGGGTTGGGAGAAGGTTTTGACATGCACATTTTCCTTCTTAAAATCTGCTCATGGAGAAAAGCTGCAAAATTCAGTTCTGAAATGCAAACACCCTAGAGTTTGGGGGTTGTTTGGGACTGGAGCTGCTTTCGCACCGGGCCCAATTCCAGCAGACACCCCTCCAAAACATGAACCACAAACTGTGGGAACACCTCCACACAAGCACATCACACTTAACCATGGAGGGTTTGCTGGATCAGCTCATTGGTCCCACAAGGCCTGGATCCTGCCTCCAACAGTGGTCAACACCCGATGCTTTAGAGGAAGGCACAAAACTCCCATAATGCACCCAGTCAATTGCACAGTGAGGAACATGGTGAGGAAGAGGGCAACTGGTGAAGCTCTTCATGACCTCTGCAGTGAGATCAGTGTACACCCCGGGGTATGAGATCTGATTCCCCTTATTATCCTAGCTAGTATGGGGACAAATGGTCATGAAATTAACCAATCCTTTTAAACACTCAGCCACTTGCTGACCTCCTGCAGCTGTGATTAATCTAGAGCATCACCCTTGTGGTCACTGAGAAGCCAGAAGAACTAGAAATGACCTGAGCTGCAAGATTCAGTGCTGGGTTCGAGCTTCCCTAAAATTTGAGGGTGTTCAGATCTGCAGTTTTCCTTAATATGCACGCATTACTCCGTGCTATCCTGGTGGTATTCGTGGGTGGCAGATGCTGTGGTCATAAGACTACAAAACCATTCCCGCCATATCAACCACCCTAGAGTTCAATGAAGTCACTCCAGATTCACACCAGTGGACCTGAGGATTGAGCCTGGTCTCCTGGCCTTATAACAGGTTGAACCAAAAATCTGAAAACTGCCACACAGGCAGAGGTATCAAGCCAAGGTACATCCTCAGCTGACTCCCGGTGGAACTGCGGCTGGAGAACATTCCTCTCTGGGTGCCATGTTACTGCCATGATATCGGCCAATTGTAGGAAGTTCAGAGAGGAGCAACTGAAGTGATCAAGTGGCTGGAGGGACCAATTTAAGAGGGAATATTACGAGGGCTACTCCGGATAGCTTGGCTGCACAATGACTAAAGAGGCACCTGTGTGGGGCGGGGAGGGAGGAGGGAACAGTCTATAGCAATCTGCAGTGTGTGTTAGCAGCCAGGAGGAATTATTTGGGGTGGGTCAAACCATGGAACTGGAGCGAGGCTGGAAAACAGAGATGCCTTCCTAATTGTGAGCACTCCCACAGTCTCCCATGGGCAGTTGTGGCCACCCCACAGGTTGGACCCTTTAAAGTTAAACTGGACAGAATGCTGTGCCCTAGGGACCAATCCTAGGCAGGGAGATGGAGTGGGTGACAGAACAGGCCTTTTTCCCCATCTCTGCAAGGGGCCTCAAATCCAGACCTAAAATTTCCCAGCTTGGGCCCATCTCTGTTAAAGCCAGAACCATGTAACAAACACGCAGGGCTGGCTGCCTTTAGTAGTAATGGGTTTTTTACCATTATGGGGTCGGGGGGGAATACGGTTTTGTGGGAGGTAGGTCTGGGGGAGGGGGGCAGTACATACCATTGTACACCAATTCTGAGAATTTCAAGGCGAGCCCCTGCTTGATTTTCCGCACCTCCCGGTCCATGGTGAAGGCCTCAATATCTAAATGAGCATGGTACAGGATGGTCCCCGCTGGGGTCTCGTAGATACCTAGCCATTTTTCCAGGCAGGGGGGAAAAAAAAAAAGAGAGAGAGAGAGAAAGACGAATGAGACCAAAACTGTCAGCAAATGACAAAAAATAATGACTTGGCTGACAGAAGGAGCCGTGCTTGAGCCCATTCAGTCCCAGCTTGCTGTAAAATGCATCTGTCATTATATTCATGCTGGGGCTGAGACAGTCCACTCCGCGCCTTGTGGAGAAAATGTCTAGATTCCCCTCTTTGAAGAGGCACTCTGACGAGGCGAAATGACAGGGTTTAGGAGCCGATCCCCCTGCCGATGCATGCCCACCGGTCTGCGGCTGAAAACCTGTAATTAAACGAGCGACGCAGGGCACAGGCACGGGGAGACGGGGGCCTGAAATACCCTCCACTCCCCTCCAGCGGCAAAAAAAAAAAACAACACAATGAGAACCACACATCAGCTGTGAAGAAATGAGGCTACCTGGGGTACTGGAGTGCAACCTCATTTGGGGCTGTCGACCCCCCCGCTCCTCTCCCTCCCTCTTCCCCCCCCACCCCAATTCTGAATCACGGCAGAGCTTCGGAAAACAGCCACCACAAGAGAAGTTTAATTATTCTGATGACTGAGTGCTGTGGGGCCAAGCCAGTTGGGCTTCTCTGGGGGCAGAGGCAGAAAACCCAGCTTCCTTTGTTCCAGCCTTTCTCGGCTTGGTTTACATGGATTTATTTTTGGTTAATTTTGAACCATACCACTACCCTCCTTCACCTCCACATCGCGCATACACCATGCCTGCGGATGAAGCATGCATCCATCGCCATGTGCCAGACACAGCAGGTAGGCACCCGGGCATATTCCACAGGTACACACGCCTGCATGGTCAAGTGACACACACACACAAACGCGCGCGTGCGCCTCTTAATGTTTCAAGTAGCTCAAGTGGGATGGGCAATGCGACATGGGGCTGCAGCGCCACTCAGATTTGGCCCATCCGCCCCTCCATTGACAGAGACAGGGTGTGGGGGAGGATGAGACAAGTCTCAGTGGTGCTGTGACCCCATGCACCAGGTCACACCACCATTCCGTTTCAGGGCCCGCTCCAACAGTGGGCCCAGGTCAAAATGCCCCTTTTGCAGGACAGGGGCTCGGAGCGTCAAAGCGGGAGAGTCCCACAAAACCCAGGACTGTTGGGAAGTATATGCATGCATGCACACACAATCAGCAAGTCACACGCAGCATGCATGTTCATGAAGTGCACACACACACATACACACACACAAAATGCGTGCCCAATAAATATGCAGAATGCACACACAGTAGGCTTAGCTACAGAACATATACATACAGTATGCATACCCTCAAAACACATATACATACACACACCCATATCCCAGGACTGTACACATACTCACAAAGAATACCCCTGCCATCTCTCCTCTCTGTCCCCATATTTCTAATATACAAGTGAAAATAGCTGCCTTGCACGCACATTGTTTAACATTTTTGATCCTGGCAACACAGCTAAAATACTGCTGCACAACCAGCAGGAGGAGCTCACACATTGTGTTTTGTTGTATCACACTACAAAAATAGATGCCTTAAAAAAAAAAAAAAAGACAGCAGTCACAGTGTCAAACTGTTGTGGCTCCAAAATATACTTGAACGTACAATACATCTCAAGGAGTGCCTCTGACTAATGCTGCGAACTAGAGAAGTATTTAAAATCAAGTGGGCACGCTGCAGGCTTTAACAGCTTTGCAGGTCAATCCAATACCACACAGGGCTGCTTTCAGTTTCAGTAAAGAAAATGTGGCAAAGTATTCATCTAACTGGAAAATTCAGCACAAAATAATGGGAGAATCTAAATCCCGGAAAAAAGGGTACAGAAACATGAAATGAACCAAAGAAGGAAAATGCCTTTGTCTAAGTTCAGGTATCTGAGAATGTTTGCGGCTCAGTAGATCCACAAGGGCTAAGGGGTCAAGGAACAATTTTAGACACAACGGATTTATCATGCCAGATTGGATCATTGGTCCAGAACATCCCATCAGGGACTGTCTTGTTCTGATTTTTGCACGGTGTCCAGCACAATGGGGCCCAGGTCCAGGAGTGCTCCTAGGTGCTCCAGTAACACATAATTAATAATAAATAATAATAATATCGGGCTTCCAGCAGCAGATAATACTCGAGGCTTCAGAGTTAAGAGCAACCACCTCCATCATGTGCCTGATGGGAGAGGTGATTTCTTCCTAACCCCTGTGGAGATCACGTAAACTCTGCCTACTTGGTAGGGCCCAGGTGACCAGGACAACTAGCAATTGAGGAGTCTTCTACAGCCTTGGGTAAGAGAGATGGGTCTTTTAGCTCAGACAGTAGCAGCTCATGCATTAAGAGCCAAAGATCCCAGGTTCAAGCTCCCTGCTGCTAGCCCAGCCAGGGTGTGGGCATTGCCATCAGGTAAGGCCTTGACACTTGAGAGGGGATTGCCCTTACCCTTGCTCACAGAACAACCAGGCATTGAATTATCCAGCCCTGCCTATTAAAGGGGAAAAGAGAGGAAGAAATCCCACTGACCACCGAAAAGCCACGGCTAAAACATACTTCTGTCAACGGGACCAGACTGGAGCTGGAGTCACGCTCAATGGCAAGAGGAGGTGTCATTCAGTTACACCTCTCTGCAGGTGACCCAACCAGGGGGAATAGGTAGCTGCCTTCAGGCAAGTCAAGTGAACGCTCACTGACTCAGTTTCTCCACCTGAACTACTCCTCTCCTCCCATGATTAGTCCTGTCTTACCTATTTAGATGATGAGAAGACTGTCTCTGAACTGAATTGCTCACTAGACAAGCGTACAGTACCTAGAACAATAAGAACGGCCATACTGCGTCAGACCAAAGATCCATCTAGCCCAGTGTCCTGTCTTCTGACAGTGGCCAATACCAGGTGCCCCACAGGGAATGAACAGAACAGGTCCTCATCAAGTGATCCATCCCCTGCCGTCCATTCCCCGCTTCTGGCCAACAGAGGCTAGGGACCCCATCCCTGCCCATCCTGGCGAATAACCATTGATGGACCTGTCCTCCATGAATTTATCCAGTTCTTCTTTGAATCCGGTTATAGACTTGGCCTTCACAACATCCCTTGGCAAGGAGTTGGCGTAACCCACATAATAAAATAATGCCTTGGGGGCACTTACTGGAACATTAGACCCTCTGGAAAGGGGGACATATTGGGCAACAAAGCAACTGAAAAGCAGCACGTAACACCAATAGCGCAATTCCTGCACCTTCCCTTAGAAGGTGTTAAAGTTAATTTGGACTGATCAAAAGCTTGTTTTTTGTGCCTCTTTCCCTCCCCCACCCACATTTCCTCTCCGCTCGCGGCAGGGGACGCAGAGCAGACGAACGCTGTCTGTCTGTTTCTTTATTATTTTTATTTGATTTGTGACAGAAACCTGATGCTAAAAGACTGCGGTTCCGGGCGCCTTTGACAGTCAGTGTATGAACCACTGTGCAAGGAGGGGAGAGAAGTGACAGCCAAGCTCCCAGCATTGCAATGGAGGAGACAAGAGACACCTTCAAAGTGACACTCACAGCGTCTCCAAGTGTCTATTTCCATCTCCCCGTGTTTACAGGGAAAAGACAGAGGTGTCAGCGCTGCAGCCTGGCGGCGCTTCAATCACACCATAATTACTGCTGAGAAAGGGGATGGCGGGGAGGAAAAGTGGACAGGAAGAAGGGGAGAGGAATGGAGACAGCTACTGCTTAAAATTTTCTAATTTGTAACCTCTACTGCCAGTTTACCGTGAACTGAACTGTTTAGCCGTATTGACTGTGATCTGTCAATTTCAACAGGGATCAATATGCAGACATTCCGTGCTGGCTCCTGCCAAACAGGGTCCAAAAGGGAAAATGAGGGGAACACAAGATTGAAAGTGAGAACACCCCCACCCCAGCCCCCTGCGTGATGCACAAGCTCACCCGGATGGCAGACTTGGAGGGCCCCGGAGGTTTGACAGTAAGCGCTTTAGGGCAGGGAATGCCATTTACTAAGAGTCTGTACAGTGCCTGGCACAGCAGGGCCCAGCACCTAGCTCATAGCAAGCTAGGGTTGGTGGGTTGGTGGCGGGGGGGGGGCGACAAGGGAGAGGACTGAATGGCTACACTCCAGGATCCTGCTGGCCAAGCACTTCCCCAGGGGCCGAGCAATTAAGTTCATCCCTGACTGTGCAACCCCCCCGGATTTCTTGGGCATCACGCTCCAGGCTGGGGGACTGTCCACGCCTGGCTCTAGTCCCAAAGCGCCATCATCAGCATGGGGCAAAGCACCCTGTGGTGCTGCTAGCAGACTGCGGCAATGCCAGGCTGCCCCAGTAGATGAAGACACCTCCAGGTACAGCTACACTGCGACTGGAGGGACAATTCCCAGCCTAGGTCGATGGACTCATACTAGCTTGGACCGCAGGGGTGGCTCGGGGTGCAAATGGTGGGAAGGGCTAGCTTCCCTGCGTTCGGACCTAGGTGCTTGGACAGGCCTGTATCCAGCAAGGAGGAAATGAAACACCCGTCTCTTTGGCAGAGCCAGAAGCCTGTCCCTTCCCTTCCCGCTTCCTCCCCACTGATTTCATTTACTTCCCTAATTAGCCCCCCTTCAGAGCTAAAAAGATAATTTGATAATGAGGCCATGAAAAGCCGCATGAGGCAGGAAAACGACTCCCATTTGCAGCCTGCCCTCTCAAGCCGCGGCGGCGCTTAGCTGGCTCAGCCCCATTGTCACCGGCCAGCGGGAGCTGAATTAGCCACTGGCCTCCCATGAAAACACAGACAACCAAACCTGGATAACAGGGCTTACGAGGCTGGTACCAAGCTTCCCTGCTTGCCCTGCTCCTGGTAGTCCTTAACGAATTTCAGTGAGAGGCTTTGTAAAAATCAATACAACTGAATTTTTCCCTTCCCACTTCCCCCTGCTTTGCTCGTCATGGGTGGACATTAGAATTCCCTCGGCCATGTCCCCCCATTCCATCTCCCCTTAATGTAAGGGGTGACTATGCGATGCTGATGGGGGAAGGCGGCAAGTCTTCTGGTTAAGGCACTGGCCTGCAACCGGTCTGTGGGATGAATTCCATAATGCAGCCCACGCTGGCCTCGTCTTTAATGCAGCCGTGGAGACTATGGACACTGGCATATAACACAGTTCTCCATCTGAGCTCGATTTGCCCCAGTCCCCACAGCAAGGCCCTGGATCCACATGCCCATGTGGAGCCCCAATGAAGTTATGGGTCCAACCACATCCCTCTTTGCTGAACCAAGGTCTAAACCAGTAGCGAGCTAGCCCTGCTCCACTTGGATCAGGAAGGAGAAATGACTTTTGGGACTTGTAGCTCCCATAGGCCAGTTCATAGAATATCAGGGCTGGAAGGGACCTCAGGAGGTCATCTAGTCCAACTCCCTGCTCAAAACAAGACCAATCCCAATTTTACCCCAGATCCCTAAATGGCCCCCTCAAGGATTTAACTCACAACCCTGGGTTTAGCAGGCCAATGCTCAAACCACTGAGCTATCCCTTCCCACAATAGATAGCTATCCCTCCGCCCAGTAGAATAGCCCCTACATATTAAAAGAGGAGGGCAGTCACTTCCCGCAGAAAGCAAAGTGCAGCCCTGAGGTGAAAGCCTAGCCCCACTGAAACCAATGGGAGTTTTGCCATGGACTCCGTGGAGCCAGGATTTCACTCCCGGGGCAGATAGGAAGCTGCCAGTATTGCTCTCGCTTGGGCACAAGTTGCGTTCCCTGGTCTCTGATTAAAATACTTTTACAGAGTGGCTCAAATGCTTGTTCCCTTCTCTCTGGTTCCTTCCCCCACCATTATCAATCACCAAGACACTGGAGTCTAAACAGAAATCCTCTTTCAGTCACCCACAGCCTTCTGTCCCCCGGGCCTTCATTAACGGTACAGATCTAGGGGTCCTGGTATCACAATCTGGCACTCTTGGAGGGTCTGTGTCACAAAGCCTGGACCACAACTTCTCTGCACAGAAGCCCAGAAAAGTTTAATCAAGGAGCTGTCAAAGAACCAGCTTGGTAAAGCCTGTTCTGCATTCTCCTGATCATACCAGAGATCTGCGTGGCTTGAGGGACCGTGAGCTTAGTTATAGAATAGGCACCACTCTGGCCTAGGCTCACAGGTTCCTGGCACCTACTTCCTCCAAAACTCGTCCCACTTCTTCTGTGCTGACTTGTATAAAACGAATCCTGTTTGTTGTCCCTTCCCTAACCTCTATGTCAGTCTGTCCTTAGGCCAGGAGCTCTTTGGAACAGGGACCATTCCTTCTTGAAAGCCTGGAAAGCACCTATCCCATCACAAGCGCAACAATAACCAACCAACAACTAACTGTTTTCTAATTAGTAATAAAAGCAGCGTGGAAAAGAACAAGGGAAAATGGCAATTCAAACTTTTCCCCCCCATCAAAACTTGAAATTGACATTTCAAAATTCCCAACCAGCTCTGGAGAGTTTGTCACATGAATGGGAGAGGGGAAATTCATCAAACACTTTTCCTGTTTTTTTCCCCATCAAAATTTCAACCAGTTTCACTAATTCTCTCCCGACCATTGTCCTAGAGGAGTATTCCTGAGATGAGACCCAGAGGCTGCGTCCCAAAATCTCTGATGCCTGGTCTACACACCATTTTTGTAGTCATTTGACTGTTTCAGTTATTGGTGTGATTTTCTACTAAAAAAAGAGATACACAGTACAATCCATAGTGTCGCTTAATTATATCACTATAAAGGGTTTTTTTTTTACTGGTAATGCTTATTCCCCAGCCTTTCTGAGAATAGCTATACCAATATACTTCATCCACAAGGGGTGGGTCGTACCGGGAGCTGAATGAATATTTGGAGAAAAAAAATCAAAATGTTTCATTTAGGGCTGTCAATTAATCGCAATTAACTCGTGATTAACTCAAAAAAATTAACTGTGATTAATCGCACTGATTAACAATAGAATACCAATTGAAATTTATTAAATATTTTGGATGTTTTTCTACATTTTCAAATATATTGATTTCAATTACAACACAGAATACAAAGTGTACAGTGCTCACTTTATATTATTTTTATTACAAATATTTGCACTGTAAAAATGATAAACAAAAGAAATAGCATTTTTCGATTCACCTCATACAAGTACTGTAGTGCGATCTCTTTATCGTGAAAGTGCAACTTATAAATGCAGATTTTTTTTTGTTGCATAACTGCACTCAGGAACAAAACAATGTACAATTTTAGAGCCTACAAGTCCACTCAGTCCTACTTCTTGTTCGGCCAATCGCTCAGACAAACAAGTTTGTTTACATTTACGGGAGATACTGCTGATTGCTTCTTATTCACGTCACCTGAAAGTGAGAACAGGCGTTCACATGGCATTTTTGTAGCTGGCGTTGCAAGGTATTTATGTGCCAGACATGCTAAACATTCATATGCCCCTTCAAGCTTAAGCCACCATTCCAGAGGACATGCTTCCATGCTGATGATGCGCGTTAAAAAAATAATGCGTTAATTAAATTTGTTACTGAACTCCTTGGGGGAGAATTGTACGTCCCCTCTTCTGTTTTACCCGCATTCTGCCCTATATTTCCTGTTCTAGAAGTCTCTAGACAACTCGGCACATGTTCGTTTTAAGAACACTTTCACTGCAGATTTGACAAAACGCAAAGAAGGTACCAATGTGAGATTTCTAAGGATAGATACAGCACTCGACCCAGGGTTTAAGAATCTGAAGTGCCTTCCAAAATCTGAGAGGGATGAGGTGTGGAGAATGCTTTGAAATGTCTTAAAAGTGCAACACTCCGATGCGGAAACTGCAGAACCAGAACCACCAGAAAAAGAAAATCAACCTTCTGCTGGTGGCATCTGACTCAGATGATTAAAATTATCATGCGATGGTCTGCTATGCTTTGGATCGTTATTGAGCAAAACCAGTCATCAGCATGGACGCATGTCTTCTGGAATGGTGGTTGAAGCATGAAGGGACATGTGAATCTTTAACACATCTGGCACGTAAATATCTTGCGATGCCGGCTACAACAGTGCCATGCAAAAATCTGTTCTCACTTTCAAGTGACATTGTGAACAAGACGCGGGCAGCATTATCTCCTGCAAATTGTAACCAAACTTGTTTGTCTGAGCGATTGGCTGAAGTAGGACTGAGTGGACTTGTAGGTTCTAAAGTTTTACATTGTTTTGTTTTTGAATGCAGTTTTTTTTGTACATAATTCTACATTTGTAAATTCAACTTTCATTATAAAGAGATTGCACAACAGTACTTGTATTAGGTTGTAATAAAAAATAAATATAAAATGAGCACTGTACACTTTGTATTCTGTGTTCTAATTGAAATCAATATATTTGAAAATGTAGAAAACATCCAAAAATATTTAAATAAATGGTATTCTATTATTGTTTAATCTCACAATTAATCACGATTCATTTTTTTAATTGCTTGACAGCCCTAGTTTCATTCAAACCAAAACAACTTTTTCCCCTGATTTTTACCCTTAAAAACAAAAAAACACAAAAAAACCTTGTTAAATTTCCAAACTTAAAAAATAATAAAAACACAACAAAACTTTTCAGCCAAGACCATTTGCCAAATTCAGCCCAAGTTCATGAATCATTTAGGCTGACCCGAAAATGCATTTTCCAGCAAATAAAGTATTCATCCAAAATTTTTTGCCTTGCTCTAGTTGTACTATTTTCTCTACACTGGATTATAGTTAAAACAGTACAGTTTATGCATGTAGACCTACCCCAAGAGAATTCCTCTGGCACACTGCACTGTGATTGCTATCATACAGGCTGTGAAGTTTAACAAACGTAAACATATTTTTTATGTAAGACCTTTCACACCATTGCTGATACCAAGAGATGAGCATTTGGTCTAGGTTTATGTGGTGCTGCCTGAGCTCAGGGGGCTGGACTTGATGGCCTCAAGGTCCCTTTTCTATGTACAATCAGTCCCTCACCTTCCCAACCAGCAATTTCCTCTCTCATGTATCCCAGCCCTAAAACATGGTCTATTCACAAATCCTGTACGACTTTACCTATACTGGTGTAGTTAAAGCTGTACAAACCTCCTAGTGGGGATGCAGTTATACCAGTATAAAGGAGCCTAGATGAGTAGAGCTTATTCCTGAATAGAAAGGGGAATAAGCTTATGGGGTAAGGCACCTTTATACCATGTTAGGTGTTACTGGTATAACTATATTGGGGAAAAAAATGCATATCCCTAGCTGATGAGATTATACCAGTACAAAAACTATGTATAAACCAGGCCTAATTTAGCAAAGCTAGGCATAAACTTGAGCCTGGTCTACACTACAGAGTTAGGCTGATGTAAAGCAGCTTATATCGACCTAACTCTGTAAGTGTCTACACTAAAATGTTGCTCCCACTGATATAACTCACCCACGACACTGACTTACTAACTCCACCTCCGCGAGAGGCGTAGCGCTTAAGTTGATGTAGTTAGGTCGATGCAGTGTCAGAGCAAACACTGTGTTGCTTACATTGACTGTGGCTGCCTTTCCGTAGCTATCCCACAGTGCTCCACACTCACAATACAATCAATACAAGTGCTCCTGGTGAGGACACACACTGCTGATATAAGGAGTGTAGCATGGACGTGCAAAAGTGATTTAATTAATGCGGTGGCTGCAAGACAATGTGACTTAGGTCAACTTAATTCCGTAGTGTAGACTCACCTTAAGGGACTAAGCACATGCTTAAAGTTAAACATGCACTTAAATGCTTTGCTAAAGAAAGATGGACACAGAATGGGGTCCTGGTCCATAAGTAGAGATCCTAAGTGCTATAGTAATACAAATAATGAAGAGTAATAAGCACAATGTTAAATGTTTTACGTGGTCAACGATGCCATATGCAGAGGCTTGCAGCATCACGGCAATGTCTAATGTCGTAATGCTTGGATTGTTGCCATAGCGTGGAGGAGGCTGACAGTAAAGGAGAAATCTCCTGTTTACACCCAAACACGCTGGCTATCACTCAGCAATAACACGTGGAAAACATACATGATGGTTAAATGGGGTTTAAGGCAATTATTGAATGCTGCAAGGGTCACTGGAGCACGTCAGAGACTCTTTAAAGTAAAACAAAAAAGATCTTGACAAATGACTCAGTGTTCTGAGAATCACATACAAAGGTTTAGAGGGCTGATTTTTTTTTAATTCAACTGCGCTAACTAAAATCAAACCAGGGGGTTTGGGCCTTTGGTTGCCGGACTTGCTAACACACTTGTAAATAATTCCCTCCTGTCTTGATCTGAAGGAAGACTGAGGTGGGTTGTATTTTGCTGTGAAATGCTATCATAATATTAGCTCCAGCCTTGCCACCTAGAGCAGGTTTAAATAAAGGGAGTGCATAAATAGATATTAACGAGAGTTAAAAGGGGGAAGGGGGAAGATGAAATGGAGACGCTAACTAGCTGTATTGATATTCACCTTGGAAGAAGGCAGCTCTTGTCCCCTGAGATTTTCAATTAAGCTGTTTCTCACCGACAAATGACAACCCCAAGAGTTTAAGAGTCAGGCCATCCAAAATAAATAAATAAATACATAAATAAATAAATGAAAATATTAAGAAATTGGCTTACAAATCATGAGAATTTAAAAACATTTTGGGTTCTTTTTATCTGCCTTCTGAGTTACTAACCTTTAGAGGATCATGTTCCCAAGATTATCCCTGCAATCTTCAGGGCTAGAAACTCATATTTTTCAACGAAAGCCAAGAGTCTAACATAATCCCCTGACTCTAGGAGCTGGGCTTGGAAAACACTAAATATTGTGAGAGCTTGTGACAAAATCATGAGAGTTGGCAACACTGAATCCCCCTCCCTGACTAAACCTTGACATTTGTCCACTGGTAACAAATAATGGCTTAGATATATGCTGTTTCCCCTTTTGATTCATTTAGCTCAAGATACTAGAAGAAAGTTCCTTGGAGTTTGCAACGTTCTTCACTGAAGAGGAAAGTTAAAAGTCCTTAAAAATGAAAAATTGATTCTAGAGTCAGAAGTTCACAGGCAAAGAAACGGAGATTTTAGAAATATGCTTTTTTAGGTGGGAGGACATACATCTGGTTATTATTATTTATTAATTGTGTTGCAGTAACACCTTGTGGTCACAATCAGGAATCTCTCTCACATACACAAAGTCCCTGCCCAAAAAAACCTTACAATCCCAGGCCCCAATCCTGTGTACACTGCGCCCCAAATGAGGAAAGGAACAGGGCCCCTTAATCCAATGAGCATTAGTTACTATTAAGAGAGGCTGCTGGTTAGATATCGAGGGCAATTGTTGATGACCAGACGCTCACCTACAATGCTGAGAGAGGCTGGATAAGCGCACTCATAGGCTAGAATCCTGGCTCTGTTGAATCAATGACAAAACTCCCTTTCACTTCAATCAGCAGGGCCAGGATTTCACCCACAGGGCTTCATAGCTCTGGATTCTGCACTCTGCCCAAGCACTGCTGAGTAGTGGAGAGTAGCCAGCTCTTTTTTTGAGAGTGAGGTCCTTAGAGCTGCTTGGGGCTGGGGAGTAGGAGGAAGTTGCACAAGGAAGGGGCTCTCACCTCGGGACTTCATCCCGATGAACCGATTCTCCACAATGTCAATGCGCCCCACGCCATGCTTGCCTCTGTGGAGAGAAAGGAGAGGAGAGGTGGGACAGGTGTCACATGTTGCCAGGGGATGAATAAGCCACTTGGAAGCAGCTGAGCAGCTCGGTGAAAGGAGCTTACGGGATGCCAACTGGGAAGAGTCAGCCCTTTCTGGCACTCTGCACTAGAAGGGCTCAGTCCAACTCTCATTGAGGTCACTGGGAATCTATTGGCTTTATGGGAAGTTCTGGCTAGGCTTTTATGCTGTGGCCAGCACTGTGATACCTGAGCTCCTCCGATCTGGCCCCAGAGACAGGGCTACTGGCCTAGCCGATGGGAGGAAGCGGAAGATGTGATAGATCATGATTTTAGCATGGCTTTTGACACAGTCCCACCTGATAGGTTTCAGAGTAGCAGCCGTGTGAGTCTGTATTCGCAAAAAGAAAAGGAGTACTTGTGGCACCTTAGAGACTAACAAATTTATTTGAGCGTAAGCTTTCGTGAGCTACAGCTCACTTCATCGGATGAATTCAGTGGAAAATACAGTGGGGAGATTTATATACATACACAGAGATACCCATTGTTTCATGTTCTCTGTACCTGTAGCTCATGAAAGCTTACGCTCAAATAAATTTGTTAGTCTCTAAGGTGCTACAGGTATTCCTTTTCTTTTAGTCCCACCTGAGATTCTCATAAGCAAAGCAGGGAAATGTGGTCTAGGTGAAATCACTAGAAGATGGGTGCCCAGCTGGTTGAAAGACCACGGTCCAAGAGTAGTTATCAATGGTTTGCTGTCAAACTGGTAGGCCATATCTAGTGGGGTCCAGCAGGGGTCAGTCCTGGGTCTGGTACTAGTAAATATTTTCATTGATGACTTGGATAATGGAGTGGAGAACGTGTTTATAATATTTGGAGAGGATACCAACATAGGAGGGCTTGCAAGGACAATCTGGAGGCTTTCCAGATTAACCCCTGAGAGGGCTTGAAATAGGACAGCCCCCTCACCCATAGCCTCACCCTCCCCTCTGCTTCCTCAGGGGTTTCTCATGCCCTCAGCCACCATATGCCATTAACCACAACATGCCCACAGTTCGGGTCAGCACCTGGACTGCAGTCAGCAGCCTGTACTAGGGCTGCCTACCCCAGGCCAGGACTTAGGCAGACCCAGCGTGGAGACAGGAGGCAACACAGATTGGGTTAGTCAGCCTGGGAAACGGAGAGCCTGAGAGAACCACCAGGCTCTTGTCTCCCAGCAGCTTCAGTAAAGAATTCCCTTTATAATCATTACCGCCCTGTTTCTTCTCTGCCACCAAAGGGAAATTACAACAGCCATTTTTAAATTCATGGGACGGTCCCTCTTCCAGCAGCCTCCCTCCAGGCCCTGAGAGCATGGCTCAGGGGGGCAGGTACAGAGCCTTGGATTTAGCTTGGACTTTGCTGCACAGCGACCCACGTCAGGATCACCACCAGGCAGCGTCACGACAGGCAGGCAGCTCAGGGGAGCACCAGGCCCGGCGGTGCCAGCCCGCAGCAGAGGTGAGGAAAGTGGGTGATGGCATTTCTCTCCCCTCCCTGCCCCACTGAGCAGAGTCCAGCGCCACCACAGACACATGTTGGCCCAGATCCTCAAAAGTGTTTAGGTACTTGAGAGTTAGGCACCTAAATACCTTTGAGGTGCCAGGCCAGTACATGTGTGCGTAGCATGTGTGTGAAGCCATCAAACAGAGTCTGTCAGCAGTCATGCTGCCTCACAGTAGGCTGGGGACAGCTGGAATATGATTCATTATCAGGAGTCCTTTCCCCACCATGCCACCAAAAAATATCGCTTTTTGCAGCTTGGACAGAGAAGGGAATGTGGAACCCCCCCCCGCAAAAGCCGAGCCTTGTTGCCAATGCAAATCCTCCTTTCATCTCCTTGCTTACCCCTTGGGCCAGTAGATCCCCGAGTAAACATGGCCCAGCAGGCCACGAGACAAATACACGGGCAAGAGAAGGGGTGAGGGGGAGCTGCTGCAGCTGCATTCGCCCTTGGTGAAGTCATTTTAAAACCACTTAATTAACATTTAAAAAGAGAAGTACATGGAAAAGTTCATTCGCATTCAACTGCAGGGGGATAAAGGCAGGGGCACAAAGGAGGAGCGGGACGGGGCGTCTGCGTGGCACTTGGCAAAGGGACGGATGAATGGTTCCCCTGGGGCCTGCCTACTTCTGAGCCAAAGACAGGACCACAGCCCTTTGAGAAGTGGTAGAACACAGAGCCGTGTGGAAGGTACCAGAGGGAAGGGGCATAGGGACATTTTCCATGGTGTACATGAAAGCATCATGCCCAGCTGAAAGGTTCTTAGTTTGAACCACAGCTTGGATCCCTGGCCCTGGGGCTGCAGTGGAGACGACTCTCCGCTCACACCCGCGGGGGTCAGTCAGAGGCAGCTTTACTGGCATCAGTGGAATAAGTGAGGAAAGAATCAGACCCAGATGGCACTCCACAATCACCTGGCCACTCAGTTTAGAAATGGCCCTGGAGGCCCTGTTAAGATGGAACGTGGTCCTGTTCTCCAGGGCCAGAAGAATGGGTCTGTGTCTCAGGGACTTGGTGGTGGTGGAGGCAATCCACCACCACAGTTATCTGTAAGAGAAGGAAACCCTAAGCACCCACTTCCCAACACAGGGAGGGAGACAGAAAAGAGACAGGGAAGGCAGACAGGTGACCAAATCTTCTGTTTCTAGTAGCCCTGTAAAAGCAGAATCATCCCTCGCAGTGAGAGAGGAGGACAGGGATGGCTGAAGGGAAGGGACCTATCTGAAAAACTGGTGGCGGGGGTAGGAGGTGGGAAGGGGCGACGTTTACACAGTAGATACAGGGTGGGGTCCTGAGCACCTAGCACATGAGTAGCAATGAGTCAGTCCAGCTGGATGGCAGGTACTTACCCAGGGACCACTAGGGCAATCGGACCTTTGGGGAGGGTGACCTAGAACACAGGGACTGATGGCCCAGTGCTGACACAATTACTAGAAACCCAGTTCTTCCCAGTCAAAACACTCGCCAAGGGGACTGAGCGTTACCGTGGGAGAGAGGATTCTTTGCTCAGCTGGGCCACTGGTTCCCTGTGATCACCCCTGCGCCAAGGAGTCAGGAGCAGAGCTGGGGCTAGAACCGCAGGTCATGTTCTCTAACCATTAGACAACGGTCCCTTTAGGGTTGCCAATTTTCTATTTGCACAAAACCGAACATCCTTGCCACACCCCCTGGCCTGCCCCTTCCCTGAGACCCCACTCCAGCCCCCCCTCCCTCTGTTGCGCTCTCTCCCCACAACCCTCACTCACTTTCACTGGTGGGGCTGGAGGTTGGGGTGCGGGCTCCAGCTGGGGGTGCAGGCTCTGGGATGGGGCCAGAAATGAGGGCTTCAGGGTGTGGGAAGGGGTTCCAGGCTGGGGCAGAGGGCTGGGGTGCAGGAAGAGGTGTGGGGTGCAGGCTCTGGGAGGGAGTTTGGGTGTGAGAGGGGGCTCAGGGCTGGGGTAGGAGGCTGGGGTGCGGGAGGGGTGAGGGTTCTGGGGGGAGCCAGAAATTAGGGGTTCAGGATGCAGGAGGGGGCTCCAGGCTGGGACAGAGGGTTGGAGTGGAGGAGGGGGTGCAGGATCCGGGAGGGAGTTAGAGTGTGGGAGGGGGTTCTGACTTGGGGCAGAGGGTTGGGGTGCAGGCAGAGTTTTGGGGTGCAGGCTCTGGCCAGGTGGTGCTTACCTCACGTGGCTCCCGGTTGGCGGTGCAGAGGGGCTAAGGCAGGCTCCCTGCCTGCCCTGGCTCCACGCTGCTCTCGGAAATGGCCGGCATGTCCGGCCCCTAGGTGGAGGTGTGGCCAGGCAGCTCTACATAGTGCACGCTACCTGCGCCCGCAGGTGCCACCCCCGCAGATGGTGCTGGGGCAACACATGGAGCTTCCCTCATCGCTCCTGCACCTAGGGGGCCGCAGGACATGCCGGCCACTTCCGAGAGCTGCGGGCCGCCAGGACAGTCAAGGAGCCTGCTTTAGTCCCACTGCGCCGCTGACCAGACTTTTAATGGCCCGAAAACTGGACACTTGGCAACCCTAGCTCCCTTCCCGGTGAACTTATATAAACTCTGTTCTTTGTGTAAACAGTCAGAACCTAGAATAGCTCACAACTGGCCCAAAAACGTGTGCACCGTGTGTTATTTGTTGGATCGCTCTACTATGTATCCCATTATCAATTTCTGGTACATCTTGCAGGACAAGTGCTACTTTAGATGCCTTGCCCAGATTCGAGCCTATGAGGTGGGTGGGTATCCTTGCAAAGCCCTCTCAGCGTGTGCACCCACGTCAACGGGGACTCTTCCCCGAAGATGAGAGTGCAAGAGATGGCACGAGCGTACGACACTTACGCAATTTCATTCAGGTAAACAAACAGCTCCAGGGAGGACTGGCGAGTTGCCCCATCTTTGGTGTTTGTGACCTTCACTGGGACACCTGCAAAGCAAGTGAGAGATGCAGAGAGGGGATGGGGGTGGGTGGGAGAGGGAGCTGAATCAGCTTTTTAATGTCAAGAACACCTCTTAACATCACCCAGAGTACGTTAAATAGATGTGACAGATATGAACTCTAAATAACTTCTTAAAAAGGCATGTCCAAGCCGCCGCACTCAGGGGGGAAAGCCCTCAGGAGAAAAGAGAAATAAATAAAAAAAAGGCCATAAAATGCTCCCCCACCCCCCGCTTCTGTCCTCCCTCTTTTTTTAGGGCCGTGAAATTGCAACCAGGCCCTTAACTAATTGAATTTCACGCTCTGCCATTGTCTTATGCCACAGCACCTTCTGTCCCACCAGCCGCTGAGGCAGGGCCTGACAAACGACCCAACAGCCAAAGAAAGGGGTTTGTGTGTGTGTGTGGATGTGTGTGGGTTGGGGGGGGGAGGAGTGATGGAGGTGCGGGTGTACACCCCCCCCCCCGTAGTGTCTGTTCTGCAGACAAATGCAACACATGCTTCCAGTGATCTGCCTGACAGGAGTGACTGGGAGCCCATCTCAGGCCAGTCCCTGGCAGGCCGCGGTGAGGGCCGAGGGCTCCATGAATTAATTATTACACTTTTTTTTTTTTTTTAAAGGCGCTGGGTGGGGGGTGGGGGGGACCTCTGAATAGAATGAGGCAGTTTCTTCAGCAGTGTGAAATGAGCAATAAATGTATTAGGAAGCTGACAAGGGGGCTGCGGGGCCCACAAAGGAAAGCTCTTGAGAGTCGGAGGCTAATCTCCCCTCCATCTGCCCTTCTCATTACCATTTAGCGCACTATCAGTTGCCAATCAGGCCTCAATGGCTTCCTTTCTAGTCTTTATTACGAAGGCGCCCGCGAGAGCCGCTGTCGAGTGAAGGGCCCTGTCAGCTTTCCCCATTCTAAACCCCCGATTTTCCAGGGGTTTATAAACTCGGTTGTAAATTGCTATTAAATGTAAGTCTTGGCAATAATGAACCTTAAGCCCCTTCTCACTGAGCCCTCCCCCCACACCCTTCTCTTGCCCCCCCCTTTCTATTATCGTCTTGCGCCGGGGTATTGGATGCAGTCCACCCAACGGAGAGCTGCCAGTTGTCAGCCCTGTTGTTGGAGAAAGCTGCTTAGCCTTTAAAATAGTTAATAATTAGATTAAAACTTCAAATAAATTAACTAGCGGCTGAATGGGGAGCTGGCGGGAGGGGAGGAGGGCTGCAAGGGAGGGATTCTTAATGCTCGGGGAGGTTCATTAAAATGGAGCAGGACTCTCCAGCCTGTCTGCAGGGGGCTGCATGCAGACACACTGGCCAGAGAAGGGTCCCCCACCATCTTCTAAGAGCCTGAGACAATGGGAACATGAGATGTTCCCCACCGAGTTGCGTGCTCTGCTGGCCTCATTCTGTGATAAGACTTTGCACCTTCTCTAGATACCAGTGTTGGAGGCTCTCTGAGCAAGGACTGTGACAAACCTCACCCACATCTTCTCATCCCTCTTTCAAATCACAGAGAGGGGAAGTCACGAGCCTACAATCCACATGGTGAGGCAGTGGGAGGAGCAGAAAGAGAACCCAGCATCCTGATTCTCAGACCGCTGGGCAATACCCGCTTCCTGTAGGTCAGAGCCCACTTGCTTCTCTCTCCACACACAACTGCCTTGTATAAGACACCATGCCCCTGTGCTCATGCATCATGCTGTGGCCTCAGGAACGCAACAGCCTATGGACATTGGGGCACCCAGCATGCACCCCTGGCCTTTGGCAGCAGAGCACACTCCGCTCATGTTTCTGTCTGGAGTGACTCCATGGGAGTTTGAGGAGAGACCTCCCAGGGCACATTCCGCCCTCGACTCCCAGCCCAGATCCAAGTGGGAGTCGGGTGGACATTGCTGAGGAGAAAGTGGAGATCGAGGTACCTGCAGGTTTTCCTTCTCTTGCTTCAAACTGTGCTCGGTGTCTCTGCTGCACGTGTCATAACGGACGGACATCTCAGCCATGCATATGCAGGCTCATTTCCCGGGGCAGAGGAGCAAGTATGCGCACCCACGTCTTCCATGGTTCGGCACACACCCATATGGGGATGTGTCGCTGACCTCACACCTACGTGCTGCCCCGGCACATAGCCCCTCTGCGCTCAGGCAGCTGCTTACACAGAGGCACTCCAGCAAGCCAGCAGCCATTAGTATGGAGAGCTGCACCAAGCCAAGTAATATGGAAGTCCGGAGAGGTATCCTCTGACCAAAAGTGATCAGGGTGAGACAACTGGCCCGTCTCACTACCCAGAAAGGGGCATGAGCAGAGATGGGGGTGGAAGTTTGGATTCAGCTCCATAGCCAGGCCTGGAAACTTATGCCCCCCTCTAGCTAAAAACAGCCTGGATCCAAATTCTCCTATACCTTCTTGTTCAAAATATCCCACATCCAGTGAAAGACAAAAGGCCCAAATCTTGGTCTTGTTGAAGTCCATGGCTAACCCCCACCACAAGGACTTTGGGGGGAGGGAGGGACCAAACTCCGGCCCCAAAAGAGGTAATCTGAAAAATAAAACTAGGAACCCAAAGCACTTACCTTTCCGGAATTCAATCTCTAGGATGTCTGGAGTATCTGGAGAGGTGGCAGGATCTTTGGTCTTGGTGTAGAGGCCGGGAGGTGCCTGATTCTGAAGGGAAGAGGGGAAGGTGAGAGCTACTGCCAGCTATAACTGTGCATGCCCGAAGGCAGCGCTACGCGCTCCCAGACGACACACTGTGAATGGACCGTGCCCCTGAAACCCCCTGCTTATACTCGGGGTTTAACATCATCCAGACACCCCTGACTTCCTCCCTGTCAGTCCTCTCTCCATCTCCACAACCTCACTCATCCCATGTGTAACTCACACCCACTCCCACTTTAGCATGACTGAGCTACAGACAGAAGTGGAGGAATCTTCAACAGGCGCGGCTCACAGAGTTGGGTCCCTTAGCTCAGGCAGGAGAGGCTTAATGTTTTAAAAGCCAGAGGTCCCAGGTTTGATCCCTGTAGTAGATGACCCACTCAGGGTTTCACTTCTCTCTCCCTGTTCTAGGCTTGCCTCTTACCCAATTCTGGGCGGCCATGCTTTCATAGCTGTCTTCCGGCTCCCATGAAAATGATGCCCTCTCACTGGGACCACAACTCATTCCTCATCCCTGGCTTACCAAGCTACAGCCATCCACGCCTTTGGTGGCTACAAAGAAGATGAGAGAGAAGGCCCATGCAACTAGCTTGAATGGAACATCTGGATCCCCCCTGCCCAGGGCTCTTCACTTCAGCTCCCTCCTGGTGCTTATTTGTACGCAAGTCCAGGGGCGCTCACCAACACCATCTCAAAAGTAGAAGCCTGGGTTATCACGGGCAGTAAATCCTACCTAGCACAGAGTTTTGATGTTGTCACAAAGGAGAGTGCTGGAGCTTACTAGGGGTCTGGGAACAAAGAGCTAGAGAAATCAGACAATTTTTCCCCTCAACTTGATCTCATCTTTTTCTTTGACGCCCGCACAGCTGGAGATGGAATAGCTGTGGAGGAACAAGTCAGGCAGGAAAAAGTGGGACTTTGGCAGAGAGCGAGTGGCGGAGCGCACGCTTCCAGAGAGCGACGCAGACGTGGAGAATTGGGGTTTATGCTGCACTGACCGAAAAAACTAATGACTAGCCCTGACCCCAGCAGGTGCTCCTGCTGCATGTGCTTTTTTACAGTGTCCCCGAGGTTAATATGCCCAGAGGGAAAATAGAGGAACAAAGCAAAAACCCATTTCAAAACACATCAATCTTTATGTATATTTTTTCCAGATTTATAGTAAAGAGGCATCTTCTCTCTTTTAAAGCTGGCCCAGTGGAAATGGCTCTCACAATTAGTTTATGGCTCAGGACTCGGGTGACTCCAATGAATTGCCACATTTGGAAGCACGTACCAGAAAAGGTGAGGGGGTGGGGGTGGGAGAGTCTCTCTCCCCTCCTGGAATGTGAATGTAGCTGCATCTTTTAAGCTTTGCAATTTTGTGCCTCCCTCCTGCACTTATCACCCCCCCCCACACACACACACACGAATATGACTGGATGTAATGGCTCTGAAATGCTTTCAGACCATTTGCAAACTCACGTGCCTAGTGGCAGACACCCCACTAAAAACTGGCCTTGATTTTCCAAGGTGCTAAGCACCCACAGCTCCTATTGACTTCAAATTCTGAGCACTCAGCAGCTCCCATTATCAACTCAGGCTACTGATTTAGGTTCCTAAATATGGATTTAGATGCCTAACTTTAGGCACCCCACTTTGAAAATGTTGGTCTCGAATCCTTCTATGCCCTGGCTTGTCACAACTTCCTAACGCTGCTTTTCCTGTGACAACCAAGGGGAGGTTTTCCTATTTCGGAAACAGCCCTTGGGGTCTTCTGATTTGTACTGCCCACTCTAGACAGCTCTTCTAGTGTTTTCATCTTAGGGTAGCTGGGCTCATCTTGTGTCTGAAGTTACAGACTGCCTCGAGAATCATTCCATTGACACTTCCCCCCCACCCCCGGACTTTTTCTTTTTTGGGGGCTAATGAAGTGCCATTTGGTGGCATCCTCCACTTGTCATAACAGACACATTCTCTCAAAGCCAGCCATTTGAATGAGAGCCTCTTGTATAGGGGACACAGCAATAGCTTTCTCCTAAGATTTATTTTGTTGTTGTTTTAAATGTTACTTAGTTTGAATGGAACTTATGCACCTGTTAACTGTCAGGGTTGCAGTTAGGTACATATCAACCCTCAGAGCTCTCTTACCACCATCTCAGAGAATCTCAACATGGTTTACAAATATTAAACTAATTAAACCCCTGTGGGATTGGGGAGTATTATTATTTTACAAATGGGGAAACTGAGGCACAGAGAGGCAAGCGATTTGCCAAAGGGTGTATGGCAAATCAGAGGCGAAGATAGGAATAAAACCAGAGTCTCCCAATTCCCTGCCCAGTGCTTTAACCCCCAGATAATCCTTCCCAAAGGCTCTGTCCAGCCAGAGTCCAAGCAGCACTTCAAGGGGAATTGAGGATGCTCAGTGCATTGGAGGATCAGATCCTTAAAGGCTGTTTCATGCTTTGATCTAGGGATGGGGAGGATCAGACAGGTCTGGCTTTTTTAAAAGTAAACTTTTCTCCCTTTTTACTTGATTCTCACTGTGGGTAAAAATGGGAGTTTTTTTTAAAAAAGGGAGAAATTGGAAAAACCCCAAACAAACCCACGTGGGGCGTGGGGGTGAAGGGAAATGAAACATTTCCATGTGAAATGAAAATTTGTTTTGTTTTGAGTTTATTCCATCTAAAGATTTTTGGGGAGAAAAATGAACCTTTTTGACACAAATTTCCATTTAATTCTAACTCCCTCCCCCTTAATTTTTTTTTTTAAATCAGAAGAGCTTGCCACCTGATCCAGTTTATTTTCACAACATTCTCCATTCACTTCAGTTCCCTGCATGTCTTTTTCCTGCACCTCTCTCTCTAACCCCACAAGGCAAAGCAGAAATGTCAGAACAACACAGGCAAGTTCTGTCGCCGTCCCTCTCTCTCGAGTTCTGTCGGAAGCTTTCCTCCTACCAATCAATGTGCTGACACAAAGGTTACATCATGAAACTCAACCCCTGCCACATTCGTGCCAATCGAGAAGACAAAGTTCTGCCTGGATTTCAACACACGTTTCAACCATTCAGTACATGCAGCTGGAAGTCTGTTCAGATGGCATATAGAGCCCCCGAAAGAGCCACATTAAGGGGATTAGGCTCATCTCACATGCATCAGTTGGTCTATGCAGCCGCATTGTCTCCTGCATTACAATCTTGGCTTCTTTACCCCTACCACACTGCACAGTCAATCTGCACTGGTGCTACCCCATATGGCCACTAGTACCGGGGGCAAAGGAGTGCAGGATTTCCCCAACACAACATGGTATAAGTATGCTGGTAAATCTGCCCGTGTAGACAAGCCTTCCGTGAGGAGGCCTCTCCACAGTTCCTACCTCCATCCCACAGACCTGTTTCAAGGGACAGCCTACAAGCCACCAGCTGACTTTGTTAGGCATGATGGAGTATCCCAGAGCGCCAGTTACTAGCATGACTCATCCTCACAAGAGGCCAAATCCAACACCCAACTAATAGCTCTGGCTCAAGCCCTATGTGATCCATTATCCCGGAGGACAGATCTGATTAAATGGGAATCTGTGGAGTGCAGGGGCAACAGGTGACTGCACCAAGAGGAGCACAGGGTCTAGTGTAGCTGGTGCATGCTGGGAAAGAAGAAAATTGCCATCTTTACAGTGACTTGCCCAGCTCTATGGGAAACCCCAGTGCTGAGAGGCACAGAGTACTTTTAACTGCTGCGAACAGAGGGCGCTCAATACATCACAACCTTGAGGCCTTCTAGTTTAACTATTGTGGGACGATCTCTGCTAGTGTAAATGCGTCTAACTTCATCTTCTTCAAAGGAGTTGTGCCTATTTACACCCCCAGCAAAATATAGGCACACAGAAGCCAGATGCTCAGCTGGTTTAAAACTGGGGTAGATCCACCAAAGTCAGTGGCATTTTGCTGATTTACACTAGCTGAAGATCTGGCACATGTATGATACACACACATATTAACAATCCTCAAAGGGAACAGACATTGCGTTTTCTTTAAAACAAGACAGAAAGCAACGCAATTATTTTTAAATATATAGAGAGATATATATATTCTACCAAAAACTGTCTAGGATTTTCATGCCTCTTTTTCTTTATTTAAACAAGATATATGCACGCATCCCCCACCCCCAGCCCACACACACAGATTACACGGGCCGCAGATTTCAATTTTACATCATCTGGCCTTTTCTAGCCCTGATCATACTTATTAACTAGACCAACCTGTTTGAAATGATGAAAAACTTTGAGTTCAAAAGGAAAGACAGGAGAGGGAGGGAGGAAGAAAAGTATTAAAATCTCTTTACTAAACATTGGAAGTCAAAGTCATATAGTTTCCAATTTTCTAAGCCAACTATGAAAACCCCTATTAAATAAAATAACTAAATAGAAATAAAAGTGACATTTGGCTTGCATTCCATCATTACCGTGCGCGGCTGCCTTCTTTTTATTCTCTCTCCTAAAAGCACAGTTCAAATGACAAATAGTTTGTTGCAGTGTATCAATGCCTTCTATTTATCCATCCCCGCAGGGGGGCTAGTCCTGCAATGTCATCTTTAAAGGGAAGGAGGGGGGGAGAGAGAGGGAGAGAGAGAGAGAAAGGAAGAGTGTGTGTATGAAGGGGAGGAGAGAAGAAAGAAGCAAGAAAAACGGGGCAAGAAGAGAAGAAATTGGAAGCAAATGGTCCATGAACTAACCCATGATGTAGAGCTATCGATGCCGCAAATGGTTTATTCATCCGGCTGATATTGTTGTGCTCGGGACTGAATGAACTCTTTCAGAGTGCCATATGAAGTTAAAGCAAGTAAATTTCTATCTTTCTCCGCATTAGCTGCCTCATTGCCCTTCAATCGGGCCTCACAGAGGCAGAAAATAGCTCAACCATCTGCTTTCAAATCCCTCCGTTTGGCAGGTCTGAGAGGTTTGGGGGGGGGAGCCTCACAGTGGTTTGGCACCCCTCTTTTCTTCGAAGGCCTTCTCCACAGCAATTAGATCTTTGCCCTAGGCCCCAGGTTTTCTTCCTGGGCTCAGGAAGTGGGTTGGGGCAGAGGTGGAGGCCAGTGAAGTCACTACCCCTTTAGAAAGGGGAAGAGACTGTGTTGAAGTTTAATCCCTTGCAAGTATCTCCTTGTGAATTCCATTGCTGGAAATGGCTGGTGCCCAAGAGGTTAAAAGGGGACCCAGGAAAGGGTTAAGATAGAAAGGCAAATACCTTTATTCCCTGACAGTGCTAAACTAGAAAACTGAGTTTTCTGATCTGGCTTTGGTCACAAGTGACACAAGTGGGATGGCCTCAGGCTGGTCCCGCGTGGACAGCTGGGCTCAGTGCGGGAGCACAGCAGGGCTTGGTATGGTCTCAGCCTCCAGTCTGGAGTGGCTCAGTGCTGGAATGGAAGGGGACGGAGGTACAGCGACACTCACAAGGCCCCAGGCCCAGGGAGCTGCAGGCCAGGTACGAGATGGGAGGGAAGGGCCCTAGAGGCTGGAACAGCAAGACTTGCTACAGGTCAGGATTGGGAGTGCACTAGCAAAGCTGCAGGGTGGGGGGCCCTGGGGAGCGAGGCCCTCCATTCACCCCCTGAGAACAGGTACAGCCCAGGCAGTAGCAGGACAACCTTCCCCATAGTGCCTCAGAGCCTGACCTGGAAAGACCTCATCTGGGGCAAGAGGGGACTTCAGTCCCCTCGGCCCATTCACTCCCGGGTCTGAGGCTGCTAACGCAGATGCTCATTGGGTGCCCTCTGAGGCAGTGGTTTATGAGACGCACACACCGGTCTGCTAGAAGCTAGAGCGAGACCCTGCAAGCTCATTTCACACAGATGCATCCTCCCTGAACAGATGCATCCAATGGGAATAATCACGACTGGCCTGGGCTAGATGGAAGCCCACAACCTAGTGGTGACAGGCTCCAGATTGAAGTCGCTGTCAGACCCGTAAGCCCACACAGCCATCACTATCTCTGTGTCCAAAACTGGAGACTCCCTCTTCCCTGGGGCTATCCCCTCTGACCCCACTGCCTCGCAAGTGGACACACCAGCCTGGCCACGGGCTACGTGGCCATGAGTGCACCACGGGCGTGAGGAGGATTCCTTTGCATCTCTCTCTCTTCATCCTTCCCCCCCTTCCCCCCACTGCTTGTCTAATTGGTGCTGATGGATAGTTTAAGTAGTTCTCTAAGTGTGTCAAGGCCGGTGGAGCATGAACTGGAAACACAGCACCCAGCAAGCCCTATTAGAACAGTCAGAGCAGGAGCCATGCTTACCTGGGTGACAGGCGCTGCACTGGAACAAGGACAGCCTCTGGGCTGGGCGGGGAGGGCTGTCTGATCACCCAGGGCACAGGGCCTCAGGGGATGAGAGTCAGTTAACATAGGGACCAGTGGCTGGAAAGTGGGGTGAGGGGATTCCCCCACCCGAGTGGGTAGGAGGCTGGGATTGGCTCTTTAGAGGGGGCGTCAGCATTCTGTGCAGAAGGCACGAGGAGGCTGCACTAGGGAGGCTGAGATTTCCATCCCTTTCCGACTAGGGAAGCCACAATTCGTGGGGGTTCAGCAACTGCCTGGGAGCTCCCCCTGGCCAAGCAACTGTGGGGCCTTGGCCCATAAACATCAGGGAAACACGAACCCAGACCTGCACATTTGCCTGGTGTCTGGAGGCCCCTCAATACCCCGGGAGCTCCCCAGGGGCTAACGCCTCACAGGACAAGGCCCCTCGACTGGCAGAAGAATCTGCAGCCCGGGTGGTGCAGGGAATGTTCTCCCCGCCATTCCTCCACTGCACCCAGCCTGTCCCCAGCTGGCTCCAATGCAAAGCCCAGCCTTGAGGTAGCAATAAGGGAGAAGAATCCTTGCTGACAGGGAGAGAGGAGTCTGGGATCCAGGCTTCTCTGGATGGAAGAACCACTTTCCATCCTGGATGGGCGTTTCCTCCTGAAGGTTGTCCTGCAGCCTCCAACCGCACATGACTCCACATCAGGAGCTAGGCTCCAGCCCCTCCCTGCTCTATTCCCCCATCCCTCCCCAGACAGCCCAGCCTCACTCCAGGCCAATACAGCAGTACTGGTCTGCAGATCTCCCCCCACACATCCCGCACTCTCAACCCTGCCGGGGGCCCACTGCACAAGCTGTGCCTAACATCTCCCTCTGTCCCACAGCACCTGGCTGCTCTCTCCCCTCACCCCCTGGCATGCAAAGCCAGGTTCACAAACAGCAACAGCCAAGGAGGAGAGCCCCTTTTCTGCCTCTGCAGGGCACTCCCAGCCAGGGCTCTTTTGGGCTACGTCTCAGCTGGACAGCATCTGAGCAGCAGCTCCCCAAGGCGATCTGAGTCCTGGAGAAGGTACCCATGCAACATCCCCACACAAAGGGATTTTCTAATCCCGCTACAGAGCTCCCGCTTCTCCCCTGGAGAGGAATCCCTCCAGGGGGCTCTTAACCCTTCGCTTCACAACAGAGCCAAGCGAGCAAGAGGCATGACCGGGCTACGGAACTGGGCCACGCTGGAGGGGACATGGCTCCTGAGTGGCACATGGGCAGGGGAATGACCAAAACTGCTCCAATAGTCTGAGGTTGCACCGGTCACCCACACCTCCCCTCTCTAGCACCAGATGGGGACAGGAGCGGCACTCTGGAAGCTGGGGTGCATTCAGCACCCAGCCCCGCTCCCTCTTCCCTCAGTCAAGTGCCTCATCTGGCTAATTGCTTCTTCATTGTTTCCCAATGACATTTTTTCCTTCAGTGTCACCCTGAAACAGCTCCTTCCCCTATTCATCTCAGCAGCAATTAACGTACCAGGAGGGGGAAGGCGGGGGTGGCGGTGGGGGAGGAGAATGGCAGGGCTTGGCCTCCCCGCCACACACGGCCTGCCGTGAAATTTCAAATTAGGCTGCAAATACATCACACGCCCTCAGCTCTAGTCACTGCCATGTAAGACAAGAGACGTAAAGGAGATGATCGATTACCTTGGGGTTCTCCAGGATCCCAGCCTCGTAGCTTCAGAGGGGAGAGAGAGAGAAAGAAATTAACAAAATCTACAGATAGGGCCAAGATCTGCCCATGCAAACCCAGCAAAGACAGGAAGATCTCACAGAGCAGCACTGGGCCCACAGGGTTGAGCATATGAACTACCAGACTGCATCAGACCTAGGTCCATCTAATCCAGTATCCTGCCTCCAGAAGTGTGTCCCTAGCGTCTGTTTGCCAGAAGCTGGGAATGGGAGACAGAGGATGGATCACTTTTTGATTACCTGTTCTGTTCATTCCCTCTGGGGCACCTGGCATTAGCCACTGTCAGAAGACAGGACACTGGGCTAGATGGACCTTTGGTCTGACCCAGTATGGCTGTTCTTATGTGGCCAGTACCAGCTGCTTTGGGGGAAGATCCAAGAAACCCTGCAGTCGGTAGTTATGGAGTAACCTGTCTCCCAGGGAAAGTTTCTTACTACGTCCCCATGATCCTCTTCAGCTGGGACTAGCTTAGAGCAAGACATGCTCATTCACCATCGCTCATGCAAGACTGCAAGGAGAACGTCAGAGGGAAGAGGTCGCAACCTTACATGGGGAGACTCGCAAGGACCAGCTCTATAGAGAGCTGCTCAGAGACTAGCAATGGGCACCAGCAGAACCTAGACAGAGGAGCAGCTTCACTGCTGAAGGGATAGGCGGTGGAGGAGTCTCTGTCCCTCCTATTACTAATCCTTATGCACACAAACAGGGATGTTGAGTAGTGTGTGTGTGTGTCTCTGTCTGTAATGCAGGGAAATGATGCACTTGGAGGAAAGTACGTGTCAAGGGGATTCTTCATCAGAGGGCTCTTACCACTGACAGCACTCCAGGTGTGGAAGACAAGCAAAGTAACGGCCATTGTCTACTTGGGAAATGGGGCATTGGGAGAGATGCTGAGCTCCACAGAGAAGGGGTTGAAGCTTTCACAGACCAGCTTTGGGTCAGGACCCAGCACACCCGGGGAAGACAGCCCTTGTCTGATACCTAAGATGCTGGGCCCGATGCTCCATTGCCCTGCTTTGAAATGACTGCATAAGGCACAGGACAGAGAATCAGGCCAGTGTGCTGATCATACCTCACCCTTGGGAAGCTCCTTCATCCACCCAGGCTCACCTGATGTGCATGAGGTTTTCGTCCATGCTCCAGGGGCTCTTGGGAGTGACCGGAACCGGGATGCCGTGTTTCTGTGGAGAGAAGGGAAAACAGGCTCAGAACTCCAGCCGGGTGAGAAAGGCAGACTGGCTCATTACTGCCCAGAGCATGGGTCTGAAAACCCTGCGCATCACCCAGTGCTGCTGTTACCATCAAGACACGGGCAAGTTAAATGGGGGACCCGGCAGCAGTGTCAATTAAAGATCCCCTGGAGCTTTTCCAAGAGACTAGGGCACAACCCCACTGGCAAGGCCAACCGCCATCTCTCACCAAAGCAGGTTCCTGGAGATCCAAGGTACTGCCCAGCTGGACAGGCAGCATGAAGTGAGCACAAGCATTGCATTCCTGGGGTCACATTCAGAGCCATATTCACTCACACGCCGAGGGACTGGCAGATCCTGCACGCCTGTGTTCTTCGTAGTATGGATACCATGCCATATCCATGCATGGCGCTTCACAGGGCAGAAAGACTGATTTCTTGCCCAGAAGGATGGGGATGTGAGCAGAGACTGTGGGTTAATGGCTAGCACGCAGGCTTTGCAGCGCCATCGCTCCATTCAGCCCTAAGGCAACATCTTTTACCCGCAGAAGGAAGCCAAACGAATGGAGAGGTCAGAGAGTGAAGGGGGACATCCGTCCTTTGTTCTAAGTCAATGAGGCTGTTCCTCCCCTCCAAAATGGCTCGCACACGTGCAGAGAGCCCCAGCTACCCTCCCATTGCTAAGGATTGGCAGGAGTCACACCCAGGTCAGCAGAGCCACCAGGCAGTGGACATCGCCATGTGCCGCTTGGCAGCAGCCGTGACCTGGCCGCTCCCCACAACCTGCGGCAGACACACTATACAGGAAGTCCTGCCTGAGAGATCCTATTGGCAGCCATCTGGGAGGCTTCCGATTGTCCCCTGCCCCCGTATATGCCCTCTGGGTGTACCTGGAAGGGTCCAGGCCACGACGGGGATCCCCAGTGAGCCACCATGACGGAGCGTGCTTCCCCGCTCCTGAACTCCCAGCATCCTTCAGCTCTCACTTGGTTTCCGACCCTCGCACTGATCCGGAACCCCGACACCGGTCCTGACCTCTGGCATGGACCTCGGCCTGCCTGAGCCTTGCCCCTGGCAGGACCCTGACACCATTCACTTGCCCTTCCCACGCGTGCTCCCCCTTCACACCCCTCCCCACCTGTTCACCTACCCACGCCCCACCTCCATCCAACCCTCCGCTCTCAGGGTCAGCCTGCGCTGCAGTGCAGCTAGGCATACCCATGCTAATCTGAACCTGGCCAGCCAGGCTAAGAACAGCAGCAACCATGTGGTGGCACGGACCCTGGCACAGGATAACAATGCACGTCCGGACCCAGGATCCTGGGCAGCTCGTACAGCCCACGCCGAAGCTGGTGCTGTTGCATCTCCACTGCCAGTCTGAGTGGTGCTAGCAAGATTCAAGCTAGTGTGGGTCTTACTCTCACCCCAGCCCATCAGCAGTGCCTGCTGCAGTCCCATCCCCACTCACCCACCACAGCCTACCCATCTGTCCACTTCTCCACCTCAACCATCTCTCCCTCTTGCTCTGCATGTACAGCAGCGGGACTCTTGCACTTTTACATTGGGGACTGCAAAACCCTTGGGGCTGCGCTCAGAGCTCTCCCACTCTTTGGATAGCCCGGCCATGCCCCCGGCCACTCCTGGAAAGCACTGGGCTGCAGGGTAGAGCCAAAGGGCTTGCACTTCCCCTATCCAGGGGCTGGGTCAAACCCTAGCCCAGACTAAGGCCATAGTTTGCCACGCTGCATCCATGGTCCTTGCAGGGACCTTGCAGGGCCCGGGGTCTAATCCCAGTTAGCAGGTGTGAAAGGCAGTGGCGTGAGGAAAGGACCCTGCATCAGGCCCCTCTGTGGCCCCAGCATCAGGGCACGGACAAGAGGAACAGGTGTCAATCAACAGCACGCCACCCACTGCACCAGGAGCTACACTGATCTGCATCTACCAAGGGCCTGGTCCGGTGTCTCCCGCATGGAGCTGCAGGCCTGGCCCAGGCACCTCTCTAGCTGCTGGGGAAGTATCCCTGCTGATCCTACAGCGGAATTCAGCAGCAGTTAACAGAGCACCGAGCGGTCGATGAGGGAATGGCCACAGCTGTATTGGAGCACCAGACAGACAGACACCCCTCCTCACACAGACATGTCACCACGAACTCTGCAGAGCTCGCCCGTTCCCCCCCCCCACCGCCTCATGTGCGTTTCCCTGGCACACAGACGTATATGGCTGCATGGATATGCGGTGCCCCCAACAGTCATGCACCCACCCAGATTCAGCTGCCCGCCCCCTACAGGCACAACACCCAGCTCCCTCATAAGGTCACCAGCTCACTCAATTATCGGATGACAATTCACTTGATGAGACGGCTCTGAACGCGAGGCGAACGGGCAGCGCAGGGAATTAGCAGGGGAGGCCGCAGAGATGCAGTTGCAATGCAACAAACAAGAGGCAGAGCTCGGATTAAGAGAGGAGCAGTGTGGGCTGCTGGAGCCAGGACTGGGCCAGCACTTCGCATTGTCATCCTGGCTTTCATGGGTTTAGAATACAGCCAAAAATCAATCCCGTTGCAAACCTCCCACCTTCCGCTCCCAGTGCCAGGTGCACTTTGACCTGCCTTCTTTAACACACACACACACACACACACACACACAGAGCAGCATGCACCCTGAAAAAACCAAGCCAAACCCCTACCAAAACTCACTCACTGCACTGCAAGGCCAGCTCCCCCCAGCCAGGGCAAGAGAGCACACGAATCACGTGACCGCTGCTGCTCACATCGTTTAATACATACCTGGAAGGTGCTTGGACACAGTGGGGATGAGTAAACGCTTCTCTTATAAAGCCTCCCCCAACCCAGAACACCCCGGAGGAAAACAAAATGCAAACAGACACTTGTTCCACCAGTGACCAACAAAGCAATAGCTCCCCCAGCAGCCAGGGCATATTGTCATGGCCCGACCCAGGCGCCAATGCCTTCCCTTCGTGTCCTCATGCTGCACAAATCTGCAGCCAAATACGAATGACTGAACTGCTGCCAGGTGTTTGAGAAACCCTGGAGCGTCCACCCCGGTGCTTTAATGGATGAAGGAGGATACAACTAGCTCCTCACCAGGGGCTGTATCCATTCTGTTTGCTCCTGCGGAACCCTAGATCAATGACAATTTCCCCAGGCCCATCAGAGGTGGATAAAAGCCTGCTGGCCTTGGGTGTACATGGGCCAGCCACAGAGCTGGACGGCCACGTGACATTGGAGACCAGAAAGGGACAGCAAACTTCAGACAGACTGAGAAATCCTGCCCCCCCCACACCCCATCCTGAGTCCAGGATCAAATTCAAATGCCAAGGAAACAGCACAAAACAGGACAAAACTCTACACGTGTGTCTGTCTATAACCATGCCTGGGCATGTACAGGCCCACCTATCCCAAATCAGAATCTCCAAGCAGACTCTGCCCAGTGGAACCCCCAACCCCCCGAAGACCTCCTCCCTCACCCTCAGAGCAGGGTCCATGAAACACGTCCAAGCTCCACAGCCTGACAGAGGGGACCCTGTTCACACTCCAGCAGCCTGCTGATCCCTCCATTAGCTTCCAAGAGCTTGTTAGTCAATTAATGCTCTTCTTTGTTTATTCTTAATGAGCCATAATCACCAGCACAGGGTGGCCCTGAGGTAATGCTGTCTGCTAACAGCTCCCTTCCTCCAGCTCACCTCCCTGCAGCCTGTGCGCAGAAGAGCACGAACGCTCGCACACTTGTTTCACAACTGTCCTCACACGCACGCCCCTGCCTCCCTCCAATCATCCGCCAGAATCGCATCCTTTTCCTTCAGACCCTGTGTTTTCACAGATTAACAGGACTGGAACAGAAAAATTAACTGAGTTTCCAATTAGAGTTTAAAAAACAAGCATTCCAATCTGAAATCCAGACCCGTCTCCAGTTCCCTGGTGTTATATGTGTTTTTTACAAAACGGTCATAACAGTTGTCACTTCAAAGTTGCGTTTGCCTTGGGCTGCTTAGCCTGAGACCAGAATTGACTGAGGAGTCCGATTCTGATCTCACACCAGTTTTAGGCTGGTGTCACACCACTGGCCTCAATCAAGTTACTCCGGATTTAGACCCAAGCCTGCAGACTAACATTTAAGCACATGCTCAAAGTGCATGAATAGTCCCACAAGGCTAAAACTGGGCCGTATGAGATTGTAACAGAGAGGAGAGGGAGGCTCTCCGGGCCAGATGCTCAGCTGGTGTAGGTCAGTCTAGCTCCATTGATGGCAATGATTTATACTAGCAGAAGACTGGGCCCTGCATATTTTTAAAATATCCTTTTCCGGGTTACTAAACCATAGATCATTGACAGAGAAATGATGTAATAGACCTTTCACCATTTATGCCCTTTCAGTACTGTGAGCTTGCAGGCATTCAAAAAATCCTGAGATTTTTAAAAATACTACAGTGTGGGTTACTTTAATTTTCCTTCTGATTTTTGAGCCTTTAAGGGTCAAGTTTTCTTCCACAGCCAGAAGTGCTAGAAACATGATTTTTAAAATGGAAGTGGAGATTCTCACATCACATGACTCCAGGAGCTAAGGCTTGAAGACCCCCCCCAAATAACCCGAGACTCACAATAAAGTTTGTTTACTTTTTGCATTTCATTGAGCGTGGGCATTGAAAGGTAGATCTGAGTGAACATTATCCAGGTACATTATTTGATGAAAGCCATCATTAGTCATCAAATGGATAATGTTCTCATATTAGACCAACTTCACTGAAACTAGACTTATCTGTTTTACTTCTGTTTATCGTCAGTTTCACTTACTTTTCCTCTGGCACCAGCCTAATGTTCCTGTATTTGGATTTCCAGCAATGTAAGGCAATGTTCAAAGACAGATTTAAAAAAACCCTCACACCCGACACCTGTGTTCAGTGAAATTTAAGATAGAAGTGCCACTATTTCTATTTGTGTTAGGTTTCCTAAAGCACCCATTTGATCACCTACTTGCAGAACTAAACTAAGTGGACAGCATCAGATTACGAACATAAAACTAATTCAAGGGCCTGATCTGGCCAACACCTCTGTGATGTCAATGCTCACGTGAGTAAATCTACATACGTGTGCCAGGCCCTGATACTGCAACTCTTTACCCAGGTGCTTCAATTTACTCACATGAGCAGTAAAATTATCAAAGGCAATCTGGGCCCGATTTTCATCTTGTTGAGACCCCAACGGAACCCAGGTGTGTAAGATTAAACAGGTGCAGGATTGGGCCCTGCAAGAAGAGAACAGCTGATTTCTTCAGATCATGGATCATAAAAGAATAGAAAACTCCTTTTGTCTGTACGTTAAAGAGAAGCCTGGAGCTCAAGTATCTCTGAAAGCTGTGTTTGCAACCCTGTCCTTTTAAATAGGGCTTCCAAACTGTGTTGGTGGGGTTTTGTTTTGGGGTTTTTATGGTTTTTTTTTTTGCTTTTTTAAAGAGACACATACTATTTTCCATATAATAAAAACACAGCTTTCTTCCTAACTCTGCTGTTTGACAATTTGTTTGGCAACATATGGGAAGCTCTTGTAAACTGCCTTCTTAATAATAAAACAACAGATGGCAAACACAATCCTCAACACACAGCACTCAGGGGTTTAATGGGATGCTGAGGCCTTGCTCACCACTGTTAGCGCTCCATGCAGCGCATCCCCTCCAACTCAGCACCTTGGCGTCACAGATATTATCCAGCCAGCCTAGAAGGCAGCTATTTAAAAACTGAAGCAATTTTCTGGTTTATGCACAGAGCTGCTTTTTCCCTTTTGATTGATTGAGCCCAGTTGTCAAGCATTTCCATGAAGTTGCTAAAAAAGAAAGGTACCCCGGTGGGCGCTTAAAGAACCTGATGAAAAACTTCTAATGTTTTATTGCAACTTGTACTTCAAAAAGGAAGGGACGACAAAAGGGAAAATGTATTTGCTTTGTCTATTACGCAAGCCATTGAGCTGGGACCAGTTTCCTTGGCAAATGGATTACAATTAACATCCAGGTAATTACAGGCCGTTAAAACACCACACACTCACACACACCCTTACATTCAGGAACAGCAGCAGAAATCTCACACAGAGCCAGTCTTAATTCCCACAATGGACATGAGAGATGGTGCTCAGCTAAATCCAGAGCACCTTTGCATTGGAAAACAAGAAGGAATCAAGACAATAATAATAATGAACAGCAGCAGAACCCAGCTCTTTCATGGTGCTTTTCAACAGTAGACCACCAAGTGTTTTACAAAAGGAAGGCAGTGTCATTATCCACATTTTAAAGATGGGGAAACTGCAGCACGGTGGTTCAGTGACTTGACCAAGGTCACCCAGCAGGCCAGTGGCAGAGCCGGTATCAGAACCCAGATTTTCCCAAGCCCCAGTCCTGTGCTCTATCCACTATGCCACACTGCATCATGAGAATTAAAGGGAGACTAAGGATGGGTGTGTGCTTTAAGTTACAGGATGGGGACTCGGAATACAGGATTAATTTCACTGTCACAGATCCCTGGGTGACCTTGAGCAGGTAATTCAGGGTGAAATCCTAAAGTCAATGGTAAAACTCCCATTGGGCCAAGATGTCACCCTTAATCTCTCTGGGCCTGACTGTCCACTGCCCTGCACCACGTGCTGTCATTCACCCCAGTGTACAGTGGGTGTAAAACGCTACCGCTCTGATTCCGCTCCGCATTGGTGTCAATGACTGCACATCACACAGGGCAACAGAGCGCCGGGCCATCTGGGCCTCAGCTCCACATCTGTAAAATGGGGAGAATTATCCTTCCTTCCTCCATACCTCCGCCTTGTCTAGTTTAGGACTGGGAGATTTTAGGGGGCAGGAATTGTCTTTTCCTACGCGTCTACGCAGAACCCAGCACGATGGGGCCCAGACCTTGGCCGGTGCCTCTTAATGCTACCCCCCAATGCAATGAAGAGTAATAGATTTGGAGTGGGGCAGCCCAGTGGAACCACCGTGAGCTGCCACGCAGGAGACTTGGGGTCAGTTCCCGCCTCTTGCACTTCAGGGGAGGTTTTGTAGGCACTGGGCATTCCCCAGCCGGGTCACCTCCTGGCCAGTTAAGGAACAACTAAGTGAATCTAATGTCATCTCCATCCCCTGGGCAGAGCGAGAACTGTGACCATGGCCCAGAGGGTGGGACGGATTGGGGGACAACAGAGGCAAGAAAAGGCCTCCACGTTGGGGCAAAGGGCAAGTGCCACGAGGATGAGGGGCGCAGCTGACACCACGGAGGGGAGATCGTACCTTAGCATAGTCCATCAGGTCGTTGCGTCCGCGGAAGCGATTGTAGAACTCTGGCATCCTCCAGGGAGCGATGATCTGAGAGACGGGGCAGAGACAGACAGCGGGTTCAGCAAGGCTGCCTCTGCAGCATTTCAAATACAAGCCGCCAGAGGGAGGTGGCCAATTCCCCCATGTCCCTCAGCGGCAGCGGGTCCTTTCTGAGACCCCTGCTCGCATGCGTGGGCCAGCCCAGCCATGCAGAGATCCTGACCCACAAAGCTCCAGGCAAGCTCACACCCAGCAGCCCCAAGTCGGAAAGAGCCGCTCTGAGCCAGGGGACTCTCCCCTACAGGCTAAAGCTCAGCTATGCAGTCAGTCGGTGGGAGGAAACCTACGTGGTGGAGAGTGGCACTCCCTTGGCCCAGGGGCCTGCCAGTTCTGAAGGGGCCTTCGCACCTCTGAGTCCACCTGGTGCAGGGCACGAGGTTCAGACCCACCCCAGCATCTGCCGTGGCCGTGAAAGCGAGCGCAAAGCCCCTGGCCTGATCACCCTCCACCCCCAGGCAAGGGTTTGGCTGTTCTGGTTTTTCTCCAGAAGCAAAGCACCGTTGTATAGCCAGGCCTGCCCGGTGAGCAGGCAAACTTGCCACCTTCCCCCCCTTGCTGTGCTGGGGAAGGCACTGGACTCTCAGCCTGGGACCGTCAAGGCTGCTGTCAGCCACAGACCAGGGAGCAGCCGCACGAGCTTCCCTCTGCCCAAGCACCTCAACCCGGAGGCAGAGGCTGCGTCCAGCGGCGAAAGAGGAATTCAGGCTCTATGGCCCGTTCAGGCCTTCATCCCACCACCACAGCTGCCGGGCACGATGGTGGACAGAGTGGATGGACTGAGCTGTCGCCCCCCTCATCCTTCCTCATCTGTGCGGCATGGTTTCATGTCTCCTCAGGACCTTCGTGACGGAGGGATTGGTTCTGCCCTAACTAACCTTGTTAATGCCACCGGCTGACAGGACAACTCCCGCCTCGCCCTAGGAGAGCGAGATCAGGGACAGGGTATTGAGAGAATTTTACTGCGAGCCGGCAAATGCCGAGATGAGGAAGATTTTGGGAATAGGAATAGTGTATACGGACCTGTCTCCACCCCACCCATCGCAGGAGCTTCCATGGTTCAGATAAAAAGGAACCAAGTCAATCTTTGGAGGTTTAACGAGACCACAACCGAAGCCTGTTCCCTTTTGATTCTTCCCCAGTAATAATACTCCCCTCACACACCCCAGCCCATTTTCCCTCCACACCCTTCCGCAGACGAGTCACTATGATCCTTTTCCTCATCAGTACATCCGAATCCCAAACAGCACTGAGAGAATCAATAGGAACAGCCTCGCCGCCAGCAAAAGACACTGGGGACTAGTTTTGCAAGTTTCACAGAGCAGGGAGTGCGGCAAAGTGATTCTCATCGCCTGAAGCACACACCACATCCATTGGCAGAGATTTAATCTCCCCACAGAAAGGTTGAGTAACCCGAGACCCTTCCAAGCTGCCACTGTAACCCTAACAAGCAGCAGAATATGCTTGCGGGGAGGGGGACGTGTCCATTATCCCACCAGCCGCTCAAGGCGGCTGCCTTGTTACTATTTGTTTCACAGCACTGTGGTGTTTGGGGTAAAAATAGGTCAATTAAAGATCATTACAGCCCCCTCAAATGCCAAAACGTCATCTTGAGCAGCTGGCAGCTTGTTAAAGAGAAACTGAGCCGCTTGCGTCTGTGTTAAAAAATAAAGCTCCCAACAGCAGGTTATCCAGAGACCCTGTGCCTTTCCTTTCTCTCTGAAAGGCTAGTGAACAAGCTGACAGATCCTGGGCCCCGTCTGCACATTGGGAAGCACTAGTAGGTTGAAGGAGCCTGGTGACAATGCCACATTCAGATGTCTTTATGCATGTGGCATTCAGTGATCCAAAGACCACTCAAGACAATGGGGTCTTCCCCCAGGCTTTGGCTCAGGCCCTGAGCGAGGGGATTTGTGAGCAGTTACTCAGTGGAGTCTTTGTGGGTATTCAGTAACATCTGACCTGGGTGTGATGCTGGCAGCAAAGAGGTGTCACGAGGAGATCCCTAAAGGGCTGGCTGGTTGGGTCTGATCAGCACCCAAGTACAGATGCTTTTTTGGGTCTGCAGAGTTGGGACGGGAAAAATGAGAGAGAAGCCCAAGCTGCTAAACTGAGATCTGGGTCCAAACGGGCCCAAAGACCAAATCCTGGGGCTCTTGCAGGAGGTCCATGATACTACCAGAAGAATGTCTTGTGATATCATGATGCTTCTCGTCCCATCCAGAACTTGGATGAGCAGAGACAGCCAGGAATGCTACAGCGACTTAAGCCAACTTATTTCAAGCTCAGAAAAGGCTGGAGACCAGAGGTGTGGTCCAAGGTTCTGCATGGGGGCAGGGCTTAGATTCTATCCAATCTGATTTGCCCATTTCTGGTCAGCTGACTAAGCATGACGAAAGCAAAACGGTGCTCGCTCCCTTATTAGATTTCTTGGGGTCCTCGAAAACCCCAAAGCTGAGGGCTAATTGGTGCTCCCCACCCCCAAAAATTAAAGGTTTACAGGCTTTATGGGCCACCTAAGCAATTCTGAATACACTCACCAGAGCTGCGCCAAATTATACATGTGATTCAACAAAGATTTTAAATGGGCGGGGAGGGGGGTGAAATTTTTTCCATTTTTATTTGAAAAACCAAATCCAAAAACTGAATTTTAATCAATTTTCAAAAACTAATTTAAAAAAAAAAAGTTATTTTTCCCCCACTTTCCAAATGGGGAAATGAAACAGAATGGGGGAGGAAGGGAAACATCTTTGGGTTTTTCGTTTTTTTTGTTGAAAACAGAAACTTTCAGAAGAAACAAACAAACATTTTCATGGGGAGGGGGCAGGTTTTTTCCCCCATGAAAAGTATTTTTGAAGTAAAATGTTCTGACTAGCGGTCACTTTAACACCCCGCAGGTGACTGGGCTGGCAGAGGGAACCTTGCCATGGACACTCATGTCAAAGCACTGAAGCTGGCCAACACAAAGTGAAATGGGGGCATCGAGCCATCTGAGGGCAAGGGTGGGGAACGCTATTCCAGCATCTGCAATGTGGGAGTCATACCAGAATACACGAATAGACCCTTGTGCAGAGGGCAAACCTGACAGCCAGATACTCGAGACCCTTCCCCACACCAGTCAGATGTCCTGAAGGGAACCTGTGACTCAGCCATGCTTAGTGGGAACAATAGTCCAAATTCCTTACCTTGATCTGAGGGCACAGGGCATAACAGGTGAGCTCAAATCGAACCTGGTCATTCCCCTGAAACAGAACAGAGGGGAGTTTAGGAATGGCCCTGAGCCCCATCCCGCGAGTTCAGACTTGGTGGGAAAGGCTGTGATCTTGGTCCACGCCACCACCAACGAATGAAGAAGACAACATCCCAGAGCCAGGCTACATGGAGCAAGCCTGTTGTCCCCACTCAGAGCTGAGGTTCGGTCTCTGTCCCCTTCGCGGGTGCCCCTGCCAGGGCCAATGTCCGGGGCTATGCACGCCATCTCCAGGGGCTCAGGCTTAGGTGGAGAAGTCTTTGGGAGAGCAGATGAGATGCGAGAACATGAGTCTATCAAAACCAGTGACACCTTGTGGATTTCCCAACCCACTGTGAGAGCAAGCGAGGGACAAGCCAGCCCCACAGGCAATCATATCCCTACCCAGTCCCAACGGCCTTTCCCTGGACAGGCCCTTGAAGGCCAAAGCCCAGCAGGACCCAAAGGGTGGGGAAGGTTTGGGGGAGGGACTGTGAAAGTCTTGGCAGATCAGATCCTCAGCTAGCCTAGCTCATAAAGCGTCCCCAGCTTCAACGAGACGGGGTTCCGGCCCAGTTACTCAATCTTCTGCCCCACTGTTGGCAAATAAAACAAGGAGGAAAACTCTGCAGCTTTGGATTGAGGAAGAGAAACTACAAAATCGTCAATATTTCAACTAGGCCTAGGAAATGTGCAGTTATTGGAAAGAAGGGAAAAACCTGAATTAGGGAAAGAAGTAAGGGTTGGTCTGTCCACGCCCCCTATTTGCCATATTTCCTGGGACGGCGGCTAATGGGCAAGTAGCCCCTAAGTACACCACTATAAGAGCATGAGAGCCAGAGAGACCCAGACAGTATCAGTCTCTAATTAACCTTCTCTCGCTGCAAGCACTAACCCATCTGTTTGAAAATGCCTGGAGAAGATGAATACTGGCTCAGTGCCATGTCACAGCCATAGCACTCTATGCGTCTCTGCCTCAGCTCCTAGCCAGGCGCTACACAGAGCTGGGAAAGTCAGCGATGGCCTCGCAACGCACTGTTGAGGCCAAGTCTTTGGCAGAACATGTGTGTTTGCACAGGGATGTGTAAGTCCATTCCAAGCTTGAATACCTGTATTAATCATCCCCTGCCGTAGCACCCAGGAACCATAACAAGCAGTCTCTCAACAGGAGATGCCATCTAGTTCGAATGAATAAACCCAAGGGTCTGCCACAATCCAGTAACAAATCTGTGGCTGCTCAGGAGTCTGATTCGTGCTATGCTGCCATTCAGAACTTCACGACAGAACAGGGATGGAACCCAGATCCTCCTCTATCAAAAGCATAAGGAGAATCTCCATTAGCTGCTAGCAATATAGGGCCTATGGCACACAGCTGAGCAGTTCTGGCTCCATCCACTAGAGGGTAGTGAGGTACATCAACATCTTATTCATGATGCTAGTTAACTGATGCCATGCATGTTTCCCTTGCATTGCCCCCAGAAGCGCACCAGACTTGGGCACAGGTAGATGAGGGCCCCTCATTTGAGAACGGTGCTCTTGGGCAGCAAATCATTACAAGGGGAACGCAACCAATCTGAACTGTCCTGAAGGGACCTCCAGCTCCTAGACCACTCAGGGCTTTCAGTCATAAAGATCCTGGATATTGCACAAGTAGCTAGATTGAGACAATCACAGGTGGGAAAGACATTTGAAGCAGAGAACTTGTCTACATGGGGAAATTTACCAGCAGTACTAAACTGGTATAATTCCTGCTGGGCACACCCTTTATATGGAATAAGAGTGACCTGTTTTGGGTTTAGCTTAGGTCACTTCCAAACAGTTATACTGGTAGAGTAATGCTAGTAAACTTCCCCATGTAGACAAGCCCTGAGACAGAGACTCCACCTTTAACTTGTGGTCTACGTATCTTGAATTCATCCAGATGCATCTATGTCCCATAGTGAAGGCTGAACAGTCGATTGGCACCAGCACTGGGGGAAGAACTGCGCCATGGGCAGGATGGCAGAACAGCACGAAGACGTTCTCACCAGTATTGGCCAGGGCGGGAGGGAGGGGAGAAAGAAATAGCCTCCACGTACATCAAGCAGTGCCCATAGCACTATGGGTGCATTCTACCTAAGGTATAGTTTTTAAATGTCACTTTAAAGGGCCAACTAGCTGAGCTCCCCTCCCCACACGCACCCAAAGGGCCAAACTCTTTTGCCAACCTGGCCCTTTGGTGCCAGGGGCCATTGCACGCAACTGCAGTCCCACACCCAGCCTAGTGCAGCTACTTGGCTTTAAACCAGAGCTACTCTTGGCTTTAAACCAGAGCTACTGTATGCCCTGCTCCCTAGGAACAGGGGTGATTCATGAGAGTCCAGGCAGGAGAGATGGCTGATGATCTGGTAAATCTGGACACCCCTTCGTTATCAGACCTTGCCAACAAGCTCCCTGGAAAGGGCCAGGTACCTTGGAGAGGGAGGGTTTGAGCAGCTCCGGGAGCTTCTAGGGGAAGAAAGATGACAAAGGCCCAATTCAACAACATCGCGGGCAAATGGGGCACCCCCTCTTCCCTAGATCAGGCTGGTTACATTTGCTGCTGGGCCAAGGAGGCCCCCCCGGGACTATTACACACACGCACATATTCCAGGGCACTCATTTCCCTTACAGGCCCCAAACAAGTCCATCTGCTCCCAAGACAGGGCGCTGCAGATGGTGCGCATTTAAGATGCTGGAGCCCCTGCTGCTGCCTCAGCCGGGGATGGCACGCTCCCGGGTCGAGTTACCAGCACACGCTCCCTCCGACCCGGCTTAATGGATGGGGGGGAAGTTAGAGACTTGGCAGCAGCTTAGGGTGCAGCTTCCTTGCTGCTTGTGGTCACTGGAAGAGGGGGAGGAGGGTTGGTTAGTGCAATACCCAATAATGGAGGTGACATTTTAACTGGAAAGTGGGGAGCTGAGCTCAGTGCAGAGAGGAGGGATTTTTCCCTAGGTGCCACATCACTCAAGAGTGCCCTCTGGGGGATGGTTGGAAGACGGGAGAGGTGGCTGAGTCTCCAAACAGAGTGATTGGGACACACCCACAAGGGCTGCGCAAGACGGGATACGGGAAATGCCCCAGCAGAAGCAATGGCTCATTCAGGCGTGTCTCCAGCATTGACGAGTACCAGATGCTTCAAAATGACATAAAATAAAATAACCCATCCCCACACACACGGCACTGCACGAGGCAGGAAGCTTCTCCCCGTCTCCCGCTGGTGACCAGCTTACGAGAAGTAGTGATTTGAGAGCCCTAAAATGCTACCTGAGCCCGTATAATTGCAGGGGATATTGCTAGGTCCTCTGAGTCTTCTTCAGCTTATTTGCCTCCAAAATATCCCTGCAGCAACAAGATACGCGGGTTGACGATTGCTACTGCACCCAGGAGTCAGTTTAAGTATTCCCTGCTCACAGCTGGCCAGGTGGCAGCACTGCTGAAAAAGATCTGGGCTCCGAGTGGATCACACATTGAAATGAGGTGACGATGTGGTGCAATTGTGAAAAAAACTAAGCTCATTCTGGGGTATATCAAGAGAAGTGTCAAGTGTAAGGCCTGGGAGGTAACTGTCCCACTCTACTCAGCACTGGCGAGGCCTCCACTGGAGTACGGGGTCCAATTCCGGGCCCCCCGCTGTAGGAGGGATGTGGACAATTGGAGCAATTCCAAAGGAGAGCAACACAAACAATAAAAAGTTTTAAAAACCTGACCTATGAAGAAAGGTTACAAAAACTGGGCGCACTTAGTCTTGAGAAACGAAGACTGGGGGGGGGGGGGGGCCCAGTCACAGACATCAAGTGTGTTAAGGGTTGTTATGAAAAAGACGGGGATCAATCGTTCTCGCTGGCCGCTGCAGGTAGGACAAAAGGAACTAGCTTAATCTACAGCGAGAGAGATTTAAGTTAGAAAGTTTTTCCTAATATCTAACCATAAAGGTAGGTTTACTTGGTCCTGCCTCAGTGCAGGTCCCTTCCAGCCCTACACATCTAGGATCCTAGGATGCTTTTCAGAATCCCTTTGCTTCTCTGTGGACCCTGGAGGTCTGATACCCATCTGACTCTCCCAGGCTACATCATCACCTGGAGAACTCTGACATGCATCCAGCTTGGAAGCACAGAAGTTTTATAATGGTAAGTACGGAGAAGCAGCCTCCAACCCCCTCTGTCTCCAGGCCTTTTCTTGCCATATGTTGCATGAACACTTTCCACAGAGGCTCTAACCTGGCCAACGACAAGTGGTGAGAGTGTACGCAGGGAGACTTGTGGATTTTAGCAAGGAGGCAGGGCAGGGGGTGTACCCCATTTGTGCAATGTTTCCCTTGATGCAATTCACCATCAGGGGTTTGTTAGGGCTATGGAGGACAAGCAACTCCTAGCTGAAAGGAAAATGGAAACTGACCAGCCCTATGAGAAAGCTCCAGTTCATTTTCCATAGGAAATAAAGTGACATCCCTCATCTGGTTTATATGGGTAGCTTCTCTCGCTGAGCTGCACCCGTCCTGTGGTCTCTGTCTGCCTCTAGCGGGGAATCTCTGCATGTAACCTCCTGCTCTGTGGGTCAGTGAGCGAGCTACACCTGACTACTGCCTTTCAAAGCAGATTGCTAGCCCCCTCTAGTGGTAAATGCTGGCCAAAAAAAACCTTTCCGATCTGGTATCAACATCTCTGCCCCCTCTCTACAGAACAATCCAGCCAAGGGGAACCAGCTCCATGGCTCTGAGATCACTCCCGCAATCCGTGTTTGCAGATGGATGAGAGGGAGAGATTGGTTTTTTAAAACGCCTTCCACCTGGATCCGAATCAGGGTACCCAGGTTCCTCAGGCTTCTCCTACTGCTGAGGACTGAAAGATCAGCCACAGCCCAGACTGAAGCCAGGGGCTTTGCGACACAGAGCTCAATGGGACAGCAAACCCATGCACAATAAAAAATAATGCCTAGCACCTTTCATCAGGCAATCTCAGAGTGCAGTACAATGGATGTCAGTGTCATTAACCCCATTATAAGTTGGGGAAACTGAGGCACAGAGCAGCAAGTGACTTGCCCACACCTACGCAGCAGATCAGTGGCAGAGCCAGGAACAGGTCTCCTGAGTCCCAGTCCTGTGCTCTGTCCACTAGGCCACTCTTTGGGTCAAAACAAACCTTTGGGCTCCCTACTACTAACCCACTACTGGAGTTCCCCAAGAATGCGACTGTGCTCTCACACCTGTAGAGAGCAGGGCGTCTGTTAATCCTCCATTTCTGAGCCTCACCCCAGCACCACAGGTTCCTTGACCAGCAGAGGGAGGGGGATGAGCAGTTCTCCCCCTCCCACTCTGGCCCAGCACGCCACACTCAGCACCAAAACTGGAGATTGCTTCCCCGGGGGGCCTCCCACAGCCACAATGGCCCCAGTGCTGCAGCTGGAACAACGCCGCTCATTTCACCCCCATCACCACCACCCTTTAAAATAAAACTCCTCCTGATCCAGGATTTGTGCCATCAGTTGCCTGGCGAGGCCCAGGGAGCTAGGATTCTTCACCCCCTTCCGTGCAAACACAAGTTTTTTAAATTTCTAACCAGAGCTGGGTGAAAATCAGAGTTGCCATCCCAGTGGAAAGATTGTTATTTCCAGGGTTGTTTTAGACCCAAAGGAAGATGAAAGGTTGAAATATCAACAAAGGGATGAAATTGCCATGAGGCACCATGGCACCTCGGGCAGCCACAGATTGAGCTGACTCAAAACATGTCAGTTCCATTCAATAAGCCAGGACATTTCATCTGTTTTTTGTTGTTGTTTTTTTAAAGGAAAGTTTCCCAGCCAGTGCTAACTCTAACTGAAGTTGCAGGAGAGCTTCCAGCCAAGAGCCCGAAAGCAGGGACTTGCTCTGTGATAGTCAGCAAATCATATTTCTGTGCCTCAATTTCCCCATCTATAAAGTGGTGGGGGTGGGGGAACTCCTATCTACCAGCCTCGCATTCCTAGGCACCCAAAGCCCAGTCCCACTGCCAGGCAATGGCCTGCCCTTCTTTTACCTTCCCGGTGGCTCCGTGAGAAACAAACTGGGCTCCCTCCTTCTGGGCAATTTCCACCTGCTTCCGTGCGATGCAAGGCCTAGCCAGCGAGGTGCCCAGGAGATACCTGTCCTCATACAGGGCATTAGCTTGAACCGCCGGCCAGATGAACTCCTCCACGAACTCCCTGCTGACATCTTCGATGTAAACCTGCACAATAAAGACAGAGCCCCAAGCAACAAGGGTGGCCCAGGGCTCCTGCTGGGATAGGGTGCTGCTGGGGGGTGAAAATCCATTTATTCAATAGACGAACCATCCCGTAGGGGCTGGAACTCTGCTCCAACCACCTGCTTTTGAGGTCTTCCATAAACTGCACCCATAGATCTGACTAACTTCCCGGAGACAAAGGGCCAAATTTATCCCCGGAGAAGCGTTACTGATTTCAGTGGAGGATGAAACCAGCCCAGTGTCACCAATGACTCATATAAGCATCTCCCCTTTTCCAGGTGTGGGTGAAAGGTTCTGAATCAACAACTGTAGAAACCAAAGCCCCTTTTCTAGTCCTAGAACAGATACATCATGGCAGTAGCACATGCTTCCCTGGGCTACCTCCCTCTGCTGACCACCAAACAGGTGGGAATGACTCTAAGTCCTGGTCTGGATGTGAACCAGTAACACAGACAGAAAGGCTTTGTAGCTGGTCAACCATCCCTTGAACCCACCCGCCCTGAAATGACTGCTCCTTGTTTGTAAGGCACGAAGAAAGGTTTGAGAGGGAAAATAAATCAGAAATGCTGGGGAGGAGGAGAAGAAGCAAAAGAAAAGGGATAGAGGGAAGTGAGAAATGGAGAAGAAATATAGAAATTTGGCTGTAGCGAGGATTATAAAGGATTAAGGAAACAAGGGAGACACATTGAGTTACAGATGTGGCTATGTGCAATGTCTCTTTGCATCTAGGATTTATTGGTGGTTTGGCCATTTATAGAGGGAAATCTCTGAAAACGTTTCTGACCTTGGACAAAGAGGAGGGAGAACACCCCGCCAACCCCATCCAGAGTCTGGAGATGCCCCCAAAATTCTGAAAAGCCAGCAGATATGCAGCTCTCATTGGCCCAGTGGCAAAGCCCTGTACTTATGGAGCTGAAGCAGCCAGAAATCTGGTCCTAACTCCCCAGGCGTGTGTATGATTTACATAGCACGCCTGTCCGTGAGCTGCAGGGATGGCATTATGACAGAACTGAGAACAGAGCTACGCCTGCAAGAGGCAACGGGGTTTGTGTTACCTTTCTAGCTCCCAGAGCTAGCGCCTTCTTTCTCGCCTCTTCAAAGTTCTCATTTTGCCCAATGTTGGCCTGGAAGTAAAAATGAGAAAGAGATTGAACAGCTCAGCCCCGGCCAGGATGGCAGCCCCTAGCCCATCAGGTGGCCCAACCGGGCTCCTACTGACAAGTCTCAAGTATTCCAAGGCATGAAGGAACACACAGTCATTTGGCGTCTGGCCGTAAGAGGATGGGGGAGGAATCCCCTCAGGGACAGAAGGCTCCAGGCTGTGGCAATTTATCTGAGCCAGAGGTTAGAACACAGATCGACCCAGCCTTTCTAGCTGTGCTTTCCCTGGTCATTCTGAGCAAGTTGTACTGCAGGGGAGACCAGGCTCCCCAGAGGTGCCACAAGATGCGGCCTGGAGGCTGCCCTACTCGGGAGACCTCTAGGTCACCAGGCGCCCAGTGGGGAACCTAAGAACAGCCATACTGGGCCAGACCAAAGGTCCATCAGGCCCAGTATCTTGTCCTCTGACAGTGGCCAATGCCAGGTGCCCCAAAGGGAATGAACAGACAGGTTATCATCAAGTGATCCATACCCTGTCACCTAATCCCAGCTTCTGGCAAACAGAGGCTAGGGACACTATTCCTGCCCATCCTGGCTAATAGCCATTGATGGACCTATCCTCCATGAATCTATCTAGCTCCCTTTTGAATCCCGTTATAGTATTGGCCTTCACAACACCCTCTGGCAAGGAGTTCCAGAGGTTGACAGTGCGTTGTGTGAAAAAATACTTTCTTCTGTTTGTTTTAAACCTACTACCTCTTAATTTCATTTGGTGGCCCCTTGTTCTTGTATTATGAGAAGGAGTAAATAACACTTCCTTATTTACTTTCTCTACAACACTCATGATTTTATAGACCTCCATCATATCACCCCTTAGTCGCCTCTTTCCCAAGCTGAAAAATCCCAGTCTTATTAATCTCTCCTCATACGGAAGCCATTCTAAATCCTTAATCATTTTTGTTGCCCTTTTCTGAACCTTTTCCAATTCCAATATATCTTTTTTGAGATGGGGCGACCACATCTGCATGCAGTATTCAAGGTGTGGGCGTACCAAGGATTTATATTGCGGCAATATGACATTTTCTGTCTTATTATCTATCCCTTTCTTAATGATGCCCAACATTCTGCTTGCTTTTTTGACGGCCGCTCCACATGGAGCGGATGACTTCAGAGAACTATCCACAATGACTCCAAGATCTCTTTCTTGAGTGGTAACAGCTAATTTAGGCCCCATCATTATATACGTATAGTTAGGATTATGTTTTCCATAATCGCTAAGCATCACTAAAATTGTCTGGATTGAGTCGCCTGCTTGGCAGGAAAAGCCAACGCACTGTCATGGAGATTTCAGTCCCCTCTGCTAGATCGGTCCCAGCAGGACCATTTACGGCTTCACTATTGAATCTTGCTCATCACCCAGCATTAACAATGCTCATTTCTATTGACACTGACCAACACCTCCCAGCCTAAGTGCAGCCACATCACCTCTCTAGCACGCCTCTGTTCCTGCCCCTCAGCCACCAGGTGTAACCAACAGCAACCCCCAGCCCAGAGTTAGAGTGGCACGGGACCCCCTTGCCTGCTGACTTCGTGCCTCTTCCCCTGGCTCATGGACAGCTGCTCTTTACCTCTCCAGTGCATTAGGGGGAATCTGTTTGTTTGCAGTCACTGTTGTACCTGCTTCATAGACTCAGATCCCCTTTTAACAAAGGCCTCCTTCCTGGCCATCTAAAGGAGACAGAGCCCTTGGCTAAGTCCCTTCACCTTGGGGACACTGGGAGTCTAGCCATCCGCCCCCAGCCGGGCAGAGTCTCTGCTCAGTAAGGCTGGCATGGCAGGTCTCACTCCAGCACTGCAAGGCTGATGTCCAGGTTTCTCAGTGGTCCCATTTTATTCAGTTGGGAACAATGGCTCGAGAGGGGCCATGTCCCACTTGGCCACCGAATGTGCCAGCTGAGCAGAACCTCCCGGGTCACTGACCCGGGAACGTACTAGACAGTCAATATTTAACCAGCTACGGCAGCAGGGTCATGGCTGCTGCCTCAGCTCCTGCATGCAAAGATTAACGCAATAGGAAGAGCACTGTGTGTTTCCCCATATTATCTGGAGCTAGGACCCCACTGTCACCCTCACCCTGCCTCCGCCCCACTAACCCTCTCATGCCCCAGGAGGGGCTATCGCTGAGTGGGAAGCAGCATTTTTCTGTTGGGGAAATTCCAAGATACTGAAATGTTTTCTATTCCACAACGGAATGAAATTAAAAAAAAAAGAAAGAAAAGAAAATGGAAGTTTCCCTGCAAAAACAAAATTTTGAAAACTATTCATTGCGGGTCGACGGAAGCCGTCTGGTCCCATTTCGACTGTTTAAACCAGTGGTTCTCAAACATTTGTACTGGTGACCCCTTTCACACAGCAAGCCTCTGAGTGTCACCCCCCCTTATAAATTAAAAACCCTTCTTTATATATTTGACACCATTATAAGTGCTGGAGGCACAGCAGAGTTTGGGGTGCAGGCTGACAGCTCAAGACCTCCATATAATAACCTCACAACCCCCAGTTTGAGAACCCCTGGTTTAAAAGATGTTTGATTAAAAAAAAAAAGGAATTTCAGTTTGAAAAATTGTTTCGAAATGAAAAGTCAAAACATTCCATCCCCCAATGGCCAAACCGCTCCACTTCCTTTTTTCCTAAGCAAAATTTCATCAGCATCTTCTAAGGTTTCCATTTTGATGAAAATGGGGTTTTCCACTGAAACAACATTTCAGACCCGCTCTAGCTGGTTCCCTCACCATGATTGCCTTGACGCCCTGACACCTGACGGGCCCCTGGCTGGGAAGCGGGGCCCTCTGAATCACATTCACCCCGGGACACTTTTGACAGAGAAAAGAGCAGAGAGGTTTTTTTTTTTAAATAAGATCACGAATCCCAAGGCCCTGCGAGCACATCACCTCCCCACTGCTGCGGCTAGACCCGGCACCATTGGGGCAGATGCTCACAGCAGCCCTGGAGCTGGCAAAAATGGCTATTTTCTGACAGCTCCCAGTGTTTAGCAGAACACAGAAAACCCCACCCCAGGGGGGCCCAGCCACTGCTTTTCCAGAGTCTGTTGCACAGAACCCCGCCTGCAAGAGACGGGCTAGATAGTGTCAGGAAAAGATGGGGCGTGGGGGGCGGCAGAGAGAGGAAGCATGAGGCAATGTGAGCTCCTCACCAGATAAGCGATGACATCATAGCCTTGCTCCTTCAGCCACACCAGGATGCAGGAGGTGTCCAGGCCACCGCTGTAGGCAAGAACCACTGTGCCCTTGGACTGAGACATTGTGTCTGGAGAAAGCAGGGAGACCCAATCATATACTTGCCGTTGTGAGGGACTCACCAGTGCTCCACCGCAGACAAGGCCTCAGCCCCTCAGCCCAGCATGGAAGGGAGCTTGTCTAGTTAACCCTGAGGCCACTATTGTTATTCCCATTTTATACAGAGGGAAACTGAGGCACCAAGCAGGGCCTTGACTAACCCCAAGGTAATCCAGCCAGTAAGTTGCAGAGTTGAATCTAGGAACCCTGGAGTCCTGGCTCCAAGCGCTGTTCTCTAGGCTGCTCTCTCCCAGAGCTGTGATTCCAACTCTGGGATTTGACCGCTAATTAAAAACCACAGACTCTTTGACTAGAAACCCTCATTCAGAGCCAGAGCACCACTTTGCCTGGGAAGGGAGACAACAGTATCAGTCAGAGACAGAAACTCTTCAGCCCCCCTGCTGGGGTTGCATACAACAGCCTGGTTTATTTCTCAGGTAGGAGGGCAGAGTGAGCCTGCCAGGGGAACAGGAGACATTCATCCAGCAGCAGACAGGGGACCCAGGGGATGAAACATATTTAGATTTTCAAAGAGCTTCCAATGGGTCCTTCAGAAGAGATCTGGGGAATGAGTAACCAACCTGTGAGGAGCAAAGTCCCCTTGCAGATTAAACACTCGTTAAATGGCAGAGACCAATGGGGTGTGGTGAGCTAGAGTCTCTGTGGGCAACAGAGATGTTAATGGCAGGGTATGTGCTGGGAAGAGGGCTCTATAATATAGCCGAACCTCCCATGAACCCAGGTAAGTGCTGCAATGAACCTGGCATGTGCACCACTGCCCCCTACTGGATAAAATCAGAACCGTCCACCAATGTCAAAGGCCTCATACTGCTTGTGGAGATTCTCCTGGAGCTCAAGTGGAGGTTGTCCCTGGTGTTGCCATAAAGCTGAACATGGCAGCAGAGTAACACCTGTGAAGTCCCAGGTAGTTGTGGACTTGTTAGCACTTGGTGCAGACTCACTCCAGTTTAAATACTGCTGTGTCTCCTTTGGCCTTAGCTTGCTGGTTTATGGTGATCACGTTTTATTCACTTGAACGTGGCTACAAAGCAAGTTTCAAACTCCACCGAGGCTGAGATGCACAGAAAGCCAATTTTAAACAAGCCAGCAAGTGAACCAGCCAAATTTCTGAGCAGCTCTCCCCCTAGCTAGGACCATGCATGCCACTTAAACCAGTACAGCATGGAGTCCAATGACAGGATGTTATAACTAACCTCCCTGAAGGGTGCTCAGCAAGTCACTGAGTTACATAATGTAACCGGGTTTTCATTACCTGGACAGTGGTTTAACTTTTGCCCTTTATTTGCTGCCACTTTCTCAAGCCTGGCAAGTTACGTAAGTACCAACACACACTGCAACTGCACTGCTCCAGCACAAAGCAGGATTTACACTGGGTGCAGCTCCCTTTGTAAAGTACCGCATTCAGCTGCATAGGCATAAACCCCACCCTGCTTCAGTGCAGAAAGCCTAACTCCAGGGAGTTGCACAATGTCAGGACCTCCGTGGAGGTCAGATGATGCAAATTTCTCTAATGTCCCCAGGGCCTTAGATCCCAGCTGACAGGCTCCGGGGGATGGGGTGGGGGGGTTCCCTCACCACTGTTTTTTCCACTCCTAACTAAAGCATTTCTCCTGATCAGTCTGATGGTTGGGTAGCTGCACAAAAGCAGAGAGATCACCGAGAGTCCCACGACTCCACCTAGCTACCTGGTTTACACAAAAACTGCAGCCAGGCACAGAGACCACAAAAGAAACAAGAAATGCAAAAAGCAGCTTGGCCCATTACCTTTCTTTGGTGGACAAGCAGGAATCCTTCCTCAAGCGCTCAGTAAATGTCCTGAAAAAGAGGTAAGCGAATGAGACCAATATATCCAACTGTACATGAAAAGGCCACAAGGAAAAACAATTTAGATGGAATCCTAATCATGACCAGGCATGCCAGCTGCCTGCTCGGAGACATGGCAGGGCTAAAGCAGATCTGAACATTTTGCATTGGCAGGATGGTACATGACCCTGATCCCACATGTGGCAGTCAGGATTGGAGGATCTGCACCACTAGGACAGAATGTTGATCCTGCTTCCCCCAGCAGCCGTCACCCTTCATAACTCCATGCACCCAGCCAAGTGTGAAATGCTGCGAGTGGAGGGCGGGGTGGGGGGAGAAGGTCAGGACACATGCCTGTGGTGGCAGCGTAAACAGAATCCACAGAGACATTCCCAAGCATTGTCTTCCTGTTACTTACACACACACACACACACACACACACACACACACTACAATTCCAAAGAGGGAAAGACTTCAAATAGGGAAACTGAGGCAGGGGCTGAGAGGGGCAGGGACTTGACCAAGGGGACCTGGGCCTCATTTATACTGGGAAAAAGCACCATGTTAGAAAACTTACACAATGCTAGCCACCATTTGTCCGCACAAAGGACAAGCTGTATTTAAAAACATGCTAGCTTGTCCTAGTGAATCCCAGGATTAACTACCAACCTGCTAACAGGAAGTCCCTAATTCCACACTGACTGGGCAGCAGGGGGCGCTCTGGGTGTGGTGATTGGGATAAACCGTCAGAGTGTGGAAGGGAAGCCAAGTGCTACTTCGGGGGCAGGAGGAAAATGCTACTCTTTAGAGGAATGCGTCTACACTTAGAGCTGGGTTGGATTCCCAGCTCGAGGATACATACTCCCTGCTAGCTGTCAGTGAGCTAGTGCGCTAAAATCAGAGTGCAGCTGCGGTGGCGTGAGCAGCGGGACAGGCTAGCTGCCCCCGAGCGTGCACCCATCCGAGACCCTAGGCACATACTTGGGGCAGCTGGCCCGTCCCACTGCTTGTGCTGCCACAGCTACATTCTGATTTTAGTGCGCGGAGAGCTAACACAAGCGTGTCTCATTGGGTTGGGAATCACACTCCTGGCTCTGAGCACAGACATCCCAAGGACTTACTCATCTGGGGCATGACTGCCATGGAAGCCCCTGATTCTGGTGCGCCTCACCTGAGCTCAGGGGAACGAAATCCAGTGCACACATGTGCTAGCCGACCCTTTCCCAGATTCTCTTAGCAGCAGAGCTGGTGGAAATGCTCAAACAATGTTCATGCTGGTGACAAACTCTCTGCCAATTTCCACCAGGTGACCCGCTACTCTCAAACCTAATTCCTCTGATGTAAGGTCCAATTCTGCCTTAGCAGACTGTCTGGGTTCAGCCCAAGGCTGCTGACCTCAGTGTCAATTAGTGTGCTGTCGAGGCTTGATGCTCTGACAGGAACAGGTCAGGCATACAACAGGCATACAACCTGCCACTGCCTGTGGTTCCTGCTGCCAATGCCCGGAATCAGCATTTCATTCATGATTCCGTGCAGTGACTTGGATGAGTGGGGCGTTTACACGCTGGTTCAAGCTAAACAGGAAATTGCCCAGTCTTGTCTGAGTGCCCAGAATGTGGACAATCCCAGTGAAAAGTCACTTTCACTTCTTCCTAGAGGCAAGGGGTCAAATGTATTGCTGATGTAAAGGCGGCAGAGCTCCATTAAAGCCCATGGGGCCATGCCACTCTATACCCGTAGTGAGTTTGGCTCAGTGCTGTCAGTAAATGAAAAACAGGCAGATTTAGTAACCAGTACATCCCACATGCCCAGCAATGACTTAGCTTCCCCGAACCTTCCTTTCAGACCTTCCTGATTTCACCATTAGCCAGCCACTACCAGAGCAGATGGGGCAGGCTGGGATTAAGAGGGGAATTTTCAGAAGAACCTAAAACACCAGCTGGCATCTCATGGAGCATTTTCAGAGAAATGTTTTATTTTACAGTAATTCTGGGTGTACCCTCTGTCCCTTTTGATGAGACAGGACGTTTACACCAGGGCAGGAGTTTTGTTTCTTAATGGACTAGGTCAACAATGATGATAATCCCCATGCAGACAATGTTTCTCTGTCATACAATAGCCCCTTATGTCCTTTGAGTTACTTTAGTGCTGGGAAAAAGTGCCCTGGAGAACACAGCCCTACCTTTATCCACAGAAAAGGAACGGGACCCAGAACAACCACTGCTAGGAATGACAAGGGAGTTTAGCCTCTGTGGTCCAGTCTTTGCTTTCTCTTCTGAAATTGCCAGTTAGGACCAGCTCTGGTGTTTATGAGGCTGATCAACATATGCTGGCTAGCAGATATATCTCATATTATAATATGTATTTGCCGCACCATAGACACATTAGTATGCATTGAGCACAAATAATATAGCAGTTATATAGCCTAAATTGGCCTATACCTTGACTATAATCCTGTTTTCTTATGCTAAGTATCCCATTGCATCCCTTGCATTAGCTGAAGTAAGCTTTGGCATAAGCAGATAGGGAACTTGTCAAAATCAAGACATTTGTTCTGTCTCTTAGTATAAGCTAGGGAAATACCTTCACAGACCAAAAAGAAAAGGAGGACTTGTGGCACCTTAGAGACTAACAAATTTATTAGAGCATAAGCTTTCGTGAGCTACAGCTCACTTCATCGGATGCATTACACTCTATACGGCTAAATTCAGTGCCTTGCAAATTGACAGGTTTCAGAGTAGCAGCCGTGTTAGTCTGTATTCGCAAAAAGAAAAGGAGTACTTGTGGCACCTTAGAGACTAACAAATTTATTAGAGCATAAGCTTTCGTGAGCTACAGCTTATGCTCTAATAAATTTGTTAGTCTCTAAGGTGTACAAGTACTCCTTTTCTTTTTGCGAATACAGACTAACACGGCTGCTACTCTGAAACTTCACAGACCAGTACCTGAAACCTTAGTTTCCAAAATAAAGTTAAGGAAGAAACAGAACAAGTTAGGGAACTGGGACATATGGGTTGGATTTTTGTGATGTGTAAAGGGATGCATAACTCATATAAACTACCATATAAATACCACCAGCTGGAATGTGTCACTTTGGGAGCATACCTCCTGCATAAAGTGAATGTAACCCTGCTGGGCACTTGTCTTATAAGAACTGACCTGAGACACACATGCCCCCACAAAGTACACGCCCAAACTCACTCAACACAGGCCACTAATCAGCCATCAGGATGTTTATTTGGCCACTACTGACTTATTCTTAAATTTGAACAGAGGACGCAGAGATGCATATGCTATTACCAGCAACCTGAGCCATCCAGTTCCCATCAGAAGGAACAGCAGTATAACAAATAGCTCTGCCAGCCAAAGGACAATACCTGGGTCAGATCATTGTCACTGGAAACTAAACTGACACCACCGGCTCACTGTGTCACAGAGAAAGGAGCCAGCCAATTGAAACAGCGTTTAGTGAATACTGATGTGAGGGGGTATGAATTGACAAGCTATGGGTTAAAAACACCAGCACCCATTAACAGTCCCCTGAGCCTTCATTAACTTCCTCTTATTGACCCATCATGAAGTCTAAATGCCACCAAGCCCAGGAGATTACCAAATATATGCCTGTCACTGACCACACTCCTCTGGTCTCTACCCGGATCTCAACTGGGAAACATGCCAACATTGAAATGGATAAGGCTCCTGCTTATTGAAAGAGCAGGAAACTTGTAAATTTCAATTCCACCATCTCCAGGAGAGAGCTGTCAGGGTGAGCAAAGGGGACAGGGATAGTCACATGTTTGCAGTCTCAACAAACCCCACTTCCTGGGGCATGAGGATAAGGGTCTCCCATCTGGGATGCTCACACTTGTTGCAGCCTCTGTTGAGAGAGATGATTTTACTATCAAAGGACCATTTTCCAACAGAACACACCTGTGAGATGGAGGGGCCAGATTCTGGGGCCTTCAAACTCAAGTGCCTCTTTCAAAAGTTTGCCTGTTCCTGGTGTGAGGTCCCTACTAATAGTCACACAGTCTTTTCCACTGCAGCCCAGTGTAACCTCCCAGACAATGATCTCAGTGTCAGAATAAACAGGTGCAAGCCCCTTAGTAATAACAGTGCTTAGTTCTTTGCATTACCTCCGGCATTTACACATCAGAATAAATTCACAACTAACCCTGCGAGGTAGTGTGATGCTCTGTACCTTGAGGGGACACCCCAGATCCCCCATGTTCACCTTTATAAAATGATTCTGTGGTATCCAATGCAAAGATTGTCATGCTGGGTGTCTTCAGAAGGCTTACGATGCACTGAGCAGGGTTGTTACACTGATGTTATAGTAATTGTTACAGTCATGTTATACTAAGGTTATAGGTTATAATTCCATGTATATAGTTATGAGGCTGAAAATGTATCCTCATGGCTTAAAGCAAGCCCATGCAAAAACTCTCCAAGAGCAGAGAGGCAGTTCACACCTCGTCAGGGCATGGATGGGACAAACCCAGCCCAGCCTCACAGGAACAATGGACACTGGCTAGGGCAGCAACAAAAGAATCTGTTAAATGCTCGAGGGAGTCACCCCCTTCCTTTGGGCAGTTTGGGACTGCAATGAGGTAAGCTCACCTGACTCTGAAGAGGCAGGGGGGCAAAGCCAAGAGGAAAGAAAGGACATGATAAAAGGGAGAGACATGTTGCCATGCTCTCTCTCTTCCACCTACATTTACAGACACCACTGAACCACTGATCAAAGGGGAGAGCCTGGCTGAAGAGCCAGCTGTGGTGAAAAGCATCGAAGTTTGTAAGGACAGTGAAAGTGTTAAGATCAGCTTAGAATGCATTTTGCTTTTATTTCATTTGACCAAATCTGACTTGTTCTGCTTTGACTTATAATCACTTAAATCTTCCTTTATAGTTAATAAATCTGTTTGTTTATTCTACCTGAAGCAGTGCATTTGATTTGCAGTGTGTCAGAAACTCCCCTTGGTATAACAAGCCTGGTACATAACAATTTCTTTGTTTAATTGACAAACTTATATAAGCTTGCAGGGTTCAATGGGCATAACTGGACACGGCAAGACGGAGGTTCCGAGGGTTGTTTCTGGGACCAGAGATGTTGGCTACTATCATTCTGGGAGCATCTTACATGCCAGAGGCTGTGCGAGAACAGCCCAGAGTGGGGGTTCTCACAGCAGAGCAGGGTCAGGCTGGCTCCCAGAGTCAAGGATTGGAGTGGCCTAGCAGATCACTGGTCCAGACAACACCAAAGGGGAACGTCACAGGTAGATACTATTATCCCCAATGGATGGGGAGACCGAGCCAGAGAAATGAAGGTCAGAATGACTGTGGGTGCTAGGCTCTTAATAACCAAGCCGTGAGTTTTTGAAAACCTGGCCTGCAGGGACTTGCAAAGACAAACCAGAGAGAGGCCGCATGTATTAAGAGTTGGGATGAGAACCCAGGAGTTCTGGGTCCCACCTTGGTGTTCATACTAATAGGCTGCATAGTCACTGCGAGAAACACAGGGATGATTTCCAAGCACCTGTCCTCCTTAACGAAGGGTGAGGGAAATGCAGGGTGTTGGGGAGATTTGGAGCAGGGTTGTTCTCTACACAGTCTGGATCACCACAGTTTCCTTCCAGGGTGCAGTGACTCAAAGCTTCTTGCTCCTGGGGATCATGCCAAGAAAGGCCGAGCCTGGCCAGGAAGGGAGAGGAATTTCCTGCATTTCACGGAAGGTGTCGGGTGAGGTCAAACAGCTATTGATTTCAACAACTAGCCCTGGGCAAAGACAGGTGTGAGTTTGCCTTCCAGACACACCTGCCTGCCCTGCACTATGCCAGGCTAACTGCTCTTGGCACGGAGAGTAAGGAGGGAGGGGAGAGGCGGGATGGGGTGGGTGGTGGAAATTCCCTATGAGAATGAACCATCCTTTCCTAGTGTTATTAGATGTGTTGTGGCAGCACTCTATGCACCCGTCACAGGACTCCATTGTGCCAGATGCTGTACAAACACAGAACAAAGAGGCAGCCCCTGCCCCCAGAGAACTTACAGTTTAAGACCACATCTATACCAGGAATAAGGTTTGTATTTTAACCCACTAGCTAGTCCCTAGGGTTTACCTGGACCAATGATCACATGCTAACCCTACAACTATCCCATCATCTCCACTAGGGGTGGAAAATCCTGACGCCATTGAAGTCCAGGGCCACAATTGCACCCTAGGATTTTAAAAAGAAAGCCCCCCCACACACACACACACCTGGTTTCCTAGTGAAGACAAGGCAGCTTATGGGAGTACAGCGCCTAGCACAATGGGGACCTGACTCACGACTGGAACTCCTAGGTGCTGCAGCAAAACAGAACAAGCGTCACTATTGCTGGGGCTGGGATCAGAGCTCTTCCAGGGCCACAAGCCATTGACTGGGGCGGTGACGGAAGCTGGGGTTGTTAGGGCCCTTTCTGCAGAGGCCTGGGGCATGTGCATTCCCTGCCCTGCCTCAGCCAGCTGAAGCGCTCTGCCAGACCTCCCTCCTCTCCCCACTTCAGTCTCATTTCTAGGCAGTTTTCGCTCCTCTGAAATGTTGTCCCAGGTCAGTGGGGAGGAAATGGACAGAGCAGCAGCGGGGGGGGGGAGGGCTGTGCTGAGGAGTCAGCGCCGGGGATGGAGGGAGCAGGGTGTTGCTGCCTGATGAGCAAGGGGGCCCCCTTCTCCAGAACCCACCCCCGCCCCATTGCTTCAACACCATGGCACCTCCCCCCAGCGGTCCCCAGCTCCCGCCAGCCTCCCGCGACTGGTCCCCACGGATCTCCACCCAGCAGCATCCCTCCGCTGATCCCTCTAGCCTCCCTCCCGCCACTGACCCTCCCTGCCTGCCTCCCCCCACTGGTCCCCATGGATCTCCACCCCAATCCCTCTAGCCTCCCTCCCACTACTGATCCTCCCCCTCACTGGTCCCCCTGGATCTTCACCCTCCCTCCCCCTGCCTCTTCCCACTGGTCCCCACTGACCCTCACTCCCCCCCAGCCACCCCCCACTGGTCCCCAGCTCCCGCCAGCCTCCTCCCCACGGATCTCCACCCCCAGCATCCTTCCAGTGATCCCTCTAGCCTCCCTTCCCACACTGGTCCCCACTCCCCCCAACCTCCCCGCACTGGTCCCCATGGATCTCCACCCTCCAGCGGTCCCTCCGCTGATCCCTCTAGCCTCCCCCCCACTGGTCCCCACAGATCTCCACCCCTGATCCCTCTAGCCTCCCTCCCCCCACGGATCTCCACCCCCCCAGCTTCCCTCCGCTGATCCCGTCCCCGAATTACCCCGACAGACGCCGCCGGCTCGGCTCCGCTCCGAGCTCCGGACGCGGGCAGGCGATGGGGGCACCGGGCAGAAGCGCCGCCGGGGGCCCCCTGTTATGAAGCGCGGCGGCGGCGGGAGGGGGCGGGAGGCGAGGCCCGGAGGGGGCGTCTCCCTGCTGTGGGCGGCACCCGCGGGGAGCGACTCCCCTTCCCGTAGCTGGGCCGGGGCCGGGGCCGGGGGCGCCCGCAGCCCGCCAGCGCCCCGCGGGGAGGCACCGGGACCCGGCCTGCGCTGAAAGCTCCGGGGCCCCCGGATCCACCGGCCCCCCGCGCCGCCGGCTGCGCTGGTGTGTCCCGCTGGCGGCAGACCCCAGGCACGAAGCGGACCCCGAGCCCCTCTGGCAGGAGCCCCCCAGCCCCAGCGGCACAAAGGCCCCGCGCGTAAAGCCAGGCGCCCTGCGCCCTGCGCCCTGCGCTCCGGCTCGTCCTCGGAGAAAGGGGCCAACCCGTCCCCCTCCTTTCGGAAGCTCAGCCGCCCGGGACGGGAGAAGGGCAGCACGGAGTCGGTGCCCGCGGCCCGGCCCTGCTCCCGCCTGGCCGGGTCAGCGCTCCAGCCGCCGGGCAGGGACGCAGGGGGAAGACCGCTCAGCACATGGGCAGCAGCAGGCTGCCCGGCCTCAGTTGTTAAAATAGCGAAGGTGACAAACTCCTACCACAGACGGGGTTCAGAGTAGCAGCCGTGTTAGTCTGTATTCGCAAAAAGAGAAGGAGGACTTGTGGCACCTTAGAGACTAAGGCATTTATTTGAGCATAAGCTACAGCTCACTTCATCGGATGCATTCGGTGGAAATGGTAACACCCCTTGTCTCATGTTCTCTATGTATATAAATCTCCCCACTGTATTTTCCACTGAATGCATCCGATGAAGTGAGCTGTAGCTTATGCTCAAATAAATTGGTTAGTCTCTAAGGTGCCACAAGTCCTCCTTTTCTTTCTACTAAAGACTAACTCCTTGGCTGCCTTTGCTTGAATGCTGATCTGTTTGCTCTGGGATCCGTTTGTCATGGACTATTATTACTGGGTCTACTTGGGGACTCTTCTGCCTGGGGTGACCGCTGCTTATTCCACTAAACAAAATCATCACTGGTACCTTGTGCTCCTCCGCTTGCCTTGTCTCTCATCTGGTGATGGCTGGCTCTTGTGGGCAGCACCTACCTTATGTCCGGGGATAGCACAACAGGGCCCCGCTTCCTGATTGAGGGCATAATGTAAATAATGACCAGCTGCGGCTATAGCAATAGGAAAAGACTTACAGAACATCCACCTCAGATAAAGAAAAATAGAGATTTTGACATACACCCCAAGGCAAGCTCTCTGGCGAACAGAATTGTATGTGTGTGTGTATCGTTGTGTGTGTGTATATCACTAAGTGTATGTGCCCTCGCTATTCTCCATAGACTGGCACAATCATTTTTAACCCAAATGCATTGCTAATTGACATGGAAAATAATAACAATCCCTACTCATATAGCAGTTTCCTACTGAGATTCTCAGAGATTCATGAATTGTCGTTTCACATGGATTTTCAAAGGGGACAAGCATTATTAGCCTGACAGAAAGTTTAAGGCCTAAATTTTGTAGAGGCCATTCATTTTGGATGGCCAACATTAGATAGGGCTTGACTTCCTGCGATGCTAGGCACTACCAGCCCCCACTGGAGTGGCGGACCGGTGTCAATCTGGAAAAAACAAACAGGTGCTCCCCCAACCTCTGCTCACGATCCAGGCTCCACCCACATCTAAAATGAGATTGTAGATTGTGCAGCTCCTCATAGTACAACCAGGCAAGATTTTTATACCTTGCCCATCACTGTGGTGTCTGCTCATCCCTCCTCTTTTGTGCATATTGAGATCACCAGTGTAATAGTTAACAACATGGACCTGTAATTTGCCATCATTAGTCTTTGGAGTTAACACATCAAGTGAAATCAATAGGTGCTGTTTCAAAAGTCAGCCTTGCAATTTTAGGCTTTCTCTGCAGATATCACTGCAAGTATTTACACCCAATTTGCAGTTTGGAGGTATGCTTCATGGCCACAAAACACTGCAGAAAGCTTAGATTCTGGACCACAAGATACAGTCACCAGGAAAAGGTACCAGGAGTCAGGCCAATTTAACCCCTGAGTTGTTGGTGCTCAGCACCTATGAAAATCAGGCCTTAGATGTCTTAAGTTGGTCAGAACAGAGACCCTCAATATTAGTGTCTACTTTTGAAAATTTTAGCCTTCGGTGACTTGTCCACGGTTGCACAGTGAATCTGTGGCAGACTTGGGAATAAAGACCAGATTTTCTGAGTCCCACTCCTCTGCTTTGGGCAAGTCACAATCTCTCTATGCCTCAGTTCCCCCCCCCCCGGTAAAATGAGAATATCTCTGTAAAGCACTTTGATAGCTATGCATCACATGAGCTATTTACGTATTATTTAAATATCTATAAAATGGGAATACCATCCTTAAGACACTCAGATCTATGGAGGAAAAGTGGTAGGTTTTATTATCAACCACAAACCCTCTCTTCCTTGGCTGTCCAAGCCCACAGATTCTTCCCCTTTCTCCTAGCTGAATATGCACCTGTCTGCGCCTCAGAGGCATCCTTTGACAGAGAACATAACTCACCAATTATTAAATAGCAGATAGCCCACCGGGTTGTTTATGCCCCCTGTGTACGAAGTGTCACTAGCAACTGCTTTCCTCATTACAGAATCCTCATGAAGATAAATGCAACTGACAACCCAGCCCTTCTCGTTCTCTGCGCAAGGAATGTGGCAGCCCTCCGCCCGCTCCCATTAGCCCTGGTGAACTGCAGTTACAGTTGGTCATTGTCAGCCAGCACAGCACAATTGCTGGGATGCTGTTTTAAGGGCCTGCAGGCTAGGGACTTCTCCATGAGAAGGCAGCAGCACCGGGCTATTTTGCAATGACACAGGACATTGCTGATGACAACAAGGAAATACCTTCCCGTTGGGGTAAACCCTGACAGGCTCCAGCGTGGAAACCCTGGTTTGCCCTTGTCTGCACTTAGGTGGGGAGGGGATTGGGGGGTAGGTGCAGCGATGCTGAGTGCTGGAGACCAATGGTTCCTGCCTGGCAGTCTGTGCTGCCCAACATCATGGCATGGGCTGCAACCACAGTAGTGAGTTGAGGCCCAGGTAGTTGCAGTGACGGGGTAGCACTCTTGGGGTACTTTGGTTGTGGCTTTGGCCCCTGCCCCTAGCTAAGCAGAGAGGCCAAGGGACTGAACGGGCCTCTGAAATTGAGCTCTAAGTTCTCACCTTATAGGTGACGTCTTCCAGGTCAGTGGCCAGACAAGAACATGAAGCCACACACGGAAAGTTTGCTGTGCCCCGGCTATGATGTCCCTCTTCCCCAGACAACTCCAGCCTCCAGGGATGTCAATCAGGCACCTTTCACCGGCACTGACTGCACTGTAGTATCTTTCAAATCAAACAAGGAACTAAATCAAATGTCCATGGAGTAAAAGCAATGTCCCTTTGCTGCATGAAATATTGACAGGAATGTCCCTAGGGACAAGTCCAGCTTCCTGCCGCTCTCTGCCAGCAAAGGGCCTTGCAGACTACGTCTTCAGCTGTCTTCCAGGACAACCAGCTAATACAATTGGGAAGTCTTTAGGGAGATGGCATCTTGATGCCTGACTGATGAGCCCCACAGTGCAGTTAATTTCCCATGCTCTTAGTTTTCCACTTAACCACAACCTGGTGCATCAGATGCATCAGGAAACAAGGCCTCTTCTGTATCAATACTAATAATACCACCACTCTTATCACCAGTAGATCTCAAAGCACACTGCAAAGCACATTATCCCCATTTAACAGATGGAGAAAATGAGGTACAGTGACTTGTCCACAGTCACGCAGCAATCCAGTGGCACAAGTGGGAGAACCCAACTCTCCTGAGTCCCAGTCCAGTGTACAATCCTCTAGGTAACACCAGGTCCAGGACTCATGCTGCCATGGGGGGGTTGAGGGAAATGCCCAGTTCCCTTTTGAAAATAAAGCAGGAAATTCCCAGGTTAAGAATTTAGCCTTCAATCACCCCTAGGAACATCTGTTTGATCCATTTGGCCAATCCCTTAGACCCAAGATGGTACAGTGCATGCTGGGACCAGCAGGCTCTGCAGATTATCCCTTTGTTTGGAGAGGAGAGCAACTTCACCCTGTTCTATTTTAGGCAAAATTAGGTATGTGACACCCATGTTCCCAGCACATTGCAAAGCTTGGGTTCCCCGTGAAAGAGGGGCTTTCCCCACAGCTGAATGCAGCCACCTCTGGAACATGGCAGCCTCTGTTGTTCCAGCAACACACCACCAGCAAGGTTTAAAAGAGGGAGTGGTGAATGAGAGAAACCCTCCCCATGCTACAAATGATTGCAGTCACATTGATCTCTGCCCTTGAGGGCTGGGAGATTATGGGGTCAGATGAGGTTATCAGGCACAATGCATCACACGGGGGTCTTGGTCGTGGTTTTGCGGGGCGGGGGTGTAGGTGGGTCAGGTGATTGGGAAAGAGGGAGGCGCGACTGGTTTCATTCACTTAGCTCCAGCTGACGCAGGATCAAGCCTGTCCCATGTAAGCTCCCAACTTCCCAGCTCCCACCAAGCCGACAGCTGCACAGGGCCGGGGACACATCACGAGGGGGCGTTTTGAAATCCAAACAGTCCTCTCATGACTGGGTCGCTTGACTTCAAAGAACACGGCCTCCTCCCCGCTTAGCAGGGGCGTTGGGGAACTGGGAGCCAGCACTGTGCGAGTCTCAGCATATCGCAAAGCCCAGGCCAGGGCCAGCAGCACAACTGAGTAGAGCCTTGCAAGCCCCCGAACCTGCTGGGAACTGATCCCAAGTGTCAGCTTTGGGTGGGGGCTGAAATCAACCTGAGCAACCCTCTAGGACTTGGGTCGTCCCAGATCACCTCCTGCCCAGGGCCCCGGGGGACGGCTGGCGCCCAGCTCCTGCAGCTGCACTGCGACCTCTCCCTCTGCAGCCCACACAGTGCAGCTGGCAGGAGCTGGGCACGCAGCTGCCACACTGCGCTGAGCCCCTGCAGGCACGAGGCAGACAGAGACTGTTTGCGGGCACAGGGAACTGGCAGCGCTCCTCAGACAAAGCCCCAAGGACGAGGCAGTGGGAGTGGTGCTGCTGACGCAGGTCTGGGTCAGGTCTGAAAACAATGCCACCCTCTGGGGTCAGGTTCAGGGTATCGGAGCTCAGGTCACCCTCTAAAAGGGGGCCTGACCTAAGCAGACTGAGCACCAGGTAGGTCAACGCAAAGCACCAGGTACAAAGCAGGCAAAGGGCCTTTGCATTTGCAGGGCAGCTCTGCACACTACCAGCTCCAGCAGAGCCTTTGCAAGGCTTGGTCTTTCGCTGCAGCACCTTCACCCCAGGGCTCGGCCCAGCCCACCTCCATGCTCTATCATCCTGTGTGCAATTTCCAGACTAGTCATTAAGCATCCTGTCTCTTATGGAGTCTGAGCCGATACTGCCGCAGCCAACGGGCATCTTTCCATTGACTCAAATGAGTGGGGATCAGGCCCACAATGAGCGCGCTCTCTGGGTAGGTATGAGATGTCCAAACACCTTCTCTTTATGGGGAGCTCCCTCATTCAGATCAATCATAGAATATCAGGGTTGGAAGGGACCTCAGGAGGTCATCTAGTCCAACCTGCTGCTCAAAGCAGTACCAGATGGTCCCAACTTGACCCCTTGATGATCCTAAAAGGTCCCCAGAGCAGGAGCTCCTTCTGCTGAACTGTGTGTGTGTGTGGGGGGCCCGAAAGGGGGGGGACAGACGAGATGCTCCTGATATTGCTAAGGTAACAAACAAGAAGTGGGGAGGATACTCTTTCCACCTCCTTTCTCCATCACACAAACCCGGTTATTTCGAATAACCATTGCAGGTCACCTCTACACAGGACCCAGCACCCCCTCACTGGTGCTGAGCACACAGCTACTGCAGAAGTCAGTGCCACCAGCACTGTGAGCAGACAGCCCTGCGCCCTCTGACCTGACGTGGGGGCCCTCCCCAGAAACAGAGATAAAGATCACTGAACAGAGAGAGGATCTTTGTATCTCCAGATCCCATCTGTTCCTGCAGCTTATTCCCACCCCGAGGTCATAACTGCACCTAGGGCCTGATCCTGCATCTACCATGGTCACTGACACAGCTCTCATTGGTTTCAGTGGTACAGGATCAAGCTGTGAGGTACGTGATGACTGGTGCCCTGTCACTGCCACAGGTGAAAACTTTGGGCAAGTCATCAGGGCTTAATTCATGCCAGGGCTGAGCCTTGGCGTCTCTAGGCTTGGCAGTTCATAGCCCCAGCACCTCTAGGCCTGCTGCATCAGTTATGAACATAAAAAAAAAATTGCTTGAGCCCCGGCACCGCTATCATTACAAATTAAGCACTGCAAATCACTCACCTCCCTGTGCCTCAGTTTTCCCATCTATAAAATGGAGACAGATGACATTGCCCTCCATTGTAAAGCGCTTTGAGATCTACAGATGAAAAGCACTGTAGAGGGACTAGGTGGTGTTATTACCATCGTAATCTCCAAAGCCAATGGGGATGCCTGGAATGGAGGATACGAATGAGAAAATGGGTCAGATCCTGCCCCACTGAGTTCAGCAACAGTTGGCTGCTGGGACTGAGAGCAGAGTCAGGCCCCAAGCTCCAGTCCGAAATCTGAAGCGCCGTCATGCAGTGCAGAAGGATGATGCCCTCAAACAACACAATTGTTTTACTCACAAAATCATCTTTATTTGGTACAAAACCAGAAATAAATAAGTATGCCGAGAAACCAGTCTGATTATAACAAAGACTGACCACGAGGGAACTAACCTTTTAATATGTGGTTACCAACAAACCCCTCAGCCCTGGAACTCCCTTCCTAGCCCTCCCACATCAGCTCGGTGGCTTTTTAAACATCTGCCTCACCCAGCACTGCGCAGGGTGTGCTTGACCTTGGGATGGCTACAGGACCTGTGCAATGCTAGCAAATCTCTGCACCACTGGCAAAGCTGCAATGTGCATCTCAGCTCCCCAAGCAGTATGCACCTGAGCACTCAATGCGTGGACAGGGCACTGCATGGGGACTTAGGAGACCTGCGGTTCTGTCCCTGATATGGGCACTGACCTGCTGGTGACCTCTCTGGGCCTCTATTTCCTCTCCCACCCTTGAGCAATGGGGCTGTGATCAATGATGGGGTCTCTAGGTGCTACCCCAATACAAATGGAAAAGAACAGTAATGGCCTGGTGTCTCCAGTGTCTATCTCAGGAGAGCCACAGGCTTTGTGATTCCACCTGAGAGCCAAAAGCCAAGGAGACTAACAGCCGCTTGGCGGTTTCCCCTCCCAGGTTCTCAGTATCTCAGCTCTGATTGCCCTCAGGACCATGCTGGCAGCTCTGTTTGCTTAAAAGCCACATGTGATAGCAGGCCCAAGGACAGCACCATGTTGCAAGAGACTAATAGCACCTGATGTTTACACCCCTCACCCCTCCAGCACTGCAGAACACTGGATGAACCAGTGCCTCAAGTACATGCTCCTCTGCTGAGCTAGTAGGTGAAGCGATGGGTACAAAGTCCAGACGAGAGGTCAGCATTTGCAGGCCTCCAAACTGCATTGGCACCATCCCACGGGGTCAAGGCAATTTCACTCACCAAGGGATTGAGCCATAGGGCTGGGAGTAGGGTTGTCAAATTTTGGCTGGGCATATTGCTGGAGGTTTCATCACATGACACAATCTTTAAATTAAAGATTAATCTTTAATTCCTGGAGACTCCGGAACAATCCAGGAGGGTTGGCAACCCTAGCTGGGAGCCGAGGGAGGGGAGTTTTACAGGATCATGGGGAATCTCTTGCAGGGCACTGAGCTGATGGCAGGCAATGGGGCTTTGGGATCCCAGGGAGACACACGGGACAAAGGGAGACGCTCATGTCAGACTGAGCTGATGTCCCGTAAGGGAGATGGAATCAGGAACAGAAGGAGAAGGAGACAATGTCTGGTGGGGCTTGGGGCGTGGGATCAGCATCTTCCCCCTTCCTCTGCCCATTCCCAGCGCCCCCTGGCTGCCATTAGTAGGGGTAGGGTGAGACGGAAATGAGGATGAGGAAGACGCTCCGTGCCCGCTGCTCGTTGTGAGCCAGGGCCTGCACCTTCAGCCGATAGATGCCGGCAGCGTGGAGTGGGCGCAGTGTGGAGAGGACCCCCTGGCCTCTCTCATCCCGGAGGGCAAAGGGGCTGCCCGGGCCCTGTTCCAGCAGAGTGAAGACAGTGCGGTTCTGCAGGAGGCTCCCCTGGGAAGAGGCAGTGAGCTGGACAACGTCGTGGCCGGCCGGGATGCCAAAGGGCAGCGTGAGAAACTCGTACTGCAGGGTGAAGGGGCCTCCAGGGCTGCGGCGGAAGCACACTCTGCACGAGAACAGGCAGAGGACGTGGGTGAGAGTGGTGAGGAGCAGCAGCACGACCTGAGCCTCGGGCTAGTAGCCAGGACTCCTGGGTTCTAAGCCAGGACAGCCTTGGACAAGTCACTGAGCCAGTCTGTGCCCTCAGTTCCCCCCACCAGGGAAAGGGCAGGGGGAGGGTCAGACTTGGCAAGTCTCAGCACTTTACCTCTTCAAAGTGCTAAATATCATTAATGTACTGAAATGGGCATGTGCCAGTCCAGGCCCACTGTTGTTACACCCAGGACCTGACCACCCCCACAACCTGGCAGCAGAGCTGAGAAGAGCATTGGCAGATTGGTCATGCCAGGAGAAGAGGAATAGCTGCCCTGCTTGGGTACCCCCCGCAAAAGAACTTCTCCGCCCCTTCCCCGTCTTACCTTGGGCTGGAGCCTCTCCTGTAGCCTGTGGGGCAGGGCATATCCAGGCACTGGGAGCCTCCCCGCGTGTTAAAGCACACCTGGCTCGGGTTGCAGTGAATCCTCCCCTCTGCACATTCATCTATGTCTGCAGAGGAGAAAGGATGGGGGAATGGGGACAGACAGGTGCTCAACGGGGCCCAGGCTCTGCTGCTGGGGGACCCTGCTCATTGTATCACACCACTCCGTGCATTCAGGCGAGCAGCTGCGCCCTGGAGAGCGAAGAGCTTTCTCCATGAGCTCATTGCAATGAAGCTCCTCCATTTTACCTGCTGGGTGAGCTGCAGAGTCTGCTGGCAGCAGGCACCCGACCAGGGCACCTGCCCAGTTACTAACATGCCCCCAAAGCAGACTGTGCATGACCATACTGCACTCGGGTCCAGGAAGCAACAGAGCCACACAGGGGCACCACAGCAATTCCTAAGCAATGGCTTGGCAGAGGGGGCAGGAGGACCATGGCACTGTGGGCTAGTGGACTGAGGCCAGGCATAGGCACCAGGAGGTCCCAAGTTCTAAGTCTGGCTCTGCCACTGCCATGCAGTGTGTCCCTTGGGCAAGTCACATCACCTCTGTTTCCTGCTCCATGGATTGGTGGCAGTGATACTAAGCTGCGAGCTCCATTTGTGAGGTGTAGGAAATTAATGGGCCAGATCCGGCCCTGGCATAGCTACATTGACTTCCCTACAATGATGCCCCTTTGCTTGGGAGATGAAAAGTGCAGCACCAATGCAGGCACTGTGGGGAGCCTGGCAGCTGGGTGGGGATTTTGCTGGCGCAGCCAGAGACAGATGTGAAATCCAGGCTTTAGAAAGGGAGATTAAGGCTTACAGTATCGAAGTGGCAGGGACGGATGGACGGACACACGCTATGTAACAGACTCCTGAACAGCACGCACTGACCCCGGCAGGTTTTCCCATTGGGCAGCAGCCGGTAGCCAGCTGGACACAAGCACTGGTAGCTGCCCTCAGTGTTCCTGCACTCGTGTTGGCACAGGTTCCGCACCTGACATTCGTCAAGATCTGTGTAAAGAGAAGGGAGGGGAAAAGAGGAGAGATTCCAAGTCTGGCACACTTCAATGCACTTCTGTGTCCCACCCCCCCCCCACCCCGAGGGGCAACCCCACATGCAGCATGACACTGCCCCCATGCCTTCAATGCACAGCCACCGTGGTGCATGGTGCCACTGAAACAACCCTGCAAAGGCGTAAGGCCCCGGCAAACGCTCCCATTTATCCACCTTCCGGGGGGGATCTGGCCCAGGAAAACCCCACTCCAGCCCCATGGGGGACCAAAGGCTTCGGCCCCGGAGAGACCAATTGTATGGGGGAGCAGGTAGAGCCACAGAATGGCTGGCACAGTGGGGAGGAAGAGGGGAAGTAGGAGCGAGGATAGTGGGTTATAAGACGGGCTATTCCCTTTAGGGCCTGGGCACCCAGATCCTGCATGACCCTTCTGTCAGCCCACAACCTCTCTGCTGATGTCAGCATGCAGAGCGCCTGCTTGCACCAGTGGCTTTTCCAACACGGACACTTGTTCATCAGGAACTGGATTGATGGCCCCAACCCCTGCCCCCCCAGGCAGCCAGCAGGTGCCGCAAGCTTTCAGTTGCCCCCCAGCTAAGCTGGAGTTGGGCCTGTTCCGGCTGCATCGCTCCAAGGCTCCCCCTCTCTGGAGTGACAAGGGTCAGCAGCGCATGGCCTTACCAATGCAAAGTCCATTGCGCCTGGTGAATCCTGACGGGCACTGGGCCTGGCTGCCGGGGCTCAGGGCGTTACCAGACTGGCCGAAGGAGAACCAGGTGTAATAGCCTCCCCCGGGCGATCGGCCACTTGGTCTGAGCCACTGCAGACGGGTCCCTCTGTTGCTGACACGCGTCACATTCCCTCCTGCCTTCTCCGGCCCAGCACAAGACTTGCCATCCCCACGTAAGGCCTTCCCAGGTGGGCACAGGCATCTGTAAGTGCCCTGGAGGTTGCGGCACTGGAAAGCACATGGTGGAGGTACTCGCTGGCATTCGTTTATGTCTGATACAGAGAGAAAAGCCAGCGTGAGTACAAAAGCCCAGCTTTCTGGGGCAGAAGCCGTGCTGGCTAGTGGCTAGAGCAGGAAATAGGAACCCAGGATTCCTGGGCTCTGTTCCCTGGCTCTGGGAAGCAGAGTTGTTTCCTGGTTAGAGTGGGGGGAACTAGGAGTCAGGACGCCTGGGTTTCTATTCCTGGCTCTGCCACTAACATGCTGCGTGACCCTGAACAAGTCACTGCACCAGCTACAGCTTAGTATCCCTACCTATGAAGTGAAGATAACACTTCTTGATTCCCACCACCACAGAAGGCTTGTACGGGGTAATGAATGATCCTGAGGCGAAGGGCAGGGGACAAGGCCCAGCGCAAAGCATTCACACCCACCACCCCCTGCACCCAAACACCCGCCTCCTGCAGGGTTTGAAGCTTCACTGGCAGCTTCCCCCAGACCCATGCCCGGCGACTCTCCTTCCCCCCTGCTCTCACCAGGGGGCGCTCTCGCTGGGCAGCGGGAAAGCTGGCGGCTCCCTCTACAGGTGACGGCGTGAAGGGACTGGGCAGAGACAGAACTAGCTGCGTTACTCCAGCAGCCGCCTGCGGGGGGGGTCGAGACCCGTCTCCGGATTTGCCCAGCGTCACAGAGCAAGTCAGTATCGGAGTCTGGAATTGAACCCAGGAGTCCTGAGGTCCACCCCCTCTCTCCTGCTCGAACCAGCAGAAGTGCTGCCTCCCCTGCTTTTCTCATTGCATGGCAAAGGCTGGCAGGTCTTTGTTACCCAAGCAGGGTCGGCTGGTGCCCTGGGTCCTGTAACCACGGGGACACGTGCACCGGTACCCGCCGATGGTGTTCTCACAGATCTGGTTGTAGTGACAGGCGTGGGATCTCTCTGCACACTCGTCCGGATCTGTGGGAAGAACGAGAGGAGAGGTCTCCCGGCGAGCAAGTCCCCACGCAGCAGCTAAAGCAGAGGTGGGCAATATGGCCCGTGGGCCACATCCAGCCTGCGGGACCATCCTGCCCAGCCCCTGAGCTCCCAGCCAGGGAGGCTAGCCCCCGGCCCCTCCCCCGCAGCGACACCACCAGCGCTCTGGCCCGCCGTTCCTGCCAGGCAGTGCGGGCAGCGTGGCTGGCTCCGGCGGGGCTGCGGCTCCTGCTGCTCTGAGCAGCATGGTAAGGGGGTGAGGAGTGGGGGAGTTGGGTAAGGGGCAGGGGGTCCTGGAAGGCAGTCAGGGGACAGGGGGCGATTGGATGGGTCCGAGGTTCGGGGGGGGTGGTCAGGGGACGAGGAGCAGGGGAGGTTTGGATAGGCATGGGAGTCCTGGGGGGCCTGTCAGGGGGCAGGGGTGTGGATAGGGGTCAGGGCAGTCAGGGGACAGGGAACAGGGGGGTTGATAGGGGGTGGGGTCCTGGGAGACCTGTCAGGGGGCAGGGGTGTGGATAGGGGTCAGGGGGGCACTTGGGGGACAGGGAGCAGGAGGGGTTGGATAGGGGGTGGGGTCCAGGGGGGCGGTTAGGGGCGGGGGGTCCCAGGAGTGGGCAGTCAGGAGACAAGGAGCAGGGGGGTTGGATGGGTCTGGGGTTCTGAGGGGGGCAGTTAGGGGGTGGGAAGTGGGAGAGGGCGGGGGCCAGGCTGTTTGGAGAGGCACAGCCTTCCCTACCCGGCCCTCCATACAGTTTCGCAACCCCGATGTGGCCCTTGGGCCAAAAAGTTTGCCCACCCTTGAACTAAAGCTATGGCCCCTCCTCATGCATCATGGGCTGAGATACCAGGAGATCACTGACCCCTTGTCACTGCCTGGGACCTCTCTTAGTGTCCAGCCTCTTGATCTGCTTTGACCTGTACTGAGCACGGGGCCGATCGAGGGCTCCCTGGCTGGGCTCACTGAGACTAACTCCCCTCTCCGCTAAGGAGGCCCCCAGGTGGGGCAGGATGGGGGGAGCTGGCCCTGTAGAGAGGACTCATCCCTGGGCTGTTCATCCAGCCCCCGGCACAGGCTGGAATGCCCCGCTGGAGAGCCTTAGGGAAGGAGTGCGAGCCAGGCGACGTCCCTCCCCATGGGCCGGGCAGGAGAGCCCAGGGGCCGTTACCTTCACACCCCACTCCATCCACGGCCGGCCGGAAGCCAGCCCTGCAGCGCGTCAGACACCGATAGGCCCCCGCCAGGTTCGCACACTGCTGCTCCAGGCGGCAGGCGTGGGTGCCCTGCGCACACTTGTCCACGTCTGCAGAGAGAGCCGACCGTCAGTATAGCTGCCTCACCCCCTCGCCCACGGAGCCTGGCAGCAGGGGGGCTTCTGGGCCCAGGCCACCTCCAAGAGAAACCCTCTGCCCTCCTCTCTGCAGGGAGGCCTGCTGCTGGTCTCCTTCCTGTTGGGCAGCATCGGTGAAACTGCCAATGGCTGCTTAACAGCATCGCCGGACCTCCAGCCGCCGCGCCCTTCGACCTCTGGCCCAGCAGGGTGCACCGACATTCCCGTGCTGGGTGGGAGGGGGGTCTTTCCCCCTGAGATGTCCAGAGAAGAAGGATGGACTGGTCTATGGGGCAGCCCCCTGTTACGTTCCCCAAGGGAGCTCCCAGGGCCAGACCTGCACGTGTTCCTGTCCCCAGCCTCCTGATATTCCCACAGGCACCCACCACCCCTAGGGAAAGGGGCCTTTCTCGCTCTGGGGAGAAGGCAGAGGGGGCATCCCCTCCCTCGCCTCAGGGCTTCTGGAGGCTCTGGAGAGCCTTCCTGCAGCGAGGGCGCAGGGCGAATTGCTTGTGCTCACACCCAGAGGCTGTCCTGTCCTGGGCCTGCAGCTTCCCTGGGAGGTCAGGCCAATGTTGGGGGGGAAGGAAGCTGGAGGGTAGCTCCTTCCTTACCTCTGCACTCCCTGCCATCCGGCGCCAGGGCGTATCCGGCGGGACAGGTGCAGGAGAAGCTGCCCACGGAGTTGTGGCAGGCATGGGAACAAGGGCTCTTCGCAGCTGCACACTCGTTCCTATCTGGGATGCAGGGGAAAGGAGTTACCGTCCCTTCCCAGCAAGAGCACGTACTCTGCTGCCCCCACCTCAGCACCGAGCCAGGCGAAGCCACGACCGCCGGGGAAGAGGCACCTCAGCAGAGGTTACTGACCCGGAGGTCACCCCAGGGCAGCGGGGAAGCAGAAACCAGCCCCTGGGTAACTGCCTCTGGAGAGCTGCCATTGCTGGGGGGAGAGCACAGAGGCTGCACGCACAGACTGCAGCATGCGCTCCAACCTCACCTCCTGCCCCCATGCAGCACCTCTCCTCGCCCTGGCTGGGACGGCTCCCAGGTATGCACATCTGGTAATTGCCTCTGCCAGCCACAGGGTGCCAGAGCCTCCCCCAGCCAGTGCACACAGGGCCTCCAGCAGCTGGGGGAGGGGATGGCCGCACTGGAGCTGGAGGTCAACTGCAGCCGGTGCTGGGTAGACGTACAAGCGCCAGCTAGTCTGCTAAAAACAGCAACCCGGGCGCAGGCAGGGCCAGCCACTCCCAGTACGGCCCTGGGGCAGGACTGAACTGGGGTGGCCAGCCCAGGCTGCCACCTGCACCGACACTGCTGTTGTTAGCACGTTAGCTCAGTGAAAGGCAGCATGCCGACGTCTAGCCGCACTGGGAATTACAGGGCCGCGGCACCCCCGGGGACACCAGACACTGAGGACGCCCTGGCGTTGAGCAGAGATGGAGAACGGGCCCCAGCCTGAGGGAAGCACATGGCCTACCCCTCAGGAAAGGCACTTACCTATGCAGTACAGCTGCTGCGGGCCCAGTGCAAACCCCTGTGGGCACTGCTCTCCGTTCGCCTCTGTGACAAAGACAAGAAGGTAAGAGAGCCCCGTCAGCACCGCAGTGAGGCAGGGCTCATGGGGAGCATGGGGGGCAGGAGCCCGCGGCACAGCGTCACCCAGCTCCCAGGCATGCCAACGGGGAACGGCCTCCCTCTCTCATCCTGGGGAGCAAGGCAGGCTGGGAGAAGCTTGTCCTGCCACCGTCCGGCCTGTGGACTCTGACTCCAGGGCTGTCAGCGGGCAACACTCACCCGGAGAAGACGGCTGCTCTCCTGTTACCTGCGTGGAGGGAGGAGCTGAGCTGGAAGAGGAGCTCCTCAGAGGCCGGGTTGAAGGAGGATTTGACGGCCCTGGCCTGGACGTGCTGCACCAGGGAGGGCTGCTGACCCAGGGCAGCATTGTACTCTATGCTGTGGTTGCAGCGTATCTGAACCGGGAGCCCGTCCTGCAAGTAGCTCTGCACAGACTCCACATGCAGCTGCCCAGCCCCTGTCTGCACGTAGCGCTCGCTGAAATCCTGGGGGGGGAAGAGGGAGATGGGACACTCAGGGACCGGGGCTCAGCGGGACTCCCGGGGACGAGGGACCATGGCAGCGGGGATCTCCCGTTGTGCCATTGGCTGTCACTGTGAACAGGAACAGGCGCTGCCAAGGTGCTGGCGGGGGCAGCTGGGCAGAGAAGACGGCGAGGGCGGTGTCCTGGAGCTCCTACTGACCTGGAAAAGCACAGCAGCTTCAGCGATGCTCTCCGGCACAAACCCGTTGACCACAACGTCGAAGAGAAGAGCCCCGCCTGCGTCCAGGCCTCGGGCGACATGCGTGATCCGGAGAAGCTCCCCTGCAGTGACAAGGAGAGGCAAGCAGGGGGTCAGCAACTCCGTACCCGTTAACGATCCCGCCCACGATGATTTCAGTCAGCCCTGGGGCTGAGCCAGGCTGCAAAGGGCCCAGATCTGGGCTATGGATGGGGCCAGCAGCAAATTTCAAGATCTCGAAGCCAACTTTTAAACCTGGGTGTATTTGCATCTGCAGGCTGGTCTCTGACCCCAGCAAGGCGCTGTGCAGACACAAGGCTCCCTGCAGAGCACTGTAGGCCACCCCAGCAAAACACCACACCCCACCACTGGCTCTTAGGAAGGGCTCGGTAAGGCTGGCACTGAAATGAGCTGCCCTGCCTGGCTGGGAGCCCTGCAAACAGCTCTTCATTCCATTCCCTCCAGATCCCTAGACACCAAACACCCCGTTTCCCTTGGGGTTCCAGTGAACCCGGAGCCCCCATCTGCAATTCAGGCCAAGGGGTCAGTTTTCACTAGTGTGGGGTTGAAGCCACAAAGTTCACAGGGTTTTGTGCTAAAGTTGGTCCCCTAAAGCAGAGGTGGGTCACTCAGGCTAGGACATAGCCCAGGTCCAAAGGCTCACGAGCCATCCCAGACTCCTCAGGCACCACGGTGGAGATGGCTAGCACAGAACAAAACCAGAACCAGGTGGCACCCCTTGGGGGCTTGGGTTTTGCTGTGAATGTTTTGCACAACCTCAGCATGCAGTGGTCACCAGCCTGTCTCCAGGAACTCCCTGAAAAGCAACCTAAAGGATAGGACTCGGGATCCCTGGATTCAATGCCCAGTTTTGCCACTGGCCTGCTGGGTGACCTTGGCAAGCTACTGCCCCTCTGTGCCTCAGTTTCCCCAGCTGTAAAATGGGGATAATGATACTGCCTGCCTTTGAGATCTACTGATGCCAAGCCCTGTGTAAGAGGCAGGTATTTATTATTATTATCTGACCCCTTCGGGTGAGAAATGAGCAGTGCAGGGTTTTCTTCCCCAATCCACCCTCCTTATGAGCTATGGGTAATACCTAGCTCTCTGGGTGGCTGAAGGAACGTTTCTGCTGACCGAGACAGGCCACGGATGTCACCCTGATCATTGTCCCAGGCCGTCTGTTCCCACTGATGCCACGTCCCCACCCAGCCCTAAGGGAACCTCCCTAACAACAAGGCTCCCCCACGGACTCCTGCACCATGATCTCTGCCGTCCTCCCTTGGCTTTCAGCAGGACACACACGCCTGCCTCCTCACCTGTGGCAAACTCCACCTGTGACTCCTGCCTGAAGACACCACTGGTCAGCGAGAAGCCGTTCCTGGTGCTGCCACTCTGACGTGCAAAGGACCAGTAGATTGGAGCAATGATGGTGACCAGGACTCTCATCAGCAGCCCTGGGAGGTTCGGGGAAGGGCACAAGGGTCAGTCCCATCTCAGTCAGGGCTCTCCTGAGGAGTAGCTGTGTGCTCTGGGGAAAGGTGCTCCGGAATCCCAGCCAGCTCCCCGCCCAGTGCATCAGTCACCCTGGTCTTAGCAATTAAATTGTGGTCAAAGGTCCTTATTGGTACAGCAGAATCAGGATCATGATCCTGCTCCAGCATAGCACTCCCAGCACCAAAGAGTCTGGAGCCATTCATCCCAAGGAGGTACTAACCCTGTTCTGCTCACATGGGAGACTCCCGTCTGTATCTGGGTGAGCACTCAGGAGTTCCTGCCTGCTAGCCCTGTGCTCCAGGGGACAGGAGTATGGCCTGGCTCTCAGAGGTGCTAAGCACCTACAGCTCCCACTAGCCACCGAAGAGGGCACTCAGACCTTCTCATACCAAGGCAAGAGGCCTCTCGGTGATGGGTCAGGCTCCCCCATAACTCAGCCTCCAGATCCCTTCCATGAAAACCCTGTTAGGAGCAGCTCCCTCTCCAACAGCACCCGAGAAACCAACCAAGGGAGTCGCAAGCTTAGATCCCAAGGCCAGAAGGGACCATTGTGATCATCTAATCTGACCTAGACCCGAGAAAGCCCCAAAATAGCTCCTAGAGGAGATCTTTTAGAGAACTATCCCGTCCTGATTTAAAAATGGGCAGTGATGGAGAATCCACCACGAGCCTTGGGAAATTGTTCCAATGGTTAATTACTCTCACTGTTCACAATTTACACCTTATTTCCAGCCTGAATTTGTCTAGCTTCAACTTCCAGCCATTGGCTTGTGTGATACTTTCCTCTGCTAGATTGAGAAGCCCACTATTAAATATTTGTTCCCCATGTAGGTACTTACAGACTGTCATCAAGTCACTCCCCTGGACACTCTCTTTGGTAAGCTAAATAGATTGAGCTCCTGGAGTCTATCACTAGAACGCAGGTTTTCTAATCCTTTAATCATTCTCATGGCTCTTCTCTGACCCTTCTCCAACTGATCAACATCCTGCTTGACTTGTGGGCCCCAGAACCGGAAGCACGATTGCAGCGGTGGGCGCACCAGTGCCCAATGCAGAGGGAAAGCACAGAAAGCTGCGGTGCCTGCTGCATTTGGAGTGCAGCAGGCAGGAAGATCGGACCAGCTCAATTCAAGCAAACCCACCTCGTGCCTCATCCTCCAGACTCCTTCCTCAGCTCCCAACAGCGTTCCCCAGTCTGTACCGCATCCACTCAGCCCTGCGCTGAACGAGGCCCAAAACGAGCTTTGGCTGCCAAGTGCCAGAGGGGCATTGAAGAACCACACCCTGATAGGTGCCTGGCAGGCACAGTCGCGGTTAGGTTAGCATACCGCGGGGCGCTGCAGGTACTGCATTGTCCCAGGCTGGGGCGGGGGGAGGGCAGACAGGACTTAGGTATGTGAATATAAAGGGGGATAGACTGGTCCTGTGGTTCTCCCGGGTCTCCAGCTCCCAGACTAGATGCAGCTTGTACTACTAGAGGGTCTCCCTAAATCCTGGGATGGGTTACCTAGCCAGGGAACAGACAATGGGTTACATACGTGTACGAGTGGGAACAGCAGCATTTATCCATTACATCTCACTAGAGCTGGTAAAAAAATACCGCACGGCTAAGTCGCTCCATGCCACTCCACTACAGGCAAGCGTACTGTGTAGTGGGTATTTCACCCAGATTTACATCCGGCTTCTTGCCATGTAGTAGGTGTAACGGACACAAGATGTATCCCCGGGGCGTCACGCACCAACAGCTGGTGGGATATTCCTGATGCTGCTCCGTATGGTGGCCATGCCAGAGCGGGGATCCTCCATCACGCTGGCATTCAGAGAGGCAATGCCAAATTCTTGGTCATTAATGATGCCGATCAGACTTCCCTGGACTCTGAGGGGCTCTCCTGAGGGAAGGGGAACAGGGTGGAATGAGTGGGGGAGACCCACACTTAGCACAGCAAGACCCAAGCTGGTGGGCAGAGGGCCCACTTGGCCAGCGAGCCATTAATCCCCATCTCCCCTCCTGCACCGCTTCATTTCCGGTGCCCAGCTACCATGGGCAGCCTGAGCCTGGCCTGCAGGAGCCCTCTGCCCTTTGCTTCAATACACTGCTGCACCAGCTGCCAGGCACAGGTCAGGCCAGCGTTGATTTGTCACGGTTGGAGCAAAGGGAGTCATCTCCTAGGGCAGCTGGGGTTCACAGCTCCATAGGACTAATCTGGATGATCTCTATACAAGCCACATCCTTGCACCTGCCCACAGACTAATACACATGCACAGCCACACGCATAGTCTCACACGGTCCCATTCAGGCTGCTCTCTGTGCTGCACACAACCATCTCTGGCCTGGGTTTCTCTCTGCAGTGTGTTTCATTTGCTCTTCCTGTAAAGCATCTGGGCAGTGCCACGGCACCCCATTACTGCTAATCAGACGGATGCACAGGGCACTGCCACATACTTCCTCTGCCTAATCGCATGACTGTCTCGTCTGGCTCTTCAATCTGTTCACCGAGAAAAAGCTGACGTCATCAGGCCTGGGCATTTAGCAGGTCTCCTGAGACAAAAGAATCAAATCACTGAGGATTGATCCAGTAAAACTCAAATGGGGAAGACCAGCCTGCTGTGGGGTATGCCTTCATTGCGGCTTCGTGGCTCAGGGGCTTAAATGCAGCTTCAAGATTCCCCCAGCTCCACCCCAGAGCTATTCGCTTGCAAAGGAGAAGAGTACAGGGAGAGGCAGCAGGATATCAAATAAAGAGAGGCATAGAGGTCCGTTGCCCCACCTCTCAGTGCCATTCCACAGTACAGGACAAGGGAGGGAAGAACCAATGAAATTAAAAGGCAACATGGTTTAAAACAAATAACTAGGGAAGTACATCTTGACACAGCACATCGTTAACCTGTGCAACTCAGTGCTGCAGGATGCTACAGAGGGAGCATATTAGATATTTATAGGAATAAGCATAATGCCTGCATTACACCAGACAGGGTATCCAGGCTAAGGGCTGGTGCAGCAGCTCAACTGTGAGTCCTAATGCTTCACCTGTCAGCAGGTGGAACCAGGAACTTCCTCCTCATCTCAGCTGATTTATTGTGTTTGCAAAGGAGGAGGGGTGGAATATTCCTTCCGTCTTATGCATTCAGGATTGGCCACTGATGGAGACAAGAGACCAGCCTCGATGGCCCATTGCCCCAGTCTGGGAAACGGTGAATCCACTTGATAGACAAAGGCCCCTGCTATTAGCATCCGTGTTCTCGTGGGAGCGCTCAGTGGGGCACAGGGCCCTCCATACACATCTGCAAACACCACTTGGATGCTACACACGCATTACAGCTCCCTGCTGACTGAAATCCTGCTGTAAAACCCCCAGACAGACCAAGAGAAACCAGGTCGGGGAGTTCCCAGCTTTGCAGGGATCCTCCCTTCCCACTGGCCAATGTCCCTCAGGCCGGAGCCTGCCCCCAGCATGCACAGGGGGAGAGGCACCTCTCAGAGCTGTGCTTCGTACCAGGGCACTGATGGGGCGAGCATACCTCCACCGCCACATCCTCCCCTACACAGGCCTTGCCGCTGGATTGAGGGGGCAAGTGGACACAGGAGTAGGTGTGCTGGCCACAGCCCCCTCCACAGGGCAGACAGCATCTGGACCAACTGCCCCAGCTTGCCCAGTGCCCATCCATTAGGGCGGGCGGGGGAAATAGAACTTACAACCAATATGGTTCTATTTGCTTAACCCCCGCAGCAATGCTGCCCTCCCAGAGACCGTCCTCCCCTGCGGTGTGCAGAGAGGGTAGAGGGCACTAATGGGATCCTCTGTTTCATGCAGGATCTCCAGCACATGGGGCACGTACCTCGCATCGTCAGGAAGGCCTGGACGACCGAGGATCCCATCAGATTGCGTGCAACACACTCGTACAGCCCCACGTCTCTCTCCTCAATGGCGCTGATAAGCAGCGTGGAGTTGGCTAGGATCTGGACTCGGTGGTTCTCCTGGAGAGGTTTCTCTTCCCGGGTCCACTCCACTGTGGGGGCTGGCTCTGCAGTAGCCTGGCAGTGCAGCATTGCCCTCTCCCCAGCACTCACAGCCACGTCTTGAGGTTTCACACTAAACACAGGGGCACCTAGAACACAGGGGGGAAACCACCTGGTCAGTGCAGCACCCGACACCCGGCTGAGTCCGTGTGTGCTCAGTGGAGCCGAGACCAGTATAGGCGTTCTGACATCCAGCTCTGAATTGCCCCAGAGTTCAGAGGGGGTGGGATAGCTCCACCCATACTTATTTTGAGGGGCTTCTGGTCAGTCACTTGCGTATCTCTCTCAGATGTAACCCAGACTCTTCCAAGAGAGATGTTCACACACAGTCACGTTGGATTTCTGAGGCCCCGAGGCATTTTATGAGGCTGATCCTCTCCGTCAGTGGGGTTACTAGACACCTCTGTCATTTTTTCTTCTTGATCTCAGTCCTCTGCCCACATCCTGAGGACAGTAACAGAGTCAGAGAGTCTAAGGCCAGAAGGGACACCGGATCATCTTGTCTGACCTCCTGTATATCCCCGGCCCCCACACCAGCAAGCGCCTGTGCACTTAACCCAATTGGGCCAAAGCATGTCAGGCCTCAGCAGACTATGACACTGTGTGCCAGAGGGAGAGAACTGGAGGGACCGAGGTGCACCAGTGCCCAAGGCCTGGGGCAATGGCAGGGACCTGATCAAGCAGGATACACCCAGTTCGGCCATTTCCCCTGCAAACCAACCCCCAACCCTCAACCCCCGCCCCGCAGGCATGAGGACGACACCGTCCGTGAGACTAAACTACCGAGGCTGCCAATGTGGACGGACACTCACTCCGCAGGGCGAGGGTGACCACCTTCTCCACCATGCCCACCTCGTTCTCCGCCACGCACTTGTAACGCCCTGCATCGTCGCTCTGGGAGGAGGGAAAGCAGGTGCATCACCCACCTTGTCCAAGGCAGGGCTGCACTGACGACTTCCCTGGAGTCCAAGGGGCACAGCTAATTAGCATAACATCGGGCAGACTGAAGCCCCTTCATCTTTAAGACAAACTGGTGGCGAACACGCAATGCCCCATCGGGCCTCTGCAGAGGACTGCAGAGCCGGAGCTAGGGCCTCTCCAGGTTCCCCTTGAGTGACAGACGCCGGAGATCAATATGGGCCTTATCTGCCGGCTGGCCCCTCCTCACAGAGAATGCTTCTATTTGGAGATAGGGTAGAGAGGAAAGAATTTCTTTAGACCCTGTCATGACCCCCCCGCAACAAAAGGAGAGGCTGGCCCAATGAAGGAACCCGTGCACTAGTTCCACAGAGGGAGAAGTTACCTCCCGAGTATACCTCCGCTGGGTGAACGGGTCCAGAGATCCCAGCCCCTGTGTGGGTGACCCTGCTTGTTCCCAGACAGCGTCTCCTCTGCTATGCAGAGTGCTCCAAGATTTCGCTAGCCCCTGCTCCAATCTAATCCAGCCCTGAGACTCAAAGAAGGGAAGGAAAAATCTGGCAGCACAAACGAATAGAAAGAAAAGGGAAGAAACCCAAGCCCCTTCTCATGCACCCCTGCAGCCCTCAGCCCCCTGTCTACAGGGAGCCAGTGCTGGGACTGGACTCACCACCGTCCCATAGATGGCCAACGAGCCATTCCGCAGCTGGCGTAGGTGGGGGCTGCCCAGCAGCGGGAGCCCGTTTTTATTCCAGTGGATAACTGGGGCAGGGTCGCTGTGGGCTTCGCAGTTCAGGAGGGCGTTGCCCCCGAGGGGCTCCACCTGGTAGGCACTGACTTTGCCACGTAGGACCGGAGCCTCTGGGGAAGGAGAATGAGTTAGAGACAAAAATCTTTCTTGGTCTGGGCTATGCGCTCCCGGAACAGGGTCTGCTGACCACAGAGGTGCTATTCCAGACCGAGACCAGACCCCCTCCTCTCAGCACTCCATGAGCGAGCCGCCCCCACCTGCCAAGGTACCTTTCACATAGACGAATGCAATGGCCTTGACGCTGCCCACGCCGTTCTCGGCCACACAGGTGTAGGTGCCACTGTCCTCTTTGGTGACGGCCTCCCTCTGCAGGGTGCTCTGCCCGCTCTGCTCCCAGATGCCCGCTGCCAAGGGAGGCCACACGGGATGGTTTGGCAGGCAGACAGTGGATACAGCTCCCCAGTGCATGGTACCATGGAGCAAGCAGGTGCCTGCCAACTCAGCCATGCCACCAGCATGCTGGAGCCCTTGGGGCCCAAGAGTTAGGGTGAATGGGGAAGGTGAATGGGGAAGGGGCTGGAAGGCCCCCAGCCCACACCCTGGAGTCCAGCTCTCCCTTCTGTTCCTGGGGGAAAGTGAGCGACACAGACCAGGACTGATCCCCTCACTTCCCAGAAGGAACGGCAAGACCTGGACAAAATGGTCACCCTTTCCTCTTCTTCTGAGGGCAGCCCCACCCTGGATGATGAAAATAGCAGCACGTCCCCCTCCACCGCCTCTAGCTGAGTGAGCTCACAGTGCAAGTCTTGCAAACTGCCCCCCCTGTGAAGTGGGTTTTCTTAGCCCCATGTTACAGGTGGGGAGACCGAGGCACAGAGAAGTCATGTGACTCAGACAGAGTCAGTGTCACCACCTGGACCAAAACCCAGGAGCCCGACTCCCTGCTCTAACCACTTGACTGCTCTCCCTCCTGCACACAGCCCTGCACAATAACCTACAGCTAGGTCTGCACCCTGCTACCAGGATCTCTGGGGCCTTTTCTAAGAGACACCAGTGTAGCCCCCAGGTCCCTCTCCTTTCGTTCACCTGCTCTCTTACCCCTCCCACCACAGGGGGTCTCACGCCTTCTTTCTCTGCCTCCCCCAATCTAATCCCCCCTCATTCCATGCCAGCCCCCACCGCTCCTGTGGCAGAGTTTGCCCAGCTTACCTCTGACTGGTTTGTTGTTAACCGTCCAGGTGAGGTAGGGCATCGGGTTCCCCTTCGCCACACAGCCAAGTATCAGCCTCTCGCCCCTGTTCAGCATCTGGTCCCTTGGCTGCTCTGTGAAGGCGGGAGGGACGTGGACGGAGAGCTGGAGCTGCAGTGTGGCTTTCCCAGCAGAGTTTTCTGCAGTGCAGGTGTAGGTCCCGGCATCCCCACCCTGCAAAGGGGGAAGGTTTGAGTAAGTCAGTGGGACACCCCTTGGGCAAGACACTGCACCCCACAAATGAACCAAGCCCAAAAGATTCTGAGTGCTTTTCCATTCCAGCCAACGGTCTGATCCTCCACTCTGAGCTGGGTCCTTTGTACTCCTCAGGATCCCGAGAGCACTGTGCCGGCTGAGATTTCCCTGGGGGTACGTGTGCACGTCAGGGGTCCAGCCAGTTCCCACTCTCCCTGCCTCGGAGTGGGGACCATACCAGGGAGAGGGCAGAGCTCTGCTAGGCTCATCCTCGAGTGGTGTTTGTGCACAGATTGATTCAGTGCTTGGTTTTAAAAGTCAATTTTTCTCTTGGCAGGACCTGTGTGATCAACGTCCCCCCAGACACACATGCAGACACAGGCAGCTCCACCTGGTGCCAAAGGGGACGGGGCAGAAAGCTTAGAAGCCATTGACTGCAGGTCCTGAAATCAGCCAATGGGAGTCACTATTAAGGGGAACCAGGCTCTCCCCTTCCTCCCCTGCAGCCCTCCAAGCTCCTGAGAGTACAAGAGGCACTGGACATGTAGTCAGTCAGCCCAGGGTGACACTGCAAGGCCACTTCTTCCCAAGATCCCTTTACTATCACGAGCCTGCAGACCTAGGAGAAATAAATGGGATGTGCCCCAGATAAACCAGAAAACACACTGCCCCCTTGGATTGCTTACCTGGGAGTCCTTCACCATCAGCTCCCCAGACGGCAGCAAGGTGAATTTTCCCTCCGTCCCTGGCAGCGGGACCCCATCTTTGGACCAGGTGAGTCTGGGCTCAGGGACTCCCCGAGCTGCACAGGGCAGGAGAACTTGCAAGCCCTCCAGGATGGACAGCTCCAGCCGGCTGGCCTCAATGACTGGGGGCACTGGAAAAAAAACAGAGAATGGGAGACAAAGGATCCCTCATCTGATTTCAGCGGACAGAGTTCCCCTTCCCACAGCTACCTCCCAGTGAATGCCAGGCGTGATCCAGCTTTGAATGAATAACCGAGTTTGCAGAAGTGCCCTGCAGTGAGATGCCAGCCCAGCCCCTGGTAAATGAACTCCACCCCACCCCAGCCTAGCCGCTCTGCATGGTGCTCCTCTGTTACCCTCTGCCCCTGCGTGCTGCCAAAACCCTCCCGCCTCCCCCTGCTCTTCCTCATGGTGCACAGAGATGAATGCAACACAAGAGTGGAGGGGGGGCAAGCCAGAACATCGGATCCAAACACCAGCTGGCTTTGCACCCCAGATCCAGGCTCTACGTTTCCAGCAGGCCCCTGTGCTACCTCAGACCCAGACATGAACACCCTGGGTGCTTGGGGGAAATTTGGATCCAGCTCCCAAATGCTGCAGCTCAGCCCATCTCTAGTAACAGCGAGTGGTGACACTTGGCTCCCAGGCGCTGGTTTGGAGACAGCACAATCCAGCCACCCTGCCCTCTTCTCCAAGCACTGTAAAGCTAGAAGGTGTTCCTTGTCCAACACCTGTAGGGGACCAGAATGGTGACCAAGCTCTGCTGCCCACCCCTGCATCCTACATCAAGCTGGGAAATACACTGGGTCCTGGGCCCCCTATGGAAGGTTTAGTAACAGATACTTGCCACCTCCCCAGGTCAGGCAGGACATTCCAGCCAGGCCCAGGAGAACAGGAGAGCACATGCTGCGGGATAACGCACAGCCCCCTGGGTTTCACATGTGGCTCTGGGTTTGCTCTGAGGCGTGGGTCCCCATTCATGCTCCTACCTTGCACAATCAGTCTGGTTTTCCCCAGCGCTGTGCCCGAGGGGTTCTGAGCCACACACAGGTAAACCCCCGCATCCTCCTCAGAGGCCCGGGACAGATGCAGATGCCCACTGGGGAGCACCTTGAAACCAGCTCCTGCCACCAGGAAACAAAGATCAGAGAGAAAAGGGATGTGACAGAAATGAAGAGCAAGAGCAGGAAGGCCAGCCAGGGGTCAAACCACCCTGGCCCAAGTACATTAGTGACTGACTGACAGACTATACACAGGGACCGCTTCCTCCACGCATCACATGCAGCCTCCTCCAAGGGAGCACACAGCCACTTAGCTTAGGAAGTGAAGAACCCATCGGACCCTCCGCATCGGCAGGTGGAGGCAGAGCCTCATGACTCTTGGTGGTTTTTAGCAAGGATACCCAGGTTAATGTCTCCTTACATGTGCCAAGGGGTATTTTAGGATCACCAGCTGTCCTGATTTCCCACTGAACTGATTCACGGTGCCCCCTGCTGCCCTCTGATACCGTGCTGGGATGCACTGGGCTACCAAGCAGAGTGCCTCCCGGCACTGCAGCCAGAAGAGCTTCCATGAGAACTGGGGATCTAGGGCAGGAGGGGATGGGAGATTTGGAAGGTCCTCAGATAGTTTGTCGCCCAAGCCACTGCCACTCCCAGCAGCGCCCGGGATGCTAAGTTCCAGTAACATCACCAACCCCTCCCAGGGACTGTGCTGTGGTGAAGGCATGGACCGGCTGCTGCAGTGAGCAGCCGGACAGTTATGAGCTCGGCTGGTTTAGCTGCACCCCAGCTCACCTGCTGGGATACTGATCCCTTCCTTCTGCCATGTGACCACCGGGCGGGGGATCCCAGACGCCTCGCAGGGCAAGACCACACCAGCATTGACCCTCACCTGCACCATGCTGGGCAGGGGCTTCACCACCGGGGATTCTGCAATGAAGACGGAGAATGGTGCCTGAGCTGGCTCCTTCAGAGTGTACAACCTGGCTGCTTTCCCAGCCTCCTGGGCTCTATGGTCAGTCATAACCTGGAGAGGTCCAAGAAGCCAGGCTACTCCCTAATGCTCCTTCACGGTCCCAGCAGATGGAGTGCTCTCTCGCAGGCCTCTCCCCTTCCCACCCTCCCTCTCTGGGGCTGGGACTCGCCTCCTTCCCCCCAGCCTGTAGTGGCCTTGGCAGCTCCGGGTACCTTGCACTGTCAGTAGGAGATGCTTGTGTGCCACGCCAGCGGCGTTCCTCGCCATGCAAGTGTAGCGCCCGGCATGAATCGGCAGAGCACGGCTGATCTCCAAAGCACCTGAGAACACAGGAGCAGTAAGTAATGGAGGGGGGAGGTGAATAGTGCCCCCTCTTGGGGGGTGAGCGTGCTGCCCTGCCCCCACTGACACACCCATGTACGGGATGGTGCTGCCGATACCTGTCGGCAAGACGCGGTAGCTACTGCCTCGGTTTCCCAGCTGGGCTCCATCCTTGCTCCAGGACACAGCTGGTGCCGGCACCCCAGAGGCATAGCAGGTCAGAACTGCTGGGGACATCCTTGTGGCGGTGAAGTCCGTGTGATCGTCGGCAATCGTGGGAGGGACTGCAAATGGGGAGAGTCAAGGTGAGCGGGGCTGTGCAGCGAAGAGCAGGAGCCAGACTCTCCCCTCTGGGCATGGATGCAAGGCTCTGGGAAGCATGAGTGACAGCCATCATCTTGGCCGACACACCAGGGATTGAACTAGGGACCTCCAGAGCTAAACGCATGAGCTGCTGCAGCTTGAGCTGCAGAACCAAGGCGCGCACACACACATGCATGCGTGTACCCCCCACCCCAGTGGATTCTGCAGGCTCACCCAGGCTGCTCGCCCAGAGAGCACGGCTCTGTGTTCGCTGTCACTGGGGCTCCAGCCCGGACGCCAGTGCCGGGAAAGCATTGGCCGGAGCTCAGTCAGCGATTTGCGTGCCGGGAAATGGAAAGAGCTCAGAAAGCCCGTCCCAAGGTGAGACCACTGCATGCCCGAGAGCCGCTCACCATGCACAGCAACAGCAAGGAGCCTGCGAGCCTCTCCGGAGGGGTTCGTTACAATGCACTCAAACTGCGCCGTGTCCTGGAGGCTGGGGCTGGCAAGCAGCAGGGAGCCAGAGGACAGTAACCTGGGACACAGAGTGCCTGGGTGAGGGGGAGTCACAAACGTAGGACCAGATCCTGCCCCACTAAGGTTAGCAGTGGCCCCCAGGACAAAGAGGGTCCGGGCCAGCTGTGTACAGGGCGGAGCTAGGGTACAATGGCAGAAGCAGCATACAGGCGAACCAAATGGCAGCAGAACCACCCACTGGACCTGACTCGCGCTACAAAAGGCAGCTGCACATTTCCCCGAGCATCCCACCCCGCAGGCAGCGTGCATGGCAGGACGGCGCCGGTACCTGTATCGGCTCTGTGGAAGGTCCACGTTCAGGAGGTGCCCGTTTTTCTTCCAGGTCACTTGGGGTTTGGGGAGGCCAGTAGCTTCGCAAGCAAGCAAGGCCGGGCTGTGGGCCGTCAGGGTGAGGTTGGAGGGCCCCGGAGCAATGGCAGGAAGGACTGCGAGGAGCAGAGATAGACACAATCGGTTCAGGAGCGGATTCCAACCAGCTCGAGGCATTGCTGGAGGGAGGCGGCATTAATGAGGGGGAAGCGCAGTGGCTTGGGCCAGTCCAGCAGGAGGCAGAGGGACCTCTTGGAACAAAGAAGAGGGGAAGCCGGCATGTATAGGAAAAAGGAGATGGTGGTATCCAGAGCAGAGGCTGTCCTAGATCCATGCAGCATGGCTGGATGTGAACCCTGCACGCCAGGCTCCTAGGGGCCTGCCTCATTCCCAGGTCAGTCCCTTCCCGCCTCACGCTCCCCTTACCTAAGACTCGGAGGTCCAGGCCTCGTCGGTCAGACCCAGCAGGGCTAGATGCCACGCAGAGGTAATGTCCCATGTCCTGGACCTGAACTGGGTCTATTCTCAGGGAGCCATCTGACAGGAGCTCCAACCTGAGGGGAGGGAAGGTGAGTCCATCAGGCCACCGGCCAGTTTGGTTTAATGCCTCATTGATGGAAAGCAGCAGACAAATAGGAAAACAGCCACTTAGAGAGAGGAGGACACTTGCCAGCAGACCAGAGCCATTGTATGGCAGGCCCAGGGGTGGCCATCACCAGCACAGAGGAGTGGTCCAAGCACAGGGCTAGATGTCAGAGCACCCGGGCTCTGTTCACAACTTGGCTCCTGACCGGCCATGGGACCTTGGGCAAGTCACCTCATCTCCCCTTGCCGCAGTTCCCCCAGCCTAGAGTGGGGGTAATAAACACAGCAGCCCAGTTACAAACCTGAGCCACTGGCTGTGCTGAGGCACCACTGAGAAAACAGACGGGAAGCAGCTGCTTTCCCACCGCCAGTTTCAAACTGATGGGAGAGCACGGCTGCGCAACGGCCCTGGGCCTGCCACCAGCACAGTGGGCTCACGTACCTGGGGTTCCCAGCAGGCAGCAGGAGCAGGCCATCCTTCCTCCACGTGAGCTGGGGCGTGGGCCGCCCCTCCGACTCGCACGGCAGCAGAGCGGACTCGTTCACAGTGGTGCTCACAGCCAAGGGGCCCAGCTTTATCACAGGGGCAGCTGCAACAAAAAAATCACGGGGGGCGTGAGGCATTGGTAAATAACAGTAAGAGAAACTGTGGAGTTTGTGCTTAGCTGCTCTGCCCTTGAGTCCCCTCTGTCCAGGGGCAGTGCAGAGTCCCCTTCTGCTCTTGTAAGCCTAGTGCTGCAGCAGGGTAGGAAGAAGTTTTGAGGGGTTCCAATGTTTTGGGGATGGGGGGGGTCTGAAACCCCTCCCTCTTTCACTCACTCCCACATACGCCTGGCTTGAGATGAGTAATTAAACCCAGGGGAGGCCTCATTTCTTGGAAGACAGGATTAGAGAGGCGCAGAGATGAGCAGGCTGAAACGAGAACGTTGGTGCTAACAAAGATAAGGAAATGGGCCAGCGAGTGGAGAGCCTTGCTCTCTGAGCTGGCCAAGGCCAGGGAAGGGAACATCCGGGGAACCACTGGCCAAGAACAAGATAACAACAATGGACAGGGTAAATCGGGAATGGAAAGATGAGGTAACGAGCAGGTCGAAGGCGGACAGCCCGTGGACAGAACATGCTGCACGGGGATTGGCTCCTGCCAATTAACCAAGCCAATGCAATGAGATGTGTAAATGGAGGGACTCCCAAGAGCCTGCCCACTCCTCTGCTGATGGGGAGATGGCTCATTGATAAATGGGATCCCATCACACAGCATATCCCACCAACCCAACTCCGGGAAGGAAAGCAAGGGCCAGAGCGTCTGTCAGCCCAGCTCTGATATCTGCCGTGGAGCCCCAGCAACTGACGGCGCCGCGGGATCTGAGCCGGGAGCTCACACCTCCCCACAGGCCCCCCGAGCTCTGCTCACTCTGGATCTCCACGTGGAAGCGCAGGCTGGTTCTCCCCAGTGCGTGGCTCGCCGTGCAGCTATATTCTCCGCCGTCAGGCTCTCCCATGGGCTGGATCTGAAGGAAGCGCCCCTGGGCCAGAAACCGCATGTGGGCATCCTCCTGCCAGCACCCAGAGACAAACACCCCATCAGCAGTGCCGCCCAGACTGCAAACTTCACGGGCAATGAGTCTGGTGGCCCTGGTTCAATCTCCCAGAGGCAGCATCCGTACCACTGAGCGGCCAGAGCCGAGCCAGGCAGGGGGTGGCTGATCAAAGGGACACACACTGGGGAGGGATCCCCAGGACAGGGGCTCCAGTCCCCTGCCATGCAGTGACGGGAAGCCACCTTGTGCATTGGCTGCACCCCAGAGAGTGGGAGGGAATCTCTCGGGCCCTGACACAGCCAGGAAGATGATATGGGGAGTCAGCGCCACGTCGCTGAGACGTCAGACCCTCCATCCAACCTCCTTGCCATGCACGCCCAGCCTGGTACATACAGCAGCCGGCAAACGCCCCAACTACACACCTGCAGCAGGGAGCCCCCTCGGTGCCACTTGATGTGGGGTGGCGGGTCAGCGTCGGCAGGGCACTCCAGGGAGAGCTGCCCGCCGGCCAGCGCGGTGACAGAGCGCGTCTCACCGGAGCCCTGAACATTCGCAGGTGCTGCAGGGACGCAAGCCAAGCAGGTCAGGCATGTGCTGAAGGGGAATCGTGCCCATCAGCAACTGGGAGCACTGGAGAGAGGGCGCCGTCCCCAAATGGTAACGCCCACCTACCAACCACCCCCGAGAAATGCCCCAGCCCTCACTGCTCCGCTTTGTGCTAACCCTGCTTGTTCTGTCACCCAGCCCCAGGCTCACAGGCAAGGCACTTACATCCCCCTTCCACCTTGCTGATCCAGAAGGGTGGGCACATGAGAGGACCAGGACCTGCGGGCCCAGCCATGATCCTGAAAGGCTCCCACTAGGGGAAGAGTACAGTATGTCCCCCAATACCCCAGTTATAGGAGATGTCTAGGCCCCTGTCCCCACCCGCAGACCCAGCCTGGTCCTGCCTGAACACAACTGCCTTCCAGTGGCACTAAACCAGTACCCACCAAGGTTGCTGCATGGTGGAGATTGATACCAACCCTGCATTTCATGCCATTCAACCCAACCCATTCCCTTCGGGGGCACTATCCATTCCCCTCCCTGGGCAAAGGGAAGCCAGCAGGGTGAGCTCACCCACCCACCATCGGCTAGAGGCGGATGTGGCCAGCTCTGCCCCACCCCCACCCCCCGACTCTCCCAGGGGCCAAGAGTCACGTCTGATGGCAGCGCAGACATGAGGCTGGCTGCTGCCGCTGCGCGACCTGCCTGCTTTCTAGCCACAGGCGCCCTGCTGTGTAATGGTACCTTGTGTCTTGACCCAGAAGCTCTTGCCATCCTCCCCAGCGGGGCTGGCAGCCAGGCAGGTGTACAAGCCAGCATCATCCGCCTGAGAAAGGCCAGAAGGGAGGGGAAGCTCAGGTGAAAACTTAGGGATGGAGGGAGGGAAGGGGGGAGAGCGGGGGAGAAGTCCCCACCTGCACGCTCTCTATCCGCAGGGAGCTCCCATTCCTGGCCACGATTCCGGGCCTGGCTAGCAGCCGGCCATCCTTCTCCCACGTGATGCTGGGGGTGGGGACGCCAACTGTGGTGCACAGCAATTCTAAGGGAGCCCCAATGGCGGCAGCCACCTCCGTGGGCTGGGCCAAATCCTCAATACGCGGGGGCTCTGCAAGGCACGGCAGGGCTGATTTCACCGCCCCTCCTCCAGACAGGCGCCTGGGAGGGCAGGCGGGCAGAAGGGGAAGGTCCTCCTTGGGGATGAGCGCAGAGATTCGCTAGTCCAAAGGAATGCCCCTGGGAGGATCTGGCCCTTAGCGCCCAGAAATGTAGAGAGCAGAATCCAAGAGAACAGACTGGGCACTGCCCACCCCCCTCCTCATGCCCCCCAGCTCAGCCCCATCAGCCCAGCCTGCTTGCCCCTCACCCATCCCTCCTGCTGCCCCCCACCTTCACCCCCTTCCAGCCTCCCTGCCGACAGACTGCAGAGGGGCTGCCCAGGCACGCACCCATGACGGAGAGGTGGAAGTGTTTGCTCACTTCCCCGGCCTTGTTCCCAGCAATGCAGGAGTAAACGCCAGAATCGGCCGGCTGCACCGACTCCAGGTACAGCCTTGTGCCCAGGCCGTGGGGCACCAGGTTGTTTTGCAGAATCAGGGGCTTGCCATCCTTCAGCCAGGTCATAGTGGGCAGCGGCGACCCGCTGGCTGCACAAGTGAAGGTCACGGCGGAGTGGGTCACTGCAGTCACGGTCTCGCTGCTCTCCGAGGGCTCTAGGGATGGAGGCACTGGGGGGGAAGGGGGGCAGAAGCAGCAGGCATCTGTTACCGGGGCCAGAAGAGGCCTCACCTGTCATTTTCAGATGACGCCTTTGTCCCCCTCACCCAAGACTGCACCTTCTGTCTCTGAGAGGCGTGGCTGTGGATGCCCAGTTCAGGGGCCTACAGTAGAAAGAGGCTGCCCAAGGTAGCTGAACAGAAGGTGACTCTGCAAAGCACCGTTCGCAGTTAGCGGAGACACCCTCATACGGCCTCTGACACACTGGCAGCCTGGCTTGGGTCTGCTCCTGCTGTCCATCCTGCCATTCCTCCATCCTCTGGACAGTAACAGACGGGGCCCCTCATCTCCGTCAATCTCTCCCTCCATGATCAGTGTCACGGTGATTCCCCATCACACCCTGCATTGCCCCTTGCTCATTTCTTCTCTAGTGATCCCCTCCAGTCAACTAGCCAGTGACCACATTCCCCAAATCTGCATTTAGCCAGTTTCTCCTCCCCCCACTTCCCAGCCCCTTTTTCCCAGACATCCCTTCCCCACATTTCCCCAACCCCTCTCCATGCTTTCTTCTTGTCTCAGCCCCAATCGCCCCTTTCCCCGCACACTCCAGGTTCTGCCCTCCTCAGCAGACCCCTCGGTTACACAGGTGACATTCCTCTCCTACCCTGGATCTGCAGGATGAAACTTCGCTCCGCTACTCCCACCCGGCTGGATGCAACACAGGTGTAGATTCCAGTATCCGAGTCCTGCACTGGAGAGATCCTAACTCCCAGGGTAGGGAGTGGGATAAGATGATGAAGAATCAATTCAGAGCACATGAAGGCCAGCTTGTGGCTTCTGCTCCCCACTGCTTGCAGTGCCACTGCCACGGGACAGCTGAGTGCACACCGCATGGCATACGGCCGCCTTTCCAAAGCACCCAGCCTTCCAGAGCACCCAGCTGTATCTCCAGTGGGAGCGGTGGGTGCTCAGGACCTCTGAAAATCAGGCTCCTTGACGTTCAACACTCCACTGAAACGCAGCCACCTCTGGAGTGGGCAGTGGCAGCCAGGCACAACAGTGCATGAGTACAGGGGGAGGATTTTGGCCAGAGTGGAAAGCACTCGGGAACTTCTTCTCTTACCTGAGGGTGCGTCCTGCGGAAAGCAGCCTCACCCGGTGGGAGAGAGGGAGGGGCAGTCCGTCCCTCAGCCAGCTGATCTGTAAGGGAGGGGAGCCCCGTGCTTGGCACTCCATGGTAACCAGCCCCAAGGGGGTGCTGGTGATGACCGCAGAGTCGTTGGCCCCTTGCTCGATAGTAGGGGGAGCTAAGGGGGAGAAGGGGTTGACATTGACGGGATTAATCCTTGCCCCCTGCCCAGCAGCAAACGCCACCTGTGCTCAGCGTCACCCGGCATGCATCACTCACCCAGGACATTCAGCATGTGGAGCTTGGTGTCCTCTCCGGCCCTGTTCTGAGCCAGACAGGTGTATGCCCCCGAGTCAGTCACCCGCAGCCCCTTGAGCAGCAAGGAGCTGCCATCAGGAGACAGCCTGCACATACAGAGAGAGGAGACTCAGTAAGTCAGCAGAACCCACTAGGACCACACACATACACAGACACCATGGCCTTGCCTGGGTATCGAACCTGTGACCTTCTGTGCCGAAAGCACAAGTCCCACCAACTCGAGCTATAGGGTTAATTCATTGAGCCCTAAGTAGCAGGCATCATCCTTGCCAGAACCAGCCACTCGAGCTATGTGCACTAAGCCAAGCATTACACTCAACGCAAAGCATCCCTGCCCATTCAGGCTAATAGCCATTGATGGACCTATCTTCCATGAACTTAGCTAGTTCTCTTTTTAACCCTGTTATAATCTTGGCCTTCACAACATCCCCGTCAAGGAGTTCCACAGGTTGATGGTGTGTTGTGTGAAGAAATACTTCCTTTTGTTTCTTTTAAATTTGCTGCCTGTTAATTTCATTTGGTGATCCCCTAGTTCTTGAGTTATAAGAAGGAGTAAAGAACACATCCTTATTTACTTGCTCCACACCAGTCATGATTTTATAGACCTCAATCATATCCCCCCTTAGTCGTCTCTTTTCCAAGCTGAAAAGTCCCAGTCTTATTAATCTCTCCTCTTATGGCAGCCGTTCCTTACCCCAATCATTTTTGTTGCCCTTTTCTGAACCTTTTCCAATTCCAATATATCTTTTTTGAAATGGGCCACTAGATCTGCACGCAATATTCAAGGTGTGGGCGTACCATGGATTTATACAGAGGCAATATGATATTTCCTCTCGTATTATCTCTCCCTTTCCTAATTATTCCCAAGATTCTGTTAGCTTTTTTGAGAGCCGCTGCACACTGAGCCATGGCGCCCCTCTGCAACACCAGAGCCCTAGCAAGAGGCATACCAGCGGCGAGGGGCAGCATGCAGTTCCAGTGGTCTCCCATCCTTCAGCCAAGTGACTTCTGGAGCCGGCTGTCCTTCTGCTTCACACTCCAGCTTCACTCCGGTGCCCTCCAGGACGCTGTGCTCATTGGGGATGCCTGCGCTCAGGATCCTGGGCACCGCTGAGCGGAGAGAGGAGAATGTGACTGGAGGGCAGAGGAATTACCTGACCCCTTTATAGTGCAAACCACATCCTCAAGAGGCACGAATGCTCTCACAACAATCTGTCTCCATCCCCTTCGGAGGCAGCCTGCTTGCTGCAATGCCACACACACCTTGCACTGAGACGACGAACTCTTTGCGGGCCTCTGCTTCAAGGCTTTGTGCCAGGCAGGTGTACTGGCCCGCATGGAAAGGCTGCAAGTGGCTGATCTGCAGCTGCCCGCCTCGGGACACCACTCCCTGCTCCACACTGCTCTCTGAGGGAGAAAGAGAGTGCATCGTTCCAAAACCAGTACAGAGAACGCAGCTTCTCCTCTGCGGAGGTTCCCTCGGGCTTGCTCGTCCACAACCCACCTCTGGCAAGGAGGCTTCCCACCTTTTCCACTGGCATTCCCCCCAGCGGGACATTGGGACCCCATTCTCCTCTCGCTCTTCCTGGGGTTACTCAACAGCGCTGCCCTACACAGCGCTGGGAACTTTCTGCTCACGGGTATGAAACGCTGGGACCCTGCTTCAATGTATCATCGGGGTCACGAAAACTTCACCACACAAAATCAAGATCAGGATCCTTAGATGCCAACACATTTCCCTGGCTGCATACTGGACATTTCCTAGCGGAACCTGGTTCAAGTCGATTGGATTCACAGTAGGATTGGGGTAAAACCAAATAAAGTCAGATATCCTGGTACTTGCATTTATATTATCTGGAGACTTTAATTCTGCAGGGATCTAAATACCATGTCGGCCAGCGAATTCCACTACCCCAGAACTGAAACACCACAAGGGAACCAGAGTTCACATGATTTTGGCTCTGTAAATAGACCCCCAAGGCTTTACAAGAGTTCATGAAAAGCACACAAGACCATGAACCCGCCCAAAGATGGCCTCGCATACCCCATGGTGTTTATTTCATGAATTATAATATGCCCTTCTGTCACTGCCTTAGATCTCAAAGCACTTCACACACATGAGTGAGCCAGGCCTCATCCCCACACATGGTGAGTGGAATCCCCACTTTAGAGGAGGGAAACTGAGCCACAGAGCGGTTCCATTCACGAAGCAAGTTGGCATGAGAACTGGGAACAGAACCCAGAACACTGCATCCGCAGTCCTCTATTCTAAACCCAGAAACCACCCCTCCCTGCTAGACGCTCTAGCTGCGTATGCTATGTTCAGCTAACACCCAGCCCTGCTCTCTCTCCCAGCAGCCCATCAAGCCAGCTGATGCGGTGATGCAGCCTCCTTACCCAGCAGTGCCCCATCTTTCAGCCAGCTGATGGCAGGAGGGGGAACACCGGCCGCCTTGCAGGTCAGAATGAGGAGGCTCCCCACGGTTCTGTAGACCATCTCCTGGTGTGGGTTCTCGATGGTCGGGGGAGCTTTGGGAGAGAAGCAGAACACACAGGGAGGCTTAGTCACTGCCACTGGGGCTGAGGGACACCAGGACCCCTCCGCATTTGCTGAGATCACATTCATAAAGCACAGCCACGGAGCAGCCCTTCCCCCCACTCAGACACACAGTAAACACCACTGAGCACTTTCACCCAGAGTTCCCAAAGCCAGGGGGAGTGCCATTGTTCCCACTGTATAGGTGGGGAAACTGAGGCACACAGTCAGGCAGCAGCCTGCTCAAGGCAGCAGAGCTAGGAACAAAACCCTGATCCCCTATGTGCTGCCCCATGCTGTTTCCCTACTCAGCACTCCTCTTGCAGGGGCTGTACCTGCATGCACAGCTGAAAATGCTAAAATAAAAAGTGACTCCCATCTTCAGTGGGTGTCAGTGAGAGAGGAGTGTCTGGACACTCCTCACTGGCCCCAAGCTTAGCCCCAGCTGCGCACTGGCCCCAAGCCCCCACTGGGCTCTGTGAGGGGCTGTTACCATCCTCCTCCTCCTCCTTGGGGACTGCGCTCACATTCATCCCTGACCTGCATTTCCCAGCTGCCCAGCCTCTGAAGATAAAACCCCATAGCTGAGAGCCCTCAAGTTTTAGGAATTGAGTTTGAAATCGAGATCTGGATTGCAGAGCCCAGGGGACATCTGCCTCAGTCAGTCCTCTCCCCAGCACTAACCATGTCCATGGGTCACAGCTCTGCAGCACTGACCTAGCATCGAACTAGAACTGGTCACAAAAATGGGGATTCTTCTTCAGGAAAAAACTTTGTGTTTCAGAGAACAATCAAAATCAGAAATGGATGGCCACTGTGCTGCCTCCTGCTTCCCATCTCCCCCATAAGCCAGGTTCTCTGGTTGAATTACATCTCCCGTGGTCTCCTGTTTTGGTGAGTGGGGGTGGTGCATCATGGCAGATGAAGGCTATGTCTACACTGCACCTCAGTGTGGACTACAGGGGTGCGAAGTGCAGAGTGCACCAAAATGTTACGTTCTAACTGCCCTGTGTGGATGCTGCTGGGCAAATGAAAAGGTACCTAGTTCAAAGTAGTGTAGTCCCGTTTCAGAGAGGACTGTGTTAATGCAAACAAGGTACCTTTTAGTTTGTGCCAGTAGCATCCACACAGGGCAATTAGAATGAAACATTTTGGCGTGCTCCGGCATTCACACCCTGACAGTCTGCACTGCAGGGCAGGACAGAGAAGCCCAAAGTCTAGCTGGGGAGCTCACCCCATAGAGAAGAGAAGCACGAGAATTACAACTCCCATGAGGCACTGCGGCAGCATTTCAGAATGCAAATAGTTTTTGGGTATTCTGGTTTTTGACCCATATATATATATATAATTCTCCACAGGAAGCAGACACTTTTCACACAAATGTTCACCGAGTCAAAAACCCAATTTTCCGTCCAAAGCAGTTTAAACAGGCAATGGCCAGCCCGACTTCTGACCTTTCCTCTATCGAAAAGCTCGATGCAGATTAATTTCCCCTACTCAGTGCACAGGGAGTAGGGCAGTGGAGAAAGGCTTGCTGTTACTGGTCTCGCTTCCAGATCTGCCAACTAACCTCAGCCCTGACCTGCACCCTCTCACGACCCCAGTCCTAGGTCTCCTGAGACAGACAATCTGGAGAGAACGGATGGAGACACGTGGTTTAAACCCTCTTCTCTTACCTTGGACAGTGAGCGTGAAGGTTTGTTCTGCCTCCCCAGCCACATTGGTGACTTTGCAGCTGTAGAGCCCTTTATCCGACACCTGCGAGAAGGAGGGAGTCGTCGGAATCTTGCACACAGGGCACGGAAGGCTGAATGGTTTCCCTAGGTACAACCTAACCTTACCTGGGCGTTTTCAATCTTCAGCCTCTGCCCTCTCAGCAGGGTCTGAGCACCGTTCCCTAGTGCCAGCTGGTGCCCATTCTTGTACCAGGTGACCTCTGGCTCTGGCAGAGCATCAGCCTCACATTGAAAAACAGCAGTCTCTCCGACATGCACCATCACACCCTCCTGCTGGCCTCCAAGGGGCTGTGTGATGGTGGGGGGAACTTTACCAGAGAGAGAGAGAGACAAGAGACTCTAGTATTGCTGGATGATGGGGCAGTATATTTCCTATGGAGGGGAACAGACTGCCCACAGATAAATTTAAAGATCTCTAAGGAGCTATCCTTACCACCGCGGATGCAAAGATACTACATTCCTTCCCACGCATGTATATTTAGGACATACAGTTCCATGTGTGCATGCCTCCCCATACCACACAGAGGCTATTCATGAAACACATGTGCAGGGCCAACTTTCCAAAGGAGGTCAGATGCAGGAGGCAGCTGCACAAATGCATGCAAATGCAAATTGTGCACTTAACCCCTTGCAGGCTGTTGCATGCACAAATGTTGTCAGGACAACTAAGCAAGCCCTGTGAAAATCTGGCCCATAGGGATACAGCCTCCTTTCAAGCATAGGTATAACTCCCTAAGCACACTTGCTTTTAGAGATCCTAGCATTGCGGGCAGCTGCCAAAGCACCAAGTTTCCAAACTAGGTACTAGCTGTAGCTGTGTGTGTGCAATCATATTACTTTGTGAATGCCTGGCCAGGGAAGGTGCTGTACAGGAGCCACACCAGAATAGAGGCTACTGCTCGAACAGAGCTGGCCTGCATCAAGCACAGACAGATGCGTCTCCACAGGATCCTGGGCGGGAGCTGAAGGCCCATGTGTGGCATCACGTGCTCTGCTGCTAAATTGCAACTTCGGTCCCATTGATCTGATGGAACCAGAAAGGCTGAGGGGGAAGATGTTGGGCCACAGTGCATGAGGCAGACAAGGCTCAGAAGCCTTTGCTCACCATAAACACGGAGAAGAAACAGCTTCTCGTCTCTGCCGGCTGCATTCAGTGCCACACACGTGTACTTTCCCCCACTGGAAATCCGCACTCGTGGGATCTGTAGAATCTGAGAACCTGGAATAAGGAAAGGCCAGGAAAGGCTGGGGCTCATTGCCCGGCTCTGTCCACGTGGCTCCAAGTTAGCACCTGGCCACATCCACCCACCAGCCTGCTCCCCACACTGCATCTGGATAGTCATGCAAATCTCTCTCAAGGCCCTGTCGAGCTCAGTTGGAGACCCAGACACAGAGCAGTTGCATATTACAGCCTCCAAACCATCATAACAGCAGTTCAGCTGCCAGGTCAGGGTTATTTTTCCATGTTGATTACAGGGAGTGACGAGAGAACTTTTCCAGCCTCATCCATCGGAGAGCATCACGGAGGGGATTATCCACTCTGGCAACTCCAGGCTGGGATTCTCAGAACAACCTATGGGATTCATCTCAACAGGAGTTGCATGCCTACACCCCTTAGACTCCTTTGAAAATTCTAACCTTACACTTTCTGTATTAGGTATCAGTTTATTAAGTGGCCCCATAAGAAATGTAACCTCCCATCAGGAAGCAGCCAGCCAGCTCTGGTAGGAGGGTCACTGGCTTATTAACCAGTCAAGGTTTTCACCTGCACAGCCATACGCACCTGGGATGAGGATAAGCTCCTCGCTGAGCAGCAGGGTTTGGCCATCCTTGTACCATGTGATCTCGGCAGTGGGATGTGATTGGACATGGCATGTCAGAGAGAGGCTGCTATCGATGACAGCAATGATGCTTTCGGGGTTTGCTCCCACTATCCTTGGAGGAACTGCTCCTCCCAAAAATCAAAACGTGTTGATTAGAAATCTCCCCCCGTTTATCCAGGTGCTGTACATGCCGAGTGCTAACCAGCCCTGCAGATACAGCAACGGGCAGCAAAAAGAGCTAGGGAGGAGAAAGGATTGGAGCTTGGACGTATTAAACAGCAGCCCTGGAGGTAGCAGAGTGTGGAAGGCCAGAGAGACGGGAGCCCTGTCTGGACATTGCACTCAGTGTAAACAGCAGTCCGAACCACGAACATAGGAGTAAAAAGCTGCCCAAGGAGGAGCCAGTGTGAAATACCAATGATATGTGCGGACGTTACCCTCAGTCTAAGACATTGGTTAACGGAACTGCTTGGAAAGTGGCACAACTTGGAAGATGCATGGCCCGGGGAGAAAAGCAAGCACAGAACTGCATTCTGAATGGATGGGAAGTCATTACGATTACCCTAGCGCCTAGAGGTTCCAACCGGGTCAGGTCTCAGCATGTTAAGTGCTGTGCACACACAGTCTAAGGGCAGGTCTACACTGCAGTCACGGGGTGGGATTGCAGCTCACGTAGAAAGACCTGGGCTACCTTTAGCACTGGGGCTGCGGCAGTGTTTGCTTCAGCATAGGCTGTACAAATCCACCTGGTACCCTAGGTAATGACTTGCAGGCTAGTCTGTGCTGAAGAATGCACTGCTTTGGCTTCACTGCTCTGGTACCTGAGCTAGCTAGATCAAAGGCAACTCATGTATGTCTACACAAGCCACAGTCACGCCCCGTGTCAACATACCTTATGAAAAGAAACAAGCCCTGGTCCCCAAGGCTCGTAGACCATCAGGAACTATAAGGAAAAAGAGTTTGAAAAGCAGAGGGGTCCAAGCCACACAGCAAACCCGCAGGTGCAGCAGCACACGTTCAACTGGCTCCCCGGGGACCAGCCCAGACATTTGCACACGCATTCACCTGGTTTGTGTGTGCAATTGTAAGTGGGCGATTTGGCACCCACATTTTTTGCAAACAGACTTTGAGCCTCCATTTGTGAAAACGTGCTGCAATGTACCTAAATAAATATATCTGTTGGTTATAGCTACCGCTGTCCTCCTAGCTTAGGTTTTCCTAGGCTATAGGATCTCAGTCCTTTCAAACCCTGTACTACTGTGTGTGCCTAATATGTGGCATTCTCCAGGATCCTTTGGTCTGCTTCCCTGTGTGGTGCTTTAAGCACTTGCTACGGAGATAAGGGAGAAAAATGGGATGGATGGAGAAAGAAAAGGTTTGGGATAAACTCATCAAGAGACCGATGAGTGACTGGGTAAATAAATTATTAAAGGACCCAAGGGGCTGACCAAGAAGGAATCGGATAAGAGACCAATCTAGAGAAGGGTCCACTTGAATTACTCACCCAGAACTATGAGAGCAAAGCGCTTCTCTGTAGAGCCCTCCTGATTCTCTGCCACACACACATAGCTGCCAGTGTCCGTCACCTGGACCGAAGCCACCTGCAAAGGGAAAGCAGATCCCTGCTGAGACGGCTATAGGAGTCATCACAGGCACTCACCATGGGTTCAGAGCAGCAGCCAGAGAAACTGCGCTAACACCTCCAACGGTGCGTGTTTTCTGCCACTTTCCACCCACTGCAAAGCCTGCTGGGCATGACACCGACCTGCAGGAGCCTGCCGTCCTCCAGGAGCTGGTGCCGAGGGCTGGTGGTGAAGGGCAAGTCATTGCGGAGCCAGGTAATTGCAGGCGCTGGGTCCCCAGTGACATCACACTTCATGTGGGCCGTGCTGTTTGCAATCACCGTCACCTCTTCTACCAACTCCTCCCTGTTCCCCTGGAAAACGGGGGCAGCTGGGGACAGAAGAGAACCGGTCAGTTATGGGCTGCTCATCTCTCAGCCCTCCTAGATAGGGAGGAGAAGTCTGACCCAGGCCTTCCTCTCAAGGGGATGGAGCACCAGGGCAGGGTCTCAATAGCCTTCATCCTTCAGTGCCCCTTCATTCCCCCCACCCTCCCCCTCACTTCCCATGATTTTATCTCACTTTGCTCCTTGCTGTTATCCTAAGCTTCTGCAGTTCAGTCGCCTCCCCTCTCTATTGTCAGGGACAGCACGGTGCCACTGTGAGTTAGCTTCAGAGCTGGGAACTGAACCCAGGAGTCCTGGCTCCCAATACCCTGCTCTAGCTATTAGGCACCACTGTCTCAGATATGCAAGTGTGACAAGAGCTGAAGGCTACTCTCGCATGCAGGGAACGTCTCTGTTCTAGGTCTGTCCAGCCCCTAGCAATACAAATTATTATTTATTATGTGCTCCCCACCAACCTCTCCCCTCCCTTGGGAGGAGTCCCAGGGAGTGATCTCTGAGCCAGCCAATGGCATTCACATCAGGTCACCTCCCTTCTGCGGATGACTGAGCCGATGACCCAGACTGATGCTCTTCAGAGAGAACCTGAGTATCAAGAGCTTGGGGACAGGGCCAGATTGCGCCGTCCACACACCAAAGAATACAACGTCACGGACACCACCCGCAAGGGCTTGCCAGCTCCTGAAGGGAGTTGCCTCGACAGCTCAGCTCAGCCCAGCTGCAGGGAGGACCATGAAGACCTGGGGGAGGAAGGCAGCTCCTCAAGATCATTCGCGGTCCTGGGTGGCTCCAGCTTTCTGCCAGGACCCAGAAGCGACGACCTGTCACTTTTACATCCCCTTGGCCCCATGACATCTTCCCCTGGATACTCACACAGCACCAGCAGCTCATAGTGCAGCCAGTCCTCTCCTGCCTCATTGGCAGCCCAGCACGTGTACCTCCCTGCATCGTTAGCTCTGACCGCAGGGATCTGCAGGATACGTCCCCCTGCCAGGCAACAGAGAGTTAGAGAGGGGACAGGAATGGTTCCTAGGAAACCACTGTTCTCCTAGCGAGAGAACTAGAGCTGTGAGCTGCTTTGTGTGCGGGATGGGGTCAACCAACCTCCATCGATAGACATGCTCTCAAGGCTGCCTGTGCCACGACTCATTCTGGCAGCGGAATGTGCCGTGCCCTCCCGCAACATCCTCTCTGACAAAGCTAATGGGTCTGGGCCCAAGGGCATTAGAACCTGTTAGGGGCACCCTCATGTATCCGTCCCCTTTGGAGCACTCAGAAGGGTGCCGTAACGAGGGAGGAGGAGGCAACCACTTAAAAAGGGCAACACAGCGAGATAGGAAACAGGGCAGGCAGATGGCCAGAGAGATCCCCACTGGGGAGACAGTCACATTTCCATTGCTTGTCCCTGCACCGTTCCTGTTGCTGCTGTTGTACATTTCAGGGACATTAACAGAGCCGTAGGAGGCTTCCTGAACATCTGGCAGCACAGCAGGTGTGCACCATTTAGCACATCCAGCAGTACAGCAGGGGCATCCTGGCACGTCCCATAGTACAGCAGATGTACATCACCTGGGCGCGCTGGAAGATCTGTGTATTTCTGTGTATGTGCAACGCTGACATCAGTGTATTTTAGCTGAGCACACCTGAAACATCTGGAAGCCAGGGCGGTGCACTTCCATACCTGTAATGTCCTTTAGCACAGCAGATGTGCATCACTTGGGCACATCTGACATACTCTAGCTGGCCAGGCCTGGCCTGCCCGGGAGCCTGGCAGGTGCTCTCTACCTGGAATGCGCAGCAGTTGTCAAATAGCTGAATGAAGCTTTTGGAGTTATCTGACCACACTGAAGTTTGCATCGATAAACCAAGCTTGTTACCTAGCAATACTAAAACCCCCTCCGCAGTGCGGAGGGGCTCTCCATCCTTGTACCAGGTGAGCTTCGGGGGCGGGATGGCATTCGTGTCACAGTACAGGGAAGCTGGGCTGTTGATTGTCACCCCCCGGTGCTCTGTCACCTTTCCATCCTGGTCTTCCTCTTGGTAGTGGAGCTGGAAGGCTGTGCTGGGATTTCCCTGCCTCTGGAACAGGGGGGGCACTGAAAGAGAGCAAGCACCAGCAATCAACCCACACTGGGGACAAGACCCAACAGAGTGCGTGGGCAGCCAGCAGGGGCAAGCGGCTCCAAGGAGGAGAGATTAGCGAAACTGACAGCTTAGCCATGAGAAGCATTCCTCAGCCAATCCCCCGATAAGCACTCTCTGGACACGTCCCCTCCTGCCACGCTGCTGTGTGGGTGGCTGCATATGGGGAAGAGGTAGGAGCTGCCTGTTGCCTGGGATTCTTAACCCATTTCTGCTCCCTTTGTGCCTCTCCCAGCAGAGATCAGAATCTGGCCCCAAATTAATCTGGCTACTTGGGCCCCTTGGGCGCCACTTGAACATGGAATCTCACTGCATTGTGGGTGAAATACAACCCTTCCACAGTGACCATTCCCCGTCCCCCTCTTCTAGCACTCCACTTCCTGCATTCTAGGGGCTTAGCCCCCTTATGCCTTCTGCTCCCAGACTCTCATTTGCAGCTCTGCGACCCGCGATCCCGTGAGAGAGACTCGCCTTGAATATGCACACTGAAGTCCTTATCGTCTTCACCCACTGGGTTGGTGGCGATGCAGGTGTAGCGCCCCGAATCCGAGACATGGGCTGGTCTGATCTGAAGAAGTTGCCCCTCGCTGAGAACTTGGAGATGGCTGTCACCCTCCAAGAGCTGGTGAGGAGATACCCAGAACAAGGATGTGGGGAGGAGAAGGCGGAGTTAAACCTTTCTCATGGCGATTAAATGCCAGGATCAAAGCCTTGAAAACAGCCACAGGACAATACAGAATCCAGACCCCAAGCCTTACAAATGGTCCCTTCCCTGCCCAGCCAGCTGGAAACTGCTCTTCATTCACCAATAGATACCTGGCTATTAATCATCAGAGGGTTTCATTGCCTTAAACAAGCACATTATTTCATGAGAATCAGTGTAAAGATCATGAATCTAAATGAAAACAGAACACAGAGTAAAGAATTACCCTTTCCTGCCTGCCCTCATGGCAGAAATCGCTGGGAGGCAGACCTGGAGTGCACACCTCCTCAGGGACCAAGAAGGGGGCTTTTTCGGTTGTATTTCTAGGCATCATTAGGCAACTGACCGTGCCCAACTGCTGTGCAGCTCCCTGCTCGAACAGGGGCTGGCCAGGTTGTCACACGTCTGCCGTCTCCTTTGGACTCCAGAAGCTTGATCAAATGAGAACAGCTGCCCAGGATGAAAACGGTCCTTCATGACAGACTACAGGGGAACTCTCCAGCCTTCCCCACTGCAGACCCATTGATCCTGGCCCACTGAAGCCCATTGGTCCCCTCCCCTTGGCTCTGCCTTTGGAAGGCTCCAGTCCCGTTAGAAATGGTTATGAGTTTTCACTAGCGACACTGGCGGTTTCCTGCCTTTTCTTTAGCAACCTCACCTGCCCATCTTTGTACCACTGTATGGTCGGCTTGGGCACAGCCCCGGACTTGCACTCCAGCATCAGGGTGCTGTTGACCTTGGTTTTCACCTCCTTCAAGGCAAATTCCCCCAAAGCATGATCTTTGGCAATCCAAGGAGGAACTAGGAGCGACAACACATGAATACAATCAGGACAAGAGAACCATCTCCCACCACACCTGCCCTTTGATCTAGCCACATGAGCAATGCGATGCTGGGACATCAGCTGACAGCTAACACCAAGGCCCCTAGACCTCACTGAGCACTGACAAATGCATAGCTGGAAACCAATCTGGCTCATCTGGGTGCTAGTATTGTTTAAATAGATATGAGAGTTATGAGACTGTCCGTTCAGATTTCATGAAATGCTTGTAGGATGCTGAGTGTATTAATCTGATTTAGAACATCTGTACCCCATGTTCTAAGGTGATATTTACATGTTTACTCTGACTATAGATATGTTTGCTCTAAAACTGTAACCCCCTTTTCCCCCCCTCGCTCCCAGTCAGAAGAGAAACATTACCCATGCTCTAATAAATTTGTTAGTCTCTAAGGTGCCACAAGTACTCCTTTTCTTATTACCCAGTGTGAAACACTAGTTACCAGAAGAGCTGTCATCTCCTCTCCAACAAAAGAAGGTCCACAGACACCAGACAAGCTATTGTGAAACATCAGGGGATAAAAGACTTTGTTGATTGTTCCCCCCACACCCATGAAGAGGAGACAAAACACTCATCCCATTCGCTTGAGCTCTGGGGGGGAGGGAATACAAATCCCTGTCAAGAAGAAATTGTTATCCCTATGCTTCTTGGACTTCAGGGAGAGGGCAAGACTTCTAAGCATAAGCTAAACAGCCGGGGATCTCTTGTTTGGGTTAGCCCTAAAGGACATATAGAGCTTGCACATTACAGCAGCTTCTAAGACTAACTCATTTGTGGGTGTATATTTACCTGCTTTAACCTTGTAAATAGCTCATTTCTTTTTCCTAGTTAATAAACCTTTAGTTAGTTTATTATAGGATTGACTACAAGCATTGTCTTTGGCGGGAGATCTAGGGTGCACTCAACCTGGGGTAAGCAATGGGTCCTTGGGACTGGGAAGTAACCTAATATTGTTATGATTTTTAGTCTATCACAAAGGGAAGCTTGCCCAGGTGACAAGATAAATCAAAGTACCCAAGGGGACTGTCTGTGACTCCATGGTTAGGCTGTTTTAGTGCTTGAGGAATGTACATTTGATGCTTTGTTGGTGAAATCTAATTATAGAACACACAACCCATCTGTGGTTTGTGCCCTGTCTTGCAACAGTCTGCCCTGAGGTTGGTACTCATGTTTGTGAGCTACTCTCAACAGCTTGGCAGGCACATTCCTATGCTGTAGGTGTGCACAGCAACAGCCAGCCAGTGAAGAGTGCCAAGGAGAACTGTGACTCAAGGAGCACAAGGCAAAGCAAATACAAGTCAGTGCAAAACAGATCCACAGCTCCGCTGCCAGGAGGGAGGGCTCTTCAGAAGGGAATGGAAGGTAGATGTTTAACATGAGCTGAGATAGGGCCTGCTGCAGCACACTGGGTGGCCGATACCTTGAGTGGGAGCAGGAGACAAAGGGAGCGACCAGGAGGGAAGCGTGGGTGTTGCTCCTGGACATAAACAGCCCTCTCTCAGCTGATTCAGCTCAGGTAGGACATACCCCCAAGAGCAGCAGGAGAAGGACACACAAAGAGCTTGAGCAAAGGGCCTCTAGGGCAGGATCCCTTCTTGGGCCAAAATGTTCATATCATAAAAGCCACGGCTCCATCAGGCACTTGGAACACGCATGTGAGAGAAGGAAAAGAAGCAGCCATGAGACAGGTCTGAGCAGAAGTTGGCCGTAATAACGGAAACATGGGGCCTTGGCAAAGCACTTATAGAGGGGCTTCGTACATACCAAGGACCCTCACTTCATAGCTCTTCACAGCCTCCCCGAGCTCATTGGTGACGATGCAGGTGTACCTGCCAGCATCCTCCTCCTGGGCATTCAGAATCTGAAGCCCCCGGCCACCTGGTTAGGGAAAAGGACTCTCCATGATGGAGCCTATGGCAGCCCTTAGTCACTTAGTTAAGAAATAAGCAGGTGAATCATCCCAACTAACAATTCCTGGTTATTACACAACACAGCGCAGGGTATGATAAGAGCATATATTCCCCAGGAATTGTGGCTGCCTGTTCACACACAGCAAAGCACCTTCCTCAAAGGGCCCGGCTGACATGCCTCAAGTCTGAGCTGCAAAGGTCACATCTGCAGCACAGCATCCAGGCCTATAAAATCACTGGTGTCCCGTGGGCACAGCTCCAGAAGGCATCGGCTGAGATGATGGGTTTGGGAATGTCAGCACCTATCCAGTAAGAACACGGTCCAAGACCTCATCCCACCCCCAGGCCAGAGAACCCTGGTCACACGATTGCCCTGGACTGGACGCAGATGTGAAAGGCTCCAGATCCAGTCCCTAGTCTGTGAGACCAATCAGGAAGCAGTTACATGAAGTCAAGCATTCTGAGCAACCACATTCACTGAAATTGATACGTTACCAGGGAGCAACCGAACGTTTGTGGATGCTTGGAAAGGAACCTCGTCCTTCAGCCAGGTGATGGTGGGGGAAGGGTAGGCCAAGGCCTCACAGGGCAGGGATACTGGGTTATTGATCACTACAGTAACATCATCCGTGGCACCCTCGTGGCTCGCCCCAGGAAACATGGGACTAACTATGGGGAAACAGAGATCGTTTTTGAATGGAGAGAGATAATGTATCTAATTTCTGAGACTTTCTGTCACAGCTGAGACTTTCCACCACTTTACTCCGCCCACCACAGAGTGTGCAGTGCTCAGCTCCTCCGGCTGACAGCTGGCTGAGTGAGGACTAAAATATCTGGTGCAAAGAGAACCTCAAGTGCTGATGTCTAAAGAAACTCTGGGGTCAGTTCAACTCCGCCCAATACCAGTGGAAGTGAAATAATGCCTAGACCACAACGGCCAAGGAAACCATACCAATGGCCACGGCTAAACACACTCATTGCTAACATGGCTTCATTGGAAACATGGATATGACTATTCCCCTGGCTCAACAAATTGCTCAAAGGCCTGGCCCCTGCAGGGTGCTGGGCCCTTCTTGCTAAAAGGCAGGTGCCCTCACTGCATGCTGAACTCAGTAGGAGCTGAGAGAGATCAACACCACCCTGGATCAGACCCTGAAGTCCTACGAAGGAACATCTTAGTGGTTTTGAATTCCATTCCCCCGGTCAAATCTGAGAACGCCCAGGGCTCTGTACTTACCTAGAACACTTAGCAGATAGTGTTTGGTTTTATCAGCCATGGCATTGGAGGCCACGCAGGAGTAGCGGCCAGCGCTGGAAAGGGTGGTTTGGTTTATCTGCAAGACAAATCCGTCTGGGGATATATGATAGGCGTCTCTGCTAAGCAAAGGGCTGCCATCTTTTAACCAAGTGATCTCCGGCTTGGGATTGCCTGTATGGTGAAAGGTAAAAGAGGTTAAAAAAAAAAAAAAAGCACAACTCAGCCTTTGCTGGCATTTGTCTCACGTACACTCAGCTGTGCTGGAGTGAGCCAGACCAGTGCTCTGCAACCCGGAGCCCAGTTCTGGAATGTTTTCTCTCCATCCACGCTAGGATTTAAGAAGAAAGCCTCAATAGCTGGCAGAGAGTGCTGGATGAGCCACAAGAGCAATGGAGATAAACTGGCCCTGTGTAAATTCAGGCTGGGAGGTTTCCAACCATTGGAGCAGTGACATTCTGGGACAGCCTCCCAATAGGAGCAGTGGGAACAAACAACTGAGCTAGTTTTAAGATGGAGCTTGATAAGCGTACGAATGGGATTGTATGATGCAGATAACTGATATTGGATTCAATGATCCAGGAGGTCTCTTCCAGACCTAATATGGCCAAAAGGTTTCACTGTGATGAGGCAGGATCTCCCATCTCTACCTTACCCTGGTATCAAAGTTTCACCCTGATAAATGGTACCCAAGTGCCATATTCCGTTTCTTTCCCTGGAATAGAGGGATCAGCTCCCTGAAGAGTTACTGAACATGCATCTTCCCCTGTTTGTTACCAGAGGAAAGAAGAAAAAAGTGTGGCAGCAGGATGGTGATTCTATCCAGGCATTTCCAATGCAGCCAGCTCTGCAGTACATGGGAGCCCAGGATATAGGCAAGTTATTTTCCCTAATGGGAAAAAGGACTCAAATGCACATGGATAGCTAAGTCGCTTAAAAAGAGCCTACTCCTTGCTTAGATGCTGGGCAGCAAAATGATAATTACCCACCCAGAGCTCTAGAGTTAAAACCACCTCTTGCCTTTTCTCAGCCGGGACTTGCGACACTCACCTGTGGCTATGCAGGACAAGCTGACCGACTGACCCTCAGGCACTTGAACTCTGTCTTCCTTGCCCACGTTCTCAATGCTGGGAGGAACTAGAAGGCCAAAGAGAAAGAGAGGGGAAGACAGGATGATTCTCTTGCCAGGAGTCCAACCACACCAAGAGAGACAAGAAACCATTTTCTAGCCACCTAGAGCAAAGGATTTGGGGATTGTTGTACATGAAGGGCATATCCCAAGGGCTTGTGTGAGCGTAGCACTTAGCTTCTCGTTTACATCAGAGATTCCCCACTGGAAACCTTGTAGCAGGCAGAGCATTAAAAACCAAGGGGACAGAGGAAATGGTGACAGGTCCCAGAGCAATAACTCAGGTATCTACAGTGTTTCTGACCCAGTGCTTCATCCTTACCTAGGACGTCCACACTGAAATCCTTCCTAGCTTCCCCAGCCGCATTGCTAGCTATGCAGGAATAGAGGCCTCCGTCTTGGGCTCGCATGCGTGTTAGCCTCAGAATCCATCCACCTGGAAATAAAGGGGAAAAGCCACAATGGCAAAGAACAAAGAAACTGCATTACCAGTGACTACATCCTGATCCAGGGCTTCTGCCCTGTCCTAGCAAGTCTCCGACATTGCCTGAGCTGGCCTGTCACAGCTCTCTCATTCACTCATCACCACAGCATCAGGGCACCCTCCTCAGCTCTACAAGGACACATGAGGGGTCTACACAGTGCCCTCTCCTGCCCCTCTATCAGAGTACAGCCAACTAGGAGTGTCCACTAACCCCAGCAGGGAGTCCAACCAAACATGGCATCCTCTTGAGTGCTCTTTCCTCACGAGACCACACAGAGGGTGGGTCTACCCTATAAATACAACCCAGGGTCTCTCTCCATATAGCTCCAGTCTCCATAGCAATTAGGCACTGAATACTGGGCTGGGATGGCAGGGCAAGCGGTGCGGCACACTACTACCAGTGAAGGCCAGTAACAGATTACCACCCTCTGGGAGCAAGAAGGGAGTAGGGACAAAATCATCTCTCTCCAAGTCACAATTCCCTCCTCAAGCTACTCCCATGGCAGCATGCCGACACGCTGCTCCTTAGGGTTTGTCTTCACTGGGGAACAAGCAGCATTTACAACAAGATCACAACCACAGCAGGAAGCCTTAGTGGAGCTGGCTGAGGTAACCCTGAGTGTGTGTGTGGGAGGCAAGGGTTTATTCCAACCGGCCACACTGAGACAAAGCTAGCACTTGCCAGGTCTCCACTAGGGTAGCTGTCTTTTCATAAAGAATGCACCTGTCGCTCCTCGTGGGGATTTAACCTTCATGAGGACAACTTTTCATTGGACAAGTCAGACAATCTCGCTCCCGGGGTTTAAATTAGCAGAAAATCCTGTCATTGCTGAATGAATTAGGCAGCTAAAACCCTGTGCACCAGTTTGAACGCTGAGTGGTAATTAGACCTGTTTCCCTCCCTCCCCACCCTCTTCCTCCACCCCTGGTATCTCTGGTGCTTTCCAGGGAAAAGCTGCTAACACGCTGGCAGAGATGTCAGAGGATGCTTGGAAGCATTAAGAGCATCCACAGAGGGCCCTGTCACTTCCATTCACAAATCACATATTTGCTTTTATTTATTAAAGACATTTTCAGTGGGATCCTGCCCAACCCCCAAGTGACTCCCAGAGACACTGGCTGAGTGAGCCAAAAACCCCCAGCCTGGCAGTGACCTACAGGCTCCCAGCTCTGGAGTGTGATTGTCTAAGGGCTTATCTACATAGGGAAATTGACCAAAATCACTTTAGTGGAATAAGCTATTCAGCAATAGCTATTCCAGGGTAGCTCCCTGTGTTATTCCATGAGCTATCCCGGAGCAACCATTGCACCGTAGCAATTCTAGTCAATTTCCCCATAGCGAAACCCTGAGTTCCAAGGCTGCTAGCCAGCCAGAATAAACCTCCCAGCAATGATTACTCATTATTGCCTCACCTGACAACAGGCGTGTGTGCTCGCTGGGGATGACGGGAGAGTTCTCCCAGGACCAGTTGACCGATGGGGGCGGGATGCCTGAGGCCTCGCAGATCAGAGTTAGGGCACCATGCAAAGAGACAGTGACATTGGTCACTGACCCTGCTCCCCTAACGAGCTCAGGGGGAACTAGAGAGACAAACAGATGATCTTTCATTTACAAAGCAGTCTCCATGGAAGCAAGAAAATAAGCAAATGGGGGCCCTAGGAAATCCAGCTTACCCCTGCCTTCAAACTACGCACCCACGTCCAAAACAGGGGCACAAGGAGGTATGCCCAAAAAATAAGCCTGCCTCCATGGTGCCTTCAGGACCCAGATCAGTGCCACAGAGCAGCTCACTGTGAATGTAGCTGCCAATCTATAGGCTCATCCAAATATGAGTTTACAGGGGTGACAAGTGCACACACAACCAGGCAGGTGATCCAACTCCCCAGAGGAACTCGACTGTTTGAAAGCTTGGTTCACACAGTCCAGGGAAAGCAGATGACTTTGTCTCCTTGTTGCTCACCCCATCATTTAAACCCCCTGCCACTAGTTGCTGGGATGGCCATTGCAGTAACAATACCTAGAGCTTACACAGAACTTTTCATCCTGATAATATTATCTCTTCCTCACACCTAATGCTCTATCATATGCACGGTGGAACTTCCCAGTGCATCACCATTCTCCTGACCCCCGCTCTCAGACACCTCGCCCCCAAGGTCCCAGAAACAACAGCAAAGCTGCTGCCCATATCCTTACCATGCACAGCAAGATCAAACGTCCTCTCCACCTGTCCAACTGCATTGGCCGCTAGGCAGGTGTAGCGGCCTGCATGGGTGACCTGCACCCTCTGAATATGCAGCTTCCACCCCTGGTCCTTAAGAAGAAGCGCTTCCCCATTCTTCACAGGCTGCCCATCTTTCATCCATGTGACTGTTGGATGCGGTGATCCCCCAGCTTCACATTCTAGTGTAATCTCACTAGCCTTGGCCACGGAAATCTTCTTTGGGGCTTCGCCGCTGCCTTTGATCACTGGCAGAACTGCAGGTGAAAAGAGCACAAGGCAGAGACACTACACCGACCTGTTGGGATTCAACTCCTCCTGGGTTTTCTTTAAGAGGATATTAACGGCAGCAAGCGATTGGTCTGGACCAGCAAAGGACAGCTATGAGCCATGCCGAATTCTAAGGCAATCCAGACTCTGGGGTAGACATGCCGAATACTAAGGCAATCCAGACTCTGACCACCAGCTGTCTTTAAATACTCAAAATCACACAGCTACTTTGGACCAGTGGCTCCCAAAGATTGCCCAGCTGAGCCCACACTGGCTGCTGGCCAGGAACCCAAGGGCAGCACCTAGTTTTACAGATCATAGCTGCCCTCCTCACCAGGGAGGTGTAGATTGCAGAGACCATAGGTCCAGCATACAAAGTGTGGATCACAATGGAGCACGGCATGCTGGGACATGGAGTCTCCAAGCGCCACACCTGGACAGTAGAAATGAGAGAAGCTCTATGCTCCATTCAGCCACTCGTGCTCCCCAAAACCACTAACGACAACTGACTTACACAGGAGCTCTTATTGTTATTCTCCACTCAGAGATTCGGCTCCCTTTAGTATAAAACCTCACTCCTCCCCCAGCACCTCTCCGACTCACCATCCACCTCCAGCCGGTGCTCCCTTCTGCTGCTGCCAGCCGCATTGCTGCACTCACAGGTGTAAGATCCTTCATCTGCTGTCTGCACCTTCCCAATGTACAGCAGCCTGCCTCCTGCAGAGATACGCTCGGGGCGCCCATGCTCCATGGCAAGGGGCGTACCTGAAAGGTGGGGTGGGGGAAGAAAACACAAGTCTCTCCTGAGACTCCTGGCAGCACTAGCTCCTAGGCACACTGTCCTACAGAGGGTCGGATGGTGGTTACATGGAATTGCCTGCTTCTCTCCAAGGAGACAAACCCGCGATTGCCTCGGAGGCAGATGCAGCCTTCCCAAAAGGGGCAGCTTCTCCTTGTAGACACGAAGGAGCTGCAGGAGCAAGCCAACACAAGTCTAAGTAGGTTTAAATCAATGTGTATCCTCGGCTTTGAAATCCAGCCTGGGACCTTCTAGCCCACTGGTTCAGAACCATGCTGTCTAGCTGGCTGGACTAACGCTGCAGAGCTGGTAGCTCTGCTAGGTGACATCTGCTTGGGGAGGAGTGAAGATATGAACACAACCCTACCGTCTTTCTCCCAGGTGAGGGTGGGAAAGGGGATCCCGCTGCACTCGCAGGACAGGCTGACGGACTGTCCCTCCATCACAGAGAGGGCAGCAGGCTCTTCCGAGGAGAATAAGGGGGGAACTGCATGGGACAAAAGAAAGGTATAACTGAGTGCAGGGGGCATCAGACATGCTACAGAAGCAGTGGTATGTGATGCTAGCTAGCTTCCCCGGGGACTTCACTCTGTTTGCTACTCTCTGGCTTACAGGAGGTGGGTTTGGCCAAAGGAGAACAACGAGAAACACATGACCCCTGCCTGTTGCCCTGACGGGAAACCAACCTGCCCAGCATCACACATTTAATCGCAAGTGCCACTGTCAGTCATACAGACTTGCAAGTTTGATCCATGTGGAAAGAATAATTTCAACTTTCCAGCTATTAAAAACCAGCAGTATTCTCAATCATACAACTCTCCTACAGCATACAACAGTATAGAAAGTATACTGTGCCAGCCATGGGGTTAAAGAACATTCAGACTGGCCAGCCGCACTATTATAGATAGGGCAGGCAGCGTTGCCTAGTACTAAGGTAGCCTGACACTTCCCTGTTTTCAGTTGCTTAAAACTTTCCCAATCTTCAATCATTTGGGCTGAAATTTTCCATGCCAGGTGTTTGCCTCCAGCTGATTATTATTAATTATTATTATTGGTAATTTTAGCCAAAATGGCTTAGCTGTCCTCAAGGACAAAGCTATGGAAAAATGTTGCACAGCCAGCCTCAATTCTGGCATTTCCTAAGTTTTGGGTGCTTGACTTTGCAATTTTAATAAGATTCTTTCAGAGTAGTTTGGTGTGTGTGAACTAACTATTTTAAGTAGTAAAAAAATACCACAGACTTCTAAAATAAAAAAAAAAAAGAAGCAACTAAACCATGTGTTTGCGAGATAATCCAGCTTCAGAAAGCTTAGTGTAAGGTTATGCATGCAAGTGTGTTTGAGGAACAGCACATGAGCACTGTGGAGGGCTGTATTTTGGAAGAGGGTGTGCCTGCGTGTAAGAGAAGGATTTTATCATTGCCAGGGCAGATCCCAAAAGGATGCAGTCTCCTTGCACTGCGAGCGCACCCGGATTGACAGGACACTGGAATGGTTTTACATAAGGTTTCACTGGCCATTAGGTGGAAAATAGGCATCATTCCCCACCTTTGGGAATGGGGTGTGTGTGTTACAGACTGAACTGCCTTCACGGAATGGACATAACCTAATAAAGTGGATCCAAGATGCACACACCCCACCCTCACTAATAGCATCCAGGCTGGGACAGCTGGAGCAGGGAGGGACAAAGGAATTTCTCCTTCTCAGCAAGTTCTGAGACACAAATTTACAGGCGTGGGGCTTGAATTTCCAGGGAGCTGAGCACCCACGGCTTCTACTTAAGATAACAAGAGCTGCCTGTAAGCTCTTAAAATCCAACCCAGTTGCAGCTATTTTCCTGACCCTTGTAAGAGGTGGCTGTATTATGCCGTGTGGTTAAGATGGAGGAACTCTCACAGAGAGTGACATTAGGACATGGGGCCAGACAATATTCACACCCCTCCAAGGGTTCTTTGTCCCCCTCCCATGTTTGGCCAACACTTGGCTTACCCCAGACATTGAGGTTGTAGCGCTTCACCGCCCGGCCCAAGCGACTCGACACCTCACACGTGTATCTCCCTGCATCTCGCGCCTGAGCATGCTCAATCTGTCAAAGCAAGCAGAGCCGGGGTGGGGTCAAGAGACGGGCAAGCAGCGCGCCACTCGCCCAGCAGCAGCACCAGAAATGCACGCCCAGCCCGGCAGCAGAGCCAAAGGCCGCTCGCAGCCCAGGCCCATCGTCCGGGTTGTTCCTGGCAACAAGCCCTCCGTTCTGGTGCAGTGCTGCAGCCGTTCAAGCTGGGCCCAGCGGACTCAAGGGGCAAGGAAAGTGCCGAGTCGGCACAAGGACTCTCACGCCTGAGGAACACAGCCTGGGCGAGACGGGGGTAGGCCCATTTCTCCGTGACTCCAAGCCACGCATCTCACGGGAAGTGGAATTCCTTGCCAAGGCCAGGCAGGGGAGAGCCAACGAGCCATAGCCATTTACTGCAGGGCGAATTTCTCTGCTTCTCCTCCCGACTCAGCACCGGCCAGAATAGTCACCTGGAGCACGGGCCCGTCTGCAGAGAGTCGGGCTCCAGGGTCCTGCGGGAGAGGGCGCCCGTCCTTCAGCCAGCGGAGCATGGGAGAGGGGGCCGCGTGGTGCTGGCATTCCAGGGTCACAGACTGGTTAATGATGACTGAGATATTTAGCTCCTCACCAAGGTCATTTGGGGGCACTGAAAGGAAACAACCCTGGGGTAAAATCAACGGGGAAAAGCTCCTTCCTGAGGCCAACACGCAGGAGCAGGGCGACTGAACGAACACACCAGTAGATTCCAAACCTCTCCTCCCACCTCCTTCCCATACCCTGACCCGTAACGCGGAAAGACCAGTGCTTAATCAGTAACAAAAGAGGTGCCTGGCCTCAAGCAATTAGGGACTGGGGCTCAAGCAATTTTTTTACTTTCATAACTGACGCGGCAAGCCCCAGGGGCGCCAGGGCTCAGAGCGGCCAGGCCCTGGGGTGCCGGGGCTCGGAACGGCCAGGGTCTGGGGCACTGGGGCTCAGCTCTGGCACAAATTAAGCCCTGGGAAAAGCCCCTGTGCAGGGCTGAGGAACAGCCTGTGACAGAGCCACTGAGAAGTGGGTGGCCCTGCAGTCATCATACATGGGGTTTGATGATACCTTATATTTACAGGGCTTTAGCAAACAGACAGACTGGCTCCCCTAATCTGCGTAAGCTGCAGAGCAGCAGCTGCTCTAGCAAACCTGTGAGTCACTAGGAGGTGAGGTGCGGGTAGGGGAGGGGGGAATCGGGGTCTGACACAGATTCCTTAGCCGGGGGGGGGGGGTCAGAGAAGCCTGTACTTACCTTGCACCCGCAGTGCAGCATCCCACCTATCCTCTCCCACAGCACTGATGGCCACGCAGGAGTACGTCCCCGCGTCCGAAAGGTGCGCGCTGGCCAGGGAGAGGACGCGTCCCCCGGATAGGATCTGCGCCATCCCCAGAAACAAACCAAAAAGGGATCAGTGAGCAGAAGGGAGCTTCCAGCCTGCTGCTCAGCATCCTGCCTCCCCAAGCACCGGGATGGGGAACCACAGAGCTGTGCGAGCCAGGGACTTGCACTTGGCCTGTCCTCACCAGCTGGCACCCAGGCCCTGGAGAGAGAACCCCACTTCCCCCACCATCAGCTCCCAAGTTTCCGCACCAGGGAGGGATGGGACCAGCAGGGGAGGCAGCCCCAGGGCCCTTTGCCCAGCCCCGCTGGAGCAGGAAATTCCAACAGACTGATGTGCTCTGGGTGGCAGGGCACAGGCCTGGTGTCAGGAAGGACCCAGACAGTCCCTTCGACTGGTTGTAAGCTAGCTGTCCACACTGACCTGTAGTCCCACAGGCGCCGTGCTGGAAACAGGATTGCCATCTTTCAGCCACACCAGCGTGGGGGCAGGGATCCCTGCAGCCTCGCACGCCAGCTCCACCCGCTCGCTCAGCAACGCAGTGACAAGGCTGGGGCCGGAGGTGATTTGGGGAGGCACTGGGGAGGCCAAAGTCACGCACTGAGTCTCACAGAAACACCAGGACATGAGCATGGGCAAAGGAAAGATGGGGTGGGCAGAACCACCCAGAGTAACGTGTTTTGTTGGCATGATCCTTTCCACCGGGACTTCCCAGTGGGGTGAACAAAATCCCATCATTGGTACTGGGCTGGGGGAGACAACACTGCAGGAGGGGGAGAAAGGGGACGCTCCGGCCCTGAAGGGAGAGGTGTTTAGCGTCCAGGCTGGAGCAAGGGAAAGGCTGGATTGTGCTTCCTCCAGAGTGAAAGCCTCCTAGCGGAGCAAGAGCCATGGAGGATCCCAAGCTAAAGTCTAAGCTAGAGTTCAAAGGCTTTGAATGAGCTGGGGGTTCTGTGGGACCCGGTGAGGTGACAGGTCCTGCTCTGGGGTCATGTGGCGAGACTGCCATGCCTTACGTTAGTATGCATTAGATTGTACTGGAGTGTTACGTGGGATTACCTGAAGTCGCTGGGTGGTGCAAGGCATTCTGGGACAGCACACAGTCACTGCTGGGATGGACATGGGGGGGTTTAATCACATGGCCTAAAACGGCCAAGCTCTGAATTGCCCAGCAGTCTAGACAAACCCTCCTGCTTCTGCTCTGACCCCAGTTCTGCTCACTGAGATTTTGTTACACAGGTAAAGGAACGTGCCAATCGGTGCCAGGGAGGGAGGGTGGCATGGACAAGGGCGTCCGTCGACTGATGGGAGACCCCAAGACCAGAGACACAGAGGCCGCTGGTGCCTTCCCTGCCCACCGGGTCACTCACCAGTCACCTGCAGGCTGTAATGGAGTTCGCTGCTGCCCACCACACTGGATGCCACGCAGCGATAGCTCCCCGCGTCCGAGACCTGAGCCCGCTTGATCTGCAGACGCCTCCCATCGCCCGACAGGACAAGGCCTGGACTGGCCGAGAGAAGCTGAAGCCCCTTGTACCAGGACACGTCTGAAAAGGGAAGCAGGAGGATGTGGGCTGAGTTAGTGACCCTGCCACCTTCACCACCCCATGGACCTGCCTTGTCTGCAGTTTAAACCCTTTGCCACCTCCTTTATATTGGTGTTATATTCCCCATTATATTCTTTGTATTTGTAGTACAACAGCAACAAAAAGTCCCAAGCAGGGCAAGGAGGAGGGCCCGTGATGGAAGAGACACTGCCTCCCTAGTAGGAAGGTGTCTGTGATAATCAGGGGCTGTGCAAGCCAATCTGGGGTGCTTTTCTCAGATCTGTCTAAAGAGAGGGCTTTGCATTTGATTCTGGGGGGCTTGGCAGTCCGGCTGCAGTGCCACCAGCCTGGAGGCAAGCAACCCCCGAAGGGAGGATGGTCGCGTGGGTCAGGCAGTGCGCTGGGACGTGGCAGATCTGCATTCAGTCCCCAGCTCTGGCACCGACTCCTCTGTGTGACCTTGGGGAAGTCACTTAGGCTGTGATAGTCAAGGGCATGCCCGAGGGAGAGAAACTCTCAAATCCATTGTAATTCAATGGGGATTGGGTGCCTAATTCCCTTTGGCTCCTTTGAAAATCCAGCCTTGGTCTCTCTGTGCCTCAGTGCCCCACAACAATCCTTTGTCTGTCTTGCCCATTTTCGCTATAGGCTCTTTAGGGCAGGGAGAGTCTAACTGCACATTTGTACAGCAGTGACCCCAGGTGAGCTGGGGTATGGGCAGTGTCCTACTACAAACAATAAAATGGAGCCCCTTTAGCAGGAGGTGACTGCTGTGGGCTCTGAGGTAGAACCACAACAGGGAGGAGGAGTTCCATGTGACCGGTCCAGATCTGAGCAGAGAGGGCTGAGATGGGGTGGGAAACCAGGCCAGACAAATGGACGAATGCTGGAAAGAAGACGAGCCAGAGGGAGCGGAGTTGCCTTACTAGGAGTGGGCATTCCAGAGGCCAGGCACTCAAAGGATGCTGGGAAGTTCTCAGGGACGGTCTGGTTCACTTCTCCGGGTTCAATATTTGGGGGCACTGTAAAGAAACATCACATCAGTCCGGCGGCTCTGCGCAGCCCCATGCGGGCGTTGTCAGAGGCAGCACGGGAAGGGAGGATGAGATTTTATGCACACAGCTGTGCCGTGACAGAGCAAGGGGCTGAGAGTCAGGCCTCTTGGGGTTCCCTAACCAGCTCTGGGAGGGAATGCCATCTAGTGGTTAGAACCAGAGGCTGGTAGTCCCAGGACTCCTGGGTTCTACACCCAGCTCTGCCACTGATTGGACAGGTCACTGTGACTTTTGTGAAACGGGAGGTAACACCATCCCCCTCGCCAGGGCCCTAGCAGGGTTAATGATTATTGGTAACACACAGAGGTTGCCGGGTGGAAGGTGCTATGTAGTCAGCAAACATTGCAATTGCTGAGTCAATTTCACTTAAGAAAGAGAGAGGATAGGGGAGGGAAAGAGACTGTCCGGTTTGGTTTGTCCTCAGGCCTGGGGGTAGCTCTTTGGGCAGGTTGTAGCCCAGCGAGCCAATTGCCAGGATGGAGCTGGTGGCTGGAACACTGGGTGCTGCCCATCCCAGCTTTGGTTCCTCACCCAGCACCTTCAGCCTCACGTCTCGCCTCCCTTCCCCTGCAGGGTTCGTGGCCACACACGAGTAAACCCCTTCGTCCACCACGTCCACCTTTTCGATCTACGGGGAGGACAGGAGAGATTCCATGGTTAGAGTCATGCCACACACAAACACACTGTCCGCAAGCGTGGTCACACTCAGGATAGTAACTCTGTGCCACGGCTGTTCAGCCGGCTTTCCTTCCCCCACAGCCCTGCCTCCAATCGAACGCACAGCTCCCTGCTGTGCCAGCCCTGAGCTCCTCCACAACTCTGCTCTAGCACCTCCAGCCTGACTCCAACCCCCTACTAGTCCAGCTCTCGGAGACAGACCTGGCATTTGCCGAACATGCACTAGGCTGAGACCATGCTTGTTTTCAGCTGTCCTAAGCCCAGTTTGGTGCCAGGTCCCCAGAGGTGACAGGACACTACAGAGCATGCAAAGCAATTGGTACGGACCCCACTAGACACAGCTCCCAGCTGTGCTCCGTTCGCTTGACCGAGGAAATACCCTCAGGGCTTGTTAAAGTGTTGCACTACTGTAATGATACACCCACACCCCAACAGCTTCACCCAGCGCACCATCACAGCAGCAGCCCTTCCGCACACGTGCGTGCACACAAACACACACACCCATCACAACATGCCTACTTTGGACTTGCACATTCACATGTGATCTTTGCAACACCACATCTGCCTCTCGCTCACATCCGTCCCCCTGGTCTCGGCCATGGCTGCACCCACCCTACCCGCAGAAGGCTGCCCATTGCCTGCAGAGCAATTCCATCCTTCCACCAGCTGAGGCTGGGCACAGGGATGCCGGTGGCCAGGCACTGAACAGCCACCGAGTGACGAAAGGCAACGCTGAGATCCTCTCCACCCACAACGCGGACTGACGGGCGCTCTGGCAAGAGAAAGGGGAAAGGGGGGCGTGGCGCCACGTGGGCACATACCAATCACACCCAGGGGTGTCTGTGCAGAGATGTGGTGTTTGTGGGTCTGTCATAGCCCCCCTTCAGCCACTTGAACCTTTGCCTGTGGCCTCCTTCATATGAGAGGATGGATCTGATGGAATCACCAGATCCCCCTGCCTTTACCCTGGTGTTTGTTCCTGCCGCCCTCCACCTCCTGGGGGGCTGTGACTGAAACAGTGCTTATTCCTGGTCTCCCAGGGGGCAGGTGATAATGCCACCCCAGTTCTCCAGCAGGAGACTCTGGTGCACCCAGTGACCTGCCCACAGGCACTATTTGTCTAGAGCCAACCAGCGCCACCTCCTTCAGGAGCACGGAGCCAAATGGCTGGAGCAGGAGCCAAGCTCATTGCTGAACCTGTGACCCTGGAGATGCAGCACCTCAAGGAGGCTGGCTGAGACCTTGCTTCCCAGCCAGATGCTCCCATCTCTTTCCCAGCATGAAGCCTGGGACGTGCTTCTCTGACAGGCGGGTCGGGAGAGTCCTGCTCACCTTGCACTGACACCTGCACCTCTGCTCTGGCTCCGCCCGCCTCGCTGCCGGCTTCACAGGCATAGAGCCCGCCATCATGGAGCCTTGCACGGGGGATCCAAAGCATCCTTCCATCCTCTGGCATCACCACCCCGTCCAGTTCTCCGAGTGGCTGGCCGTTCTTCAGCCACCTGGGACAGAGGGAATGACAGGCAAGTTCTTACCAGGTGAAGAACAGCGGCTCCCCCACCCGCCACCTAGAAGGAGGCCTGTCGCCCACCAGGCAAGGCAATCAACGGAGAAACAGGGAGCGGAAGTGGCATCAGGGGCTGGGATCATGGAGCAGCCGGCAGAGCTTGCTACGGTGAAGCATCCTCACATCTCCTAGGATATTTCAACGTAGAGCCTTGCATTGCAAACTGCCGGCTGCTGTGCCCAGAAAAGAGGAAATTACTGGGGGAGAGGAGGGTGAATCAGCACAACTCCCCATATTACGCACAAGCAGTTTCCCTCAGCTTCCCCAGCTGGCAGATGACTGGTGCATTCAGCACAATTCCTGCCACCCGGGGGGATGGTGCTAAGGTAGAACTGCCGTGGGGTTGTGGTGCGAGCCAGGGCAAGTTTATACCCCAAACTAGAGAGGAGTGGGGCAGTGGATGGGGAGGGGAGCCACTGAATAGAAGGAAAATTCCAGGGGTAACGGCTCAGAGCTTTGGCTCCTCCATCCCCCATGGGGCTTTCCCACCAGCTCCCCAATACTATTAACCACAAAGAGGCACCCCCAAATATGGAGAGCAGATGCCACGCATCCTGCATTCCCTTGAGAGCCCTGGGGCCACTCAGCCTGCTCTACAGCCCAGTGCTCAAAGGGTTAAGAGGCCAAGAAAGAAGCCTCAGGAAGACCCGTGCCAGACCCCAGAAAGGGGTTCCCTTGCACCCTCCAACTCTGTACTCACTGGACCCTGGGAGCAGGGAAGCCTGTGGCATGGCAGGGAATCCTCAGGGAGTCATTCACAATTGCTATCACATGACCTTCCCCCTCGCCAATCATCAGCTGAGGAGGAGCTGATTGGAATAAGAAAGCACAAAAGAAAAGTCAGCAAAGAGTAAAAGGAGTCCTGCTCACCCTCAACCCAGACTGGGACCCTGACATAGTGGAAAATGCATCCACAGGGATCTGGGAGCAGCTGGGGGGCCCAGAGGGCACAGTCAGCATCCCCAGGGATCTGGGAGCAGCCAGGGGGTCCAGAGGGCATAGTCAGTATCCCTGGGGATCCAGGGGGCACAGTCAGCATCCCCGAGGATCCAGGAGCAGCTGGGGGGCCCGGAGGGCACAGTCAGCATCCCCTGGGATCTGGGACCAGCCAGGGGGCCTCAGTGAAACACATGACAAATTCAAACCCAAAATGGCAAATCCATTAAAAGCTCTTCGGTGCAGCCCTTCCCTCTGCCCTGCCCACGGTGGCTACCGGGCAGCGCATGTTGCCCCGGCCATGGCCCTATCACGGTACAGCAGGTCACTGCCCCCTAAGAATGCTGTGCAGCTCCCCCAGTCCTGCAGCATCACTGACATCCCTTCCGGTCGCCCAGCAGCTTACCCCGAACGACCACCGAATACTGGATTGCCCTCTCCCCTGCCAGGCTGCTGGCTAAGCAGGTGTAGGTCCCCCCTGAGCCTTCCAAGACCCTCTCGATCCTCAGCACCGCGCCGCCTCCTAGGATCTGCGTCCCATTGCTTCTGGCCAGCGGCAGGCCATCTTTGAGCCAGGAGAGGGCAGGCGGGGGCTGGCCGCTGGCTGAGCACTCCAAGGCCAATGGCTGGCCCACCACTGCTTCCACCGTCTGGCCTTCTGGGCTGTCGCCTTCAATATCAGGTGGCACTGCAGGGGCAGGGAGGACACAGCTGGCATTAGCACCGGCTACGTGGAATGGAGACATGCTGCTGCATTACCAGCATGCTACCTCTGCGGGAAGGGGGGGGATGATCTGGGAATGGTGGGATTCTGTTCTGGGGAAGCAGAGGGACCGGATGGGCCTGAGACCACACACCGTACAGCTCGGCTCAAGTGCCCGAGGTGGTCCGAGGGAATCGAGGAGGGGAGAGGCCCAGGAAGACAGAAGCACACGCGTCATCGCAGGACTCGGGGCGAGCTGTAGGAGGAGCCGGCGAGCACGACGGGAGAGGCACCCGCCGCTCCCCTTGGCCATGGCAACCATGGGCCTCCGACTGACGGAGCCCTGGCCCTCCAGCCGGTGCTGCCTAGTGAGCCAGCGGGGAGCAATTGCCATACAGCCCAAGTTGCTGGGGAGAACGAGTGCCGCATCCCCCTCCCCTTACCCCTCTCCGAGCATGTCAGGCCGGGGGCCGCGTGGCTCGGGAAGCCTTACCATACACCTCCAGCCTCACAGCCTTCTCTGCCACCCCTGCAACGTTGGTGGCCCGGCAGGCATAGAGCCCAGAGTCGGCCACCTGGGCCTGGCTCAGCTGGAGGCCCCTCCCCCCGTCGGTGTAGGCTGCCCGGGCGCTGGAGACGATGGGGCGCTTGTCTTTGAACCAAGTAATGCTGGGAGCCGGCGAGCCCCGAGCCTCGCACCGGAGCCCAACGGGGCGGTTGAACAGGCCCACGACTTCCGCCCTTTCGCTGGACCCCAGGATGGTGGGTGGAGCTGAAAATGCGAATGAATGCGGAGAGTGAAACACGGGGGAGAATGAACATCCCGAGAGGCGGCTGCATGGCTCCCACTGGAGGGGCTGGGCAGAGGACAGTGGACAGTGACCCCACAGTGTCCTTGCCTCCAGCTCCTGGGGCAGAGCGGCCCACGAGGGCACTGTCACATGGAAGCCGTGGCACGTTCACACCTGGTCTTTTCAGGGTCAACTATGCCAAGAAACTCCTACAGAAATAACGCTGGTCTGATGAAAGAAGGACTCTTTACCACTGGAAGGGGGCAGGGCAGCATGGCAAGGAAGCTCACACAGAGTTAGGTTGGACCAATGGGCCACTGCATTCTGCCTTCAGCAGTGGCCTGGGTACCCAAACCCCTATGTACTCTGTGGTCACGCCTGATGCTAGAGCAGGTGAGCCCCCGTAACACACCTGGCAGAAGAGGGCTCCTTTCTGGCCCCAGAAGCAGTTAGGGAAGGATGGAGGCTCAGGGATTGAGGGTTGGTGGTGAGGAAACAGGGGAGTAAAGGAGACTTACATTAAAGGCAGCGCATTGGCATGATGCAGCTGTCACCCACTGGGTAACACCATAAAGGCTTCTCACCCACCCTGAATATACCAATCAGCACACAGATGAAGAGCAATGAGCATCTGCAGACAACAGGCACACGGCCCACTGCCACCACTGTTAGCCCGAAGGGGCAACGCATAACTGGATCGTCAATTACTTCAACTAGACTTGGCCTCAAGGACCATGGAGGAAGAGATTGGGGGAGATAATTTCTCTCTGGGTGTGTCGGGGGCTTGCCCTGCTTCATCTGCCTGGTGCTCCCCAGCACCCGACTCACAATTCCCTTGATGAGCACCATCTTCCGGCACGCAGAGCCACATCGCGCTGTTTCCGGGATCGGAACACTTCCCCCCCCACGCGGCAGCATGCCCAATCCCCTCCCAGTCTCCTACAGCCCCACCCTCGAGAGCCTCGAAACCGCCCAGTGGCCGCACCCATCCCAGCTATGGTGCCTCTGCTCATAGCAGGGCCTGGTCCAGCAGCCTTGGTGTCACTGCCGACAGGGCCCCTAGGAGTCCCCAGTACCGCCCCGTAGCCCCCCTCCCCCTGCGCCACACCCCATGAATCCTTGGTAACATCCCTTAGAGGGCCCCCACATGCTACACCCCATAGAGTCCCCCTCCCTCCCCCAGGCATTCATGGCCCACCGTATAATTTCCACACCCAGATGTGTCCCTCAGGCCAAAAAGTTTGCCCACCCCTGAGCTAGCACACCAAGACCACCTGAGCTCAGACCCTGGGGATCAGGAGGGCTTGAGAGCCCCAGCTACCGTCTGAGCCACCGTGTCCACACTGCTACTTTTAGCGCATTGGCTCAAGCCCGTCTGTTTGGTCTGGGAGGCTCACTCCAAGCTGAGTGTAGATGTACCTATTGTCACACTCACACTACTTCTATTTGCAGTTCTCACAGCAGTCGGAAAGGAAATTCCACTTTGGGAACTTACTGTAAACATGCAGTTGGAAAGTCTTGGTTTGCTGGCCAGCCTGGTTGAAGGCCAAGCACTGGTACTTCCCTTGGTCTCTCAGCTGGCTGCCCTGGATCCTCAACACCTGTCTCTGCTCCAGGAGCTGGATTCGGGTGTCCATCGGGGCAAGAGGCCTGAGGATACAGAAGATCAGAACGAGGCATAAGACCTCAGCCAGAGGGCAGAGCTGGCTGCATTTAGGGCAACAGTGCTAGTGACTCCTGGGAGGTTTTATCCTTGGTCAGTAAATTGAGTGCCAGCAAAAGGCCCTGGATAGACCGTCCTGGAGACTGAGACCCCGTTTGCCCACAGACATGGGGCAGCCATTGCAAAACCTCCCCCACGTCCGTCTCCACCCTGACGTACCCCTCGCAAGTTCCGAGGCGGTGTCTGATCACAAGGCTCTGTGGACAAGATCAACTCCAGAGCACAGCAGCTCACAGGGCAGAGCCCTTGCACCTTGAAGCTGCCCCATCACCAGGCGCTGCAGTGTCACGTAGAGACGATATGGCGAGCTATTCCCTGGTGGCAGCCTGGCCTGCAGGACGGCACGCAGCTTGCACAGATCCCATCATGTGTGCTCTGACAGGCCTGTGAGCTGGAGGAACCCTCCCCAGGGAGGAGAGGCGAGAGCTCTGTCCTTGGCCTCTGTGCCAAGACTGCCAAGGAGGGTCTCAGTGATGGACGTTTTGAGGAAGTGGCATTAGAAGTGGATGGAGAGGTCACCGGGTTTCCGAAAGCACTTTCTCTGCTTCTGGAGCCCAATCTCTAACTGCATGTGGTGTGGGGTCCCTAGTGCCTGCCCCAGCTTACTCCCTACCCGGGGCCTAACTCCCACCTCACAACCCCTGTTAAACCCAAGCTTTCTGCAGCCTCAAGCCGACCTGAGCTGGCTGTGTCCCCCGGCACTTACTGTCCATCCTTCATCCACTCCACCTGGGGAGCGGGCACTCCTGTGGTCCGACACTGCAGTTCCACCTCAGAGCCCACCAGCACCGACATGTCGTGGGGCGACCCCACGCCATACACCACAGGCGAGACTAGGGGAGGAAAGGAAGGAGGAGATCCTGGGAGAGCCAAAATGACAATGGCCAAGGATACGGGCAGTGAGGGGAAGACCTGGGGGCCAGGATCGTTGCACTGTAAGGGGATTAACAGCTTTATTACAGTTTATCAGGTGCATTCAAGATGCATGTCGGTTTCACCGTCCTCCTCCCATTCACCTTCCAAATGCAGTCCAGAGAGAGGAAGAACAACCAGGCCTGGCATGCTATGGGGGAGGGGGTTGGGAGGTGGGTAGCAAAATAAAGGCAGGTGACAGTGGAAAACTGCTCCACTTCCTTATTGCAGTGCAGCCACTCCCAGGCTTCTCAGGAGGCGGAGACTCAGCAGAGCTTCTCCTCTTTAATTCCTCATTCATTCAACACCCTCTCTCACTGAGAAAGTAGATAAGGAAGTGTTATTTACTCCTTCTCATAACACAGGAGCTAGGGGTCACTAAACAAAATTAAGAAGCAGCAGGTTTAAAACAAACAAAAGGAAGTATTTCTTCACACAATGCACAGTCAACCTGTGGAACTCCTTGCCAGAGGATGTTGTGAAGGCCAAGATTATAAAAGGGTTCAAAAAGGAACTAGATAAATTAATGGAGGACAGGTCCATCAATGGCTATTCGCCAGGATGGGCAGGGATGGTGTCCCTAGCCTCTGTTTGCCAGAAGCCAGGAATGTGCAACAGGGAAAGGCTCACTTGATGATTACCTGTTCTGTTCATTCCCTTTGGGGCACCTGGCATTGGCCACTGTCAGAAGACAGGATACTGGGCTAAGATGGACCTTTGGTCTGACTCAGTATCGCCTTTCTTATGAACACTACGCACCTGGCCAAACTCAGACCTGGTGTAATAGGGTGCAACTCTCAGGAAGTCAATGGAGTTGCACTTGCTTACTCCAAGCTCTGAATTTGGCCCCGTGGATTCAAGCTGTGGCCTGGCACCCCTGTTGGCTTTGGGGAGGTGGAGGATTAGCGGCTGCCAAGGAATTTAAGCCCTTCCCCAGAGGGACTGTCAGCAGGCTGGCAGGTTAGCCCTGGTGGGAGGACTGGGACACTGGGATTAGTATTTTTCCCATCAGTCCCTGAACAGATTTTGCTGGCATGACCAGGGATACTTGTGCCTTAGACAGAAGGAGGCTAAGAACCGTGACTCACCTAGAACAAGGACGTGGAAGTGTCTTTGCGCCTCACCAACCCTGTTCACAGCTTTGCACGTGTAGGACCCCGCATCCTCCTTCCGCACCTTGTGGACCTTGATGGACTGTGCTCCACTGAGGAAACGGAGACTGCCACTCTCCGTGAGCTATGGGGAAATAGCTAGAAGTAGGACAAGGTGGGAAGCATCTTATCCACTGCCACCCAGGTCCAGATAAGAGCACCTGACTTCTGCTGCCATTCTCCAGTGAAGGGCTGGGACTGCAGCACCCTCTGACATCAAAGGTGTCCACTAGCTCTCTTCTGAAACTTACCAACTGCCCATCCTTATACCAGGTGACTGTAGGGGCTGGGATGCCAGAAACATCACAATCCAGAGTCAGGGGCTGGCCAGCCAGGATGGAGACATTCCTCCTGGGGCCGTCATCTCTCAGCTCAGGGGGTGCTGTGAAAGGAAAGGAACAGCCATGTTGGGCGAGGAACAAGCAGAGGAATGCAGAGCTGGCTCACCAGGCTAGTGCACACCTTTCAAATGAACACACACCAAGCAAAGCATGACATACATGGCCACTCAAACAGCTGCATCGGCAGACACCAGGCGTGCACAGACCAATTCGTCCATCAGCCCAGGGGTCCACCTGCCTCTCCAGCACAGTGGGAGAGAGCTTGCCCCCACGTTCCATGTACGTCCAGGAATGGACTCTCCAGGTGACAAACGATGGGTCTGTGCCTATGAGAAAGCTGCCTGCAGCCAGGTAGCAAAGAGAGTGAAGGGACCTTGGCTGGAACACAGAGGGCATCCAAAGTGCCTGGGGAGCTGGCTAAAAGTTCCTTGCCACATTCTGGCAACAGGACAGGACATACTGATGGAAGTGACAGGTTTCAGAGTAGCAGCCGTGTTAGTCTGTATTCGCAAAAAGAAAAGGAGTACTTGTGGCACCTTAGAGACTAACAAATTTATTAGAGCATAAGCTTTCGTGAGCTACAGCTCACTTCATCGGATGCATTTGGTGGAAAAAACAGAGGAGAGATTTATATACACACACACAGAGAACATGAAACAATGGGTTTATCATACACACTGTAAGGAGAGTGATGGCTTATCTTAAGTGATCACTCTCCTTACAGTGTGTATGATAAACCCATTGTTTCATGTTCTCTGTGTGTGTGTATATAAATCTCTCCTCTGTTTTTTCCACCAAATGCATCCGATGAAGTGAGCTGTAGCTCACGAAAGCTTATGCTCTAATAAATTTGTTAGTCTCTAAGGTGCCACAAGTACTCCTTTTCTTGATGGAAGTGAGGGGCTGGGGTTGAGGAGAGACTCTTTGCTGATCCACAGCCTAGCCCGCTGATCTGAGCATGCCCAGAAAGCGGGTCGTGGGGGAGCTCAGAGGCTGAGCAGCCTCCAGGGTCCAATGTGGTGAGAATCTGTAGGAGTCAGTGAGACATTCCCAGTTAGGAGACTGGTTTGTTTCTGTATCTCCTGGCTCTGGAGCCTTGCCTGAGTCCTCCCTTCTCACCTATAGGAGGAGCTCTCCATGAGCCCCTTTTAGCCCCAGCACCAGGGGCTCACGGCGATGAGGCTTTAAAGTGAAGCCTGAAGCTTCCCAATTCATTTGTCCCTGACACCCCTCTGCCTGTCCTCCCATCCCCGCACATGGCACGGGGTGGGAGGCAAGCGGCCTTCTCTAGGGAACTGACCCCAATGTTCCCCAGGATGCCAGGAGATCAGAAATATTAGGTCTTTGCCCCAACCTCCCTCCCCCCATACGGCTCCACCAGCTCAGCTCTGGACAGCCGACCGGAGTCCAAACTCTGCTCCCAGGCTCAGACTCAGCCTTCAGCTCCCACGGGGGGGATTGCCCTTGCTGACAACAGAGAGTGCACACCAGGACTGGGTATGGAGCCCAATCTGCTGCACCCGAGCACCCTCCCAGCACCGGGATCTGCTCCACCCACGCAGCCCCTTCTTACCGTAAACCACGAGCTTGGTTCTCCTCTGCACAGAGCCCGCCTCGTTGGTCGCCAGGCACATGTAGTCTCCGCTGTCACTGGGCAGCACAGAACCGATCACCAAAGAGCCCTCGTCCAGTATCGAGGAGCCCGGTAAGCTGCCCAGGAGCTTGGCAGAGTTCTTTAGCCAGAGGATGGCCGGCTTCGGCACGCCTGTGTGATAGCCAAGGCAGGGAAGGGTGGATCAGCCAGACAGCTGCAGCTTTCTCTAGGCAAGAGCAACTCGCGCAGACGGCCTGTTTCACCCCCACTCCTTGATGGCCCTGCCGCAGCCCCACACCCCAACATTTGGGGAAGTAGAAGCTCCAAGGTGGATACCACCTGTTAGAGGAATAGGTGCTGCCTGCAAAATTTGGATTTCAATACACACCCCTAAAACGTAGGGTGGTGCTCAGAGCAAGGGGTCTAGTCTGAGTCCTATCTCGGGCGGAGATGGAGCTACCCTGCCTGCCGTACCCTGCTCGAGGTCAGTTCCCGAGTGCCTGTCTGATGGCCCCTTTCAGCGCTGCCTTTGGTGGCCGGCCCACCCCACACGTGAAATGCTTCGCACACCAAGAAGTTGTTCCCAGAGCACTGTCGGAGCAGTGGTCTCAAATCATCGTCGGTGCGCAGCATGCTGATAGCCACAAGGAGGCGCTCCAGGTACAGTTTTACTTCCCAGCTCCATCCCTCCCCCGCAGTGCCAGGCTCAGCTAAGGGAAAATTAACAGCACCAACCTCCCCGGGGGGAAAACTCAGCCAGGGGCTGCATCCCCTCACGCCCACCCCACCCAGAGGGCATTGACTGACATGTGACCCCCAGGGCAGTCCTTGGCCATGCGGTGATGACTGTACCCTGGGCTGATTGAGGCCAGAGGCACCGTTATCACCCAGTTACAAGGGACACCCCACCCTCCCTCGACTTAAAGGGGATGTTGCACATTCGCACTGCATGAACCATATCTTCCTAGCAAGAGCAATTTGTGGCACCTCCCCCGCATGCAGCACGGTACCGTCCCCCAACCCATGCAGAGCTACCCAGCAGGCACCAAGGCTGGCTCCTTTCCAGCTGCTCCTACAGGCAAACGGGCTGTTCTGGGCAAGGAAATGCCCAGACTCCTATAGAAGCCACTGGAGACAAGGGAAAGGAGCCTGTACCATGTGATCTGCCAGCACTCCACCGATCACCATCAAATGTGCCCCAGACACCAGGCACATTGTGCTGTTATATCGTAATGTCTGCTCCTTCCTGCTACTATAAATCCTGTCTGCTCTGACTGGTGACTTCTCTCCCCTCTCCAGCCAAGGCTGCCCTGGTGGGTGAGTTAGGGGCAGTGCCATGCGTGGCGTGAGAGTCTGGATTCCCAGCTCACTCCTGAGCCAGCAGAAGGAGAGATGGAAGGCAAGGAGCAAGGATGGAAGGAGTAAAAGAAAGAAAAGCCAGAGCAATTTCTGCCCATCTTCCTATCCCAGGACTGGGGATGTTCCCTGAGGCTGCTCCACTTGGGACAAATACCCACCAGTCTGCATCCAAGACCCTGTGCATCCCAGGGGATCAGGGCACTGCCCCCTCCGCTCCCACTCCAGACATCAGGAAGCTGTAGCTACTGCAGGAGTTTTCATCTGAGATCTCAGGCCCAATGAGATCCCGAATGGCTGCAGGTTATTTATGCTTTCCAGGGAGCAGATGGAGAAAACTGACTCAGGGCAGATCTAGAAAGAGCTAGCTGGGGAGAAGGCAGGGCGGGATGGGGGTGCAGTGAGAATAACCCCGCTTCTTGCATTTCCCTGGGTACTCCTCGCTGTGGAACTGACCCACGGCTGCTTCATCTTTGAGCTCAGGGACTAGAGGTGAGGACCAGGCCAGCTGTGCCATGAAGAACCCACATGAACTTCAACACAAGCCATTCAGGTGCCTCGCGTGCTCTCAAACTGAGTCAGGCCCTGCACTTAGACCTCTCTACGTGTGGAGAGCAGCATCTTCCACATAGAGCAGGAATTGTGCCAGCACCAGGGAGGGCCCTGAGCAACCAGGAGCTGATTCACTGACTCCTTGGAACATCTGAGGTCAGAGGCCGCATGGGCTGGCGGGTAAAGGGCACAAGAGTGGCACTCAGGAGACCTGGGCTCTATTCACAGCTCTGCCACTGACCTGCTGGTTGAACCTGGGCAACTCGTTTCCATCTGTAAATGGGGATTGTGATATCTACACACCTTTGAGCTCTAGGGATGGAAGAATCAGCTGTCCATCCACAGGGCCCAGAAAGCCAGCCCTGGTAGGGCTGGGTTTCCATGATGGTGGGGATTGCTGAGAACATGGCTGCACCCCAAATATGGACCTGGTAACCCCCAGTTCAGAATGGAAGTCCCTCCCAGCCCCTATTCACATCACACACAAGGCAGGGAACTGAGACACAGGTAAAGGGCTGTGGGTAGAGAATTACACTGTGGGTAAATATTATATTTTACACATAAGGAAACTGAGGTAGAGTGAGGGGGGGTGACTTGCCCAAAGCTTCCCAGGAACTCAGTAGCAGAGTCAGGATTAGAACCCAGGTCTCTTGACTCTTAGCCCAGCACTCTAACCACCAGTCCATGATGCCTCTCTGACACTAGTTTCAGAGTAGCAGCCGTGTTAGTCTATATTCGCAAAAAAGAAAAGGAGTACTCGTGGCACCTTAGAGACTAACACATTTATTTGAGCATAAGCTTTCGTGAGCTACAGCTCATTTCATTGGAGGCATCCAATGAAGTGAGCTGTAGCTCACGAAAGCTTATGCTCAAATAAATTTGTTAGTCTCTAAGGTGCCACAAGTACTCCTTTTCTTCTCTGACACTAGAATCCCCAGCTCCAGGAGTCAGTCTCTTACCTTTGACGGGGCAGGGCAGGGTGACATTCTCATGGAGCACTCGTTCTAGCAGGACATCTGCACTGTCATCCAGGTAGGGCGGCTCTGGAGGGGACAGAAGTTGCACCGATTGTTCATTTGGTCCTGTTTGTGACTCTCCGGCCTAATCCCCTACGGGAGAGTTTGGCCCCCAATGTCTTGCCCCTGTGGACACTCGTCTCGGGGAAAGAGGAGCCGAGGTATGAATTAACAGACGTTGGAAGGAGCTGGAGCAGGAGCTAGGATCAAGGCAGGATCCATGGGGCACCAGGTTCTGGAGGGGGCTCCAAGGACACCCCCACCCTGCTGGGCTTAGACAAGCACTCTGCTCACTCTGTCACAGAAGAAGGTTCAGCACAAAGACCTGCTCGTGGCATGTGGCAGCATCGGACCTTCCACCCACATGGCAAGGGAGAGGAAGGGAACCTTGGAATTTGGAAGGATCTAGGCCCCATTGAACCCTAATCTGTGTCTGGAGGAGACACCTCACTCTCATCCCAGGCCAGGCCCTTTAACGCCAAGCTACAGATTGCTCCTGAGTAACTTCCTGGCCAGTGCGTGCTGCCAGTCCTGCTCTGGGCCTGATCTAGAGAACACGAGTCTATTACAGCCCCAGCTCCAGAGTCGGGCTCTACAGCTCAAGCCCTAGCGCCTCCTTCCCTTAACTGTGGAGGTCCCCCGTTCATGCCTTACCGTCAGCCATAACGGCAGCTGTCACCTAGCAGCACATTACCGCAGGGAGCGCAGTGAAAGAGAAAGAGCCTCGTCTCACACGAGGGATTCAGCACTCACCCAGCACCTCCACCACAAACTCAATGGTGTCTTCTCCAGCGCTGCTGGCTGCAAGGCACCGGTACCGCCCTGAATCGGAGACCCGCATGTCCAGGATGTTGATCGTCCCATCGGGCCCCTCCAGGAAATCCTGGTTGCCCACCCTCAGCGGGCTGCCATCCTTGGACCATCTGAGCTTGGGGACTGGATCCCCATGAGCCACGCACGGCAGGTCCAGTGTGTGACCCACTAGCACCTTCAGAACCTTGGGGCCTGGCTGAACTCGAGGAGGCACTGAAATAAAGCGAATGTACAGGAAGGACAGCACCAAACTGGGAGGCGGCGTAAATGGCTCTTGGAATCTCCTGTGAGCCAAGTATCCTAAGACTCGGGGGGGAGGAGGGTTAGTGTCATTAGCCCCATTGCACAGAGGGTGAAACTGAGGCAGAGTGAGGTGAAGTGACATGCCCAAGGCCTCTTGGGGATTTAGTGGCAGAGCCAGGGATAGAACCCAGGAGTCCTGAGCCCTTGCTCTCTGCTCTGAACATCGTTAAACTGTGCTGTCATGAGAGGAGGAGTCACAGCCCAGTGCCCGCTTCGTGGCAGCCCTAGCTATGTATTTTTTCATTCCATATGGGGCTGCTTGATAGTGCTTCAGAGTTGAGATTCTTGGCAAAATTAGCTCCCTTTGGAGCAAAGCTTTTGTCATGAAGACAGAGCCATTCCAGACTGGGGACATGTACTGGAGTGGGGAGAGAGAATGTGGATTTGCTCTCTCACAATGACAAAGGCATCTACTGTGCTGAAACAGAGAGGGCAGAGCTTCCCTGCCTTAATCGTTGGGTCTAATGGCCCCCAAGGACGTTACTCGATGAAAAGTGGGGCCTGGCCATGTGAGCAGTTACGGCTGGCTTTACAGGCAGTAGATGAAATCAGCATATGGACTCAGATGGCCTCACCACTTTGTGAGAGACACCAGCCAACAAAACAGTGATTGCAGGTGAAAAGTATGCTTTACTGGTGAGAGGGAGAACCAGCCGACCAGGGTTCTAGTCTCGCTGTGGGACTTTGGGAAAGAGCGGTTAACTGGTGCATGCTTCAGTTTTCCCCTTTGTAAAATGTGGGATTTCCAGGGACCCACTTCACAATGGGATTGCAAGGCTTCATCCGTTAATGTTCACTAAAACCCGCTCAGAGCAGTGAATCCTCCTGCACTAGATCCCCGCAGCCCAGCAGCCACAGACCGTGTACATCATTGTATGTGCCCATCGGAACCACCTCTCCTTTACCCCACCGTCATCTCGGCCCAGTCCACGCCACTGCAGCAGTGCGGATCACATGTCCCTAGTCGAGATGTTTGGCTGAACGTGCAGTGTGTTTACGCACATTCATAAACCATTCGGCCTTGAGCTATGTTTAAAGCAGACCGTAACACAGGGCACCACGCCTGCATTAAACCCGGCTCTCACCAGCCTTATCAGCCCCTCGCTGAAATGGATGAACAGTCCATAGAAACCCAAGTCAGAGCTTCACCTCCTCTGCTCGAAGCATCGTGGACTGCTCTCCTGCGCAAGTGGACAAGGGGACCCTCAATCAAACTACAGGAGGGCTTCACACCAACATAGGGCATGTGGTGCCAACTCCCACCCTGTCTGGCAGAGCAGGAGAGCTATCCATCGGCCCCATGTAGGTGAGGTAGGTTCAAGCCATGGGCACCATTGAGGGGAGCCCAGTTTATGGACTCTGATTGGGCCAAGGGAAGAGAAAGAAATCTGATGACCACGTTGAAATGAACATGTAAACCCAGCCAGGACAGTGCTGGAACAGCAGATGTCGGCTCCTTAATGACTTCAGCGTCTCCTGCATTTCTAACTCAGTAGCACAGTCATCCCTTTAGGCTAAATGCCTGCAATGCTTCCGGGCCAGCAGCAGGATAATTATGTTAGCAGCTGTCTGTATACAGCATCCTGTCCGAGCCCCACATAGCCCCGCCGGGTATGAAGTTCAACACCATGCTGGTCTGGTCGGGTGTCTACATCTCGTCTGCTGGCTCAAGGACGTACTGACACACAGTAGCAATTTGGGCAGTGATCCAATGCTAAGCACAACGTAAGGAAAGGCTGCTGCTGGTCTCAACAGGTGTTGGCTCGGGCCCCGGGTGGGTTGCCCTCTTAGGACACTAGGGTCCGTTTAAACTAGGAAATTAGTTGGTCATGTCCTGGAACTTCTCTGAACATGCGACCTTATGACCAATGTCAAGTGACACAGCTGTGGCCGGCAGTGTGGCTGGGACAGGCCCTGTCCTGCTGCCAGGCACCCCACATCCGGACACAGGCTCCTGAATGGCTTTCAACAAGCCACGCCCGGCCTGCTCTAGCTGGCCCTGAAGTGTTGCCACTCGAACCTTATCTAAGGAAACTGTATCCCGAGCAGTCAATTTCCCAGATCAGCCAGAGACCAACGTCCCTTTTTCAAAAAGAAAAGGAGTACTTGTGGCACCTTAGAGACTAACAAATTTATTAGAGCATAAGCTTTCGTGAGCTACAGCTCACTTATCCGATGAAGTGAGCTGCAGCTCACGACAGCTTATGCTCTAATAAATTAGTTAGTCTCTAAGGTGCCACAAGTACTCCTTTTCTTTTTGCGAATACAGACTAACACGGCTGCTACTCTGAAACCTGTCCCTTTTTCACTCCTTGTTCCAAACAAGAGTCCTAGGGACCAGGATGTTATTCTTTGAGCAGAGGGGACCTAGACACTCATTCCCCTGTAGTCAGTGAGAGCAATGCTGTGGCCTGGGGGTGGTCACAGAATACCCAGATGGGAAAGACCCAACAGCAAACACAACAGTACTCATGCAGAGGATCCAGCCTGGGGCATAACAAGGGGCAACGGGGCAGCCTGGTGACTGGGTGCCAGTGACGCTTCCTGGGATGTGAACTAGATAGCAAGAGAAGCCGCCCTAGGAGGCTCCCCCAGACCCTGAATCACTGGCCCAGCATAAAACGAGTCCCCTCCTTTCATCCCAGAATGTTGCTGCCTATTCCCCTTAATGTCCAAATGCTACAGTGATGGGCACCACAGCAAATCCCTTGTAAGCTGAGAGATGAAACTGACAGATACAAGCGCTGCCTGTAGTACATCATCATCACCCTGCAACGGGCTCCTGCTTCTTGCCGGGCATATCCAGTCCCTAGAGCACTGCAGGCAAAGGGTATGTAGGACGGAACCCCACTGTTCCCATGCAAGCCCCCACCCCTGCACCCCACACTTAATGACCTCAGCGCTCCATTGGCAGGACTGTCCTGCCCCCTCCCCCGAATACAAAGCTTATCTGCCCCAGGGACATGCCAGACAGAATTCTGCTGGAACAGGCACCTTGGACTTCCAGGCGGTAGCTCAGTGAGGAGTTCCCGGCTGGGTTCACTGCCGTGCAGGTATAAAGGCCGTTGTCAGTCACCCTGGGCTCAGCCAGTCGGAGGGAGCCTGATGGGAGGATGCTGTACCTAGATCAGAAGAGAACAGATCAACTAGGGTGATACCCTAACGGAAAACCCGCAAGAGCTGAGAGAACAGCACATGGCCCCGTCTCCGCCTGGGTGTCCCTAAAGCTCTCTTAGTAGCCAGATGCTGTACATCAGTGGGAGATGCCCATATAATGACAGGGAATAGCAGGCATCAGTTGTCAGGGAGAAGCAGAGGAGCCCTCTGTGTACAATCAGCATCTAAGAAGGATTCCTGTTGTTTGGAAGGGAAACAGGAAAGGATACTATTCCCTGCGCCCCGTCAGCGTGATTAGCACTGGACAGACAGGCCCTGCCCTGAGGAACTTGCAGTTTCTGATAGTGTGAGGAGGGGAGGTCTCTCCCTGCTCCGAAGACAGCCCGCCTCCAGAGGCCATCTGTACCCCTCGGCCTGGGGCCAACACCAAATCCCCACCCTCAGCTTCAGTTTGCCCTCCAAACACGGCTCTTCCTACGGCATCCCTGGAGGATCTTCCTCTGCCTCACCCTAGCTCCTTCTGCCCCAGAGTCACTCTCTAACCCAGTGATGATCTGATCAGAACCTGCCACCATGACTCAGCTATAATTACCCTGAATCCTTACGCAGGGGACACAAGAGTAATCCTTGAACCTGCCACAGCCGGACAGACACCACAGTCCAGACACACAATGCACCAAATGACCAAAGACTGGGGAACATTCTCCATGGTGGTGGGAGGCCCATGGAGCTCTCATCCCTGGTGAGCTGCTTCCATACATGGCTCAACATGCTAAATCCCTTTGCTCAGCTCCTCCAGACGAAGGAGAAGAGCTCACGCCGAGGTAGAAGAATGAGACAGCGTCAGACAGAGCTGCCTGTGGCCAGGAGGTCATTCCTGAGGTGGCTGAGCTGCCCTGGAGATCGGCTCGTGCAGCTGGAGCTGACCGTGTGCTCCCCTCCAGCTGCAACCCTGCCTTTGTCGGGGACCCTGCAGACGTGACATCACCTCAGCCCGCGTTCGCAGACTGCCTGCTGTGTGCTCCCATCGATCAACCCAGCAAGCGGTGAGAGGCGGCTGTCCCCAGGCAGCAAGCAGAGCCAAGGGGGAAAGGTCATGGGGGAGAGGGAGGACTGGAAGCAGTCAAAGGAACTTAGACAGGCAAGAATGGGGAGGGGGAAAGCTCCACTGGGAGATGTTAAATCAAGGTTCCTTCCACGCAGCAATGGTGGCTCTTTAGGTGGGGGATAAAGATCAAGGGGAATTTTAACAAGCTGTAAGGCAGGGAATCACATTCCCTGTTATTAACCCCAGGACCACGGGCCAATGACCGGACGTTTAAGGAGCCCTCATCCAGTAAGGCTGCGAAGATAGTTTTAACAGAGATTCCTGCTCGTGAGGGTTAAACGTGATTTGCTTGGTCAGTATGAACCTAGGAAAGTGCCTCATGCTGGACAGCAAGTTCCAGTCTCTCTTCAGACGGCTCTTCCACACACTGGTGGTAAAAAAAAAATCTTGGCTCGCTGCTGTGACATGAGTCAGCTACATCGACTTCACTGAAAGATGAATTTGGCCCTCCAACGTTAGCCCGTGTTAACAGAAACTGCCTCTAAACTCACATCCTGCCACAGATAAAAGCTATTACTGGGCCCCGAACAGCTGCTCTCCCTACACATCTGCTGCACTTAATTCCTAGTTTTGCAAAGCACTCTGCATATGAGAAAAATTATGTAAAGCCCAATTGCTGCATGGCGTTGTTGTGCGCTGTTAAACAGCTGCTGCTTCCCACCCCAGAGGTGACTGCATTTCAGTGTCAGCGGACACAGTGTGTAAGCTCTTGCACCAAATTCATCCCGGACATTGCTCCATTGAAATAAATGGAAATACAGTAGGGATGAATTTAGTCCATTCATATTAAGTTAATGGAAAAAACTAATGGAAGGTGGAAAACAATAAACCACTAGTGTTTGCTAGGGAGCAGTGAAAAGAAAAGCAATTTACCTCCTACTTCCAGTATGTTACCACAGTCAGGCCAAGTTCTTTAAGTCATCACCAATATAACTCCAAGGAATTCCTTCCTGGGAAGATCATTTCCCAAGACTCAAGATACTACTCAGTGTTTTGAGCCAGGGAGAGTGGGAGAGAGAGATGGGAGGTCCGCCCACCCACTCATGAAGGACTCAGAATGAAATGTGTGTGGTGGTGGCAGCCCTCCAGATACCTGACCACCAGGGAAATATTTCAGTGTGAGGGGTATGTGACTATGCCAGCCCCCAAAGAACCAGTCAAGCTGGCAGCTATCAAGACCACAAGCTGGCGAGAGGAGAGTTTGGTAGGAAGTTTCCTCACTGAAGTCCCCACCACTGGATTTGTTTTCCTCATATGCAGATTCTCTTCCTCTAGAACCCACACTTCAGCATCCCCTCCCACACACACAGCCATCGCTCCTACCCCTGGAGGAAGGCACCGGCCTACGCGAAGATTCCCCAACACGAACGCCATGATAAATGTCCGCTGATAAAAGGAATCAGCTGCATGTCTGTAGCAAGGGGCCCAAGTTATGACGTTCGGAGTCAGGACTTTGGTTTGGCCCGCGAACAGGGGATCAGGATCCAGGTCAGACAGTGGAGGATCTGGGGGGGTGTAGGGGAGGGTTTGGAATGCAAGGGTTTGGTCCAGGACCCACTGCTCGTTTACATAAGGATACCATAAGGGACTGAACTGCTACACCACTCATTGGAGACAGCCACCGGATGGAGTCAGGAGAGGAAGGATGATCCAGTGTTTAGGGCACTAGGGTTCAAATCCCTGTTCTGCCAAATTCCCTGGGTGCCTCAGGCAAGGCACTTCCCCCCTCTGGACCTCAGTTTCCCATCTACCCAATGGGGATAGTAGCACAGGAGTGCCGAGAGGATAAATACACTGAAGATTATGAGGGACTCGGAGGGGTTTCTACAAGCACTCAGATAAATCGAGGAGACTGTGGGTGGCCAGTGACTCTGCAGCCTTCTCTCCTCTATGCACATCACTCTGTGACTTCTCCTTTGATCCCCAGGATGTTGCTGGGGCCTCCCAATCCGCCAGGATTCCCTGCAGCTAGCCAGCCTCAATCAGACTTTTTTCCCTTAAATGAAAGGCCCTACTCCACACTGGAGCCGAGATTATACTCCGGTTATTTCCATGAAGCTGAGCCCACTTAGACCAGACCTGAACTGGGCCCCAAGCTGTTGCTGGGAGGGAAAAAAAAAAGTTGTCTATTTTTCACTTTAAGGCCCAGATATTTCCATCCTGTCATTTTAGTGCCTCAGCTCACCTTGTATGCGCAGAAACAGACCCCGGGCAATCTCCAGCACAGCAGACGCGCAGGGATCATGCATGGATGGCCCAAGAGCATCAGTTATTCAAAGTTTAAAGCAAGGACCATGCCCAGGTCGGGACTCTCTTGTATGTTCCCTGCAAGATCCTGGTACCAGGACTGCACAACCCTTGCACTTTTGCAAGCACGAGGAGCCCCCTCCTCTGAAGCATTCGCTGGGTTTGCTTTCAGAGGCTCGCAAGGCTTAGGGCCAGATCCATGCACAAGCAAAGGCTCCTCACATGAGCAGGGGATGCATTAGCTTGTAGTCTCCTGAGCATCCTCAACCCCTCATGGGGATCAATGGGAGCTCAAGATTGGTGCTCAGCTCCCCCGATCGGGCCCTAAGATTGAAGTACTTTGCAGGCAACCCAGTGCCTTCGGTGTCGGTGTCTTTAGTCTTCAGAGAACACCTCTTCCTCTGCCTTTTGTACATAGCCAACCACTGAAAGAACAGAGCTACAGCACCGAGGAGCTGGCGTGACACCTGGCGTGTGTGAAGGAGACTATTCACGGCCATTTGGCCGGGGGATGATTGTGTATCAATTAAATCCCAGCTAAGAGCCATAAAACACATTTAGCAGGGATTAGCTGTGCAGTAGACCTGTCTCGAGTACCCCTCAATAAAATACGCTTCAGCAGGCACTTGGCACCGATCCCCACTTTAGCCGAGATAGAGTTAAGCACATTCAGATCATATCACTCAACCTTTCCAGATCCTGCCTTATTCCAGGAACATTCTTGGCTTTTTTTGCTTTGCTAACCGCACTCCCTTGCTCCACTACCTTAAGCAGTAACCATGACGGCACCAGCCAAGAATGCACAAAAAGCCAGCTGTGCTGAAGGACGGGGATGGGAGAACAGGACATGAAAAGCAGCTCCCTCCCCCGCCAAACCAGTGGGTGCACTTCAGCTTAACATGGGTTGAAAGCAGATGTTCCATCCAGACAGATGTTCAGATAAAGGGCTGGTAGGGATGAATCCAAGAACTTACTCTGGTTCCTTTCAAGGACTGTGCCAACTGCTGATATCATCCCAAGGCGTTTGAGTTTGTGGGGTCACAGATTTCTCCAGCCAGGCATAGTCTAATCGCCGCTCATAGCAACCAGCAAGGAAAGTGTTCCTGCTGCAACAATACTGAGCTGGTGAGACACGACAGCTCTGGGTCCCTGCTCCATCGGCTGGGACCAGCCACCGTACCCAGTCACAAAGCACTACCATGAATGTTAACAGGGCTCATGGCTTTGGCTGGGTAGTTATGGGACTTAAACCACATTACGTGCAATGCTTTCACCATCACCCACGGATGTCAAACGCTCCATTACTATGAATTAAACAATGCCAACTGCACATCCTTGTGCACCAGGGGACCACTACCATTGTTCCAGGCAGGGAAACTGAGGCAATGTGCCAAGGCCACAGGCTGAGCCAACAGTAAAAGCAAGGAGTGGAACCCAGATCTCCTGCCTTCCACTTCCCCAGTTCTAATCACTAGACAATGTCTCCTTCCCATGAAAGACGTCAGACCACTCAGTCCCATCAGATCGCCTCCGGGGCCAAGCGGACACTACATGCATCCAACAGACTTGCAGAAAGGGGCCGTTCTACTTTAATCTCCCACCATAACTCCGGTGAAGCTGCTGGAACAACAGCAGGCAGGGGTTAGTTTAGTCAGTAGCTGCTAATCTAGTCTGTGTACAGAGTCCCAAGAGCTTAAGAAGGAAATAAATAAAGCTGAGGGGCTCCTAATAATGAGCCCATTGGGCTCCCCCAGCTTTACGCCTTCTAGCCCGTTCCTTACCTTGCTGTGGTAAGAGGCAGCAGCCGGGTTTCCTGAGTCCAGATGACCAGTGGGGACGGCGATCCCTGAACTTCACAGGGCAGTGTCATTTCCTGCCCAACCACGGCAAAGATTCTTATTGGTCCCGTTGACTCACGTGATCTGTTCCTGCTAATCCTGGGTTTAGCTAGGTTGGTGGGACAAAGAGAGGAAAGTGAGGCTGGCGTCCAGACTGAAGAGCTCTCGGGTTTTAAAGGCCTTTCCCGACTCAGTGAATTTAGTGCCCGGGAAAGGTGCAGGGAGATGGGCTTCCATGGGGCTACTTCACTGCAGTCCTTCACTATGCACATCCATAGCCGCTCAGGACAAATGCCAGCTGTATTACTGCCCTACGCAAGACCAGTGCCCCAGGGTATTAGCAGTAAGAGACAGCCCCTGCCCCAAACAGCTTATGCTTGCAGACAAAGGGCCAAGTGAGGAAAAGGAGGCACAGAGAAGTGAAGTGACTTGCCCAAGACCATACAGACAAGTCAGCTGCAGAGCTAGAAATACAATCCAGGTCTTCTGATTCCTAGAGCAGTGCCCTAACCACTGCACCACACTGCCCCTGCACGTTCCCTAGAAGTCCCCTGCATGGGGCAGTATGAGCTCCGGGCAACAGTGAGGCTCCCATGGGCTAGGCAGGGCTTATTCACGACTCCTAGAGACAGCTGGAGGCTCAGTCGCAAACAGGGAAGGGAAGGAAATGTTCACTGGAAGAGGAGAGTGTCTGTCTTTCTATTGGGGCTGAGAGGGATGGGAAGGGGGAGAGAGCCGGGAACAGGCTCAGCGAGTCCCGAGGTTCCTATTAATGCACCTGGAGGGTGCTGACTCCCTTTTGCTGTCAGCCCAAGGCTTGCCAGTAGAGGGGGCCATTTTAACAGGCCGCATCCTTGGCCAGGTCTTCCCCAAGCAAGCGGACAAGCGGACTCACTGTTGACAGAGAGCTGGATTTCCCGGCTGGCAGAGCCCCCCAGGTTGGTGGCCATGCAGACGTAGACACCCGAATCTCCAGCAGAGGGCAGGGGGATCAGGAGGCTCCCGTCGCTGGGGATGTGGTAGTGGGGGCTCTGGGAGGAAAGGGGCTCCAGTTCCTTTAAAGGAAAAGAACAAACAGCCGGGGCTTCGATATTAACTGAGTCACCAGCCAGGGGTAGGGGTGGGGGTAAACATGGGAAAGAGGAGCTAGGCTGGTGCTTTTAACCCTTCTCCCACTGGATTCCCTCAGGAGCATCCATCTCAACTCCTGGATGCTCTGGGATCTAAGCCCTCTCCCCATTCCAGATACACGGGGTAGACTTAAGGCCAATCTCTCTGGCCCTGTCTACACTGGGAAATGGCACTGCGTTAGCCACAACTCAGCACTCAGTGGGGACCTCAGGGTTCACCACAACCAGCTGAGACAACCTGACACAGGCCAGTCCCTGTCTGCAGCAGGCAGTGAGCCGGTTGACACGTTCTAACACACCCCGGATGGGATTCCTTTGCCAATATACTGCTAAGGAAAGAGTCATCTTTCTGCCCCCCTCTCACCTTGACCAAGCATTACAGCCTCCACCCTACCTTTGTCCAGGTCACAGTGGGGAAGGGAACTCCACTGGCATTACACGGCAGGGTGACAGCCACTCCCTCGTTGGTGCTATAGAGGGCAGGACCAGGCTGAATGCTGGGTGGAACTGTAAGTGAGAGAAGCATCCCCCTTACTCCTTACTACTGACTGAGCACAGCGAGGGAGGACCAGAGCTCAGGGCTCGATTTCCAAGTGCTCGGCCCCCACAGCTCCAAGAGATCTCAGCTTCCACTCAGTCATCTAATTATGGGCCAAATCTGCAAGCGCGCTCAGCAACCTGTGGTGACCCCAATGGCCTGGTTTTCAAGGGAGCCCAGCTCCTTTTGAAAAGGCTGTGCCAAGCCCTTTGGAAAAGTTGGCTACTTAGTCGAGGGCCAGCTTCTAAAAACAGCTCAGCTCTCCTGGCCAGAAGTGACCAAATGGGAGCCGAGCACTTTAGAAAAAATCTAGCCCCAGTTGGGAGTGCTGGGCCCTTCTGAGAATTCCAGCCTGATGGTCACTGCCCGCTAGGCAGCTCCACCAGCCTCAGAAGCCCTCACTACGTGTCCCCCCCATGTCCATGCCTTTCAGTCAGCTCGCCCAGGAGTTTTAGTATGCAGCTGAAGTCTACTTGTCCAGAATCGAATTGCACTTGTGCAGGCCAGTCAGATGTCCCAGCGCTGCTAGATCATAAGAATTTTCCTAAATTACTTTGTCAACAACGTGCTGCCCTGGGGACTGATGCTTGGCTAAGGAAACCGGCTCCAATGGCGCAAGATTTTCTCGCCTTGAGATAGCATCACTGCTGCTTTCTCTCAGTGGCAAGAGCCATGTCTCTTCCAAAAGGCACCATGGTTTCATAGGTGCTCTGCAGAAAGCTGGCAGAGGAGGTGAGCACTCAACATCCACACCGGCAGCTGCCTCCACACACTGTAACACGACAGTGTGCAAAGCCAGCAGACAGATGAGCAACGTGCAAAGCCCAGCTCTAAACCGCTCACCGTGGATGGCAAGAGTCACGTTCTGCCTGCGAGAACCAATGGCATTAGTGACCACACAGGTATATTTCCCAGCATCTTCCTGGAAGGCCTGGTCTATATGGAAACTTCCATCTGTGCGTATGGAATGGCGGCTGCCCAGCATGACCTGGAAACGGAAAGAAACCATGAGTCAGGACGAGTCATTCAACGAGCATCACATGCTTGTCCCTCTGCCTTTAGAAAATATCTAAGATCAGATCCACAGCTAATATAAACTGGCATCGCTCCGTTGCCTTAAACAGAGCTATGGCAATTTGCACCAGCCAAGGATCTGGCCCCTCATGACAAACTGGAGGGAGCTCAGAGAAGAGAGACAATCACGGGGGGGGAGATGAAAAGAGCTCACGGCTCCATGATGACATAGGGGAGATATTACAATAGCCCCCAGTCTCTGAAGGGGGTAACGTTGGAGGAAGAGGAGTTATTTAGTGCAACCCGTAGTAAAGGGGGAAATTAAGAAAGAGAAAAATTTAGGCTGAATATCAGGGCAAAGCTTCCTGACAGCAAGATCTGTATGACAGTCTCCCAAGGGAAGGGGTCTGAGTGGTAACACCTGGTGGTGGCCTGGATATTCTCCAAAGTCTTTTCTATCTCTTACTTTGATTGTACCCTCATCCCGTTGAATAACACGATCACAATGGCATGACACAGCACAACAAATGCTATGCTGCTGTCAATAACAATCAGATTTACCTACAGTGCTCCAGCAGCGCAAGGACTCTGCTGACCTGTGCATGACTCACCACTCTCTGCCCCCCTGTCCCCTCCGGCACAGCAAATTAGACAGATAGAGGACCAAGACCTCACCGGCTGCCCGTCTTTTAGCCATCGTCGGTCTGGAAGAGGTTTCCCAGCCAGGATTATGCATGGCAGTGAGACGGGCTGACCCTCATGGGCACGGATCACAGGGGCCCCGACAGCTATCTCTGGGGCAACTGGAGAAGGAAAAGGCTACATTAAGTGGGGACAAGCTGGCTTTAAGAAGCCAGGACAACAGTTCTGCTTCTTGGTGTGTTTTATAAATTAGCTTCCAGGATGAAAAATCATTAATATGAGCCTTATCCAGCCTCTGACAGCAAAACAGTTCTTGGTCACACCACTGCACGAGGTTCACCGTGCTGGCTGGATCTACGTGCCAGAACAGCTGCAGGGACCAAGACTCACATCCAGGGTTTGGCCATAGGTTAGTGCATCTATTCTGTCCTCATGCAGGTTCCTCACTGCCTTCTGCTGGGTGGAACTTTGGATGTGGTGTGTATAAACGGTTGGGTCATCGCTTAAGCTACTCTACAGACATCTCAGTTGTGAATGGTTGCACCTACTAGAGCTGCATCCTACAGTCTATTAGATCCAATACTACTATGTGTGTACAAATACACTGGCTTCATGTGTGATCATGTCCCCGTCTAGTCGCTGGCCAAGTGACTAACAGCCCAATTATATATAGCAAAAGGAATTACTCCTTTAGCTCAAGTGGCAGAGCCCTGTATTCTTGGTGCTGTGAAGGTCCCAGTTCAGTCCCTGCTGATGACCTCCATGTAGGCAGAGGGGGCTCATTGCAACACATTATCGCTAGAAATGGGCCAGAGCCACAATGTCTCTATCGGGATCTCATTTCCCCCCAAAGTTCAGATCTGGGAATTTGGTTCAGCCTAAAGCCTATCCACCTTGCCCAAGGGTGCAGGGGTGTTAGCAGCATGATTTGGGTAAAGGTTCATCTCTAGATACAGTATCATAAACCTAAATGTCAAAGGGCATTACATTTAGCCCCAGCCAGCGGGCATTGGAATTCCCAAGCTGCATATTCCAAAGGAGACCGGTGTGGAACAAGAGTCATCACCATCGTTACAGATATGGACGGGGACAATCAGCGTCTGTGCCGTAGGCTTTAATTTGCTTTAGCAATGGCACAAAACTAACAACAAATACGCCCAAAAGAAAGGCTGTGAACTGTGTCCGGTGGCCGTGAGCTTGGCCTCAGCCTGGGTCTTCCCAAATACATTCTGTGCTTCGCAGACACAGACGGCTTGGTCATCCAGTGACACGCCTGGGGCAAAGGGAGAGGAAAGGTCTGAGCAAGGCAATACGGTGGGGCTCCGCCGTATCTCTGAGCTCTGGTAGGGGGAAGAGCCCACGCCAGCAAACAGTGGGACCGCCTTAAAAACAATCCCACACCGCCTAGCATTGTCACTTACACCTGTCCAAGGTGAGTGAAAAGTAGGCATGTGACAGCGTGCTGAGGGTCTGACCCAGCACTCTGGTCACTAAGGTACTAGCTATTCGCCCACACCCCAGAGAGGACTTCTCTGGGAGATCAGTGCTCAATGGCTTAATTAGGCAGGAGGCTGATGAGCAAATGAGAACAATCAAGTTTATATCCATTCATATGTCGCCGCACGAGGCTGTACTGATGAATTGGTGGAAAGGACCTAATAAATAACACACGGATGCTTATAAACCTGGAAAGCATCCAGCTGGCTTGTGGTGGTCCAAAGGGTGGAGACAGTCGTCCTGGTACAAGGTGTACCGTGCTACCACGTCAGAACAGTAGCACCTCACACTCCCCTTGCAAATGATGTGCCAGGCAGTGGAGAAGCAGGTTGGTTAGCAAACATAAGAGGCAACAAGCCTGTGCAAAGCTAGTTATGAAAGCGTACACACCGGCGCACCTCAGAGTGCAGTTAATAAAGGATGCAAATGCAAGGAATATGCCAAACCCATCAGCTTCTTCATACAACAAAGCAAGGGCATAAGATCTAGTCCAATTCCCCCCCAAAATGCTTATGTGTATAAATAAAGTGACGACACACATGCATCACTCCATAAGAGAACAGTACACACATCTTTTGGCAGATAATACACAGAAATACTCCACACACCCAGACGTGTGAAATGTGTACACACATCCAGATGTGCACTAAGTGCTCATGCCTTGGCATACACCCCTGCATGCATGCACAAACAGTCCCAGTTCTCTTACTTTCCACAAAGAGTTCATCAGACTCCAGAAGGCTGGAATTGCTGAGCAGACCAGGCTGGGCAGTGACAGCTTTGCCGTCCTGTCTGGACCACGAAATCCGTGGAGGGGGATGTCCCTCAACATGACGTGCCAGATTGATGCTCTTCCCCATCTCCATAGACACGTCTTGTAGGAGTTCTACAAACCGAGGGGCAGCTGAAGGAGACAGCAGAGAAGAGTCTCAGATCCAGCCCTGACACCAATTTAGCGCAATCTCTAAATAGGAGAATCAGTTTCATTCTAAAGGGCACGCAGGTCTTCTCTGAGCTAGAAGTTTCCCTTTTGGATCATATCCATTCCACATCCCAGCCCCTGAAGACGATCTGTACCCCATTCCATTTTAAGTAAGTTATTGACATTAAAAGAAGTTTCCAACAGGTGTAGCTATAATGTATTTCACATGAGCGTACAACATCCAGCAGGACTCACAACGCCAAGATGCTCTAGGGTGTGCGACAGACTCAAGACAGTGTAAAAGGTACAGTACTTGGCATATGGACAGGATGACCTAATAAGTCCTGTTGTCTCTAATATGTGATCCTAACGATTAACACAATGACACAAACGGGTCCAACTCAATCATGGTGGACAGGAGAGAAAATATCTGGGACTTGGGTACTTCACTCTCTTGTCTTTTAGTTCCATGTCAGTACGTCCCTCTCTGCTGCTTTCCATGCTGAGGATTTCTATTGAGATGGAGATATCTGTAGACATGAATGGTCCTATCTATAGATAACATGGATCTTCTCCATCTCCATTGCCAGTGGTTGGCAGAGGAATTCAAATAAGTGTCCTAATAAATGTCCCAAGTACTAAACTCCTGGTCACCCTGGGACCTACCTGCCAGGATCTGAAAGCCAGTGATTTAACCAGTGCCAGCCTCTTCAGACCTATTAGTTGCCAGATGCAGGTTATGTTTTAACCTTTACGATGGTTTTGCACTCCTGGTGGACATGAAAAGAGGCAGGAGATTTGCCAGGGACACTCTGGCAAATGTGATCTTCCCTTTCCGGGGCTTCATTTTTCTTATAAAATAAACCAAGAATTGAAATCCCCAAAGGTGCATGATGCAATTCCACGTGGCTCTTAATAGCTGCCATTTAAAAAAAAAACAATTAAGAGCCCAGGACCCATAGGCTGTTTTCAGATTGTCCACTTCCAGAAACATGGAGGGAGGCATTTAGCTACAGCATATCACACCGTGGTGCCCACTCTTTATGGGAGTTAGCAGATCTTGCTCGGAGCTCAGCTAAGAATATGTAAACAGCTTGAGATAAACGGAGGGGGAGCGAATCACAGAAGCCAGAGGGAAAAAGACCTGGTTGGTCTTGAATCCACCTTGCAAGGCCCCATGTGGAGCTGTGCCTGGGGGGTATTTCTCACTGGTTTGCCCAGCTCACAGATGGCCCAAGTGACAGGCTCCCATCACCCCCATGGGGAGACCCTCCCATATTGGCACCACTCTCTCCGTTTCTCAGCCCTTCACTCATCACTTTACTGGGATGGGACTGTGGGGGGGACGAGGGCTAGTTTGAGGGAAAGGGACCCTTCATTTTCCCTCAGCCCAGAGTCATTCCAAGCTCACCACGCAACTTGGCTAGATACAGCAGGTCACAGGGTAACTAAGACAGTACGAGAATCAAGCAGCTTGCACCAGTCAGCCCAAGAGACAGAAAAAAAGGGATGCCCCAAAGTTAATCTGGGGCATTAGGGGCCTGATCCAAAGTCCTTTGGAGTCACTGGGGTCTCCCCCAATAGACACAGGCCTAGGTCTATGTGTACACAGATGCTCTTCAAAGGCCAGCCATAGACACATCGCTCACTGTTCGCCTCCGTCTCTCCCTGCGGGCCTGGTTTCCAAGCTGGCCCCCTGAGGCAGTCACTCAGATGGGCACTTTAGCCAGCTGGTGTTTGAGTTCCACACACCGGTTTAAGCATCCCTAGATGGAGCTTGCTCATCCTATTACAGGTGCCCAGGTCTGAGGACTGCAAACCCTTCCCCTTTACCTCCACTTCTGCCCAGCACGAGGGCGGAGTCCGGCGCTGCAATGCGCTCAGGTCTTGCTGCTGGGAAAGCGATCCCCTCTTGTTCCCCTTGGCCTCTCCGCCAGCACAAAACAGTCTCAACACCTAGTCTAGGCAATTCCCCCAGCCCCCTGGAACCACGCTGGTTAAACAGTTAATGTTACAGAATTCACCGCACTGCCTCCCTTTATAATGAGTCTAGCAGCTGCCTTGCTAGCCCCATGCAGGATGGAGCCAGATCCAGAAACTGAGCACTGAGTGGGGGAGCCTGCAGTCAGGTCAGTGTACACAACACACACACACACCACCGGAGCTGGCTGCCTTTCTGACATCAGTGCAGGCCCACCAATTTTCCCAGCACCAGAAGCCAGGCAGACGGCCCCGTCCCTTCCCCTTCCTTCTTCCAGCCTGGGGAAACCTGGGCTCACTCCATGGCCCTGCCAGGAGCTTTGCTCTTGATTATATTAGCATGTGGGAAGCAGCAGCTGGCTCAGGAGGCTGTCTGAAGGAGGCCTACACCCCACCAAACACTGTACCCTTGGCTTTGAGCCCCAGCTACATCAGAAAAGATAGCAGGGGCCAGTCTGTTCAGAAGAGGAGCTTCATTCCTTGTCTCGTGTATTCTTTTAGCTGCAGGTCCTCGCAAAGCAATGCCTAGCTGCATCATGTCTTTGCTCTGTTCTTGTGTGTCCGTGCGAACACACACACACACACGCAGAGAGGTTTCTGAAAACCCCCCAACACACCCAGTCTTCTCCAAACCACAACAGCAGCTGCTAAGCTACCCACACCCTCAATTCTTAATGTGCCCCAGAGAGTGGGAGGAAGCTTTTTTCACTGTCAACATGAGGGGAGGCCTAACTGGCAAATTCTTCCCTCCCAAGTCCCCATCTTTTCCTTCCCAGGCCGGCCGGGGCCAGGCAGGCAGGCTGCGGAGACAGTCTGCTCAGAAAGCGAGAGCCAGAGCCAAGACTGGACCCGATCAGGTCCCGTTCTCATTACAGCGTTACCCGTGCTGTAATTGACTCAGGAGACAACCATGTTGTAACCAGGTCTGACTGGGCTATAATCATAGCAAAGACATGGCTTAAGTCTCTGGAGTTAGGGAGTAGCTGGCCAGGATCCCTCTGGCTGATCTAAGTGCATTAACAACAGGATCCAGAGTGGGCCCCATCCAGGCCTCAGCTGTGATGGAGGGAGGTTGCTGTCCAAGACCTCATGGCCGAAGAGCGTTCAAGGAAGAACAATGAATGGGTGGTGAGTGGGAGGAGACTCCTCCGAGACTTCCCAGAGCTCCTTCCCCGCAGAAGCGGGAACAGAATTGGGAAATTCCTCTGGAAAGTATCACAACAAAAGGAGTGAGAGTCACCCTCCCAGCGAAGCAATGGGTCCAAGAACGCAGAGGGTGGGGGCTATCCGACCCTCTCCCTCCCCACAGATTCCCAGGAGAGCACCTGCCCACCACTAGGAAACACAATGTGGCCGGGGTTTTGTTACGAACTGCTCTGTGCCCCCCAAGGGGCGCGGGACTGAGCAGGGTCACACTGATGCAGGGTAGGAGAGGCTCCCTGACTAGTAAACAGAAGCGCCAGACCTGCCTGGCTAGGCATTTAACCTCCTCGCCCCTGGAGGTGGCAACATGTCCCCTCATAAGAGCCAGGAGCTGGCATTCCCCACTGCAGCCCAGACAGTGACACAGCCACCAGGCTGGGGAAGCCGCTTTCACACCTTAGCACTCTCCTCTGCCTCATGGTGCTTCTCCCCCTTTCTCTAGCTCCCTCCCGCCCCGGCTGCACTGTGAGAATGGTAGAGAGCCAGCTGTGTTTCAGCAGCCCGAGCCAGCATGCCGACAGAAGAGCAATTGGACCCCAGAGCCAGGTGCGTGGGGGGTGTTGGCTGGGACCCGCTGCCTGAGGAAATCCCCCTCCACTGCTGGCTACAGCTCTGCAGTCTGTATCAATGGGAACCGCAGCTGCTCTGCACTTGACCTAGGGGAATGGGCTGTGCAGAGGGTCATCTCGTTTCAAAACGGCTCAGGCTCTGCATCCCCCTGAGAAAAGCCATGGGGCCTGGAGCCAGCTCAGCCCACACCACAGTTGGCTCAGTGAGGAGTTCCCCCTGAGAAGGGGACCGAGGGGTTCATACGGTCAACCCATTCACGCTCATCGGGCCCCATCTGCTCTGTCCAGCAAGCTGGCGGCTGAAGGGACGAGCACAGAGTTTGCAGCTGAGAAGTCCAATTTTTCATCTTGGCTTGGCCCCTAAATGAGTCTCTGAGCCCAAGTGGATCTGCGTGACCTGAAGCAGGTCACTCGCCTAATGACGTGAACCCATCACCAAGGACGGCTACAGGGCTGGTGCTGCTCTCACTCCCAGACCTAGTACCCAGCCCGTCTCCTCGGCTCCACCAGGCAGGGCGTCTCCTCTCCCTTCCCTCCCCACGCTGAACCCAGGGCAGATGCTCCAGTACAATTCTGCTCCCCATCCTGCAGGGCTCAGTCCCATCAACCCCACTCAGACACTGGCCACAGTGGCGCTGCTGGGATGAGGGGCAGTTTGCAGGTGTGGACACACAAAACCATATTTAGCAGCACAGTGCTTGGCTGCAGAGCGTTGTATAGGATGGCTGGAGCCAGCCCAGAAGAATACAGTGGTGCTGTAGGGCATGGAAGGTCCTAGAGCTGCACAGAAAGATACAAAACTCCTATCTCCAAGGTGCTGGGCTGAGACATCCCTGTTCTGTGAGAGCAACACACAATGGCACCGCAGCAGAAGTCAAGAAAGCCAGTGCTGGATACAGCTAAATGGGGAAGAGAGATTTACCTACATCCATTGCAAGGGCTGGAGATAACTGGGAGTGAAGTCTTCTGGTTACAGCACTGGGCACCTGGGTTCTATTCCTAGCTGTCTTACAGACCGGCTGTACGATCTTAGGGAAGCCATTTCACCTCTCTGTGCTACCCTACTGTCTGCCTTGCCTCTGGTTACACTGAGCGCTCTCCAGGGCAGGGAGTTCCTCTCACTAGGTATCTGTACGGTGCCTGGCACAATGGGGCCTCCCGGTGCTACTGCAGTAAGACAACTCTGTTTGGAAACACAGGTTTGGAAGAGATGTGAAGTGCAGTCCCTGAGCGTATGAGGACGTGATCCCTTTACACTCTGCATGACACCAGAGGTGTCCCATATCCTGGCCCACTCTCAACTTGAGCATTTACTTTACCTGCCCAAATCTGCCCTGCAAATTCAAATGGATGCAGTCTTCTTCTTCAATTCCTGCCCTGAGGTGTCAGGCATCAGTAGAAATCCCCCTATAGTTTCATGGGTAGACTCTTTGCCTCCTGTACCTAGAACTCCTGCCAGATAGCAGAGTGCTGGTTGCAGCGTTTCCACCCTAGAAGGGGCTGCATTCCAGTGGTGCAGTGAGTGAAGGGAGCCTGTTTGTGTTGAACATCCAGAACTAAATCCTGTCCTCACTTATGCCTTGGAAAGCCCCACAGACTTCAGTGTGGGTGCAGAGCACAGGGGCAGGATGAAATCCAGAGTCTGGAAAGAACTAGGCTGGCTGCTATAAACCGCAGTTATTACTGATGGGAGCAGAGGAGTGGGAAGTCCAGTGACAGAGACTCAACTGTAACGGGGCAGAGAGTGGAGATATCAGTGAATAGCTCAGAGTGCAGAACTGGGCCATTCCAGTCTAAACTCCTGTGAATTCTCTCAAAGGGGTCTAGAGAGACAAGGTGAGTGAGGTAAAATCTATCTTTTATTACACCAACTTCTGTTGGGCCAATAAAAGATACTACCTCACTCACTTGGTCTCTCTAATATCCTGCAAACGACATGGCTACCACTACACTGCATACATCCCAGCAGAGCAGGTCATTTGCCACAGTTAGCTGGGTTTTTTTTAATAACCTGAAGGAGCCCAAAGCTTTATGAGTCAAGACTTACAGCCAACTTCCAGCAGGATGCCGTCAAAGGAGACCCCCGCCTCACTGACGGCCTCGCAGATGTACTCTCCTGAATCCTCCTCTTGCACCGCCTGGAGCTGCAGGACCGCCAGATGGGCGCCAAGCGGAGAAGATGCCACTTCTTGTTCCCCTGGACACGGAAAGATCCTGAACGTCAAACCTTTATTCCTCACTGCCTTAGCACCGCAAAGCCCCTTCCTGCCTTCTCTTGCCGTCAATAGGCAAATCTTCAAAGGGATGGAGAGTTAGTTTGTTTGGATATAGAATTTGAGCCTGCAAAATTGAGCTGGAAACATCTCAGGAAGGTTCTTCCTCCCGCTCAGGGGATTTCCTGCATTCATTGCCAGGGCAGGCTAACATGGGGCATCCCAAACACAGAATGGTCCAAGCAGCAGGTGCAATGCAATGCAGAATGGACTGCTGCTGGCTGGCTGCCAGGGTGGAGAGAGATTTGGGGTCTCAGGAGCTAGAAGACGGCTAGCCAGGTGAGGCTGTGGAGTGGAGTCCATCTGCAGGAAAGGGATAATGGACTGGGAGGTGCAATCTGTCTGTGTTAAGAGTAGGGGGGTAGTTAATATGCCCCAGGGACCCCACACAAACTGTCGCACAGCTCACTTGAGTCAATTCCAGCCCTACCTTTGTACCATATGATCTGGGGAGGGGGTACCCCAGAAACGTGGCACTCCAGCACCGCATCTTCTCCCAGTAGGGCTTGCACAACAGGGGTCACTGCAGCGACGTGGGGAGATTCTATATCCAGGACACAAAAAGAAAAAGGCTCCAATTTATTCCACGCTGGAGAGCACTTCATGAGTATGCACAAGATACCCCAGCACTCCAAAGGCAAAGGCCTATGGCAAACTGTTCTGCAGAGACACACTGCAGAGCTTGGCAACAGACCGCAGCTCCCAGTCTCACATAACCAAAGGATACCACACACCGATCGACTTTCTGAGGGTCTTCATCTAACAATGAGAATTCATTCTTGATGCTACAGTGAATCTTTCTTTTCCCTTGCCTGTCTGTTTAACATACGATTCCCCCAAGCTGCCCCAGCTCTGGTTATGCCACGGATTCATTTTGCCAGACGCTATTGACAGGATGCTCACGGCATGCTAGCCATTTCACAGGTGGGTTTGAAGACAAGGTCTTGAAGGTCACACAAACCTTATTACAGCATTATCACACAAGCATTATTAATATTACAGCAGTGCCCAGGGCCCAATTAAGGCCCCATTGTGCCAGGCGCTGTACAACACATGGTGAGAGGCAAACCCTGTCCCAGAAAGCCTATAGTCTAAATAGGCAAGACAAAGGATGGGAGAAAGAAAGGATTATTATTAGGGCTGTCGATTAATTGCAGTTAACTCAAGCGATTAACTAAAAAAATGATGGCAGCAATGCCCCTCTGCCATGTACATTGGTCAAACTGGACAGTCTCTATGCAACAGAATAAATGGACACAAATCAGACATCAAGAATTATAACATTCAAAAACCAGTCAGAGAACACTTCAATCTCTCTGGTCACTCGATTACAGACCTGAGAGTGGCTATTCTTCAACAAAAAAACTTCAGAAACAGACTCCAACGAGAGATTGCTGAATTAGAATTAATTTGCAAACTGGATAAAATTAATTTAGGCTTGAATAGAGACTGGGAGTGGATGGGTCATTACACAAAGTAAAACTATTTCCCCACGTTATTTCCCCCCCCCCCCCCCCCGCCACCGTTCCTCAGACGTTCTTGTCAACTGCTGGAAATGGCCCACCTTGATTATCACCACAAAAGGTTTTCTTCCTCCCCCCGCCACCTGCTGGTAATAGCTCATCTTAAGTGATCATTCTCCTTACAGTGTGTATGATAAAACCCATTGTTTCATGTTCTCTGTGTGTGTATATAAATCTCCCCTCTGTATTTTCCACTGAATGCATCCGATGAAGTGAGCTGTAGCTCACGAAAGCTTGTGCTCAAATAAATTTGTTAGTCTCTAAGGTGGCACAAGTACTCCTTTTCTTTTTATATTTTGAATGTTTAAGATGAAGATTAATGTTTTTACATATTCTCTTCCAACATCTTCATGTTACATCCTGATGATGTAATCTGGTTACTTGTTTTATGGTCAGTATTTCCTAGCCAGTGAGACGCTGGGCCAGCCATAACGGTGCTTCAGGATTGTTATTAGGGAGGTGTTCTGGAAATGTGCATATCTGATCTTATCTTTCTGTAATAGATAAAGGTGTGTGCTGAAATTTTCCTGGGAAAATTATTTGCTTAGAAATATCCCAGGAAAAAGCGGGATGCTTTGGAAATGCTGTGGAGAGAGCAGTAGTGTTGAGTTATTATTGTAACACGCTGTTATTGATCCTCCTCAGGGCACCAGTTTATTGAGCCTGAAGTGAGAATGAAGGTAACATGGCAGGTAACAAGGCGCGTTATAAATCAGAGGGAGGTTCTGAACAGAGAGCCCGATGAGGAGGGTGGAACATAACCTCTTTAACAAGGGACTTGTCACAAAAGTTCAAGAGTCCAACCATGCATCCACCTAAGGAAAACACCAGGCATTCAAACCAGCTGTGTCCGGTCTACACACAGACTCAAGGAATGAGAACAGCACAGAGGAGGGGAGAGGACAGGGATGAAGGAACCATAAGACACAATAGAAAGGTTAATCTTAACTAGACCCTGAAACCAGAAAACCTCAGCAGCGTTTTGCTGGACAGCTCTCTGCTCACACCATGTTACTCCTGAAGGTGATGACTTTAATTTTCAGTAAGACCCTCCAGTTCTTCCAACAAGTCCCTGGGAGAATGAGTAACCCCAGGTAAGGGAATCCAGCATTGCAGGCCTCCCTTGGGACTTTGTTGACGATGGCCGCGATCCAAAGCCCATTCACTTCAACGGATCAGGCCCTAGAGGAGTATTGCAAGCATCTGTCTATAGCAAAGTGATCCCAAAGCCAGTGGTCTTACCACAGTCCTCTTCAGAGGCCCTATTCTCTGGTGCCTTTTCTTATGGGTTTGTACGGTGCCTGGCACAGAAGGGTCCTGTCCACAAATGGACCTTCTGCGCATGACCACAATACAAACAATATCAATAATGCTCCTCCTGGCTAAGAGCGTGATCCAAAGTCAATGGAGTCTTCCCAATGGAGATTCTGCCTTAGGACAAGCTACAGGAGCTGGTACCTGTGTACTGTAGGATTATTGTCTGCTCATCCCGTCCAATCCGACTGGCAGCAAAACAGCTATAATTCCCAGCATCCTCAGGGACAGCGTCCTTGATTATCAGGGTGCCCTGAGCATCTATGAGAAACCTAGAACAAGAAAGAAAAGAGCAGGGGTGGGGGGGGAGGTCACCATGAAAACAAAGCTCAGAAAAAAGAAGAAAATAGAACATGACATGCCCTAAAAAAATCTCCTAGCACTTTTCCCAAATAAAAAGTTAAAAGAGGAATTCATAGGTCAAGTTTGGCCCTTAACAAAAAAAAAAGTAACAGATGGATCAGCTACAGCAGAAATGAGGCCTAACAACTAAAGCAAATGTTTCCATGAATAAGAAAAAAAAATCAGAATGTTTTTTACTTTTTTTGGTTTTCTGCAATTTAAGAAAAAAACCACACCAAAAAAAAAAAAGTGTCCAGTACGGTGTTCGTAACCTAAACCTTTGCAACATGGCGCTAGTGGGGGAGCCTGAAAGTGAAATTTATCAGGAACTGACAATAAATAAAGGTCAAAAGTAAGTTTATTTCCATTGTTCCTCCCCTCCTTGCACGCAACAGAGCGTGAAAAGTCAGTTTGATTTTAACACACTTTCACAGCCTCCGCAACCTCCAGTGTTATTAGCAGAGATAAGGAAGCATGTTTTTTTTTTAAATATATTCATTTTAACTAGACTGAGTCCTTCTAATCTCTGATGTGCAGTTCATATCATTTCTTTCCATTTCCCCATTTTCTCTTTATCAGCCCTCTCCAGGCACATGAACCACCAGAAATCCTTCTCCGGTTGCCTGTGGGGACTCATTTAATAGCCACCTCTAAAAAAAACAGCCCCATACAGTGAGCAGGCCGAAGAGAACAAACATGACTCAGCCAACACTGCCGAGAGTGGAGATCCCTCTTAAGACCAGGAGCAGATGACAAGGGGGTGCAGCTCTGCCCCTCCAGCATTGCAACAGTCCCCAGGAGACAAACTCCTCTATTTCATGAGGTCAAGGTCCGGCCTAGACTAAACACTAGCGCATCAAACTCCTGTCATGGAACTGGCCACACCACGGCTGCCCCAGCCCCTTTACCAGCATAAGGCGGATTTGTAGCATAGCCTGGAGCTGCAGCCATGTTTTGTAACCTGGGTAAAAGCTTTGGTCTGACCAAGCCGGCCTCTACCTGCAGGAGGTCTGGAAACAGCAATAAAAGCCTTGTACTCAATACCCTTTGGTGTACACAGAGTGGAAAAGGTGTCCCCCTTTCCCTCCTCCTCCCCCATCACCCAGCCTCATGAGTTTGAGGCTGCTCTGCTGAGCGGGGCTGACCCGCGGCAGTTTGCATCGAAGCCCAGGAGCGAAGCGTCCGAGGCTCTGATTAGCTAACGTTACCTGCCGTCCTTTTCCAGGGCACGGTCCCATCGTTTCCAGGAGATTCGGGGTGCAGGGTGGCCCAGTGCCGTGCAGTTGAGCATCACCTCCCCGCCCCTGGTGAACGACTGCGAGCTTGCGGCAACCCCTACTCGAGGCGCCTCTACAAACAGAGACATACAACATGGGTCAGACACCAATCACCTGCTCCCAGCTCCAGAGGCCCAGTTCCCCGCTCTCCTCCTCCTGCCGCAGAAGGGGAGCACAGAGCTAGCGGAAGGTGATAACGGAACAATGGCTGAGAGTAGTGAAACTGGTGTGGAAGAAATCAAATCCTCTCTCTCTGTTTGTATGCAGTAAGTCAGAGTCAATTTTTATTTCAAGCAATTGCGGGGGAGACTGCAAGGCAGGAGTTACCCTGGCCTTAGACAAGTCTCCGAACAACAAGTGGTTTATCACAAATATTTATAGTTTTTTTTACAGGCATTGACGAATAGCAATTGCACTTTGTTCATACATTTTCCGTCCTGATGTCTTCTTATTATTAATGATTTTCTGCTACCACTACATTCTCTTTTGTCTAAAAAGAAGGTCAGACAGCTTAGCAATTTTCCATACACTTTCCCCAGTCCTGCTTTTGCAAGTCTCGCGTTATTAGGGTTATAGTTAGCCTAACTTTTGCCCTGTTTCTAACAGAACCAAGGTGGCTACACTTAAATCTCTTTCTCTCACTTCCTACTTCCACACTGGGCTTCTGGAATGGCAACGTTCCTCAGATCCAACCTTGCCATTGGTGGGGCTACAGGCCATACATTGCTGCTCCCTCCAGCCTCACCACTGAATGAGGGGAGCAATGTGGTGAAGTGGTCATTATAGGGTTAACTGGGTTACTCAGTGCAGTAGTTACTTCCCTTATGTCCTGTTCAGTCAGTGGGAATATTCCCCCCATAACTCTCTTGGGATGCAGTTAAATAAAGCAGCAAGTTCCCGGCCTGCAGTCCTGCCACTAGGCTGATCTATGGCTTGGGGAGCTTCTAGGAAGCAGGGGTCCCAAAAGAGCAGAGATTTGCTTTGCTGATCCATCAGGCCAGCTCTGATCTTGGTGACGAGTGACTTTCACAAAGCACTGGGGATGCCACCTCCTGCACTGCTTCTGCTCATATAAACCCATACAGGATGACACAGATCCTTCCAAACAGGCCCTGTAAGACTCTTGGATCTGTGGCTTGCCCTGGAGAAGCAACCGGTACGTTCCCCCCACTTCAGCTCAGACTCTAAAGGATTTCAGGCCCAGCCAAGGACAGGTAATTGCCTCAACATAGGGCTCAGATACTGCATGGAGATAGGACAGCTTACCCAGAACAAAGAGCCAGATGGAAGCATTAGCTGTCCCACGGCTGTTACTTGCAGTGCATTCGTACCGGCCACCATCATCCAACTGAACGCTGACAATCTCCAGCGAGAGGTTCTGCAGGACCCTCACCCATCCCTCGTCCGGCTGCAGCACCTTCCCATCCCGGCTCCAGGTCAGATTATAAGCAACGTCTCCTGACACTGGGCAAGACATGATCACTCCTTGTCCTGGCAATGCAGTGATGTTCCTGGGGGGCATCAGGTACAGAGGCGGCTCTGCATGGGGGAAGCAAACAGCGGGGTCCAATTATCCAGGCTGCTGACCCCCATTCACCCCACTGGAGTCAGTACCAAATTCTGTCATTCAGAGGTCTCTAACACTGAAGTGCTGAGCTTGACCATTAAATATTGGAAGCAAAGCCCAGAGGCGGAGTCCTCATTGCAGCATGCTCTGTGGGAGACTGGGCTGAGGCTGTCACCTGCCCGAGTGCCCCCCACCATCCCCAGTACTGACCTGTGACAGAGAGGTAGCCGCGAGCTCGCGCTGCCCCAGCTTTGCTAACAGCTGTGCACTCATAAAAACCTTCATCGCTTCCAGAAACCACAGGGATCTCCCAGCTGCTGGTCCCAGAATCCCTGGGGAAACAAACCAAAGAACCCCCCTGAGACTGGAGAGGAAGACCCCTGGCTCTCCTCTTTCAGCACTGGCTGAGATTTTCACAAGCAACTCACCATTTATGGTGCCATAATTGTGGGGAGCCCCACTGAAGGCACCTTCAAGGGGCCACACTGGCTGAAAGCAGAATCTCAGGGGTTTTTGACAACTGGACCGACGCTCGGATTTTTCCTAAAATCTCTCCCCCATGCAGCAATGACAGCAGCACTAGCATAGACAGGGTGCTTGGGGGTTTATCTCCATGCTGTCTAGACCTGCTTAGAGTTGGGTTACATAGCACGGAGGCCCCCACTCTCTCCACTGCTCTCCCTAGCAGCAGTGGGAGATCACAATTCACACACAGTTCCTTTTACCCTGCATCCCAAGTGTGTCTCCTTAGCCTGCATGCAGGCTGGAAGTTTGGGGGCTCACATGTAAAGACCTTTATTTTGCATTTTGCTGCAGAAGGAATGAGGAACCCACTGCTAGCACACTGAAAATCCACTGTGCTGTGTCACGGAGTACCAAGAGAATTTGCTGTCTGAGTCAGCATGACAGCAGTGACAGCAGGGAATAAGCAGGCCATGAGGTCTTCAGGGCCCCAGTGGGAATTCCAGTTGGAAGGGAAATTTCCAAGTTGGTCCCCTGAGCCACCTGTATTCTTCACCCTACGCTAATACATGGACTTCACCACCACAATCTCAAAGGAAGCAGCTTTCCAGTAACTCCAAGTGTCCAGATTGGATGATGGAGGTCAGCAGTACCCACCCCCCAGAGAGCAAGCAAGATCCACTCTATGGAGACAGATAGCGAAGAGTAACACAGTGGCTGTCATGCCGGGACAGAGCCAATGGTCCATCCTGGTGAGGGGAACCTATCTCCAGTCTCAGCTATTGAAGGTATGTCTGAAGAACATGCAAGAACCTACGGTGTAATGTTATGCCATGGAACATACCCCTTCCTGTCCCCCAAGCTGGACATCATTTTGTGCCCTGGAGTATGCGGATTGCTAGCCCTTGTAATTAACATCCTAGCCAGATATACCTATATATTTGTATGTGACTAATGTGGGTTTGGGGAAATTTACGAAGTAACTGACTTACTGCAGTAGAGCCTGAGACTTACGTGAAAAGTTGATCCTTTCCAAGCATCTCCCCACCACGGCTGAGCTTCAGTCGGAAGGGGATCTCGCTCTGGGCAGAGCAGCTGATCAGCAGTGACTGATTGTGATAAGCCTGGATTTTACTGGCCATGTTCACTTTGGGTAGACCTGGGTGGTGGGGACAGGCATGGGGTAAAAAGAGAAAGAGAGAGAGACTCCCTAACTCTCAGAAACAGAACATTGAAAATTTGATTGGGGAGAGGAAAAAAAAATAACCATGAAAAAAACCAAACTGGACCCCTGTGCTGAAATGGAATGGTCTTTTCTTTAAAGAATGAGCAGCCCCTGACTGGCTTTGTCCTAATAACCCATTATAAGAAGCTAAAGTGAGGGCCTCATTCGGTAAGGCGCAGGTCCTGCTGTAATGATATGTTTACTTGCAGTATACTCTGCAGATATTAGATCTCTGTGTGCGCTATAGAGTACTAGAGAGGGTGTGGTTCTGGTAAACAATGGAGACGAAGCTGGATCTCAAAGCTGTGTAGAAACCTGTTTGTTCATGGTTCTAATTGCAGCTGTTTGGGTTTAATAAATACCTCCTTTCTGCGAAAGGCTGTGATTCCATAGTCTATTATGACACTGGCTACTCCTCCCTCTCTGGGCATTTATATCATACATATCACTGCAATACCTGCTTCACCCCTGCTTTCAAATAGCAGCCTCACTCCTTAAGTCACATAGGACAAGCTTCTCCCTCACCTTGTCTGTACATTTATACTAAATGTGTAACTGGCTGTGCCTCTTCAAAACAGAGCAGGCAGCTACAAACCCTTCTCCCAGAAGAGGGCTAAGTTTTGTGCTCCTGGAAGGAAGTTGGACAGATGAACCCCGCAAGGTAGGTGGGGTTCTACCATGGAGGGAGTATTAGAGAAATGTCCGTTCAGAACCTGGGACATTACACCTACCTCCAGCCCTTTCCTGGGTGATTTCAGGTACCTGCTTGTAAGAAGAATAAAAGCTGGTTGGCCTATTCCCGATCTACTCTACAAGCTACAAAAAGGCATCAAGACAGCAGCTCCAAATCTCTTCCCACTGGGACCGTACAAGCCAGAGTCACTCACCTGGGACCACACTGGTGTAGGCAACTCCTGATACACGCTGCAATGGGTGTCCATCTGGGTCTTCCCCCGTCACTTTCAGCAAGAAGCTTCCCATGGGTGCCTGGAATTGGGGTCCCACCCAGAGCTGGCTGGAGGAGCCATTGGGGAAAGGCCGCAGTGGCAGGGAGACGAGGGGCCGGCCAGAGCTGTCATACAGCTCCATACCCTTCAGGTGCCCTGGAGGCTCCAAGCCAGTGCAGTTAATCAGCACAGAGATAGGAAGCCCTGCAGAGACAGGGGAAGGCAGCGGGAAGAGCAAGGAATAGGACTGCATCCAGGACAGTCATTGTAAAGCACTGTGACCTTTCCTCTCTGCTGCAAACATCACCCCTATTATTTGGTGGCTGGGATCACTGCTTTCCATGCTCTTCTCATCGTTACCTTGGACTCCCCTGCCTGTCCGCAGCAACCTGCTGTCTCATTTTATACTTCGACTGCAAGCTCCTTGGGGCAGGGACTGCGTTTGTTCTATGTTTGTACAGCGCCTAGCTCAATGAGGCCCTGCTCTATGGTTGGGACCCCTAGGCACTGCCGCCATGTAAACAATAACACCTGCTGGCTCCAGGCTGGATTGCTGCAACACGCTCCACTTGGAGCTGCTCCGAAGGCCTCTTGAAGCTTCAGCAAACGTGGAACAGAGCAGCTTGCCCCTGAGCCCAGCAGAGCAGTGGGAGCCTACTTATCTTCAGCTCCATTCGCTGTCTAGCGCACTGCGTCTTACAGACCCCACTGCCCCCTCCACATACACGCACACGCACGCGCCATGGGAAGAGCAGGAGGTACCATGCACAGGCCGCTCTCTGGGGTGATTTAGGTCGAACGTAGGTTGGTGGGAAAAGCTGGCTCGGAAACGGATGGCGCTGACACCCGTGATTCTCACCGAGTGGCGGCCGCTGCTCTGGATCTGAAAGCAGCAAACAGAGACATCACATCAGCAAGTGTGGAAAGGGGGTAGCTCTGACTCCTGAAGCTGCCCACCATGCAGGATCAGGGGGTAGGGGAGAAGGGAGAGGCTGCAGTAAGCCGCAGACAGACTTTTTTAGTAGCCTGCATTCTGGGCAGGCACACACTTCCTTCTGCAGCCCTGGAGAACCACAACGGGATCGGAGTGACAGAACAAGTGGAACCATGGGGGGAATCTTTATGTTCAGTGAGGCCAAATTCTCTGTTGCAAATGGGAGCATTTCCATTACTTCAATGGAGTTTCACCCCAACACCAGTAGAGAAGCCAGCCCTCGGACTTTTAGAGTTGACTTCAAAGTGCCCTTAACCAATTGACACCTTCCTGAGAAGTCCCATGCCCCTATTTATTCAGGACACTTGGCTTTCCTTAGAACCCCACGAAGTATTCCCGGTGGCCAGCCCATTGCCTTCCAGAGTAGAGCTGGTGGTGGAAGGGGAAAACCCAGCCCCTGGGTCAGCCTCCCTTCCTGCATCAGGGCCGAAGTTATCACAAGGGACCCAGCTCCCAGAGGGGGCAGGGGACTAGGGAGGCAACACTTGGATGCTACAGGGAAGGGTGACCAGGCTGGAACCAGTTAACGAGGCAGCTGCAGCGTCTCCACCTTAGAGAGGGGATAGACCATGGGGAGCAAAATGGGGACGAGACACCAAAGTTGCATTCTATACATTTCTCCACGTCTCTTGGCACGTGGAGAACCTCTCAGGCAAAGGGGTTTGCCTGCTCTAGGATCTGGCCTAGATAGGCCCCTGGCCCGGCAATTCCTTTCGCTTCCATCCTACCTTGACTGACCACACGCCCGGCCGGTGAGGCTTGACGGTCAGCACCTTGGCGGAGTTCGGGATGTTGAGGTGTTCCTCCAGGCCCCGGCCTTTCTGAACGATCTTCCCTGCACCAGCAAGCGGAATCCTTGGGTTAGCGCCTCCTGATTCCCACTCACCCGTCCCGGGAGGGGCGGCCTACCCCCGCTACATCCAATAGTTGGTGGCAAGCCATGCCTGACGGATCTGCCCATTACGGCCTGCCCAGGACAGAGGAAGGCAGAAGCCCAGTCTCTGAGTTGCCCATTCTCGGCAGGAGACTGTTTGCATCACAGGCTCCAGGGCCATTTTCTGCCCATAGCTCTGAGTGGCTTGCAGCGGGCTCAGCATTGTATTCCCACACCTGACAGGCCCACAGAGCTTTCTCCTCCCACCAGGTTTTAGCGCCACTTCTGACATTATGGCTCCCTCCACAGACCCTGTGCCCCTGGAGAAAGCAGCCCAGGATCCCAGCTCGCTCCTACCCAAGCCCTGCCACGCTAGCTAGCTGCTCCTTTTCCATTTTTGCTGGAAGTTGCTCATCGTTCCCTCGCTCTCTTCTCTAAGGAGAGACACCCACCCAGCCCACTGCCCTTCCTCCTCCCGCGTATGACAACACACCCACCTACCCACATTTCCCTCTGCTCATTCTAAACCCTCAGTATTCACGGCCTCTCAGTCCCTTCCACGGGACCCAGACAGCTGAGAGGGTCTCTCATTCATCCATGCTGCCTATCTATCTGCACCGCTCCCTTCCCAGCTTTGAGCCCCCATATCACTTCTCTTTAACCCTCATCCTCCTAGTCTCCCTCGTGTCCTCAGCACTCTCTGCAGGTCATTTGCTTACACCATGCGTTGACAATGCTTGGGGAAAGCCAGCCATGTGGGGTAATTTCAGTGGCTGAGGAGCAGTTACTGTCAATCAGCAGTTGTCAACTGACAGCTGGGAAGAAAAGCCCGGAAGGGATGGGGAAAAGCAGCTCTTACAAAATTAAAGTATGAATTTAACATGGCAGAGGGGAAGGGACACACTTGGGAGCTTAACAAGGTCTTTGCAGCTCATTACTTTTTGCTGAACAGATTTTTGCCCTGTGGCTCGTCTCCCTCAGTGCAGCTCAGCTTGGTTATTTCCTGGCCTCAGTCTCCCATTCACTCATCAAACGAGCCCCTGGTTGGGTCCCCAAAGGGGACTGAACTCAGGACCTTTTTAGCTCTAAACCCCAGCTCTCTGCTCTTGGGCCAGTGGACCCGCAGCTGGCATAGGTTGCTCATTAGGCTCTCCCCATAGTCGGAACTGTCCCCCCCCGCCCGAGGTTGGGACCCGCTTGCTGACAATGTCCTGCTACATACCTGCCGGATCCCTGACTTCGATCTCTGGAGCGGGGCCGCTCACGGAGATAGTGACTTCCTTCAGGCTGGGGTCAAAGGGAACCAGCCAGGTGTGCTCTCCCCCCTGCTCGTGGTCTGTGGACAGCAGGTGGACTTTGGAGGCCTGGATAGCCTTTTCTACCCATTTCAGCACCTACGGGGCAGAGAGGGTGACGTGGAGCAGGGACATAGGACTGGAAGGTGCCTCAAATGCGAAATGTGGTCCCCTCCTATCACAGGCCACCCCACCGTAAATGGTGCTCTCTGATGTGACGGGATGCACAGACATTGAGATATTGGGAGGGGGCCTGCTGTCAGGGCTGTTGCCCCTGGTTAGCTCTCCCCCGAAGGTGCAGAGGTGGTAAGAGGCCAGGCACAAACTAGGCAGGGGGAATACACACTGTATGTATACAGAGATTAGTTCAGTTACATGAGCAGGAAGGACCGAGCCTTCTCGAGATTCACCATCAAGATCTTGAGCAACAACTCAACTGGAGGGCAAGGCCTGGCTCCTCCAGCCCCATGGGAAAGCCAGCGGACCCTTTAATGGGCACCGCACTCCTCCGCAGCCATCCTGGTGCCATGAGGTGCACACCGTGAGCTCTCCCACGAGGAGGAAAGCAGGCTAGGAAGGGCACAGATCTGTATCAGAACCTCCACCATGCCCAAGGGCCGAGACAAACACATTTGGACAGCCCAGAATCCGCAACATGGGGAGCTCCTGGGACGCTGCAGGGTGGGGCTGAGCAGGGGCGTGGTGTGCAGGGGAGATGGGACAGCCAGAGCAGACAGCACAGGATAGAGCCAGGCTCCTTAGCTCACTCTTTGCTCCTCCCCCCCTTGCTCACACCTGCCCCCCGCTCACACCTGCCCCTCCCTTTCCCCTTCAGTTTCACTCCTTGCACTAAGAAAAGGAGTACTTGTGGCACCTTAGAGACTGACAAATTTATTAGAGCATAAGCTTTCATGAGCTACAGCATCCGATGCATCCGATGAAGTGAGCTGTAGCTCACGAAAGCTTATGCTCTAATAAATTTGTTAGTCTCTAAGGTGCCACAAGTACTCCTTTTCTTTTTGCGAATACAGACTAACACGGCTGCTACTCTGACTCCTTGCACTGTTTTCTTTGTTCCCGTAAAAAAAGAAAAACAACCTGCTTGGGAAAGTCCTGCAGGGGATCGAGAGCCGGAGCCCAGCCCCCCTGCTCCCTGTGGGCCCTGCGCCCAGAGAAGTGACAGGTCTGGGGGGAAGTTAGATATGGACACAGAAATCCAGCTCCGGTTCCTCCCCTTGCCCAAGGGAAGAACCAGTCTAAGGGAGCCCCTCGATCTCCAGAGCAGAGCTCAGCTGGCAACAGGAAACTCCTGACTGGCTACCAGTGCTGAACCCAGTCTGCTCCTAGCCAGAAGGATGGTGCAGGACTTCGGGTAATTTCAGTCCCAGCTCCTGGCATTCAGGAGACCTGGATTCAACTCCACGCTCTGTCACAGGCTCGTGTGTGACCTTGGGCAAGCAACTAGTCTCTGTGCTGTGGTTTGCCACCTGTGCAATGGGGCCAATAGTCCTGCCCTACCTCACAGGGGGGTGGTGACGATAAATACACTACAGGCTGCGGGATGCTCAGGTACTTGGATACCATTACTTTGGTAACAGGGACCCGCCTGAGTATCATAGATAGCACGTCACACCTCATACACAAATGCAAAATACAATGGCATTTACTGGTCCCATCGGTCCCTGCAGCTGGGTCCAGAGAATGGGAACAAAGAAAATAGCCTTTGCACAGAATTAAGGGCCAAATCCTCAACCTGACAGGGCTCCAGTGATTGACACAGCATCTGAGGATCCAGCCTTAACTGTTTCTCCCGAACATGCTGTTTTCCAGGTGCTGGAGCAGGGAGGGAGGCAGGGTGCAGGGAAAAGGAGACAGCAGCAAGGGCTGATCCTTTCCAGTTACAAAGCAAACACACACACTTGCTGATGTTAGAGGAATTAAAGATTCTGGCGTAATTATTATTGCCAGATGGCTTCCACTCAGCCACTCGGAGCAGACAAGTGATTAGCCCGCACCTTGCCCATGGGAATACTAGTCAGTAGACTGCAACAGCCAGCAGCCAGGAAGGGGGGTGGAAGGGAGGCAGAAGGAGACCTCACCACTCCAAAACTGTTGTGAATAGTTAGACGAACGCTGGGCTCCTGCTCTCCAAGCACTTCACAGGCATGCCAGGTCAAGACCGTCAAAGGCAGGAGTCTAAATTCAGGCTCCATAGTTAGGGACCTGCCTGATTTTCAAAGGTGTGGAGCACCCAATAGCTCCCACCGAGGTCCTGGTTTTACAGTCTTGGCCTTACTCCTCCACACCCCAGGAGCGGTATCGTCTCCATGCTACAGACGGAGAAATGGAGGCCCAAAGAAGTGAAGCACTTAACCCAGGATCACGCAGCTAGCCTCCAAGGCAACCAGAAACAGACCCCAGGTCTACAGACTCCCAGACTCCTGTGTTAGCCCTGAGACAACCATCTTCTTCAGTCCCCTGGAGCAGGGACAGGGGATTAGATGGGCTCTGAGGCTTTGCTCCTGAATGCCCAAACTTCCATGAAGTCCCTAAGGGATAACAATCCATGGCACGCTAATCTAAGCCACTAATGTGACTACAAGTAAAGACAAAAGAGCCTTGCATTGCTAACTTGATGAGTCCACCTGAACTAAAGGGGATCGACAGCATCAAGCCAGCGAAGGAGAGAGGCCTCTGATCATCATGATCTCATCACGCCATCCCAGCCACCCAAAACATAAAGGAGACTGTGAAAACCATCCAAGTCTTCCATTCTCGTAGGCAGGGTCGTTGTAGCCGCGCTGGTCCCAGGATACTAGAGAGACAAGGTGTGGGAGGCACTAGCTTTTATTGGACTAGCTTCTATTGTTGAGACAAACAAGCTTTTATGCTACACAGAGCTCTTCTTCAGGTCTGGGAAAGGTACACAAAGTGTCACAGCTAAATACAAGGTGGAACAGATTGTTTAGCATAAGTTAACACATATTTCAAGGGACCATGCAAGGTGAAGTGGGCCATTAATACCCCTCCAGTTATCGGGGGAGGGTGTATGTGTGTAAAGGCTGGGGGCTGGGTTATAGATTGTTGTAATGAGGCATAAATCACGTCTCTGTACAGTCCATGATTTTTAGTATCTAGCGAAGTTATGAATTTAAACTCCCAGGCTCATCTTTTGAAGGCATTGGGCAGGTTTCCTTTGCAGATGAGGACTGAGAGGTCAGATAGGGAGTGATCGCTCTGTGAAAAGTGTTCACCCACAGGTGACAGGGCGTTTTTGTCTTTTATCGTTTTTCTGCGCGAGTTCATTTGAGAGCACAGATGCTCACAAGTAACAAAATTCAGGTCTTTTCCACTCACCTCCTTCACCTGTTGTTTATCCAGATGGAATATCTGCCCAGAGCTGGTAGCAGCAATTTCTTCGTACACTCGATACCCAGGGTGGCTTCTGTCCCCGCAATCCCCTGTTAGCACGAACACAACCTGCCACAGAGAAATGCACAACAGCAAACCAAGTCAGAAGAGACTCCAACCAACCATCCTCACACCTCCCCCACTGGCAGAAGGTTGGCATGTGCCAGCTACAATGTGAACAACAGTTACGAGAGTGCTCCGTGTCTATATGTCTGTCAAGAGTTAGCCAATAGAAAATGTACCAGCAGACGGAGGTAAAGAATACATGGCATTGTTTATAGGTTTTGTTGGACCAGTACAGAGGGGTTCTGTGGTGCTTTGCAAAAGGCTTCTTTTGCATGGCTCTGTGTCACCTTGTGGGCTCAGGGAGCGGACGTTCAGTGGCTCCTGGGTCACAGAGAAGGGACATCTCCTGGGAACGCAGCTGCAAGCCAGTAGCCGGACTCTCACCTGGGACTGTTTGTGCTGCAGGAGCTGCAGCAACTCCTGCTTGCGCTTGTAGTCTTTGGCCCGAGCATCCGAGAACACATAGATGAACGATCCCGGGTGCGAGACCTCCACAGCCAGCTGGATGGCTCCGACGCTCATCTCCGGGCAATCCCCTCCGCCCTGCAGCCAAAGAGCCCATTAGGAAACCTGAGTAATCCTAACGGAGCCCAAAGTGAGGGCTGCAGGAATCAACCTGGGGTGGGACACCATTTCCCTTAGGGAGGGAAAAACTTGCTGAAACCACGTGCCCCTTCACAATCACTGCCTCACCTTCCAAGAGTTCAGTGAGCAATGCCTGCTCTGCCCTGGGCATATATCCTGAGCCCGGAAAGCCCCTCGTGCGGACAGGCACAGTTGCCATTTGCACTGGCAATGCCTGAACACAGGTATGCACCACAGGTGCACACAGCAGCGCCACCTGGCTGCACAGGTGCCACATCACAGGCTGCTGGAGTGAAGCTAAAGGCAGGAGCCACACTTGGTGTCCCACCCTGCGCTTCAGAAACACCAGGGAATCCCAGCAGATTCGTGCCTTTTTCAGACACCAAAATTCCACTTGTGAGTTGCTTATAAAGGGTTAATAAATGATTAATCTATGCTGTAATCAACAGTTAATTATAGACCATCACAGAGACCAACAGGTTGCTGGTAACCATCTTTAACTCCTTTGACTGATGTGCTGGTGACCTCGGATAACACACACTACTCCTGCCTGTAACCTGCTTGCAATCCCGATGAATCATTCACAAATGGACCCTTCATGCAAAGCATGAGCAGTGCAAACACATGGCGACTAGAGATGCCAGCTCCTGGTGGGCAGCTCAGCAACAGAGTCATCCAACCTCCCATCATCCCCGGGGGCTTCCCAGCCTTCCCTCCAGTGTAACAGTTTCATCTCACACACACAGAGGAAAACAGAATCTAACAGCCAGCTTTCCTACGGGACTGGGAAGAGACGCTCATTTAGGGGCCTCCAGCTGACGTAGACCATAGAGAGGGGAGTTCAACAGACCGCTCAGCTATAACCAAGCCATGCCAGGTGGCCGATTATTACTTACACAATAATAATACACAATATCTTGTATAGCACTTTGCACTTCAAAGGACCCTAAAGCTCTTTGCAGTGATACATGTACATGTCCTGCTCTCAGAGCACAGAGATAAATGCATCATTCAAGGTTATGAATATCTACACACGAGTCACTTCCTCTATCGCCAAAATGCAGCTCTCTGTGCAGTGGAACGCAGTGGTGGTATATCTTTCTGTTTCTGTCAGAAATGTTCAATTTATTGCATCTGAAGAAGTGGGGTTTTTTACCCACGAAAGCTTATGCCCAAATAAATCTGTTAGTCTCTAAGGTGCCACCAGACTCCTCGTTGCTTTTGTGGATGCAGACTAACACGGCTACCCCTCTGATATTTATTGGTTTTGGTTTTTCAATCCAAATCTGAACATTTTTAGTTTAGGGGTTTGCAATAAAAATCTGATCTGGGGAAAATATTCAATGAAAAAAACAAACAAACAAAAATTGTTTTCAGCTAAACTTTATGTGGGAGGGAGAAAAATCATGTCTGGAACAACTCCAGTAGCTCCCCAAACCAGACCCTAGGCAGGACCCTTTCTCACACAAAGAGCTCCCAGCCAGGATCTAGAATAACCAGGGGTGGGCAAGGCCTCAGGTCTAAATCTCATCCAAAGATGGTACCTGCAGCAACAGGGCACCCCTGGCATCTTGCTGGGGCACTGACCACACCAGGCCCCCCCACCGCTCCCCCAGGGTCTCTCCCGACCAGTGCAGAGCTGCTCTGTGCTCTCTCCCTCCCCTCAGGAGACTCAGACACAGCATGCCCCCTGATGTGCTCCCAACATGCATCGCCAGGACATTCCCACACCTCAGCTATTCTCCAATAAGGGGCAGCTGGGCACACCCTGAGGCTGCTCTACATCTGTGCTGGGAGTTGAACTTGTCCCCAGCAGCACCAGCATTAGCCCCTCTCTTTCCCTGCCTTGGGCGTAGAAATGTATCTCCCTTAAGAGTGACACGTGTCCCCAGAATTCCTTGCTGCACCCAGTCCGCACATGGCAGGGAGGATCCAGGTAGCGCTGCTGGACGATGCTCCTAGTTATTTTTAAAGGTAATGACAAAGACAAATTCTTTCCTCTGGCACTGGCTCCATGGCCGCTTGGCTTAGGAGTTATGCTCCTTGGCATCTGGGGCTTCTTTGCCACCCGCTAAGGGTTACATTCCAACCAAACAAGCTGGGTTTCCGAACTGGCCACACTCAGGTTTCAAATACCAGTTGCATAGGCCACTAGCCAACAGTGCTACAGATATTAAGATGAGGCAGACAACTGTACCTGAACGTAGAGACCTCTGAGCTCTCGCTGGAATTCCTCGGGATCTGCTGTGAGGGTCGCTGGTCCAACCTCTGCCAAAGATATCGAGACAGCATATATCAGTGCTTTCTCCTCTCTGAGCACAAGTCTACAATCTTCTCTCTCTCTCATATTAAGTTTCCCTATATTAGCCTCACTAGGCCTATGAAAGAGACAAGGTGGGCAAGGTAATATCTTTTACTGAACCAACCTCTTTTGGTGAAAGAGACAAACTTCCAAGCTACACAGAGCTTTTCACCCACCTTGTCTCTCTAGTATCCTTGGCCCAACACAGCTACACCACCACCGCAAATACCAAAAGACCTGCGTTAGTTCCTGCCTGTCCTCAGAAACCTGCATCAGCAACTATAGCTTTCTTTCAAAGAACACTCCCTTGCCATTGGACGAACGCTGGGTCTCCTTTACTGGGCTGGTTGATGATGGCTCGGCCAGTCCGTGCTTTTCCACGGTGGCCACCATCCTGGGTGGGATTGAGAGGTAATCTCCCCTCCGGAGTCCCAAAAGGGCAGCCCTGTAGTGGGACACTTTCTAGATTACAGGGTATTTAGGTCTCATCCACATTGTCGCAGGACTTTGTTACACCCCCATGTGGCTTGGTCTTGCAAAGGGGACCAAGCCAGGCACTCAAGCCCCAAGCCAGCGCCAAAGGCCAGTGCTGCTGCTGCAGCTTCGCTGCTCTGGTACCAGAGCTAACGAAGTTAAAGCTGGCTCAGGCGGAGCACACCCCGCGATGGCAGCGTAGACAGACCTTTTGTTGACAGAGGGTTGGAATTCAGGAGTTGCTGGCTCACGCCACAAGAGCGGATTCCATCACACTTAGGGTATGTCTACACTGCAAGGAGACACCCGCAGCTGGCCCATGCAGCTTGGGGACTCTCCCACTTCACAGGGTCCTATAGCCCGGGCTCCAGCCCAAGACTGGATGTCTTCATTGCAATTAAACAGCACCACAGCCCAAGTCAGCGGGCACAGGCCCACCCATGGGTTTTTAAGTGCAGTGTAGACAAACCTTCATTGTTGCAGCAGGCATCTCCCCATATGTACGATGCCTTTACACTGTTAACACTCCTCCACTCCGGGCCTTGCAGCTTTGGGTGAGATGGGGGATACCTTTAAAGCCTACTATTCTGCTAGTGGCTACAGCAGGGCAGGTGGATGCCCAAGCTCCCGGGTTCTACTTCCTGGCTGTGTCCCTGGGCATGTCACTGCAGCCTTGTCTACAATGAGAAAACGCATCACGCTGACACGTTTTAACTAATGTGGCACTAAACTCAACTCTGCCCTAGAGTTAACCACGACCAGCTCCTAACACGTTATTAAAACATGACTGCCCTTGTCCTCGCTAAAGGCAAAAATCACATTTTGCATCAAGTTAGCTAAGACAAGTTAGTTAACACAATGCACTTCCACAGGTCTACTGAGCCTCAGTTTCCCCACTGCTCTCTGAGGGTTAAGAGAACCTACCTGCCGCATAGGAGGGCCGTGAGTTTTAATGGAAGAGACCCTCAGATGAATGATGTCACGTTTAGTGCAAAGAGTCATCAGCACACCGAACTCTGGCTTGGCACCAATGAGCTGGCCTATGGCACCCCTTCCCTAGACTGGTTCTCTCTGGACATGAGACAGGCTCAGAGGCCTCTGAAATAATGCCAGTGCTCTGACTGACTCCCACAGAGACTGGAGGGCTTTTCCTTCAGCTTAACAGGAGAGACGGCCAATTTACCCGGCCAGGGTGCTCCAGTTACAGCAAACCAGACACCTGGCCTGACGAGGGACCTTGCAGCCAGATGAGTCCCTGGCAAGAGGTAACCCCATCTGTTTCCATGCAAACAAACAGCTATAGCAGGACAGAGGTACCACAGGAGCTGAGGATTTCCCCCAGCCCCGTCCACCATGCCCCATCCTCCCACGCCTCCCAAGCCATTTCAGCTCTTTCCTGGATTGACAGAGACCCTCTGGTTTACAGGTGCCCTTTGTGATGGCAATGAGAAGTAATCATCCTTACAAAGCCCAAGGAGGGCAGCTCTAGGTCCGGTCTACACTGTAACCGCTACCATACCAGAGGACACAGGTGCAGCCCCAGAATCCCTCCATGCTTTTACAAGATGGTTGGCCTTGCAACATAGACAAGGCCGATCAGCACGGTAACTAGGTTACCAGACTGGGTTACAGCCTTGGATTGTAGCCTGGCTCCGGGACATGGCTAACACGCAGCTTAGTCTGGCCTAGACGACAAGACCCATCCCTGTTGGGTAGTTATTACTGTGAGGGCAGGACCTTGGCTATGGTGTGATAGCAACAACGCACAGCATGTGCAGACTGTGGGTATGAAACTTCCCAGTGTGGCGCAGCATGGGACAGAGACTGGAGGAACGGGAACTTGCTCAGTCCCCAAGTATCCCCATCTGGATAAGCCACAGAGTCAATTAATTTATCTGGGTCCATCCCACAAGGAAGAATCACGTCCGGTACCATGAGACATTCCATACACAGGACCATATTAAATGGAGTCCATTTAAATCACCAGGCGTAGAGTTCCTTGGGGCGCCGTCTCCAATGGTAACCAGTGCAGAAACACGAGCTGCCTGGATTTAATGGACAAGCCAACTGTTCTCTGTTACAAAAGACAGATGCACCCCACAGACCAAGTGGATGCTAGGCTGTAAAGAGGGGCCCTGTTTCTATTTTAAGGAATGTACTCAACAGATAGATGCCGGTTCATTCTAAAAATCCATTTAGTGCTTCTGACAGCTTCTCCTGCTGTCTTCAGTACTTTTAATTCAAATGTTCCTTTCTTCAGAATTGCTATTTTCTGTATGAATTTTTGGCAGAGAGCTTGTTCTTATTTGGTATGATTGATTAGCACCTCATGGATGTGTATAAAAGCAAGGACCAGTAAGAGGACAAACTTTCATCTTTATTTAACTTAGAGCACTGTTTCCTTGTTTATTATCAGAGTTCAAATAAACAATTACGACTTCTATCCCAGTAGTGTCCTTCAGATAGAAAGACCTCAGACTGCTTTACAAACTATACAGCTAAGGCCTCTCTTCATCCATCCACTAAAATGCAGCCAACTCTGGGGTGGATCACAGTAACTGTAACAGCGCATAGCAACAGTAGTTTGGGACATGATGTGAAGTGTATCATCCAGCAGAAAATGCAAAAGAGGATTTTTAGGGAAGCAGGATGTAATTAATCAAATTAGAATATGGCCAGGATCCTCAGAATTAACACCATAACTAATCCTTGTGAAAAGTATGGGCATTAATGACCTGTCCTCATTAATGCCCACAAGGATCAAGGTTCACATCACAGTAGTATAAACCACTTGCAGTACTATATGGCCCTTACCATCTTGCTGGTTCTGTGCTGGCTGGAGAAGCCTACAAGGCAGCCTGGGGTCGAATTCAAGCTGCTGGCCCAAGATAAAAGTCAATTAGCCTTGTCTTCACTGCTAATTTAACCTCTGTTAGCGGACAAGTTAAGGACACACTTTTGGCAGTGCAGACACATCCTTGGAGTGCCACCTACTGCGTCACCAATACCCCCCTTCCTGCCCTGCAGAACCTAGCCTCTCTGAGGTCTTCCTTCCAAGTACAGAGCTGGCCCAACCCTGCTCCAGTTACAGATCTGGAGGAAATTGCAGTCCAAGCTGCATGGCTGTGAACTAAGCAAGGACCTGAGGCTAAAGCAATCTAAATGGGATGGTAACATGAGGAGAATCAGCTGCGGCAGGAATCCCCCAGGATATGGGGAGGCTTGTTAGAATTACTTCAGGAAATTGGCAGCTTCCATCTTAGGCCCTAGCTGTCTGGGTCAGACTGATGCTTTTCAAATTTAATCTGATACTTTCTAGCCAGTGAGTCAGGTCCCAATGATCCTAGCCATATTAGCACAACCCTGCTCTGACTGTGTTTGGAGCGTTTACCTCCCAGCTTTCCCTGTGCCTAACAAGGCTGAAAAGCTGAGGATCAAAAGGGGGACAACAGGGCAGGACAAAGTTGCCTTGAAAGGGTGGGGGACTTTGATCCTTACTAAATGCAGCTCTGTCTGTTTTCATACTGATCCAGGGTTAAGGGAACCACATGATACTGCACATGTCACCTACTGGATCAGAGTCCCAGATTCTCCGTACCAGGCCTTTTACGGGACCAGAATCCAGTCCCCAGAGTGAAATGATCTCAGTATGACTTGAACCAATGGCCCTAAATTAGTGCAATGCAATGTCTTGTGCAAATGGGTCCCATATTTTGTAGCATTTTTCATATTGGACGAGAATAATTGATCCTGGCTTAATGCAACACAGTACTTTGTCTGGACCAGAACCATGGATTCTGGTTTATTGCACTGCATTGCCCTGGACCAGAACCATGGGTGCTGAGTCAGCGCAATGCATTGTTCTCAACAGGATTAGCGTGAACCAGAACTGCCTTACCTGGGTCATGAAAGGGGATCAGAGCATAGTTGCTAATGACTTTTGTGCTCCTGCTGAGTGTCCGCTCCAAGATCCGGGATGCTCCATCCATCACCTGCACCAGGTCGTCGTACATGGAGCCAGTGACATCAAAGACAAAGGCCAAGGTGACCCCTCCAGAATCAGAGATGGGCTCTCCAAGGCCAGAGGCCAGTAGCAGCCAAAGCCCCAGGAGGAGCCCTGCTCTGGGATGCATGGCTTAGGAGTCTTCCAACGCACAGAGACAGGAAACCCCTCTGCTCCTGCTCCTGCCTGGAGACGTGGCGCCCCAAACCTTTGCAAGATTCCTTCCTCGGCTTCCTTCATGCAAAATGCTCCTTCTCCAGTTCGTCCCCAGAAGAGCTGAGAATCTCCCCACAACTCTCCCTACCCCCAGGGCAAGAACAATCCCGCGCAGGGAAATCAGGCTGCCTTTTCCTTAACTACTTTTAGAGGGGCAGAGGAGAGCCCCCAGTTGCAGGCACAGCTCCCCCCAGCCTTTCCATTAATTCCTGGCTGTTCCCAGACATGCACTGAAACAAATCAACCAGCTTCTAGTGCTGCTGGGCTAGTGTCCCTTTGCTAGAAGGTGTCCTCCTTGGGGGTGGGGGGCAAGACGAGGCCAGCCCTTGGAAAAAGTGCAGCCACCAGCAGCTGCATGAAGGAAAATCCTCCAAAGTTCAACTTCTGCAAGGGAGAAGAAAAGCACTTTCTGAGCAACTCCCCTGGTGAGGCGGTGGGTGGGAGCTGGAGGAAGGGGCGATTGGAAGCAGGTCCTAAAGCCCACATTATTCACTGAAATACTAGCCTGTTCGTCTCTTCCCCCCGACTCAAACACTCCTCTCTCAAGCCAGCAGACACAGGCTGAATGATACAGGGGGTCAGAGGAGTACACGGTGCAAGCAGCTGAATGGATGTGGGGAGACAGGCCAAGAAGAGAAGATGTACAGGATGAGAGGACAGCTGGATGTTCGCTGAGATGTAAAGGGAGCAGTGGATGAGGCCACTCCAAGTACACCAGGTGCATTCCCCTGAAAACACAGAACTGGGCAGATCTCTGGTGCGGCTTGAGGAGGCTGGCTGGATTCTCAGCACAAATGGCAGACACAGCCCCACAGCTAGAAAGGCCCATAGGATGACTTAGATGTGCATGGCCTGGGAAGGGGGGTGCAGGAGAAAGCCATACCACCAGCCTCCAAGCTGCAGCCCACAGTAATAGCTTGCAAATGGTAATGCAAACACAGAAATGTAGAACAAGGAGTGTGGGGGGGAAATGCATTCCTTGTCTGTGATGCATTTAAAGCCAGGGAACAAATAATTGGGGGTGGGGCGGAGGGTGGGAAGGTGAAGGACCCCGTGGGCAAGATTTCTGGTCCCCTTAAAGATAAGGCACTGAGCTCTTCAGATCTTATCTGGGCCATCTGAGTAAGACACTCAGCTGTTGCTCAGGTTTCAGAGTGGTAGCCCCGTTAGTCTGTATCAGCAAAAACAAGGAGTCCAATTTGTTAGTCTCTAAGGTGCGGCAAGGACTCCTAGCTGTTGCTCAGTCAGTTCCTTAAGAAAGGGGATTCAGGGATCAATCATTTGCTTAGGCCAGTAGGTGAAAAGGCAAGGCAGGCAGGAAAGAGCCCCCAAGCAGTGCACTCAGTGCCTCTCTCCGTGCTTTGCAGCCAGACACATGGAACCCTCTCTCCGTTTTCTCATTCTCTGGGCCAAATTCTGATCCGAGTTCTATCAGTGCAACCCTCCAGACTCGCATGGAGTGGCCTACGAGTAACAGAGCAATGTCAGGTCAGCATCATAGGCCTTGTCTACACACAAGCCTTCAACCGCTCGGTTAAACGGGTGCAAACCCCTCAGTGCACATTCATTTTGGTTTAAAAGTAGCAGATTTCATCTTTAGCTTAATCCTCTCCCTAATCAATTTAAAATAAACCAGAATAAACCTGATTTAAACCAAAGTAAGAGTGTCCACACAGCCTTTTGTGCAGGTTTAACTAAACTGCTTTCAAATCACAAGTTAAATCCATGCAACTGTGTATGTAGACAAGACCTTAGCGCAGCAGGATGCAGAAGGGAGGCCCCCCCCCTCCTTTTGGTTTACTTAGAGGAGATGTTTAACTTCCCTGTCACTAGTTCCTGACGCAGCACATCGAACCAAGGAAACACGGAAGAAAACAAGAAGGGAGAGATGTATGGTAATGTCAACCTTGGAAAGAGAGTCTTTAAAGAAACAAATAGGAGCACTGGGACCATGCCACTGTTAATGTTCACAGGCAGGGCTTGATAAAGGTCCCAGATATACCGAATCTGGTGTATGGCAGCCTTGTGGATGGACGCTTCCAGGTGGGAACTATTCCTTTGTTCTTTCCACTCGGTATCCCCCCACCTTCCTCCTCAAGTCAGCCAGCAGTAATCAGCTGTGCGCTTCTGTCTAATTTACTGCTCCACCCACAAACCAGCTCCAACCTGCCTTCATCTACACACTTCACACAACACAATATTGTCTGCAAAGCAACAGCAAGAGGTGTTGCCCTCCTGTGCTGGGATACAGCAGCTGGGCGGTTGGTCCCCTCTTCAGTTAGCAGGGCCAGGAGAATGAGCTGGGGGCGTGGACTAGATGAACAGCCTCTAAGGCAGGAGGCTGTAACCACGCCAGCAGGTAAACATCTGATGCATTGCAGAGGTCACACTTCCCAGATAGACGCTGGAGGAATGTGAAGGTGACCCAGTAACAAGAGACTCCATCCAATTTAATTTTTTCACTCTAGACAGTCTAGTCACAGAAACACTTGTGTCTGAACCTGCTGCATGTGGGGAAGCTGACTGGTCTGGTGCCTTAAGAGGCTCCCTGGTATTTTGCTGGTTGTTTTCTATCAGTCACCTTCCAAAAATGCTTGGGTGGCTAATTCCCTATAATTACCTTATCTATTGCTACTGAGCAACCCATTACCTCCTAGCCCAGCTGGAGCCCATCAGAGAGCAATTCCAGCCACACCTGAACCTGGCTCTTTTTCCCTTTTATTAATAAACATCTTTTTTAACCGAGCAGGATTGTTCTGCATGCAGGCCCCCTACTGAGGGGTGGTCAAAGAGCAAACATAGCCAGGTGAGGGGATTTATGCAAGGGGAGCGTCACCATGCATGATATGACCCTCTCCAAGCATATAACCATCTTTCCATCTGCTGAAAAAGCCCTGGAAGGAGGACAGAGAACATGGGTCCCAGCAGCGTGCAAACATTTCCAGTTCTGCTGGAAACACCGAAGGGCGGTGGCAGGGCCTGAGAAATCAAAGCTCAGTCATTTGTTGCCTTCCCAGGGCACTTTTACTTACTTGGAAAGTAAACTGGTTTATAGCCACAGCTTCCTCCCGGGGATGGTGGCTGCACAGAGCACGTAAAATCCACATTAACCAGGGATGTGCGGGAAATGCAGGCCCCTGGGTCACACACCCTTTGCTTGTTCACCTCCCTCCCAGTTGGGAGTGGGTTCAACTAACCACTGCTTCTTTTCAGCAGAGCCCCAGGAGGGGCTCCTACTCTCTCAGGTGGAAAGGGGTGCACAGAAAACCCACTTCCATGCTGTCTGTGCTTACTTTTCAGAGTAGCAGCTGTGTTAGTCTGTATTTGCAAAAAGAACAGGAGGACTTGTGGCACCTTAGAGACTAACACATTTATTTGAGCATAAGCTTTCATGAGCTACAGCTCACTTTGTTACCTACTGGCTTTTGCGAGCAATGCTGCTCTCTAGTGTCTGGGTCCACAGGCAGGATAAGGGACCTACGAATGTCAGCAAGGGGAGATCTTCCAGAGCCATCTGCAGCGCATGCATGCTGATCACCTCCCTGCACGCTCGCTCCCCGCCGTGCTCCTGAGTAAGGGGCTGCTTCTGGCACAGTGTAACTAAAATGAGGTTAGAGGACAATCAGCCTCAGGGAAGTGGTTTAGAGCAGAGAGGTTCTCAACCTTTTCCTTTCTGAGGCCCCCCCCCACATGCTATAAAAACTCCACGACCCAACTGTGTCACAATAACTGGTTTTCTACATATAAAAGCCAGGGCCGGCATTCGGGGGTAGCAAGCAGGGCAGTTGCCTGAGGCCCCATGCCACAGGGGCCCCAACAAAGCTACATTGCTCAGGCTTCAGTGGGGCTTTGGCTCATGCAGTGGGGCTTTGGCTTTCTGCCCTGGACCCCACCGAGGCTGATGCTGGCCCTGCTTGGAGGCCCCCCGAAACCTGCTCGAGGCCCCCTAAGGGGCTCTGGACTCCTGGTTGAGAACTACTGGTTTAGAGGCTTCCACCTGTACTTTCAGGAGTGGTTAGGAGTCCAGCTTGCACATGCTGATTTGCACACAGACGTTTCTATTCACAGACTCTTGGCCCTTTTCCCTCCACTAGGTCTCTAAGGAGACAGGCCGGCTTTAGAGCCACTCTTGCTACAGACACCACCCCACCCAGGACCAGCACTCAACCACAGGTCTCCTACTGGGCAGCATAGCGATCTCACACCAGCTGGAGATGTTTTCTAATCTATTTATATAACTATGGCACCTTCTCTGCCAAGGGAACTGCAGTGCTTATCAGCTGTGGGGAGGACACAGCAGAAAGGAGACACAGGGGCAGTCACTAAGGACTTTCCCACAAGGGATATTATTAGTAAGCAGAAATCAAGCACAGCTCCATTAGGAAATAGAAATAAGCCAGTTTTTTCCACCATTCTCTGCCATCCCAGCAGCCTCTCTTCTAGCTCTCCCCCTGAGCAATGGGAGGGGAAGGTTGTGCTGGATTTAATTCTTTCTTCGCCAGGAATCAGGTCCGTGCCTGTGTCCCCTGTCAAAATGCTTGACAAATTCACTGCATCCCCAAAATGCAGCCAGGTCTGCATCTCCTCCAATCAGTGCATGTTGCACAAGTCAGGGTTGGGGCTTTCTTGGCTGAGAACACCAGGGCAAACCTCTGCTTGGGTTAGAAGTGCTGTAGGATCCGCAGGGTGAGATTTTCCAACATGCTCTGCGTTGGCATAACTCTGTTCCCATTGACATCAATGAGAGCTTTACCAGTGCTTCCAGCAGGAGCAGAGTTAGGCCAGGGCTCAGCGCTTTTGAAAAATCCCTCCTCAGTGTCCATAAAGAACCTCTATTGTCCAGCTCTTATCAGAAAGGTCCCCTTCAGCCCCCGGCACACTGCAGGGAACTCTGTTTATGTACCTGGGAAGAATGCAGTCAACTCCATTGGGATTTGACCCTGTGCTTGCAGGAGTTCTGTGCTTTTAGCTACATTAACCATTGGCAAGAAACCTTCCGTGAGTGCTGCATCGCAGTGCAAATCCCCCATTGCTCATGTAGATAGGGCACTGGCGTTTTCTTATTATTCGTTGTGTAAATTACAATAGCACCCAGAGATGCACTCTGTGCCCCTTTGCGCTAGGCATTGCAATCTTGGAATGGCAGGAGTTGGCAGGTGGACCTGTTACACATAGTCTTACAAGCCGTTTTTCTTAGCATGCAAGCACTGTTCAGTCTGAAGAAGAGCTCCATTGCTGTCCGTTTTATGATGCAAATTTTTGGGGGGAGTTGCGGCAGGCAGCAGGGAAGTTTGTTCTCTCCCTTAATCGAAGTAGAGTCTGTTGTAGGGGCAGAGTTCTACTGAGGAACAGGGTGGTTGCATGGGCTGAGCTTACTGAATGAGAGAATTGGCAGCACCCCATTTATGACCACCTCTGTTCAGGACTGGTGTATAGAGAATAAAGAAAACAGTTTACACTAATTTCTCCTTCAGAAGCGCCTGGACATTGGCTACCACTCTGCAGAGCGGAGGGGTGACAATATACATAGTGAGAGACGGAATTTACAATCTGACTAGACATGACAATGGTTGGTGGGGCAGAGAGAGTTAGTGACTTGCCCACGGTGACATTACGAGTCAGTAATGCAGTGATTAGACCCCTGTCTCCTGTCCCATAATTGAGTGCTTTATCCCCTGACCGCGCTGCCTTCTATGACACTTCCACACCTGATATTGCTTTGAATAGCATTGGACAATGCGGTAGAAATGCCAGTGGCCAGTCTACTTTGGGGGTCCCAGAAATGGAGCTGGAATGGTGCGAGGTTTCAGTGTAGACAGCCTAGTTGCTTAAAGCCTGAAGCCTGCACCACTAATCCATCTTCTCTGGACTCCCAACAATAATTAGTCACATTGTTAAGATAGAAAAGAAATCGAGATGTGCTGTGCCAAAGGATTTGCAGAAGACTTTCAGGGCTTATTTCCAGAAGACTTGACAGATTGAAATTGCAAAACCAGTTTTATAGGATGTTAAAAGCATAATCCATGCATGCAGCTCAGTGGCCCCTTCTCTATCTATCCAAATTGCTCAAACAGACATAATGGTTGGGGAGAGAGAAGAGGAGGGACAGGGGAAGCACAATTAGATTCTGGAAGATACAATTACAAGACATTAAAATCAAACATCATCATCAGTTGCAGCCAAACCGAGAATGCCAGCACTTTACTGCACATGCTAAGCACAGGGACTACAGGAAACAATGGCTGGCGAGCAAAACAAGATGGGGAAGGAATATGGAGTGAGAAGGCTGAACTCATGGGCAGTGCAATGGGAAATAATAAAAGACCAGAGCATATGGGGCAGATTAGAAGCTATCTTGGCAAAGAACAACTCTCATGGGAAAAGAATGGCTAAGATGGGGTCGACCATTACCTGCTCGTCCCAGGAAAAGTAGCTGGAAGAGAAGCATTGGGCTTGGGGGAGGATGTGTGGAAGGTTCATGACATGCCTCAGGATCTTGGGCTGGACACCACAGACATGGAGCAGAAGCTAAGAGCACCAGCATGAAAGAATATAAACAATTATCAGTGTACTACAGGCAGGCCGGCCCCGGGCAGTCCCACTGTGTCCTCCATCCCCAGCACTTCTGCAAACATTGGTGAATGTAGCCGCATGACACCACTGTCCTGGGCGTATGGGGGCACAGAAAGGCTCAACCATTTGCCTTCGGATACACACAGGCAGCCTGCATTAGGGCCATGGTAGAATTGCCAGCCCTGCGCTTTAACCACCAGACCATGAACAATGGAAGCACACAGGAAAACAGCAGCCGTTCAGATCAGCTATAAAGCCTGCCAAAGGGCCCTGCCAAAGGGCCTTCTAAACTAAACACAGTCTATCAGTCTGCCAAAGGACACGTCTGTGATTGGTCTCAGGTCAGAAGGGAGGCCAGGCCAGGCCACAGCCTCCCTTGGCCTGCCACATGCAAGAGCACAGTGCCCGGCATACATGGCCAGCGAATGTGCCTAATCCACATGTAAAAGATGACGGCATAACTCCCAGGGAGAACACCTGTACTCCACTGCCCTCACCAAACAAGAGCATCTGTTTCAGTCCATTTCTTAAGCTTGGATCTCACCAGTCCTCCCCAGCTGGTGGCCCTGCCAGATTGTAAGTGGAGATGAACTGAATTCTGCAGGCAGGTGTATTAGTTTGTGGCCTTAAGGTGCCCAGGGGATTACACTTTGGCAGGTAGGTGGGATGGCTGCAGGGTAGTGTTCACCCTTGTAAGGGCACCGCTGCGTACTTTGGGGTGGTTGGAAAAATACTGGCAGGGAGATGCTTTTTGTCACTGCTGGGATATCAAATATGCAGTGACATGATGGTCAGTTGTATTAACAAATACACAGGGACTCAACTCCGCAGGTTACTCAGCATGAATAAAGCATGGCCCTAGCTGAAAGAATTGCGTCTGTCTAGCGCGCCGCATCCCCGCTCCCTCCCCTCAAGGGCCTGAGTTCGCAGGACAGATGAGTTCACGGCAGCACAGGGTCAATCTGAAAATGGACAAAAGCCAGTTTTAAGAGAGCCAGCCCCGAAGTGCTGCATTGGTTTGTGGGCTAAATGGGAGGAAGCTCAGAGAAGAGCAACTAGAGGGCCAAACAGCGAGACCCGTCCTGACATTGAATCACGCCGCATACCACGAATGGAGTTGGTGGGGCTATGGGTACAGCGATGTGCCACCCAAAATTATTAGGGAGTGGGCGGCTCAGGGGGCTGGAGACAGACTCTAGCTCCTTTCCCTTCTAGGCCTGTTTGAGTCCAGCCTAAAGACAAAGCATTGCCCCAGTGTGATGCCCCTTCAGGGTCACCAGTGAAATCAAAGGAGCCTGGTGGGCTAAAGCCATCATGTCTCCCTCTCCATCCACGGGGGGGGGGGGGAAAGAGGCGCAGAGCGTAACTCCCAGCACGTGGGCAGGGTACGCTCGGCGGGTGAAGAGAGGGGCCCCAGCATTAATCTCACAGGACCATATGAAAAGCAGAAGAATAACAGGATCAAAATAAAATAAAAACCACAGCAACCACTCCCAACCCCCCCCCCCCCCCCCGCCCCCGGCCTCAGTCCAGCCTCAATTTTCTCTAGGCTGAGAATGGATGCCACATCCCTGCCTGGAATGAGCTTGTGCCGCCCCTCCCCTTCCCCCTGCCCCCCCCCCGCTCCCCACAGTCCTACCCTGCTCATTTCAGAGACATGAACTAACTTGCTCCTTCCAGCTGCCAACTCCCAGCAGCCTTGTTCGTTCGTGGTGTGCACTGAGCCAGAGCAGGCAGCGAAGGATCAGCAAGGAGCTCCCGTGCTTGTGACCCCCACATTTCCAGCCTGAGAGTCAAACGTGTGGCCCCGGCCCCTGCGTGCAGGCCTCGAGGGGTAAAGGCTGGAGGGGAACCCCGGAGGGAACACTAAGCCTTCGGGTTACAGCCTTTCCCCAGCTGTTGTAGTGAGGAAACCAGCAAAAGAACCCACTGGAGATTAAAGGTTATGGTGCCGTGCCATCAGACCAAAGGAATGGGAGGAGCCTAGGGTTGCCAGGTGTCCAGTTTTCGATCAGAAATTCCGGCAGGAAAGGGACCTTGGTGGCTCCGGTCAGCACCACTGACCGGGCCATTAAAAGTCTGGTCGGCAGTACAGGCAGGCTCCCTACCCGGCTCCGCGTGACTCTCGGGAAGCTGTCGGCAACTCCCTCTGGTTCCTAGCCAGAGGGACAGCCACGGGGGCTCTGCTCACTGCCTCCATTCCCAGAGCCAGCTCAGCTGCTCTCATTGGCCAGGAACCGTGGCCAATGGGAGCTGAAGGGGCAGTGCCTGCAGGCACCTGCAGTGCGCAGAGCCACGTGGTCGCACCTCTGCTTAGGAGCCGGAGGGAGATGCCAGCAGCTTTCTGGGAGCCACCTGAGGTAAGTGCCGCCCACTGACCACATGTCCTCCTGCACACCCACCCCAGAGCCCCCTCCTGCATCCCAAAACCCAGCCCCACCTCAGAGCCCATACCTGCAGATGGAGCCTCACCGGCACCCTCCCCCCCACACCTCAACCCCCTGCCCCAGCCAGGTGAAAATGAGTGAGTGAGTGAGTGAGTGAGGGTGGGGAAGAGTGAATGACAGAGGGAGGGGGATGGAATGAGTGGAGCGTGGCCACAGAAAAGGGGCGGGGCAAGGGTGTTCGGTTTTCTGCAAATAGAGAGTTGGCAACCCAGGAGCCAGGTGATGTCAAAGGAGTTTGAGCACAAGGTACATAAAGAAACAGATGCAGCTGGATGAGCCCTCAGACTGATTAATGGATGAATGGGAAGAATTTACAGAGACTCATTATTTTAGGGCCTCTCTATGGACTTAATACGGCAGCCCGCACTCAAATGTATTACAAAGCACATGGTCAAGTCCCCAGCCTGGAGAGATCAATGGCCTGCCATATATAAGCAGTGGCGTATTTCTCATTTGGAGAGGCTCACTTCCTCGGCCATCTGGCGCCATCTATGGCCTGATCCTCAGCAGTTCCTGTTTAGCTCATTGTCCTGGAAACCCTTGTGTTGGGCTTGCCATTGGCGCCGACTCCATGGGTGCTCCGGGGCTGGAACACCCCTAGGGGAAAAATGGCACCCCCCTCCCAGCCCCTTCTCTTCCCCCCCCAGTGCTTCCCGCCCACCCACTGGCCCTGCCCTCCTCCTGCCTCCTGCCATCAGCTGTTTTGCGGCAGGCAGGAGGCTGGGGAGGAGATGGGGGAGGAGCGAGAACATGGCATGTTGGGGGAGGGAGCAGAACGGGGTGGGAAGAGGCGCGGGGGGGTGGAGCAGGGGCAGGGGTGTGGCATTGATGGAAGGCGTGGAGTGGAGGGGTCGAACCCCCCCCCAGGCACAATGAAAAATTGGCACCTGTGGGGCTTGTGCTGCACAAATCACCCTTGCTTGCCCTTTGGGAGGTTTCTGGGATTGCCTTTACCTGTCCTTTCACATCCCAAAGGGGTTTCCTCAAAGCGGGTGTTGCAAACCAGGTCCTCTCTCCACGTTCCATCCTTCACCTCACTGTGTAAAGAGCTGGAACGTCCCTCCCTGGCGGTGTCCAGTCCAGTTCCCAGCATTCTTCCAGGCTCCTTCAGCAACATAGCGTCTTCCATCTCATGAGGCCGCCCCGCTCCCCTGAATCACCCCCGGGAACCAGATAACCCTGACAGGAGCTCCCTCTTAACGACTGCCAGCCCCGATGACGGGGCTGGGTGAAGCAGGCTGCTTAGAAGGCAAGCAAATGTTCATCGCAGCCAAGATGTCAAACAAATGTTGGGCAACAAAACCTTTTAAAAGGCCAGATTCCGCCACCCCTCCTCAGGCCAAGTACAGCCTTACTCCAGGGGGCGTCCCAGGGATTTCCCAGCATGGTAGGAAATTGATGGAGATGCTGGCCTTTCATAGAGCTCATTAAGAGACAAGCTCATATTAGAAGCTCCATGTGATCCTGCAGACCAGGCTTCTGAGCCAAACTGAATTCAGGGGGATATTCGTGGAGTAAGGTACGTTTCCCCGGGGCCAGATTTTGTTGCCTTTACTTGTTATGGAGAACACCTGGCTGCACAGATAGTCCTACCAGCAGTGATGTGTGGCATAAAGGGCTGCTCAGAGTGTCTATAGGAATCATACTTAGGGGTCCAAAGCGGAGGTAGAAAAATCCTGCCCCAAACCAATAAACTTGAGGGACAAACTGAGATTCCTAGGGCATGGATTAACCTAACTATACAGCTAATGGCAACAGTTACAGAACTACAAGCCTGGAAAATACAAGGGCTCTTCTTTTTGGGTGAAATCCTGGCCCCATTGGAGCCAAAGGGAATTTTGCCACTGACTTCAGTGGGGCCAGTTCACCCTTCCTCTTTAGTCTGTTGTTTGTATGTGTACAGCACGTATGTTCCTAGGTAGAGAATCTCTCTGTATTTCACCTACCTGGCTTTGCAGTGCACCACAGATCACATGCGCGTTGTTCCTGTCATTAAGCTTTTATTTCAACTGTCACAAAGTTCTGGGGTTTTGTGGGGTTTTTGTTGTTGTTGTTCGGTTTTTTTGTTTTGCTCTTGAATTCATCTTAAGACTTAAAAGACAAGGCAATAAGGGGCATGCAATCCAAACCGAAGGGAGTGACACCAGCGCAGACACACAGAGAGGGCCTGGGCTTTACAAATGGGGCTCTTTGCAGAACCTGCTGTTTCTTAGCCCAGGGCTCAGCTGATTGCCGGTGAGGACACAGAGCGAGGGGCGGATAAACGTTCTTAGGAACAGAAAGAGAGCAAGAGAAGGACCTAAGTGCGAAAACTAATTCCCTACCCCATTGCTAAAACCGACTTTGAAAAACAGGACTCAAAAGGACTTCGGACGTTTGATTTCCTTGGCACCAAGGAGCGAGGGAGAGAATAGACAATTCCTGCAGATCAGAGTGGGGGCAGACATTTGTGCAGTAAGGAAGCAGATGCGAATCAATCCTTCTTCACCCTCCTGGTCACTCTGCTTTTACCTGCTAATTGCGCCTCACCCAGATTTGACCTTTCCTAACTACTGGGAGTGGATGTGTCATTTTACACAAAGTAAAACTATTTCCCCATGCTTATTTTTTCCCCCTACTGTTCCTCACACGTTATTGTCAACTGCTGGAAATGGCCCACCTTGATTATCACTACAAAAGGTTTTGTTTTTGTTTTCTCTCCTGCTGGTAAAAGCTCACCTTACCTGATCACTCTGGTTACAGTGTGTATGGTAACACCCATTGTTTCATGTTCTCTGTGTGTATATAAATCTCCCCACTGTATTTTCCACTGAATGCATCTGATGCAGTGAGCTGTAGCTCATGAAAGCTTATGCTCAAATAAATGTATTCGTCTCTAAGGTGCCACAAGTCCTCCTGTTCTTTTTGCGGATACAGACTAACACGGCTGCTACTCTGAACCTTAACTAAACCGAGTGGTTCTCCCCTGTTTGCCTTCTGTGGGTCTCTTTAAGAGACAATTATCCTCCCACAACTCAGGCCTCAGTCCAGACTACCGCTGTCTGTTCTGCTTTGCAATCCACGTGTTGATTTACTCCTCATCCAGTGGCTGGCTAGCTGGTCCAGCCAGTCCCGGATGCTATCACAATGACCCATATGTATCTATGGTGGCACCAATAGAATTTGGGGATTCTGAATCTGTGTGTAGATGGCAGCTTTGAATGTCTCGTGGACTATTGGGAGTTGAAGGCTGCATCCCACACCATTGGAAAGGCAGTTTTCCCAGGGTCTAGGATCTAAGCTATCCCCGTGAGGTCACACTATTACTCTTCACCCAGGTGACATGCAGGGAAAAACACAGCTTGTGTCAGTGCTGATTTGCTCACAGACAGTCAAGGGTGAACTCAACATGCTGAATGCAACAGGCAACCAGCCAACTCTCCTTGCCCCGCTGTCACATTGAAACATTTCATCTGAATACGCCTGTTCCATGGAATGGGAGCTTTACTAGTTTTCTGCACTGGACCGAATTCTCCTCTGGTGTAAATGGATGCAATTCCACTGACGCCTATGCAGTTTCACCCATTTAAATCAGCAGAGTATTGGGCCCATTTCTTTGTCCTCTGCTTCTTCAACTGATTAACAAGCTGCAGGATGCCATGCCCTCGAGACCAGCACACGTGGAAGTCGATTTTACCTGTCAAAAAGGCAGGGCCAGACCCTGAGTAGCTGCACCATCCAATGAAGATCAATGCAAGTAAACTGAGCCCTTCTCAAAGCATGGCCCATGGGAGGTTTGTGGAATAGTAGCCCAGTGCTAAAACACATCTCAAAGGCAATCGAAAAATGAAATAACAAGTTTGGCTATAATCCCTCACAAGGGAATAGCTGTATATAGCTGCTTTTGCCTGTGATACCGATCATTATAATTAAATGACTAGTCAAGAGGAAAAAACCTTCACATCTCCCTCTCCTTCTGTCTTGTACAATGGAAACTTATTATTATAAGTCAGGGGACCCGCCAGTCTGACTTCCCCCCAAAAATCGCAAATCTTTTTTCTTCTTGAGGAAACAGCTAAGCCCAGACAAAATCCAGAGCTACAGCGAAAGGTGATATAAAACGGCAAGAGTTATCATACGAACAGAAAAATAAAACAAAAGAAAAGGAAAGTACAGATCCCACATTTTAATCTATGCAACACTGACAGTGACAGATAACATCTAGTGCCAGAAAGCAAGTTATCAGAGGCTGGCCATGCACCTTTGACTCTGTTACTGGTTGTTTTTTCAAATGTCACAGCTGCAACTCTTCTCTCTTTAGTCCAGGAACATCTCGGGAAATGTTGTGCAGAAAATATCACAAAAACAAACACATCAGTTGCCGTTGTTGTTTTTTAATAATGACCCAGATTTTTTTTTAAAAAGGTAATGACTTGGTGAAATAAACTGAATATTCCAAAACCAGGAGGAAGTGATTTCCCCATTACTCATGGTTCCTTTGTGTTTCATTTTCCAGAGACCGTGCAAAATCAATTCACTAATAATAAATAATAGTCACATAATACTTAGCACTCAGACAGCATTTTTATATGTAGATCTCAAAGCACTTTACAAGACTGGGTAGGTGTCAACCCCATTTTACAGATGGGAAAACTGAGGCACAGAGAGGTTAAGGCCAACGTTTTCTCAGGTGAGATGCCTTCTGTCTTATTTTCAGGGGTGCTGAGAAGCTGCAGTTCCCGTGGCTTTCTGCTGGAGGGGTGGATGCTCAGCACTTCTGAAAACAAGGCTGAAGGCATCTCAAAGTCAGGCTCCCAAAATCATTGGCCACGTTTGAAAAGTTTGGCTAAGTGACTTGCCCAAAGCCACTCAGTGAATCAAGCGTTGAGGCACGACTAGCACCCAGGTCTCACCAGTTCCAGTCCCGTACCCTCCCCATTGGAACATGCTGCCCCTCGGGGAGAAAATATGCCATTGCTGAGTTCTCAAACAGCCCTGCAGGTAACGTCTGGCTCCAGCAACAGGCTTGCCTGTCCACAAGGGAAAACTTACATGATCACAAAAAAAAAGATGAAACAGGCTCTTTATTAATCAACCAAAGCTTTTTATTCACTCAAAACCTGTTCTGCTTTTTAATTTGCAAATATTAAAAGAATAGAGGGGTATGACAGTGACTCCGGGCTAGGGGACTGCACTCTCCTGGAGGCGGCAGTTGGCGACCACCCAGAGGGTCAGCAAAAATTGCCAAGCAGAAATCATCTTTCACTGCCGGTGAGGCAGGGCTGTGGCAAAGACCTCAGGTACAGCTCTAGGGAAGGTGGGCTGGACTGGAACCAGCCATAGCTTGAGTGTCACTGTGCGGTACGTTTCTCTTCCGCGCTCCCTACCAGTTGAAGCCCTTGTTAGCTCAAACCCAACACTTCTTTCCCGCCCCATCTGGATCCGCTCGCCGTGACAAACACAGCTTTCTTTGCTACCCTTTCTAACGGGGCAGGGAGGCCAAAGGCTCCATTCCGCTTACTCCCTTAGCAGTGTGTGTCAGTGGGGCCCACCATCATCTTTTGGGCCTTTTAGTAGCTCACAGGAAGTAAGCTAGAGAGAGAGACCTGGCAATGGACAGAGCTTAGGGCTTCTCCGAGTAAGACACTGAATCCAGTAGCATCCCCCTTGTTGCGGATGCGATTGTTGAATAAAAGCAGTTTGCTGAAACATGAAATTCCTTGCTTACTTGAGAGTGCTAATCACCAGGGCTCTCTGCAGTTCCCAGACCAGGGTTGTTTGTTGCTGAGCTACAGACAGCTGCTGCTATTGAAAATCTGGCAAAGACAATCTATTTGTTAAACAACAAACAAATTGGTCCTGTGTGAGCTGGACCAATTATAGAGTGTCCCTTGAAGTACAGTGGCTCATTCATACAATGAACTGGAAGGTGAAAACCCTCTGCCAAACTTAAAAGCCTTTCCGACGAAAGTGCCAGAACAAATACATTCACACTTGTCTGGATATTGTTATAAACTTTGTGCGGTTAATTAGTTATCAGCAGGGGAAGTTACAGAAGTGTCACATTCACCTTAAACGCCAATCGGTATTAGAAAGTGACCAGCCTGGGGGGGAAGAAATGGTGAGCCAGGCGGCACCGCAGAGAGCTACCAAAAATGAGAGTATTCTGGCCACAAAGCAGCAGGGGAATTGAGTTTCCCTTGGAACGACCGGGACGGTATGCTCCATTCTTCATGCATCCATCTCTGTAACATATCAGATTGAAGGGAAAAGCAGGAGCCAGCCAACTCCCAGCTTCAAAGGGGGAGAGGCCTTGCTCTTGGGTGTAAAAACAACTTGTGTGCCCTTAAAGAGAACATGGTAAATGTTCAATTCCTTGTCTCGCTTTCTTTATTTCAGGCAAGGATTTCCAAAAGAGCCCACAGCACCCAGGAAAAGCTCAGGACCCTCTGACACCTTCAAATCATTTATCTCATCCCAATGGCTCAATAGAGATTCATATGATGGTCCTGCTCCCCTTGAAGTCAATGGCAAAAATCACACTGGGCCAGATCCTCAGCTGGTATAAACTGGTGTAGCTCCATCAAAATCAATGGAGCCACTGATTCTATACCAGCTGAAGATCTGGTCCATTGATTTTAGTGGGATCAGGATCAGGCCCTATGAGGTCAGAATTTGTCCTGCAATAAAACGCAGCAGTTGTTTGAGAGTAGCAGCTGTGTTAGTCTGTATTTGCAAAAAGAAAAGGAGTACTTGTGGCACCTTAGAGACTAACGAATTTATTTGAGCATAAGCTTTCGTGAGCTACAGCTCACTTCATCGGATGCAGTTGTTTGGTGAGTTTTCCTAAGGTTGATCAAGTCTCCTCAAGAAGTGCCACAGACAATGGTTCCCGCCTTACAAAACAATACTACAGTAGTCCATAGTCAAAGCCCCACGACAAAACCTCTCACCATACAGAGCTGCAGTGTCTTGATGCTATTTCTGTACAATACGTATCTTCTTATACAGGATCATTTCCTAGTGGAACCATGTTGATTTCAGAACATTCCACCGATGGGGCTTTCTGGATCAGGAGTCACTGAAGAGGCTGGATATTATTTTAAGCAATGACAGAAATGATTCAAGCCCCAATCCAGGGACTCATCTTTATTTAGGAATGAAAATTAAGCAGCTGCTTAAGTGATTTCCTGAATAAAGGTGGACCTAAGCATATGCTTCTCTGGCTTGAGGCCTCTACCTGGAGGAATCTGTTACAGTAGAGCCGATCCAGAATATCCAGCCTACCTGGCGAATAGAACATGAGGGGAAACTGACGTTCCTACCACATTTTCAAGTCAAGCTAAGCACTCCATGGGATTCGCAACCCATCAGTGGACGGTCTCTGGCCTCACTGCATGACTGGTGCCTTTGAGGGGAACCAAAACATGCAGTTTTGTGGTCCTCCCCCCAAATCTCTCTCTCTTGACCTGCTAATGCATGAGTCATCCCCAAGCCCTAAAGCTAGATTTGGAGCCAGATCTGTTGCGCGGCATACTGACCAAGGTCTTTACAAGTCTTCAGTTCTGTCTGGACATACGCAAGCCGGATGTGCACACAAATCAAGCCCCGGAAGCCCAGCTTAACAAGCAACGAAACAGATCATGCTACTTCCAACACTTTGTGCTTTTCTGATACCAGTGAGAGAAACGTGTGGAAGGGGATGGCCTTTAAGAACGGTATAGACGGGATGTCTGGGTGCTCTGTATGGTTGTTACAAATGGAAGGTAGTCATAGGACAAGACAAGAGCTCTTTACTAGTGCTGGGTCAGGGCGTGGGGAATAAATAGCTACCTTAGATGGCCACTCTGCACTAGGGCTGGGATTTAGGAGTTAGGTGCTATTGGGATTTGAGTGCCTACCTCCCTCATTTGAAAATTCCAGCCTTGGAGCCAAAATTGACATGTACAGTATACCTGGAGTTAATTCTCTGCCCCTGCCATATCTGCTGTTTGGTCCTTGATTTGCTGGTTGGACCCTGGGCTGGCTGAGGCTACTGCAGACAGCTTCGATGTGCTGATCATAGCCCATGCCTTAAGGCTTGGTGTTCTGTGGGCCAGGAGGCCTCCCACCCAATGCTGCCCACGCATCAGGGACCAGTCCTCAAGCTGCTGTCCATCAGAGTTGCTCCACGGAAGTCAAGGGAATGATTTATACCAGCTGCATTTGTGACCCAGTAGCTGAAAATATTGCTCTGGAAAGCGTGGGTGACCTCGCTGGGAAGGATGAAGGACATCATTATAACCACACAATGAGAAATAACTTCCAGCCCAACCCAAAGAAAAGGTACTGTGGTATTAAATGCAAAATGCAGGGCAGATGCAGTTGCTTACACTGATGAGCGTGGGGGTATAGCACTCCCCTCTCATTTCACGCCAAAAACAAACAAACAAAAAAAGAAATCAGGCTGCGCTCTAGAAAGTTACAATACCAGCTGACTCTTCTTTCTTCTGGAACAGGATTCGGAGAACTTCCAACGTAACTGCGCGGTGGTAAAGAGAGGATGCAGACTGTGGAGAAAAGCCTGCCTGGTTTCCAAAGCTTGTGATAGGCCAAAAACTCTTGTGCTTCCACGACCAGGGTATCGCCATAATCTGCAATAGCGATCTGAGATTGAGGGGCAGCTGCCATCCTAAAACATCTGTGCTCTGTGACACATGGAGGACTGAACATGGAACGCAAAGCACTGGAAGAAAGCCAGTGTTATATACACGCTAGTGCAAATGTGTCACGGCTGGACGGAATCAGACCTTACTCTCCTGTGTGTCCCCCTATTGCCCCTAGTGCAGCCTACGCAGAAGAGAAGCCCTAATGCTGGTGACAGCTAATGGACATTTCTTGTTTAGTTCCAGTGACTGAAGTTAGCTGTTTTTGGAGCCGGAGTTCACGTTTCAAATCTATGTAGCCCTGGTGTGTGGACAATCTCGAAGTCTGCCCAACTACGGAGACAGGAGACACCCCTCCTATGGATATCTGCCCCTTTGCAAAGAGGCACCCACATGCACCACCCTGCAGGCATTCAAGTGCCAAATTTGGGTCACCTGGGCTGTATATCATCTCTGGCAAAGCACAGCTGGCACTGGTTACACTGTAGGGATATGGTGGGAGAGGAAAGAAGGAAGGGGAAGCAGTGCTTGGCACAGTGACTGGGATTTATATACAGAAAAGGCGATTTTGGCTCTGAAAGATGGAGTCACTGCCCTTTTCACAGGTTTCCTGTGAGAGGTTTCAAGTACTGCCTGGGAGAACCCAAGAGAAGATTCTTCCTCCTGCCTCCCGATCCATTACTCTGCAGCTGTTCTTGTTACACAGTCGGAAGAATAACAATGCTTGGTGTTTGGATCCCAAGGTGATCAGAGCCTTAGAAATACTGCGGCTAGCTAGCACAACAGGGGAATGCACCAACCTCTGGGTGGATGACCAAAAACGCGGGTGGAAAGGCGAAGGCCTCCAAAGTTTATGGTGCACTTGACAATTGCTCTGTGTACAGGCACCACACAAACTTTCCTGGGGAAAGCTTCAGAAGGTTTTCCATTCCAGCCCAGCCATACAAAGGAACCATGGCTAGCACCTGCCCTAGTCTTGGGTGGGTTTGCTACTGTGCTTCTATTGTGCTATTCCATTTCACCCAAAGGTGGAGATAGACCAAGCAGAAATGAGGGAGGGGCAAGGCTGGATTTGTTTCGTTGATTGTTTTCCTGTTCATCAAAGCTCAGGTCCATCTTTGTGACCCAAACTGGGCACCGTAGGAATGGATGTGAGTGCCACAAGTACTCCTTTTCTTTTTGCGAATCCAGACTAACACGGCTGCTACTCTGAAAACTGAACAAGGCGTTTCTAGGTCTCTCTCAATGCATGTCCCAAAGAGCAAAACTCAAGAGCACTTTGAAATGAGAGCAAACGCGGCAAAACACTAAGAGGCTATAGCCAGTCTTCCTCCTCCTTCTCCAGGACACTAAGCAGCACTGTGTAGCTCTGGACAGCGTCAAGGCTTTGAGTTTTGCCTTAAACAGCTGCGAACTGTAGTTTGCTTAGACAACCCTCCTAAGCTCCACTGACCGGCTGGTTCTTTTCAAAAACATTACACTGTACAATCAACCAACCATCTATGTTCTCAGCCCACAGGCACTCCAGGCTCCCAACCTCCTGGAGGCTTAGCAAGGAGTTAATTCAGTTCCATTTTATTAACTCCCCATCTGCCCCGCAAGATAGATACACGACAGTCCCGGGATTTTCCAAAAAGGAGGGTCATTTTAAAGCTCAAACAATATTGGCCCCATTAATACTTTTCATGCAGAGAAATGTCTGGATACGGTATATTTCATCAATCTGCTTTACACAAAGGCAAGATGGCAAAATGAATGCGTAAGGGCAACAGAAATACAACTTGTTGAGAGGAGGACAGCATTCAGTCCCACCTTGGGATTTGTCAGGGGAACTAGCTGAGTTTCTGAAGAGAAGGAGGGAGCGCAGGGTACAGAGACCAGAGGCATGGGAATAAGGAGAAGGGGGTTAGATTATCCCCCGCAAAACATCAACCAGCTGACAAAGCACAGTATAGTGAGGGGGGGATATTTTTGGCTTAATTGCTATTGCAGGCTATCTCCCCCTGCCATAGTGTGTAAACCTTGCAACTTTTATCACCTAGGTGTTTCAACACACGAAAGACTAAACACAGCAGCAACAGTTACAACAAATAAATAAAGATATCGATAACATAGATAGGCATAGTAACAAAAGCCTCACTTTTTCCATCCAAAAAAAAAAAAGCACAATACTGTATCACAAAAAATATACATATCTCCCTAACAATGCGGGCTGGGCGGCTGTTGGAAACACAGGGGATGTGGAACTTTCATTTCCAGTTGCCTTGTATTGTCCATCCTCTCGTTCCCGTCCCCCCCCCGATAAAGCAGAAGCCGATTGCGATCAAGCACTCGGACGGCATGCAGCAGCCGCCCGCTCCAAGACCTCAGCAGTACCTTTTGGTTCCTTCTTCAAGCTGCGCTTTTCTATGAAAAGAATGTAAAATATTTGTCGGTATTTTTAGTCTGTTCAAAAAAAAAATCTACTAAGTAAAAGCGAGAGGCAGGAGGGGTCTCCACACAGCGATGCATGATCCCTTCCACCCCAGAAGCTGAAAGAATCACTGCTTTTTCTATTTTTTCCTTTCTTTTTTCTTCTTTTTTTCCCCTTTTGTTATTGTTGTTGTTGTTGAGAAAGCAGAAGTTGGCAAATGGACACGGTTAATTCAGAGTGCAGAGTGGGTGCGGGGGATGACCTCACACTTCAAGCGCCTCCCTTGTTCGTGTAACATAAAGGAAGGCTGGAGAGGGACAGGAAAGCTTCTTTACTGAGGTGGTCTGATGGCACAGAAAGAATCTTCCCCCAGGCAACTGAAAGAGAAGTTGGGGGGAGAGGGGGAGAAGAGGAGAAAGCAAGTCAACCTGTGTTTAAGTCAATGAAACTAGAGACAAGAAGAAATTTATTGGTAAGTCAGTGTTGCCAATTCATGTCATTTTATCGCAAGTCCTGCCATCTTTTTTTTTCTTCTTAAGGACCCAGCTCCTTGAGTCAGATGATTCTTGTGAGACTTTATGCTTTCACTGAAAATAGAATGGATGTTTCTCACCATCCTGGCTGTGGAGAAAAGTTTGGAAATATGACACTCCGCCCCACACATCCGAGGCGCCAACTCCAGAAACTTAGGTTTATTCTTTTTATAAATCTCTTGGTTTATTAGCCAATCTCATGATTTGTTAGGACCTCGCCAGTTTCTCAAAGTTTGCTGTTGGCAATGTTGAACTGGCTGGGTAAACAGGAAAAAATTTGCTGCCTCCTTCTGAAATTCCTTCCCTCCTCTCCCCATTTCTTGGGGCTGAAATTTTCAAAAATGGGAAACAGCATCCAAGTTATGAAATCTGAAGAACTCCAAGGGGGAGAAGGAGGAATGTCTGGGTGAAAATGTTCATGGTTCCCACATCCCCTTTTCTGTTGTAATTCAAAATTTTGGAGACATTTCTTAATGACGGTTTTTGGGGCAAGGACTGAATCTGTGCAGCACCTGTGTGCTCCCACAATACACAGATACAATTCAATAATAATCCATATGATTAATGCTGCAGAATATTGATGTGCAGGGGCTAGTCAGTATTATACCGTGCCAGTTGTGCTACTGATGCTTAATACACAAGCATTTCCCCAATCCCCAGACTTTGCAAACTGCCTCTGGGGCTCTTCCATCGCGGCTACCATATGAGTCACCCATGGACCCCGCTGGTTTAAAATCCTTTACAGCGAGGCGGGTTTTACTGTATCGTCCTCTACAACAGTCCTTGTAGATGCCTGAAAATCAGAAAGCGTGTTTGCGATTGTCCCCCAAGGTTGTATGAAGGAATCGATTCCCCCGTCGGGTGGTAGGAATTATAAAGCTCCCAAGAGGGGTGTTTGTAACCAACTAGATCCAAGTCTAACAACCGCTCATCCCCCAGTAACTCACTAAAGAGTTTGTCTTCTCCTCCCTCCCAGCCTCTGGCTTCTCCAGCTTAGTCTATTCTTTGCACCACTGCACACACAGCCCTGAAGAGCAGCTTTCGTTAGGCCAGGTGGCTGCTGCTGAACTCAGGGCCCCAATGTGCCCCCTATAGGAGCTCGTCCTGCATTCTCGACTAGCTCCCTTCTGACAATATGGCATTTTCCTTTGTGCATTCACCACTAGAGTTTGCTACATATCGCCTTAAAAATAGCCAAGCACATGTGGAAGGAGGCAGAGTTAGGGCTCAGGGGAGAACATAATGCACAGGGAATGCAGCATCTGCAGCGAATCAGTCTAATTAATCTAATTAGTGCCAGTCACCCCATTCCAATAATATGCCCCTGCTTGAAAAGGAGCAAGAAAGAGGGCATGTTATGTAGATATAGGCTGAATTCAGCATCATTTCTTGGAGACCCCTCCCCAAATCTGGGTGTAGGACTAGCTCTGGGTCTGAGACCTCTCCCCACCCACCCCAGATGTGGCAAAATAAGAACCAGCCTGGTAAAGTGGTACAAAAATAAAATGAACCCATCACAGGTTTTTCTCGGCCCTCACACTGCATCCGTGTGTGGCTTGAATTATAGAATTGTGAGGGTCATAGACGGAGGAGACCTTGAACCTCATATCTGCCCCATCCTCCTGGCAGTGCAGGACTGCTCCTTCCAGTGCATTCCCCAGGCTTTGCTCCAGCCTCGTTTCACAGTCCCACGTGATGTCTTGGGTTTTTCTAGGGCTATTAGCGTGGTCTCTAAGTGCTAAAATGCTCAAAACTGAGATGTGCTGGAGGAAGTTCCTCTGAGCCCCGGGCTGGAATCCCAGCACCATACTGACAGGGACAACGGGGTGATCTCCTTGGCTTTAGTCCAGCTCATTCCACCCTCTGGATGCTGCCACACTTTCCCTGACAGAGACGACTCATCCCTGAGGCTTCTCACATTGCTTGAGGAATAGCCCAGACTGCACTGTCCACTTCTTCCTCCACTTTCCCTTACCTCCTGGCTCCTGTGCCCTCCTCTTCTCCCTCCTCCCTGTTCTTCACCCTACTGCATTCTAATGTGGCTGCTTCCTCCTGCTGCTCCATGTTACCTGGGCCCAAACATAGCGGAGTACTTCTCCACACCACGCACAGTCAACCTGTGGAACTCATTGTCAGGGGATGTTGTGAAGCGCAAAAGTATAACTTGGTTCACAAAAGAATAAGTAAGTTCATGGAGGATAAATCCACCAATGGCTCTTAGCCAAGATGGGTAGGGACGCAACCCCATTCTCAGGGTGCCCCCAAACCTCCAGTTACCAGAGGCTAGGACTGGATGACAGGAGATGGATCACTTGAAGTTGCCCTATTCTATCCATTCCCGCTGAAGCATCTGGCACCGGTCACTGTCAGAATACAGGACACTGGCTAGATGGACCATTGGTCTGACCCAGTATGGCCATTCTTATGTTCTAGCATTGACAGCACAGAAGACACTGTCTGCCCACTCTCAGTTCCTGTGCCTGGCACCACAACAGACTCCAGCACCATGAGGAGCAATTGTCCTAGATGCTGGGATTGGATGACAGTCCAATCACTTAATGATTGCCCTGTTCTGTTCATTCCCTTGGAAGCATCTGGCATTAGCCACTGTCGAAAGACAGAATGCTGCGCTAGATGGACCATTGGTCTGACCCAATACGGCCGCTCTTATGTAGGGAAAGTCCTGCTCAGTCCCTGCAGCCCCTGATCAATTCCTGGCAAAATTATAAGCAACTGAAAATGGGCAATGTCAGGCAACCTTAAGGGATGGCACCTGTGCAGTCTAGTCACCAGGTAAGAGCTGTGAGAGGCTGGAGCATGCTCAGTAAAGATGGAATCTTTGGAGACTTTAGCTGCCAAACTCTAACAAGTCTCTACTGTGCATGTGGAAACAGAGATTTTTTTCAAAGGTTTATAATGTGACCATATTTGGGTGGATTTTAACAGGGGTGGCCAAGGCACATTCCTGAGGTAAAGGCCACCCACCTGCCAAATTTCAAGCTCTTTCTCCAAAGCATGGGGGTGCTAGGCCTTTTCAATTAAGCAGTTGCAAGACTATTTTTAATATGGGCAATATACCATAATTTTTTTCCTAGCATCGTTCTAGGAAATGGCTGAACTGTTTCAGCTGAAACCCCTTCCCCTTCCCCCACCCAAAAAAGTTCAGCCTGAGGCAAACACGCAGCACAGAAAATTTCAGCTCAAACAGTTCACGTTTGGCAAAATTATAAGCAATTGAAAATAGGAATCAGGCAACCTTAGGTCTAGGCAGCACCACCAGTTCTGCTTACAATAAACAGAGATCCCCAGTACTACCACCTTGCTCGGCTTACCTCATCTTGGGATCCTGGGGACTATACGAGTCCATCATAGAGGGACAGTGCCTGTACGATGGAGGGATCTGCTTTGGAGCCTTCCTGGAACTCCTGCAGTGTTAGCTTCCCGTCGGCATTCTGAAAGGCAATGGCTTTGAGAGCTGGCGATGGCCAATATGTTGCAACTAATTGTTCTATTGAAATGCCCTGGACCCAGAGGAATAATCTGTGCTTGGTATTAAAGAGAGACAGCTTTGAGGCAAACATCCCTTGCCCCAAACTCCATGGAAATTCAGATTTGGACCTGGCCCCCCTTGACTCTGTCCCATCTCTGATATCTACCCCAATTCTCTACTGCCTCACGTGCACGTTGAGGAGTGGATTTGAAGGGCACCATGTTCCTCTGGAGCCGCCCCACTGGCCTTTGCAGCCCTAACTGGGCCAGGTGGGCAAGAGTAGGCCTGGAGAGTTGGCCACGCTGGCTGGGGTGGGGTTATGGCTAAGGGGATAGATTCACTGGTCCACTTGGCAGCCTCCTCTGGCTCTGCAGTAGAAACAAAGGCTGCCCTTCCCCCAGGGCAGGCAGTGATGGAAACACACCTGGGCAAATCCCACTTCACCCCTGGGCGTGACACCTCTCTAGTCCAGCAGGGCTGAGTCCAGCCCAAAGTGCCAGCCTGCCAGAGACGCTGATTCAGCCAAGCGCTCAAGCCCAGGCTTTGCTCAAAGTCTCCACTGGGGTTTAAGCACTCTGCTGATTCAGCCCTGCATTGGAATATGATCACCCATCACATCCACACCTGATCAGGCCAGCCTGGGGTCAAGAATCCATGCTCACAGGCAAGGGGGAAGCTGGAAGCAGGGAGGAACTGTAAGGCAAACCTCCCTTCCATTGGGACCAATCTAGATCAGGGACTAATGGTTCACTGACAAATGTGGCACCATGTCACACCCAATGACGAGAGGCCCTGAGTAGCTGGGGCTCCCACCAGCCCATGCAGAAGCTTTGAGCAGGCTGCATAGGTGAGATTTTGTGTCCACAGTGAGAGGAGACGACTACAAGTCGGTGGTTTTCATGGTACATAGTACCTGTGGGGGGAGCGGGACCCACTCTGGGAGATGGAGGAGCGGGGCTTGTGACAGCCGCCACCCCCTAGAGGTGAGGAGAAAACACACAAGAGTCACCATCGAGTCTCACCTTGTCCATCATAGCGAAAATCCGATCCACTCTCTTCTCAGGTGTGTTTTCCTCTTCTGGAAGCTCTACCGTGTTTCCCTGTAGGGACAGGAGAGAGCATAACTTACACACATTTACTGTTTGTGGCTGGGCTGCATCCTCAGTGCTAGGGGGTCTCTGGGTCTCACTCTCTCTCTGTGCATTAGGGGAAGAATGCCCCAGTCTAGAGCTGAGCCTCTTCAGGACAGTTCTGGGCGGCTCCGTCTGCTCTGCGGAAAGCCTGCTCTCTCCACCGCAGCCACCTTTCAGCCGACCTCATGTGCATCCATCACAAGAGACTCCTAGCGAAGGGCCAGATCTGATCCCTGCCCCACTTGGAGCAAATGATTCCAGCACTGGGACCTGGGGTGGGAAAAAGGGTGGGAACACAGCAGGGTGGGAACACAAGCCTCCCGCAGCCAGCTGTGCAGCCAAGTGATGCTGATGGGGGTCACATGCTCACGGCAGGAGCCTCAGGTCAGAAGCCACCTCTGCAGCACCCTGCTCTCTAGGGGGACGAGTTAACCAGCAGGCTGCCCTGCTCTTCCCCACCTCAACCCCCTCCACCATATCCACAAAAGCAGAGGGGGTGACCTGCCGGAGGGGCTGCCCACATCCTGCCCCACTCTGCCCATTGGAGACATGCTAATTTGACTCCCGGACGGGCCTGCTGCACTCAGGGGAATGCATCAGAATCTGCCGCTTGGATCTGAATGCGAGTGGGACCGCAGCGCACTCCACCCCAGCGTCCTCTACCCTCCCCTCGACACTCACCACCATCTGATAAATAGCATCTACAATGTCCAGCATCTCGTTCCTCGTGATGTACCCGTCGTTGTCCAAGTCGTACAGTTTAAACGCCCCTGAAACCAAGAGTGACGCTGAATAGCTGAGGAAGTGCCGGGCGCCAGAGGGCAGGCAGCACCCAGTGTGAACGTAGCTTGGGCTGGCAGTGAGAGTCTGTCAGCCTTTAGTGGGCTGTCTGTGCCAGGAACAAGCCATCTCCTGGGGGCCACTTCCCAGGGCACAGACATCACTGGCTCCCTGGCCAGTCTCAGCTAAGAGGCCCAGATGAGCCCAGGTGAGGTCTCTCAAGTTGGGGACAGAGGGGTAGCGACGGGGAGCCCTGCCTTGCTACCCTGCACAGAACCTGTGCTGTGGATAAAGAGAGGCTCTGTTCAGCAGGGCTGTCAGTCCGCCAGGTTTCCTAAGTACCTTAACGCACGCACAGTAAGTTAACACCCAACTCTCTCCTCTGGGACCCTCCCTTCCTGCACCCCAGCGAGCGTCTCCCCATTTCAGTTCAGGCTGTGCGATGTGAACGCCTGCCCTGAGATCCTAAGACAGAGCCCTGGCGCAACAAGGCTCTACCCTGCAACTGGGCGCGAGCTTCCACTCCAGAGCCCAGAGATCTGTGTCAGGGGAGCTCACCCTCGCACATGAAAATGAGCTGTGTGGGCGTTGCTTTGATGTTCCACCTCGGACGCCACAGAATGGTGCCGGGGCTCGAGATCCCCAACTCCAGCCCGAGCCCCAGTGTTCAAGCAATGCCCACGACGCTATTCTTAGCAGGCGAGTGTGAGCCCCACTAGCCCCAGTCTGTGGGCCCTGGCTGGGAGCCTCGCTCCCGGATGCAGGTTAGACATACCCAGTGAGACCCCTCTCTAGTGCTCTTCCCTGCTTGGGCAGATGCTCACTGCATGGCTGCCTCTTGCTATTCTGGACCCGTTCTGGGCTGAAGAGCAGAAGTGCGGGGACAGAGAGAGACGCTGTTCCTTGCTTCAAACAGAGCTGGGTACTTACACCTCAGTTTCTCATCCAGGGTCCCTCGCGATGTGACTGACAGCGCCTGGATGAACTCCGAAAACTCGATCCTCCCATCCTGAGAAGGGAAAGAGAGCTCTAGAGTGACACATACGTCAAAAGCACAGGGCCAAGGTTTGTATTGTTACACTTGTGTGCCCGCACCTATGAATCATGCATGCAAACACATGTGGAGTCCCAAACAGGCCTGTTCCATACAGACGCCGCGCTGCTGATTCACTGTGGTGACGTAAGCAGGGTTAATTGCATTCCCGCTCGTGGGGCTCCATCACTAGATCTTGTTCAGGTGACCCTGACCATAGCTATGGTCCAGTAGAGTAACAGTTCAAGTTACTCTTGGTGCTTTGGGACTAATCAGCTGGTAAGAGAGAGGGCAGGATGCTGGGCACCAGAATCCACTGGCAGGCATCTGATTCTGTGGAAGGGGAGCAGCTCCCTGGTATCCCGATTGGTGGAGCAATTCCATTTCTCTGAGCAGAGTTTCACTGGTTCCTTTTCTGCTGTGAGTTCCAATCCCAGGGCCAAATCCAGAAGAGACATGGTGCAAGTTACGTTGCCATCAGTGGGCATGTAACAGAGTCTCAACGGCTATTACCTTGTGCCATTCTGATCTGATAGCACTTTACCCTTGCTTTGAGCATCTGTAAAGGAAGACACGGTGCACAAGGCAGTGGGGAACAGGTCCAGGCAGTCTACATTTGGTGTAACTTAGGGAATGTTTCCACTGTGCACCAAGGCCAGGCTTTGACTCAGGTTTGAGCCCAAGCCCCACTTCTGTCCACACACAAATCAGTCTGACTCGGCAAGTGCCCAGGACCCTGCTGGGGGGGCAGGGGGAGGTCAGAGCCTGTGTCCTGCTGTGACTCACGTCCAAGCCCTGTCCTTTTGCAGTGTGGACGGAGCTCAAGCCGCAGACCCAGTGAGAAGGTTGGCATAGTGCCATGTGGACCCGGGGCTGACAATCGTAAACCCAGGCTTACAATGTAGTGGGACACGCAAGTGTGGGCAGGGAAACACTGAGTCCACAAGCCCAGCTCCCGCTGACCTGGGCTCAGTGTGCAGTGGAGACATCCCCTTCGTGACCAGAGGAGAGGGATGTCGGGCGGGGGGAAAATGTACAGAGTGAGCGTCCTCTCCCCCCCACAACAACTTTAACAAGTCCTGGCAGAACACACTGCAGCGGAGGGATGGGGCGGTGAGGTGCCTTGGGCCTAGGACAGGGTCTCCCTCTCTCTCCCGCGAAATTGCCTGCAGAAGGAAAACAAAGAGGGGAATTACTGGACGGGAGCAAGAACTCTTCTGCATGCAAAATGGCAGGAGGGCTCCTGGCAAAGGCTGCTGCTGACTGGCCACCGCAGAGCAGGGCTCCAGGGTTGTCTCCTCAGCAACTCCGCCTGCACAAAGAGAACCGCTGGTGGCCAGGCAACTGCGGGTCTGACACAATCCAGGAGCTGCCCTTGGAACAGGGAAGAGGGTCGTAGCCACCAGGACAGAGGCGAGATAGAAAGGAGGAGGGAATTACAAACATTTCTCTCCGCTGCAGCTTGTCTGTAAAAAGCCTGATCTGGCCGGTAGGGTCAGAGCTGCAGCTCTGGGTAATTCTGGCGGCTTTAGCGGGTAAGGGACGGCCTGCTGGATGGGTCTCTGTTAGCAGCACCAAATGTCTCCTTTTCCCTCTTCTGCACTTTGTGGACTATCCGCTGCCCCCTTGAGAATCACAGAGTAGAACAAGCGTGGGGACTTGCTGCTAAAGCTTCTCCGCTTGAAATTTCCTACCCCGGGAAGCGACCGCTTAGACTTTTGCACTCAAGAACTGACCAGTGAGCAGCTGTCACTGTATAGGACGTTTCATGGCACCCTAAACCACACAACTCCCGGTGGGTGAGAGGGGTGCACACGGAGGGCCGGGGGGCTCAGCTCCTGTCAGTCACCCACTTACTTTGTTTTCATCAAAGACATTAAAAACGAAGGTTGCAAATTTCGTTGGGTCGCCGAAGGGAAAGAACTGCTTATAGATCTTCTGAAAGCCAGCTGCGTCCAGCTGTCCGCTGGGGCAGTCCTTGATGAAGCCCTTGTACCTAAGAAAGAAAGAAAGAAAGAAAGAAAGAAAGAAAGAAAGAAAGAAAGAAAGAAAGGTTAGTAACTGGTATATTGGGCACATCACACCCACCTTCCCCTCCACTGACCCAGCTAAGGCCATTTCTGCTGTGCTAGTGCTTATCTTTACAGCCCCATTCCTTTACCCCAGGGCTGAGCTTTCTCTGCCATTACAAACAGCCCCTCCAGAAAGTGAGAGATTCCTGAAGGCCAGTGTCCTCCCCCCTCTTTTAAAACGGTGTGTGTGTTTCCTGAGCAGCTCCGTAGCCTGCTCAGTTCAGTGGCAAGACAACTGGTGTTTTGTAGGAGGCGCCCATCTGGTATCAGCAGTTGGCGCAGAGACGCGGTGCTGCGTTCAGATCTCAGCCACGCGCCCCTTGGAGGCTGGCGCCAGGCTGAATCTTGACTCTCCACAGCACTGACCAACTCAGCAAGCAGCCAGAAGAACCAAAGAGAGGCAGGGAGTAGCTGGCAATCTCTTGAGGTTTCCAATTCTCCCCCCGTGAGGATTTCCAGCTGGCGGGCTTGTCCCGGCAGAAACCTCACTTGCCATTCCCTCTCTGCGCATGCAGTCACCAGGGGGGCACTTGGCACACAGCACAATACAGTGGATACAAAGGAGAGCTGTTCCTAATTGGCCAATCCCCTTCCTCGATGCTACAATCCTACCACACTGGCAATGTATTTCACACTTTACTAGTCTCCTGCTCCATCTCTGCATGCTACGGAGTGTCACAAGCCCACCTCCAGTCCAGACATGTGTGTCTAAAGGAGGGAGTCTAGCCTAGTGGCCAGGGCGTGGGAGTCAGGAGGCCTGGATTCTATTCCTGGCCCTACTAGCAACTCACGTGCCTGCTCTGTGCCTCAGTTTCCCCACCTGTAATCTATGGATCAATGAGCTCTACAGCTAGAAAGTGCTATACAAAAGCTAGGTATTAATTCTTATCATAAGCAGTTCTAGCCCAGCGACCAGATCTTCTGCTTGACGAAGGAGTATTTGTATTAGTGTTTAGTGCTGGGGTTGCAGCCCACCGATCTAGTGATCTGAATGTAGGGCTGGGGACCGGCAATGCCGGAGTGCTAATCCTTGCTTTGATACTGACGGGTTACAGCCATGTTTTCCTGGAGCACAGCAGGGTTTGCGAAGCTAAGTTAACATCTGTAAAGTGCTTTGCAAGATGAAAAGTGCTGAAAGCATTAGTCCAGAGATCTCACAGAGCAGAATACGTGCATTACGGTAACACTGTAAGTAATTAAAGCTACATGTACACAGCCCTGGCATTGGGGTACATTATGTAATTATCTATCTGCTCAGATTAGGCTCTGAAATGCTAGCGGCCGGTATCCGCTGCTGCTCTATATATTCATTTAATGGCAGTTACCAGGAAAGTCTCAAGGCAACAGTCTAAGAGCTGGTCTACACAAGAAAGGAATTTCAGAGTAGCAGCCGTGTTAGTCGGTATCCACAAAAAAGAACAGGAGTAAGGTGCCACAAGTACAAGAAAGGAGGTTGCCCCAGCTGTGTTGTTCAGGGGTATGAAAAATTCACACTCCTGAGAGATGTAGTTTAACCAACCTAAGCCCCAGTGTAGTCACCCCTGGGGTGACAGAACAATTCTTCTAGCACTGAAATAAGTGTCTACACTGCAGGGCTACATCGGTGCAGTACAGTCGTGCTGCTGCAGCGCTTCTAATGCAGTCACAGCCTAACACAACAGCACCAAAGTTACCTTAAGTCTCTGTACCCGCACCAGAATATAAACAGGCCAAAGACTTCCTCAGGTCTCCACACAGAACTCCCACTGACATTAACAGGAGCGCTGCGAGTGAAATGAAAAGGCCAGGTGTCTTCAGAACGGCTGCTCCAGGCCATTTTGGTTGAGATTCCTTAGTGTATATATAAAGTAATCATAGTGATTAACGTTTGATAAATAGTGCTTTCCATCCATGCCTCTCAAGGCACTCTACAGAGGAGGTCAGGATCATTATCCCCTTTTAAAGATGGGAAACCGAGGTATATTTTCAAGATAGGGAAGCCAAGGCAAATTTTCAAGATGGGGAAACTGAGGCACATTTTCACGATGGGGAAACTGAGGCACAGAGCATCACAGCAAGTCCTTGACAGCGTTTAAGACCAGACCCTGGGTCTGCTGACTCACACCACTAAGCCCCAGCTACTTGACCACTCTGCTCTCCCGACAAGGATGAAAGACTTCATCCTCCTAAGAAGACATCATATTGACTAACACTTTCGTGTTATAACAGGAGGTGAAACGTTCTGATTCCCTGCAATAACAAAGGGTGCTTGTGGGCTGAGGTCGATGACTGAAAGGGCTCCCCAAAACGTGCCCTCCCCTATGGTCCTTGCAACAACTTCAGCAGAGCGACGCAGCTCAGTTCTCTTTCTACTGAGCTCCAGCAAGCGCAGGGCCTCGAGTCAGGAGATCTGGTGTCTATTCTGGGCTCTGCCATTGCCTTGCTGTGACACCTCGGGCAAGTCCCGTCAATGCTCTGTGCCTCAGGTTTCCCATCTGTAAAAGGGGGAGAATATCTCCTATGCAGGAACGGCGTGAGGCTTTAACGAATGCCTGGCAAGTGAGTTAAACCTTTCAACTGGGAGGTGCTATGGCAGAGCTGAGCAGCAGTACTGTTAATGCAGCTGGTTTGACAGAACATCTTCCTTCCCCTCCTACAGATCCATCCACAACTGGACAAATATAGGTGACAAATATCAGTCCAGTGACTGATGGTATTTGCAGTCCCTTTCATTTGCTTTCTGCAAAGAGCCATGCAAGGAAAAATGTGTTTGCAAGAATGCCCATGGAAAGGGAAAACCTCCTGGATAGCTGTGCAAATGTGCAAATGCTGGTGCAATAGCGGCAGAGGGGCTGGCATGGCCTTGGGTTTGGGTGCCAACCAATGTGGGAACAGAACTGACGTTTGACCAGCTGAACTAGGGACAGCAAATACCTGAATGGTTCAGGGGCAATCTCCAAGCTGGAATCCGTTCATGGGAAAAGCTGAGATCAAAGTGTGCTTGTGGGTAATTTGTGATGGGGAAATGGGTCCAAGTCCACCCCATCAATCATCTCCTGGGAATACTTTGCTCAGCTCCAATCCCAGTGAACCAGGGTGGTTGTGTATCCCCACTGAGCGCCCCCTCTTTCTCCCCTCCCACTGAGCTGAAGGCAGAGTGCAGAAGTCCCTCCCGCATTTCTATGTATGCAGCTGAGCTCCTATGGAAAAAAATCTGTGCTTCTCTACCATGAAACATGTTATTTTCCCAGCTACGCCCCTTCGGAGCAACAAAGCACAATGAAGAATACTGCCATCTTACCAAGGTGATCTGGGATGCCCAGCAGGCTGGCTCCAGAATGAGCAAGGCATTATTCTCAGCGGCGGTGTTAATGGAACTGAAACTACTGCCTGTGGCCGATGGCACTCGCTGATGGGTCCTGGCAGGATGTTTAGCGAGCTGCACACACACTAGCGCGCTGGGCTGGATTGTGTTGTTAGCAGACAGACCGTAGGAAGGGGCGGTGCATAGGCGAGGAACACCAGGAGGCGCTGTGCCTCTGAGAGGCCATAGTCTTCCCAGGGCTCCCTGCTCCAAAAATAATTTGCACCATCTTTTTATGGAGTGGGGTGTGTTCCACTACTGCGTGGTGCAGGGGGAGAGAGGAGCCATGAGTCTTCCTGCTGCCTGCTCCCTCTCCATTCTGGGTTGTTCCTGGGTGGTGGCAGTGAGGAGAGCCTCGCCCCCATGCTCCCAGGGTGGGGCTGTGCTTTGACACGGGCTGTGCAAGAGGGTGGAAAGGGCAATAATTACTGCCTTGCACATCTGCCTTACACTCGGGCATGATCCAGACCCTGTGCTTAGACTGTGAGCTCCTCGGGGCAGAGGCTGTCTCTCACTGTACGTATGTACAGCACCTACCACAATGGGGCCCTGATCTCGGCTGAGGCCTCTCGGTGTGACCAAAATTCAAACTAATAACAACAATAAGGTTAAGGATAGGTTACGGAGCACAGTTACAATCTCTGCCCATCGGGAATTGAACGTAGCTAAGGTTATAAGAGAGACATTAAAGGGCCCACCCTGGATACCCTCGTGTCCAAGAGATAACAGTAACCATCAAACTAGCAGATCAGGAATAGGAAACACCCCAGACACGCCACAGCTCCGTTAACTTGTGCATTTCCCAGTCCTCTGGGCAGCCTTGATGCAGCTTTAACAGTGTCCCTAGAACGCGCACTGGCCATTCTGCCAGGACTACGCAGGTTGAGAACAGCAGCCCCTGTCCTGGGTCAAGCCAAGGAGGGGGAAAGTGCCCTGAAAGGCAGGGAATGGCTTGCATTAGGCTATCTTCCACTGGTGCAGCTCAAGCAGCGGGAGCGCTCGCGTAGACAGAGCTCAGGTCATTTTACCACCTAGGACAATGGTAACACCTAGCATCCCCACAGGTGTCATCTAGGCACCCAGGTCACAGACAGATATCTGGTGCAACTCCATCAAAGTCAATGGGGTTAATGCTGAATGTACATCAGTGTGACTGGGAGCAGAAACTGTCCCTGGGTCCATGTATTACATATGCTTGGATACTGGGTGTGAACACCAGGCAAAGTGTCCAGAGCCCAACTCTTAGCTGTGTTCCCCCGTGTACGTATAGCCCCCTTCATGTGGATGGGTTCCCCGGGATCCCCATGCACTTGTACATCATATGAGGGTGCCCCTGGGAAGCAGAACTTTCCCAGGATCACTTGCTCTGCATTTCCTAATGGCGAGAGCCATTAAACAGTTCCAGCCTCGTTACTGTTCTCAGTCACATCCCATTAGAATTTCCTTTCAAAACTGTGAGAATCCCTCAGAACAGTTCAGTGACCTTTTCCTCTCGTTACATTTACAGCAACGAATCATTCAATTTCACCCCTCATGGCTCTTGCTGAGGGAGAAGTGAAAAGAATGGAAGAGGAATAAACACACTGGCCAACATCCGCATCTCGGCAAATAGACTAAGTTACAGAACTGAGGGGATGTGGAGACGCGAGGGGCTTTTGAGTTCTCTCCTGGACTCTATAGACTCATGAAATGATGACGGACAAACCTCTGTAAAACGGGGCTCACAATACAGGCCTACCTCTGTGGAGGGGAGTGGGTAGCTGGGAATCTGTCTGCACCATTTGTGAATTCAGGTTGATACTATGAAATTGTATCATGAAATTATTGCACCATGGAAAGCCTACGGGTCTGTGGACCCACCCTGGCTGACAGGACACATAGCAGATGCACTTCAGACTGAGGCCAAAGAGAAGGTACTTCGCTGTAAACGAGGGTACTTTGTTCACAATATTATGCCAGAGAGCAGCTGCATCCTTGGGAACACCAGTTTTATCTGACCCCTCGGGAGGGAGGGGGGGAAGTAGGAGAAGTGGAAATTTACCAGGAGCAGATCAAAAGTGGCCAGGTGACCAGGCAGGGGTTTACACAGAGAGTCACACAGCAATGGGAGGCTGGGGGCAGACTGCAGGAGAGAGGAAGGTCTCAGAAGCAGTGGGCAGAAGACTCCATGCAGGAGAAGCATTCCAACATGTAGAGGCCTGTATGAAGCAGGGGGGCCCTGCCAGCTGTCTGGAGCCCAGAGGGTCACCGAGGGTAGGGTGCACTAAGTGGGGGGCATTGTGGTTAGGAGGTTTGTAGCTTTCTAAATGATCTGAGCTCTCTTGTGCATTGTGCGTTCTGTAAAAGAGCAATGATGTGTTGGGCTCTGGGCTCTGAGTGTGTAGCATGCTCCATGGATGTGCACCTCCTGAGCAGGTTACACAGCAAACCCTTCTGGGACCGGGTGTGTAAGTCTGGGGGAACCGGACGGTCAGCTTTGCAGCCCCAGGGGATTGGCAGAGGGTTCTAGTTCTCAGGATGGGGCACTAGACAAAGGGGCTGCACCCCAAGAATGTGCCTAGGGATTCCAACAGTGGGGCAGTGCCTAGACTTATTTCAAGACCCGGAAGCTTAAACCACTGGGGGACTCCAGGGACCCAGAGCAATAGATGACCCTCACAGCAGTCTGGGGGTGGCCAGTAAAGGGGAGCTTGACCAAATCCGTAACAGGGGGTTTGTTAGACTTTGGGTTAAATCCACCCTAGCTTCATTGAACTCAAGGAGCGGTGCCAGGAGAACGTTTTGTGATGTGCTAGCTAGTAGTCTCACCGTGTCTTACACCATGTGTAGGTAAAGTACCATGAGAACCGAGTGAGCAAAGATGCTGGAGAGAAATGGATAAGACAGATCCCTGAATTAACACCCCCACCCCCCGATCATTAGAACTGGATACAGCCATGCAGCACCCTTCTGAAGCAGTCAATAGCTCAGAGCTACTGCCCTGGTCCACAACTTGAACAGGGTTAACATTGTAAGCTGCCTGTCACCATGCGGCCTTGAATGATTGCCCCATGAGGCCCCCTGTACAGATGGAGACAAACCAAGGTAGCTATAAATCTTACACCTTAACCTGCAAAAGGGGCAGTGGGGACAAAGGATAGAAATGTTTATTCATTCTTGCTTTTTTGCTGGCAGTTCTGTCTGATTTAGGTAGCACGGCAGCCAGCATTAGAATAATATTTACAGTAAAGGAAGCGCAGATGAACACTGAGCCATCACTGAAGCATGCTGGGTTTTCTTTTCATTGCCTGCGTGGCTCTGTAAACTCCTGTCCATTTCAGAGATTACCCTAGATAACCTCCTTCCCATTCCTGCTAGCTCCCCCGTACAGGTGGTGGAAGGGTGGGGAAAAGGAATCTTACAAGACATCATCAGGGTCTGTTTTAACATTTTCACTGGTTGCAGCAGGGTGACAGAAATGGGGTTCCTGACCCTGATGATCATGAGTTAAAGGCAGTGTGTTTTCCTCTTGTATGTGTCATCCCCGCCCTGATCATCCACGGATCAGCACACAGACAGCTCACAGGATGGGGTCTAAGGGATGTGCAAAGCTGTTCTGAATATCATTGATTTGAAAGTTCAACTCGAATATTACTGGGGTTTGCATTCTGCTTAGGACAGAATGGGGCAGAGCATGGAGTGAGTTCAATCTAATTAAAAAATGAAAAAGTAAAGCATATTGTAAGGAGACTGGCTAATGTGCATGTGCATACTGCCCTCTACTGGATGGAATCAGAATTGCTTAGTTGTGTGTCAGTAGGCCTTATACTGCTAGCACCTAATGGAGATTCTCTTTTAGTTCAAGTGACAGAAGGATGTGGTTTTGGAACAGAAGAGTCTGAACTCCATCCCTTCTGTTGCGGTGAGGTTATAAGCATCCACGGCGCACAGCATAATATCCTAGATGAGTATGGATTGGTTACAATATGCACCACCTGTAGAGCACCATCTTGAGCCCATCTAGCTCTCTGGAGGTTTTTCTGACTTTAATACACAGGCACACACTTCCCTACAGCTAGAAGGACACTCTTGCTCTCTGTAAAAACAGCACTGCTTTAACGAGAGGTTGTAACACCTCAGACTGCATGAGGCTTCCGAAGGGCCAGATAACACAGTCCTGTTGGGAACCAGGAAGGGACCTCCCACTAGCCGATGGGGAGGATCCACAGGTCCGGGATACCAAATAATTGTGTGGGACAACTAAGGAGATAACAGAAACAGGAGTGAGGTCACAGGGCTAAATGAAGGGAACCTGACGGGGACACCGAGCAGAGAACCCCGGACAGCGCCCACTGCTCCTCAAGTCAAGGGAGCCAGCGGACGCCACCCAGGGGAACTCCGCCTGGATGCGTGAATGGACGGAGGAGCGGAAACAGGCCCCACAGTCGCAGGAGACCCCGTCGGCCAGCCTCCTCTCCCTGGTTTTGTAGATGGCCGTTTTGGCCAGGGCTAGGAAGAGGTTGACAAGGAGGTCCCACGACTCTGTGGGGCCCCTGATAGGGAGATAACACAATGATAGGTAGGGACAAATACCTGCTCACTGCTCCCCAGAGCAACGCAAAGAAAACAAAAGTCCAGCCCACCTGCTAACTGTTGAGCCTTGAGACCAAATGGCAGGTGCCAGGAAGCGTCTAACTACAAATGCAGAATCACATGAGTCAGGGATGGAAAGGACCCTGCAGCAGGAGAATAACCAGCTGTCTCCTGGCCAGTGTGGGATTATCCCCTGCAGAATGTTTCGAGTGGATCTTGTCCAGTCTAGTTTGAAATGCCAAGCATTGCAGCTTCTACCGCTTCCCTGGGGAAATTATTATGCAACCAAGTGTAGGGCGGAGAGCACACGAGGAGGAAGATGGGAGGTTCCGAAAGGCCCAGGTGATGTATAGAAGTCTCATTTTTTAGGCTCTTTCGTGCAGATCCTCTAGGTGCAGCTTTACCCACAGCACACGGGCCTCAGAGCCATGGCCATCAATTAGGAAAGAAAGACAAACCCAGTGTCTGCACCAGGGAAGACCGAAGAGAGGGGAGTTCTGCTGCTGGGGTCTGTAGGTTACCACCATCCTCGTTTTGTCCTGCAGGACACACTCAGCAAACTGTAACTGTGCTAAGAGACTGCAGGCAAGGGTAACATGTCCCAGTGCAATTGGATGCTGCTCAAAATGTCATGTCACCACAGACACGGCCAGGAAAAAACAAGACATTGCTGAAAAATCTGGGATCAGGGGGAATCCTTAAAGGGATTGCAAGGTGGGACTCTTTGGGAGGAAGGCTGATCTTGTGTTTAGTGCACTGACCTGGGTCCCGTGGGATGGGGTTCAATTCCCAGCACTGCCACTTCCAATGTGATCTTGGGTGAGTCACTTGATCCCTCGATGACTCAATTTCCCCATTACAAAAATGGGATAACAGCACTTCCTTTCTCCCATTCTTTGTCTGTCTAGGCTGTTTACATTGTAAGCTCTTTGGGGCAGGGATATTGCTCACTATGCACATGAACAGCCTAGCACAATGGGGCTCAGTTGGTGATACCATAATACAAATAATAATGTGTACAACAATAATGATCAAAACCCTTGATACTGATGCTGGAAAATTCCTCCACTGCAATGACAAGATCATACAGCCTGAAAATGCCACCAATGGGGAAACTAAAGCACACACGGGTGACATGATCCTCTCACAGTCACAGAAAATCAGAATAAAGGCAGGGATTACAATTTGGGAGCTCCCTTCCCCATCTCAGCCACTACTCACTTGAATCCAGGTATTGATTACATGCAGTCAAGCTGTTCATTGGTCATTTCGAGCATTACCGTGATTTCACTCTGTGCATTACCATAAATACAGAAACATCAAAACAATGGGGAAATTTTTTGTGAATAATGGAAGATCTTTTTCTGTCCAAACTTCCATGTGTCTTCTACACTGTGCTCACCTCTGCTAAGCAAAGTTCTGCCTGTTTTCTGAAACCATCGACCCCCAGGCACCAGCGCCAGAGCTTTGCCTTCTTTGGTTTAAGAAGGATTGCCATGGGGCACAAGGGCCAGAATGGGAGGAGACTGGGTTAACTCTGAAGGTGCAGTCCTTCCTGCACTCAGCCAGACCATCTGAGCGTGGCCCGTTAGCCTCCCTGTTAAATCACCACAGCCTGTATCTGCTGGAGCAGACAGTAACTGAGCCCTCCAGAACAGCCTCACAGCACAACTGATTAGATGTATTTGCAGATTGCTCCATGCCCTGGCCTGGTGCAGGCACAAACTGCAGAGACCGGGGGCTCTCAGCCTGGGGATTTGCATAGGCCCTTCTCATACCATCCACCCACATGCAAACAGCCTGCAGGCCTTTTGCGCATCCAAACCCTCAGGATCTCTTCCTTCCCAGCCCTTTTTCCTCCCACACAATAGGCGTGCTAGTTTCTTGACCTCCTGAGTGGTTATCCCTCCGCCACATTCGTCTGCACATCAGAACCCTCCAATCTTCCCCCATGCTGCTGAATGGCCTCCACTCCCACAGAGCTACATTCACTCAGCACCCCAAGGCCTTAGCAGCAGGAACATTTGAACTGGACGTGATCTATGGTACCTACCTAGCCTCAATCACCACAGTATCCGAGCACCTCCCCATCAGGACCGTATTTATCCTCACAACACCCCCGGGCGGTAGGGCAGCACTATTATCCTCAGGTTACAGATGGGAAACTGAGGCACAAGGAGGCTGAGCAACTCACCCAAGGTCACACCGGCAGTCTATTATGGAGCAGGGACTTGAACCCCAGTCTATGCTAGAGACCTAACCACTGACCCATCCTTCCCCATCCATCCTCGGAAGAACAAGGATTTAACTCATATCCTTCCTGTGATGATATTAATGGAAAATATCAAGTTATTTCTCTTCTATTTGGTCATTTTAAGGCTTACATGTGAAGCTACTTAGTTATTTGGGTGGGGGGAAATAAAATGAGAAAAATATGAATTAATATTAATGTATTATTAGCATCTCTAGTCTGCAGTTAGAGTATTTCATCACTAAGTTCTGGATTTCGGAATGCGATCAGCACAATCATCATCATCATTACCAACACCACATGGAATATACGCTCCGGTGCCACTTCCTATTAACAGGCCACACTGGATGTAATAAATGTGTAACTGGATTATAATCTAACTGGGGATGCCCTATGCAGGGGCTGCCTTAGAGGCCTTCCCCAGTGTCCGTACTAGAAAGAAGTCCCTGGAAGTAATCCCTGCACACACACACACACAATTATGTAAGTGAAATGAGTTCTGCCAGGGCTCAGCTCCCAAATATACACGACACTGCCTGGAATCTAGTGTATTTCCCTGCTGGGGAAGGGCTTGCCTGGCATTCGTATGAAAACATAACCCAACCCTCTCCCTGAGGAGGAAAGGACTCAGCCCTGGGCTACACTTAAAATGTAGGCTGACCTAGCTACGTTACTTGAGGAGGGGTGAAAAATTCACACCCCTGAGCACAGAACTTAAACTGACCTAATCCCGGTGTAGATGTGGCTAGGTCAAGGGAAGAGTTGGCCCCTTGACCTAGCTACCACTGCTTGGGAAGATGGGTTACCTCCATCTGCCCTTCTGTGGTTGTAGGTAGCTGTAGCCTCTGTAATGCAGATGTGCCCTCAGTGCAATGGGCTGTGAGAAGGAAGCATGTTCTCAGTGCTCAGGGCACGGGACTAATGGCCAGGCACGCCTGTGTTCCAGTTCTGGTTTGTGGTGTGGTCTTGGGGAAGGTCACCACTTATCTTTGCCTCAGTTTACCCACCTCCAAAAGTTCCTCTTGGATGCGCCAGAAGATATTGTGAGGGTCTAGTTAATGTTTGTTAAGTACATCAATGATAAGGGTCAAATACTAATTTTTTACAAGAGCAAGGTCATTGGGGACGAATGTGAGGGCACAAAGGATGTGTCTACACTGCACACTAAGCCTGGGCTCTGACTCAGGTTGGAGTCCACACCCCCTCTTCCATCCACACACAAATCAGTCTGACTCAGGCTAGCAAGCACTCAGAGCCCGAGTCCTGCTGTGACTCGGGTCTGAGCCCTGTCATTTCGCAGTGTGGATGCAGTTCAAGCCGCAAACCCGAGACAGAAGCTCTGTGAACTGTGGTATGGATGTGACAGCACAGCTGACACCCAGGTCCAGCAATTGTAAACCCTGGTTTAAACCCTGCTCAAGCACGGGCTTGGAAACACTGAGTCACAAGCCCGGGTCCCACAGATCTGGGTTTATAATGCAGTGTAGAGACACCCAAAGGGGCTCCCCCCGGGGATAAGAAGCAAAGCACTAGGCATCACCTTCGTTTTTTGCAGGCTGCACACAAGCCGTTCCTCATAATTTCATGGTGGTTTGTGTACTACAGCAAACACTCAAAGCGAGGCAGTTCTAGACAGGGCTCTCTTCTTCCCCGGAGGAATGTAACCATTCAGCGTTTTCCACATTTCCAAGAACAACATGAGACAACATGCTTAGCAAAGTCGGCATGTCTGGCAATCCAGAGCATCGGCCGGCTGGCAAAGACAGGGAACACATTAGAATCCAAAGGGACGTTCCCAGAGTCCCGGATGCAGGGAGTCTTCTGCAATTTGGTTTGCAATTTACAAGGAAATAGAGGCAAGAGACACCATCACTAACCTCCTAGCATCAGCTGGAATGGATGGGACCCTTCTGTTCGTGTAGAGCTAACTGGGGCTTCTGCTGCTCGGATTGCCCTTTGCTAAGACACGCTAGTGCCAACCAATCATCGCTCCATGAGCATTTCTAGCATAGTAGCACCTAGAGATCCCATTGAGGCAGGTACCGCACATACACAGAGTAAGAGACAGTCCCTGTCCCAAAGCGCTTGCAATCCAAATAGCTGGACACAGGCTAGGAGGGGAAACATTGGCACAGAAATGTGAAGTGACCTGCCCCGTTGCCTGGTGTCTTACAGCAGGTCAGAAGCAGGCAGGAGTTTCTGCAGCTCCATGTCCTTGCTCTAAGGCAGGGGCGGGCAAACTTTTCGGCCCAAGGGCCACATCAGGCTGCGAAATTGTATGGAGGGCCGGGTAGGGAAGGCTGTGCCTCCCCAAACAGCCTGGCCCCCGCCCCCTATCCACCCCCTCCCACTTCCCGCCCCCTGACTGCCCTCCTCATAACCCCCCACCCATCCAACCCTCCCGCTCCTTGTCCCCTGACCGCCCCCCCCCGTTCCCTGTCCCCTGCCCCCCTCGCAGAACCTCTGCTTCATCCAACTGCTCCCTGTCCCCTGACTGCTCCCCGGGACTCCCTGCCCCTTACCCAACCCCCTTACAATGCTGCTCAGAGCAGCACGTCTGGCAGCTGCCCAGCCAGAGCTAGACACGCTGCCGCACTGCAGGAGCACGCAGCCCTGCTGCCCAGAGCACTGCCCACGCAGCAGCATGGCTGCAGGGGAGGGGGGACAGCAGGGGAGGGGCGGGGGCTAGCCTCCCCAGCCAGGAGCTCAGGGGCCAGGCAGGACAGTCCCGCAGGCCAGATGTGGCTCACGGGCCATAGTTTGCCACCTCTGCTCTATGGAGAACAGTGAAGGCGCACAAAATACCCTGGGAACTACTGCTCTATGAGCTGGCTGGACCAAGGCTTGGAACTATGGCCAGCAAGGAGCAAGGTGCTGCCTCCAAAGAAAAGATGCAGAGATGCTGATCCGTAAAACGATGCCATTGCTACAGTTTCATGTTTCTCTGTGGATCCCAGCAGTCGATTCTGTGATCGCTTGGAACATGTGCCTTCATGCATTCGCTCCAAGATTTGCTCAACACAGAGCTGGTTCCCTAGATAGGGGGGCAGGCAACTTTGTTTACTTCCTGCCCTCAGGTGGGAGAGGCAGTGTGGCCCTGTGGGCAGGGCCTGGGACTCAGAAGACCTGGGTTCTAGTCCTGGCTTTGCCACTGACCTGATGGGTGGCCTTGGACAAGTCACTTCCCCTCCCTGTGCCTCAGTTTCCCCCTCTGTGATTGTAAGCTTTTTGGGGCAGGAAGTGTTTCCCACTCTGTGTCTGCACAGCACCTGGCACAATGGGGCCCCAATCTCAGCTGGGACCTCTAGATGCTACTGTCATACAAATGAATAATAAGAAGAAAGTGCAGGACCAGGGACCAACATTTTAAGGCTTATGTGGCAAAGGAAAGGGTTAATCCATCATAGACGCATTCATTTCTCTTATCACCAAGGAGAGAGCGACCAAAGCTCCTAGCAAAGCCCTGCTGCTCGGATGAGCCGACAGCCGTCATATGGCAACATGAAAAAGAAGCAGAGCCCAAAAGAACCCAGCTGATTACATCAGCGAGCTGCAGGGTTTGAACCGCTTAATAAGATCAAAGTTGTCTGCTGATTGTGGAGTTACCGGGAATGGGTTTGAATAGACTCCCTTTGCAGTCGAAACACCCGTGCCCTCATGTCATAAATATAAAGGGAAGGGTAACCACCTTTTTGTATACAGTGCTATAAAATCCTTCCTGGCCAGAGGCAAAATCCTTTCACCTGTAAAGGGTTAAGAAGCTCAGGTAACTCTGCTGGCACCTGATCCAAAATGACCAATGAGGGGACAAGATACTTTCAAATCTGGAGGGGGGAAAGGCTTTTGTCTGTCTGTGTGATACCTTTGCTGGGAACAGATCAAGGATGCAAGCCCTCCAACTCCTGTGAAGTTAGTAAGTAATCTAGCTAAAAAATGCGTTAGGGTTTCTTTGTTTTGGCTTATAAATTCGCTGTGCTGGAGGAAATGTGTATTCCTGTTTTTGTGCCTTTTTGTAACTTAAGGTTTTGCCTAGAGGGATTCTCTATGTTTTGAATCTGATTACCCTGTAAGATTATCTTTCATTCTGATCTCACAGAGTTGTTCTCTTGTCTTTTTTTTGTTCTTCTAATAAAGTTCTGATTTTTAAGAATCTGATTGGGTTTTTGGGGTCTTAAAAATCCAAGGCTGGTTTGTGCTCATCTTGTTTATTCTCAAGCCTCTCCAGGAAAGGGGGTATAAGGGCTTGGGGGGATATTTTGGGGAAATAGGAACTCCAAGTGGGCCTTTTCCTGTTCTTTGTCTAAATCACTTGGTGGTGGCAGCATACGGTTCAAGGACAAGGCAAAATTTGTGCCTTCGGGAAGTTTTTAACCTAAACTGGTAAGAATAAGCTGAGGGGGTCTTTCATGCGGGTCCCCACATCTGTATTCTAGAGTTCAGTATGGGGAGGGATCCCTGACACCTCATCTCCAGATGCTGCTTGCCTTTGCCACTTTAAATCAATTCCCTGAAATCATCCCTGCAGCGCAGCCTCAAATTCCTCTCCGACAAAGGCAAGTGGCTAAGGTTTCAGTGGCTGTAGAGAGAAGTCTCTCTTATCCCTTTGCAGTCGGAAGGAACTTTGCAGGATCTGCAGAAGAATGGAGCACCCAGGACCACAAGGTGGGAGGGGGTCAGGTCCATGTGGGACACACGGGTATCTTTGGCCTGGAATGTTAAAACCCTCCATCCTGTCTCTTCCACCCATGAGAAACCCAGGGTGAGAAGGAAATGCACACGAAAGGGCCTGTGGAAGGTGTCTGAAGCAAGGTTAAAGATCAAATAGCTGATTCATTGATATTTAACAATCCCATGGAAAACGTAGAAGTATGGGTGGGGAAAAGACCCAGGGTTCCTTCAGGACAAGGGTGTGGCTGCAGGGACACAGTGGTCTCCATTCCACGTACTCAGACAGGACGTGGCCTCTGTCATCGATTCCCCCCTGTGCTGTGAAGTCTGCCCGAAGATGGGAGGACACAGCACCCTTCTCCCCTCCTACACGCACATCATTGGCCATGAGAGGGTACGGTCAGCTCCGGGAGACGTCTGCTGGGATATAGCTCTGCAGACACACACCACGCCAGTCCAACTGCCCCTGCGCCCAGAGGGGAAGATCAGCCTCCCTGCAGCTGCTGCGTTCCTTGCTCCACCCCGCAAGCATCTGGGTAGGTGAGTGGGTGGAGCCATTTCTCAATCCTGCCCATCAGTAATGCACCAGGGGACACTGCTGTGCCACATATGGGAGGCAGTGTTGGCTTGTGGATAGAGCACTGACCTGGGGAGCAGACGATCTGGCTTCTATTCCCCTGGCCTGCTGGTGGCCTTGTGCAAGGCACGTCCCCTCTCTGTGCCTCAGTTTCTCCCCTATTCAATGGGGATAATAATACTGCCCCCTCTGTCAGGCACTCTGAGATCTACTGATGACACATGCTGTTTCAGAGCTAGGAATCACTATTATTATCCTGCTAGTGCAGGGTGCATCTGCCCTGCCAGACTGGGGGCAGGGGGTGAATTGGAAGGGGCGAGTTAGAGGCTGACGGGGGCTCTCATTAAATTAGACAGATTTTGTGAAGTCCAAGTGAGATGTGAAAGCTTCATGTTTCAAGGTCTTTGAAGTTGGTTGCAAACATTTTGCCCAGCCCAGGGGGCAGGTTCAGTAACAGGAAGGTAGCCTCTCGTCTCCTTAGTGACACGTGAATCAGCCTGGATCCGTTAATAAGTAATTATTACAAATTACTATTAAAATACTTAGCATGCAACAACACAGTCGAAGGACAGAGGCCCAATTCCACAGAAAACTTTAACCATGTCCTCAACTTCCATCACCTGCTTCAGTGCCCTCGACTTCAGTGACATTGACTGGAGGTTCAGCATGTGTTTAGGTGCTTTGCTGAATCGGGTCCTGACCGTTAACCATCATTTGTCATAACTCCCTAGCAAGGAAGATGAGAATCAATGATCCTCGTCTACTGACAGGGAAACTGAGGCACAGAGAGGCCAAGTCGGGGGTTATCAAAAGTGCCTACAGGAGTTTTGTGCCCAGCTCCCATTAAGTTTCAAAAGGAATTAGGTGCCTAAATATTTTTGAGGATGGGGGCCCTAACTCCTTTGAACCTCCCTCCTCCCAGTGACCTGCCCAGTGGTCCCAGGGAGTCAGTGGCAGGGCCAGGATTCAACTGTAGGTCAGATTTTAGGAGCTCTTTCCTCTTGACCTTGCTGCCTCCCCTGAACTTTCACTCACTTCTAGCACCAAACTCCAAGCAACCCATTTTGGGGCGGTTCCAAAAATGTCAGGATTTTTAATGACGATGCTGCCTGGATTGCGCCTGTCCAGGCCCTGTGGAAACAGGGAGAGAAGCTGTGGCATTTTCCAAGCTCTGAATTGTTAGCAGAAAGGACAGGGGGCCTCCGTGTAAAGCAGAAAGGGTTTGCGAGGGATGTAAATCGGTTGTTTAAGGCAGCTGACAGCCAGGGAGGGCCGCCTGTGGATTAACAAAAGACCAGCTAATGCCACCAACCACCACCTAGACATACAATCCGGCTCCAGTTACACTACTTGGAATCCTTCTCCCAGGTCGAGTGCTGCCAAGTCTGGTCAGTGATGAGCTGCCAAAATCTTAACAAGCGGTTCCCTATAAAAAGTTCTGATTTAAGGGATGTGCCCCAGTATGTATTTTTTGTACCAACAGGGTTACCATATGTTCATATTTTAAATTTTAAAAATTCCTCCCGGATGGCGATTTAAGAACTAAAACGCCTGATCCGTCCAGGAAAATACAGATGTTAACCCTGCCTAAAGTTCTTTTTTAAAAAGATGGGCCTGAACTAGAGATGAGCTCCGTTTCACATGTGTGGGTCCCCGCCACTCCCTTGGGGTGTGCTAGGGTGACCAGATGTCCCAATTTTATAGGGACAGTCCCAATTTTGGGGTCTTTTTCTTATATAGGCTCCTATTACCCCCCATCCCGTCCTGATTTTTCACACTTGCTGTCTGGTCACCCTAGGGTGTGCACATGTGTGGGTCCCAACTTCTCCCTGCCCCCCTCATTGAAGCAGGAGTGCAGGGTTACTGCCCTGGGAACAGCAGGGCACCAATGGATGTGGGGCCAGCTGCAGACAGGGGTGTGGGGCAGGGCTAGCTGCGGGCAGGGCAGGGGGTGCGGAGCTGGCTAGAGACAGAGGGTGCGGGGCTGGCTGGAGACGGGCAGGCTGCGGGCAGGGCAGGGGGTGCATGTGGCAGGGGTTGGCTGGATACAGGGCAGGGGGTGCGGCAGGGGCTGGCTGCAGGCAGGGTGTGCAGGGCGGGCTGGAGACAGGGCAAGGGGTGCGTGTGGCAGGGGCTGGCTGCGGGCAGGACAGGGGGTGCGGGGGTAGCTGGAGATAGGGGCTGGCTGGAAGCAGGGCGGGGGTGGCTGGAGACGGGCTGGAGGCAGGGGGTGCGGGGGTGGCTGCAGGCAGGGCAGGGGGTGGCTGGAGACGGGGGCTGGCTGCAGGCAGGGCAGGGGGTGTGGCAGGGGGTGGCTGCAGGCAGAGCGGTGGGTGGGGGGGTGGCAGGGCAAGGGGTGGCTGGAGACAGGGGCTGGAGGCGGGGTGTGGGGGTGGCTGGAGACGGGGGCTGGCTGCAGGCAGGGCAGGGGGTGTGGCAGGGGGTGGCTGGAGACAGGGGCTGCAGGCAGGGGATGCGGGGGTGGCTGGAGACGGGGGCTGGCTGCAGGCAGGGCAGGGGGTGTGGCTGGGGGTAGCTGCAGGCAGGCAGGGGGTGTGCCAGGGGGTGGCTAGAGGCAGGAGGTGTGGGGGGGGCTGGAGACAGGGCGGGGGTGTGGCAGGGGGTGGCTGGAGGCAGGAGGTGTGGGGGTGGCTGCAGGCAGGCGGTGCGGGGGTGGCTGCAGGCAGGGCAGGGGGTGTGGCAGGGGGTGGCTGCAGGCAGGGCAGGGGGTGGCTGGAGACGGGCTGGAGGCAGGGGGTGTGGCAGGGGGTGGCTGCAGGCGGGGCAGAGGGTGTGGGGGTGGCAGGGCAGGGGGTGGCTGGAGGCAGGAGGTGCAGGGGTGGCTGCAGGCAGGGCGGTGGGTGCGGGGGTGGCTGCAGGCAGGGCAGGGGGTGGCTGGAGACAGGGGCTGGAGGCAGGAGGTGTGGGGGTGGCTGCAGGCAGGGCAGGGGGTGTGGCAGGGGGTGGCTGCAGGGCAGGGGGTGTGGGGGTGGCTGCAGGCAGGGCAGGGGGTGCGGCAGGGGGTGGCTGCAGGGCAGAGGGTGTGGGGGTGGCTGCAGGCAGGGCAGGGGGTGCGGCAGGGGGCTGCAGGGAAGGGGGTGTGGGGGTGGCTGCAGGCAGAGCAGGGGGTGCGGCAGGGGGTGGCTGCAGGCAGGGCAGGGGGTGTGGGGGTGGCTGCAGGCAGGGCAGGGGGTGCGGCAGGGGGTGGCTGCAGGGAAGGGGGTGTGGGGGTGGCTGCAGGCAGGGCAGGGGGTGCGGCAGGGGGTGGCTGCAGGCAGGGCAGGGGATGCGGCAGGGGGTGGCTGCAGGGCAGGGGGTGCGGCAGGGGGTGGCTGCAGGGCAGGGCAGGGGGTGTGGGGGTGGCTGCAGGCAGGGCAGGGATTGCGGCAGGGGGTGGCTGCAGGGCAGGGGGTGCGGCAGGGGGTGGCTGCAGGCAGGGCAGGGGGTGTGGGGGTGGCTGCAGGCAGGGCAGGGGATGCGGCAGGGGGTGGCTGCAGGGCAGGGGGTGTGGGGGTGGCTGCAGGCAGGGCAGGGGGTGCGGCAGGGGGTGGCTGCAGGCAGGGCAGGGGGTGTGGCAGGGGGTGGCTGCAGGGCAGGGGGTGCGGCAGGGGGTGGCTGCAGGGCAGGGGGTGTGGGGGTGGCTGCAGGCAGGGCAGGGGGTGTGGCAGGGGGTGGCTGCAGGCAAGGCAGGGGATGCGGCAGGGGGTGGCTGCAGGGTAGGGGGCGTGGGGGTGGCTGCAGGGCAAGGGGTGTGGCAGGGGGTGGCTGCAGGCAGGGCAGGGGGTGTGGGGGTGGCTGCAGGCAGGGCAGGGGGTGTGGCGGGGGTGGCTGCAGGGCAGGGGGTGTGGGGGTGGCTGCAGGCAGGGCAGGGGGTGTGGCAGGGGGTGGCTGCAGGGCAGGGGGTGCGGGGGTGGCTGGAGGCAGGGCAGGGGGTGCGGCAGGAGGCAGGGCAGGGGGTGTGGGGGTGGCTGCAGGCAGGGCAGGGGTGCGGCAGGGGTGGCTGCAGGGCAGGGGGTGTGGGGGTGGCTGCAGGCAGGGCAGGGATTGCGGCAGGGGGTGGCTGCAGGGCAGGGGTGTGGGGGTGGCTGCAGGCAGGGCAGGGATTGCGGCAGGGGGTGGCTGCAGGGCAGGGGGTGTGGGGGTGGCTGCAGGCAGGGCAGGGATTGCGGCAGGGGGTGGCTGCAGGCAGGGCAGGGGGTGTGGGGGTGGCTGCAGGCAGGGCAGGGATTGCGGCAGGGGGTGGCTGCAGGGCAGGGGGTGCGGCAGGGGGGTGGCTGCAGGCAGGGCAGGGGGTGTGGGGGTGGCTGCAGGCAGGGCAGGGGATGCGGCAGGGGGTGGCTGCAGGGCAGGGGGTGTGGGGGTGGCTGCAGGCAGGGCAGGGATTGGGGCAGGGGGTGGCTGCAGGGCAGGGGGTGCGGCAGGGGGTGGCTGCAGGCAGGGCAGGGGGTGTGGCAGGGGGTGGCTGCAGGCAGGGCAGGGGGTGTGGCAGGGGGTGGCTGCAGGGCAGGGGGTGTGGCAGGGGGTGGCTGCAGGGCAGGGGGTGCGGCAGGGGGTGGCTGCAGGCAGGGCAGGGGGTGTGGCAGGGGGTGGCTGCAGGGCAGGGGGTGTGGGGGTGGCTGCAGGCAGGGCAGGGGGTGTGGCAGGGGGTGGCTGCAGGCAGGGCAGGGGGTGCGGCAGGGGGTGGCTGCAGGCAGGGCAGGGGGTGTGGCAGGGGGTGGCTGCAGGCAGGGCAGGGGGTGTGGGGGTGGCTGCAGGCAGGGCAGGGGGTGCGGCAGGGGGTGGCTGCAGGGCAGGGGGTGTGGGGGTGGCTGCAGGCAGGGCAGGGGGTGTGGCAGGGGGTGGCTGCAGGGCAGGGGGTGTGGGGGTGGCTGCAGGCAGGGCAGGGGGTGTGGCAGGGGGTGGCTGCAGGCAGGGCAGGGGGTGTGGCAGGGGGTGGCTGCAGGGCAGGGGGTGCGGCAGGGGGTGGCTGCAGGCAGGGCAGGGGGTGTGGCAGGGGGTGGCTGCAGGGCAGGGGGTGCGGCAGGGGGTGGCGGGAGGCAGGGCAGGGGGTGCGGCAGGGGGTGGCGGGAGGCAGGGCAGGGGGTGCGGCAGGGGGTGGCGGGAGGCAGGGCAGGGGGTGCGGGGGTGGCTGGAGGCAGGGCAGGGGGTGCGGCAGGGGGTGGCTGGAGGCAGGGCAGGGGGTGCGGGGGTGGCTGGAGGCAGGGCAGGGGGTGTGGCAGGGGGTGGCTGCAGGGCAGGGGGGTGGGGGTGGCTGCAGGCAGGGCAGGGGGTGTGGCAGGGGGTGGTTGGAGGCAGGGCAGGGGGTGTGGCAGGGGGGTGGCGGCAGGGCAGGGGGTGCGGCAGGGGGTGGCTGCAGGCAGGGCAGGGGGTGTGGCAGGGGGTGGCTGCAGGGCAGGGGGTGCGGCAGGGGGTGGCTGCAGGCAGGGCAGGGGGTGTGGCAGGGGGTGGCTGCAGGCAGGGCAGGGGGTGTGGCAGGGGGTGGCTGCAGGGCAGGGGGTGTGGGGGTGGCTGCAGGCAGGGCAGGGGGTGCGCACGGGGGTGGCTGCAGGGCAGGGGGTGTGGGGGTGGCTGCAGGCAGGGCAGGGGGTGCGGCAGGGGGTGGCTGCAGGGCAGGGGGTGCGGCAGGGGGTGGCTGCAGGCAGGGCAGGGGATGCGGCAGGGGGTGGCTGCAGGCAGGGCAGGGGGTGCGGCAGGGGGTGGCTGCAGGTAGGGCAGGGGGTGTGGCAGGGGGTGGCTGCAGGGCAGGGGGTGCGGCAGGGGGTGGCTGCAGGGCAGGGGGTGTGGGGGTGGCTGCAGGCAGGGCAGGGGGTGTGGCAGGGGGTGGCTGCAGGGCAGGGGGTGTGGGGGTGGCTGCAGGCAGGGCAGGGGGTGTGGCAGGGGGTGGCTGCAGGGCAGGGGGTGTGGGGGTGGCTGCAGGCAGGGCAGGGGGTGCGGCAGGGGGTGGCTGCAGGGCAGGGGGTGCGGCAGGGGGTGGCTGCAGGCAGGGCAGGGGGTGTGGGGGTGGCTGCAGGCAGGGCAGGGGGTGTGGCAGGGGGTGGCTGCAGGCAGGGCAGGGGGTGTGGGGGTGGCTGCAGGCAGGGCAGGGGGTGCGCACGGGGAGAGCGGCTCGGAGCAGCCCGAGCAGCAGGACGCAGCCGGGGACCCACCGGGCAGCGGGAGCCCCGGGGCCAGGGGAGGGGGAGCGGGGGCAGCAGCAGCACCAGGGCGTGTGGCCAGGGCCCGGTGGCAGCCCACATGGCTCCCGCAGCGCAGCGCCCCTGGCGGCCGGAGGAGGAATTACATCACTTCGCGGCCGGAGCCCATCAAAGTCTCAGCGCCCCCTGCAGGGAAGCGGGTGAACAACCGGTTCTAAAACTGGTTCCAAATTGAACAACCCGTTCGGCGAGCCAGTGCGAACCGGCTCCAGCTCACCCCCGAGTCTGGTTCCACACAGCTAAGGGCGGGGTCAGAACAGTAACCTCGGGGGCAGTCGGGAAACACAGGGAGGTGGCTGCAGCCTGCTAAAGTGGTGCCGAGGCTTTCCATGATCTTTTCAAGCAGCTCATACTTACCGTACATTTTCCTGGGTGCTGAGGCTTTCGATCAGTGTCTTGGCAGAGATCCCCTCCCACCCCCCCCAATTTCATCAGGCCCTTCCCTCCCTGGTTTCTTTTTTTCTGCTGGGGCAGGCCAGTGCGGAGCTGTGTTGGCATGCAGGTGAAGATGCATCGTATCATTGCATAAATTTGCAGCCTCCATTGCATTGCATTTGCTCTCACTTCTTCTGTAACGCTGGCCAGTGAATTTCACAGCTCATGAAAGAGAGACACCCACACACATCAGAGGAGACAGGAATGATTTTTGCAAGTGCTGATCAAGCTTCCCCCTCCCAAAGTCTGCCAAGACACCACAAACCTGACCCGCAACCGCCTTGCTATTCCAGCCCCGGGTCCCCAGCAGATCTGCCAACGCATCTCAGTTCTGCTGTAAAGCATTAACGCCAAGGTGCCCAAACTGCGATCCAAGGAGCCCTTGCTGGTGGGCTGGGGAAAAGCTGGCTGGTCTCGTGATATCGGCTCCTCCTCCTCATATCCAGCTGCTAAACCGCATGAAAAGGAGCTAAAAATACATTACGTTCCTAATGATACTTCTCCATGGAAGCGACTGCTGTAATGGACCCAGACGTAGGCTGTGATCCTGAGTGGGAAGGAAGGTCGCCCACTACAACCCAGATAGGGAAGGAAGGTCCTAGGAGAAGCTCTCTATTAAAAGGTGTCTCACTTTATGAGAGAGGCTGGGAACCCCTGTATTACATTCTGGCGCAGGATCCAGAACTGTAGTCAGAAACACTGCCTCAATAGCTCCCAGCTAATGCCCACCACAGAGCCAGCCTTTGTATTCTAATGCTGAGACCCCATGAGGGAGGGATGCAACCACCAGCTGCTGCTAATCAAGCAGGTGCATCAAGCTAGTGAGAGACAAAACCACAGGAGCAGGCCCCTGTGAAGGAAAATAACCCCTTGGGCGGAACGGCCAGCAAAACTTCAGCTTGGACTGGAACAAAAATGTTCACATCAAGTGGCCAGTGGTTTAGTTCCAAGACCCTGGGAAATATGGCTGCTGCAGGGACTCTCCAGCTGCTGCGGAAAGTCAACGGACTGACTGGTGGGATTGCTGCAGAGAGTGTAGCAGGCAATAGCACAGAAATCAGCATTTCAGGAGCCTCCACGGTTACCAGGCACTCAAGTTGCAGAGCAGTTCCCACAGCAAATGGTTTTGGGGGGATATAAGCCTTTAAAAATAGAATCAGTGAAAAGTGACCTCCAACTGGCATGTCCACTTTGCTCTGAAAATGTATCAATTGCATATTCAAATCTGTGCAAGTATAGGGTGAAGAAATGATTTAGTGCAAGTGAGCCAAATGACACACAGCCATCTCAGGGAGCACATGGCAAGCGATGATCGCATCTGTAGAATGTTTTTAGTCTTCAAAGCACTCTACAGACATTTGTCCAGCAGGTGGATAAACATTATCCCCATTTTACGGATGGGGAAACCGAGGCACAGAGCAGGGACATGATTTGCCCAAAGCCAGAGAGAAGCCTGTGCTCAGTTCCCTTCCAGAACAGCCCCAGTGGGAGCTGCTGCATGCTAAGCACTTCTGTAAAATGGGCTCAGGATACTCACCCCCCTCTTGCCCAGCACTTTGAGGGCTGCGGATGGAGAGCGTGATGTAAGGGCTGAGCTCTTATTTACGTCTGCTGCTGCAAAGTAGTCACCTGATGCCCAACGCCTCCTAATGGCTCATTAACACACCAGCAAGTGCCGCTCTGTATAACCAGATCCCATGAAAAGCTCCCAAAAGAATCACTGCACAGATGCTGAAGAGGAAATCTCAATTAGCTGGAACCTTTCAGTCATTTTACAACCCACTGCTCTGAAAACACATGCTACAGTGAAACCATAGTAATAAACAATACTAGCTGGTATCTACACAACACCTTGCCTCAGAGAGATGCAACACATCCCTACGAGGCAGAGAGGTATGTCTATTTTAAAGATAGGTTAAAATAACTTGCCCAGAGTCACAGAGCAAAAACAGAACCCCAGAGTCCTGTCTTGCGATCTCAGCATTCAGCAGAATACCTCTTCTGCCACTGGAGTGTTACTGGAAGAGCAAGCTTCTGACTGGCTTCAAGGAGCCCGGGAATTTGTTTTTTTGTGGTTACCATGTCCGGCAGCAGAGGTTCATGTGGTTTGCTGAAATCCCCAGCTCCAGGGGTTGTGTACATGCATGAGAGTCTCAGTTTTCCTTTTTCTAAAGAAGGAAATGTCCACCCCTCGTGTTTGCAGATAAAAGCTTGGAAAGTGCTTCCAACCAAAAGCAAAAGCAGAAGGCAAACAAAATGGATTATTTTCATAAAACTGATTTTTAAGCCAGCCTCATGATTACAGGGGGGCTGACTGGTGATTTCCAGTGTCATCCACACTGCACATGGCACCCATAAAACTGGGGGTGGGGGGGTGGGGAAAGATCCTGGATTGCAAACCTTCCAAAGAGGATATCCCCCTTCACGCCTGTCTGCTTTGGAAGCTTGGCCTGCCAAAGAGGAGAGAGCAGGGGAATACAGGCTCCTGGAGCCCTGCAGGTTTGGGCCCTTTGATGAGCAGAGCTGCTGGCTGGCCAACAGAAGCAGAACTGTAGCCTGTGAGTCTGGATGGTAAGTCTGAGGGTGTCAACTTGGGGAAGGCATTTGAGAGGAACAGCACAACAATGCCCTCCTCTAGTCTAGTTCCTTCCACCCACAGTGCTTGACAAATGGATGCATTGAGTCTCACATGGCCCTTGTGCTCTCCATTTCAGTGAGGGGGAAACGGCGGCATGGAGAGGTGAAGTGACTTTCCCTGGGGTTGCACGCTGAGTCACTAGCAGAGTCTGGAATTGATCTAGCCCTGTGCTTTAATGCAAAACCCTCCTCCCCCGCTTTGATGTCCCTCTCTGAACTCCAGCATTCCACGCAGGCTAAGCATTTGGTGACTGGTGGCTAAAGAGAACAACAGCCCGAAGGAACAATGTGCCATATGGCTAATGTGTCCTAGAAAAGCAGGGTCCCTGATCGCGGGAGCCAACAGCCTAGGGAGAAGCACCTCAGAGCTGGACCCAGGGAAAAGCACAGATATGAGTATGGAGCAGCAAAAGTTCTTCCAAATCAGCTGAAAGAGATGGTGGGAACTGACGGAGGTGGAACCGGGGGAGGCAGATTGGAGAGGAGCCCAGCCACCACCTTGCAGATTGGGTTGAGGACTGAATCCTGCCTGGTTAAGATGGATGAGCTGCTTAGGAAAGGGGAACATACTCGATAACGCTAGCAGAGGAGAAGCCTGCGTGAATCCCATGGAAAGGTGGAGCAGCCCAGCACCGCAGGGTTCTAGGCTGGAAGGAAAGATGTCACCTACACCACGTTCCCCCCCACACACCCATTTCAATGGGAACATGTTTCCTGGGGGTAGCATAAGGAGAGGGTGGTACCCAAGAGACCATAACAGAGTCTGCAACAGCAGCAGCTGTCCTGCACCTGTTTGCCATGGATCACCCTCAGCTCTTAGATCAACTCATGCAGCCCCCTTGACTGAGATTCTAGGGGTGACACGTGATGTGCATCCAAGAGCAGAGCTTGGCTCAGTGATGTCCCTGAACTGCAAGGGTAATTTCAGCAAAAACATCCTGCCGCAGACACAGCCCACTAGACTGCACTGCCTCTAGGGGTCTGTCTGCACTGTGAGCAGGAGGACATGCAGGAGTTCCCGAGCCGGCTTGGATCAAGCCAGCTCACTAAAAACAATGGTGTAGCTGCAGCAGCATGGGCGAGCCACCTGAGTACATCACCTGGGGCCTGGGCAGGACCGTACTCAGGTGTGTCACCACATGCACCATTCTGGCCATGCTGCTATTTATAGCGAGCTGGCTTGATCCAAGCTAGCTCAGGTGTGCCAGCATGTGCTGCAATTCCACCTCCTGACTGCAGTGTAAACAGAGCCTAAGCCAGCTGGTCTGCGCTGTTATCTCCTACAAACCCCTGTCCTCCATGGTATGCCATTTTAGTGAGCAGATTCAGGCATGCACGGATCAATCCTCCAGCCCAGCACTGGCTGCAACCACAAACCCGCCGCTCTTGGAGTTAACCCCGATCGGTGGGGGGGAAGAGGGGCCCAGGGAACACAGCCACCAGGTCATACAAGAGACACCTTAGTGACAAGCGTGGATGCAAACTTTTTCCAGAGAGAAATTTGGGGAGAAGACGGGGAATAAGCAGAGAAGCAGCTCAGGGATTACATGAGTGTTATGCAACACAGTCACCCAGATCTGTCAGCACTGAATAGCTTGCGTGGTGAGGGGGGGTGGAAGGAGAGGAAGGGGGTGGTGAGGTGGGAAGCTGAAGTGCCAGTTACATCTTTTTCACATTGCTGCAGCTTTGACTCATCAAAGATTTTAAAAAAAATCCCTGACTAGTTTGGAAAGAGGATAAAGGGGAAGCAGTGGCATTTCTGGGGCTTCCCATTTGGGGTGGCAGATGGGATGGCAGGAGAAGAACGCCTCTCCCTCTCCCCAGGAATGCTCCATTTAAGGCCCTGATGATGCCGTTCAGCCATGCCTGGGGCACCAGGCAGAGGCTGAGCACAGCTGAACGGGTTGCGGACAGGTGCCGTGCATTGGGACTCGGCTGCCAGGGATCCTAGCCGGGAAGGCCCGGCACTCCCCTGCGTGCTGAGCCCAGCTCGGGGTCACACCAGCAGCAGCCCCATCCCCCAAAGGGAAGATATAAGAACAGAATCTCCAGACCTCCCAGAAAGCTACTTATGGCTACGGAGTGAAAGTGCTGAGGGTGGATTTAAAACAAAGGAAGGAGGAGGCAGAGGAGAAGGGACCGGTCGACTTCATGACTAATACCATTTATAGTTACTGGAGTTAGTGAAGTCCTGCCATCAAATCTCCTGTGTCAGCCTGAACTGATAGCCAGAGAGATTGGGGAGGAATTTTCCACTGGGCGCAGCGCAGCACACTCAGCCAGGGGAGCGGGGGGGACAATTCCCCATCCTCTGAAGCAGAGCACTGGCCTTGGCTCAGGGAAAAAGGTCCGGTCCAGTGCAGCAACCCCTATATCCCACAGCACACGGTGACTCTAAGCCACCAGCGGGAAAGACTTTAGCATGGGAGCAGCGTGCAAGCCCAGGACTTCTTCTGCGCTGAGGCATGTGCAAGGCTGCAAAATGCTGGGGTGAGACCCACGGGTGTGACCACTCCCCACTGGATTCGAGGCCTTAATGCCCTCCCGATCGCCTATGGGAGCTGGTTTGAGCCTGAGCAGCAGGAGGGATGCTAGTCCCCTAGGGGCTGTTCCGGCATCTGGAGATGATCTGTGCAGGGCAGTCCAGCCATGCCCCCCTTCCCCTGACTACATCTTTTCTGTCGGGGCAGCAGCTAGGCGGGGATGGCACAGACCGAGCTATGCCAGTCCTGCCCTCTATGGGGATTCCCCTGTGGCCAGAGAATCTCTGGGAAGCCAGCGATGTGGCTGCTTTCTGCTGGTGGAGGAGTGCCAGAAGCGGTACCCTCCTCCCCAGTTCCAGGGGACAGCAGGGAGTGCTGATGAAGAGACAAGTCTCGGGGCTTGTTCTACACTGACAGCGCTCTACTGGTGCAGCTGCGCTGCTGTAGTGTTTAGTGAAGATGCTTCCTATGCCGATGGGAGATAGCTTCACCCTTCGGTGTAAGTAATCCACCTCCTCAAGAGGTGGTAGCTGTGTTGGTGGGAGAAGCCCTCCCATGGACATAGCGCTGTTAGCACCGGCGGTTAGGTCAGTAGTGTAGCCCACGCCTCTGTCTTGCATGCCGAGTTTGAATTTCCCCTTCCCGAGCCAGCGCCGGGAGCCTTTTGCTTAGATTTGCTCAGACATTTGGACAGAAAGACCCAGAGAGTCGTGCAGATCTTACAAAGACAACTTTCGACTACACTGCTTCCAATGTTTGGCTCCTCCCATTCCTACTCCCCCCACCATCCCTGCCTCCCAAACACCTATGAGCTCAGAATGGGAAGAGGACCCCAGCTCCAAAAGGAGGGAAAGAGGGAAAGTGTGTAACATTGGGGAGAAGCAAATCATTCATTCATGTGCCTGGCAAATTACATATCTGAAAAATCCAGGCAAAAAACTGGCTCATTAGCTGTCCCCTTAGTCACAGCCTCCAGTGGCAGCCTGGATGCATATGCACACATCAAGACGTTAGAATTAGCCGCTTTAGGAAAAGGTTAGTTTTAAATAGACATTCCACCTCCTGCCTTCCCTGCAACCCAGCGACGTACCTGAGGGACGGCTAAGAATAATCACCAAAGTTCTTAATTTGTTTGCTGGCACCTCCAGTGAACCTGCTTTATTTAGAGTTTCCAGGGGGAGAAAAGATTGCTTCCAAGCTTGAAAGCTCTGACCCTCTCCTCGGAGGCAAGTCGAGTGGATCTTTATGCGCAGTTTTCTTGGCAATATTCATAAGATTTATTATTATAATAGTAGCCCTTGGCAATCCGACAGGGCACATCCTCAGAGGAATGCAGAGCCCTTTACAGATGTGAAGTAAGCCTAACCTCATGGGAGGGCTGTCCCCATTTTACAGACAGGGAAATTGGGGCACAAAAAGAGAGGTGAAGTGACTTGCCCACAAACACTCAGTGAGCTCATGGAAATGGAGCTCTATGGCCCAATTTCCAGAGATACCAAACAGCTGCAGCTCCGACTGGGTTTAATGGGAGCTGTGAAGGCTTCTCCAGCTCAGAAAAATCATGCCACTGAGGTCCTGACTCCCAGACCTCTGCTCTGAGCATGACATGTACTGCCTCTCTAGTTCCAATACACATAGTCACCAGCTTTCTGTACAGTAGGGGAGAACAGCATGACACTACTATCCCTGATATGAAGAAGGTCATATGAAGAAGATCAGGAGCTCCCTTATTCCGTCTCACAATGCAACAACAAGGGGACATTCAATAAAAATGAAAGGTGACAAATTCAAAACTGATTAAAGGTAAAACGCATTCCCAGAATGCACCACTAGACTGTAGAACTCATTGCCACCTCATGTAATTGAGGACTAGAACGCAGCAAGATTCAAAGAGGAATTGGACATTTCTATGGATAATAAGAATATCCAGTTATAATAATGATGAATGATCAAACAAAGCATTGAAAGGGACAGAAATCCTCATGCTTCACGATTTAAGCCAATTTTTAACCATTAGGGTTAAGATGAGACTTTCATGGAGGGGGCAAATTATCCCACATCTGCCTACTCTGGGGGTTCTTGCAACTTCAGAAACATCTGGTGCTGATCACCATGGGTATGTCTACACTGCAATTAAAAGCCCGCTGCTGGCCGGTGCCAGCTGACTTGGGTTCACAGGGCTCAGGCTAAGGGGCTGTTCAATTGCAGTGTAGCTATACGGGCTCCTAAGATCGCGGACCCTCCCACCTCATGTGGACAGAGTCAGGTGAGAATAACCACACCTGGGGGAGAGAGAGAGAGAGAGAGAGAGAAAGAGAATGAAGGGATGCAAGGCTGTGGCCGCGGGTGTTGTAATATTATCTCTGTATAGTGTTGGAATCAAATCTCTGACTTTAGGCAGAACAAGCCTCGTCTGGCTGGCAGGCTGGCTGAACACACTTCATTGTCAGCCATGTGCACTGACACTCCTGCTCCATTCACAACCTCAGCAGCAGAGTCTGAAATAACAAGGCAGTCACATACCACAAGCGTTCAGATTACAATGGGAAAGAGAAAAGGAGTACTTGTGGCACCTTAGAGACTAACACATTTATTAGAGCATAAGCTTTCGTGAGCTACAGCTCACTTCATCGGATGCATTTCCGAAATGGGAAAGAGAGCGATTTCCCTTGGGGAAGGGGTGGGAAGATCTGCCATTTCTCATCAGTACAACTCACAGATAACTAGAAGAATTGCAGGGGAGGGGGACTCAGGGAGACCTTCCTCTGCAATTCGATGCAGGAAGCTCCTAAGTGCAAAATCCAGTTTTATTTTAGATGACTGGTCACTTGAGCCATGTTTGCTGTAGCGGGATGCGCATCACGCGGTCTCTTCGTTCCAGCCACTGGCCCCGGTCCAGGGAGCCCAGAGTTTGGAGCACGATCCAAGCATCACAGAGCATGCCGCAGAAATAACCTATTATAGGATTGTCAACCCTCCAGGATTGTCCTGGAGTCTCCAGGAATTAAAGATGAATCTTTAATTAAAGATTGTCATGTGATGAAACCTCCAGGAATATGTCCAACCAAAATAATCCTCTGTGTAAATAATCTCTGCTCTCCCCTGGGAGAAGTTCCCAGCCCTTAGTTCTTCTTGATCCTGGACAGTTCTCTCACTGGCCAATCTGGATGTGCAGAAAGGTTCACCCAGGCTGAGCACTCACATGATTTGCAATGAGGTTTGGTGCTCTGCACCTGCCATGTCAGTGGGCTCTGCCTATCTTCTTCAATGAAGCGCAAAGAGGGGGAAGCTCTAGTGGCTGGAACAGCAGGAACTGCCAATCAGGACTCATGGCTTCTCAGGACTCCTTTCCATGTCAATGAATTTACTGCTTCAGTGAACTGTGCCTCAGTTTCCCCATCTGTAAAATGGGGGTGTTCATAGTTCCTGGTCTCAAAGCAGGGGGTGGAGAGACTAATGGTTGTAAAGGATTTTTGAGCAATTTGGTTGAATGGGACTTTAGAAAAGCAAGCCGTTGCGCTATTCTAAGCCCCCTCCCCTTCAAAATAGGCACGAACCTGCATTATTAAGGCTAGAAATGAACAATGCACTCAGACCCCCCCCACTGAATAGTACACGGACCCCTCAGCAGGGTGTGGCTCTACATAGCCCAAGAGCCACATGGAACCCACACACTGCCATACAAATGTGACCATGGCCACACACTTCAGATAGCTGGGGAGGAAGGCAAAGATAATCAGCTGCATTTTTTTTTTTCCCCTGCTGGCAAACACAAGCAATTTCCCTTCTCCTGCCAAGGCAAGAGAGCCCAGTGCAGCACAAGCTAACATGGCTGGGTGCATTCAATTCCAACGGACAAAAAACATTCATTTTGATGCAAATGTGCAGCCCTCCAGCTCCAGGGTATGGCAGAGGTGTCAGACTCTCTGCTTTCAATGCTACACAGACATGCACAGCAACCTGGCCGCTCCCGTGCAATGCTACAGGCGTAGCTAGCTTGTTGGTGAGAAGCAGACTAGGAAGCTGGGCTCTCTTGAATTTTTTATTTTGGGTGGGGGGAGAATCTTCCTCACTCCACCCCTGATTATTTTGACATTCTACCCCAGCAGGTTGAGCTGTTGCAACAATCCAATGACACTGCAGTGACCTCCAGGGGATCAGTCTGCCATGGAGGCAGACAGCACGAATTTCTAACCTAAGGGTGCCCCTCTCCCATCTACCCCACCCCACTTGCTCACTAAGAGTTTATGAGTCAAGACAGCAAAGAGCACCTATCACACTGATTATTACACCTATTAGCAGGCCAGGTCAAGGCTCAGACCCCACAGTGATGGACGCCAATATAAAAACCTGGTAGGTTGGATGGGCTCAGACCACTTTAAGGGTTGGATTCTCAAAAGCGCTCAGTGGTGGCCAATCTCTGCTCAGGTTGGAGCACAGGGGAGCTTTCCTACTGATTGCAGCGGGAGCGGAGTTAGCCTACACCGAGTGCTTCTGCAGGTCCCCCTACTCCCCGTAAGCTCTTTGTACTATTTGCTTTAGCTCTTCAGTAATAGCCAGGCACTAGGGGCCAGTGAGAGTAGGAGCCTGGCCTAGTGCCCACCGGACTGCAGAGGGAGAAAGTTGGCGGACCTTGGACTTGAGGTGTGAGTATTGGTAAGTCACTTGGGGTACGGCTACATGGAGCATCCATGAGCACTACGGGAGTGTGACGTGTAAAGCACACTCATGTGTGATGCATTAATTGGTCTGTGTAGACTGGCTGGGGGTGCATTAAAAGTTCTCTAGTGCACTATAACATAGTGGGGTTTCAAACACCACTGTGTTAAAGTGCACTCGGGAACTCTTCATGTGCACCAGCAAGGTACACATGGACCAATTAATGCACCTTATGTTAGTCTGCTTTAGAAACCACATTCTTGTAATGCACATTACCCCACTATGGAGACAAGCCCTTTGTCTGTCCGTGCCACAGTTTACCCATCTGTAAATTGAGAACAATGCTCTCCTAATTCACTCACATCTGTAATATGCTTTAGGGTCCTCATATGGAAGGTACTATAGACCTGCAAACGTCTTCCACTTATATTTGGCTATTCCCAGCTCTGAGTACTAATACAAAGTATTTTAGACACACAACACTAAAAAGGCACCACAATTATTATTCATATTACTGTAGCATATAGGAGCCCTGGTCGCACACCAGGACTTTCTTGTGCCAGGTGCGGTGTAAACACAGAATAGACAGTCCCTGCCCCAAGGAGAGGACAATCTTATTTAACAATAAATTCTAACATGTTCCAGTAATCATTTTTCTAGGATATTGCAGAGTTGCAGTATATTATTCCTCTGACACTGCAGCCTCTTGCAGTCTCACGAACTGACTGAACAATATTGAATTTTACAATTGTTCCACAACCAAAGAAAAGGGGACTGACTTATTGCAAACCCACTAAGCCAGTTTTAAGTAGCTTGAATTCTTTAGGTCAAAATTATTTGCCGGACGCATGTTGGGGTCTGCTACTTAGAGGTGCTGAGCATCCACCACTCCAACTGAAGTCAATGGGAGCTGTGGACACTCAACCGCTCTGAAACCCAGGCCCCAGGTGCAGGGTGGGGTCAGAGTGGGCACCAAAATTGGAAAGTGTGGCTGTTATTCACTTTCAGGGCTCAATAAAAGCCTGTGTTTTCTCATTGCCCGGCACCCTCTTCACTCACGCCTTGGCATGCCCTGCTGCCTAGAGCACGTTACAAATGGCTCAAGATGCTAATGGAGGGATTTTATAGCTCAGGCGCGGCTCCTGAGGAGACAGGAGGCCTTTGTACCTAGCTGAATAAACTGCAGCTCATTTCTCATCTCACTCTTGGCATCTCAGTTCTCAAAGCTGTTTCATTTGTTCTCCCTCCACCTCATTCTTTGTGAGGCAGCCCCCTTACTAGCCCTGGGAGAACTGGAGTGGGGGGTTCAATCTCGTCCACTGAGATGTTGTATGACAACATGACTTACAGCTCACTGGGACACATGAAGGAGAAAAGTCTGACACTAAAGAGCAGTGCCTTGTACTGTACGGCCCCAGCTCCACCATGTATCGGATAGTGACAGTTCTCCTGTAAGGCAAGCCCCTGAAATTCTCAGTGCTTCCCACTGCACTGCAGTCCCCTTTGTTCTGTGGCGGCTGAGTGCTCTGAATTCTGATTAACCGCCCTGCACAAAGTACGACAGCGTGATGTCCCAATGAGTGCCGACTCACTGCTTCGGACAGAGCCTGGATCTCTAACCTATGCACAAAAGAAGCTAGGTCATTTGAAACTCCTCAAATAAAGTTCCCTGTCCCACTCTTTCATGCTTTGTGTGTCTACATTGGAGAGCCCCAGGGAGCCTACTTAACCCTCACCTGACTCACCTGTGAGCTGTGGATCAAGCCCACAGCAATACAGTCTGGGATAGAGAGTCACTAAGGCTAAGATTTTATCATGGAGGTCATGGAAGTCACAGAATCCATGAGTTCAGAGACCTCTGTGACATTTTTGCTTCAGCCCTGGGTGGTGGAGCAGGAGCTGTCAGCGAGCGCCTCCTCCACACCCCACAGCTCCTAGCCGCCATGGGCGATGGGGACCCCTGTAGCCCCAAGCTGCCACCGCGGGCAGCAGGGATCCCCGCAGCTCCAAACTGTGGTGGTGGGGGGATCCCACAGCTCCCAGCCAGCACAGGTGGCAGGGGGACCCCACAGATTCCAGTCCTGTGGGGCGCGGGGGGAGGAACCCTGCAGATCCCAGTTGCCCAGGGCAGACCCCACAGCTCCAAGCTGCTGCTGGCAGCAGGGGGGATCCCGAGCTCTCAGCCATGCTTGAGGGGGGGAAACCTGGAGCCCCTGCAGCGCTGGGTGCTGGACCTTCCTCCTTCCCCATTTTGTCATAGTTATTTTTAATAAAAGTCAGGGACAGGTCATGGGTTTCCATGAATTTTTGGTTATTGCCCATGACTTGTTTGTAACTTTTACTAAAAATAACTGCAACAAAATATTAGCCTTAATTGTCACCAAAGAGACTAGGCACCTCCTGGGAATGAAGAAAAGTCTAAAGCATATCTGTGCTGTTTCTCTCCCCATCTCCCTCCGCAGCATGCTGGGCTCTGATCCAAAGAAAACTGATTTTTGTAAAAGATTCCAGAGGCGATCCTGGCAATTACAGGCTGGTAAGCCTAACTTCAGTACCAGGCAAATGGGTTGAAACTATAGTAAAGAACAGAATTCTCAGACACATAGATGAACATGATATGTTGGGGAAGACTCAGTATGGCTTTTGTTAAGGGAAATCACGTCTCACCAATCTATTAGAATTCTTTGAGGGTGTCAACAAGCATTTGGACAAGGGTGAATCAGTCAATATAGTGAACTTGGACTTTCAGAAAGCCTTTGACAAGGTCTAACACCAAAGGCTCTTAATCAAAGTAAGCAGTCACGGGATAAGAGAGAAGTCCTCTAATGGATCAGCAACTGGTTGAAAGATAGGAAACAAAGAGTAGGAATAAATGGTCAGTTTTCACAATGGAGAGAGAGGTAAATAGTAGGGTCCCCCAAAGATCTGTACTGGGACCTGTGCTGTTCAACATATTCATAAATGATCTGGAAAAGGGGGTGAAAAGTGAGATGGCAAAATCTGCAGACAATACAAAAAGAAAAGGAGTACTTGTGGCACCTTAGAGACTAACAAATTTATTAGAGCATAAGCTTTCGTGAGCTACAGCTCACTTCATCGGATGCATTTGGTGGAAAAAACAGAGGAGAGATTTATATACACACACACAGAGAACATGAAACAATGGGTTTATCATACACACTGTAAGGAGAGTGATCACTTAAGATAAGCCATCACCAACAGCAGGGGGGGGAAGGAGGAAAACCTTTCATGGTGACAAGCAGGTAGGCTAATTCCAGCAGTTAACAAGAATATCAGAGGAACAGTGGGGGGTAGGGTGGGAGGGAGAAATACCATGGGGAAATAGTTTTACTTTGTGTAATGACTCATCCATTCCCAGTCTCTATTCAAGCCTAAGTTAATTGTATCCAGTTTGCAAATTAATTCCAATTCAGCAGTCTCTCGTTGGAGTCTGTTTTTGAAGCTTTTTTGTTGAAGTATAGCCACTCTTAGGTCTGTGATCGAGTGACCAGAGAGATTGAAGTGTTCTCCAACTGGTTTTTGAATGTTATAATTCTTGACGTCTGATTTGTGTCCATTCATTCTTTTACGTAGAGACTGTCCAGTTTGGCCAATGTACATGGCAGAGGGGCATTGCTGGCACATGATGGCATATATCACATTGGTAGATGCACAGGTGAACGAGCCTCTGATGGTGTGGCTGATGTGATTAGGCCCTATGATGGTATCCCCTGAATAGATATGTGGACAGAGTTGGCAACGGGCTTTGTTGCAAGGATAGGTTCCTGGGTTAGTGGTTCTGTTGTGTGGTGTGTGGTTGCTGGTGAGTATTTGCTTCAGATTGGGGGGCTGTCTGTAACCAAGGACTGGTCTGTCTCCCAAGATCTGAGAGAGCGATGGCTCGTCCTTCAGGATAGGTTGTAGATCCTTGATGATGCGTTGGAGGGGTTTTAGTTGGGGGCTGAAGGTGATGGCTAGTGGCGTTCTGTTGTTTTCTTTGTTGGGCCTGTCCTGTAGTAGGTGACTTCTGGGTACTCTTCTGGCTCTGTCAATCTGTTTCTTCACTTCAGCAGGTGGGTACTGTAGTTGTAGGAATGCATGATAGAGATCTTGTAGGTGTTTGTCTCTGTCTGAGGGGTTGGAGCAAATGATACTCTCATAAAGAACCAACCTTCCACACAAACTTCCTCGTGGCTGGACTTTACAAAAACTAGACAAGCCATTTACAAAACACACTTTGATTCTCTACAAAAGAAAAAGGACACTAAGCTATCTAAACTACTATATGCCACAAGGGGCCACAACAATGGTTCCCGTAACCCACCCAGCAATATTGTTAATCTATCCAACTATACTCTTAGCCCAGCAGAAGAATCTGTCCTATCTCGGGGCCTCTCCTTTTGCCCCTCCACCCCCACGAACATGATACAGTTCTGTGGTGACCTAGAATCCTATTTTCGACGTCTCAGACTCAAGGAATATTTCCAACACACCTCTGACCAACATATTAACCCACAGAGACCTTCCTGCCAACACTACAAAAAGAAGGATTCTAGGTGGACTCCTCCTGAAGGTCGAAACAGCAGCCTGGATTTCTACATAGACTGCTTCCGCCGACGTGCACGAGCTGAAATTGTGGAAAAGCAGCATCGCTTACCCCATAACCTCAGCCATGCAGAACACAGTGCCATCCACAGCCTCAGAAACAACTCTGACATCATAATCAAAAAGGCTGACAAAGGAGGTGCTGTCGTCATCATGAATAGGTCAGAGTATGAAAAAGAGGCTACTAGGCAGCTCTCCAACACCACTTTCTACAAGCCATTACCCTCTGATCCCACTGAGAGTTACCAAAAGAAACTACAGCATTTGCTCAAGAAACTCCCTGAAAAAGCACAAGAACAAATCCGCACAGACACACCCCTGGAGCCAGGACCTGGGGTATTCTATCTGCTACCCAAGATCCATAAACCTGGAAATCCTGGACGCCCCATCATCTCAGGCATTGGCACCCTGACAGCAGGATTGTCTGGCTATGTAGACTCCCTCCTCAGGCCCTTCGTTACCAGCACTCCCAGCTATCTTCGAGACACCACCGATTTCCTGAGGAAACTACAGTCCATTGGTGATCTTCCTAAAAACACCATCCTAGCCACTATGGATGTAGAAGCCCTCTACACCAACATTCCACACAAAGATGGACTACAAGCCGTCAGGAACAGTATCCCCGATACTGTCACGGCTAACCTGGTGGCAGAACTTTGTGACTTTGTCCTGACCCATAATTATTTCACATTTGGTGACAATGTATACCTTCAAATCAGCGGCACTGCGATGGGTACCCGCATGGCCCCACAGTATGCCAACATTTTTATGGCTGACTTAGAACAACGCTTCCTCAGCTCTCGTTCCCTAATGCCCCTACTCTACTTGCACTACATTGATGACATCTTCATCATCTGGACCCATGGAAAAGAAGCTCTTGAGGAATTCCACCATGATTTCAACAATTTCCATCCCACCATCAACCTCAGCCTGGACCAGTCCACACAAGAGATCCACTTCCTGGACACTACGGTGCTAATAAGCGATGGTCACATAAACACCACCCTATATCGGAAACCTACTGACCGCTATTCCTACCTACATGCCTCTAGCTTTCATCCAGATCATACCACTCGATCCATTGTCTACAGCCAAGCGCTACGATATAACCGCATTTGCTCCAACCCCTCAGACAGAGACAAACACCTACAAGATCTCTATCATGCATTCCTACAACTACAGTACCCACCTGCTGAAGTGAAGAAACAGATTGACAGAGCCAGAAGAGTACCCAGAAGTCACCTACTACAGGACAGGCCCAACAAAGAAAACAACAGAACGCCACTAGCCATCACCTTCAGCCCCCAACTAAAACCCCTCCAACGCATCATCAAGGATCTACAACCTATCCTGAAGGACGAGCCATCGCTCTCTCAGATCTTGGGAGACAGACCAGTCCTTGCTTACAGACAGCCCCCCAATCTGAAGCAAATACTCACCAGCAACCACACACCACACAACTGAACCACTAACCCAGGAACCTATCCTTGCAACAAAGCCCGTTGCCAACTCTGTCCACATATCTATTCAGGGGATACCATCATAGGGCCTAATCACATCAGCCACACCATCAGAGGCTCGTTCACCTGTGCATCTACCAATGTGATATATGCCATCATGTGCCAGCAATGCCCCTCTGCCATGTACATTGGCCAAACTGGACAGTCTCTACGTAAAAGAATGAATGGACACAAATCAGACATCAAGAATTATAACATTCAAAAACCAGTTGGAGAACACTTCAATCTCTCTGGTCACTCGATCACAGACCTAAGAGTGGCTATACTTCAACAAAAAAGCTTCAAAAACAGACTCCAACGAGAGACTGCTGAATTGGAATTAATTTGCAAACTGGATACAATTAACTTAGGCTTGAATAGAGACTGGGAATGGATGAGTCATTACACAAAGTAAAACTATTTCCCCATGGTATTTCTCCCTCCCACCCCACCCCCCACTGTTCCTCTGATATTCTTGTTAACTGCTGGAATTAGCCTACCTGGTTGTCACCATGAAAGGTTTTCCTCCTTCCCCCCCCTGCTGTTGGTGATGGCTTATCTTAAGTGATCACTCTCCTTACAGTGTGTATGATAAACCCATTGTTTCATGTTCTCTGTGTGTGTGTATATAAATCTCTCCTCTGTTTTTTCCACCAAATGCATCCGATGAAGTGAGCTGTAGCTCACGAAAGCTTATGCTCTAATAAATTTGTTAGTCTCTAAGGTGCCACAAGTACTCCTTTTCTTTTTGCGAATACAGACTAACACGGCTGCTACTCTGAAACCTGAGACAATACAAAGTTACTCAAGTTAAGTTTGAAGCAGACTGTGAAGAGTTACAAAGGGATCTCACAAGACTGGGTGACAAAATGGCAGATGAAATTCAACGTTGATAAGTGCAAAGTAATGCATATTGGAAAACACAGTCTTACAAAATGATGGGGTCTATATTAGCTGTTACCTCTCAAGAAAGAGATCTTGAGGTCATTGTGGACAATTCTCTGTAAACATCTGCTTAATGTGCAGTGGCAGTCAAAAAAGTGAACAGAATGTTAGGAACCATTAGGAAGGGGATAGATAATGAGACAGAAAATATCATAATCACACTATATAAATCCATGCTACGCCTATGCCTTGAATGCAGAGTGCGGTTCTGGTCGCCCCATCTCTAAAAAGATATATTAGAATAAGAAAAGGTGCAGAGAAGGGCAACAAAAATGATGAGGGGTATGGAACAGCTTCCACATGAGGAGAAATGAAAGACTGAGACTTTTCAGCTTGGAAAAGATGACCAAGGGGGGATATGATAGAGAGCAATAAAATCATGTCTGGTGTATGGAGAAAGTAAGTACGGCAGTATTATTTATCTCTTCATATAACACAAGAACCAGAGGTCACCCAATGAAATTAATAGGTAGCAGGTTCAAAACGAACATAAGGAAGTATTTCTTCACACAGCACACAATCAACCTGTGGAACTTGTTGCCAAGAAATGTGGTGAAGGCCAAAAGTATAACTGGGTTCAAAAAAGAATTAGGCAAGTTCATGGAGGCTAGGTCTATCAATGGCTATTAGCCAAGACGGTCAGGGATGCAACCCCATGCTCCGAGTGTCCCTAAATCTCTGACTGCCAGAAGTTGGGATTGGATGACAAGGGATAGATCACTTGATAAATTGCCATTGTTCTGTTCATTCCCTTTGAAGCATCTGGCACTGGCTACCATCAGAAGACAGGATACTGAGATAGATGGACCATTGGTGTGACCCATATGGCCGTTCTTATGTTCCTATGTACCAGAGCTGGAAGCTTGGGTGAAGAGGGTCCTTTAAGAACAAAATGCATCTGGATCAGTTGTATTTGGGAGGCAGGTGCTCTACAGGAAGGAACACAGGATTTGGACTCCCAGATTCTTATCCCTGGCCCTGCCAATGACTCACTTGGACAAGCCATTTCAGCCCCGTGCCTCAGTTTTCCCATCTGTAAAATGGGAATGAGGCTCACTCACTGCCCACAGGTTAATGTTTAGCACAGCACCTTGAACACATGGAGGGCTATACACCTGCAAAGTTACTTCAGAGCAGAACCCCCAAGCAACCTCTGCCTTCCTAAGCACTCCTCTTTCACGGACAAAGAAATCACTGATAGCCTGGGGTACTCTATCAAACAGCTATTAAGTCTTGTGCAATCAAGAATTAAACATGACATTCCATTCAGAGCATGAGCACAAGGCCCATCCTGCCTTAAAGCCCAGCTTTGGACACTGGTGTGACATGTCAGTCAATATTCTTTATGAAAATATGATTATGATATGACAGGACATAACTGAGACAGACTTAATGCAAGATGGCTCATGTGAGATATCATTGGAAAGGTTCTGATTTACTGAATGTGATTATCCTGTTTCATCCAATGAAGTGAGGTGTAGCTCACGAAAGCTTATGCTCAAATAAATTTGTTAGTCTCTAAGGTGCCACAAGTACTCCTTTTCTTTTTTTGCGAATACAGACTAACACGGCTGCTATTCTGAAATCTGTATTCTGTTTCTGTGCCTGTATCATTTCTGTATCTGAAGTTAGGAATATTGACTATGTATTTGTATTTTAGCTATGCTACTTTGGGTGACGCCCATGGCTAACACTTCAGGTACAACAATGGAAAAGCCAGACAGGGTGGATGGCCAGTCAGTGAGGAAAATGGACTGTGAAAAGCTTGGCCTTCCTGTAGAAGCTCCATACTGTCACTGACTCATGGACACTGTGATACTACAGGGTCAAGTGGTCTTGTCACCTGATACTGAAACATTACCTGGGACTTCTTGTAACTTTCCACTGTAAGGGAAGGGGGGTTAAGTTTGGGAAACAAAGGATTCCCACCTTATGTAAATCCTATTTATGGCTGGGGAGGAAGGCAAACAGGACTCCTCCTCTCCATGGCCTGTCGGCCCAAGAAAAAAGACTGCAAAAGGGAAGGCAAGGGAGGAGTCCAGACTGAGACAGGGATTCAGTCTGAAAAGGAATATAACTGCCTGCAACAATATCTAGGGTGAGAAATACTATTTGTAACCAATTTCTTCAGTGAAACCAGCTTAGTTTGCATGTTTGATTTCGTTTGCTTAGTAATCTGCTTTGTTCTGTTTGTTACCCCTTTTACCACTTAAAATCTGCCTTTCATAGTTAATAACATTTGCTTTGTTTATTATTAAACCCAGGTTCTGTAATTTCTAACAGGGGGGCTAAGAAGTGTGCACACCTCTCTCCACATTGAGGGAGGGGACGAATTTTATAATAGATCTTTGGGTCTGCACTCCAAGGGAGGCAGACATCTGAGTGCTGGAGCAAGTCCCTTAAACTGAGTCTTCACAGAGCTGATCTGCAGTTGGGTGTGACTCTGCCTGTGTGTGTGTTAGAGAAGGCTTTAATAGCCTGGCTCAGCAAGACAGTTTAAAGGGGGCCCATGCTGGCAGAAGAAGTAGACTCAGCGGTGGTTCTCAGCATATCAGGTGGCTTCCCAAGGGGTCCAACCTGTCACAACTGTTTTCCAAAAAAAATAGGGAAAGCTTCCAGAACTGCAACAGACACTGCCAGCTCCTGGCAAGCACTATAACCCTGAACTACTGAGGTCAATGGGAGTTCTTCAATTCGCTTGCGTGGGAGCCGAATCAAGCCCTTAGGCAGGGGAGCAATAAGGACAGGGGTGTTTACATGAGGAAGAAGCCAAAGCACCAGGGAGCTAAGAACCAGCTGATCTGTGACAATTCCTAGCCTACAAAGGTCTATCCTCTCTGCCAGTGGGCCTGACCAGCTCAGCAGAAGGCCCGTTTTGTGCTGACAAAGAGAGGAAATGGTCAGCTCTCTGAGAAGCGGTGTAAGAGCATGTGAATCCCCACAACATTGCTGCCTACTTCACATCCAGCTTGCAGAGACAATGAACCTTGGCTCTGAATGCTGCTGCCATTGCCTTGATCTTCCCCTTCCTATTGATGTGGCGTGGGGCCAAATTCTGCCCTGATACACACCCCCCTGCAGCCCTATCGGCATCAGCAGGTTTGCATGGACTGGGAGCGAGGCCCGTGGAGTACAACACTCCGTATAGCATTTGAAAGGCAGCGTCCCGTTCCATTCATGTACAGCATGAGCTGTAAAATACAGGTCAGCCAGGCCACTATTTCCAAAAACAGGGCTTTAAATATCAAGCACCTAAAGCCTGGCCTAGGCACCTACTCTCTTAATTTTCAGAGACACTGAACCCTCACAGCTCCTACGGATTTCAGCAAATGCTCAGCACCTCCGAAAGTCAGGTCCCTTTGGTTGAGGTGACTTGATTTGGGTGCCTTACTGTAAAGTATTCAAGGTCTGACTTTCAGAGGCATTGCATTCCTGCACCTCCCCGAGGGCGTCAGCAACCTCTAAAACAGACAGTAATTCTGCAAGACTTCCAGTGACAGCGGATCCAGTGCAGGTGGTGTGCACCAGGAGACTCTTTTACAGTGTTGCTTGATAGCTTTCTGGCTTATTGAGTTCTCCCCGCGTCCTCCAAACCCTCCACTGATTGCCCCATTGAGTGCACAGACAGAAGCAGCCGTGAACAGCAGGATTCCTGCTGCTTAACTCAGTCATGATGCCTTTAAAGGCATCTGTTTGTTAAGGAGCTTTATAGCACTTTTCTACTCTGGAAAGTGCCTACGCAAAAATGACACCTACTTACTCAGCAGATCCCTGCGTATGGGTTCACAGGTAGTTACTTCTGTGACAAAAATAAGTTTCTTGCTCCTCTTTACTTTGAGTAGCCCTGGAGAACTAACACAGCTACAGGACAGGGATTGGGATGCCATCTCTTCTCAAACATCCTGAACAGGATTGCTCAGGAAGCCAAATTCTGCCCTCAGTTACTCTTGTGCAGGGCTGTAGAAGCTGGAAGGGAATGAGTCTGTGAAGGTATTACGAGAGATGTAATCTGAAGACGAAAGCATTATGCAGGTCTGGAGAATTGCTGTAGATTATGTATAAATTAGAAAGAAGCCATCTTGACTCACAGATGCCAGGCTGAGTTTGAGAGGAGCCAACTTTTTATTGGTAAGGAATCTGATCCTGCCAAAAGAAAAGGAGTACTTGTGGCACCTTAGAGACTAACAAATTTATTTGAGCATAAGCGTTCGTGAGCTACAGCTCACTTCATCATTCGGATGCACAAGTACTCCTTTTCTTTTTGCGAATACAGACTAACACGGCTGCTACTCTGATCCTGCCAGCCTCACTTCACATCCAGTGGTACCAATGGGCAGCCCCATTGGAGGTATCACCTAAAGCTTGTCAACATTTTCTGACTTTCAATTCGTCACCAGAAGTTCAAATTTCTACAAAAAAACCCCTGAGGATGTATTTTACATCAAAAGTTGTCATGGAAAACTTTCCCGGTTTTTTGACCAGCTCTAGTTCTCCCCGTTGTGAATAGGAACGGCAGAACCGGGGCCCCAAATGAGTACTTCTGTTCAGGAGCCATCAACGTAATGAACATGGATCTACATGGCATAACCCCACTAACTTCCTTTTTCCCAGCTCTTTCTTTTGTTGATTATTTTTGGGAGGAGACATTTCACCATGTTGCAGGGCAAGAAGAGTTCTCGCTTGGCTAAGAGCACACCGAATCGAAGGATGTGTCTACACCGGGAAACTGACCAGAACAGCTACTGCAGAACCAGCAGTTCCACAATGGTTATTTTGGAATAGCTATAGCCCTTTACATTCACCCTCTACCTCATTCTGGAAGAACTTCCCATGTAGACAAGCCTTAAATAGTGCTCTCTGGAGCGGAATCAACAAGCTAAACCATTAGTCTACAAAGCATGAACTCCTGCTTATCATCTCTCTCAATACACAAGAGCGCTTCACTAAAGATAACACACCATGCTGGAAACTGAAGTGCACTTTAATTGTGTTTCTCTGCTCTCCAGCGAGATTACAAATGTTATTATTTACAGTCAGATATGGGGCACGCAGGGCTCCCTAGATGTAATGGGCACACAATGGATAATCGCCTTGACATCAGGATGTCTTTTGTTTAGTGTCCAGATGCCTTGTCCTTAATCTGCCCCATGCATGAAATGAAAATCCCATTATCCCAGTCCAAAGGAAATCTCAGAAAAGGAATTCTCCCCAGCCCTGGCAACACAATGGGTTGCTGAATGCTACTGAGAACAGAATTACCATAATCCAGTTTGGCTGGTGTGACACTGGGACAGAATTCTTCCTGCTATACATGCCGAAACAGCTGCTGAGTTTTAAGCCAGCAGGATGCAAGAGTTTTTAAAAAAAGAAAAACAAGGCCCTTTCCACCAGTGTGCTTTCACTACACCCACAGGGCCTGCCGTCCAGAGCTGCTGAGCACTCTCAACTTCACTTCACATCTGTGGGAGCTGCACATGCTCAGCACTCCTGAAAATTAGGTCTCATCATCTTTCCTCCCACATCCCCAACCTAGAATAATTGCCACAGTGGAAAGGTTGCACCAAGGTCCTGATCCTGTTACCCTTATTCACAAGAAGAGCCCCCCATTGCTTGCACGAGTAAGGGCTAGAGGATTGAGGCCTACTCTCAAAGGAATATTCAGACGTTGCCCCCTGGGTTATGGTCATAATCCTTTCAAGCCAATGCTACAGAAAGGGGGCTGGTATCCTGCTAATCAGGAGATCTGGTTGCCCCATGCAAAGGAGAACCTCTCATGGCTTCTGATGCTGAGAGGCCTTACAAAAACCAAGACAGTTTCCCAGGGGTGCATGTGTCACCTTCATTAAAGAGACACACCACCACACTCACTCTCCAACTGAGGCTCGTGAACCTTGATTCTCACCCACATTAGGCTTCATTTACCATGACAACCCGCAAAATGAAGAGGGTGGGATATCTGCACACTGCGCTGTCTTTAAGAGGACAAGAAAAGCTCTTTTCCTTGCTGGATCAAATTCAGCATGCCGCACACACCAGTCAGGCTGCATTGTGTAATTTAGGTGGGTTTTCAAGATAGTCTACTGATGAGCCAGCTGCCATAACCAACATGTTACAGGCATTTAAAGAAATGCCAAGGCAATGGACCTGATTCTGTTCTGGCTTGCTCTGCTTTTACACCCATCTACACCATCTCTGGCTTTGATGGGATAGTTTCTGATTGCTGCTGGAGACTCAGTGCCTGTGTATTTATTCCATGCAGGAGCTAACCCATCAAAGCTAGAGACGGTGCTAAGACAGGGCTTGGCAAGCTGAGTTTTTCGCTGATCACTTCGTTCCATTTCTTCCTTCTGCTGGGAGCAGATGGAATTTGATTTTTCACCTTTACCCAGAGCCAAGAGCGATGGGCTCTTGCACGTGCTGCGAGTGGCGGTGGAAAGGCACCAGCATTGCTGCCCGCCACGTGCGCTAGAACACGTTGTGCAGAACGAGCACAGCAGGCCTGGGCTTTATGTATGGCGCTGCACCACAGGGGAGCCCTTCAGCGGTGTTAAGAGCCGCTCGCTCTCCCTTCACATTTGTCACTGTCTCTCACGCCCGGGCAGGCTCAGAAAGGTTTCAGCGCTTGTTCGAATGCAGAGGTGAGCGTGTAACAGCACCAATGTCAGCACTTGCTTTGGAGGCAAAGCTCATTTATCCGGAAAACTGCAGCACAGAAAACCTGCAAACACGGGTTGTCGCTTTTTTTTATTTTTTTTTTTAAAGCTGCTCCATTAGTTATGCTGCTCTCTGGGAGTTTTGAAGCTGCCTAACATGCAGCATTATCCAGCTATTAAGCCATGTAGATCGCTCTTAGGAAGACTCTGAATCTCCCCGAGACCCAAGATCTTCAGGGCTTTATGTCACACTGCATCGCATGCAGCCTGACAGGGAGGGGAGGAGAGGGTGGCTGGGACTCTGCAAACTGAGACCCCCCACTTCTGCTACCATCCCTGGCTAACGTTGCCATCACGTTTGGTTCTGCAGTGGAGCGAAAGATCATTGTGCCGGGCAGCCTGCCCCATGGTGTCTGCCTGCTGCAGCTAGAGGTAGGCCTATATTGCAATCCAGCATGACTGCAGCTCGGTCAGACGTACCCGCGCTAGCTACCGCCAATAAAAATGGCACTGTAGGTGCAGTGGCGTGGAGCTCAGCGTGGGCTGTAGAATCCAGTGTGATGCTGGCAAACCAGGTGCCAGCTTATACCAAGGTGCCCATGCCTCACTTGGATACCAACAAACACAGAGCTGGAATTATCTGGCTCACCTGCATGTTAGTATTGTTAGAACAGGTATCAGAGCTACAAAAATGTGCTTAGTGTTTAGGGTTCACTCAATGCTTGTAAGTTGCTGCAGGCAATAATCTCCCTTACAACACCTGTCTCCCATATTGTAAGGTAATATTGAAACATTTGCGTTGTAACCCTCTGTAACTCAGGAAAGAGACATTAATCCACATGAAGTACTCCACCAGTCTCCACCAGGAGGTGTTATCTCCTGCCCAACAAAGGAAGGCCCATCAACACCAGATGAACTTTTGTGGAACGTCAGAGGACAAAAGACTCTCCCCGACCCCAGGAAGAGAAGACATGCAAGTGAATTCTTCCCAACAGAATTAGCAACTGGAAGCAGAAGGGGGGAAGGAATAATAAGCCCTAAAAAAAGGAACTGTATCTTTTACGCTGCTTGGACTCTGAGGGGCAAGGATTACTAAGCATAAACAAAAGATCCCCAGTGTTTGGCCTGCGTTAGCCCTAAAGGACATGTAGAGCTTGCTTATCCTAATTTGTGCATATATATGTTTACCAGCCTTATCCTTGTAAATAACTTTCATTTCCTTTTCCTAGTTAATAAACCTTTAGATAATTTGTTACAGGACTGGCTACAAATCTTGTCTTTAGTGTGAGATTGAAGGTGCAATTGACCTGAGGTAAGTGACTGGTCCTTGGGACTGGGAGTAACCTGAATGTTGTGATTTTTGGTGTAAGGGACCATCTATCACAAAGGAAAGCTTGCCTAGGTGACAATATAGACCAGAGTACCCAAGAGGACTGTCTGTGACTCCATGGTTAGGCTGTTATAGGGCTTGAGGAGTTTACACTTGATGCTTGATTGGTGAAATCTAAGTAGAGAACTCAGCCAATTTTGGGTTTGTGCTCTGCTTCTTAACAGTCTGCCCTGAGGTTGGGGTTGAACCACTGCAGGACAGCTTGACCCTCTGGGTACATATTTGATTGCTGAAGCCAGCATCATCACATCTACACTACTATTTTTATCAGTGTTATGTCTTCCTGAGCTGCAAACACACTTTGGATTGCAGTGCAGCTGAATCCCAAGGGTGGTTTTGAGTCATGAAAACACTTCCTGTCCAATGGAGTTCAAAGAGCAGGTGAGGAACTAATACTCAGTACAGAAGAACCTGGCATCCAAGTAGCTGCATGCAGAGCCTGGTGCCTGAACGAGGCAGAAATGGATTATGGGAAAGACTGTTGGGAACAGGAGCCACACCCTGAAATGACTTGTGTATGAGTCTTTTGTCTCATGACGCCTGCCTTTGCTTCTCAGTTTAGCCAGCTTCCCAGGCAATACAACTCTGAAAAGAAACGGAGGCAAACATGCGCATACGGTTACACAAGATGCACGCACTCACACACGCAGCAGAGAGAACTGACTTGTCACTCAACAGCTGCATGCACACAGCACTTGGGAACTCACAAGAATCAGAAACATGGGGCTAGAAACTCACCACTGCTGCACCTCCTTCTCTGTAACTGAAAGAGAAAACAAGAAAGACAAGGGTTAAGCCATTTGGAGTCTTTTCCTCTGAGTTTTTTCATTTTAAGCTGACTGGTTTCTATAGCGTGGTGACTTGATTGCAGTGCACAAGGACCTTCCTGGGGAGAAAATGCCAGCTGCTAAGGGGCTCTTTAATCTACGGCAGAAAGTCATCACAAGAATCAATGGCTGGATGTTAACGCTAGACAACTTCAAATTCAATAAGGCACAAATTTTTTAGCAGTGAGGGTGATTAACCATTGGAACAAACTACCAAGGGAAGTGGGAGGATTCTCCATCTCTTGTCTTCAAATCGAGAATGGACGTTTTTCTGGAAGATGCTTTAGCCAACTAGAAGGTACTGTGCTCGAAACTGGGGTACCTGGATGGAAGTCAGTGGCCTGTGATATACAGGATGTCAGACGAGATGATCTAATGGTCCCTTCCGGTCTTAAAATCTTTGAACCTATGAGTATTTTTGCTACCTTTAAGACTTATTACATCATGTCAGTTAGCAAAACTTTCTGGGCCAGATACTCAGCTAATGCAAACCAGGAGTTCCACTGGTTTACGTTGTGTATCACCGATTTATGCCAGCTGAGGATCTGGCCCTATTTCTCCCCCTCTTGCAGCGTAAGGTGAAGGCTGACATAGAGGAAGGCCACTAAACAATCAGGAATTTCTTTCCAATGCATCTTGTGCCATGACACGGCAAGTTAAAAGTACCTGCTTCTTCTTCAATCTCAACACATAAACACACACACACACACACACCCCGCACAGACAGATAAATGGCCTCCCTCCCTGTTCAGCGCTACCCCATCTGCCAACATGCTGACTTTAAGAGCTGTCTGTTTGCGCCAGGTTCCTTCATACCGGTTGTCTTAAATGCCGTTGTCACATTTCTTCCCTGCTGACTAGCTAAATCTCCAAAGAAAGTGCTCACTGATGGTTTCGAGATCTTTTGATGCCTTTGCTTGTCATACCTCTTTTTCTCTTAATCTGAAGCTTCAGAGCTGACTCCCTCCGGGTTTGATGAGCAGCGCGTGTGAAGATCCCATTCCTTTTCTTGCCTTCCTCCCCCCCAAGTCCTATTTTTGTTGCTCAGTTGTCATGCGGTCCTTTTCAGCTGTGCACAGCCTTCCGCAGCTCTCTTGCTGCAGGCAAATACACTTAATGATAGGGCTTCTACCACAGCACAGGGGCAGAGAGGAAGGACAGAAGGTTTCAATTCCTGGTTCTTGTGTGACCCTAGACAAGTCACTTAGCCAAGCTGTGCCTCTGTATTTTCCCAAAGGAAACATGGAATTAATACTTCCCTTACCAGACTGTGCGAGGGCTAATGCACAAATGCTTCTAAAGTGCTTTGAGTTCCTTGGACTAAAGAAGAACCTTATTTTCTGTTGTGGCAGCACCCAGAGGCCCCAATCGGGGATCAAGGGTCATCGTGCCAGGCTCTGTACACTCTCGGAACAAGACAATACCTGCCCTTGCTGCAATTTATATAAAACATTCATGGGGTTTTTAGCATCAACCTTCAAATTCCAATAGGAAATGATTCCCAGGCCATAGTTCCCAGGCGCGGGCTGGCTCTGAAGTCTGGAAATGATGTACAGAGCGGTGATGATTTGGAGGATCTGTCTGTAAAAGTCACGAATGCTGGTTGACATGATGAAGGTGTTACTCTGAAAACTGCCGTATGGCTAAATGCTTCTGCGTGAGCGTGGAACCCACCAGGGGCTGGCAAGGTCTGCATCTCATCTTCCCCAGGCCAGGGACAATGGAGAGTTGTCACCCTTAATGGCTGGGCTCTAACCAAACAATAGCTATGCTAAGGAGGGTGCCGGAGTGGGGAATAAGTTTTCTCCATCTTTCCTGAACAAGGGCCCTGGGTTTGGAGAATGGAAAGTCACCAAGCAGAAGACAAACACCAAGGTGTCAATGCCAGCCCGTAAAACCCGAAGAGACTAGGTGGGTCGGGGGAAGACACACAACGACACACAGGAATTTCAGGCAGGAGAGGGGAAAGGACGGATTGGACCAGGTCAGCGGAGACAAGAAGATCCCATGTCTCAGAACTCACGACATGGAGCAGACAGACCTGGATAGCCTCGGATGACCCTGACCCCTACCCAAAGAAGGCACTGGAGTGGTGAGGAAACTGAGGCAGGGAAATAGGTGTAGGGTTGATTACTCGTGTATAGATCTGTTCATTTCTCTTGCTATTAAAGAAAGAGCAATGCTGGGTTCTAGTCCCGTGCAAAGTCTGTATGTGTTAAAGTGTAACCCAACAGGCTCACACCATTGGCTGGAGCTCAAGGAGAGGGTGGGTTTAAGCTATGGGGGAACTTGACAAGCCAAGGCCTGGGCAGCAGCCACATGGGCTGCGCTCTCGAGTGGGCCCAGCGGGGTGCTAAGGTGGTGCCCAGGCATTGTGCCTATTCTGACTCCGGAGACTTACAGCACACAGGATCCAGCACCTGGATCCCCTGGCAACAGTCTGGGGAGTGGTCCAGAAGGCCTGGTCGAGCCCCTCCCCATGACAAGAACTTTCCCTTGTCACCAGTTCAAGCCTGGCTGACGTCAGAACCTCTGCGTGGCTGTTCAGTGACTTAATGAGTTAATGGCCGCGCTCAGCCAGCATCCTTCCCGGCAGTGACTGAAAGAGACGGACAGGCTGAACTACCTAGTCAGTCCTCCCACTAACAGTACTGAGACACAATGGCAAAGCTGCGTGAGGGACGCTGCTGCTGCTGCTGTCTATGCTGTACCCATTCAGTCGATAAATAGGGCATCTCTCTGCAACGTGAAATGTTATACACACACTGAATTCATTCCAATGGGGAGCCTATTTACTTCCACAGTACTTCACATTAGCAAAGAGATTTCCAGCAAAGTAGCTGCATGAAAACTCTATTATTAACACATCCTGGGCATGCGTAACTTCATGATATTGACAAAGTTCGGCTTATTTCCTGTCGATTTGCTAAGTATGACCATTTAAACACAGAAACCTGGAGAGAAAATTCAGTTAGCTCATATTAACTCTTAAAAAAAGAAAACACCCAGCGTTTGGTCACTTGATAAAACTAACAGGGAATTTAAAAATGTATTTTTCAATTTCCCCCTAAATAAGACAGCCAGAAAGTGGAAGTTCATCAAAAGGGCGATTCTCAGGCACGTAGGTCCCCTATCAGCTGAGGCTTTACATAGTGACATGGAGTTTTGATTGTAGGTGAAGCTGTATTGCCTGCCCTGAGGGCTCAAGAGATTGGCTAGAAACATTTTTTTTAATTGGAAGCTGAGACTCACAATCACGTGACTCCAGGAGCTGGGGGTTTAAGGAAAAAGCACCCAGTAATGTTAGAAATAAAGTGGCGAGAGTTGGCACCACAGACGGAGTAGGATCTAAGCATCTCTTAAAGAACATCTGTTTGGAGCTATTATTGATGGGCTGGGAGACAGCTGTCTAAATCTCAGAGGTGCCCATATGTTTCTATCCCAAACCTGGAAAACACAATCATGCACACTAAGGTCTGTTTAGCAGAGAATAAGCTGCATTTCACCTTTTCATATTCTCTCTTCTTTCCCCATCCCCTGTCTCCTGCAAGCATCCATTAAACCAGTGGTTCTCAACCATGGGCCCAGCGGCGGGCCGCAAACAAGTTTCAGAGGGTCCGCCAAGAAGGGCCCATGTTAAACTTGTTGGGGCCCAGGGCAGAAAGCCGAAGCCACACCACATGGGGCTGAAGTCCGGGGCCCTGATCCCCACCATCTGAGACTGAAGCCGAACTTAGCTTTGCTAACCGACTGCCCTGTGGCATGGGGCCCCAGGCAATTGCCCTGCTTGCTACCTGCTAATGCTGGCCCTGGCTTTTATATGCAGCAAATCAGTTGTTGTGGCACAGGTGGGCCGTGGAGATTTATAGCACGTTGGGAGGGTCTCAGAAAGAAAAAGGTTGAGTACCCCTGCATTAAACTGAATATGCAGATACTAGGCAACTAGGCCCATGGTCATCAGGCCAGAGCCATGACAGTGCACTCTCAGCTCTCCCCGCAGCCCCCCTCTCAGGAGTTGAGAGGATACAACACGTGTGATTATACATTTTGCCAGGGGGAAGACGGAATGTTTCCTGCTTACTAAGCCTGGGACAATATTCTTTGGTTGTCTCGTAACAGATCTAGAGTTACATAAATTCATGTCTTTAGGGGAAGGACCTGGTTACTCAGGAAAGCAACATCATGGACCAGGTGGCTGAGGAACGTTACTGGTGCTGGGACCTGTTTGCACACTCACCCTCTCTTCTGCTGGTGATGCAGGGAGCCAAGGGATTGTGGCTAGTTCAAGGCACCAGCAGGAAGACTGGTGCCAGGAGGCTGGCTGAAGAGGGAATAGCCTTGTTTGTCATTGCCTCCACATCTCCCATCTACATACTAACAACAACAACAACAAAAGCACTAGGTCTGAAATTGACTAGGATAATGAGGCAGAGTGGCTACATGTGGATATGTGAGCAGCTGATAAAAATAGAAACTCCAAGACACATGAACAGATGCCAATTACCTTGAATGGTGAGGCACCCAATAAAAGAAAGCAATTTTCCATCAGAAAGATTTATAATGTGCTTGGCAAGAAGCACAGACTGGAGAAGGTAAGGGCTGGAGTAAACACAACATCGGGGCAATAGAGACAGCACATACAAAACCTGCCTCCAGCGGGATGCTGTTGGCGAGGTGGTTCCAGAAGCCCCTGCTACCAGCTGCCAAAGAAAAAGTGGGCCAGACCCCCCTCTGGTATAAATCACACAGCTCTATTGGCTTCAGGAGAGTGACGCTGATTTGCGCCAGCTGAGGATCTGGCTCGGTGACTTTGCGGTGGTGCATAGAAGCCCCATTTGGGATTAGGGCTCCATGTCATCGGTCACTGAACACACACTCAGTGAAAAGATGGGCCCTGCCCCACAAGGCTTACAATCTAAGTGCTTGTCTTCACTATACTTACTCGAGTGTTGTCCCGAATCCAAATCCCATCCACACCCACAAACCTCTTGCTCAAGCGTGGTGGTACTTCACTTCTGGGCTAGCGGGCCTGTCAGCGGGATAGGCTAATGCCCAGTGCTGCCAACATTCGAGCTGCTAATGTCACCACTCAGCACTGTGGACGCAGGCTAAGCAACTTGGACGGCGCTCCTCCTCCTATGCTTTCCAACAATTCCTCCTGGCCCATACTTCCTTGCCATTTACTGACTCCCTGGTCTGCATGGGAAGTCACCTACCAGTCCTTACTCACTGGTGAGGCCTTTAAGCCCCATACTGCATGCAGCTTGCTGTGCCAGCAACATTGCTGATGTGTGGCTACAGAAACAGAAAGCTGGCATCCTGGAGATCGTCTTCTCAGTGGGCTGCCAGCTGGGAGAGCATGCCAAGCTGGAACCAGCTTACTGAGTTGCTGGGTGAAGACCACTTTCTCGCAGGTGACCAGACAAGTTCTCTCACAATATGCTGCAAAACAGTTCAGCTTAGTGCAGCACCAAGAGCCCTATGATATGCCCCTAGAAGGCCGAGCACGCCACACGGGCACGCAGCACCAGTGTGGGATGCAGCAACTCCAGTATCGGCTTCTCAGTGTGACGCTCTCACCTAGGTGAGGCCAGCTCCAGCGGTCACACACGGGTGCCAATCACTGGGTGACATTCAGACCCGACTGCAGTTAATGGTAAAACTCCCACTGACTTCAACAGCATCAGGATTTCACCCCATGAGTCTTCAGAGATCAGATGCACTCTGAGCCAGTGGAGGGGCATGGGCCAGAAGGGAGGCTCCCAGAGCATAGGGATCAGGGACAGCAGGAGAAGAACAATGTCTATTTTCACTGGAGAAGCTTGTCTAGACTGGGAACTCTGGAAGCCAGGTGGGAAATTCAAATGCAGACCCCGGGGAGGGAATATTGGCACTTGGGTGGGAGCTCTGCTTTGGCAGCTCTGCAGGAGGGATTTCAGCAGCACCGTCTAGCAGGGTGGTCAAGAAACAACCATTGTAGAGGACAGAGAGGCCTGGGCTTAATGACACATCAGTCAGAGAGAGAAGCCTTGTCTACATGGGAGAAATTGACCTGCATCGCTATTCTGGAATAACTCCCCTATGTGGACGCTCTTCTGGAACACAGCGAGCTATTGCCGAATAGCTATACTGGATAATTTCCCTGTGTGGGCAACCTCTGCCCCTTGGATCTAGCTGTAAGGATGGGATGAGCAGAGCTGTTGGGCTAAGAAGAGCCTCCAAACATTGATGTGTGGAGGTAACAAGTAAGTCAAAGTCGGCCCTGACTTACACCCCAATGAAGCACCCCACATGCCCAGTGCCCGTCAGATTTAATGCTGCGGGGCTCTCTGACCCAGTTGCAGTTTCAGACACCTCTATCATTTCCTTTGCTGGCTTCAGCGGGCAGTGCAGGCGATCAGCACATCAGGAGCTCAGATTGCTTGTTTAGATGCCTTCATGTAGATTTAGGAACCCTAGTTTGAAAACATTGGCCTGATCCTCTCATGGAGGATCATGAATCCCCAGTGCAACCCAAACTGGGACTCATCTGAAAGGACAGGTCTGAAAAGCAGCCTGAAGGTACCAGTGTCATTTGGTGGCACGAAAGAGGTTAAAGGCATTTAATGCTTCAAATGCTGTGGTGTGGGGTTAACTCAACAGGAAAGACGCTCCCCCAGTACATCCACAGCTGCCATAGAGGGGAATACGAACCATTTTCTCCATCTATCTAGCTACTTATACCTTCGTTCCTGCGCTCCCTGAGTGGTTCACAGCCACTAATGACGTCTCCCCTCTTCCTCTTACGAGGGGATGGGAGTATATTCAGGGGATGATGTAGGAATAAATAATAAAATAACCCCTACAACAGGGGGTCTTCTGTAATGGTGCCAGGGAGGTGTTAGCCAGGGAGCAGAGCACAGGATGGGGATGGGGATGGGGGGTCAGCTCAGACCACCCATGCTAATTGCTCTCTAGCCTCTCTCTCCAATTGCATTTCCTCTCAGGTTCTATTTCAGACTCAGCATCAGTGTTTCAACTCCAGCAGGAAACAATTAAGAAACTTGCACTTTTTTTAGTAAGGGAAAAATGCCTCTAACTACACACTCCCGTTGGGTGGGCAGGGAGGAAGTGATGGAATGGAATCCCTGTCATCTGGAGCACAGCTCTCACTCTGGGATGCAAGCAGCAGCCTCCCAAAACCCACTGAGCACAGCCACGGGAGAGGCTCTCGTGAGTGTATGATGCTGACAGGTTGGGTGCTCTGGGTGGTGAGATTGTCAGTGCTTACCTAGTTGGAGTTGTGCATCTAAATCTCCTAAGTTCTGTAGGAATGGAGCCTCTAAATACCCTAGGGTGGCTTTGAAAAATCTCAGCCTACAACATCAACTCTACTAGAAAGCAGAGTGTGCCCTGCTATTATATGGTAAGTACTGTACAGATATGGTCCCTGCACTGGGGACCCATAGCCTATGTAGATGGACAATATATAACACACTAGGAGACCCAGAGAAAGAAAAGCTCTTAGGGAGAACCTAACAGAAAAGGGTGATAGGTTATGGCTTGCAGCTTCTTCTACCTCAGTGTTTGCTTGGGCCACATTCTGATCTCAGTTACAGGGGCGAAAACCTGGAGGATTACCACTGGAAGTTAGTGGATTTACTCCAGATCGCACCTGGTGTAAACAAATTCCTGGCCATCCGGTGTAAATGAGCTCCAGGACTCACTCCAGACTGTGCACAGCTCCGGATCTAGCCACTGACAGTCTCATATTAGGCAGGGAGGCTGAAATGCGACCTGAAGTAGAATACTGTTGAGCCAGCCCATTCCGCCATGTGCCCTGCAGCGCTGTCTCTCCTGCTGCCAGTGAGGCATCCTGCATGGCTGCTGCATACGCAGAGGTATCCTGGGCCGGCCTGTAGGCTGGGGACAGCAGCCTAGGGCCAGTGTGTAACAACAGCTGTAAACCACAGGGAGGAATGTGCTTCCTCTTTTAAGCAGCTAATTAACCTTTAGGAACCTGTGGACTTGAAGGTTTCTTCTGGGCTCTTGAGTGGGGAGAGGGAAGTTTAACAGCCAAAGGTCTCAAGGAGAGGAATGGCCTTTCCTCGCTGGCCTCCTTCAAAACCCATGCCTCGTCTGATCCCAGTGGAGGGGCTCGCACGTCCTCTCTCACGCAGCCTGAACTGGCTTTGAATTCCATTCCTTCTAAAGAACAGCGATTTCATGGGAGCATGTTCCTAAGGAAGGCCAGTCTGGTGACACACAGAGCAACGTGCTCTATGTGCTCTAGGGCAGTAGCTCTCACCCTTCCAGACGACAGTCCCCCTTTCAGGAGTCAGATTTGTCTTGCGTACCCCCAAGTTTCACCTCACTTAAAAACTCCTTGCTTACAAAATCAGACATAAAAATACAAAAGTGTCACAGCCACACTACTACTGAAACATTGCTGACTTTCTCATTGTTACCATATAATTATCAAATAAATCAACTGGAATATAAATATTGTGAGTACATTTCAGCGTATAGTATAGAGAGCAGCATAAGCAAGTCATTGTCTATAGGAAATTTGAGTTTGTACTGATTGCACTAGTGCCTTTTATGTAGCCTGTTGTCAAACCTGGCAAATATCTAGATGAGTTGATGTGCACCCTGGAAGACCTCTGCGTACCCCTCACTGAGAACCACTGCTCTAAGGGGTGAGCCCTGAGCTCTCCCACTCCCATGGAGCTAGGTCTGAGTACTGAATAACATTCGGCCTTCTCTGTATTGCTAAGGGCTCCCCGCCCGCCCCCGTCTCTCTTTGTTCCTAGGAAGCTTTTTCAGGGCAAGAGCAGGCTCCCGGAGTACTGTCTGCACTGCTCCCCATTCATCTCCCATGGCCTCTTCAATGCTAGGCAAAGATGAAAGGAAACGCAGCAAGTCGCCCTGGCATAAAAGCACAGGCAGGGGAGCCCTGGTAATGATATCACGAAGCAACAGTCACGGCGAGTCAGGGCTATGGGGAACACAGGTTCCAGTCCCTGGTGCTGAGCACCACGAAAAAGAGCTGGCTCTCTGGTCAACATACACAGGAAAGGGGAGCCTAATGCACTTCCCTGCAATACAGCTGGAGGTCACGCAGAGAGTCAGTGACAAAGCAGAGGACAGAACCCCGGAGTACTGATTACGTTAACACACTTTGCAGGAGGGAGCCGGATTGCAGCTCTGCGTGGTTAAGGATGAAATCCTGACTCCACTGGGGCCAGTGGGAAAACTCTCATCAGTGCATGAGACAGAGTTTGAGGGCCTGTTTGCAACTGTGGGACAAATTCCTGCCGGGATGAATAACCATCACAACCACCCCCTCACCTTCCCCGCCAAGTGCCAGATGCCCCTCTACCCAACTTCTCCAGCAAACACAAAGCAGCATGGATATTTAAAAACAAAACCCTACCAACACAAAACACTTCACTGCACATACAAGTCTCCCCCTGGGGTGAGGACGAGAGAGAACAAGCCAGAAGTGACAGATGTTAGGCACTTAATCCACATCTGGAAAATACTACAGTGATGAGGAAAGGAGAAGAACCTATATGGAATTCAACAGAGGAATTCACTCCCTATGGTTAAGACCCTTTCATGAGGAAGTAGGGAGAGTTCCAGGCCTGGTCTACGCATTATCCTGCACCAGTTTAACCAATGGGGCGATTTTATACTGGTTCAGTTAAACTGGAGCAACTGGGTGTGTGGACACTATTTCAACCTGGCTTGTGTCATTTAACCTTGTGCCAGTAAATTTACAGGAACAAACTCAACTGATAAAACCAGTTTAAAACCGATACAAGGTCTACACGCACAAAAGTTGCACCACTTAAACTAAGTCAATTGCAACTTCTGTGTGTCAACAAAGCCTTAGAGAAATCAGTGGGAGAGTCAGAAATGTGAGCCCAGGCCTGGTAAATTACAGGGCATGGAACACTAAGCCAGAAGAGATAGTTCTTTCCCCCAGTTTATCTGAGCAACTGGAGACAGCACAAATCTGGGTGTATAATCTTAAATCTTTCCCTCTGAGCAGCACTGAGAGATGTCACTGCCTATGCTCTCCTACTGCAAAAGAGCTTCATTTCAACGCTGCTTCGCCCCCAAACCCAGGTCTTTCTAATAAAGCAGGAGAACAGACAGGATAAAGGAAGTTGGCCCATATATTGTGGGATACGTTTGAGAGACTCCCAGGACCCAAGTTGGAGGGGGGGTGGGCACCTGCATCTACACTGCAAAACAATTGGCTTGAACTTTAGGTCCTAGCTTGATTTGGGTTTGAACCCTCCATATCCGCAGCGAACTAGGACCCCAGGTCCGAGTTCAAGAGATTTGTGTGTAGACAGAAAGGGGGGTTGGGCTCAAGCCTGAGTCTGAGCCCCAGCTTACACTGCAGTGTAGACACGCCATAGGAGACCTTCCAATTCCAACCAGAGCTCAGCAGACACTGAATCCTTCATACATTATAACAGTGGGAAAGTAAATGGGTTAAACTCAATGAGTCACAAGACCATTGTCCCTGGGGGTAACTCCATTAATCCCAGTGAACCCACTGGTCTTGAGCCAGCCAGTCGTGAAGTTCAGCCATGTGGAGGAGTCCCCTGCTGTGCCCCTCTGACCCCTGATGCCCTGCATCGCACAGGGAACGGCATAGGCATTGCACACGTGCCTGCAAATTCAGGTATGGCAAGAAACTGGAGGATGCTTCGCGCCTTTGTCAGGTGAAAGCAAGCCCAGCACCCCGTTCACTGCCTGTAAGGAAGGTGAGAGAGGTCAGGGAGGGGAGGCTTTTGGAAGCCTGCCCGAACACAACTGCAGAGCAGATGACATCTGCCCCCACGTCTTGCCCCGGGAGCATTTCTGTGGCTGGCTGGCGCATTCTGTTGGCACATGTGTGCCTTGCCACACACCCTGCGTGTGTTCCGGTACAGCACTAGTCCCCTGCTGCAACCACAAGGACATGCGTGTCCTCTCCCTTCCCCCTTGCTTACACAATAAATCAAAAGACGACAGCCTCGCCTCTGGTTTCACGGGGACTGTCCCTCTCTTATGGAGGCTTGCAGATGAGAAATTTTCCTGACAGCCCAGGCCCGGCTTGGTTTGCGACCCAGCCTAAAACAACATGAAGCAGATCCTGGGATGCATTGCAGCCTTCATCACAATACGAAACCGAGCCCCCTAACGTGTGCGTGCAAGCTTGTGTATGCATGTGTTACTATGCGTATGTGCCTGGCGGACGGTGCATGCTCTTGATGAGGGAGGAGCCAGGTGTGCAGGCCAGAGGAGGGTCCTGCCTATGACTTCTGCCATTATGAAAAGTGCTGCTTTGCACCACTTGCCCTGATGGAGAGCTGCCCTAGCACAGATCCCCTGCCCAGCCCCTTTGTTTCATTGTACTTAAGAGGAGCAGCCACGAGAGAAGCCCAGTGTGTACAGTCGAGAACAGAGGCCTTGGCCAGATGCATCTGCAACCACTGCACAGCTAGGAAAGGACGCTGTAGCAGCCAGAACAGCCTCTCCCTTTTTCCTATTTCCTCAGCATCTTCAGACATTAACCCAAATTGTGCAAATTCCTGATAGCCCAGGCCCGGCTTGGTTTGTGACCCAGCCTCCTGGCCAATGAATCCTTTCGAGTCCAACTGTAACACCACAACAGGTGGTGTGGGGCAGGTTCTGTGACCCCCTGCACGTTGCAGGATGACTCTCTAATAGTGATCAAACCTCTTCCTGAAGGTCTGCAGTGACAGTGTCCTTACAGCCTGGACTGAAATTGACAATGGTCTCCAGAGGCAGGATTTGTTAATATGCAGCCTGGAGCAATGCCAAACAAAGTATAGCTTGACGGAGAGACCAGTAACAATCTTATGGTCCGGTCTCCGGTGAGCTACCAGGGACAGAAATAAATGTTGTATATCATGCAGGGGGAGGAGAGCTGGGAATCCCACCAGAGTTTTCCAGGGACACACAGTGCTTCCGGCATAGTTGCAAGGTATTGAACCTTTGCATTGTGTTATTCTGATCGTCACCTTGACATTTTCTCTCCCACTTCAAAAGATCTCCACAATAATAAATGCACTTCCACATAATGTTTTTCATCCGTACCTCCAGACGCTGTACAAAGGTGGGGAAAGAATTATTAGCCCCATGAGCCTTCCAGTTCTACACTTCCATGATTTTTCAGATATAAGGAAATTAAAGAACAGAAAGATTAAGTAGCTTGCTTAAAATCACATAGGGATTCCCTAGTAGTGCTGGGAACACCACCCAGATCCCCTGACTCCCAGTCCTGTAACCACCCACCCCCCAAGTCTATCCCCTGCTATTTCAAGCACCCACCTAAAGCAACCAGAGAGTAACAGCTTTCGGAAAGCACCTACCTGAGCTAGAGCTGAACCAGTGACTTACAGGCATGAGCCTGCAGTCTATTCGTGGCCCACCAACCTATCCAGTTTACCCCACCTCTACATTTAATTTGTGAAATAGGAGCTAGAGAGGCAGGTAGGTAGATGGGTGGGCAGGTGACCTGGTCTCCTTTCAATGCTTCTCTGTTCCCCGCTTATGGGACAATTGGGAATGGAGGTGACACAGAACCCTTAAGAGACATACATCAGAGCAGAGGTGCTACTTCAGTCCCACACTGCTGGTGCTTGGTAATAGAGCAGTGTGGGTGAGCAGGCCCTGGCTCCTAATTCTGAGCACAGTGAAAAGGTGACTAATGGCCCTCTGGGCAATATAGCAGAGGGCTGGACCACCTGATCATGTATACACCCAGAGTGAAAAGGCACACACAGTGCAGAAGAACTGCTTTCATTAAAGGGAAACACACATTTGAAAGATGGTGCATTCCTTGTTAATCTCATTGTCATTTAAAACTCTCTCCTATAACAAGCCTTCTCCTAACCAGCAAGTCCTTTCCCCTTGGCAGAAAGCACCGACTGCATCCCCCCGCCAGGTGACACATCACATTTGGGGCCTGAATCTCTAATTACAGAAGAGGAGATGACTGTTAAGCCAATCACTGTCTAACCTGTAGGGGGTTTAAAGCAGGCAAGCATTGACTTCAGCTCCTTGTCGACCTTAATTTCCCCAGTCAGCTTGGTTTTGGGTTGTCTCATCATTCCCACTTCTGCCCTCAAGCAGCTGGTGCTAGCCAGGGCAGTAAGGACAAGATAACGCCCCGAGCGTCTTGTAAACCCAGCTTCTGCTGAGCGCTTCCCTAGAACAAGATGCCATTCACCCTCCCGCCTCCTTCTCCCCTCACAGATCGAGCTCTGAGAAGGAAACTCCTGCAGCGCCTGCACCTGTTTCCCTGCTGCAGGATAAACCCTCTGCTAAGATTTATACGGCCAGCCTGTAAGTGACTGAATGTATCTGCAATTACAGATCCTGATACAGATTAAAGTATCTGAGCTGCCTTTTTCCAGTCCACAGAACCTGATCAACTTTGTGCCACTCTGACTCACATTGATCAGTGATGCTAATAAACGACCCTGCTGCAGCAGAGAGCTGCAGCTAGCAAACCTATAAAACCCTGAGAAAATATTGCAAAAAGAAAAGAATGCATTCAATGAAGTGAGTTGTAGCTCACGAAACCTTATGCTCAAATAAATTTGTTAGTCTCTAAGGTACCACAAGTACTCCTTTTCTTTTTGCGGATACAGACTAACACGGCTGCTACTCTGAAACCTGAGAAAATATTGGCTCTCAGCCCCAGGATGTGATTGATAATGCTGGAAAGATACTCCGGAAGCGGAGGGGGAGGGGGAAGGATTGTGGAAAGGGGAAGCACCTTAAAGGTCTGCTATGCCCTTGGCGGAAACAGAGACAACTATCACCCATCAAGCCCCTGGAACCCCCGATTCTCTTCTTTCACTCACTCTCTATGCTGATCTGCATTACTCAGCATATTCCAACCTGCTTCTATGTCAGTTTTCAGAGACATGCAGTTCCCGTAAGCTTAGCTGGCATTTGTTGCTGTGCTTATTTCCCCTCCCTCCCCAAAAATCATTTATCAGCTAGATCCTCAGCTGAGGTGTAAACTGCCATAGCTCACTGATTTACCCCAGCTGGGGATCTGACCCTGAGCCACTAGGGACAACAGATGGACTCAGACCAGAGAATAAGACCCAAACCCTCCCATTCATATTAGAACCCACAGATCTGAATCAGCCACTATGGGGGTTTGGAGCGCAACGTGCAAGGGATCTGCTGATCTAACACGATTTCCATTTCAGGGACAGGACCTCGGCTCATGTCAGCCGCTCAGCAGACTGTTGTGGTCTCATACCCAAGCCAGAGCCCTGATCTGGCCTAACATTAACCAGGGTCTGAAGCTGCCCCTCTTGAGCCCAGCTCCATGAGGTCCTACATGTTCTATATAGCACCGGGAGCAGTCCAAGTGCCAAGGCTGCAGGCTTTCATTTAGTGTGGGAAGACTAGTAAAGGTATTAGGCCACCTAAAAGGAAACTATCCTTCCCTAGTTCTATCTAGACTTCCTTGGTCTCTTTCCCCATCCCTATTCTTGTTAACCAACAGACAGATTGTGCCTCAGTTACACCCATGTGAATCCAGAGTGTCTCCACTGAAGGCTATGGAGTTACACCAGTGTAAATCCAGAGTGACTCAGGTTTTAGCTTTCCTGGTACTGCTTCATGTCTGGTCAATGGCTCAAATTCATCCCTGCTGTAACAAAGACTATGAAGTTACAGCAGGAATTAAACCTGCCCTGAAATTTCTTACCTACTACTGTCAGAGTTCTTGTTTATGTGACATTGTACACAACTGCCGGCCAGATCCTCTGCTGGTTTTAACTGGCTTCAGTGGAGTGGTGCCATTGGACACTAGCTAAGGATCTAATCCAAAAGTTCCAGATCAACGTGTCTAACCCAGTGCTTAATTTGTGCCAGAGCTGAGTCTCTAGGCTTGGCCGTCCATAGACCCAGCACCTCTGGGCTTGCTGCATTAGTTATGAATGTAAAAAATGTGCTTGAGCCCCAGCACCTCTTTCATTACAAATTAAGCTCTGGTCCAATCTAACGAGGTTCTTGTTTTCTCTCTCACTAGTACCACTGTGCACACACATTCCTTTCTCTCAACCTGAGAACTGTTGCTGAGCACCGTAAAACAGCTGCCTTGTGCAGCCCCCCAGGGATGTGCATTCTAGGAGTGGATGTAGCGATCCCTATAAAGAGCCAGCGTATCAGTTTGTTAAGTGTGCAGAGCACACTGGGAACCTTTGGGAGGAAAAGTACTGAGTAAATGTAAGATTATTTTCATTATTACCCCGATAGGCATCACTGAGCTGAAGCCCCATGCTATGCTCTGAAGACAGCCTCCTATATCTATAATACAGTAGGCAGTCTAGTGGCTTCTGTGTCTTTGTTTTCTCTTACTCTTCTTAAAATAACACCAGGGCAGCAGGGAAAGGATGACTCAGGCCTGGGCAATAGGACATAGACATTTTCATTTGTAGGTTAGTGGTTCGAATCCAACACAGATTGGGAGCCATCTGATGGTCCTTTAGTAGCTTGTGTCAAACGGGGGTCTACAGCAGACAAGTGTCCACAGCACAGAACCCCACTAATGGACAGAAGGAGCCGAGAGGCCAGTGACAGAGGGCTGTGGAGCCATACAGAACTGGTCCCTCCAAGGAAGAGGGATGTCAGCAGAGCATCATTGAGGATATAATTGAGGCTCTGGAGATAAACAAAGGGGTTTGGCTTCTAGGGCTTTTCATCCAGCACCTTCCATGAGCAATAGATTCACATAAGTATTTAAAGAATCTCAGACTAGCTCTCTCGCCAGCTGGTGTGGCAGGGGGAGGGAGTCACAGAAAGTAGAAGACAAATATAATATCTGGATTTCTGGAAACTTTAAAAAAAAAAATCCGGGCTGCATTTCCCTTTGAGCAGCAGCCTCAGTCATTTCTGATAAAGCCTGCAGAGTGTCTGCAATTTACTGGCTCTCTCCAGCTGGGGCTGGTCCCATCACTTCCCATCAGCTCCACTTCCAGGAAGAGCTGAAGTGAAGTGTCGGTTAAGGATGTCCCAGCTAAGGGGAGCAAGGACTCCCTGTTCAGGGATTGCGTTCCAAAGTGATGACTGGCCCCAGCTCCAGCTCATGATTCATACACTGTCTGCAGTGCAGCCTGCGGGTCGAATGCTCTGTCTCTGCCCCCACAAGGCCACTGAGACACTCCGGCTTCCCAGCTCGGCACAGCTTCCCAAAGCCAATGCTACTTGTGCTAGTTGTAGCACAGAGGGGTTTGCACGCAGTCCCCTTTATTCTTCCCCAGCCTTGCCCCAGATAGGGTTGTTAGCAGCTGTCAGCCACTCCTGTTTCTCCTGCTCTGCAGGCTGCATCCTGTCCATGGGAAGCCCTAGACTCTCATCCCCTCCTGCCCAGCTCACAAGAGCTCATAGAGCATGCGGCTCAATCAGGGCCACCCTCAGTCCGGAAACAAAGAGCAGAGCTAGCATCCCCAAGCCAGAGCGTGAGCCTGCCAGGTAGGCGGACAGAACCAGTAGGTCTGCATCCAAGCCTTGCCAGGGTCAACCAGAGCCAGGGTCCCCCCTGCAGAGTTTAGTTGCTGTTGAATGTCAACAGTTCTCTTGGGGTGTAACTAGACACTGCCTGTGCCCGGAGGGGCCCCTACGCTGCAGCACAGATCAGACAGGGAATTCAGGGGGGGCTGCGTGGAAGCGAGGTGGAGGATGAAAAGGGATCCGTGCGCTGGAGCAGGCACAGGACGAACACAGCTCGCGTCACGGAGGGGGCTGGTTAGGGTGGAAGCCTGGCCACTGCCCGAGGATTATTATTACACTGCACAGAAAGCAGCAGAAATTATACAGGAAAAATAATGGCTCCCTGCTCCCTTTCCTCCCTCCCTTTGCTCTCTCTTCCTAGCCCACGGGCACAGCGACCTCTCTCTCCATCTGACAGGAGCACTCAACCCTTCAAGCCGCTTCCCCCAGCCTCCCTTCCCGTCACAAGTGGCACAGACACAGCCACACGAATCCTAGCTCTGAACCTCAACTGCAAGGCAAGAGCGAATCTCGAGGGTGTCCCGGAGCAGAGATGCTGCCTAGCCTGCTGGGGAGAAATCCCAGGTCACTGTGCCTCAGTAACTACCACCCTGGTGAACCAGACAGAGGGGTCGAGGAGGCCATCTCCAAGCTGGCCTCCCTCCAGTCACACATTCTTTTTCAATGAGAGACACTTGTGCCCCTCAGGGGCTTGTATCATCTATTTTTACTGCTGTAGGGAACTCTCACCAGAATCAGCATTAACGCAGCACCTTTGAGAGGATCTCAAAGCACTTGCAAACTTTGATCCTTGGTTCTCCATTACCCTGCACCGTGTGTAGTCATTTACACCAGTGACAGGCACTGCTGACTCAGAACAGTGGGGTTCAACACCCACTTTGCACTGGTGTGAGGGGACCACACAAGGAAATAGATCGGCTAGAGACTTTCACTTCCCCACTGGGCAAAGGCTATTCCCATGTTACAGATGGAGAAATGGAGGCCCAGAGAGGTTCCCAAGGTCACAATGAGAGTCAGGAATGGAGCTCAGACCTCCTAATGTCCAGTCCCTTGGTTCAAATTCGACAGAGCTTCCTCCACATTCGAAGCAAGTCTTTCCTAGACTCACCATTCCCCACACACTCCCCCAAGTGCTTATCCTGCTGAGTAATAAAACCGTCGGAAGCTGGTAATGCTGCCTTCCTACCACTCCCTTTGGGTATGTCTATGCTGCAAGTAAAAACCCACGGCTGGCCTGTAGCAGCTGACTCTGGCTCGCGGGGCGTAGGCTAAGAGGCTGTTTAACTGCATGGTAGATGTTCAGGCTCATGCTGGAGCTCAGGCTCTAGGACCCTGGGAGGTGGGACTCCAGGAGGGTCCCCAAATGCTATACAACAATTAAACAGCCCATTAGCCCAAGTCAGCTGGCATAGGCCAGCCACGGGGTTTTTAACTGCAGTATAGACAGACCCCTTGGATCCTCAGCCACCAGCAACAGAGCTGCCAATACTTGGGCTGTAAATTTGCAGTCGTGGTGGGGGTGGTCTCAGAGATCTAAGATCCACACCACAGTCTTACAGCCCCTGCAGCCCAAGCCCACTGACACAGGCCAGCGGTGAGTGCTTAATTACAGTGTACATGTACCCTTTGAGATTTCACTCATTCACTCACTCACAGCTCAATATCCCAGCAGCAATGCCATGGGGCCCGGATCAGGCACAGCCCTGGCTGAAAGCTATGGGTTCACAGGGGTGTCCACAAAGGCAGGACTGGGCTCAGAGGCGCTGCATTACAAGAGAGGTCTTTGCACACATCAGGGTGTGTAACCCGGGGGGGGGGGATGATGACCCAGCAGAAATAAGATCCAGCAGTGATCAGCAAAGTCTTACGAGGGGCAGAGGAGAAAGCAAAGAATCAAAAAGCAGCACCCCATACACACACACACCTGGGGCCTAACCCACACAGCAGGGCAGATCCCTGCTCGCCCACTATCAATATTTCTATTGCAGCAGCACTAGGGGCCCATCCCAGATCAGGGCTCTGTGAGGCCAGGCTAGGCACTGTACATGAGCACAGTAAGATACAGCCCCTACCCCAAAGAGCCTGCAAACTGAGCTGACCAAAGGAACTATCATTATCCCCCTTTAACAGATGGGGAATCAAGGCCCACAGAGACTAGGCAATGCACCCAAGCTCACACACAAAGCCTGGGACTCTCCAGGGTCCCCACACACACAGTTGCTTGTTGCTCTAGCTGTTCTTATAGCTCCTGCCAGGGACACTAGTGCATCAGGAGAGGGAAGGCAAATGTGTACTTAACCCCTTGTTTACCAGGGCTCTGGTACTGTCCCAGCATCCTATCCCAGGGCACTGATAGATGTTGCAGTCACACCACGCCTCCTGGCAAGCAGCGGGGTCACCACTTGCTCCATTCTCCTCGAGGCTACAGAAGGTGCTCCCAGCAGCTGCTCTCTGCAGGGCAGGCCCATATGCAGAGAGAGGCCAGCTGTGCCTGTGTGTACACTAGTCCTGCAGGGAGGTGAAAGGGGATTGCAGATTGCAATCCCTGGCACCAGTGAGGCTGGACGAGTAGGAGATGGGGGCCAGCGGAAGGAGAGGGTACTGTGACTTAAAGGGAGACACACACACCCCAAAATCCCACTGGCAATGTAAAAATGGGCTCTCTAGAAATCCCTCAGCAGCAATCACAAGTGGCAGGGACATTTACCAGCCTGAAATGAATCAATATTTATCCCTCGCAGCAAACAAAAGCAGAGACAAGTGCTGTAATCAAGGTGGCAATCGCCCTAGAAATGGAAGCCCAGCACCCTTGCAGGAGACAGGCGACGTCCGCAGGAAAGGGAAGGGCAAGGGGAGCATTCATGAAAAGATGGATTGTTGTAGAGTGAATGATGGTGGGTTCCTCCCGCAGCAGCGGCAGCCATTGTGTCTATGCTGAAGGGCTGACAACGGGGATAATTATTTCATCCGGGGCTGCACTCTCTGCAAAATCCAGTTCCACCTTCATTTTCCCCAGCACCGGGCATTTTGTGTGCAAACGTGCCTCTCTGCAAACAGCATTAGCTCTAGAAAAGTACGTGTATTATATAAGATCACACTATTACCTATGATCATAAGCAAAGGGTGTGAATGTGTCCAAATATCTCCGCCTCTGGGAACAGGCATGTGCTTGCACAACTCCATGGATGTGCACACAAGGAGAGGTGCATTTATACCCCAGTAACACCGAGAGCCCTCTAATGAGATCAGGGCTCCATTGTGCTAGGCCCTGTACAAACACATAGTGAAAGGTGTCCCAAACAGCTTACAATCTTGATCCACAAATATTATTCATGGTTAAGGCTGTGTTTTAGTCATGGGTATTTTTAGTAAAAGTCATGGATGAAAGATCATGGCAGTAAACAAAAATTCACAGCCCGTGACCTATCCATGACTTTTACTACATACCCCTAACTAAAACTTGGACCGGGGGGGCCGCAGATGCTGTGCAAGGGTGGCCCATAACCCCTGCTGGTGCTGGGGGGGAGGAGATGGGGGGCGGTGCGCAGCCTAGGACCCCGGCTCATGCTGGAGGGGAGGGGGCCAGGCAGCGGTGCACGGCCTGGGACCCCCGCTGGTGTTGGGGGGGGAGGAGAGGATTGGCGGGGCTGGTAGGCTTCCTACCCAGCTCCGACCAGCATGTCCCTGAAGTTTCTAGGGAGAGAGGCAGCCAGGGGGGGCTCCGTGTGCTGCTCCTACCACAAGCATCGGTTCCGCAGCTCCCATTGGCCAGGAACCGCAACCAATGGGAGCTGCAGCGGCAGTGCTTGTGGGCATGGGCAGTGCGCGGAGCCCCCTGGCCCCTCCGCCTAGGAGCTGCAGGAACATGCCAGTGGGAGACAGAGAGCTCTCTCCCATCAGGTAAGGGCCGCCCTGCACCCCAACACCTTGCCCCAGCCCTGAGCCCCCTCCCATACCCAAACTGCTGCTGCTGGCTTAGGGGCTGCCCGGCTGCAGAAGTCACAGAGGTCGCAGAAAGTCACGGAATCCATGACTTCCGTGATCTCCGTGACAGACACACAGCCTTATTCGTGGTTTACAGAATGGGAAAACAGGGCACACAGACATTAAGTAGTTTACCCCTGTGAGTTTCTGCCACAGCAGAGAATTCAACCTCCTTCTCCTGAGTACCAGAGCCGTGCCTTTACCCCAAGACCAATCTTCCTCCCAACAAACAGCTGCTCTCTGGGAACTGGGAACCGCCCTTGGGACTCCCACTAGCACTCACTCCCACCTCTGCAGCTTTCTGAAAGATCATTCTTTTCGGATGACATTTTCCAACTCTGGGCTAAGCCCCAGAGGCAAAGTGATCTGGAAATTCTGAGCCAAACCCGTTCAGCCATTCTTGAGTGATTCAAGGTTCTGCTGTAAACCTATTTCTTGGTATTAATGGTCCTTTGTGCGCACACAGCTCAGAGGATGGGCTTTCTGGCTGAGATGCACGACAGATCTCAGTTTCTCCATCAATACAATGGGGAAAATAATAGCTGTCTACCTCCCAGGGGCAGTGTGAGAGTTCATTCATTATGTATTTGTCAGGTGCTTTGAGATTCCCACATGGAAAGCGAGTGTCATTTGTTATTATAAATCCATTGACACCATAAAACTGGATCCTGCAGCCAGTTACACTCCTGCAACTGAACTCACAGGGGCTGGATAGATGTAACCAGGGGCTGAACTGGGCCCCTAGATTTCAACCGATTTTATTCGACTCCCATGGGTTTTCTATTCTTCGGGGAGGCCCTGCCCTCATGTCCTGCACACCAGCCTCCCACCGACCTCAGGGAGAGCCATGCAGGGCCTGAGTTGGGCCTCGCTGGGTTTGGGAATCAACCAGCTGACGTCTCACTGGGGCTGTGGCCAACCAGAGAAAAAGCCACTGCTAGGGTGCAAACCACCCCCCTCGTCTCCTCCATCAACCTTTTCTAACAAGGTAAGTCAACTCCTGAGCCCAGCTGTGGTCATTTGCACAGGGTGTCTGGGAGACAAGCAGACAAACTCCCTGGATGGAATCCATGACGCTTTTCGAAGGAGCCGAGAGTTGGGCACCAAATTCCTGTTGAGTTGGGGGCCTCCAGATCCTTTAGTCTCCTAGGAGAATCACTGCCTCGGTCTAATGAGCTGGATCCAGTGTAATTTCACACCATGCTGGCCCCAGAACCCACACTGACAGCTTCCTAGCAAGAAAAAGGGCTGCACCACAGCTCACTAGGAAAGCGCTAATCCAGCCTCCCTGCCATAGACAAGTCCTAAAGGAGCCTGGGGACCACTGCGAAAACAGAACATGAAATGAGATCAGTGCCAGAGCTGGCTGCCAGGGTGTTTGCTTCCAGAGGGAGCTTAGTTTTAACATATTTAATCAGATACCTTTTAAAGGTAATGGAAGCTTTGTCAGTACTAGATGCTACCATGACAGATTTCCAGCAATGGTGCAGCTGCAGAGCTGGCAACAGGGGCGAGCACTGGCATGGCCCAGGCACAGGTGAGGTCAGCATCATGCTCGGGGCAGATTCTCAGAGGACGGTAAAGAGAGGGATTGTGTAAGCCGGTGGATCAGCTACTGCACAGAGACTCTGGAGACGTCTCCCACCGGTAACAGTGCCACTTGGGGTCCCATTCTCTCTCCGTGCCTCAACTTCCCCATTTGTAGAATGGACAGAAATAGTTGCAGGGATGCCAAGTGTTACTATTACACCAGCCCTGGATATGGGAAGGGAAAGCGTTAGGAAATCCAAGTGCCTCCTATCCCCGCACAAGGCCCATGATTCAGTGTGCCACCTTTCACTCCCCCACCCTCACTCCAAATTCTTGTGCCAGGCCTGCTTGGGGCACAGGGTGAGTCCAACCAGGGGAGATTAAGAACAGGTGTGTGCATCTGTGGTATGAGTGAGGAGGGCTACTGAATGGGGAGGGGTGGGAGGGAGGAGCCAGTGCTGTGCCCCACCCAGAGCTGTGATGAATGGAGAGACACCACGTTCTCAGCGGTGCAGAGTTTCCAGCTGGCATGGAGCACAGCATGTGACACTAGACTAGAATGTGGGCAGTGATCCTCATGCCCCTGCCCTGGCACTTCTGTGCCAAGCATTTCTGGCAGTGGCAGCCCTGGATACAGGGATCTCGAGAGCTGGGGCGCCATGCCTAAGCAGAAGTCAACCCAAAGGAAGGTCAATGACACCGCGGCTTTTCCGATAAGCTGGCGCAGTGCTAGCGTTCACTGGGCATCCCAACGCCCAACATAATGGGGCCCCCACCCCGACGGGTGCTTTGGGGGCTACCACAGTCTCACTAGTTAATTATAATAAGCATCTCCTTCACTTCCTCCCCAGCCCAGAGCTGTCCCCACGCCCCTCCATGTGGAGGGTTAAACAGGAGTCCAGAGACCTGCCTGCCCCCTCCCACCCCAACCTTTTGGCTTAGGGGTGGAATAAATTCTGAGTGGCGCTCTTGTGAGAAACACACCACCTGAGGCTGCTCTGCCACCGTCCCCTCTTAATCTCCCTGCCCACACCCCCCTTTCCCCGAGGCCACCAGAAGCCGCTCTTGTTAAGCATTGATTAAGCTCGTTAATTGGTGTTTGCCAGGCAGCAAGAAGAGCAGATAGTGGGGACGGCAAATTCATTACTGCCTGGAGAGGAGAAACGTGATTGAAATGAGAGAAGGGCGGGGGGAGTAGAAAGGAGCTGCTTCCTCTTCACAGACAGTCGCATGGCATGGCTGGAGCAATGGGGGGTGAGGACTGGAGTGTGTGCAGCCATCGCCGTGTTCAGTAGCTTCATGGGCCTTCCAGGCCATTGGCCTCCTACCCACCTCCTAATATGGGGACTTGCTGCTCCAATGAGCCAACAAGACATAAGATGCAGGAAAAATGAGATTTCACACCACTGACCCAGGTGTGTAACACTTATTATCTCACATGCACACTTGCAGGGAGGGGCTGGGAAGGGAGAGTCCATCCCGGCTGAAGGCCCGGTGCCTAGGGATGCTCAGGACTAGAGGTGGGTGCTGACGTCAGGGGTGAGAAGAGTTTGCTGGCCTCGCCGTGAAATCAGGACCACAGCTCAGTGTGGAGCTTTTAAAGCAGGGCAGGCTGGCTCAGAAGGGGAGGGAGCTCGCTGTGTGTACGGAGTGACAAATAGGAAACATGTCAGGGAGGCTCCCTGGGCCACGTTCTAGACCAGCAGGGTCTGTCTGTAAAGCTCCTTAGATGGACATGCTGCCCCCCCCCCCACAATGTTCACACGGGGCAGCCATCTCCTCACACACAACTGTCTGAAGCAGGGATTTCTGGAACTAAACACCCGAGTCACCACAAGGCTCTGTAGCTGGGGCTGTAACTCATGGTCTGTGTGGATTAGGACAGAGGGGGGCCCATAACATACAGCAACCAGTGGGTCACATTATATTGTACCATCATGAGTGATGGTGGTGCCTTAAAATTTTCCCTTCTACAGCACCGTTAAGCTGAGCATCTTAAAGCCCTTGACAAACATCATCCAATCTGTGAGGTGTTAGCCTCACACTACAGATGGGGCAACAGATGGTGAAGTGACTGGCCCAAGGTCACACAGCAAGTCATTGACAGAGTTGAGACAAGAACTGAGAACTCCTGATTCCTGGCCTCTTGCTCTGAAATGGACAGTAGCACTGAGTGCAGCAATAGGGGCTATGCAGACACCGAAATGAGATATTGGGAGCAACAGACCTAGTTTATTTGCTGCTATACAGCACTTTTCACCCAACAATTGCCAAGCACCTTACAAAGGTGAGTTAGCATTATTATCCCCGCTTCACCACTGGGATAACCGCAGCACAGGGTGGCCACGCAACTTGAGCATTGGCCCATGGCAGAGCTGGGACTATTGTCTCCATCTCCAGGATCCCAGCCCTGTGCTCTAACCACTGCACTGCACTGCCGCTACCCGATGCTGCTTCCATCATGGATTTGGAACATCTAACTATGAGCGTTCTTAGGCAAAAATGAATTAACGGTGGCGCAGTACAGGCAGGCCAGCCTCAAAGTGACAGTGACAGCATCCACAGAGCAATGGGCCCGCATTGACAAGCCCACAGTTAGATGGCAGCACCATTGCCTCCCATGCAGCTGGTCGCTCATACTCAAAGTGTCTGTGGGTGTGTCTGCCGTGTAAAAAAGGCATGGTCTTAACACGAGTTAGCTAACTTGGGTTAAAAAAAAGCAGAGAAGACAGAGCTACTTGGCTCTTAACTCAGGTTAGCCGCTTGTGTTAAAGCCCATAGGGGAGTCTGGTGTTGAACTTGAGCTGCTAACCCACGTTAAACACCGAGTTACTATGTCTTCACTGCTGTTTTAAACTGAGTTAAAGACACATCTTTTTTTTTTGCAGTATAGACGTACCCTGTGTGATCCTATCCCTGACATTGGCATCCTCTATCAGGCCAGCTAAGACAGCAGTCAGCCCCTATGGGTACATCCACACTGCAGCTGGAAGCCAGCCTCCCAACCTGGGTAGACAGACTTGCACTGGCAGGGCTCACACGAGCACACTAAAAATAGCCGCGTGGATGTAGCGGCACCAGCGGAGGCTTGGGCTAGTCACCCAAGCTTGGACCCGGGGCAGGGACAGGCCAAGCTCACATGGCCAGCCTGAGCCTGCACCAGTGCTGCAGTGGCATAAGCCCCTCTAGCACAAGTCTGTCTACCCTGTCTGGGAGGCTCCCTCCCTGCTGCAGTACAGACATATCCTGAGACTCTCCTGCCAAGAGACATCTACCAGGCACCCCCTCAGAAGAAGAATCACACTATCCCCTCAATTTCTCTCACCCGCCAGGGAAGTCAGCTGCCTCTCTCGGGCTCTTCTTGAGCCCTTTCTTAAGCACGGAAATCGCTAGGTGTATACGCACTTCAGAGCATATCAGACTGTTGAGTCTGCAGTGGGGCTGGCTGGATGTGCAGACTCTGAGTGCAGACTCTGGCCCTGTTTGCATCATATAACGTGCATGGCACGCTACCCTCAGGGACAAAGGATTTTCAAGATGATCAGAATTAGTTACTGTATAGCCCAAGGGAATGTTGCAGTTACAGGCACTCAGCAACCTGCAGGCCTGGGTCCTTAGATTACTGATCATCCTCGTTATTTATGTTACAGTAACACCCAAATGGCCCAAGCAGGATCAGGCCCCCTGAGGGATTAGCACTCATTTTTTAGGAGCCAGCCCAGCAGCCCAGCTTTATGCCAGCTTCTTCATAAACATGAGCAACCACAAACACACCATGTGACTGCACAGAGCCTACAAAAGCCACTTTCATACCGTATATTTCGTATCAGTTCCTTGGGTTTTATAAGACAGGACGTACACTGCCCAATGCAACACAGCGTCCTGCCTCTCACGGCAGAGGTAGGACTTGGTTGTGATCATTTGAAGGGGATTCTTTACTGGGGCTGCTGGACACAGGGAGATTGCTATGGTTCTTTCTGGCTCCTAGATTAATCTGTCTTGGTGCCTAAAGCCTGGCTCGAACTAGCAGTCTGGGATCAGCATGTGGACTACACTGCCTATAAGTGGTTAGTTACAGGACTGCCAGAGAGACTCCTTCGACCAGGGGAAAAGACTGTCTCATCTTCAGTGGGACTTTCCTGATGCAACCCAGAGACCTCAAGAGAAACACTGGTTCTTGAAGAGAAGAGGACGTAAAGTGGCTGGAAATGTCTTACTTGAGAAGCTGTATTTGCTAGTTAGATAAATATGGCTGGAATCTCCATCCAGGAATGCCTGACTCAGTTACCCAAGATGAACCTTTAGTAGTATTAGCTGTGGTCTAGTACACTGGTTCTCAATCAGGGATACTTGTACCCCTAGGGGTACGCAGAGGTCTAGGGGGTACATCAACTCATCTAGATATTTGCCTAGTTTTACAGGCTACATAAAAAGCATGAGCGAAATCAGTACGAATTAAAATTTCATACAATGACTTGTTTATACTGTTCTCTATAAGAACCCTGTGGTTTTCAGTTTAAACCAATATTTACTGAAAAATCCTGGGTTTTACAAAAACTATTATTTGTTTTTTTCCGATTTTCACCCTACTTTTGTATCATTCAAATATATAAAAAAAACTTGTTTCATTAAGAAAACACAATCCATTGCATGAGATCTATGTATTACAATAATACATTAGTCTGTGTGTATATGCAAAGCTGCTTGTTGAAGTAAGGTTATGTACTAGTCTAGAAAATACACACAATAAACAGGCACGCATGCAAGTTCTGAAGTGCGTGCGCATCTGAACGTACTGATGAATCTCATGCTCACCACATACACATTTCAAGCTGTTAGCAGAGAATGGTTTCGCTAAAATGGGAAGAAAATGCAGCTCTGTATCAGAATACGTTTGAGAACACTGGAAGTATTCAAAAGTTTTAAAAAAACAAAAACAGGAGAAAAGAATGAAGTTGAGTGTATGTGCTGCAAATGGTGTGGCCCAATTATTAAATGTAAATATTTATAGGCTAATAATTCTAAGTCTACAACAGTAAACTGTTTTTTCTAATGAAAAGTTTTATGTGGGGATTAGAGATGTATTGTTTTATTAAACTCAGAGCTGGCAATGTGTTTTGAGTTCTGTTTTAGTTCTCCAGCAAACCACCTTGAATTCCATTCATCAAAGGATTGATCTACTGAATACTTTTTCGCCCTGTCCTTCCATCCAACCCTGATATTTACCCAGAAAAATTATTAATACCTTTTCTACCGATTTTCACCTGTTTTTGTTGTTGTAGTAATAAACAATGATAAATTCCCAGGAAAAATTAAATAAAATAAAAACTGAAAATAAAGGGCCCTATCTATATACTATAAACTGAAATGTAAGTACAATATTTTATAATTATATGGTAAAAATGAGAAAGTAAGAAATTATTCAGTAATAGTGCAGCTGTGACACTTTTGTATTTTTATGTCTGATTTTGTAAGCAAGGAGTTTTTAAGAGAGGTGAAACTTGGGATACGCAAGACAAATCTCCAAATTCCCTGCAAGGGGTACAGTAGTCTGAAAAGGTTGAGACCCATTGGTCTAGTATAGCAGACCATGGGCTAGGAGTCTGGATTCTATTCCTGGCTCTACAAGGGAGCTTAAACAAGTCACTTTATTGCTTCATGCCTCAGTTTCCCCTCACTCCATTTGTCTGTTTCGAGATTGAAGGCTCTTTGGGGCAGGTACTGTCTCTTATTCTGTATTTGTACTGCACTTAGTACAAAGAGGCCCTGATCTCAGTTGGGATCTGTATACTCTACTGTAATATAAATTATAACTTTAAGCCCATCATTTTGAAATAGAGGATTAATAGTTTGACATCTGATGTTTTTCGGTCTACCCATTTCCCCCTCATAAAAATTCAAGTTTAAAAATGTAAACTGTCTCTCTGGTTAAACATTAAATACACACCACATTCCTAACCCCCTGGGGCTCAGCATGCCTGTCTGGATTCAGAGACTAGTTCAAAGCCAGATTTGCTATTGGCGTGTCACCAGTAGCTGCTTGTGACTGGGCCAGCACACAGGGAAGGGAGCCATTTGCACACATTAAAATAATTTAGATTTATTCTTATATCCTTATTCCCACTTCCTCCTTACGTAGCCAACAACCAGCATCCTCAGCAACACCTAGGATCATCAAACCTGCTTCATAGTCTGCCTTGTTCTGCGACAGTCATGTTGTCCAAATTCTTCCATACACGATGCTGTGTTACGCTCAGATCCATTGAAATCAATGGGAGTTAGCCACCTAAATACCTTTGAGGATCTGGTCCCTAGATCCTATTGACATTTGCAAGGAAACTGCTTTTGAAACATGACTTCCACTAAATCAGGTTCTAGCGGAGTTTGGTCAACCAGTGTAGACAGGGCAAACCAGGTGAGACTCATTGGTCAGAAATGGTTTCTACATTAGACTGTTCCCTGGCCTATCAAAATACTTTCTTTTGTTAATAAGAATATATTTCCAAGTAGCCCTTAAAAGCTTGAGAGAACCATGAGTAAATCTGGATTTTAGCTACACTTCAGCTGTTTCAACCTTGACATCTTTGCCAAATTCCCCCAACACTGGTCAAGTTCCCTCAACACCTAGCTATCACTGATATAGAGCTCTACAGATGAAAAGCACTAAGTGCTTTACACAGGGGCTAAGTATCGTTATGCCTGTATTATGGAGGCTGAAAATGAGGCACCATTGCTGAAGTGACCTACCGAAGGTCATCCCGCAAGCCAGAACCGGGAATAGCACACACATCTTCCATCTTGCAGTCCAGTCCCCCAGCACAGGACCACCTTGCCTTCACAATAGGAGTCATTCTGTACACTGACCACCAGCGTCTTTACCACCATGTCACCTAGCCCTGTTAACGATATTGGTGCCCATGTATGCTTGGGCTCTCCATGAGGCTAGCACTGGTGGAGCTGACCCAGCGTTAGCAACAGCGGGGACTTTGTGGAAACCGTCCCTAGTGGACACACTGCCTACTTGTTAAGGCCGGAAATCAGAACCCAGGAATCCTGCGTTCTACCCCCAGCTTGGCCACTGACTACCTGTACGACTTTGAGCGAGTCATCTCACTGCTCTGTGCCTCAGTTTCCCCATATGTTAAACAGGGATAACAGTGCCTACATCACAGCGGGTCATGAAGCCAAACTGATAAGCGTGTGCAAAGCGCTCTGAGATGCTCACAGTAAAGGTGCGATGGGAGGACAAAGCTTTATTACTATGATTTGTCAGTGTCATAGGGTGATCTTCCACCTTCCTGAGACCCAGCTCAGCTTGCTGCTGCCTGAGCCTACCCTCACTCAGGCTGGATCTCACAGCCTGGCTTGGATGCCACAGTGACTCTCTGGGTAATTAATTGAAGAAAACCAGTCCAGTCCTTCCAGGACATCCAAGTCCACAACTAACAAAACACAGAGTCTTCAGCCCTGTCTCCAACAGTGCTCAGTCCCTCCTGCCTGGGGCTCTGTCTTCTTACCTCATGTTTTAGGCACTTTTCAGCCCAGCCTCAGCTTTCAGCCCTTCCTAGATTTTCAGTCTCTTCCTTCAGCCCCTCCTGGGCTCTTTTGGGTTGCTCCCAGCTCTCTATTGAGCAGCAACTTCCAGGGCCGCCTTCTGGCAGCCTCCCTTCTCCCTTCAGCTCCACCTGGGCTCATCACTCCCTCTGGGGAAGGGAATTAATTGCCTCGCATATGGGGCTGTGCCCAGCTCCCCTTAAAGAGCCCAGCCACCCTGCGACAGTTACTGTTAAAGTATTATAAAATAAGCAGAGCAATCTTCTCTTTAACGGGTGCCATTTGTGGCTTGTCTAGCTACTACACTGAACAAACAAGTCCAAAAGCCAATCCGTTCCCATTTCCCATGGGGTTGGTATCAACAAGTACACTAATTAAAATCCTCTCCAGACACAATTAAATATTTAAGGGCCTAACACTAGGTTTCAGAAAATGGGTTCAGGAAAAAAAAAAAAACCAAAACACCAATTCACTGTTTGCAACAAATATAATGGGGGAAGAGCAAGGGAGAATGACTCTCTTTGGGAATCAAATAATTGTATGGGAAAACACACTCAGCAGCAGTATCTGGAAGTTGCATTAATTTCATTCCATGTAGCATTTAGCTGTGGCTTTCCCAAGAGTTGATGGGATTCCATCCCAAGCATCAAGCTGCCTGTTGGTGCAGCCTGGAAATCAGAGATGGAAATGACCAAATACATCTTCCAGTCCATCCAGCAGGGCCCAGATCCATTATCTGCGAAGAAATCCAGCAGCCCTGTGAAAAACATGCTCTTCCACAATGTTTTAAACAGGGCTCTCGATTAATCCCAGTTAACTCACGTGATTAACTCCAAAAAATTAATCGTAATTAAAAAATGAATTGCGATTAATCGCAGTTTTAATCCCACTGTTAAACAATAGAATGTTTACTAGAATACAATTAAACAACTGAAATTTATTAAATATTTTGGATGTTTTTCTACATTTTGAAATATTTGATTTCAATTTACAACACATTTTACATTGCCCACTTTATATTATTATTTTTATTACAAATATTTGCACTATAAAAATGAAAAACAAAAAGAAACAGTAACTTTGATTCACCTCATATAAGTATGGTAGTGCAATCTCTATCATGAAAGTAAAATTTACAAATGTAGATTTTTTTTGTTACATAACTGCACTCAAAAACAAAACAATGTAAAACTTTAGCACCTACAAGTCCACTCAGTTCTACTTCTTGTTCAGCCAATCATTAAGACAAACAAGTTTGTTTACATTTACGGGAGATAATGCTGCCCTCTTTTTATTTACAATGTTACCAGAAAGTGAGAACAGGTGTTCGCATGGCAGTTTTGTAGCCGGCATTGCAAGATATTTACCTGCCAGATGCGCTAAAGATTCATATGTCCCTTCATGCTTCAACCATTGTTCCAGAGGACATGCTTCCATGACGATGATCCTCATTAAAAAAAAATGTATTAATTAAATTTGTGACTGAACTCCTTGGGGGAGAATCGTATGTCCCCTGCTCTATTTTATCTACATTCTGCCATATATTTCGTGTTATGGCAGTCTGGGATGACAGCACATGTTCGATTTAAGAACACTTTCACAGCAGATCTGACAAAATGCAAAGAAGGTACCAATGTGAGATTTCTAAAGATAGCCACAGCACTCGAACCAAGGTTTAAGAATCTGAAGTGCCTTCCAAAATCTGAAATGGATGAGGTGTGTAGCATGTTTTCAGAAGTCTTAAAAAGAGCAACACTCGGATGAGGAAACTACGGAACCCGAACCACCAAAGATGGTGGCATCTGACACAGATGATGAAAATGAACGTGCATCAGTCGGCACTGCTTTGGATTATTATTGAGCAGAACCCGTCATCAGCATGGAAGCATGTCCTCTGGAATGGTAGGCGAAGTGTGAAGGGACATATGAAAATTTACTGCATCTGGCATGTAAATATCTTGTGACGCTGACTACAATAGTGCCATGTGAACGTCTGTTCTCACTTTCGGGTGACACGTAAACAAGAAGCGGGCAGCATTATCTCCTGCAAATGTAAAGAAACTTGTTTGTCTGAGAAATTGGCTGAACAAGAAGTAGGACTGAGTGGACTTGTAGGCTCTAAAGTTTGACCTTGTTTTATTTTTGAAAGCAGGTTTTTTTGTACATAATTCTACATTTGTAAGTTCAACTTTCATAATAGAGATTGCACTATAGTACTTGTATAAGGTGAAGTGAAAAATACTATTTCTTTTTTCTTTTTTACAGTGCAAATACTTGTAATAAAAATAAATACAAAGTGAGCACTGTACACTTTGTACTGTGTGTTGTAATTGAAATTGATATATTTGAAAATGTAGAAAACATCCAAAAATATTTAAATAAATGGTATTCTATTATTGTTTAACAGCAATTAATCGAGTTATTAATCTTGATTAATTTTTTTAATTGTTTGACAGCCCTAGTTTTAAATAAAACTTGGCTCATTGCTTGGGCAATTCTCCTTGCTGCCACTGGATTTTCATCACTGCCACATTCATGGAACAGCTCTGAAATGGACAGTTACTCCAAAGGCACTGAAGGGAAACCCTGTCTTCTTATCCACAGCATGTGTGGGGGAGAAATTTGAAGGCAGGAGATTGCTCCTCAGACCAACAGAAGGCCCCCAATAGGCTTAAATCCCATATGCATGCTAGACTGGGAAGGATAATCTCATGGATAGGGCACGAAACTGGGACTCAGGAGCATTGGGATCAAGTCCTGGCTCTACCACTGTGTGAGTCTGGGCAAGTTTTAGCCTTGTGTAGAAATGGGAGATCCTACCTGCTAGGGAGACTAAAATCCATTTGTGACGGGGAGATGCTCAGATACCATAGTGATGAAGCCCATATAAGTACCTAGATAACCAATAAAATGGTGGGGGGAACTGCTGTGGCTCACCAAGGGCAGTCAATATTTTCGTATCAGGGAGGAAGGATCAGAACTGGAGAATCTCTTCAGAATAACATTTATTACTTACAAAGAGTCAGCCAAAAGGGCTCGAAAGAAACACATTCAGCTCAGAAAAGAAAAGAAGCCGACAAACATTATTCCATTTAGAAGTCTAAGATATGCCTCAGAGGCAGGATAATTTGAGGAAGGTTCAGGAAACAAGCCCTAATCTTTCATTAGCATATAGAACAACCTCACCCATCTGCATAATTTGTATCTCTAGGACAAAAAAGCTCGCAGCAGCACTCACGCAGACAATTGCTCAGACAATAATCGTAATTCTCGGAGAAGCAGCATTGTCTAGTAATCCCAGCTTGCGAGAGACTCGGATATATAGCCCTGCATGGATTCATCACTGCACTGTCTGAGCACCCCACAAGTCTCCAACCGTGGAGCTGGCCTCATCCTTGCCTTTGCATCTCTGGGCAATGGGGGATAGCGCACCTGTAGCACATATGGTTTTCAGTGCATTTCCCTGTGCGTTTGATTGTTATGCTGGTGCTCTTTGCATGAACAAAGAGGCTGGGGGCCCAGAAGTGCCACGACCACAAGCAGAAGTACAGAAAGAAGGAGAAAGAGAAAAAAGAATGAGAAAGAAATAAAGTAAGAAGGACCGAGAGAGGTAATGTCACCCCCAGAGACAGAAGCTAGTCACGTGGACTTGATCTTGGAATCGGCACCTTTGATGGCTTCAGAGCTTCTTGTTTCACAACCTTAATTACAGCACTAGCCAGCCAGGGTCGGGAGAACGCGCTGCAGATAAGCTAACATGTCAGTGGATAAATGAAATAAGACTCTTTTGATGCCGCTGCAGCATTAGGCATGTTCTCTCTGCAGCCTGCAAGGGGACAGAGTAGGATTTCACTGCTCTCTGTTGCTCCTTCCATAGAGGGACACGACAATGCAGTTGTCTCTCCTCCCCACTACCCTCCCAGCATGCCTTATGAACCCTCTGTCCTCTCCCTCCCTTCAGAGCTCAGCTCCCTCTGGGTTAGTCAGGAGGAGGAGGAGATGAAGCAAGCACCAGTCAAGCATCCCCACTGCCCCTTACAGAAAGGGAGCTTTCCAAAATGCCCAGGAAGCACTGGGTGGGAGCCTGGGCTTATGGTGTAGGAGAAAAAGCCACACCCAGCGCTGGGGCCATGCTGTGAGCTCTTCCTCTCAAAATCCCAGCCCAACAATGCCAGGGGAACCTCCCTTCCCACTGGGCAGTGCATCCTCAAGTTGCAGCTGCTCCCCTGCGGTAGAATGTGAAGGGACGTCAAATGGCGGCTCTGCCCTCTCTGTGGAGAATGCACTCATGCTGTGTTTCCAGAGAATGTCATTGAGGGGCACCTCTACTATGGTAGCACCTTGGCTCCAGCCAAGATCAGGGCCCCACTGTGCTAGGTGCTGTATATACACAGTCCCTACACCAAAGAGCTCGGTCTGAATAGACAAAGGAGGGGAAGGGAAATGGTCACTTAGCAGAGCCAGGACTAGAACCCGCACTTCCTGAGTCACAGCCCAGTCCACTGGAACATGCTGTCTCTAGACACAGGAGACTGCGTCCACCACCAAGAGATCCTTGACCTGAACCAGTGTCCCCACGCTTCCTTCACTCCTATGGCACCATTTCCCTCTATTTCCTTGGGAGTGAATTAGATTAGCCAACCCTACGGAGTGACACCCTCTACCAGTAGAGCAGATCCCCCCGGGCTGCCCTGGCAACAGGCCTTGCGCCTGACCTAGAGAAGCCATCTGTAGGGATGGGAGGGGAGTCCAGTCCCTGTCCTCCCTGCTGAGACTGCTGACCAGTCAATGCCAGTCGTGGTGACAGCTCAAGTGTGGACATCTGCCCAGGAGGAAGGAGACCGAAACCCAACATCTCGCTCCATGTAGACCAGGGGTTCTAAGACAAGCATCTGAGAGTCACACTCTTCCTGCCTTTCCCATACTGCTAAACGTGGTGCTGACTAGATCTGGTTACATGGAGGGTGCTGTGTGGTCCTGGGTCGGCAAAGGTTGAATATCGCTGTTATAGGCCATCACCTGATACTAACTTGGGGTCCCCACCAATCCAGCTGGCTTGGAACTGGTGACTTGGGCAGAGAAGCAAACCTCACCGCTGTCCTTCCCCACTGGCTTCAGCATAAACAGGGCTCAGATGCTTTTACCAAGGTGTCATCTCACCCTGCACAGAGCAGGCACAGCTGGAGCAAACGTCTCTGTGTATCTCTCAAACCATCGGGTCCCTCATTTCCCCCTTCATATCTCCTGATCCCTCCTCCGGGGACAGAAGATAATCGCTCGGGTGGCATAGCCCACCTCCTCAAAGAGCTCTTCCCAAGAATCATACCAGCATCTCTACAAGTGGGAAAACACAAGGTGATCATGCAATGGCTGACCCCAACCTGCCTGCCCTCAGCCCAGCTGTCTGCCTCTGTGCTGCTCTGAATGCATGCAGGCTGGATGGATGCTCTCCTTCCTCCAGCTAAGCCTCCCTTTCACATTCTTGTAAATATTAATTGCCACTGACAAGAAGCATGGCAACAAGTGAGCCAGCGCGAGAAACAGCCTTTCTCAGCAGGCGCACGGCTCCGGACTCTGCTTGTCCAAGTAAAGCAAGTGCGTGAATCTCAGCAGGATGTTCTGGAGAGGAGAACTGACTGGTTTACTTCGGGAGTGAAGGGAAACTGCAGTTGAGCCTCTTAATTTCTAGTCTGACACAATCAGATCTTACATTCATCCAGGATCCCAGAGTGCTCTAAACTAGACATCCAGGGATCACCGCCCCCACCACCAAAATACAGCCACCTCTGGGGTGGAACATAACATCTGTTTAACACTGCACGTTAATGCTATACAAAGAGTTTAGTCAGGATCAGAGATTACTGGAAAATCACTCCTCAGGACACACACCACTAAAAACGCTGAGATGCCACAACAACTGTGTTAAAGATGAATAAGACAGACAGACTTGCTCAGTGACAGCACTCAGCTAAAGAACAGCTCTGGAAATGGTCAGACATGAAATGCACATGACAAACATACCTGGGTTCAGCTCCTAAAAGAGGGCCTCTATTTTCCCTTGTTAAGCATGCGCCTGGTTTGCAGAGGTGCCGAGAACCTACAACTACAGCTGAAGCTAGTAAGGGCTGCAGTGTTAAGCACCACTGAGAATCAGGTTCAAGGTCTGCTTTCAGGAACACAGGGGGCAGAGTCCCTCACAAATACTGTAACCTCGAGTCCGATGCAAGGGCAAATTGCAACCCAGAGGCCATGCACTGCCTTGCAATGGGAGGAGATGGCTGTGTTTGGGGTTTGCCTAGGAATGCTGGGAAGACAGTTACCCGCAAGTAGCTCTGGAGTTCCCCCCTATACAGGAGACTGTCTAAGGAATTGCATACCCATCTGCTCCCAGGGGCTGGTTATACCAGCCTGACACAATGATTAAGATGCTGGTGGCACTCCAGCTGGGGGGGCTGCATTGGCAGCAGTAACAGCAGGCAATTATAAGGGAACTAAGTCTAGTTTAGACAAGACTCTAGAGAGAAGGCAGAAAAGGCAAGTTGCTAAGCAGACCTGGGCTACCTGGCAGTAGAACAGTAAAGTCTACTGCGCAGAAAGCAGCTGGGTTTGGAGAGGGATCTAGATTCGGAAAGGGACCTGGATTTTACTCCTGACTCTGTGTCACTGACTCTCCAGGTGACCTTGGGAAAAACACTTCATCTGTGCTTGCTTTTCCCGTCTATAAAACATGCCTAATAACATCTACCTGTCTATATGCAGTGCTCTGAGATCTACAGCCGCAGAGTGCAATAGGTGCTAAACACTCTGCTTCCTCTTTACAATCTCATCTCTGTTTTATCTGATAAGCAATGGGAGAATTTTAAAAGTAATCAGCTTGGCTAATAAACCTTATTCTGGGGCCGAACAATCCACTGTCTAAATGGGTGACCCTCTGGCTCCTACTGCCATCCAATTTCTGGGGGTTTCGTCCCTCTCTACAGTCCAAGTGTCTTTTCTGTCCTGTATTTTCTCCTTAAATCCTCCCTCTCTTAATATTATCTTTGCCAGCTAGCCATTAATTAGCGGGGGGTTGAAGAGAATAGCACTGAACAGAGCACCTGTCCCTGCCCTTTTTCTCTCCGAAAATCTGTGACGTACTTGGAGTCTATTACTCTGGGCAAGAATCTTATGACCCACCAGGGTCTTGTGCATGGCAGTGTACAGAGTACTGATCCAGCTTGCCTCCAAAATGTCTTGCTTGTCCTTTGGCTCAGTTGTTTGGCTCTGGCTCCACACTAACGTCTGCAGTGGAATGAGTTTGGTGTTCTAGGCAGAGAGCCACTGGCAGAAAAATGAACAGAACCATGAGATCTATTCACTGCACCATTCTGCCTCCAGGGATACAATGATTTCCACTAAAGGAATGGTCTCTCGACCCAGGTTTGCCCAATGCCAGCAAAATAAGACATAACCAAGCTCCAATTCTGTAGCCCCTTGTTCAGAAGAACATGCAGAAGTTACTAGCTTATCACTGCTGCATTTTAACTTTATTTTCCCACAGAATTCAACCAGCCTCTAGATTCCACAGTAAATATAAATCAGTAGTCACAGTTTGGTCTTAAATTAACGTCCATTAATTCAGTGCATTACTGTTGAGCAATAAAGTCAATTTTGTGGCTGTATTGTAAAAGAGTAACAAATAATGATACTGAAATGAGTTTAAAATTCATAAAGTACATAATATGGAATAGGATACAGTTCTTAGGAAAAGAGCATCTTATTCTTTCTGGGCCCAGTTTATCAACCTGGACCTCCATTTCTGCAGGCATCATTCTGTATTCACAAAGAACTGTGCCCACCCTGCATGCCCCCTTCCAGATTCTTTTCTGGAAATTCATTAGAGACCCAAAAAATGCAGCTGCTAAAACGGGGACTTGGGCTGCAATCCTGCAGTCAGATCCGCCCGGGGGACCCTTATACCAGCATGGATCTAAGGGCAGCCTTGCCAATTCCCAAGTTATTTAGTGTTTTTGTCCTAAAGCCCCACCTGCTGGAGTCATGTGATTAGATGAGACTCTCAGCTTTCCTTAAAAAAATGGTTCTAGCTCTTTTGGTTGCAGAAAAAAGCTTGAAAACATGAAGCCTAAAGCATCAAAAACCAGAAAACACATAAAGATCACCCTCAAATCCATCTTTTAAAAAAAAATTCAAGATTTTAGGGCCCTGACTCATGATTTTTGAACATTTGGGAGTGACAATGCTATGACTGCAGGACTGGGACTGTGGTTTGCAAATGAGGCTCCTTGGTGCTGTGGTGTTATTCTGACAGGAGCCCATGTCATATTTACTGCGCCTATCATCGCAGCACCTGGGCTCATGTGACATGGTTCTGATTACAAGCAATAACTCAGCCACGAGGATCAGAAATACCCCAAGAGCCCCCACAACACCACAGAACAGAGACACGACTTAAGGTACTTCGGCCCCAGTTCTATAAAGCACTTAAGCATATGCTTAGCTCCCATTGCAGCCAGTGAGACTTAACCACATGCTTAAAGTTAAGCACATGATTAAGTTCTATGCTGACTCAGGGCCCTTGCGAGGCTAAAGAGCAGAAAGCACTTACTTTGCAACTCAGGCACTTATTTCCTCATGGGACAAAATACACAGCAGTGAAAATCGTCCTTCTAAGCTACCTCAACAAAGCATTGAGAGGCTTAATCAATTAAGGATTATAAAGCACTTTAAGGAGCTGGGAAACACGATATGGAAGTGCAAAGATTTACATTATTTATTATTAATTATTATTATAATTCACTGTTGGCTTCTGCTGTATTACCCTATGGGGCAACAGCCTGGCCTCCATCTCTCTTTACTTTTCATCTAGGCTCCAGTCAGGCTGGTTTCATTCTGACACTTCTCAGGGAGGCAATGAGCCTCAGGGCCAGATTTTTTAAAAGTATTCAGGTGCTTAAAGATGCAGAGAAGTAGCTAGACCTAGATCCTCAAAGGCATTAGGCACCTACCTTCCACTGATTTCAATGGAAACTAGGTGCACAAATATCTTTCAGGATATGGGCACTTGTTACTGTTGAAAATCTCACTAGACGAGTATCTGGAGCTGTAGGCATAGGCACCGACTCCATAGGTGCTCCGGGGCTGGAGCGCCCACAGGGAAAAATTAGTGGGTGCTCTGCACCCACCAGCAGCCAAGCTCCCCTCCCTGCTCCACCTCACCTCCTCCTCTGCCCCTGCCTCCTCCCCTGAGTGCGCCGCATCTTGCTCCTCCACCTAACTCCCAGCGCTTGCTGGAGCCAAACAGCTGTTTGGCGGCATAGCAAGCTCCAGAAGGGATGGGGGAGAAGCGGGAACGTGGAGCATTCAGGGGAGGAGGTGGGGAAGAGGCGGGGCCAGGGCAGGGATTTGGGGAAGAAGTCGGAATAGGGGTAGGGAGGGGACGGAGACTTTGGGGAAGGGGTTGGAATGGGGGCAGGACTTTGGGGAAGGGGTTGGAATGGGGTGGAGTCAAGGCGAGGCCGGGGGCAGAGGGGGGTCAAGCACCCGCTGGCGCGAGTAGAAGTCAGCGCCTATGGCTGTAGCTACCTAAATACCTTTAAAATCTGACTTCTAATACCATAAGTCATTAGTAGAATTGGAAATAGAACTCAGGAGTCCTGGTTCCTAGTCCTCTGCTCTGACAGCTATATAGCATTGCCCCATATGCCTTCCTAACAATATATCCCAATACAACTTTTTCTTAATAGGGAAAGTGCAGTATAAGGTTTCTGAGACACAGCCAAGCTTTACATTGTTATGTACATCTATAGAACGTGTATGTACTGATAACCTTGTACCGTAGAGCAATGGAGGGTGGGCTCTATCCAGCAGTCGCTCAAATTAACAAAAACAAAAAGATTATTTTTAAAAACCCCACAAATACATGATGATGTAACAGAAGGAAATTCCATCTTGGGATCTGGTGCTATAGCACTCAGACTACATATATATGGTTCACAATGTCATGGGAATTACACAATGGAATCATAACCTCACAGGACAAGACTGGTTATCTATTATCAGACGCCTGTTACAGATACACGCAGGGGATATCTATCTGTCTGTGTATCTCAATTCACAATATAACTTGGCCTACGTACTATGCTTCATAGATTCAAAGGTCAGAAGGACCATTGTGATCATCTATTCTGACATCCTGCATCACACAGGCCACAGAACTTCCCGAAATAATTCCTATTTGAACTACAGCATGCCTGTTAGAAAAACATCCAATCTTGATTTAAAAATCGCCAATGATGGAGAATCTACCATGACCTTTGGTAAATTGTTCCAATGATTAATTACCCTCACTGTTAAAAATTTGCACCTTATTTCCAGATGGAATTTGTTTAGCTTCAATGTCCAGCCATTGGATTTTGTTATACCTTTGTCAGCTAGATTAAAGAGCTCATTATCAAATATTTGTACCCCATGTAAAGTCACCCCTTAACCTCCTCTTTATTAAGCTGAATAAGTTAAACTCCTTGAGTCTCTCTCTATAAGGTATGCTTTAATCAGTCTTGGGGCTCTTCTCTGAACACTTTCCAATTTATCAACAGAGCAAACCTAAAGCTGATGGGATCTGCAGTATAATAGCTAGCCCGGTAGTCCTCTCCAGTAATGACCAAGGAGCTCAGGCAAAGGTTGTGGGTTCACATCCCACTATGGCTGCTTTTTGCTATTGATTTTACATGGGAGGTGCTCCGATACGATGACGATGAGCAGCAGCATAAGACGGAATGATAAGATGCAGGGAATTAGGCCAGGTAACGCTGAGCCCAGTGTGGAAGGGCGGGTTTTATTCTCTTTGAGGAGCTGCTTACCATCTGACTGGTCTAGGAATCCGGTGTTACTTCTGTACGGTAAGAAAGGGGGTCTAGTAGACAGGGCATTAAACTCAGGAGATCAGGGTTCAATCCCCACTTCAGCCAGAGACTATGTTAATGCGTGTGGCCTTGGGAAAGTCATTTTATCATCCCTGTGCCTCTTTTTTCGATCTGTAAATGGGGATAACAGCACTTATCTAACTCCCAAGGATTGGAGGATAAAATCGGAGGCATTCAAATACGATGGAGATGAGGGCCATGTAAGTACCTAGACAGACAGGAAAGTCCTCCCTCTTCTTGACAACTGTGGCAAAGATGCGGGAACACTTAAGATAAAGTGATTATCACCAGAGATGAGGCCTGGAATGATGAGAACTAGATAAACAGAGTCAAATTCTAGTTACACGGGTGCAGTTCTGCTGAAATCAAGGAGGTCGTATTCATTTACCAGAGGAGAATTTGGACCATGGTATCAAATTCTGAATCTGGACAGTTGGGCCTGCATGTTTTATTTACCCATTCCTGTACACACAATCAGATTTCATCTGCACACATCCAGTTGGTGGCTGCGTGCGCCTTGCTGCCCAATCTGCATGTGCAAATGTGAGTTTAATGCCTACAAAGAAAGGTGCAGTGAGTTGCATGTGAACAAGCAGTTGTGTAAAATCAGAGGCCAGCTTGCAGCTAGCTGAAAATGTGGCCCATAGTTTTTGATAGTGCTTGTCACTGGGCAGACTGACCAAAACCAAGAGGTAGAGGGATTTTTTTTGATGGGGGAGGAGGAGCTGGGCACGCAGAAGAGAAAACTGGAGAGAAGAATAGTGGTGACACAATGACTGATTTAAAACAAATGACCCCTCATTGGCCTCATCTAGTAATGGAAACATCCCTGTATGAATGACAATTTCACAATACTATTATACTTGTTCAGCATCTCTTGTTGGCAAGACATAGGATAGCATGATCCTTTGTTTGCCACATATTTCTCCCCAGAGGGATCCACTGCTGGGTAAAGAGAAACTACAGAGGAGACCAAAAAGGGTGTCAAGGTAGCCCGGTACCACTCAGCCCGGAAGTTTGTGATGGTGCCGTATCATCTCGGAACCATCCCCATTTGTTCTGAAGGACAGAAATGGAGATGGAATCGTATCACGGCAGACAAAAGGCAGCATGCAGACTTGGAAGCTTTTAATGACTGGTGCTCTCTGCACCAGGCTGCCCAGTGGCTGTATAAAGCAGCACTGAATGATGGAGTTGTGCAATGCACCAGAGTGGCTCTGTTCCCTTTGGGAGAACCTGCTGCATCCTAATCTATTGCCTTTTTGGGTAAGTGCTGCCATGGGACTGCAGCAGTGACAGTGGAGAGAGAGCTCCTGGGTCTGTTAGCTTTCAACTGCTCTCCAGCTATACAACAATAATACCTCCAACCTGTGCGTAGAGAAGGAGACTTGAACACAACAACCTTGGCTGTACCTTCCTGCTTTTCTTTAACACACCCTTAGAATTGATCTCAATAAGCAAAACAATCCAGCAGCTTGCAGTGTTAATAAGATTACATCAGTGATTCAAATGAAAAATCCACCTATTTGACAGAGCAGATTATTAGGCTGATATTTAAGATTCCTGGAGAAAAAGAAGGACCTTTCAGGTGTCTGACCCCTCACTGTTCTCCATAACACAGAGAAGATCCCTCTGTCTAATGAGCCCAAACTTTGAAAGCTACAAATGGTAGAGATTAAAAAATTCTTCTTGGTTCTGAAGTGAAGGTGGCAAGGAGAGGAGAATTGAAATGGGGTTTTCTCTGTGCACCAATGTTCTGGTGACATTCCAGATTTGTGTAAGGAAGCCCCATAAAGGTCTGGAAACTGTGGATCCAGGTAAAGTGCACATTGAGTTAGCAAGTAATGTCATATGGGGGAGGGGGGCATACCTTGCCTGTGAGTTATTGGTTGCTAGGGGGAAAAGTTTTTTAATGGGCTGGAGTGTTCCCCTGGCTCCCTATCCCCCTACCAATAAATCGCTGTCTATATTGCTCTCTTTCCAGGCTAACCTCCTCTGAAGTCTTGCAGCCGAGAACAGCAGCACTTGAGCACTCCATTAGGGGAATGATTAAGAAACTGTCAATGTTCTACAAAACCCAATGCTCTGAACTAAAAATAAACCAAAACACCAGGGGTGGGAGGGAAGGGAAAGAATTTCAGAACTCGGTGAAAATTCTCCCGCAAAGCAAAGATTGCAGCAATGTTTACACTGATGAAGTAAGCTGTAGCTCACGAAAGCTTATGCTCAAATAAATGTGTTAGTCTCTAAGGTGCCACAAGTATTCCTTTTCTTTTTGCAGATACAGACTAACACGGCTGCTACTCTGAAACCTACCACTGAACATTTTTTTCTGTCCCCCCTGTCCCCCACCCTTTCACACAACCCCATGGGAGACATTTGGGGGAGAAGAGGGTGTTCTGCTCTCCTCGCCAACACTTCAATGCATCGTGATGTCTGAATCACCAGGCTGAGCTTCCCTAGAAAGAAATACTTGCTTGTCTGGTGCTTCTCATGGCAGTGGCAGGCTAATCCCTGAATAACAGTACCATAGCAGGGTTCGCCCTTCTGTGATGAACCCCTCAAACACATGCTTTTTCTTTTGCTTTCTTTATTAGTGCAGCAGATTGTGCAAATGCTACAAACCATGACACACTTACACATTCCTCCCCTCAACATTTGCAGGTGCACGCATTCCTGTGACACAAACAGCACATGTGCAGCCCCCAAATGCAAGCAGCAGGGCCCCATACGGAAAACCAATGGCATCTTTTGATCATGACCGGCTCCTACTCCATCCCTACCCCTAGTACAAGAGCAATCGGAAAGTTGCCTGATTGTAAGAGGGTTAGAATACTTACAGTAGGTCTTCCTGGTCAGCTCTTCCACAACTTCAGGCTTCAACTTGCTGTTGGATTTCCCCATTATTGCCCAGAAGCTTTTCCTCCAGATCACTCAGTACATCAATCACTATATTGCCTTGTAACTCCCCTTCTTTCACTGAGGGGTCATCAGAAAGCTTGCCTTCACTTTAAAAAAATTCAAAACCACCTCGGGTTCTTCTTCCAATCTCCTCTCCTTCCTAGAACAATGTTTCTCTAAAAAACAGCAGCAGCAGTAACGGGAGTAAGGGGTAGAGGGGAGAATTGCCTTTGTTTTAGTGGTGCTCCAACCTTACTGGGAGATAGGATTTCAGTCCTGGAGGATTTTACCCCACGCTTCAATTGAAGAATAACGATAGTAAACAAAATTGCTACATTCCACTTGGGGAGAGGGCTTTGGGGTTTGTTTTTTTTGCAGCGACCAGAGCTGTGGTTACATTTCAGTCATGGTTTCTCTTAATGAAAAATTAAACACCGCAGGTTGATTTGTTTTTCCTCCCCTCCCCTTGCTTGCACGGCCTGGAAAGGAAGGTTATTGTGCAGGATCTCTGTGTGTGTCTCTCTCTCTGTCCTCCCGGTAGCTCTGTGGAGTGTTGCTCTTGTCGGCCCTGGTTACAGAACACCCTCCCCTCTTTCTTTTGCTGTGTAGCTTCGGCAGGCGAGGATTTGCTGCTGCCTGCTGCTCTGGTGATAAGGTGTTAACTGGAATCTGCCAGTCAGACAGCAGCAGGCCAATTGTCTTATGTCTCCCTTTCTTGTCTCCTCACTTTCCTTTTAGATGAATCCTCTAAAAAAACCCACAACCCAATAACATTTTCATTCAAAACAACGCAATGGCTTCTTTCTCTGCAGATGCATTGATTTCCTTCCTCTGGGGCCTGAAGAGAAAACGCTTGTTGTCTCTAACTTGGAGCTGAGTGTCTAATGGAGATTGGATATTCCCTCTCTTTCACTCCCCTCTCTCCAAAGTCATGCATTTATCTGAGATTCACAGAAGTTAGGGACGGAAGAGACTGATTGGGTCCTTGGATCCGCCCTCTGCCAATGAGAAATCTGCCTTTGTTTTATCGGAAAGTGGCAATGATACATTCGGAGATAGGTGCGATGTAAATAAATGGGATTATTATTGTCACTATACTGGTTTCTGCCTTAATGCAAAGTCTCATTAATGAGATTTATTGCCTATAACACTATAGCATTTTTTTGTATTGAAGACACACATTCCTTCTCCCCGATTCCCTTGCCTGTGTTCTTGAGCCTCTCTTTCTCTTGATGTTTTCCTGGCATGTAATAATTTACAAAGAAGTGACTTTTTGTGAATTCTGTAGATAACACTAAGGCGTTTGCTTGCTTTCTCTCCCTTGGGGGAATTTTATAGTGAGTGTGCAGTCGGGGTAGCAGAAACCTGCAAGAAACAAAATAGATTTTCATCACTGACAGGTGGGTCTTTGTAAATCAATAGTTTCCTTATCTCAAAGATAGAGCGTGCCCAGATGGGTGGAAACAGCCAGCCTACCAAACTGACTGTTGTGCAGGTGATTAACATCCCATCTGACATCATGTCTCTACTCAGTTTTCTACTTATGCTATTTATCTCCAAAGAGATCAAATAATGTACTGCAATCTATGAGTCTTGCTACAGTCATTTTTATCAGTGAAATGGACTTTTTCCCCTCTAGAGCCAGTCAGAAACTTAGGTGCTGGCCCCTTCCCTCAGAAAGAGCATGTGGGTTCTTTGATGTTAAAATTAGGACTTATTAAGACAACATACTGAGCCATCACACATCAACCAGCTTATCACAGAGGTGGGAACATCACCACCCCTTATGTACCAAACACATCAAGAGTGACCTCTATGCACTAGACACCACACTAATATTATAACCCATAGCAGGCAAAGATTCTGACCACCCAGCCAGAAACCTCAGCAGCAAAGCCACCTCCCTGCAGGCAGTTCCGTTTCTTTAGCTGCTAGGTTCAGGAGAGCAGGTAGTGAAGGAAGAAGAGCATTGATGGGGTTAAACCTGCCAAGGGAGAAGAAACCTAGTAAAGTCGTGCCCCGTCCTGCCAATTTCCAGTGCTTACTCTGCCTCTGACTTGTTCTATGACTGTAGGTAAGTCAGAGGGACCAGCATTTGGAGAAGTGGCCTCTGATTTATTTTTTTTTGTATGCTTCAATTTTTGGCACCCCCAACTTGGATGTTTCACAGGTATTGCTCAGCACCCTCACAGGGCTCTTGTGAGGATTAAATAATTCATGTTTGTAAAGTGCAAATGGAGACTGTGTTGAGACTCTTTGAAAATCTGACCCCAATCAACCTACCCATGGACCATACAGAGAGTCACTGACAGAGGTGGAAATACAGCTCAAGAGCTCATAGCTTAGCCTAGGCCAGTGATCTTCAACCCTATTCCACCTGGCAGTTAAAAAGCATCCATGTTTTTTGCCACAACCCACCCAACCTCACAATCCTTTGCAGCCAGGAAGGGGAAGAGTATCTTTGGATACAGATCTGGCTAACCTAGTGAGGAGGGCTTTAAACTAGGTTTGATGGGGGCAGGAGACAAAAGCTCAAAGTCAAAAACATGGAGACCTGGGAGGAGGGTTGGAATCTGCAGGAAGCATGGGCCGTTAGAGCAGGGGCAAGGGAGAGACAAGAGGGAACATAGAGGAGAAATCAAATCAGTATCTCAGAGGTCTGTACACTAATGCAAGAAGTATGGGAAATCAACAGGAAGAACAAGAAATGTGAGTAAATAAACACAACTATGACATAGTTGGCCTCACAGAGACTTGGTGGGATAATACGCATGACTGGAATATTGATATAGAAGGGTACAGCTTGCTCAGGAAGGACAGGAAGGGGAAAAAGGAGGAGGTGTTGCCTTGTGTATCAAAGATGTATATACTTGGACTGAGGCTGAGATGGAAATAGGAGACAGACTTGTTGACTTATCTCTGGGTAAGGATAAAAGGGGTAAAAAACAAGGGTGATGTCATGGTCTGGGTCTACTACAGACCACCCAACCAGGAAGAAGAGGTGGGTGAGGCTTTTTTTAAACAGCTTCCAAAATCATCCAAAGCGCAGAACTTGGTGGTGATGGGGGAGTTCAACTACCCAAACATCTGCTGGGAAAATAATACAGCAAGGCACAGATTATCCAACAAGTTCTTGGAATGTATTGGAGACAATGTTTTATTTCAGGAAGCGGAAAAAGCGATGAGGGGAGATGCTGTTCTAGATTTGATTTTGACAAACAGGGAGGAACTTATGGAGAATTTGAAAGCTGAAGGCAGATTGGGTGAATGTGATCATGAAATGGTAGAGTTCATGATTCTAAGGAATGGTAGGAAGGAAAACAGCACAATAAAGACAATGGATTTCAAGAAGGAAGACTTAGCAAACTCAGGAAGTTGGTAGGTAAGATCCCCATGGAAAGCAAATCTAAGGGGAAAAAACAGTTCAAGCGAATTTGGAGCTTTTCAAAGACACTATTAAGAGCACAAGGGCAAACCATCCCACAGTGTAGCAAAGATAGGAAGTATGGCAAGAGACCACCCTGGCTTACCTAGGAAATCTTCAGTGCTCTGAAACTCAAAAAAAGAGTCTTACATAAAGTGAAAACTAGGACAAATTACAAAGGATGAATATAAACAAACAAACACAAGTATGTAGGGACAAAATTAGAAAGGCCAAGGCACAAAATGAGATTAAACTAGCTAGTGACATAAAAGGTAACAATAAAACTTTCCACACAACCAAGAGGAAGACCAAGGCCCTTTATTCAATGAGGCGGGAAAGACAATAACAGAAAATGGCAGAAGAGCTAAATGACATTTTTGTTTCATTTTTCACCAAAAAGTTTAGTAACGATTAGACATCTAACAAAGGGAATACCAGGGAAAATGAGGTAGGTTCAGAGGCTAAAACAGGGAAAGAACAAGTTAAAAATTACTTAGGCATGTTAGATGTCTTCAAGTGGCAAAGGCCTGATGAAATACATCCTAGGACACTCAAGGAGCTGACTGAGGAGACAACTGAGCCATTAGCGATTATCTTTGAAAACTCATGGAAGACAGGAAAGATTATAGAGCCTGGAAGATGACAAATATAGTGCCCATCTATAAAAAGGGGAATTACAGACCAGTCAACTTAATTTCAGTACCCGAAAAGATAAAGGAGCAAAGAACCAAGCAATCAATTTGCAAATATCTAGAAGGTAATAAAGTAATAGCAGTCAGCATGGATTTGTCAAGAGTCAATTGTGTCAAGTCAGCCTAATGGCTTTCTTTGACAGGGTAACAAGCCTTGTGGATGGGGGGAAGTGGTAGATGTGGTATATCTTGACTTCAGTAAGGCTTTTGATACTGTCTTGCATGACCTTCTCATAAACAAACTGGATAAATACAGCGTAGATGGAGCTACTATAAGATGGGTGCATAACTGGTTGCAAAATTGTTCCCAGAGAGTAGTTATCAGTGGTTCACAGTCAAGCTGGAAGGTCATATCAAGTAGGGTCCTGAAGGGGTCACTCCTGGATCCAGTTCTGTTCAATAACTTCATCAATGATTTAGATAATGGCATAGAGAGTATACTTATAAAATTTGCAGATGATACCAATCTGGGAAGGGTTGTAAATGCTTTGGAGGATAGGATTAAAATTAAAAATGATCTGGACAAACTGGAGAAATGGTCTGAAGTAAATAGGATGAAATTTAATAAGAACAAATGCAAAGTACTCCACTTAGGAAGGAACAATCAATTGCACACATACAAAATGGGAAATGACTGCCTAGGAAGAAGTACTGTGGAAAAGGATTGGGGGGTCATAGTGGATCACAAGCTATATATGAGTCAACAGTGTAACACTGTTGCAAAAAAAAAACAAACATCATTCTGGGATGTATTAGCAGGAGAATAGTAAGCAAGACACAAAAAGTAATTCTTCTGCTCTAGTCTGCGCTGATAAGGCCTGAACTGGAGTATTGTGTCCCGTTCTGGGTGCCACATTTCAGGAAAGATGTGGACAAATTGGAGAAAGTCCAGAATTTGTTAGTCTCTAAGGTGCCATAAGTACTCCTTTTCTTTTTGTGGATACAGACTAACACGGCTGCTACTCTGAAACCTAACAAAAATTACTGAAGTTCTTGAAAACATGACCTATGAGGAAAGATTTAAAGAACTGGGTTTGTTTAGTCTGGAGAAGAGAAGACTGATAGGGGAGATGATAACAGTTCTCAAGTACATAAAAGGAGAAGGGAGAAAAATTATTCTTGTTAATCTCTGAGGATAGGACAAGAAGCAATGGTCTTAAATTGCAGCGAGGGAGGTTTAGGTTGGACATTAGGAAAAGTTTCCTGTCAGGGTAGTTAAGCACTGGAACAAATTGCCTAGGGAGGTTGTGGAATCTCCATCATTGGCGGTTTTTAAGAGCAGGTTAGACAAATACCTGTCAGGAATGGTCTCGTTATTGTGTAGTCCTACTTTGAGTGCAGGGGACAGGACTAGATGACCTCTTGAGGTCCTTTCAGTTCCTACACTTCTATGATTCTATGAGACTGTAGCCAGGGGAAAAAACAAACCAAAACACATGGCTGATGCTGCGTGCTAGGATTTGTGGAGCTAACACTGGGTATGAGGAGGTTATCCAGGCTTGGTGAGGGCCAAAGGAGAATTGGTCATACAGTCTCACAGTATATGAAAGCTCTGAGTATGTGCTAAGATTGCTGCACCACTTCTTATCTTCTCTCCTACGTTGTATTTTAAATCCTGTCTGAGCTGTCCGGACATGCCTTTACTCCTCAAATATCAGCAACTGCTGAGGGAAATAATAGACACTTTAAATAATAATGGAACCCTGCAAAGAGTATAATGCAAATTGTGTGTGTGTTTATAAGGAATAGGGTGGGTAGAGGTGGGCAGGCATGGATTACAGGACCACACATGATATGTTTCTTTACTGGTGAAGACTGCCGCAGTCAATTGTCCGGGGACATATTCCCTACAGTAGACATTTCTAAAATACATAATCCTCTATTAGCAAACCTTCCACAAACAAGCTCATTAAGGCAGCAAAGTTTAAAAACACAGCAGCAACCTTTATCAACACAGCAGCAACCCAGCCTGGGCAACAACAGGCTGTCGGTAGTATACCGGTATGAGACAAGAAAGGAGGCACAAATTCTCCTCTCTTATGCACTAGTGTCAACAGGAATAAGCCCACTGACTTCCAGTGAGTTACTAGGGATTTACATCAGAGACTCATAGACTTTAAGGCCAGAAGGGACCATCATGCTCATCTAGTTTGACCTCCTGCACATCACAAGCCACAAAACCTTACCCACCCACTCCGGTAACTGGCTCATAACCTCTGGCTGAGTTACTGGTGTAAGTATGAAAGGGCGACTGAAGTCCTCAAATCTTGATTTAAAGGCTTCATGGTACAGAGAATGCAGCATATCCGAGAGCAAAATGTGGCAAGACTCTGTTCTCTTCTAGATGCTACTTGGATTGTAATCCCCTTGAGGCAGGGGCCATCTTTTTGTTCTGAGTTTGTATAGCACCTAGCACAATGGGTCCCTGGCTATGCCTCGGGCCTCTCGGCACTATGGTAGGACAAGTAATAATAAAATAATAATAGGGTGGTAGTGAGGCACGCTAGCCTCACAGGCCCCTACAATAGTGAAAGGAAGCCTGGGGGGAAGGCACTGCATGGGACTCTGGAGACCTGGGTTCTTCTCCTAGCTCTTCCACACAATCTCCTGTGGGACCTTGGCCAAAGCAATTTCATTGTGCCTCAGTTTCCCACCTGCAAGATGCAAATAGCAATACTTCCACTTTGCCTATTTACACTGTAAGCTCTTTGGAGCAGAGACTGTCTCTTTATGTACAGCATTTATGTATAACATTTATTTATTTATTTATAACATTTATTATGTACAGCACCACCCAGCACAGGGGTTCTCAAACTGGTGGTCAGGACCCCTCAGGGAGTCATGAGTTTATTACATGGGGAGGTCGCGAGCTGTCAGCCTCCACCCCAAACCCCCCCCTTGCCTCCAGCATTTATAATAGTGTTAAATATATAAAGAAGTATTTTTAATTTATATTGGGGGGGGGGTCGCACTCAGAGGCTTCCTATGTGAAAGGGGTCACCAGTACAAAAGTTTGAGAACCACTGACCTAGCACAAGTGTCCCCCCCCTCAGATGAGGCCTCAAGAAGCTATGTAATAAGCAATACCATCCCAGCCTAATCATTTTAGTACAAAGCTCTGCTGCTGAGAAACTGTTAACAGGATTCAATTAAATTTAAAACCCTACCCTGCCTATGCCACAGAAAACACTATAAAGAAGCTGAGATCACTTGGTGAAAGGCTAAAAGTAATCAGAAACTGTGCAAGCTAGTCAATTTCTCGCCCTAATTACTGACATTGGCTTTATTACTTCCTTGGTAAGTAAGAAGTGTGGGTGTTGGCAAGGATGGAATGTTATTTCCAAAGATACAGAGACACAAGTTGCTTTGGGCAAGCTGGCTTAAAATCAGAATGGGGCAAAAGATTTCTAACTAAACTTGAAGCATGTGGAGAGTATCTGTACATGAATGAAATATTGAGGTAATTTCCTTACAGAGGAAACTGAATGCTGGGCCAGCACTTGAATGCAGCTTTGCTTCATGAACTCCCCTATGTTTCCCTTCTGAGATATACATTACCTTTCTGGACAGCTCTCTTTATCACATCGCTAGCTACTGCAGTGTAACCAGCAACAACCTTGGGTACTCTTGCAGCAGGGTAACAACAGACACAGCATACCACAAAGGATATTAAGTCTCAAGACTCAGAACTAGCTTTTCCATTAACCAACTGTTTGTGTCCTGAGTTTATACACCTTCTGTTCACCATACTGCAACCTGCTGCCATGGAAATGATTATTCATTCAACTACATTCATTATTCTATCATCCTCATGATCAAACAAGGCTGGCAGGGAGAAAGTTCATGCATAAATAAAAAGCACTGAAGGGGTTTAGAGTATTCTCTACATTATTACTGGAAGAACTGTGAAATGTGTAGATCTGGTGGACAGTAAAATCTGTTTCTATAACAAGCTCTCCCCCCCCATGGGTATTTATTTTAATGGGTTTAACAGAATTCTCTTTAATGGGTACCCAGCAAGTCTATTAACTTCAGAAACGCATTCTTTGTTACAGGTGGGATACCACTCTGCAGTCAAAGATGATTTAATAAGCACCTTTATTTGTCTTCATTAGGTTTTTTTTTTTAAATTTAAGACTTCATTGTCATTTTATTATGATGATTATAGTCACTTCATCAACATATTGTTGGATCTATGTGGCAACATTTGATTATCCACCCTTTGTACATTCCGGTCACTGTGCTTGGCAAGGCAAATGTTCTCCTCTTCCCCTTTCTTTGTGTATGTACCTATATATTTAAACAAAAGAGAGTGGAAAATATAAACCCAAAGAAGCCTGACACTGTTCCAGCCTCTGCTAGCAGCAGTGTTCTCCTAATCAAATGACAAGGGGATATGTTCTGTGCATGGCCAGCATCCACAATAACGTGATGCTTTGTAACATGTAAATATCCCATATGTCCCTAGTTGTTTTTAATATTGTTGTTTGCAGCAGAGCCTAAAGGGCGCAGCTGAGATCAGGGCCGCATTGCGCTAGGATCTGTACATACATAGAATAAGAGACAATCCCTGCCTGGAATAAACCCCAGGTCCCCCTTGTGTCCCAATCCGGTTTCTTAAGCACAAAACCATCCTTCCTCTCAAACAGACATTGCCAAAAAGCTGCCAATCTTTGCCGAGAGGCACAAACGGCTACAACGGGAGGAAAGGGCCACAGGCGCACACCCGGTTTCTTGTTTTTAAGGCCACGGAAACCCCTGGCACTGGAGGAGCTTTTTAGAGGGCCAGAGGGTATACATAACCCGGTAGAAAAGGAGGACTTGTGGCACCTTAGAGACTAACACATTTATTAGAGCATAAGCTTTCCTGAGCTACCGCTCACTTCATCGGATGTCGCTCACGAAAGCTTATGCTCTAATAAATGTGTTAGTCTCTAAGGTGCCACAAGTCCTCCTTCTCTTTTTGCGGATACAGACCAACACGGCTGCTACTCTGCTAACCCGGTAGGAATTTCGACACAGGAATTGGGGCTGTCCCTGTTAAGGGAGCAGAGGTGGCAAACCCGGGAGAGCCTGGCTCCCGTCTTCTCCGGGGTGACAGCCGGCAGCCTTCGAAGCACCCCGCTGGAGGGAGTTTCTCCCATGTAAAGGCAACTTCCCCCGCCCCTCAGGCAACCTCACGTCTCCCTCTTCCCCAGGCATCTGCAGAGACTGGGGCGACGCGCGGGGACTTATCTGGGCACCTCGCTGCGTCCCGGGGGAGGGCGCCCGCCTGGCCCAGCGCCGTCGGCGCGGATCGCGGCCCCCTGGCCGCCCCCGGGAGGCTGGTCCTGCGGCCCCGGGGCAGCCAAGGGGGGGGGGGGGTTGCACCCGCGGGCGGGATGCCCCCCGCGCTGGGGCCGGCTCCAGCTCCGCAGGCCACGCCGGGGAGGGGAGGGCGCCGCGCTGAGCCTCCCCCCGGGGCCCGGCCGCTCCCCTACTCACGGGCCGGCTCCGCTCCGCCGCGCTCCCCGCCCGCGCCTCGGCCCGGCCCGGCCCAGCCCCGCTCCGGCCGGCGCGTCTCTCCGCCTCCTGCCGCGGGGCCGCGGCGCTCGGGGGCCGCTCAGCGGGGTCAGGGAGACGCGTGGGGCCGGGGACCGGCCGGCGCCTGCCGCTCCCGGCACACGCGTGACCATCAGGACCCGGGGGGAGGGGGGCGCAGGTGGGGAGCATGGGGGGGCAGGTGGGGAGCATGGGGGGGGGTGCCTGCGATAGGGTGACCAGACAGCAAGTGTGAAAAATCGGGACAGGGGTTAGGGGGTAATAGGTGCCTATGTAAGAAAAAGCTCCAAAAATCAGGACTGCCCCTATAAAATCGGGACATCTGGTCACCCTATGCCATGCCTGTCAGGTCCCCGCTGTGGGGGGGGGGCGCATGTGGTGACTGCCAAGGCCAGGTTGGAAAGAGGGGGGGCCACCTACACTGACCGTCAAGTCCCTGTCATCCAGGGGCTGAATGTGGTGACTGTGACCCAGATCAGTGCTTCCCAATCAGGGGCTTGGTGGGGGGGCCACAGGCAAGTTTCGGGAGGGGGGGGGCGCCAAGCATGGCTGGTGTTAGACTTGGTAGGGGCCAGGGCAGGAAGCCAAAGCCCCATTGCACAGGACTGCAGCCTGGAGCCCCGAGCCCCACCACCGGGCTGAAGCCGAAGCCTGAGCAACTTAGCTTCACGGTGCCCCCTGTGGCAAGAGGCCTGAGGCAACTGCCCTGCTTGCTCCCCCTTAATGCCAGCCCCGACTTTTAAATGCAGTAAAACAGTTGTTGGGGCACAGGTGGGCCGTGGAGTTTTTATAGCATGTTGGGGGCACGTGGGTGTCAGAAAGAAAAGGAGAACCCCTGACCCAGATATACCCAGGCAGGTATGTTACCTGTGTCCAGCCGTCTTCTCAGTGTTTCACCGGAGGGGGTTGTGCGTGGCTTCTGCTGGAAGCTAAGCACTGGCTGAGTGCCATGGTTATTGCGAGAGGTTTGTATAGGAACTACTGTAAGATCTGCAAAATGTAGAATATTAGGGTGTGAACCAGTTGAAGCAGCCTGGTCGCCTGAGGCGAGACGGGTTTCAAAGTAGCAGCCGTGTTAGTCTGTATTCGCAAAAAGAAAAGGAGGACTTGTGGCACCTTAGAGACTAACAAATGTATTTGAGCATAAGCTTTCGTGGGCTACAGCTCTCTTCATTGGATGCATTCAGTGGAAAATACCGTGGGGAGATTTATATACATAGAGAACATGAAATTGGAATTAATTTGCAAACTGGATACAATTAACTTAGGCTTGAATAGAGACTGGGAGTGGATGGGTCATTACACAAAGTAAAACTATTTCCTCATGTTCAGCTTCCCACCCCTCAACCCCCGCACTGTTCCTCAGACATTCTTGTCAACTGCTGGAAATGACCCCCCTTGATTATCACTACAAAAGGTTCCCCACCCCCTCCTGGTGGTAATAGCTCACCTTAAGTGATCACTCTGGTTACAGTGTGTATGGTAACACCCATTGTTTCATGTTCTCTATGTATATAAATCTCCCCCCTGTATTTTCCACTGAATGCATCTGATGAAGTGAGCTGTAGCTCACGAAAGCTTATGCTCAAATACATTTGTTAGTCTCTAAGGTGCCACAAGTCCTCCTTTTCTTTTTGAGGTGAGACGGGGGTTCAGGGCTAATTCAATCAGCGTTGAGAACAATCCACAGCACTTTGTAAGTGGCTGGTCCAGCCACTGAACTAAGACAAATGAACTCCAGAATTGCTTTCTGAAGAGGGGGACCCTAGAACTGAGAGACAATAGTCTGTAACAGTGTAAGAGCGGAATAAGTGACACAAGTTGTTACCTATGATTGAGGAGAAACTGCCAGCAGGGATGTCTCTTCAAAGATAGAGTACAGCTCTCTGAACTGGACTAATGTAGTGCTGTAAAGATTGACCACTGGGTGAGAGAAATACCTTATGCAGCAGCCAGTTGGACACCCAGGGCATCTCTCCAGCACTGTAATCTCTATTCATTCCCTGTTGGTTTCTGGGTGGAGTTCAAGGGGTTAGTTTTTACCTGTCATGCCATACATGGCTTGCGGAATGACTCCTTTCAGAGACCACCTTTTTCCATGCCCTATAGCCATAGTCAGCAGAACTGCTGGAGTTGCCTTGGCATTACTGTTATCCCCATTGACCAAAGGGGCGTTAAGGCACAGAGAGCCTAATACACAGGGAGGCTGGGGCAGTGTCCAGCACTGAATGTAGGTTCCCAGATTACTGCTCTAACCATTGCACCATCTTTCCTCTTCAGGCTGTAGGACAGATGCTACTGCCCATCTGAGTTCAGGGAGTACATTCTCCCATAATATTCCACTTCAGCAGACTGAGCATTGGGCAGGATATGCACATATCTTATGCTGAAGCAAGTGATCTAGGTCTTGAGGCTGCTCCAGAAGGCGGGACATTGAACATGATAGACTGTTGGCCCTTCCTGTACAGCGACTTCCTCACTTGCAGTGTAGTGGCCTGCCCTGGTTCAGGCATGGATGGTTAGAGTGGGTATGATCCTCACTAGGCCTAATTCAGATTATAGACACACTAGGACAGAGACTGTGTCCTGTGTCTTCCTGGTTTGCACAGCACTGAACAGGCAAGTGAGTAAGAAAATTCTCTTGGCAAGCAGGAGCAGAGGCCTTGCCTCCTTCTCTCTCAGTGTGGTACCAAGCACACGGACATCACTCAATGATCACTCTGCATATATACTTAGAGAGCGTGTTCCTGTGGCAGAGATAACAGAGACCAAAAGGCATCAGGCTCAGGCAGTATATGTTGCCAGATCTGCCTGCCCATCTTCTTACCATCATTATTCTGTGGCACTGCACAGCTGATTTTTCCAGTTTCCACCATCTCCTGTAGCAGCCCATGGAAGCGTGAATTAGTTTCTCCTAGCTGTAAGTGGAGACAAAAATATATAAAAGTTTCAGGGCTGTCAAGAGATTAAAAAAATTAATTGTGATTAATCGCACGACTAAAAATTTCAATGCACGATTAATCGTGCTGGTTAAACAATAATCGAATACTATTTATTAGGGGTGTCAAGCAATTAAAATGATTAATTGCACTGTTAAACAATAATAGAATACCATTTTGATTTCAATTATAACACTGAATACAAAGTGCACAGTGCTCACTATTTTTATACTTGATAATTATTTGCACTGTAAAAAAAACAAAAGATATAGTATTTTTCAATTCACCTCATACAAGTATGGTAGTGCAATCTCTTTATCGTGAAAGTGCAATTTAAAAATGTAGATTTTTTTTTGTTACATAACTGCACTCAAAAACAAAACAATGTAAAACTTCAGAGCCTACAAGTCCACTCGGCCCTACTCCTTGTTCAGCCAATAGCTCAGACAAACAAGTTTCTTTACATTTGCAGGAGATAATGCTGCCTGCTTCTTATTTACAATGTCACCTGAAAGTGAGAACAGGCATTCTCATGGCACTGTTGTAGCCGGTGTCGCAAGATATTTACTTGCCAGATGCGTTAAAGATTCACATGTCCCTTTGTGTTTCAACCACTATTCCAGGGGATATGCATCCATGCTGATGATGGGTTCTGCTCGATAACAATCCAAAGCAGAGCAGACTGACATGTTCATTTTCATTATTTGAGTCAGATGCCACGCAGCAAAAGGGGTTTTTTTGTTTTTGTTTTTTTTGGTGGTTCAGGTTCTATAGTTTCCGCATCAGAGTGTTGCTCTTTTAAGACTTCTGAAAGCATGTTCCACACTTCATCCCTATCAGATTTTGGAAGGCACTTCAGATTCTTAAACCTTGGGTCGAATGCTGTAGCTATCTTTAGAAATCTTACATTGGTATCTTCTTTGCATTTGTCAAATCTGCAGTGAAAGTGTTCTTAAAATGAACATGTGCTGGGTCATCACAAGAGACTGCTATAACATGAAATACATGGTAGAACGTGGGTGAAACAGAGCAGGGGCCATACAATTCTCCCCCCAGGAGAGAAATTTCAGTCACAAATTTACTTAACACATTATTTTTGTAACGAGCATCATCATCATGGAAGCATGTCTTCTGGAATGGTGGCTGAAACATGAAGGGGCATACGAACGATAGCATGTGTGGCACACAGATACCTTGCAATGCAGGCTACAAAAGTGCCATATAAATGCCTGTTTTCACTTTCAGGTGACATTGTAAATAAGTAGAGGGCAGCAGTATCTCCTGCAAAAGTAAACAAACTTGTTTGCCTTAGCGATTGGCTGAACAAAAAATAGGACCGGGTGGACTTGTAGGCTCTGAAGTTGTACATTGTTTTGTTATGGAGTGCAATTATGTAACAAAAAAAAAATCTGCATTTGTAACTTGCACTTTCACAGTAAAGAGATTGCTCTGCAGTACTTGTATGAGGTGAATTGAAAAGTACTATTTCTTTTATTTATAATTTGTATAGTACAAATATTTGTAATCAAAAATAATATACACTTAGATTTCATTTACAACACAATACAATATATATATGAAAAAGTTGAAAAACATCCAAAATATTTAATAAATGTCAATTGGTATTCTATTGTTTAACAGTGCAATTAAAACTGTGATTAATCACAATTAATTTTTTTATTGCGATTATTTTTTTTTAGTTAATTGCGTGAATTAACTGTGATTAATCGACAGCCCTAATACATTTTTGTGCCATTGTGTGTATAGCGGGGTGCTTGTGTGTTGTATAGCTTTTGCAGAGACAGATTCTGCAACCCCCACTCATTAAATACCCCTACTGACCATGAAGAGCATCATCTGTCAGCCATAGACTGCTTTCACCTCCAGTGCACCTGCTCAAGGAGTAATGAGTGTCAGAATCTGGGTCTTGGAGACTTCCCTAGCTAGAAAACTGAACATCTCCTCTTTCCTTGCAGGGAATCCACACAGTGGGGCACATACAACATTTCTGCCATTTGCCTGTCCTTGAGAAAATCATCTTTGCAAGAGTTTTCTTGCTTCCCAACAACATACAGGCAGCTGCCACCAGGGTAGGTGTCTGGCCAAGGGAACCATGTGTGTGAATGTGATGCTCCTCAGGGCACCCAGAGCTCTGCGTTAGCTTGTTGGCACCTGCCTCCAGTGCAAGAGGGGTCTTGCCTGTGCCACCTGGGTGTTACCTTCCTAATACAACCAGCCTGTCAGTTGCTCAAGCACTCTCCTTTTGGCTACCCCAGCCCTGCCTTGGGCTCTAAGTCCCTTCAAAGTGTCCCCCTGGGACATCAAGCCCTGATCACTGAATACCCATAGAAATCCCAGATCCACCATTCCCAAAGTAACAACTGACCCCCCCAAGTTCCCAGATTTACAGTAGCCCACCACTCCTGTATTACACACAGCACTTGAGTTTGATTACAATAAAACAAGAGGAAAAATGTACTGAAGAAAAAACAGAGATTTAAATAGAAACAAGTGCGAGTGGTGGAAACAAATGGCTAAATACCAAACAAAATCATAAACATGAACTAGGACCTACACTTAATAGGCACCTTTCCTGTCTAAGAGAGTAGATTCTTACCCCAAAGTTCAGTTGTTCGCAGCATTTGCTAGCCCTAAGGAGCTAGGATCAATCTTTCATGAAGCAGCTCCACTCACCACCTTCTTAGTGAATGGATCCAGGGTGTCTTTCTCCACCCTGTGATATACTGAATCAGTCTTTTGTCTTGATTCACAGATCAAGTGATCCCCTCACTGCCATATCGTCCTTTCCACTTCCAGGTAGTTTCAGTGTTTATAGTTTGTCTTTGATAGTTTTCCATTGACTGTTCTGGGTAGGTGCAAAGGTGGACAATTGTGGACGTTATGTAATTGGCTAGCCTGAGAGGGTTGACATCTCCTTCTTCATAAATGGGGCATCACTGAGACAATTATTCTCCGATGACTGACTTTCACTCCAAGACCATAAGGACATAATTTTCAATATAGTGACATTATTCCTTAAATATTACCCATAGACACTTCTTGCAATGATGATGAGTACTGATAAGTTACAAGCTTTCAGTACAGACCTCACCCTTTACGGATAAACACCATGAAAGTTGCATATCAGGCATTGTGAGTGTGTCAGGTCTGAGACAGGACTTGCTTGCAAAGAACAGTGAACCCTTTGCCAGCTGGCACAAATGGGCCTCCCTGTCACAGCCAAATTAATTCACTGACTAAAAAAAAAAAAAGTGGCTATTTTAAGATAGTAATGATCTGACTCAAGTTGACAAAAGCCAAGGAAATTCTTGGCACCTTTAGAGAAAAAGCTAAGCTTGGCAGTGCCAGGGAGAGCAAATGCCCCGCTGTTCTCGGAAGAGGCCCTTCCAGGTCAGGGCACCATGAGGAACATCGCAAATGCACTGCTCCCGTGACATCAGTTCGGTGGATGAATAAAGGCCTCCAGTCTGCATGGCTGTCGCTCTAGCACATGAGTTCTCATGCTGCAGCCCATGGGCCACTTGCAGCCCAATCAGCACAGAGCTGCGGCCCATGTGATATTCTCAGGGCCATACAGGTAGCATTGTATGCGGCCCACATATCACATTGCAGGCTGCAAATGTGGCCCACAATGGTAAATAGGTTGAGAACCACTGCTCTAGCACCTACCCAGAAGGAACTTGCTGGAGCAGTGAATGAATTGTGCTTGTGTGCACGTCGTAAGTTCAAATCGTCTTACAGAAGTCGTGAAAATCCTGCCACCTTCACAGAAATCATAACATTTAGGAGGCCAGGAAAATTCGACTGCTGTGAGCCAAATTAATCCCTGATGTAACAGGCATCAGTGGAGTTATCCCAGGGGTGAATTTGGTCAATCCCATGTGTGCGACCACCTGTTCTCCTCTAGCTTGCCATTCAGGGATCTCTAAGCATTCTGGGATCTCAGAGAGGGGCTGTGATTCAGAGGCAGAACAGGGTTGATTAAGGATAACACTGGCAGCCGTAACTCTGATGCCGAGTGCTTTTTTGGCTATTATAAGGCAGACACTTGAAGCCGTTTCAGACTGGACGAGATGTGAACGGAACTGCTGTTCCTTTCCTCCAATATCAGAACAGGTCACATTGATGCAAAGTTGGCCCTGGCAGAAGGTTGGCCATGTAATTGTTTTGAGGGCCAAGCTATAACCAGCCAAGTCACAAAGCCCTCAGAAACCAGGATCTAGAACTTAAAACCCAGAGAGACTCTGAACTCCATCAGGCCTGCGGGGTGTTACTCTTATAAATGAATACTACGTAACATGGAGTTTCCACCTATATGTGCTGTGTGGCTTCAGGTTATTAGTGATGGCGTACCACAGACCGGCAGCGAGGCCAGGGGTCCTGACTTTCTTTCCCCAGGCTGTGGGACTATAAGTGTTAAACTGTGGGCAAGAGAAGCGGTGGAAGTGAACATGACTTTATAAGGCTGAACAAATAGTGGTATTCTAAAAGCAGATGTGCAGATGGTGTGGTAAGTGCTACTATTCAATACACTATTAATTTCTCTTGTTAAATTCCAGTATATTTTTTAAAGACCGTATCCTCTCTAGGGCCTCTGGGGTACTAATTATTATGCTAATATGTAAACCTTGAGAAGGCTGGCTGTTGTGAATTAATCAGCCCCTCTCCTGTTTACTTGTTTGTGTATTAAACACTGTAGCTAAGGCACAGCAAAGTAAAGGGGAGGTAATGGCCTTCATAGGATTTTAAATCTTCTGGGATCACAACTGAGAAACTGCTCTCCTCTGTGCCCCTTGTGGGTTCTTCTTGAAGCAGAGGATCCTCAGCTTATTCCAGCTGCATTGAGCCTCCCAAGTGGGTTTCAAGCTAGATGTCATTTCTAATTGGACAGCGGCCCCAAAGACTGAATTGTGCAGAGTTGCATCTGCACTAACTGGGTTAGGGCTGGTTTCAGAGTAGCAGCCGTGTTAGTCTGTATTCGCAAAAAGAAAAGGAGTACTTGTGGCACCTTAGAGACTAACAAATTTATTAGAGCATAAGCTTTCGTGAGCTACAGCTCACTTCATCGGATGCATTTGGTGGAAAAAACAGAGGAGAGATTTATATATCTCTCCTCTGTTTTTTCCACCAAATGCATCCGATGAAGTGAGCTGTAGCTCACGAAAGCTTATGCTCTAATAAATTTGTTAGTCTCTAAGGTGCCACAAGTACTCCTTTTCTTTTTGGGTTAGGGCTGTTAGCTGTGCAACAAGCAATAGTTTGTTATAGCACAGCATTTACGCTCAGGTCACTGGGTCATTCAGGATTGATGGAAGAGTTGGAGAAATTGATTTTTCTTTTCTTCTAAAAGTCTCAGTGCAGGGGCAAGATGATGTGTTGAAGTCATTACCATGAAGAACCCTCCAAGGGATACAGGGCCACTAATGGCAGGTTGGAAGGAAAATCTTTCAATGAAAGGAAGTTGGTTTGAGCAAGAAAGTGACCCTTGGTATGAAGCAATGGCAGTGGCATGTAGGTTAACAGCAAAGAAACGTTTTTTAATGTGAGACTCTAGGGCAAGTGAAAGGTACCAGTTGCCAGCCCTGGGTGGATATACCCTCTGCTTATGCAGCATCTAAGCTTTCCAACCAAAATATCTCAGGTCCAATAACTAAGATATGAGAATGATAGCTCAGTCCCTGTGTCCCAGTCAGTCCTTAGTCAAGGGTGCTCCTAAAAAAGGGTTTGGCCCTCAAGCACAATTGTGCTGGCAGTTTTCATGCTGTGAACTAGATTGAAACCAGTCGATTTCAATGGATTACTTATGAGTCACATTCATATTTCAGCTCCCCGGAGCTTGTCTACTTCACACACTCCACATGCTGTCAGCGCTGCAAATAAAACAGGCTAACCCTTGGCAATTAGTAATAAGTTTTAGTCACTACTGATCTGGTGTGATTTTAAAAGGACAGCATCGACATAAAAGGACTCTTTCCCAAGCCTCATATTGAAAACACACCTAAGCTTTATGAACAAATCCATTTTCTGCAGAGGTCTCTGCCCATCTTAGAGCTTTCCATCCTCATATAAAAGACGGAATAAAAAAAATCTGCACCTATTTTCCAGATCGCTGTAGGACCATGCCAAGCTCGGTTGTATCCTCCCATAAGGCTGCTGTGTTCATGACAATAGGCAGGCATTCTAGAGTCCTTAATCCCAGCAGCTATTTCTGTTTAGCTTTTGCAGCAACAGTTTAGGTCCCTTACTTATCAGGAATACAGATTGAGAACACATGCAGCAAACAGCACTTTCCTTCCTTGAACTGTCCTCTTTCTAGGGGGCAGCTGAGCTGAGCTGATGCCATGTTTGCATGAGAGAGAGAAATAGGGTTTGATAATAAAATAGTGGATTTGATGTATTTAAAAGACACAGTAATTAGCTATGGGAATGACTGAATCAGGCATCTGGTCCAGCCCGCGGCCAGTGTGGGATTGCTCCCTACAGTATACTTAGTAGCAAGTTGTCCAGTCAACTACTAATTACCCAAAGCAAGGGAGCTTTCTGTTTCACCAGGGAGACTCTTCTGCAGACTGGCAGATCTCATTGGTAGAAAGCTTCTAATATTTCCTTTTCTCTATTTCATCCCATTATTCTGCATTCTAGGGCCTTGGATCACCCCAATTAATTCCCCCTGCTGCTTGCTGCTTACGCCAGCCAAGCATGTGGTAGAGCATTACATCTCCTCCTTGGCTCCCTTTCGTCATTACTTACCCAGGCCTCCACAGCTTTAATTCTTTTAATCTTCCATCAGAGGCCAATTCCCTCTCTCCGCTGCTGTTCTCTGTATTCCCGCCAATTTGGCTACAGCTTCATGCTATGGGAGGCCTCTCTGTTTGGCTTTTCCCAAGGGATGAAAAGGCCAATACTTTGCATAGCTATGCCTTGAAGTTGTGAGGTTTTTTTAGCTTGCAGATTTCTTCCTGCAGAGCGGAAGTTAGGCTGAGTGAGCGGGTTAGCTTTTAAACTGTACTATGGCTGAGTCACTTCCAGGCTTTGCAAGAGATTGGCCAGTCCATAGCTAACAGTATGGGTTTTTTAACTTACCCTGGAAATGGGAAATTGAGTCAAACTGCAAAATTGGTTTAAAATGAGAACATTAGAACAAGGTCAGGAGCTCATTATGGGTCTGATCTTGCACGCAGAGACCCCATTTCTGTTCAAATAAACCTCTTGGTCTTGTGGCCATTCCCATGTATTGTTTAACTGACTCTTTGCATTGATCTAGGCAGGAAGCTAATTTTAGCATCATCAAGAGGGAGCAAGACTGTAGGTGTTAAGCTAACACTCCATTTTATTTCCCCACCCACCCATCTGGTAGACCTGCAATAATCCCACGCCCCTCTTGACTGTCCTACTGATGGAAAGGCAATCTCCTGTTCTGTTATGCTATCCTTCAGCTGTCTCACTAGGGAGGTTCCGTGTCTCTGCAAGATATAGCCACATTGCTGTAGACCAGGGGTGGCCAACCTGAGCCTGAGAAGGAGCCAGAATTTACCAATGTGCCTTGCTAAAGAGCCACAATAAGACATCAGTAGCCCCCGATTAGCTTCCTCCCCACCCCTCCCCTTCCCTCCCCACACTCCTGCCCACCAGCACCTCTCCCTCCCTTCCTGCACCTCCCGCTCAGCTGTTTCGTGGCATGCAGGAGGCTGTGGGGGGAGGATCGAGGGCACTGCAGGCTCAGGGGAGGGGGTGGGAAGGGGGCAGGGCCTGTGGCAGAGCCAGGAGTTGAGCAAAGAGCACCCCCCAGCACATTGGAAAGTTGGTGCCTGTAAGTCAAGCCCTGGAGTTGATGCCTATACCAGGAGCTGCATATTAACTTCTGAAGAGCCACATGTGGCTCCAGAGCCCCAGGTTGGCCACCCCTGCTGTAGACTCTATAGTCTGAACTGTCACCTCCGGCAGGGCAGCAATTAGCTATCATGGGGAGTGGGGGAGAGAATTTAGTTTTTCCAGAGTACTGCTAATGACTTTCCCCCCCACCCTTCTGAAAAAGGTATGGATAACGTGTTCATTTAAGGGGGCTGAGAAATCAAACCATACTAGCACAGCCTTAGAGAACTTGTTTCCAGAGAGAAAAGGAGTACTTGTGGCACCTTAGAGACTAAAATTTATTTGAGCATAAGCTACAGCTCACGAAAGCTTATGCTAATAAATTTGTTAGTCTCTAAGGTGCCACAAGTCCTCCTTTTCTTTTTGCAAATACACTCACACGGCTGCTACTCTGAAACCTGTTTCCATAGAGGGGCTCATATGCATTTGTGATAGCCTAAGCTTGGGGCAGGCTCCAGCTTATAACTGAAAAACCCCTCCTGCAGCTTTTGTGTATTCATAACAGGGCCTATTGATTTTATGAAAAAGGTAACGCAATTTGTTTTTATAGCGCATCCTTCATACACCGTCACAACACACTGGAGAAAATGTCAATCATGAGCTAAGGAGAAAAATGGAAGGTTATGGTCAGATTTAAAGAGAAGCAATTCCCTGCTGTCATGGAGATGATCTCACAGGAGCAATACAGGCAACAGCTATGGAGAACATTAGGGAGGGCCCCAGAGGAGCAGAAGCAAACTGCAGGGAAGAGGTAGAGAGGCCACAGTGAGTTTTAAAAAGAAAGAGCCCAAATCGGGGGGGGGGGGGGGGGGGAAGGAGGGGAAGAGGGCTGACAAGGCCTGGGGTAGGGGCAAAGACTTTACACCAGAACCAAAAAACCTCCCTGTAATGATAGAGTCAACTCCTTGGGCAGCGGTTGGAGGAGGTGCTTGAGTAGGTATTGCAGAGGGACTGGTATTCTCTTTCCATTGGTCCAAGAAGGCAAAGAAACCAAAATTCATCTTTCCCACCTAACCTGCACCAGTTTTGAGCCTGAGATAGCCCTTCCCATTGCTTAGCCCCTCTGTCTTCATGGTCTCCCTTTAGAATCCCGTAGTCTCTCCTCCATTAGCTGCAACAGGTAAAATTCAGCTCTGGTATAACTCCATTGATTACTGCAAGCTTGCAGTTTAGCTGAGCAATTTTCCACTAATGAATAGATACCAAACTCCTCAATCATACTGGTATATTTTCGTATGTGGCAGAGGCCAAATAGTTTCATATTTCTAATAGAGTTCTAAATATATATAAAACATCAGGTACAGTTGAGAGAAGTTTGCCAGCCAATACACGCAGCTAGAAATTCAGTTGGTCAGGAGTGCTTTCTCCAGTGGGTAGTAGTTAGTTGGAGGATAGGTTTCTCAAGCCACTGGGCATATTTTGTCAAACAAAAATTCTATTCAGACCCCATATGAGGAGAGAGAAGAGAAAATGCAATAGAAATTCTCATTCCAGTTTTACAATCTTGATTATATACATGTGCATCACAGCAGGAAGAGTTAGTGTCCTGATTTGTATCTCCTAGTGGCTTATCTTTACCTAAATACTGTCCACTACTCTTTTAACAGCTAAAAATACCAACAAATCTATTTTGCACCCCAATCTGAACTGAAGAGTAGAATATTTACATATCTACAAGCACCCACAAAAAAAAGAACCTGTATGTGGACTGAAATCTGAGTCTTTCAGAGGTCAAATGACTAATTAATCAAACCTCTATAGTTAAAGGTATCCTAAAGCTGTTTTAAAATACAAAATGATCTATAATCATTAAAGGGAGGGTGCTTTCAAATCTGTCACTCGCATTAACATAATGGTTATCATGTCACTGCTTCAGTCACCCAGCTGTTAGCTACCCTGAGTATATGCCCATCTGAGAACCTGGGTACAAACACGGTGTGACTAGCCCATCCCACCGCGGCTACATACTCAGTACTAGCGCAAGTATGTCTCCTTGAGTTGGGAATCACACCTCCTGCTCCACATGGAGACATACCCTTAGCTACAAAAGAAAAAAAGTGAGACTTATCTAGCAACAGGGCTGTCATTAACTCCACTTTATTATAAGGAGATCAGAAAGCTGAGTGAAGTTTCTACAGGGACATTTTTTAAAACTGCTCATGCTACAGGATCACTGTAATCAAAACTTACACAGGTTCTTGAGCCAGTCAGCTCACAAGGAATGTGCTATTTCCTCCACCACTTTCTTCTAATGTCTTCACTTTACATATACTTTACTACCGCAAAAGAATGTTTTCTCATCAAACGCAGCATCAGCCTTTCAGCAAACAGCCTCTTTCATGTATAAGCCATGCAGAGATCTTAAGGAATCCTTGCTATTACTAAGCAAGAGACCTCTGGGGAAACATACAGAACTTTCAGTATCACTAGTAAAAATGACAAGTGGGCCAAGAGCAGTGTACAAGGAGGCTACTAGGAAAGCTAAGATTAATCTGTTTTAGAGAGGGATGATATTTTCACCATGAATTACAATAAAAAGTGGATTGGTCAAGTCTCATATGTGCACCATATCATATTTCAAACGCATTTCAAACGTATCCAGCTTATGCATGAAAAACAATTCAGAGGAAAAGTAAATTTTTGCTTCTCTACAGTCTCCCATGTCACCCAGTTACGTCCCTCTACTGGATGCTGAGTCTCCACGTTCTCTCAAAAGGGGAAGAAACAAGTGTTTTGATGGTTGGGATGGAGACAGCCATATTCAAATTATTATTCTGAATCCATTTTAGTCTAGACACAAAAATTTATTTGAGCATAAGCTTTTGTGAGCTACAGCTCACTTCATTGGATGCATTCAGTGGAAAATACAGTGGGGGGATTTATATACACTGTATTTTCCATTGAATGCATCCGATGAAGTGAGCTGTAGCTCACGAAAGCTTATGCTCAAATAAATTTGTTAGTCTCTAAGGTGCCAAAAGTGCTCCTTTTCTTTTTGCGAATACAGACTAACACGGCTGCTACTCGGAAAACCATTTTAGTCTGTCATGTGACAAAGGATAAGAGATGTATATTGGAAAACAAGTTTCTTTCTCAATGTTCCTGCTCTCATGGTCTGATTTTCAGAAGTGCTGAGCAGCCCCATCTCCCACTGAACTCAATGGGAATTGCAGGAGCTCAGCAACTTTGAAAAAATTCAGCAGTCTATAATTAGTGAATTGACAACTGAATTTATTTTTCCAGGAGTCTAATAGGGTGTAACTGTCTGGATTGTAAATCTCCCTTCTCAAAAGAGCAATTTAAGAAAAGAGATAAATTAGTGCCTGTATTTAAACCCTTCTCTCGGGAATCACAGTTCTTGTTCAATACTTGGGCATACTGGAAAGCCAAGAAGTCTATATCCTTTAATATTTGGGAAGAATGTTACATAGCTAAGATTATACAGTGCATGTGCACTCACTCTGTACATAGTTAATTTAGCTTAGAAAAAAATGCATCTTCCACATACTAGCTCTGAGAGAAAATGCTGCAATGCACCAAATCTTTACAACATGCTCCCAGGGTATGCCAGCATGGAAATCAAGGAACAGGGCAATCAGTCGGAGAGAAACACTGCAGACGGTGTACTCTACAGATCATGACATGCTGGATTCAGATAGTAACAAGAAAGAGGAAATCCTAACTGGGAAGCCACATGCTGTCCCAACTGGAACTACTGCCCTTGAGGAAAAGAAGTGTCATCAGGAATGTTGCCTAGGTCATGATTTATTAAAAAAAACCAACCACCACCCTTGTTAAACTATTGAGAGGAACATTCCCAAAGCCTGCAGGGCACAGGAATTTGCCAAATACACTGCAAACAAGTTCGCTGTGGAAAAACAGCTCGAACTGCTGCAGAACCATACTGCAGCAGTCGCTGCTACTGTGCCGAACGTGTACCAGTGGCATTTGCAAATCATCTTTTATATTGATTTACTCAGTGCATTACTACTGAAGAGCAAATGGATGCCTGTGTGACATTTCACAGTTTGTACCGTATGAGTTGAGGGTTCTATAGTGGCAACACACACACACACACACACACACACAAAACCATCCACACCAATGCACTCGCAGACTCACAGAAGCCTGGAGTTTCCAAAACTAGTCATCGTTCGTTCTAATGCCCCTATAATGTATTTAATCCTTTTGCTAACCTGGATTATTATAGGCAGAAGCAGGAAGGTTACAAGCCACTGGGGTCTGAGAACATTGAATTCAACTCCATGCAGTACTTGTGATACTCTCCTCTGCAAAAGGTGAAGCCGATTTACCAGATACACACTATGTCAGCACTTGAAAGCCAAGTGTGGTGATTATGCTACCTAGTGAACTACTGGGCCAGTTTCTCAGCAGCAATAGAAATGGTCAAGCACTTACCAATTCCGTGTGTTCACAAGACACTGTGCTAGACAGAAGATCAAAAAGCCAAAATGCCATTACTGAGAAAGAAACAGAAGAAAAGGAAGTGGAGGCTCACTTTAAGAATGGATGCTGTATAAAAACTTTGACCAGTTTCTTCAGTTCTCTGTCCATGATGTTGTAATGGGTTTTATTTTTATACAAAATAGCTTAGCTGCGACATGATAGCACCGCTGGTTAGCATTCAACATCCCTGCTGACACCACATGCCAGCTAGTCAGATACTTGTCCACTCGTCTTTAGTTCATGCTTTGAATTGAGTCATCCTTTTAGAAACACTTTCAAAGCTTTTCCCCTCAGCTTCACAATCCATGGGAGGATGCTACTCCTGGTTATTGCTTGGCTTTCCAGAGTTCTCCAAAGTGCTATGGGCTCTGCATATAAAGCTATATTGGCTATATTATTAGCAAAAGTGCATATAAAAAGAGAAACCTGAGACTAAAGTGTAAGAACTGGCTATCTCAGCAGCTCCACTGAAGCCACAATATGTAGTAGTCAAATGTTAGGATTCCCATAATCAGGGCTAATGTGGCTCCTAAAAGATCTATGTTTGGGGTGGAAAAAGCCATACCCTTAAAAAAAGTTAAGATTTAATTTAATCCAAAAATGCATTAACAGACCCCATAATAACACCTTGTTTAGATTAAGAATGCATTATTGCACATTTATTCCTAACTGGAAAACCTGTCCACTTACTCATCCATGTGTATTTGCAGTAGAATACTTGAGCTCTCAGTGTATTCTTCTGAACGGAGTTTGTGGGTGAGTCTGTGTCAGATGGGCCATTTCTGAAGGGACAGGGTGGCTCCCTAAATTCTTTAGGCAGACCAGTTTTTAATCACATTTGTAATGCAATATGTACAGTGAGCTGGTTCTCCCACCCATGAGAGAATTAACTGTTGAGAACATGATTGCCTAGCACATTTGGCATGTGCTAGGTTCCTCACTTCTCTGTCATTTAACATGTGGAGGCAGAAACTATTTTCTGACGTGCTAAAGACATAGATCATACAACATGGATTATCCCATTGGCAGTGCATTTCCATTTCCACTGGCTGGAGCTCTAGGCTTGCAGGATGCCTGCCACTAACAGTAGAGTCAGACCATTATTGCTTTGAGTACGTAGCAAGAACGGTAGGAAAGGAATGTTAGAGAGGAGGATTTGGTATTGGTGGAAGAAGGATACAATGTTTTCGTGTTCTCTTTGAAAGGAAACCAGTCCCAGACATCAAAGCAGGTAACCTTTTTACCCCCACTTCCAAAGATTTTCGCAGTTAGCAACGGCAGAGATGGTTGGAGGAAGAAAAACCAAGTGATCTTCAATCAATTCTTTAAAACTCATTTATTAAGAGCTCTGCAATCTCAGCTCCAGTCCAAAAGAGAAATGAATCAACATTCTAAAACCAAACTCCACTGCATCCTGTTCCAGTCTTTACTGAAAGGACAAAGCTCCCCGTGGTTGCAATTCTCCAGTGCCTGGAAACTTGAGTTCTGCAACAGTCATTCACCAAATTCGATCCCAAGTGGGTTTCTCATCAGAGAAATGTTAGCACATTTACGTGGTGAAACCCCACACTGCCATTCTTCTGCAGAAGTGTAGTCAACACTGAATGTCCAGATCTCTTAATGAAGATTAAGGCCTAGTATCTGGTAGCTGCAGTCTATATGCCTTTCTGACATTCAGCTGCTCAGGCAGCAGCCTGTGGATGCTACACATCCTAGCCAGAGGCAAGAGGCCACCAACAGAGGCAATATGGCTCAGTATAAAAAGAGGGGAAGACTCATGCTGCAGTAGAGGCTAGTCACAGAATTCTTTCAGGGGTTCTCCCACCTTTTCATTCCACAAGAACAAGCTCCTCTGATGGACCCTCCCACTTCCCCACCTTTCATGACACTTCATAATTTCCAGCACAGGCATCTCACCGCACGTGTGTATGCATTATATAAATATTTACTTTACCCACACACACTATAGGTCTCTCTTCACATTGATATTACGCATTCCAGAGAACACAACTGCAAACAATTCAGAAGTCCTAGTAGTTCCAGAAAGGAGGGGTGAAGCAAATAAGCCACCCAGCATCCCTAAGAAAGCTCTAGATTCCTTGTGTGTAACAATATCCCATAATAAGCCCATATCCTTAACAGAGGAATAATAAGCTTTTTGCAATATTTTGCTCCCCTCCACACACCCCAGTCTGCAGTCCCAGTGTTGGGAAGCTCAGGTTGCTCACTTTCCACGGAGGAGTAGTAATACAGTAACATTTTCTTGGAAAGTGCTGCCTTGGTCCAGTGGAATCGGCCCCTTGTGCTTTGTTCTTCCATTTGTGCCAGAGCTCCGCTGAACCATTTACCGCTTTCTTGATCTTCTCCTTGCTTTTCATCACCCCTGAAGTAGCCACCCTGGAGGAGGGAAAAAAGGTGTTTCAGAAGAACATAAAGCTTCGGGAACTTGAGAACTACACCAGCAATTCTCACTAGGAGCCCAGGCATAGCTCTCAATATATACACCGACTGACACCTTTATATTTGTACAGGAATCTCTCAACATTACCTATGTTGCCTTCCCCAATTTTCTGCCACTTTTTTTATTGCCTACTATTTTGCAAGACATGCATCTTCTCTGGAGACAATGCTTATGTGGTTGAAGCCAACCAACAAGGGCAGGAATTCACTGAAAATCCATTGCCTTTGATATCCCCTCTAGCATCTGATTCTCTGATCCATTGAGCCACAGCCCAAGCCTATATATCATTGGCTCTCAGCCAGGTAGGTACTAACAGGTGCTGGGGTGAGCAGGGTTTCACAAACACCCTGCCATGCCCATATTGCTAAGTGTGAGGGAGGTCCTGAAAAGAGCAGGGTGACAGGATAGGGTGTACTGGTAGAGAAGAAGTAGTTGAGAACCATTGCTACAGTGCACGTTCATGGTCTTTACCCGTCACCGGTCATCTTAACCCAGTAGAGTGTGTGGCAGAAGTCCTGAGGATTTTGACTCATAAGAACCAGCGTACCTGCAGGAGTCACAGAAGCACTGACAAAGAGTCAAAGGTTCAAACATAAAGCAAGTGATTAAAGACCAGTCATTTATCTAAAAAGTACCCATATAAGAAGGGACGCCTTGGGAAATGATCTAATTCCAAGTTATAAGGAAACAAAGAATATGGGATTGGAACCATTTTAAGCTAGACTTCAAACTGCTCTAATACTAGTCAGCACTGAGCTAGTTCTATTTGTGTTGCAGTACTTCCCAGAGGCGCCAAAAATTAGATCAGGATGAGATCCCATAGCGCAAAGATTTGACAGACAATAGCCAGTCCTGGCCCCAAAGAGCTTACAAACAGAAGAAATGATGAGAGCAAAGGAAGAATTATCCCCATTTTACAGATGGGGAACTGAGGCACAGGGAGATAAATAACTTGATCAATGGCAGATCTAGAGACTGAACCCAGAGTCCCAATGCAGTCCATTAACCAGAAGACCATCCTTCCACTATGGCATCAACGGCGGCTGCTTCTCTTTCAGCATGTTCTTTCGCCAGAGTTTCTAAACATAGATGGTTACACTGAGATTTGGCAAGAAGCTGTGACAAAGACTATTGCTAATCCATTTGGGTTTTTCAAGCTTCATTTTAAAGAAGTGTGCTTAAAAAGGCTTTGGACAAACAGATCTGTAAGCAGGAGCCAGAGCATCAATGCCAACTTCCTACCTCAAATGTTTCTGGTTCCAGCTGTCTCAAGAAGGAACCACCCACAAGCCACCCCAACCGATGTAAGAAAGCAAAAGTGGCAGATTGCAGTGAAGACTCAAGACTAAAGAGAGAGAGAAGACTGCACCATCACAATTACAAATGCTTCTAAAAAAATCTCCTTCTATTCCAAACATTCTTAGCTGCACAGCTCTTTGGTTGCAGTCTTTTTTCTGGGGTGGAGGAAAGGATATTTAGGTAGCGTGTTAGTAAAACTGCTTATTGAAAGTTTTCTAATAGAATCTTTTTTCTTGCAAAGAAGAGTACATTGCTAAGTAACCAAGGAAAAGACCAAAAGTTTAGACATGCTGCAACTGAATGTATTTTAATCTTTGTTTATACTGAAGAGAACAGCAATACAGTGTGTTTCTCAGCTACACAATTGACACACTAGAGGCTACTGGCTTTTATTGAAGTTGCAAGCAAAGTGGTTGATTTAAAAAAATAAAACCAAAAAAACAGTAAGCTTATGCAGTTGAATGTTCTTAATGTTTTGATTAACACTTTTTGTGTTAAATATTTTCCTTTCTGCATTCTCTTGAGGATTTTAACCAAAAGAAAAAAGAAAAAACTATACTACAGATCATGCCAATGGCTATAGGCCAGAATTCACCATACCGAGTCCGATTAAAGTTATTCAGGGAGAATCAGGGTAACGATAAAAAACAGAAGTTATCCCCTATATCAACCTGGGACTATCAGTACAATTTGACAATGGGACCATAAAAACCTTTTATACTCTGCAAATATTATGCAGGCAAATCTGGTGCATCAGTAATGCCACCAGTGTCAGATGATTACCTTGAGTATCAGACAAATTCTTCAGGATATCGATATGAGGCCTTCTCCATTGTAAAGGAGAGAGACAATAATCTGCCTCCCACACAGTAATTTGATGTATATTCAATGTTATCTTTTTATTCTATTGCAGAATAATGTACTCCCTCCCATTTTGTTTATTGGTATCTTCTGACAGATTAATATGCATAAAGTTCCTTATTTAGCTTAAGGAGAGCCAGGTAAAATGCTGCTAGCTTCCCTCTCTTGCGCATACACAATGCGCACACAAGACTTCTGAAGGAAGTTGCAACAATCTTGCTTGGAGTCGCAACCTTGACCCGCTGATGTGCCCATACCTGCTGTTGCTTCCCATATAGTTTGATTAAACAAAAATGTGTTTATAGTCTCTATGCTCAGTGCAATCTCTCCTCTCTCCAAAAAGAGGAAAGAAGAGGAGTTCTTTTTTCAAAAGGCTCATAAGATAATGCCTGTTTAACTTTACCACCACAGAGATAATAGGTGAATAAACTTCTGATTACACAAGCTACAGCAGGTAATTTCCCTGCCCCCCCCCCCAAACAATAAAAAATGCTTTTCTACCAGTGTAGTTCCATTGGTGACAGGATTGGGCACAGAGCAAGTCTACAGGACATGGGGTAAGAATGCCCAGGTCTTGTCTTTATTGCTTCCGCCATTACAACCCCAGTATACAGCAAGAGATTTGGGAAGACCAAAAAACAGTTCAGAAAAATTCTTATTAGGGTTCACAAAAGCTAGAGATTAACAACATTGACTAAAGCCAGGCACTCTGCAATTCAGACTAGGTCTCTGAGCTGCCACAGAACTTCAGTCCTGATCTGCAAGGCCCTAGGTCAAAGACTCTCAAACTGCAGTCCATAGAGCACTTATCTGTCTGTAGGCAACAAATTACATTGAATGGCAGCTAAAATATATTAAATCATTTCCTTCTTAATTTTTCCCAAGTGAGCAATTCCTGGAGTTGCAACAGAGCTAATAAGTAACAATCACAAGCAGGAGGAGGAAGTGATGCCTTATACCAGCAGTGCCCAAACTATGGTCCGAGGGCCATACACGTCCCACCAGAGCATTTCATAAGGCCTGCGGCTTGCTTCAACACAATATACTAAGAGTCTATTCATTAGCACTTTGTTGTCATGTTTACATCATTTTAGTTTACACAAGTCTGTAAATAGACAATACCGTACATAGAAACAACCTAATACATATGAAACAAGCTGAACTTAAACTATAAATCAGTACAGGGGACTTTAAATCTTATTAAAATATGTAGAATTTGTTTGGCCTCCACAAGGTTGTGCTTAGGTTTATGTGGCCCTCCTGTGTAATAGGGTTGGGCCCCATTGCCCTATATATTTGTAATACGTGGTCAAAAATTATGGAATAGTTTGTTTCCCTCTACCTTAGTCAATCCAGATTTATCAAGCAAGAATTGCTAAGTATGCAGAAGTTTTTCCACCTTTCACAGCTCTGTTTCATGACCCTCTTTTTTGCATGGTCTTTTGTTTTATAGTCCTACCCAAGGAAAAATGACAAGAGGAAAAACTGGAAGGACAGTAGCAGCTGAACTCCATGAGTCAAGTCTTTGATATTGCAAACTGGAATGAAAGTTGATCTGCCATCAAGCAAGGAAGCTGAACTCAGCATGAGAAAAAGCTTTATAGCTGTTTTCTTTACTTAATGGAGAACATAATGAATTAGTCTGTTCTGAAGCAGGGGACTTGGGAGAATGTGCAGAGGCAGAATGATAGGAACCTATGGATTCTGCAATTTCTTCCTACCCCAGAGAGCTGCTCATCCCATTACGCAAAGAGAACCAACTCAGGATACCACAAAATAAAGCAAAGGTGTCTATGTGTTATCACAAATAGAGGTGATTTTAATAGGGCCATTGTGGACAGCTGGGAGGAAGGAGGAAATACCACCTTCATAAGACATTAGTTTCATTTAATAAAGCAGACTTAGATTTAAAAGTGCTTTTCCTCCCACTCTGATCCTACTTCAGTGGGATTTCTCCCCACCACCACACACACTCTACTTCAACTCAGACCTGTAAAACAGCACTCAAGCATCTGACATTTACAAGCAAGGCCTGTTTAGCTAAAAAAATAATTCATTGCAGGGGAGAGAGAGCAGCAAGCTTGTTCCCCTCCACTCCAAACTACTGTATTGTTTACATTTTAGGATTTAGCCAAGTGTGTCTGCACCATCTCAGGCAGCATGCTTTAATCTAACAAAGTGCCAGCTAAGTGCCCACAAACTGACAGAACTCACTTTAGAAGTAGCATAGAGCCGAGTGACAAAAGTCACTTTTCGCTGCTGGAGACTGGCTGCTGACTCTGTCTGGAAGAAACAGACTGGTCTCTAGATTGGGTTCAGTTATACCGTCTCCTACACCAGTGCAATTCTTATTAATTTTGGTGTATCTGAGCAGAAAACAAGACCTATAATCTTTAAGGCTACTTTCTTCTATAAACACTTGAACTGAGTTGTTCTCTGGTTAAGTAACTCCTTGTAAAGCTACTAAAAGTAAATCCCTTGATATTTCCTACAGCCAAGATTTCCTAACTTATACTCTTGATTTAAGAGTTGCATTACGAGAGTTTACATGTGTAGGAAATGCGTGCCCTATGCTGTCTTTTTATGGTGTAAAAAGGGTCTTCTGGTTTGTTTCTTCTGCCTAATACTGGCCCATTTGAAATACTGCTGAGTTATTTCACATATATTAATTTTTTGTGTTATCACCAACAGCATATGTGCATTTATGTTTACAGACAGCCAGAGCTCATAAAGCTATCACTGAAAACATGTGTGGGCCAGAAAGCAGAAGGTAAAGTATCTGTGCTACAGTATTAGGTCACAACTCTGATATTTTCCTGGAATATTTGAGCAATGCACGGAGGACTGGCAAGGTGACCTCATAGTACGTTAAACCCAAGCTGCAGCTCTCCCTCGGTTCAGGAGTAAAGGGGATGTTGAATCTACATATCAGGACATTTCTGCAGCAAGTAAGGATAAAAAGCAAGCACAATTTGTTTTAAAAAATAGGAAAGCCAGGCAGTTTTCATACACCATAAAAAAGGGGGGGGGTACTTTTTTGCTTTGCGCCTGTAAAATCAAACTGGAAACAACAAAACATGGTGAAGATCAGTTTACAGCCTTCTATCGTCTGCCATAGCTTCAGAAAAATAAGGAGCATCTATCACATGAAAAAGCCATCACACGCACACAGCTGGTACAGTCAGGATACTGACAACCAAATGGCCCCTTGTGCTCATGTAAGCCTTGATATTTTCCACCTGAAACAATATTTGTTTAATATTTATGAACACAAAAATAGGACATGCAAGGGCAAATTTACTGTTATGTTTCACCTACCAAAAAAACACCTACTATGCTTTTCAAAAATGCATAAACCTTTCACTCCTGATGTAGCTGGAGAATGAAGAATGAGAATCTCCTAGAGATCCTCTGCCAGATGGCCAAGGGAATGGAACAGACCCATGAGTCAGAGGAAGAGAATTCCAGCAGAGCTGTGGGGAAGTTACCCACAATGATGTAATAATGGAAAGTCCCAGAGCAAACACTGGAGTCCCTTAATCTAACAAAAGCTCACAAGAAAAGAAGTTCTCTGACCGTCAGGTTTCCAATGCTCTACCGGCTTTCCTGTTGCCGAGATGCAGATGGCTTAAGACACTTGAGTCATTCTGCTAGGCTTGCTCAAACTTATCCCTAGCAGATCTGCCCTTTTAAGTCTTGAAACGGATTCTTTAAGATGTGCAAATTTAGTACTTGTGGAAGGTGTCTGATTACCAGCCCTAGAAGCTGTGGATGAGCAAAGACTTCCAAATAGATGCAACTGGTGCAGTGTCAGTGCAGGATTTCACCACACTGCTCAAGCCCAACCTGAATGTGCCCCACCGAGAAGAAATTAGCCAAGTCTTCATGCTTTTTTAATCCTGGGCTCCTCTGGCAAGTCTTCCAATTAGGGAGGTAGTATTCTGATGTTGACATTTGTTCACTGGGACCCAGACTGAGACCATTTTCTTACATACAGGCCATTAACCACCATTAAATTATAATGGCTTTGAATCCAGCTACTTTGGTGTGACTAAAACTAGTGATCTAGTGTTTTTTTGTTCCTGTGGCCCATTACCAGTTCCATGAACCCTGATCTACTTTAAGCAGCTGACCAGAGACAAGATCTCATTGTAACTCCTAGAGCAGCGGTTCTCAAACTTTAGCAACCCCAAAACCCCCATTTTGATTATAAAATTTTAGCAGACTCCAAGCCGGCTTCTAATTTTCCACAGGGGAGCTCAACCCCCGCTCAGCCCCAGGCCCCGCCCCCCCTCCACCCCTTCCCCCAAGGCCCCAACACCATCCCTGCCCCTCCTCTTCCCACCCCCTCCACCGAGCACTCCCAGTCCCTGCTCCTCGCCCTCCCTCCCAGCACCTCCTGCACACTGCTGTATATCTGTTCCGCAGCATGCAGGAGGCGCTGGGAGGGAGGGGGAGAAGTTGATCAGTGGGGCTGGCAGCCCCAGACATGACTTACGGACCCCCTGGAGCCAGACATGACTTTCAGACCCCCTGGAGTACCCTCGCGGACCTCAGTTTGAGAACTGCTGTCTTAGTGGGCAAGCACTGAATTAAGATGACTTTATGGACTTTGCATAGCATAAAGATATAGACTAGGGATGTAAATATTGGTTAAAAAGTTAACCGGTTAAACGATTAAAATTATATCATTTAACATTTAACCGAGGTCATTCCGGTGGGCTGATGCAGAGTGGGCAGGGCTGGGGTCCCACCGGCCTGGTGTGGCCGGGGCTGCTCCAGCCTGCCTGGCCCAGGTCCTGCCGGCTCGGCAGGCTGCTGGGGCCACGGTCCTGCCTGCCCGCCGCAGATGGGGCTGCTCCAGCCTGGTGCAGCCGGAGTTGGGGCTGCTCCAGCCCACCTGGTCTGCTGCGGTCAGGGTGCCGCTGGCTGACTGGGGTCAGGAGCCGCTCTGGCCCGGCCAGCCTGACGGGGATGGGGCTGCTCTGGCTCAATGGCCCAGTGCGGCCACTGGGGTTAATGGTTAAAGTCCAGTTAATGGTAAGCCTAATGCTTACCGGTTAACCGTTTGACCTTTTATATCCCTACTATAGACCCAGCTTCAGAAAGGGGAATGGCATTGCAGAATCGACTCCCGAGTAATTCACATCAGTTACACAGGAGGTACTTACACCTGTTTCAGCGTTACTCTTTAAATATCTGTTGAACTTTGATTTCTCTTAAGAATGACTCGGACCTAACAGCTGAAGAAAGAAGTTACAATGATAAATAAATTCCCTTCAGTGTTACACCATGATCAAGAAGACAGGTTTGCAAGACATTATACACACTATTGTTCCTCACAGCTATGATTTATTGGGTAGGTGCAAGACATTCTACAAGAAGTTTTCCCCTTGATGCTCAAAAAGGAGCACTATCAAATGCATTTTAAATATGGTCAATTTATAGACCTAGAACTGTTGTAATACAATAGGGAATGGTCTCGAATTATTTTAAAGTCCATTATTTCTGAGAACTTTAAAAATGAGGCTGCCTTGTTCAGCAGTTCCCTCAATAAACATCATTTCCAGAGCTGTGCAGACATCAGTGAGGTTGGTGATAACACAAAAATGTGTTTTGACATGAAAAGGCGTTTTATACTAATTTCAGTTCCATTCAAAACTGGATGAGGAAAAGTGCTTGACAAATTGGAGAGAAATTAATTGATAGGAAGATTCCTAAGCTTGTAAGATTATAAAAAACAAAAAGGGTGTACAAAATGCCTAACTACTGAAAACATTAATTTGGAACTGCTTGTTTATAATTATAAATGACTCCTTTCTACAATCCAAGAAGGGAAGAAAATCTAAACCTCTCTTTCTGCAATTTAAGCCCACTGCTTCTTGTCCTATCCACAGGGCTTAATGAGAACAATTTCTCTCTCTCTCCTCCTTGTAACAACCTTTTATGTACTTGAAAACTGTTATCACATCCCCTCTCAGTCTTCTCTTCTCCAGACTAAACACTTTATTTCAATCTTCCCTCATAGGTCTTTTTTTCAAGACCTTTAATCATATATTTGTTGCTCTTCCCTGGACTTTATCCAATTTGTCCACATCTCTCCTGAAATGTGGTGTCCAGTAATGGGCACAATATTCCAGTTGAGGCCTTATCAGTGCAGAGTAGAGTGGAAGAATTACTTTTTGTATTTTGCTTACAACACTCCCGCTAATACATCCCAGAATGTTTTTTTGCGGGGTGGGGGGGGGGTTACACTGTTGACTCATATTTAGCTTGTGATCCACTATGACCCCAGTATTCCTTTCTAGGCAGTCATTTCCCATTTTGTGTGCAACTGATCATTTCTTCCTAAGTGGAATACTTTGCATTTGTCCTTATTGAATTTCACCCTATTTACTTCAGACCATTTCTCCAGTGTGTCCAGCTCCTTTTGTATATTAATCTTATCCTCCAAAGCACTTGCAATCCCCCCAACCTTGGTATTGTCTGCAAACTTTATTAGTGTACTCTCTGCCATTATCTAAATCATTGATGAAGATATTGACCAGAACCAAAACTGATCCCTGCGGGCCCTTCCAACTAGACTGTGAACACTGCAAGCACCTTAGACGATACTACTTGAATGGTTTATTAAAACTTGTTTAAGTCATTGAGACAGTTCAGTAATGGCTCCAGATTGCCTAGTTACGCTGGAGACCAGCCTAATCAGAACTTGTCCATATCCCCACTTTTCCTATATCTAGTCACACAGTTGTTCTTATTCCTGTTAAACCAGGCCTGATTGTACTCTTGACTTTATGTCTCTCCTCCCTGTTCCTTCCAAGTGGGGAACAATTTCATTTATACAATAGCCAAAAGCTATGAAATGGACCAGTTTATAGGATGAAGCTATTGAAAAAGCATAAGCCAGAATTGTGCTTTGACACCAGACAAACTAGTCACATTTTTCCACTGAAGTTTGACCACTGTGAACATCCTACCCTTGAAGGGATGCAGTCTAGTCAGTTTCAAAGAGTGATTTAAGTAGTGGTTTCAAGTATCACACCTGCCCCTAAATCTTCTTGCCAATTCTGTGGTGTTGTGTTGTTGTTTCTTTTAAATAATTGAAAAGGTTTTAAACTCATGTGGCCTGAAGGACAGTCAAACAAGAGAAACTGATATACATGGGAAAGTGGGGGTACATGACCCATGCTATCAAATGCAAAGAACAAATCACAAGGAGAAATTATTTCTCAGATCTCAGTCATATTAGGGATCACTTTGTTACAAAGAGCAGGTAAAAAAAGAGACAGACATAGGTGATGTAAGCTGCTGTCCCTTTAGGGAGACTACTCTATTGTACAAGCCTCTAGGAAAAGACCAGATTCTGTCCTTCACTTAGAATCATAGAATCATAGAATATCAGGGTTGGAAGGGACCCCAGAAGGTCATCTAGTCCAACCCCCTGCTCAAAGCAGGACCAAGTCCCAGTTAAATCATCCTAGCCAGGGCTTTGTCAAGCCTGACCTTAAAAACCTCTAAGGAAGGAGATTCTACCACCTCCCTAGGTAACGCATTCCAGTGTTTCACCACCCTCTTAGTGAAAAAGTTTTTCCTAATATCCAATCTAAACCTCCCCCATTGCAACTTGAGACCATTACTCCTCGTTCTGTCATCTGCTACCATTGAGAACAGTCTAGAGCCATCCTCTTTGAAACCCCCTTTCAGGTAGTTGAAAGCAGCTATCAAATCCCCCCTCATTCTTCTCTTATGCAGACTAAACAATCCCAGCTCCCTCAGCCTCTCCTCATAAGTCATGTGCTCTAGACCCCTAATCATTTTTGTTGCCCTTCGCTGTACTCTTTCCAATTTATCCACATCCTTCTTGTAGTGTGGGGCCCAAAACTGGACACAGTACTCCAGATGAGGCCTCACCAGTGTCGAATAGAGGGGAACGATCACGTCCCTCGATCTGCTCGCTATGCCCCTACTTATACATCCCAAAATGCCATTGGCCTTCTTGGCAACAAGGGCACACTGCTGACTCATATCCAGCTTCTCGTCCACTGTCACCCCTAGGTCCTTTTCCGCAGAACTGCTGCCGAGCCATTCGGTCCCTAGTCTGTAGCGGTGCATTGGATTCTTCCATCCTAAGTGCAGGACCCTGCACTTATCCTTATTGAACCTCATTAGATTTCTTTTGGCCCAATCCTCCAATTTGTCTAGGTCCTTCTGTATCCTATCCCTCCCCTCCAGCGTATCTACCACTCCTCCCAGTTTAGTATCATCCGCAAATTTGCTGAGAGTGCAATCCACACCATCCTCCAGATCATTTATGAAGATATTGAACAAAACGGGCCCCAGGACCGACCCCTGGGGCACTCCACTTGACACCGGCTGCCAACTAGACATGGAGCCATTGATCACTACCCGTTGAGCCCGACAATCTAGCCAGCTTTCTACCCACCTTATAGTGCATTCATCCAGCCCATACTTCCTTAACTTGCTGACAAGAATGCTGTGGGAGACCGTGTCAAAAGCTTTGCTAAAGTCAAGAAACAAATCCACTTAGATGGATTGGGACAGATCTAAGGTTAGTGACAACCTTGAGACTTTCATGATAGAATCAAACATCTATAGAAACTGTACTTCACTATCCCTGCTCTTCCCTTTTTCCCTCATTCCCAATATATCAAAGCATTCCTTGCTACCCTCCGCACCGCAGACCTGCACCCAATTTATGAGAAATAATTTAGAGAAGGATAATATGCAGCACTGAATTAAAGGCCACTGAGTTTGTGCCAATTAAAATTACATTCAGTACTTTTCAACTTGATGAATTTATGGCATATTCCATTACAGAAAAGTAGAAGCATTTCTGAACCTTAGCCCTGAGACGGTCACACTTGAGGGGGAGATCCAGCTTTATTTGTGATTATTCCAGACTACAACTCTTACAGGGAGAATTCTGATCTCATTTTGAGCCTGGCAGTTTAGTGGGAGCACAATACTCTGGCTGGGGTGAGGAGAGGAGTCCAACTCCCCAGACCAGACACTTGCTCAAGACCGCACTATCAAAGCCACATGCTCAACCTCAAGGGAGGGAGGAAGCTTCACACATCACATGATCTAGCAACTCTCCAGTGGATGAAGAAAATAGCACCTAGTGGCCCCATGGAAAGTATGCCTGTGTGGAATTCTCAGGGCAAGGGGCTGACAGGAACCCCTGGAAGAACATAGCACTAGTTATACACTATAAAACTCTAGTACGGTGAGCTGATCTGGATCTTGCAATCTCTGATCTTTGAGCTGGAGGTCAATTAACAACTCCTCCACTCTGATGACTGACTTAGGGATTTCTTAAGGATTGGCCCAAGTTAATTCTACTGCCATCAATGGCATGTGGCATGACAGCTGGAGCCAGGGGTTTAATTCCCAAAAACACTGCTCAGCCCAGGCAAAGAATGTTTTCCCTATGTAAGCGTTCATAAGCAGCCAAAAATAGCACAGTTAAGTTACACTAGTGGGGCAATGTCCCACAGTGGCTCTTATTCAAGATCAACACTGTACTCTCATAACAATAACAAAAATACAAAAACCATCATCTCTCCAAGTCCACATGCAGCCACTTGAGAATCAGGTGCAGCTTTGGATGCACTGAAGTCTTGTCAGCACAGTAAGTAGTCTCAAACAAGCACAAAATATGAGGGGGACATATAGTAGCCATATTGCCCACCCCTGCCTGTGTTTGCTAGAGTATGCAGGGGACACAAGGAAGGCCAACATTGCCATTGGCTGTGGCTATGTTGGCAAGATTTTAGAGAGATGTCCCGGAAAATCAGACATCTTGAAGCAGAAGTGTTGAATTTGGGCTATCGTTTATAGAACGTAAGAGCCATTAGCCTTTTCAGTCATCTTTATACGGCTATGAACCCATAGCAATAAACCAAGCTGATACTTCATCCTGGTATGGCATGCACATCTAAAAGCACTGTTTTAGAACACAAGAGCATTTGGCCAAAGATGCATTATGTGTGTGGGGAGGGAAGAGATGACCTTTTTCATCTAGGGCTTGATTTTCAGAAGTGCTGAGCATTCAGCTCCAGTGGAAGTTCATAGATCTTCAGTTGCTTAACACCTCAAAATTAGGGCATGTCTACACTGCAGGATGAGGTACAATTGTAGCTCAATACGTGCACTAGCACTGCTAAAAACAGCTGATGTGGCAGTACAGGCTTCACAAGCACAGCAGGGACCCCGGGTATGTACTCTTGTGGCTAGCCCGTGCTGAAGCCTGTATCAAATGCCTTCCTGGCAATTTTTACCCATAATAATGCATGGAAAGCTAGTGTAAGTATGCCTATCAGAAGAGCAACACACCTCAGCCTGCAGTGTAGACAGGCCCTGAGGCTGCTAACTTTAGGAGTCCATAAATTTGAATGTTTAGTGCAAGATTTCGGTATGCATGTCATTTTTTACACCATTAAGTATCCTACTAACTTGTTGCAAACTACTATAATATCCAGTTCTGAGGTGCATAGGCCTACCATAAGCTTCTTTAGTGGTTTAGACAGCTACTGAATTTGAGCCTAAGTGTATTTTTACACACACAGGCTTATCTCAAATATTGGGCGGGAGAACAAACCTCCTCAGAAGAAAAGTGCAAGCAGCTTGTCTTTCTAACACTAAGTTGTCAAAGCCAATGAGGAAGAGGAAAAAACATACTTACACAGCTTCCACCTTCAGGTCATCTTCATAATCCTAAGAGAGATGGAGGTAAGGGTTATCTGATGCCGGACAGAACTTGTACCCTGTAAGAACAAAGAACATAAACCTTGCCATTTCATCCAACAGCCGCACGTAAAACAGGAAATTCAAGATTGTTCTCATGACCCCATATTGTCATGACAAGTTAACCTAATAAAGGCTTCTTGGTCACTAAATACTGCATCCTATGAATGAGATGCAACAAAGTGTCCCTCCTGCCTTACTGCTGTTAATCTCTGGACAAAGAATGTTAGCCCTCTGATTTTACCGCGTTCCCTGTCATTTTAAATATAGTTAGAATTCCAAATGTCATTTCAGTGCTTTTAAACTAGAGTGAGACTTTGCTTAAGAGAAAGAGATGCCCCCTAAGTTGTTTGGCACCACCAACAGTTAATGTATTCCAAAGATCCCTGCATGGTGGCTTGGATTATACTTTAAGAAACCATGTATTTTAAAGTCACTAAGCAAATAAAGACTGTAGATGGAGAAGTGAAAGCTAATTTGACTGGCTCCCTGGGTTCTCACTAACCACAGGGCAACCCAGAGCCTAACTTTTTTTCCTTTGTACACTCCTGATTAATTTCCGTCAGACATTTTAAAAATCTGAAAAACAAAAATTCAGTAATGCAATTACTGTCAGACGTCTCATGTATAATCCAGCAGCCTTGCAGGACGAGCATGAAACTTAAAAACTCCAGCCTCTTCCCTTCCCCCACGCCCTTAGGAGTTACCAGTGCTCAAGACTGGCAGAAATCAGACCTCAGCAGCGGGCTTTGAGAAGTTATACTACAATGTGGAAAAGCACCTCTGATTTTTTATTTAGTTACAGTTAAAAATGAATGTGAAAGAGAGATTCATAGAGTGTATAAAATTTTCCTTTGGCAGCAAGATACCTGGTAGAGCCAATTCCACTGGAATGGAACTGCAAACTTGATGAGAATTGGAATGACCAGTCTGAAGTAAACATAATATACAATCTATGGAAGGAGGAGAGGGGACAAGAGCAAGAGTGAGAATGATGGCATCATCTTTTTATAACCTCTTATTCCATGGAGAAATATTTCAAGCAAAGAGTTACCTGGGAAATATGTCTCATTAGGGTTTTGACACTATTTAACACAACAATTCTGTGACTTGAAATCTAAATGACTCAACCTATTACTAACATATAAAATAGTACATTTCAGTGGGAACATACAAGAGTTTCCATAGAGTATCAAAATCAAGAGCATAGTCCATTACCCCATGGGTTATGAAAAATGTTTGAAAGCAGGCAAGTGAAAACTACTAAGAGGTCAGTTCTCTTTTGGGATGTGTGTGCGCGCAACTTCCATTGATTTCAAACAGGAACTGCATGCATGTATCCCAAGGCACAATTTTGCCCCAAGCTTAATTTTTAGTATGTTTATACTATGTTGTTCTAAGCCCAACAGTTCAGTCAGCAAAGCTCAGTCTGTCTCCGGGGGAAAGTTAGTAAATGGTACAAATAGTCAGATCCAATTTAAAGACAGCCAGGGGGATACTGCCACTAGGGAAAGAAGACAAGTTATTTTCAGCTGAAAAAGTGAGAGGAGAATTTTAGCAGCCTGCCAAGGTGCCAGAGCATGGCATCACCATGAACCTGAAAGTATCTGTTCTCAACTTGCCTTTACCCTAAGGTACTTACACACTCTTTCCCAACCCTATTGCTAAGGACATTACAAATTAGACTGAACACCACCCTGGTGAAAGAGACTGTAGGGAATAGTTCTGCATGGCACCGGGAAGTGGATACAGTGGCCTAAGGGGTCTTTTCCATCTCTGACTTCTATGGCTATTCAGACACCTGGTTAAGCACATTAGCAGGCTATTTCCATTCAAATAATCAGCAACAAAATTTAGGCCATGTCTACACTACAGGCGCCGCAGCTATGCTGCTGTGGCGCCCATAGCGTAGATGTTTCCTACAGATATAGAAGGGGTTTTTCCTGTCACTGAAGGTAATTCGCCTACCCAAGTGGAGGTAGCTAGATCAACCAGCATTCTTCTGGGGACTAGTTTCATCTACAGGGGTGGTTAGGTACAGTTCTATGCAATATTGCTATGTCTGTCTACATTTTAAGGTGTAGGCCAGCCCTTAGTGCAAATATACAAGTTGTCCTCAAGCTTCAACAACAACATTCTGTAGGTGATTCACACCTCTTATAGCTATTGGTTCAGAACTTTGTGCAGTTTTAGGTAGACGGGTGAAAATCTGAATTTTTTTTTGAAAGCAAAGAATTTCAATAAACTGATTTCTTCAAGACAGGGACCATTCCTACCGTCTCTCTACAATAACTAGCATAATATGTCCTCCATTTCGTTTGGAGCCTCTAGATGTTCTTGAAATAAACTAAATAATGATCCACCGAAGGAGATCCAGAATGGCTTTCTGACCCATTTTTACTCACTTCAAGCCCTGCTCACAGACATATATATATATTAGTTTCTTACTCACTATAATGTAGTAATGTCTGAACAGCTTCAGCTTTGCTAGGATAATAGCTGATATGGAAAGAACACATAAGGGCATTAGGAAACATGTTATATGAGAAAAGGAAAAAAATCTCTCAGTAGGGTGAGGAATGAGAGAGTACTGTAGTGGGGAAATACACATTTATAGCCAGAGGAAATAGCTTGGTATAAGCTGAAAGACAGCAGGAACTTTATCAGAGGGTTTACAATCCATGATCTAAACTTGTCTTCATTATTGTGAGTCCCATTATTGTTAGGCAGGTGTCCTGTAGGGTGAAATACTGAGGGCAGTGCCATTTAGTACTTGGTTTAGACCACTCTGGTCATAGGCCAACACCCATGGGGTGAAGTTGTCTCACCAGCTGAACCTGCAAGGTCTATTGTATCAATAAGATGTTCAGAAGATGCATCTTTCAAAATCAGGTTAGGCGTGCCTTGAATGTAACCAATCTAAGAACTGACCCCACCTCATGCTCATTTCTCAGAGAGATGAGTCTGTCCAAGGTCAGCAGAGTCAGGGAAGCAACCTGAGAGTCTCCTTTGTATGAAATATGGACGGCTGCAGAGGGCAGCCTGCCTACCTCCCAGCTCACACAAGTCTACAGAGTAGAATCATTCTCCAGTTCATGCAGTAGCACTCACACATTACTGTGGTTGTTGAAAAAAAGGGGTAGAGAACAGGGAAAGGAGAGGGCTGACAATTAGTACGGGGCACTCCAGATTCCAGGAATTTTTGCTTGATCAAATAATTTTCCCAAAGGAGACAAGATCCTTTAACACATAATACAAGTGATTGATCCGTTCATTGGATAAGTTCCTAACACAGTCTCGGGTCCTTACTGGGGAACCCCACTGCCTAGACCTAAGGGGAACATGAAGCCACCACAAACATTTTTCCCCCAGAAAGGGCAGAGTGTACTTCATGGCCCAAGGGTCATGTTTTACTACATTACAGCTGGCTATCATCTACATCCCTACCCCACTGCAAAGGCACGTCTCCCTCGGCATTCTATACAGCAAAACAGCACAGTTTTGCAGTTTAACATGTATTCTCTTTTCTGTTCTTTCAGCCTGTACAGAGCAATGAGTCTCTTCTGCATCTTTTGGCAAATCAAGAGGCTCCTCATATTTGAAGGTTTGTTTTCTGCACTGACCAAAAGCACATTTTTTATGGTTAGAAAAAAATCTCCATTTCTAAAGCTGTTGCTTTACACATTACCTAGACCTTCTAGCATTTCAAACATTTTAATCCTCCAACATCAGACAGATCAGTAAATTAATATAGCCATTTTATGGACAAAAAAACTGAAGCAGAGAGGTGTGCCCAATGCCACAAAAAATGTCCGGATCAGAGATAGGATTAGAACTCAGAAACAGCATCAATCTAGAAGCCAGAAACTTTTAATGTAACAAGTTTTAGTTAGATATCCCAAATCCTCCTTCCTCCCCGCCCCCCCCCCCCCCAATTCCCATTCTACCCGATTGTTAAGACTGCTGTCATGAGACAGCTAGCACATCTGCACCAGTTCCTGATTACGGCTGCACTTTTCCAACTCCTTAAGGGTAGATTGTGTTGTCTCCACTGCATTCCTACAAGCCCCAGGGGCAAGATGGTCTGCTCATGCTGGCACATGTTAAGATTTCTCATGTGCCATGAACACATGGCAAACCTAGTCCCTCATACCTCCTCTTTTCTCCCCAACTCCAACCAGCACCACCAAAAGAACATCTCATATGTACCACAGAGACTAACAAATTTATTTGAGCATAAGCTTTCATGAGCTACAGCTCACTTCATCGGATGCATGCAGTATTTTCTACTGCATGCATCCGATAAAGTGAGCTGTAGCTCACGAAAGCTTACGCTCAAATAAATTTGTTAGTCTCTAAGGTGCCGCAAGTACACCTTTTCTTTTTGCGGATACAGACTAACACGGCTTCTACTCTGAAACCTGTCATATGTACCAGTGACTGATAACCACTGGGTCCATTCAGACAAGATGGGGTATACGAAGGAGGATTTTTACTAACTTAGGGATATGCGCTGGTACTCTGCATAGCAAGACACCACAAACCCTGTGACGCTAGATGGATCAAAAGCACATCAGAACACTTTATCCACGGTGTCAGCTGAAGTTACTGAGCTCAGCTATGCCAGTTCAGGATGCGTGGAATGTAAAATGGCAAAGTCTTAGAATGGTTAATCTGGGTTTCTCTGAGAAATGCTTCAGGGTTCACCATGTCAGGCAAGAGGGGTAAAAAAATTACAGTAGTGAAGCTTTTTCCTGTACCAATCAGTCAAGTTCCAGCCATAATTTAAGAGTGGTATTTGTAGTAATAAGGAGCCACAGAGCACTCATGACAGATCTCTGCATTTTAGTCACAAATTGTATAAGCTAAGGCCCTGGAGCTAAACGGCTTGTTGATTGGAAAAGTTATATAGGTTCTTACTGAATGCAGGACATACTGATGTGAATCGAAACGGAGATCAGCAACAGATGGAGCAACTGTCAAACTTGGTTTGAGATTCAGGCTCTTACAGGTGGTGCAGGAATGATGCACGTGGCCTCCTGGTGCTTTAGTGACCTCAAGAATGGAAAAGGGTCCCAAGTGCTATAACATACATTGGCAGCGTACACAGATATAATTTGCTTTCAAAGCAACTGAATAATGTAGGTTGCCAGTCAGGATTCCATGCAGGCTTCAAAGAAGAGGGCAAATGTGTCCAGTTTACAGAAGATGTGTTTAGTTTCTAACAAGAAAGCTACACTCGGTCAGTTCAGACAGCATCTTAAAGGTTTACATGGCAAGAAACGCTTTTTGCAATGGCTAAACTTAACTGGATTTTAAGTTTAACCAGACGTGGCATCCTTAAATCAACCAGAAGTGACATTTGTGACAACTCCTGTAAGCAACCTTTAATATCAGAGATTCCAACCAAGTTATTTACATAGCTCTAAGTTAGAACTCAGTGGTTTTAAGTTTAACAGGTAAGTTCTGCTGATACATTGCTCAGCATGTGTATTCATTCCCCTTCACCAATAAGGCCATAAATGAGGACACCTATCATTGTCAGCAAGATGGCCACCATCAAGTGAAAATACAGGAAGAACTCCTCTTAAAAAAAGGAGGTTGCAACCTACAACAACACAAATTCACTTCCTCAGATGAACCAACCTACCTACTGTAGTCTATGTATAATATCATGAAGGTGGCTGGGGTTGGGTAAGAGTGTTGTCTAAGCTGAAGCATCCAATGTTATAAAAACCACATTTCTAAGGCCTTCCCTATTAATAGCAAAGAGTTTCCAGATTACAGTGTGAGAGAGATGAATCAAGAAACAGAAATAAAGCAACCTGATATGCAGGGCACACCAGTGCTGTGGATTTATGATTTTATATATAGGAAGGAGAGCTCCCCAATACATGCTCAAAACCATTTTCTCTCCCTGCATCAAAAATACACAGAACTAATGCTAGTGGTTCCCTATGATCTCTCCTTTTACCCCTGTCAAATGTACGAGTGTGTAGTGGTGCATATAAGTCTGTGCACATAATGTGACTGCCCACAAAACATTAACCATAAGAGGCAAACACATCTAGGGAGATTGGGATCTACTAGCCCGACACACACATTATGTAACATCTTCCAGAGAGCACTGTCCAGCATTATGCATCAGAGAACTTCTGTGTCTTAATAGGGAAGCAATGCAGAATCACTAGGGCAGCCACGTTCTCACAGATGTGACAAGAAGTGTACCTTTTAATGGGAAAGGCCTCCAAGTCAAATGTGTCACCTTTGGCCATCTCCCTGGACGCAGAGCTGTGTTCTAAGTTCCCACTATACTGAGCACAGCTAAGACAATGCCAATTGGATTTAAAGTGACAGACTAGTATCAAAATCTAGTGACCAAGAACTCCATAGCCTAAGCAGATTATAGTTACACTCTTCTAGTCTGTATGACACTCAAGATTCACCAACACTCATCTAACTTGTTAGATAGAAAGTTTCCAGGGAGCAAGTGTGCGGGTACGGATGGATGGTTCATAAAATTGTAAGCAAGCTATGAGTGGCCTTGATTTAAGAAGAGCTAGCGCTTTCTGCATCTTTCCCATTAATAAACATCCAACATGTTTTTTCTTTAACAAAAAAGTACCTGACTTGTCAACAACTGAGCTATGGAAAACCAGAGCCATGGAGATCAAGAAAAAGCCACCTTTGTGGAAAACCATCAAGCCCTTGTCCGAGTCTACTGACTGCCTCCACATGGCTACAGCAATCAAGAAGTCAGCATGCAAGACCCACATTTGAATCCCTGTTGGTAGGTCTGAGATTGGATGTTTCACAAATACAACTCACTTGGCTTTTGGAGTAGAGAGACTAATCAAGGACTCTCTTTGTGCCATCTGTATGGATTCTCAGAGCAGCACTGGCTTCAAGTTCCATGGAGGATGAACACTAAATAAAGGACACTTCTACACTTCAAACCCAATTAGGGTCTCAACTTCTGATCCCCAGAGCATTCTAATGAACCTACCATTGAGCAAGCCTTGTGACTGTGAGAACAAGAGTAGAGATTCTAAAATTTAACAGCAAGACAACCAACGCTGACTAAGTTGTGTCTCATGGCTCTGTACAAACCCCTTGCACATCTTGCCTCCAAGTTTCCCTCTCCATCTCCTTTCCATTTTACAGCTTGCACCTGCTATATATATTCTGAGCTGCATTGATCAAGACTGACAACACAAAGCTCTCTGTCTCATTCTGAGTGCCTACTATGCTAATTTCAAATGCTGTAACAGGCTACAAGATGAAAAAAGGTCAGACTGTCCATCACAGCCAAGCAAGTTGGTAGACAATAGTTTTTTGATGAATCAATCTGACCTTTTCAGAATATTTATGTAATAGCAATAGAAGAACTTAGGGTACAAGCAGATCAACTCCAGACAACTATACAATAGGCAAGGACAAGCCATAAAGCATCTAGAATTAACAGTATAAGGCAAGATGGGTGAGGTAATATCTTTTATTGGACCACTTCTGCTGGTGAGAGAGAGAGAGAGAGAAGTTTTTGAGCTTACACAGAGCTCTTCTTCAAGACTGGGAATAAAGAGATATTACTTCACCTACTTGGCCTCTCTAATATCCTGGGACCAACACAGCTACAACACTGCATACAGTAGTAAGGCAGCTAAAGAACACTACTAGAAAGCATTGCATGCTGTGCCAGTCCTGATGCATTAGAGACATTTAATTCCCTGTGCCTATACCAAAGAATACACTGGAAGTTTCCTGAACTATTTTCCATTTTCAAGAATGGACACACATTTGCTCCGGAGCCACATGCGGCTCTTCAGAAGTTAATATGTAGCTCCTTGTATAGGCACCAACTCTGGGGCTGGAGCTAAAGATGCCAACTTTCCAATGTGCCAGGGGGTTCTCACTGCTCAACCCCTGGCTCTGCCACAGGCCCTACCCCCACTCCACTCCTTCCTGTCCCCTCCCCTGAGCCTGCAGTGCCCTAGCTCCTCCTCCCCTCCCCCCGCCAGCCTCCTGCACACCACAAAACAGTTGATTGGGAGGGAGGGGGAGGTGCTGATCAGCAGGGATGAGGGTAGGTGGGAAGCGCTGGGAGAGGGGTGTATTGCTGTGACTCTTTGGCAATGCACATTGGTAAATTCTGGCTCCTTCTCGGGCTCAGGTTGGCCACCCCTGGTCTAATCAAAGAATAACTCAGGAAAGCAGGAGCCAATAGTCACTGAAGATACAGTACATTCCTATGCCAGAAAGGAAATCAATTCAACAACTAGATTGGAAATGAGTATTACAATTGTCTCTGGCACCAAGCATAAGCAACAGACAGATCACAGATTAACCCCCTTAACCTCTGCTAAGGGGAAAAAAACAACAACAACAAGAAAAGGAGTTTTTATCCCAAATACCTAATCTAAGAGGTGTACACTCATGAGAAAGCAAGCCCAAAGTATAGGATAATTAATTTTATCATCTCAAACATGAGACAGTCATACAACCTATAGCCTAGACTAGTATTTGACACCTGTATTTGCAGTATTGGAGACCACAGTGGATCAATACAGTCCTACTCCCCTTATTAATGTTAACTCATATCCTCCAGTGCTGATAACAGTTATGGTCTAGATGCTTTATTAGCGCCATGCTGTTTCTTCTCAAGATTTTAGATGTTAGTGTACATCCATGAGGGAGGGGTGTGGTTTTTTTTGTTTTTTTTTTTTAAATAAAGACCTGCAGAGGTGTCTTAGAGTCAGATCCTGCAAAGCTCCCAACACCTACTGAATTTGTTAGGAGCAGAGGGCATTCAGCAGCTTGCAGGATTGGGCCCATCGGTTTGCAGTGTTTCTATGTATTGCGGCAGCAGGAGTAGAGTCTGAATGTGGAAGGTGATCAAATTTTTTTCCACGGGGCGGGGGGGGTGGGCAAGTGTGCGGAAACTTATTTGCCCACTGCACAGCACAAAGGGAACAGTGCCCAGCAGCTATTAGCTGTAACATATTTCCTGTAATACTGCTGCCAACTATGGTATGCTGCAGTGCTTCAGCAAAATTGCTAACAGTTCGTGACCAGACTGCACCAAGTTCCAGATCCCTCCTCACATACACAGGAAGGGGCAGAACAAAGACTGCAGCTGTATTATTTTCTCCCCCTGGAAAAACAGAGAGGGCTTTAAGCCCAGTCACCCTACACTATAAACAGAGGGCCACGTATAGCTAAATGACCGTTGCAATTTAGGAAGGGTAGGTAATCTACAAAACTGTATTCCTATCTCCTTCCTCTCCCCTCACAGTTCTAGTTGTGAGGGATGGAGACTAGAATGAGATTGCAGATAAGTGATCCACAAACCAAATAAATGATTCCACTAGACCTGACAGGATCGCTCCTCTTAATCCTTTGGGGAGTTTCCTATGCTTGTGTCTTCAGATTTGTAAATGAGACATTTGCAGTCTTCAATAGCTGCAGAATAAAAGACAGCCCAGTAGTTCCTATCTGGAAAGCAAGGATTTGGAGAAGGTCGGACTAGAGGAGATGCAGTGAGGCTTTTGCTTAAGTTTAAAGAAGCGGAGGTAAGAAAGCTCTAAAATGCACTAGAGTTATCTGTCAAATGATAGGAAGAGAGAAACCAACCCTAGCCCAGATGGACGTTTGTATCCCACTGCTCTGCAGGCCAATTAGTAACCTGGGCGGAAGCTAGCCATTTTGCTTTAAGAGAGTGGAAGGAGCACATCAGACAAGGCAGAATAATGCACCCAATGGGAGACGCTTTATATCTGAACCACCCCCAGCAAACAGTTCTCACTGCCCAGCCGTCTAAATTGTCCTGTGTCAACAATGAGCATAAGACAAAAGCCACATGGCCATTGTTATTACTTCTTCCAGAGATTCATGCAGGCTGCAATTAATTCTCATTAATTAGCTCAGTCACCTCAGTATTTAGTGGGCTTTTTAAATAGTTATGGGTAAGTGAACCCATTGGGCTTGTAAGCACAGCTGTGACTGTGGCAAATAGAATTATTTGTCAGACTGCCTTTTACTTAGTTTTCTATTCCAGTCAGACTGCAGTCATGACTGTGCCAGGCTCCTGGGGTTACTACCTAATCAACATATTGATCTGTGGCTGGAAAAGGGTCAGACTTACAGCTTAGTAGCTATGTGGGCAGGCAAAACTGCCAGGATACTAAGTCAGAGTGCCTGGGCTACCAGGTTTGGTAGTTCTGAAGGCTTCTCTGTGACCGAGATTTTTAAAATATTTCCTTAAAGAGGCTAAGTCTTCTTCATCAGTGGGAAGGATGCCAAAAGGACCACAGGCCAGGGGAAATGGCTACTGAATTTATGGTGTCAATTCCCAAATGCCCTACAAAGTAGTGGAGAGAGAAATAGGGGAAGCAGCTTCAGAGGTAATAATAGACATTAAATCCTGGCAGGCAATAGGCACTCCAACCAGGACTGTGTCTGCCTGTGCAAGATTCAATCAATTCTAATCACTGAGTATGCAGCACAGCAGCTAAGCTGTGTGATGGAAGGATCTAGAAGCTTTCACTACTTTTAATTCATGAAAGAAACGCTAATGAATTTACAGTCAAATGTTAGCCATTTAAAAGCCAGTCACATTTTTCCTGTATCTTGACAGATAAGCATCCTCCACCGGACAGCATCTACATGGTGATCATAAATGAAAGGGTACATGATTATCTCAGCCAACTATATACCTGTATAAAACAAGCACAAACTCATTTCACTTTGATTATAAGGCAGACCAAATTATCCTTCATCTTCTGAAAGAATTACCCAGGGTGGGACCCATCAGCAAAATTCTGCCTCTGGCCCCACTTTCCCATTAATTACTTAACTGGAGATTTTAATTTGGAGCCCAAGAATCCTATCAACAGCAGTATAATTACTCTGCCTTTAATTAAAAACATTTGGATCTGGCAAGTGAGGCCACATCATCCCATCACAGTGGCAGCTGCTCCTGCCACGAACTAAGGCTAAGCAATATTTTTTTCTGGCACACTATTTCTTTAGCTGCTTTTTTTTTTTTTTTTTTTAAATCAGCAGCAGCTGGTTGGCCATTTGGCTATGGAGGGAGAGATGCACTATAGCAGGGGAGACAAAGGGGTGGCAGAGAAAGAACAAAAAGCAACACATTTCCTTAGTAGTTCCTAATATTATCCAGAGATTTTGCAATGACAGGAATCCCTGTGTTTGCAGGATTCTTTTGCTCACTATGACACAGTGGTTTGAGTCATACAAATAAGTACTTGGAAAAAAGATGGGTAGTAGCGTTCAGATTTTATTTGAATCTTGATCCTGTGCCCCACATTTTACTGTTGGCAACTCTTAAACTCCTCACATTGAGCACCCGTGATGTCAGCTGTTTCACATTTCTGTTTTAGTCAGTGCATTTGGACACTGAGCAAACTCCATAGCACCATCTTGTGAAAAATACTCAACTGCAAGCTGTGGGGGGTCCACCAGCATTATCTCAAGCCACACAAATCCAGGGTTTTGATCATCCCATCAACTGCTTGCAGCCAGGCCCCAGATACTGAATTGCCAGCATCTATGTATTCACATAGCTCATTGAAAGCAAACAGTGATTCTACCTTGGGCACGATCATGCGCACACACACACCCCCGCCCCCCCCCCCAGTTATTTGTATTGCAGTAGCACCTAGAGGCCACAACTAAGAATTAGCACTGCGTGCACTCAAATGCACAAAGTGACCCCAACCCAAGGATCTTACAATCTAAGCATACGTTGAGACAAAAGGTGGACGCAAACCAAACGAGATTCAGAGAGAGGAGGGGGCAAAGTACAATAAATTCATTTTTAAGTATGTTTTATCCTCTGGGGCAGCATGGTAAATCGTTAATAGTGATACTTGTGTTAGATAATTTATGGTAGCAGCTCTTAGATCCATTTCTAGTAGTAATTTTAACACTTCTGTGGTGCTTTTTATCCTTAAATCTCAAAGCACTGTACCCCATCTTTGCAATCACAGGCATCAGCTTCCTCTGAGCCTGCCCAACCCCTGGCTCAAGCCCTGCCCCTAGCCCCAGACCCTGCCCCCACCCCGCCTCTTCTCCATAGTGTGCCCCATCCCTGCTCCTCCCCCTTCCTCCCAGAGTCTCCTGCTCTCCGCAGGACAGCTAATTGCAGTGGGTGGGAGGCACTGGGAGGGAGGGGGAGGAGCTGATTGGCGGGACTGCCAGCAGATAGGAGGCGCGGGGGGACCTTGGCTGCCAGTGGGTGCTAAGCATCAGCCCTGGAGCACCCATGGAGTTGGCACCTATGTTTGTAATATTACCCGTTTTACAGATGGGAAAACAGACAGATTAATTCACTTGCTGAAGTTCACACAGTTGCAGAGCTGGGATGAATAGCCCTAAGCTTGGTCCACTAGATCACAGATGTCCCCGGCATTCAACATTAAAGGTAATTCCAGTATCCCATTCTGGAAGTCATGAGATGGCGAGAAGGATAAAGTTCAAGGATTAAGAGAACACGAGGATGGAGAGATGAAAGGAAAGTATTACAAGAAGGTGAATGAGTTAGAATAGTGAAGTTGTGCTGTCTACTCATCCTACCAGAAGTACTGCCTCTAGCAAAGCAGATTCAAGAATTGAGAAGAAGTGACAGGAACATCTGAAAGTATTCACTGTTCCAGAGGAATTCAGTGTTAAGCTTAAATGGGACAGATCAGCAGGCATGTTAGCTAGGGATGGACTGATTGAGAAGGAACACGAGAACAACTCAGGAAAGCCAGACACTGCATCAGGGAAGGGAGTTCACCCTTTTGCTGCGTGAACAGGCACCCAGCATCATCTAAAGAGTTGTGTCTTCTTTTATTCGTTTTAAGATTAGCAGTTTCTCTCAATCCTTATTCAAGGGCAGACATTTCTCAGTTTAAGATCTTTAAAACCTCAAGCCTTTGGAAACCCAGGGAAACCCGGGAGGGAGCAATTTATAACATTTAGCATGAAGCAGCAAAAAATAAAATAAAATAAAAATATTAATGTGATTACTTGCCTTTCCTATCTGTGGCTGAGATCTCTTTTAAGTGTCTTATTGACCTAAAAAAAGGTGTAGGTTTAGTTATAAAGTTAGCACTTCATTACTTTGACTTATAACACTACAAATAAACACTGTCAGAGTCCAGCAAGCTTTGTAGCATGGACAGTATTTTCTTGGTTAAGTGTCTACAGCATGTTTTACACTGCATGCACTTCACCACCACCTCCTCAAGACAGATATTTTAGAGTTTCCTGTACCAGAGTGCCCTCTGCTGAATTGGAAAAGTGACATCTAAGTTCTGCATTATCCTATGAAAACTACATGGAAGGGACAGGGATGAGACAGACACTGGGATAGTGTCCATTTAATACAATTCTCCACTGGTAGGAGAAAGCTCTTTTGCTACTACTCAAAGTAATGTCAAGAGGTTGGCATATTAATGCTCTTTTAAACCCTTTTCACTGAAGAGGGTGATCTCCGCTTATGGCTCCAAGCAGGCGTTATGATGCAGCAACAGAAGCCACTCTGCAGGAATGGCATCTCAAGGACCCAGTCCTATTTACCTGCTCACATGATAAAAGATAAAAACACCCTATCACCTGTGGGTGAACAAGTTACACAAAGTGATCACTCTATCTGATTTATCAATCCTCATCCTCAAAGGAAACCAGCACAAACATTTTCAAAAGATGAGCCTGGAAGCTTAAATTCATTAGTCTGCAGACACTAAAAAAAAAATTATGAACTGAACAGACACTGGATTTATGGTTTATTATAATAATCTGTAACCCACTAACCCCCTCTTTTTGTCCTATGATTGAGGAGGTGCTAATGGGCTACTCTACCTTGTATGGTTCCCTGACAATATGTGCTAACTACTTATGCTAAGTTTAAACAATACTTCCCCATCTGCAATCTGTTCCACCTTGCATTTTGCTGTGACTGGAGTATTTTTCCCAGACCTGAAGAAGATCTCTTTGTGGCTCAAAAGTTTGTCTCTTTCACCAAAAGAAGTTGGTCAATAAAAGATATTACCTCACCCAACTTGTCTCTTGCTCATGAATCATCCTATTGGTTTAAATGAAACTATCCACATAAAGGTGGATCTGGATTTCAAACCAAAAATTTCAATGCCAATTTATGTGAACATCTTGGCAACAGAGGGACACCGCATTTGTGATAAAACACCACAGAATATTTCATTAAAATGGGTTAACTCATTAGAAACAACAACAATAGATCATCTCCTGCTGACATAGCGCTGTCCACACTAGTGTGTCTGTCGGTGTAACTTATGTTGCTCAGAGGGGTGTTTTTTCACACCCCTGAGCGACATAAGTTATACTGAAAAAAGTGCTAGTGTAGACAGCCTCACTCCAACTCTGTGAGAGGCGTAGTGCTTAAGTCCACATAGTTAAGTTGACGTGGCGTCAGTGCAGACACAGTGTTGCTTACATCGACTGTGGTTATCTTTCAGAAGCCATCCCACAATGCTCCACCCTGATAGTTTAATAGGTGCAAGCACTCCTGGTAAGGACACACACTGCCAGCACAAAGAGTAGTTAATTACAGTGGTGGCTGTTAGTCCTGGTAACTGAGGTCGACTTAATTTTGTAATGTAAACTTGCCCTAAGATTTTGCTTCCAAGAAGTTGCAGGCACAACGTTAGTCACAGTACATTTCTGACTCTTTCACCAAAAGAAGTTGGTGAAACGAGAGCAGCCATGAGAACAGTTTCTGACGTTAGGGATTTGGAAAGAATTGTCACAGTAAGTATTTATACATGTTTACTATAGAAAAACAAGAATAGCTTTATCATGCAAGTTAACACTCCCATACTATTTACATTATTTAATTTACAACATTGTTAGCGTAAACCCTAAAGTTTGGTTTGGTTGTATTTTTGGGAGGAGCGGGAGGGAGGTAAAGTATGGGGAAGAGAGGAATTTAGGATTTCCTGGAGGACATTCTACAGTGTCAGGGGAAATGTCACTGAGAATTTAAATAGCTCTCTGTGAAAGGACTAGACCTGCACAAAGGTAATCCAATTTAACTACAAAACTAGCCAAGCTGGAGATGATGTTTAACTCCATAGCTGAGCAGCCAGCAGTTTTCTAGAGTATGGCATGGAATATCTGCACAAGAGGTGTGCATTTAAAATGATGGTCTTGTGAAGTTCATTATACAAGAGGTTTATGCTCCTTTCTCTGTTACAGAAAAAACATCAAGAGGATTAAGGATCAAAATATGGGAGCCATTCTTCTTTTACTAATCAAAGGAGCCAGAAACTCCTTTGTCTCCTCATTTAAGCCCAGCTGCTTGTCTGATTAAGACTAAAACGGACTTCAGCGGACAAATATTCTGGCTAAATGCCTCTTTTAAGGACCAAAGATAGAAATAATTCAGCTAAATGCTTTTGTTTAGCCAACAATATTTCCTTGCCGAGTAGAAGGAAGGGCAGGGAAGCGTTCCTTATAGGATCATTCCTTGTAAAGTGAGGTAAATAAATACACAGATACTGGCTGAAAATAGCCTCTTCCACTGGACATAGCCAGCACCACTGATTGCCTGACTTTCAAACCCAGATCACTAAAACAAAAAACTGCTTCTGTATCTAATGACTTCAGCACTTCTGAAAGGCCTCAGACTGATTTTCTTGGCTTTTTAATTTATAATAAAAGCAACACCTCGTCACCCCTGCCCCCCAATTACCTTGTGTGACCCCCTGTAGGCTGAAACCCATCGGTTGAAAAAAAAATCACTGCCCTAAACCATCAGGACCCCAGAAGCCACATATTGTATACAATGACTCACCATACTACTGGAAATAGGATCACTCCACAACACAGTAGGTCTACCAGGAATAGAATTTGTTTCCACAGCCCATGGTCAGTTGTTGCCTCTTCGATGATGTATGCCACATTTGCCAGGACCTACAGGACACAACAAGACATTAACACTGCTTCACAGGACCACTCTACGAAGAGAGACTAGAAGTGGCATCGTGGGACTCCACTTTTGTCTCTCAGCGACTCCAGGTCAAGTGCACCCATTTTACATGGGAAAAGTTGTGGTTGGTTGGGGTTTTTTTTTGGCTGCCAGCTCTGCAAACTCAGTCTGTCCTCACAGAAAGAGCCCACACTGACATTCATGAATCAACACCTGTAATTACGCTCAGCAACTCCACTGTGCCCTTTTGTCTAAAAATCATATGCTCAGTGACACCGTCTAAGGATTTTCACAGGTGTAATTGATTGAACATAATTTCTGCTGATATATAAGAATAAATAGAATCCTTGTTACTCTTTACTTGTGCTGATCTATAGGGTCAATAGGAATAAGAAATAGCAAAACTTATTCATTTAAATATGTAGATAGAACTGAATACACACAAGGAGCAGATGGGTACTGAGGGCCAGTCTCCTGGTCTGTCTAAACTGAGTGAACGACTCAATGTTCTGTGCTTCACATCCCAGCGCTCCTGCTCTATGTTTATTCCAATAGCATCTAAGATCTGTGCTACCGTTTTTAGAAGACAGGAAGCTAGCTTACACGGTAAGAGGACTAAGGTCCACTGTCCGATGCCTCCAGTACCAGTACTACTATTTCTGGAGTAGGAGGGGCATTCTGGTCACTATGAACACATTGGGTATATTTTACCTGAAAGCCTGGAGACCTCCAATTCAAGACTCCTTCTGCTAACCTCACTCCAGTGGTACAGAGCAGCTCGTTCCTGATCTCTGCTTAGTAATTTAACACTACTCTAGGGGCCAAATTCAACCCTAGTGTAAGTGAATGCAACTTCATTACAGTCAGTGCCCATTTGGTCCCTTGTATCTGCTACTCAGCATGATGGGGAAAAGTGTCAAAGTCACTCAAGTGACCAGATATTGCCTTCTCCACAGACACTCAAGAGATTACAACTTGAGCTTCACTCTACTATCACTGCATTGATAGGCTTGTTCTGGGAATAGCTTTGCTGTACTTCACTTGATGACCACTACTCTAGTGCAATTTGCCATCAAGTGGGAGACCTTAGGCTAGAACCCACATTTTAGGAACATTTAATCCTAACCCTACTTGTTACCAGTTCTTTCCTCGCCTGTAGTGGGATGACAATCATGAAGACCTTTTTGTCTTTATCTGAAAGGATGTATTTAATGAAAGCCCAGCCAGTGCCAATCAGTATGATGGTGATGAACAGCAGAAGGTCCTTCAGCCTGAAAAAGAAACAGATATAGCAGTGATACACAGATCCTATTGTAGTAGAGGGCAAGAGAGAGAGAGCCTGGAGCATTGGGACTGGTGCAAGAACCAAAGTCAAGTCAGGTATTAAAGGAGATGCTTACAAGTTCACGGTCTGGTAAATGAACTTAGCAAAGGTACTGCTAGCATTGCTAAAACACAGGCACTCCTAGGAAGTACTAGGCACTGGATATGTATGTGAACACATTCCAAAAGATTAGCATAGGTACATCCTGACCCAAAACAAGATAAGAGAGTTTGACAGCAATGATGAATAGGGATGTTTTGCCCAAGACATCTGGAGAAAGGTACAAGGGGAGGTAACAAACAGATGTCATTAAACACATAAGGTGGTACACAAGTTGTTTGTCTCAGTCTATAAATGTTGGGGTATCTTGCCTTAAAACTTTGTGTGGCTAAGGGGACAACAGAAATTCCCACTGCTGACTGAGCCGCTCCTTACTCCTGGGCACTCGTGTTAGTGTACCTGAAGCGCCTATGGGACAGTAGGACTGTGCCTTAAAAGTAATAAACCTAGCTGAGTGCCCTGGTCACCGAATTGTGCCTGTGGTCTTTCTTTATAAATAACATTGAGGTTTGCTGAATTAGCAGGCTGCATTCTTTGCTAGCGCTGATAACACCGGAGCTCCAAGAACAGAAGTACTGAGCAGCCTGGACAGCATTAACGAGGCAACAACATTCCAGCCTTCAGCACTTACCACCACCCATCACAATCCAACTCTGCCCAGGTCATCTCTTCTGCAGCTGGCTTTAGCAACACCATAAACGCAAGCAAGTGTACTTCTGTTGAAACCTGACAAGCAATTATCCTACAAGAGAGCATATTAACTTGCATATAACTGTATCGCACAGGTTAACAATTGTAAATGAAGTCTAACTTTCTCATGGGTGAATGTCCTTTGAGGAAATGTATTTGTCTACTTCAAGCTTTAAAAAACCCTACAGGCATTTGGACTCTCTCTTCATGCAACAAATTGTCAGCTATGTCCCCTCTCCACACTGAGCAAGAACAAATTAGTTCCTGTAATAAGACATTATTATACTCAGAGTGTCAACACAAGCAAATACTCACTCCCAGAATCCCTTTTACAACTTCACCCACATCAGTACAAACTCCTTGCAGCTGCTCTCTATAGTGAGGACCTTCCTCTGTATACAGGGCTGGTAACTGCGTCTTGTCACCCAACCTGCAGCACCAGAGACAGCTTGCCCCTCCTCCCCATATCAACTGCAAAGGAGGTGAAAGATCCTGAACTACATTAAAGAACTGACTTCAGTCAACAGAGGATACAAGTTTACAGTTAGATATCTTTGATACCATTACACTGGCTCCTGATCATGAGTTGCGTTTCCAGCCTTCTGTTGGTTTTAACCATCAGAACTCTAGTGCTTCTTAAATGACATATTAGTAACATATGGGAATTAAAGTTGAGAAGGCCTCACTATACCCTCATAACATTCTGATGAAAATGCCTATTGTGACTAGCTTGTAATCAGTTTCAATACAAAATTAAATTCATAAGAACAATGGAGATGCAGTAAGCATATTATGGCCAATACAAAAGTTTCCTTATGGTCTCCCCCTTTAACGCCCAGGAACAGCTCCTAGGCCTCTGTTATTGCTCCTCACTTTTCCAAAGGAACAGAATAAAAAACACCTGACATGCATCAGTTTTACTGCTCCCCACAGAGTTCTGTACAGCTGCAGTGAAACCAACCAGCATCTTGTTAGTTTCACTCTGTTGCTGCCGCTTGGAAAAAGCTATAGCAGGAGCAGAAATTGGAGCCATTTATCTGAAGACGCAGGCAGACCATACACCATCAGTTTACATGTGCAATGTTGTCTTAGCTTAGATTTTTAGCCCTTACAGGATCTCTTTTGAGAAAAACAACGAGGAGTCCGGTGGCACCTTAAAGACTAACAAATTTATTTGGGCATAAGCTTTCATGGGTAAATAACCCACTTCTTCAACTAAGAAGTGGATTTTTTACCCACAAAAGCTTATGTCCAAATAAATGCGTTAGTCTTTAAGGTGCCACCGGACTCCTTGTTGTTTTTGTGAATAGACTAACAGACTAACACGGCTTCCCCTCGGATACTCTTTTCTGAGTACAACTTCTGTAGAAACCAATCGCCACTGGCAAGTATAGTGGTTGAAACTAAGAAGCTAAGCCACTGAAATTTAAAATGGCTTAAGTGTACTCCAGGAGGACTGGGAAAAATCAGCAGTATCTCTGGTGTGGTTAAAGGCAGTAGCAACACACATGGAATGTACCTAGAATACAAATTCAAGCAAGGCTTTATTGGAGGTGTTACAGTGACTGTTCAAGAGAATTCTGACTCAATGAACAATCTCAGAACAGGAGTATGCAGGCACTTTCTAGTATACTTACAGGTAAGTGATGTAATAGACAACAGCCCAGCCTTTAATGGAAAATCCCTGACAGGAAACGTAGTGGTAGTCAAATCTGGAAGCAGAGAATACAAGAAGTCATTTCATTAAACTCCTTCACCAACACTGCAAACCCTGCTAGATCCACTCTGTGATGGCCTTTTCAACTCTTCTGTATCCCAGAGAGCACCTACCATCAACTCTCAGTAGTTTTAAATTAATTTTTACTAGGCTAGAACAAACTTGCCATTTTCCATTTATAATGATGTCTTAGTAGATCTCCACCTAAGTGTTACCAGAATATATAGAAGTATACAAGCATTAACAATTACTCTTACGAGAGTACCCCTTTTCATCCCCCCAACTTCGCTTATATTTAAAGATAATCACTTATATTCAGGATTAAATATCAGTTTTTCTATTGTTTTAGTTGGGCTGTGTTAACGACTAGCCTTTTCTATTTTTACCTTTACCGGCAGCCGGGTTCAAAGTTGTTAGACTTCAAAGACAGTAATTACTTGGCAAGCTTAGAGTGATTATCCCAGCATGCAGCTGAAAGTGGACATTGTGGTAGGCATCAGCATAGGAGGATTAAATCACCACCACTACCCTCACTGAAGAGACCCTTCCAATGGGAAGGCAAGTCTAAATATAGTTTATTACCAGGTGACGCTAGATAGTCTTTGTATTAATGCTTCTAATGTTAGAAGAGTTATGGCATGGCTAGATATAAAACACTGATTTCTAGTGTACCGGCCCCCAAATTACCTTGCTTTATGGACATTCAGGGTATTTATTCATTTAAATTTCTATGAAGCTGAAGAAACTATGACCTAAGAGTCCAAGTCAGATCTAGATGGCTAAACGTTTTTAAGATTTATGTAGCATGTGCTCTTAAAACATGCTACTGCATTCAGGATACCATCTTGTGGGCAATGGCAACAAACTGGCAAGCACCTGCAACGTGGAATGTAAGTTCACTTACAGGTAAGTCAGGAGAGATAGTTGAGGCAATGGCTAGAAGGAAAATCTGTATACTATGTGGTGTGGAAGAAAGAGTAAAATCTTAACAGATTATTTTAAATTTTTGGGTCTGGAGAAAAAAGAAAATGAATCGGGTAGCTGTCATTGTAATCCCAGAGATTGGTAAGGGTCTGATGAGGGTAGAAAGAAGAGGAGACCAACTGATAGTGTGACTGAGGACAGACTGTAAGGTTATATGTGTGATGTCAGCATATGCTCCGCAACAAGGTAGACCTTTGGAAGAGAAGGAGAACTTTAGAAATGAGCTAGCAGAGTTGTCGGTTATGGTTGAGTGTAACAACTTTGTAGTGGTTGGTGGGGATTTAAATTGCCATGTTCACGAAGGGAACACAGTAGGAGTGGTGTGTAAATTCGGCTTTTGTAAAAGAAATTCTGGAGGAGAGAAATAAGTTGAGTGGTGTTCAATGGATTGGAAAAAGACTCTCACAGGGTGACATATTACAGTGGGAAAAAGTAAAGCCTAGATGGTCTACAGTGTGATAAAAAGAACATATGAAAATGGTAAAAGATGTAAAGGTTATAGTGAGTGACTGTGTGGCAGAATACGATATGGTATGAACAGCTAAAATCCAACTGCAACCTAAGAAAACAGAAGAGATGAAATTGCACTGGTAGTTATGTATGTGGGGGTAACAATACATGGAAGTCTGGAGAGTTTTGAGGTGTTGGTGGAATTGAGACAAGGCAATGTGCTGAGCACTACTCTTCACCTTACTTACAGAGTTAATTAGTAAGAGAACCGACCCTGCAGAGACACAGAAAACAATTGTGTGCTGAAGATTTGGCCCTTTTGGCTGACAGCACCTATACATACAAAACAATGGGATTTATATTAGCTGTTACTAGTTTTAGTGGGGTAGCTGCCCCACTCCTATCCTAGATGGGGCTTCAGCAGGCCAGGGAGGTGGTGCAGGTGGGCAGCCAATCAGAGAAGGTCTGCTAGGGAGCCAATCAGAGGCTGAGTTAGAGACAGCCAATCAAAGCCAGACTCAGCCATATATAAAGGCTGCCCAGCAGGCAGTCTCTCCCTGGTGGTCAAGGGAGGAGGACTGGCTCCTGGGCTGAAAGGTAGCACCTTGGACAGAGCAGTGCTAGGGAAGGGCAGAAGGAGCTGAGGAGCTCCAGCCAAGGAAAACCCCAGGCTGCCGGCCTAGCTACCAAGGGCTGGGCAGGTGCGTAGGGCCGAAGGGGAAGCGGCCCAGGGACAATAGCAGGGCAAGGGGAGAGAAGGAGGGCAGAGAGGCTGCTGCTAGAGGGTCCCTGGGTCGGGACCCAGAGTAGCAGGTGAGCCTGGATCCCCCCTTCCCCTTGTGCTACACCTGGCTGAAGAGGAGCATGGCCTGATCCAGGCTGTGGCTGCTCCCTGCAATAAGGGGCTAGACTTAGAGGCTGCAGCCGGCCACTACAACAGGTGCAGATCGTGGACTTCTGGTAACACCAAATCCCCGGAAGGGGGCGAGACCAGAGCAGTGAGCAGTGCCGGAGGGCAGTGTCCTGAAGAGGACGCTGCTGAGTGGGAAGCAACGAGGGTCCCTGAAGCAGCAGAGCAGACGAAGGGCAAGGCACCAAGCGAAAAGTGCTCCATGACTGGACAGAGCTAATTTCCAGAGCAACCAGGGGAGGCGCCAGCGGTGGTGAGTCCTAACCCCATTACACTACTCAAGAAAGAGATCTTAAAGTCAACGTGGATAGTTCTATGAAAACACATGCTCAATGTGCAGCAGCAGTCAAAAAAACTGCCAGAATGTTAGGCCCCATTAGGAAAGGGTTAGATAATAAGACACAAAACATCATAATGCCACTATGGTATCCACACCTGGACTACTGTGTCCAGTTATGGTTGCCCCAACTCAAAAAAAGATATTAGAATTGGAAAAAGTACAGAGAAGGAAAAAAAAACAAAAAACCTCACCCCGATTAGGGGTATGGAACACCTTTCATACAGGGAGAGGTTAAAAAGACTGGGACTTTTCAGCTTAGAAAAGAGGTGACTAAGGGAAGGGGGGCATGACAGAGGTCTATAAAATCATGAATAGTGTGGAAAAACGCATAGGGACGTGTTATTTATCCCTTCACATAATACGAGAACTAGGGACCACGCAATTAAAATAATAGGCAGCAGGTTTAAAACACACATAAGTACTTCTTTACACAATGCATAATGAACCTGGGGAATGATTGTCAGTGGAAGCTGAGGTGGCCAGTGGATCACTGGTCGTCAAAATTACTCCAAAATGTACATTGAAATAATATTTAAGGAGTTATGTACATATACTGAAGTTATGTTTTGAAGGTTTTGGAGTTAAGGCAGGTCACCTGGAGGTTACATACCTCGGAGCTGTTCCCTTTAGGCAGGAGGCTACTGACATCTATCTCCCTGTCTGACCATTTGTGTATTATATGCCTGACAATGTATGTCTATTGACATACTGTGCATGTAAGTGCAAACTGAGAGACTGCGAAATCTACAAGAATCAAAAAAACAGCTGGGGTTTGTCTATCCTGTTTATGAATAAAAACAAAGGATTAGTCTGGCATATGTTGGAGTGCAAAGAGATATACGGACTCCTCCATCAAGGAGTGTGCATGTCTCATGAAAGAAGGGCCACCACCTCTGTTACTGTAAAGTGCTGCAGGGATTTGGGGTGAGCAATACTTTATCAGACAGGAGAGTATCTGCTTAAGTCCAGGCTCAAGAATGCATGTTATGATTTTATTTCATATGTAGCCATTTGTTTCCAATACTTCTATTTGAATCTCTGCTTTGTTATATAAACATACTTCATTTCAGTACAAACATATCTAAGTGCTGTGAGTTAGGCACAGCAGTGAACTGAGGTGAAACTGGTAAGTTGGGATGTATTGTTTCTTTGGAAGCAGTAAACCTGCAGGTCCTGAGAGGGTCTAGTGGATCAGGAGCTGGACAATCCAAGGAGAAGTTTAGAGGGCTCAGGGTTGGAGTGTGGCTATCACTAACCTGTAGAGACACAGTAGGGCCTACAAGGCCTAGAAGGGAGAGCTTGTGTTGCCTGTGGGCAATGGAATTGGGGAGCTGACCCACAACAGGCACAGACATGGCTTCCTCATGCGAGGGCAGGCTCGTAGCAAAGTACCTTGCAACTCTAGGTACCTTTGGGAAGTGTTACAGAGAAGAATGATCAACAAAGAAAGCATGGGAGGAAGAGGACAGCAAGAAAGAATGTGGAAGACAGAGGACATGATAGAAAGACTGTCGAAGTTTGCAGAGAAAAGAAGTGGAACTCCAAGACCTATGAATCCATGCTATGGACCAGACGGAGAGGCAAAGAATCATGGGCAGTTCTGACCTCTGGTAAACAGGAAAAGGAGTCAAGAAGTGAAGATGTGCACGACCACCCCATCCTGATATACCTGACTGCAGCCACATCACTTAGGGCTGTGACTTCATCAGCTCTACTAGGCTAAGTCAAACTTTAGAACTGGAAGGAAACTCAAAACTTCTGCAGCAGTGGTGTTGAGTCGTTAGGCAGCAATCTTTGCTTGATGCCTATAAGAAAAGGAACATTAATATCTTGGCCAACTGTGGTCTTTAGCATTCTCATGGTACTGCTTCCAAGAACAGGAAGGCTAGTTCTCTCTCCTAATCAAATTTCAATGCAAAGTTTACACTCTGTGGCTGCTGAGTGTCCCCTGTAGTTTTAATGATTAACATATACCACGCTTCTCCTCCTAAGAAATACTGCACAAAATTGTTGGCACAGAATTCTTGACATGTTCCACCTCGGAGGAAGCTGCATTTCAGTAATGGGAGAAGTGATCCATATATAGATAATTTGGAAAGTGTTTTGGAATCTCAGCACAGAATATGCCATTTCCTGGATATATCTTGCCCTGCTTTCCACTTGTTCAACTTCCCCCATATGGGAGAAATAGAGAATATTTTATATTTACCACATGGAACATCAAGGACAGAGATTCTGTGACAGGGAGGGCTGCCATTAACCAGTGAATCTTAAACACATCATTCCTGTAAACACAAGGAGGCAGAAGTAGCATAAGCCAAGAGTCCCAAATAGACACATTAAAAAAATGCCCCTTGAGATACTGCATCATATATGGACACATTCTGTCTTGGGCTTATAAACCGAGCTTCCTGTTAAGGCACCATTCTCTTCAATAAATGTTTCCATTTGAAGTAAAGATGAATGTGTGTATTTAAAATGGCAATGCTGTAAGACTATATTTTGCATAAGGATCATAACTGACTTTAGAAATTCAAGAGACAAGGTAGGTGAGTAATCTTTTATTGGACCAACTTCTGTTGGTGAGAGAGAGAGAGCGAGAACGAACAGAACTTGGTCCAATAAAAGGTATTGTCTCACCTACCTTGTTTCTCTAATATCCCAGGATATACATACAACCTTAGAAATTCACGTTAATTTACATGCAGCTCATTTCACACAGCTAAAAAAAAAATCTTAGTTCTTTGCATTTTGAAGTCATTTTGTTTCTTTTGGGACTTCGTATCCTGAAGTGGTACCTCTAGAGCAGCAGTGTCCAATAGAAATTCGATGCTAGCCACACTGCTAGCCACACTTATGGTTTTGAATTTTTCTTATTAGCCACATTATAAAAAAGCCACATGCATTAGCCACAATTCAATAGCCCATTAGCCACATTGGCTAGCGGTGAACATATTGAACACTGCTGCTCTAGAGTGCCCATTGAGCTACAAGAGTATCCACTAGCTGTCAGTAAAAGCAGTCCCTACAGTTACCATTTCCAATTAAGCGCTCTCAGCAAATCAAATGTCCTTCAGGAATAAAAACAAATTTTGGTAAGTTTTATATTTAGAAGCTTTTTAAGCATGCAAGACTGTTTTAAACTACAAAGTTGTCTTACTGTAACTCAAAAATGTATGAATCAAGTTCTATTGGAAGATGGGAGGCCAAGGGAAGGCAAGAGGAGGATAAGAGACAAAACTGTTCTTCAGCAGAGACCAACACAAGCCAGGTTCACACTTGTCATTATGCTGTAGAAAATCAGTCTACCTGCATTTACGAAGGATGTGGATCCACACAGTCCCAGAAAGAAAGAGGAGGAAAGCCATAGAAATGCAGAGTTTTGGAAGTGGGATCTCACCCGCGAGAGGTAACTTTCAGGGTTCTTTTCCTTGATCTCTATCTGATTAGAGAAGTGTCAGATGTGTAGCTGAGAGAGTCCTTTGACTATTGCCATTTGGTTAATTATTGCAATTCACAATCACAGATGCATGAGCTTAGAATTCATATTCCTAAAGCAATAGTGCTTTCCACCCCAAGGAGTCCCAGAATACTGCACACTAAACACATAGGAATCACTTGTTTGAAATGCAGCTGCTGCTTAATCATGAACAGTAAAATTATACAATAAGAGAGGACAGCAACTGAAGATGCCTTCTGCTGATTGAATTGTATAGGGTAATTCAGGGAGGCAGAATGTAACTCCCTCCAAGAACAACTTATTACAAGCAGTGAACTGTAGGGTCTGTCCATACTTGAATCAGACACACTAGCCAGAGCCTTGTTTAAATAAGGAGCATAGCTCAGATTCTAATGTGTACAAGCCTTCACAAAGATTCATAACCAACACTTAAAATCTCTTAAATGTGTTACAATAGATTTCTCCTCCTGTCAGGGGGAAGGAAGCACTTTCCTACTGCAATTCTACTACAAAGATCACTTCTACAGCAAGTGAAACCAAGTTTCACATCAGCTGAACTCTTCAAGTCAGTAACTCAAGTGCTTTTTAAAAAGCTGGAATTTGTTCAGAGTGTGTTTAAAGAGCCCTACTGAGGCTGGTGCTAACAGACATAAAAAAGCAAAACACCAGTTAAATCAACTTGGATCTTCACATAACCCCACTCACTACCATCTTCAACTCGAGTCTCATTTCCTCTCCTACCCACCCCCTCAGTGAAAGCAACCAGATCTCATTCTTGCAGATTATAAAGATGCAGCTCAGGGAAGCTTTAGGCTGCCAAGTTCTTTCGTTTCCTGGAATACCTACTATAATACTCTGCTATTCAGATGCTCCCTTCAGTGATGTGTAGTACAGATGTATCCTGTGTTAAGCTAGAAAGACAGAACACGTAGAAATTCAAGAAGGCTGATAACTAAGATTGAGACAGTGCCTTAACGTCTGCCATTATGTAAAGAAAAGGGATTTGATGAGAGGGGAGAAGCACACACCACTGCGTTGGCTCTCCCGGATGGAGTCTTTACATCTTCATCCACTTCTTTCTGGCACTGTTTTATTCCTTAAATTCTTCCTATTACACCACAGTTGATACTAAAACTACTTCCTTAGAGGATGCCACTGATATGCAACAAGACATTAGAAGGATATGTTGGATACAGCTGTGTCTCCCCACCCCAACTTCCACCCCGCCTTCCCCCAGCAATCTGTGCAGAGCACATGAGTTAGTGCTCCTATGGTGAAGTCTCATGCATCATTTTACACTACTGATTAAGCAAATGTAAGAGCTCTAAGTTATGTTTTACACATAATACTCACATCAAGGCTAAACAGGAGCTGATCACTGGTCTGCACATCACTGCCAACACATTTGTGGAAGCAAAGTCTGTATAGACCTCCTTCGTTTTCAGAGTGGATATTAAAATAAAACTAAAAATAAGAACAAGGAAAGTCAGCATATTTATACCTTAGAAAAGCATTGCTCTGCTGTAAAACAATCTCCAGGGGAATATGAAAAGTCCTTGACATTTAGGATCATACTGCCCCCTTTCCATACTTGTACAGTGACAAAGTTAGCAAGATGCCACTGTTTATAAGTCTTAAAGAAACTCAAACTGCATTCCTACACTTAATTCCTTGACTATGCATTCTGGTAAATCCAGCGCCATTAGATACAGGAATCATAGCATTTCAATAGCTTATTTTGTGTGACACGGTACAATGTCCTACGAATGATAGGCAGAGACAGAAGATTAGAACTGAGTATGATGTGAACAATTTTAAGGCTAAACCAAAAACTGTCACATGCCACAAAATCTGTTTTTATCAGCAGTAGCCAGCAGTTAAGTTTTAGACAAAGCAAGTAAGAGCACTGAAGTGAGAAAGTTTGTTAATCTGGTCTGACCCTGAAAATCTACAACTTTGAGTACTGGTGTCACACTGCCAACCTACCGTTAATCCAAGTTTTTTCTATATTTTTGTATCCCTCATTACAGAAAGCAACATTTATTACATTCAAACTAGTTCACTGTAAGGAGCACCACATGAATGAGTGGTTTACAAGACATGCTCCTGCATCTTATAAGGAAGAAGTCTTTTACAGCTTTCTCCCCTCCACAAAAGAAGAATCCATCTAAAAAATTATATGTGCTATCGAGAGGCATCTTTATTAACAGAATGGGAGATTATGAAAGGGGGCAGTGGATTTATATTTTTCAGCAAGTGCTACAGTGAAGGGAAAGAGTTTATGGAAGAGCTACTGGCAGAAATCTTACCTGGAATGAAACAGTTCCTTTATCTTTATGAAAACTGTGCTCTTGCTCCATTACATTCTGGGGAAGAAGAGTAAAAAAAATGCTAGAAGTGGCTTCTAACAAGTAAATACTGCAGTTGTCATGAAATCAGAAATACATGGTGTACTTTGCATGACTTACATGTAGGGCCTTTCATTTTCAGTTTTTATTTTATTTAATTTTTCCCAGGAATTGATCATAATTTATTACCACAACAACAAAAACAGGTGAAAAATCAGTGCAAAAAACTTAATTTTTCTGGGTAAACATTAGGGTTCATTTTGGTGGACAGCAAGACGGGGGGGAAGTATTCAGTAGATTAATGCTTTGAATTCCATTCATCAATGTGGTTTGCTGCAGAACTAAAACAGAACATATTGCCAGCTCTGAGTTTAATAAAACAATACATCTCTAATCCTCAAATAAAACTTTTCATTAGAGAAAAAAAAAGAGTTTACTGTTGTAGACTTAGAACTATTAGCCTAAAAATATTTACATTTAATAATTGGGCCACACCATTTGCAGCACATACACTCAACTTCATCCTTTTCTCCTGTTTTTGTTTTTTTTAAATTTTCAAATACATTCTTGTGTTCTGAAACAATTCTGACAGATTTGTTTCCTTCTTGTTTTAGTGTGTCAAATTCTTAAACTTTCAAGCTGTTAACAGATAAATAGTATGTGGTGAGCATGAAATTCATCAGTACACATCAGAGCTTGTGTGCGTGCCTGTTTGTTATTGTGTGCATTTTCTAGACTAATACATAGCCTTACTTCAACAGGCAGCTTTGCATATACACACAGACTAATGTATTATCGCCATACATATCTCTCATGCAATGTATTTTTTCCTAATAAAACAAGTTATTTTTATATATTTGAAAGATACAAAAGTAAGGTGAAAATCAGAAAAAACTAAACTTTTTGTAAAACCCAGGAATTTTGGGAAAAAAAATCGGTTTAAACTGAAAACAAAGGGACTTACTTATACCCCACTCTGATCAATACACCCACTTTCCATTCCAGCTTGAGTCTGAAAGATCCTCCCCACCCCTTCCCATTGATAATCCTGAAAACAACTAGTTTCACAGTCTTACCTGAGATGCTGTTATGCTTCTTTTGGACTTGTCACCTAGAGAATAGAGCATTCAGAGCAAATTCAGACACTTTGAATTCAGAAATTTGCGAACATGCTGCATTTCCTTCTGTTTTGTGCCTGGCCATTATACTACCCAGTTTTAATCTTGTCTATCTACCAGCTTCCTAGAAGATTTAAAATCCCAGAGGCAAATCTTTGACCACACACACCATCACCAACTGAAGATCAATACAGCGTTGGATTTCCCAGACTCGTGTACCTCCCAAGGAGTACTAGTACTAAAGAAGTCACCGGTCTATCCCTCCAGCAGTAATGTAACAGTAAGTGACCATGTGTTATCTACCAGATTAAGGTTGAGATCCTGTCCTCAATCCAAGTTTTTCTAGAGTTGATGGGTAGACTGTGATGGAACAGCACAGTCCCACTTCAATAGACTCTATGAACATTGGCTGGAGATAGAAGCCATCAGGAAGTGAAAGTTCAAGACTCGAGCTCAGCCAATGACCCTTGGATGTCAGCATGTTGTACCAACGCACACGCTGCATTTCTTAATACAAGACCAAGCAAGAGCAGGCACATTCGTGCAGTAGAGCTCTCAATAGATTTGCAGATTTGATTATTTGTATCTATTTAGTGCCAGTATTGTTTTCGCAACTATAAACCTAGTAACCCAAGTACAAACATGAAGAGCAGGCAGTCAATTTTCACCTAAAGCTACACTGGAAATTGTGAAAGTGTTACTGCAAGACAGCCACCTTGAGCCATTTAAAATGAGCCTCCTACATTTCTTTCTACCCCTTTCTCAGTGACAGGATAACAAACTGTTTACAGGTAATCTCAGAGCAGAGATTGTCAGATACTGGCACCCCTGCCGGTAAAGAACCCAGACAACAAACCACACAGACTCCAGGAAAGGCTGCTGTAGCAGAAGATATCACTGCCACTGTGTTGAGATGAGTAAGAGTCAGAGACTTGAGCCTAAAGGGTGATGTTGAGCCTAGGTGAATTTAGCACATTAAGACAACGTGCCAGGTTCTGGCTTAGTAAGACTACACCATGGATAAGTCAGAACACAATTTGGCTCCATGAGTTTCAAACACAAATTCAGATCCAGAACATACACTCATAGAAAACCACACAGACTGAGGGTTTCCATGTGGAATTTCTTTTGAATTCTTCTGTTTGGGGGGGAAAGGCGCTGGATAGCCACACATGGCTAGTGTTGTCGAACCTCCCAGATTATAGACCAGGCTATAGACACAGTGGCCTTCCGCCTCAACACTGGCTCCTCAACAACACTCTGACAGGCCTTTTAGCAGCCACTTCCTGTGGACCAATCCTGAAAGCAGAGTCCAAAATCACAAAGAACTTTAAATAATTGAAAACTAAGATACCAAGGAAGTTTCTCACTTCTACACTGGTGTCCATCTGCAAAGTGTTACCAACTACCCCTGGAGTGGTAAGTAGCTGCCGAAGGGATGCCAAACACTGTAGTAGTCAAAGTAGAATCCAGATAATCTGAACCACATAAGTAACAGATACAGCTAGATAGTTGGGAGTCGCAAACAGTTTGTTCAGAGAGTTGGGTCTCCACAACTAAAGCCCTGCAAATCCATGAATATCTGCTTTATATCCATGGACCATTTTTGTGGATTGCGGATTGGATGCGGATATAAATTTTGTATCCCTGCAGGGCTCTATGCACAATAGTATGCAAACTGTCACATGACACACCAGCTGGTAATGTTTCTATGCAGGAAGTTACAGATATCCAAAAAGAGATCATGAATAGGTTAAAGTAAGAGTTTTTTCCCATATGGCTCAAGGAGTCTAGCCATGACAAACTGTTGCACATACTTGGACCAGAAATCCTGGCAGCAGCAGTACAGTCTGACTAGGTTTGGCAGGCTCACCTTGGCTGCTAGGACTTTTGTTGCTCCCCACATACGTGTGCTGAGACTCACGGGTTTGTTCTGAAGTCTTGGTAACCAACACAATGGCTTGTCAGTCATGAAGAAAATTTCAGGCACCTAGGGAGCAGCTTCTGAAGAGGGCTCTACTTTTCCACTAGACAGATGAAAGGGTTCTGTTACACAACAAAGGCAAGTGGAGCATTCACAAGCAGGCTATTAGGCATATATTGTGTAGAGTCGGAATGGGAGAACAGTCTTCTTTACACACTAGAAAGGATGGCCCTAGACGACGGAACTGGCTAGACTAAAACCAGAGAGAAGAACTGAAATTCATTTAAAGACTATTTGGGCTAGAGCAGTGGTTCTCAACTCTGGTCCACCGCTTGTTCATGGAAAACCCCTGGCACACTGGGCCAGCTTGTTTACCTGCCACGTCCGCAGGTTTGGCCGAATCGCGGCTCCCACTGGCTGCGGTTTGCCATTCCAGAACAATGGGGATCACAGAAAGCAGTGCAGGCCAAGGGATGTGCTGGCCACCCTTCCCGCAGCCCCCATTGGCCTGGAGCGTTGAACCGTGGCCAGTGGGAGCTGAGATCGGCCGAACCTGCGGACACGGCCGGTAAACAAACCAGCCCGGCGCGCCAGGGGCTTTCCCTGAACAAGCAGGGGACCAGAGTTGAGAACCACTGGGCTAGAGAATATTCAACTCAATATAGACAGCTTTAAGGGAACTATCCACTAAAATAGATTGAAGACAAATTGTTCACCAAAAGGTATGAGAGAAAGAGACACTGTCATTTTGAATTACTTCAAGTTTTTTAGTCAAAGAAAAGAGAAAAAAGTTTCTAGTAAGCGCCCTTTAAGAATAGTAGGCCCTGAATTCCCTTTTTAAAAACCACCATTAGGGGATTTCTGCTCCTCCACTGTTTGGAGAGGACAGGCCCAAGACCATGACCAAACTGCTAGTACATGAGACAGGAAGTGACCAACACCATAGTGAAAGTGATCCTAAAAGGTTGTGTCAAACACACAAAGTGAAACAAACAGAGATAATCCCTTCCACTAACTTTTTCAGTTTTAGTAGTCATCTGTTACTTGCAACTAGAATAGGTAAAAGTTTTCACTCAGGAATAAGTAATATGATTTAAGTTAGTGTCCTTTTAAAGGGCAGGACAATAGCCTGGGAACTTGGGTTTGGGGAAAAGGGGAGACCAATATTGCTTACACAGTACAGTACATTTAATCTCAATGGGCACTACAAACATTGATTAATTAAGCCACAACACTCAGAATTAGGCACAGATTTTATTCATCTGTAAAAGGGATAAGTTGAGCACAGAGAATTTAAATAACCATGCTCATTCATTAAACAAGTGACAGAGCTGGGAATGCAACCCAAGAGTCCTGATTCTGTGTCTACAACTCTAGTCATTAAGCAAAACTACTTCCTGCCCAGGACAGAGAAGAGAATTTTAAGTGGTCTTTTGGCAGTGGGACAGAGGTGGATTACCTATTACGTAGTCCTGCCTTGAGCACAGGGGACTGGATTAGATGACCTCTTGAAGTCCCTTCCAGTCCTACACTTCTATGATTCTAGATCATGGAGTTCATGATCAATTCCACTTTTATTTATTGACTTTTCTGTGTGTGTGAAACACACACACGAAGTTTCAGAGCATCCATGGGGACACAAAAAGTACATGACCACCACCACAACGGTCCCTCCTAGCCTTGGAATCTATGAATCGTCCCTACTCAAAAAACTTGTACAGATTTTGCTAGACTGAATTATAACCAGGGGGAATAACCTAAAGAAAAAAAGGCAGGGTTGAAGGCTCTCCAAGGTTCACTCAGGCATTGTTTGTAAAGTCCAGGTGTAGAAGAACAACAGAAACATACTGCTCTGATTTCTTTTTCAAGATACAGTAACCCTCTTCTTCATCCTGATAATGTAAGGGCAAAATATCACAAGTTACAATATTAGGAAAGCTGGTGTGTCAGTGAGCTCTTGAGCTGAAAAAACTGGGACACTCCCTATTCCCAGGTGGGTGCTCTAGTGTTAAACTACTCCCATCCAGGATATTTTGTGCTAATAGATCATTCTACTCCATTAATTCTTGGAATGCTGCAGACAATGGGATCAGTTGTGTGGGGTTTGATCTGTTTTCTCTGGCAGAAAACATCCAACCCTTTCAATCTTACCAGCCAAGTGGAGTGTCCATTATTCCTTGTTCGGTCTAAATCGAATCCCACCTAAGGAAAACACATTAAGAAGTCACTATCACTCTAATGCAAACTTCAGATATTCCAACCCCAAACATCAAGTAGCCACCCAGACAATCAGATATTATACACATCTAACTTAATTAATTTTATAGCAATACCAAAGTATTTGCCAAGTTATATAAATTGATATGGTGATTTTTCAGCCATACCAATTTGAAACTTCATGCTTCATCTCAACTGAAAAAAGGAAAGGAAAAAGGAAAAGGAAAGGATGTTGAGTCAGTCTGTTTTATAACTTTAAACTAGCCTTCAATTCAGACCAATAGGTTTTAAAGGAGTCACGCTCAACTACAGCAAGTCCTAAACCAAGTGAGCCAACAACTCTTTCAGCTGCCTCAAATAAATTCTAGAACGATGCTAGTCAGGTTTCAGTCTATTGTGACCTCATTACTCACTGCTTCTCCAGTAAATAGATGTCAACGTCATATTTAAAAGAAACATACAAGTCTAATAAAAGCAGAAAAGAATACAGTGTTTTATAAGCAGCATTTCACCTTTAACAAAGTTATACCATATTTTGTCCACTGTCATTTTAAAAAATGTGACGCTTCCCTAGATATTAATCTACACGGCATACGAGTCACTTCAGAATGCAGATGCAGCCACTGTTTCCATTGTGAACCTATCAGCCTAGTGCAGCAAATAATTATGCTTTGTAATGTGGTTGAGAGGAACAGTAACAGTGCAGAAGACCACTACAAAATCCATAGTGGAGGACTGTTTAGGAAGCAATCCGAGATCACCGCTTCCCAACATAATCATTGCAGACCAGACAATTTAGAGATTCTCCATAAGGAGAGAGGATGCTACAATAGCTTACCCAGATCCATGCAAAATAACACTAAAGGCACCTAAACTGCAAGAGAACTGTAACTGCCAGCAGTTGGAAAAAAGCTGAATAGCTGTACAACTTAAGAAGCAACCCCAGCTCAAAGGGTCACAGTATTCAACTCAAAGAATTTTACAGGAAGCCTGAATATAGGCTTTCACACAGAGCTTGATAAGGCACCAGTAGTCTGACCATTCTCTTTTCCTAAAGAAAGTGTGTCTTTCTCTGCTCCTGTACATAGTGAGATTATTTCATAATAGGATAAGAAGGGCAGGAGCTTCCTTTCTCTCGATACTTGTTACGTTCCATGACTGTTCATGGAAGATCTCAATGAGTATACAAAGTCACTTACTGCTGAGCTGCTCGTCATCAAGGCTCCAAGGTCCCTTCAGTGAAAGGTTGCTGACATTGACCATCATGAACTCATTCTTGAAGAAGCCAAAGGTGCCAAGGTGAACTTTTTGCCTCACATCATCCTGGAAGAGATTTAACAGACAATTGTTATAACAGTTACATAGGCAGGTGTCTGCCAATTAAAGAATTGGGTGGGGGGGGGGGAGGAGAGAGGGAAGACAGTGACATTTCATTTAAGTGAAGTTGTTATCGAAAACAGACTCTGGGTAAATTGCAATGAGCCAAATGTAAGTCATTTTTGGGCATCCTTCAGAATACAACCAACTACTTCATGAGAGCTGGTTATATACAACTTCTCAAATCATCTGAATGCCACAATATTTTTCAAATATATTAAAGAATTTCTCTTCGGTATTTCCCTGCTGTATTCATGATAAAGATGCAAATGAAGGCTATTGTCTTGGCTCCACTGCCTAGTGTAATATCGCAACACAAAATAAAGTTGTAGGGGGATCAAGACAGTCAGTAACTGTTTCAATACTGGTTGCTTTTTCTAGAAAGCAGCTGTTGTGGTGAACTAGAGAGGAATTAGCTGATTCAAATACATCCCCTGGCCCAAGCCCAGCTCTCATTTGGGTGTGTTATAAATACCACATTATGCTGTGATCCTGTCAAATCTCACATGTTAAGCAAGGTCAAGCTGGATCAATGCTTAGATGATCCGACAAAAGCCTAAGGTGCTCGAGGAGTGGAGTAGGTAGTTCAATAGGTGGCCATTTTCCCTTCTAGAACTCAATGAAGGCCTCATCTTATAGCTAATGGACACTCATCTGAGATTACCATCTTTTAGGTGAGACAAAATGAGATACTTGGCATCTGTGGTCATGAAGATTTCCATTGCACTTCAAGAACAATTGTATTAATTACACCAATAGCACAGTTCCACCTCAAGTAATTACATTCTGTGTACACAAAATCCCATTGGAATTTTAGCTGTGGTGTTCTCAACCTCCTGACTTAAATTACTAGAGTAACTGTGTTTCAGCAGTGGAGGAAGTGATCCCCTTTTTCCCTTGCTGATCTAGCGAGGGTAAGAAGGCTTAATCGAGTAAGGCTTTTAAAGCATACCATGATTTTCAGATGAAAGGCAATTAACATTAAAGTGTTATACTCAGGGATGCCATAGCATGGAGTAGGAAGGTCAGAACCCTACTATTTTGCATTGGTACACCTAGAATTCTGCATAGTCTGGGACATCTCCCTCCTTGAAAAAACAACAACTGGAGGGCAGTCAGAGCAGAGAAACAAGAACTAAGACTAATTTAAGAGGAAAATTTGAAGCATGTATTGTTTGTCCAATTTTTAAATAAGAAATTGACAGGCGTATGAAGGGCATAAGGATTGAAGATAAAGATATTCGCCTCCACCCCCAGGAATAATGGGTTAAAAAGGAGCAAAGGAAAAATGTAGGCTGAATTCCATCAGTTTAATAGCGAAGGTGTATTAGATAGTAGAATAATCCTGAAACCCTCATTGCTCAGGCAAACTAAAGCTAGCCTGGACAAGGCATTGGAGAACTGAGCAGGGGATCCACAAAGCACACTAACAGGTTCTCTTCTCTGACCCTATCTCCGATTTCTATTAAACTTGTTTGAGATCCCAATTTAAAATACTTCCTTATGCATAATTATCATATACATATATGCACACTAGTTCTAATAAGAGATAACCCCATTATTAGGCTAACTGTGAATAACCAGATGGTCCCCTTCAGTGCTTTGAAGGAAAAATATTAATGGCACATTTTCACAGTTCATTTTTTGTTTAACAGATTATTTTAGTGTGTTTTCTCTTTGGCTTCTGGGTCATACTTCTGCACTTTAAACAAGATCTATTTGGTTTGTTTGCTACTACTCTCTATATAATGATTATTTATCCAAAATAGGAAACCTATACTGTTTAGATAATATACAGCCAGATATGGTTTACCCACACTTGGTACAAGCACCAGTCTGGATAAGGGGGGAATGAGTGTGGAGAAGAGACAGGACATTTCAGTGGTATTTAATCTTCCATCTTGTACAGAATGTGTATAATTTAAACTTGCAAACAGAATCATTTGCTTGTAGCCCAAGAAAGAATGATGTTTGGAAAATAAATTTAATTTAAACTATACTTAATCAGCAATGTTTCATTAACATGCATACCCCCTCACAAAAAGATGATCAAAAAAGTTTAATACATTACAGCCAAAATATTTTTGCTCTGACTTTTACCCAGTTTTAAATACTTGCACAGTTTATAGTTCCATGTGACAGATTTTCATCTTTTGAAGAGACAGCACATTTGGTCATTAGTTTCTAATAAGAAAAATTATATGCTTGGAGAGCACCCATGAACATACCAGATCAGCAATTTAAAGATTATAAATTGTTAATGCTTAGTGCTAAGTTGTTGTCTTGCCTCCCACTAGTAAGATTAAGACTCAAACAAATTTTGCTTTCATTTCGAAAGTGGGGCTGCAGAAATATAAACAAGAGCAGAATTTGGTCCTTATATCTGCAATAAAAAAGGCGACTTGTACATTGCAGACTGTTTAATTCCAGACAAAATAAGAGGTTATGTCGACCTGTGACGAGGGATATGGAGAACTGAGGTATCGCCAAACATCCATAATTATAACTCATACATGAAGTACTTGCAGAAAAGCTGTAGACTGGATTTTGGAAGGTTATCCCACATGAGTAATGGAAATCTGAGATTGTTTAGAGAAAGTCTCCAATATAACAATAATTTATTAAAATTTTAGCATCTTAAAACTAACTAAACAGGAAGCTACTAACCAGACAACATGAAGTAAAACAGAACAGAATATTTGCTCCCTTGGGAGTTAGTGAATTGAAGAGTTGCTTTAAGGTAAGATATATTTGTTCATTTAACAACTATTTAAGAAACTCTTAATACGACAATGTAGAATTTCTGTACAATTTTGTTAGCAGGAAAGCTTCCAGTGATTTCAGAGGGGAGACCAATTATTTTAGCCTTACTTTGCATCAAAGTTGATCACTTGCTGACAAGTATGTAGATGGGACCTTCACAATGGGTTTTTCCCATACCATGAAACAATTTGAACAAGAGTTATTTAAGGTCCCAATGTTGTGCCAGACACCTAAAAAACAGTTTTAAGGACTTGCCAAAAGCTAGTGGATTTTTCTGTCATGTTAAAAAAAAAATAAAATTAAAAAAGTGATGCCTTGTCCACACAGGGCAATACCACTATACAAGCTGAAGTAGTTTAAAAGCTAATAATGAAAAGTGTTTCATAGTACAGGAAGATCAGAACTGCAGATAAGGCCTGAGAGGAGCTCCAAGAAGACATCATCTTTTTAATTAAAGGAAATGCTGAAAGTTATTCTGGGACAGCTCTGAAAATTCTTTCCGTGTGTGGTGGTGTTTTTTTTTTTTTTTTAAGTTCAGACTCCCACTCCCACACCCCACCCCCCCAAGTTTCTAACCTTCTCTGAAACATTCTGCACAAAATATTAAAATTGCAGACAGCATGCACTCCCAAGGAGAGAGTTTCCCCAAAGTGAATCTTACTTGTATGGACTACCCTTTAAATGGCAAAACATTTCTTTGTATCTTCAAAGAGAAAAGATACTTCATAAATAAACTTATAAAAATGATCCTCATACTGAAGGATGAGAAACAAAATAATCTCTCTCTAAAAGCAAACAAAAATTATAACAGAAGGAACACTCTTTGCTCCAGTGTGTTAAGTTCTGTGACATCACAAGTATGTGGGTTCTTTTAACCAACTCTGTTGTCAGCAGTTTGTTTCAGGAAGCGTAATGTCAAATATTCACTCATGAGGTGTGGCCTTTAATTTGGCAAACAGATCTGGTGTAGTTAATTACAAGTGAAGAGCCATTAGCAGAAACATTTTAGAAGGGATTTCTCGTGATACAGTTAACTATGAGCTAGGTGTTTGATTAAAAGTTGGAAGCCACAATGTAAAAGGTGGTAAGTGGAGATGCTGCACTTCCAGCATGCATTTTGTCAAATCCCAATATAAACATCTTAAACTTGATTTTTAAGTACCTTTCTTTTCCTTCAATGGGAAGTCATTGTCAGTTCTCACAACATTCCTGTAAGGTTATATCAGTATTCCATTTTACTGTTTGGGAAACAGGCAGAGATGATAAGCGACTTACCCAGAGACAACGAGTCAGTGCCTAGGTAAGAACTGTTTTCAGAGTAGCAGCCGTGTTAGTCTGTATCTACAAAAAGAACAGGAGTACTTGTGGCACCTTAGAGACTAACAAATTTATTTGAGCATCAGCTTTCGCAGGCTACAGACCACTTCATCGGGCTGTAGCCCACGAAACTTTATGCTCAAATAAATTTGTTAGTCTCTAAAGTGCTACAAGTACTCCTGTTCTTTTTTTAGGTAATAACTATAACTCTTAACATCAGCCTCCCACAAAGCCTGCTGCCTTAAAATAATAGTTTTCAGAGTAGCAGCCGTTAAATCTCCCCACTGTATTTTCCACTGAATGCATCCGATGAAGTGAGCTGTAGCTCATAAAAGCTTATGCTCAAATAAATTTGTTAGTCTCTAAGGTGCCACAAGCACTCCTTTTTTTAAAATAATAGTGTAATTGATAGAAATGGGATTAGCTTTGAAGTGATTCACTCCCTCCAGCCCCCCTTTAAATATAAGAACATTCTTACTGCTGCAAATACTTTAAGAGTGATTAGTGTGCATTTAACTAAGAATTTCCTATCTTTTGGGTTGTAAACTCTCACTCTTACTTTTAATTAGTTTTCCCTGTTCTAAAGATCACATGATGCCTGTGCAATAACACAAAATTTGAAATAAGCTCATTTATGTTATAGAAGCAAATACTTTATTTTCATTGCACTACTGAGGACGTAATGCCATATCACCTGGCATTTTGAGATGCTGGGCTTGGAGTAAGGTGAGGGGGCACAGCCAACAGCTACTAAGATAACTACTGGCCAAGGGTCAGTTTGAAAGTCTGTGAAGCGAGGAAGAGAACAACAGACTAGTATCCAGGAGAAACTGGTCTAGTGCTTGGTTGCTGCTCACAGCTTTTTGAAGACAGGAGTATTCTGGATTTACTGCTTTCAGACAGGTAGTGCAACTAACCAGCGTCTTGTCAATTTAACTCTACTGCTGCTTGAGAAGCCTGTGAGCATGAGCCCAGGCAACAATGCTCAGGAAGGCAATAACGCAATAGCTTAAAATGCTAAACATTTGTAAGAAATTTTAAAAAATTCGTGTTCAAGACCTGCAGAAAATTATGACTTAGTTTCCTTTTATCACTAAGGAAAGCTTCCTACTTGCCAGGGCCAGTGAGTTTTTCAAGCCTTCATGTAAGAGATTTGAGATTTGTTATGGTTACTGATAGATGGCCCTTCAATAGTTCCATTTTGGATAGCACAACATTCAGATATTTGCATACTAAAAGAACTTCAGCAGGCATGCCACAAGGTGAGGGAGGCCAATAACAAACCTGGAGCCACCCTCAGGGATCTGTTGCTTCTACAACAAACTGCAAGCCATACTTGACGTGGACAGCACCCTGCATTCTTCTGTGGACACTCTGCAGGAGCCTCATGCCAAACCCCCTGCAGTGCACAGCAGGGAGGAGAAACCCCCTCTCTCAGGGGCAGACGCAGACCATGCAGTGAGTCAGGAGCTGTTTGAAACTCCACTGGAGTCAAACCATTCCTGCCAGGTGAGCACAGATGAGCCCACTGATGAAAGGAAAGGGAGCACGGGTAAGTGCGTATATGCATTATTCCTTATAAGCATTTCTTACCTTTTTGTTGCCCAAAGCCTCCTTTCCCTATCCCCATTTAAAAAAAACACATGGCTCCAATCCCACCCACACGTTAAGAGAACAAAGACATTGGTTTTTGATTGCTCACGATACTTGCACAATGTTAGCAAATACATTTAAAAAGAATAGTATTGCAGTCCAAATTACACAATCCCCATCACATCAGCGTCCTGTGCTTGGATGGGGTAAAAGGCAGAGGTAGAGGGAGGGTCTGCTTTTCCATTTTTTGGCTTGGTGGGTGAGGCAGGCAGAATCATGCAGAGTATATTGTTTATCAGAATGGAGAGGTCCTTTTATCCTCTTGTGCAATCTTGATCAGAGTTTCACACAGATACTGTGCAGTCCTCTCCCAAACGTTTCTAGGGATGGCAGTCTCAACAACAGGAGACTCTCACACTGCTCTGCGATGAGTCTCATGCCACTCTGCAATGAGTTCCACTAGCACCATAGCTATGAACTGGCTAGAAACTTACAGGCCCAGGTGGCTTCAGGATGGTAGTAACAGACAGATTCTCTGTGCCTTTGTCACCCTCAGGAGTGAGATAACAGCCAAAACCCACCACTGCCTGTGAAAATATTGGCAATATTCACTGCATTTTCCCTATACTCATGCCTGGGAGTACCAGGTTTCTAAACCTTTCATGCAACAGATCCACGCCACCATATCCCACTCGACAGGCTGTATTCACCCTGGCTTGAGCTGCAGGGTGGTGCTGTAAGAAGGTTCTCCAAAGCTAAACTGGCAATTAGCATTTCTTATTAAAAGGTATTTATGAGTTCTTCTCTGTGGTGGCTGTAAGTCTGTTTTAATCAGCAGCCTCTGGCATGGTGGCCTTGAGAGGTGTCCCCTCCACACTCTGCTCAGGTGAAGAAAGAAGCAGACCAGGGAGGATATATTCTGTGAGATCATCCAGTCCTCTACAGCTGCTGACCATGAAAACAGGGCTTGGAGGAGCCAAGGATTCAAGGCCATGGAGAAGGACCATGTCTGGACAGAACAGCTGCTGCAGAAGAAGCACAGGGACCAAGAAATGCAATGGGACATCATGGTTTGCTCAGGCAATAGACCCAGATGTTGCTGCGTGCCCAAAAATCCTGGATGGAGCAGCCTTTCCAATCCATGGAAATCTTCAGAGTCACTGCTCCCTATTGGCCCAACGATAACAAGCAGCAGCATGTTATGAACCTTTACCTCTGCCCATTCCATACCATGGAAAACAAAGAACCACAGCTACACCCACACTCATCTGTGAAAACCATTGGATCGGTCACAATACACTATGTTTTGTAACGGGCCTGAAACCCTCAGATAGGTTTTTAAAACAATTTAAAAAAACAAAAACAAAAACTTGGGTCTTCAAGTATAGGTCACCCTCTTTACAGTGTTGCTAAAGTGTTTTTACATGCTTCTCCACTGTCAATGACATTCTCATTATAGTGTCCTTCCGCTGGAGGTCTAGGGAACACTCGGTACGCAGATCCAGGAATTTGGCCTTTCACATCCAAAAGTTCAATAGCCACTGCTTGTCATCCCAAACCCCCATTATGATGCAACCCCACCAAGCAATGCTTGTATCTCGGGTCCAGCAGTCGTGATTCACCATGTGGAGCTGTTTTGTGAATGCCAGCAGCAATCTGGCATTTTTATTTGCTGTGTCCATCAACATCTACTCATTGCTGAACATCTCTTCGTCCTCCTCACACTTTAAAATGCTTTAAAAATGGCCCCTAAATTATAGTATGGTGAAAGTATCACTGTGGAAACTTGACCCCTAGTTCTCAGAAATCCTTGGGCAAATTGCTGGTATCCCACAAAGCACTGTCAAATATCCCACTAGGTATTGCACTAGAAGTGGCATGGGGCACATACTGCCTACCCATGAGTGCACCTCTTTTTCCACCTATGCAGACACTCACGGTGAACATGCACAGTGCCCGAGCGATAGTCAAACATTGGCAGCTGTACGCTGGCAGTATGTAACTTATCTTGACTGAACTTTGTAGCATAGATGTGGCCTGCACACAAATAACTATAGTGCCGAGACCTAGTCCTCTCCTACTAGCATGCACTCTCATCATCTCAAGTAAAGTTCTGCAACCTTCCCCAACCTAACTAGAAGCAGTGAGTAGGGCTAGGCCTGCTGCCAATACCACTTACTTTGGCATGTTCTGGGGCTTCCCACTAACAAAAAAAGAGAAGGCAACTGATAGCATTTTAAAGTGCAAATAGTTCCTTTCATTCTGATATTGCTAGAGCACTTTACAAAGTATATAGAACCAGTGAGGAGCAGTCATCTATAGGGTGGAGGGCAACCACAATCTAGACCATAATGGGAAGTGAGGAAGTTTTGATCAAAAAATGCTAGAAGCAAGCCTCTTCTCCTTTGAGAAGAATCACTGGATACAATATCCACACTGCTCAGATGGGTTGTTAGTCTTTGCATCTTTCATGCCAGTCCTTAAAATAGACTCCACAGCACTCCATTTGTCTCCCTATGAAAGGCAAAGGGTTAAGACCACCCTGAGTTTGAATATGTGATTTCAGACATTCTAAATATATTTCAGACCACTTGAGCCATCACACTGATTTAAAACCAGTCCAGAACCTCACAAAAAGATTAGTTCAAGACCAGCACCACTTTGGTATAGATTCTTTTTGTTCACCCTTCCTAGCTATAACACGCAAGTTGGAAAATTTCATGACAGAGTCAACACCGTATATGATAATTACATAATTAAATTCTCAATCTTAACTATGCATTAGCTTCTTTTCTGGGCTACAGAGATCATAATACATTTATGTTCTCAACATTATTTAGAGAAAATTTATGGAATTAAACTATCAGGAACTGTCATCTGTGATGAAAATTTTCAGATTGAAAGCTGACCCCCCCCCTTTTTTTTAGAAGCAGTGTATTCACAGGTTTTTTTAACCTTTAATTCTTAACCACCATTTTTAACAGACATGTGCTCTCACAACTCAAGGATCAACCAATTCAGTATAGAATTTTTTCACATTCCTCCCATCCATCCCATTTGCTCGAGTATAAGCAGCAGCAACCTCTCACTTGAAGCACATTAAGTAAACAGGTTTCAGAGTAGCAGCCGTGTTAGTCTGTATTCGCAAAAAGAAAAGGAGGACTTGTGGCACCTTAGAGACTAACAAATTTATTAGAGCATAAGCTTTCGTGAGCTACAGCTCACTTCATCGGATGCATTTGGTCAAGTGAGCTGTAGCTCACGAAAGCTTATGCTCTAATAAATTTGTTAGTCTCTAAGGTGCCACAAGTCCTCCTTTTCTTTTTGCGAATACAGACTAACACGGCTGCTACTCTGATACCCCAGCAAGTATGAGCCAGCCCTGGCGACCCCATTACAATGGGGTCCCGACCCACGCTTTGAGAAGGGCAGCTTGGGAGGGAAGCCAACGCGCCAGCAGGGGGGCCGGGGGAACAGGGCGCCCAGGCCAGGGGGGCCCAAGAGGAAAACAGGGAAAGAGCCCCGAAGAAGGGGTCGCACCCAAGGAAACGGGGGACGAGGGCAGGGCCCACACAGAGACTACAGCGCCCCGGGGAGTCGGCGGGGAAGAGGGCGGGGGGCGAGGGCCGGGGCCGAGCGCGCCCAGGTCTTACCTGGAGGCCGAGGCGCTGCCCGCGGCCACGGCAGCGCCCCCAGGCCCAGCGCCTTCCCCGCCGGAGAGCCGAGGCCGCGGGCGGCCATCTTCGACCCGGCGTCACTTCCGGGCCCGGGGTCAAAAGGCGAGGCCATGGGAGCGGGGGCGGCCGTGCTGGGGTCATGGAGGGAGCCGGCGGCTGGGAGGAGCGAGCGAAGGGGGGTGGACGAGGGGGCGGGGGGAGTGAGGTTGTGGGGCTGGGGGTGAACGGGGGGGGCGGGGGAGTGAAGCTGGGGGTGAACGGGGGGAGTGAGGTTGTGGGGCTGGGGGTGAACGGGGGGGGCGTGGGGGTGAAGCTGGGGTGAACGGGGGGAGTGAGGTTGTGGGGCTGGGGGTGAACGAGGGGGCGGGGGAGTGAGGCTGGGGGTGAACGGGGGAGTGGGGGAGTGAGGCTGTAGGGCTGGGGGGAATGGGGGGTGAGGTTGTGAGGCTGGGGGTGAACAAGGGGGTGGGAGAGTAAAGCTGGGAGGCTGGGGGTGAACGAGGGGGCGGGGGAGTGAGGCTGGGGGTGAACGAGGGGGCGGGGGAGTGAGGCTGGGGGTGAACGAGGGGGCGGGTTTAGTGAGGCTGGGGGTGAATTGGGGGAGTGAGGTTGTGGGGCTGGGGGTGAACGAGGGGGCAGGGGAGTGAACCAGGGGGCTAGGGGTGAACGAGGGGGCGGGTTTAGTGAGGCTGGGGGTGAATGGGGGGAGTGGGGGAGTGAGGTTGTGGGGCTGGGGGTGAACGAGGGGGCAGGGGAGTGAGAGTGGGGGAGTGAAGCGGGGGGCTGGGGGTGAACGAGGGGGCGGGGGAGTGAGGCTGGGGGTGAACGGGGGGAGTGGGGGAGTGAAGCGGGGGGCTGGGCTGAACGGGGGAGTGAGGGAGTGAGGCTGGGGGTGAACGGGGGGAGTGGGAATGAGGTTGTAGGACTGGGGGGAATGGGGGGTGAGGTTGTGAGGCTGGGGGTGAACAAGGGGGTGGGGGAGTAAAGCTGGGAGGGCTGGGGGTGAACGAGGGGGCGGGGGAGTGAAGCTGGGGGGGCCAGAGGAGTGCTGTTGAAAGATTTGAATGGACAGGTGTATAGAATGTGGAAAGCCTGAAGGTGGGAGTGAGGTGACAAGAAAGCTGGGAAACTAGGCTAGGAGGGAGGGACTGCCAGAGAAAGGGGAGTTTTTTCCTCTCTCCAACTGTTACTGTACTGTTCCTACATTAATAATTTCCCACCTGGGGGACATTCCTGCCCACTTCTCAATATATTTTAATGAGAGTTGAATGATCTGATGCTGATTTCAGTGTGGCATGATGCTTGCCTCTGTCAGAAGCTTTCAGGACCTGTGTGTGGTGTCTACTCTGTTTCCTCTAGAAATTTAACACCAAACCTCTTGGCTTTTCACACCTTATTTACTAAGGATTTCTGCTCTTACGTTTATTTTTTTTAAACGCACAGTCCCTACCCCTCCCCTCCCTTAGGATTGGGCATTTGACCAGTCCAAAAATAATTGGTCAATTGATTGGTCAAGCATTGGTCAAATGTCAAAAATGGTCAGTGTTTTAAAGCATTATGTTATTTAAAAAGTAAGACTTCATGATCTTCAATAGGCTTATCTTTCAGACAGGTATTTATTCCCAATTATAATCTCAAAGATGCATGCAAAACACTGTGAAATTAAATTCTAAAAAATGAAAGAATGGCACCATGATACAGTTTAAAAAAAAAAAGGCTGCTGCCCACATCAGGACATTCTTGCTGGTATATTTGACTGGTCTAATAACAGGTGATCAATTGATAAGGCAGATGACATTATTGGACTGGTCAATTGATCATCTTGCTAAGCCTAACCTCTTTGCAGCTGGACTGATACTGCAGATGGTTTTAGGTCTAGAGACAAAAAAGTCATAGTATTGCCTAGTCTACTGCACTTGCAGAAGCTAAAAGATTAGAACCCAATAAAGATGCCAGAAAAAAGAATTCCTCTATGTTCAAGGATAGGTCTTAGTGTAACTCTGATCTCAGATGATGTTCTTATCTCTCTTTAGACTTTGTGTATCAAACATCTGAAGTGTAATAGATAGTTTTTTTGTTTTTAAACTTTTAATCTAGTTGTAGATTTTGCACTTTTTTTTTAGGTGTCACACTATGAGGACAGGCTTGACATTTAGGCAGTAAGTATAAAAGCAACACTGTCAACTTGAAAATCACTTTTCTATCTGATCAGTTTGTATCTCCCAGAGTTATAGGTGATACTTAGGATGATTGTCAATGAATAGGATTAAAGATATAAATTACTTTCTCTGCTTTCAGTTTTAATTTGTGCATTTGATATCACTTTTTGTATAGTTAATTTCACTGTTTCCCCCTCTATAGGAAGATTCTATAGCCTGTACAGAGCTCATTGCAAGACTGGAAATTTAGTAAGTTTACAGGAGGTCAGACTAGATGATCAAAATGGTTCCTTCTGGCTTTGGAATCTGTGTGTTGCATTTTTTTAAATTAGTAATTGGGAATAAGTATCTATCTAAAGCTAAACCTGAAAAGACTATTATATGCAACAAAAAGAGAGAAGGAAAACCACCTTGTGTTATTTTTAAAGGAATTTTAAAATTGCTCCTTCAGGAATTGATTTTTTTAAAAATTCCTTTAAAATAATAAGGGTTTTTCTGCTCTTTTGTTAAAATCATTGGGTTTTTTATAATCTGTTTTAAATTGAAACTGACTATAAGCAACATGAAACTAACTTCACTGATTTTCATTTTCCAAATGGAAAATAATACAAAAAACAAAGAGCATCAATAGTGAGAATCAAATTGAATGTTTACCTTTTTCACTTTTAATAATCTAAAGCATTGCTAGTAATACTGGTAAAAATAGTTTACAACAATTATTTTAAATTTTAGAGTGACTCTTTTTAAAGAATAAAGTTAGGTGTTGTAGTGCCAGCTCTGGAAAGTTGAAGTCTGTTATCCACACACCTGTACAAGATAGCAGCTGAGCAAGTTTTTCCATACTGACCCTGAGGAACAATCTCTAGAGAGGGGGGTAGTGGCTGGGGAAGGATGAATATGTACAAAGAAAAAATACAAGAAGCGTCATATGATCTCAGTCTATGTAATACCGTGATTGTGCCAGATGGTCATATGCACAGTCAATTCTGATTAATCAGATGTTACTTTATGTTCCTTGTTATTCTTTTGCTTCCACTTTTTTCAAATTAATTGCTAGATGATAATGTAAACATGGAAATGCTATTGTAAACAGATGGAACCTGGACTGGTGTCAAACTATTTTCAAACAAACAAAAAACCTGGGTCATCTCGTAGGGCTATTTCACCCATTGAAAGAAAAGGAGTACTTGTGGCACCTTAGAGACTAACACATTTATTTGAGCATAATAGCTCGCCTTAGCTGATCACTCATTACAGTGTGTATGGTAACAACCATTGTTTCATGTTCTCTGTGTATATAAAATCTCCCCACTGTATTTTCCACTGCATGCATCCGATGAAGTGAGCTGTAGCTCATGAAAGCTTATGCTCAAATAAATGTTAGTCTCTGTTACAAGTACTCCTTTTCTTTTTGCAGATACAGACTAACAAACTGCTACTCTGAAACTGTTCACCCATTGAATTACTTTAACTGGCCACTAGATGTCCTTTCAGCATCAAACCTAGTATTCAGAGAAGCAGCCCTGTTAGTCTGTATTTGCAAAAAGAAAAGGAGGACTTGTGACACCTTAGAGACTAACAAATTTATTTGAGCATAAGCTTTCGTGAGCTAGTATTGAAAATCTGTTGCCCAGAGTAAATGACTATGAAAGTTCAGGTTTCAGAGTAGCAGCCATGTTAGTCTGTATTTTCCACTGCATGCATCCGATGAAGTGAGCTATAGCTCATGAAAGCTTATGCTCAAATAAATTTGTTAGTCTCTAAGGTGCCACAAGTACTCCTTTTCTTTTTATGAAAGTTCAGATTGTCTCTTAAAAGATATTAATGGCCCAAACATATTTTCTTGCAACTTAGATTTTTAATTTTTCTGTTGTGAGTTTAGTTCTTGTGCAAGGTGCCAGAATGACAGTCTTACATGAAATATTGCTTAAAATGGTAGCTAGAATGGAAGTTTCCATACATCACCTCATTGATAAACCACTGTCCTGATGTAGAGATGCTACATCAATGGATGACTGGGAGCTGTTCATTCTTTATGGTCTTTGTGGTAGGCGCATTCATTTGTTTCTCCTTGACTCCAAACAAACCTGCTAATGGTGGTGGTGGTCTTTTTGTTGTGCTCTAAAAACTAGATGGGGACCACCCATTTATTTCACATAGTCCACCAAACAGCTATTATTTCACTTTCAGTCCCTGTTGACCTGGACCAAATGTGGACCTATGACCCAGAAATGGAAGTCTGTGTCTCATTTTGTCTCTTGACAGACAGACCCTTAAATAACTTTTAAAACCATGTCTACAATTAAGGTCACATCTTACCAATAAGCAGAACTGGCTTGTGTATGTTGAGTGTGCCACATCATAGTCTCACACCGGCATATTTACTGTGATAAATCTTACTGTAGCTTCTGGACAAGGTGAATTATCTTGCTCTAAGTAGGCTATCCCCAATGGGTACAGCTCCTCTCATCAGTACTTGTTTTTACTGAGCTATTGTGGGTTTTGTTTTTTTTTTTTTTTTTTTTATGTTCCATTCTCTTTTCATAGATATCTTTACACCCAGTCAGGAGAGTTTCAGCTGCTGAGATGGGGGCGATAAGGTTAAGGCTCTTGTTACTGGGAAGCAATTGGGAGGACTGGCAGTTGGGTATGGTTTCAAGAGTTTCTCATTACAAAGTAAAGTAGGGACACGTGTCAAGATAGAAAGGTGCTCCGTAAGCCCCCGGTGTGTAAGAGGTTACAAGGAGAACCCAGGTTCCATGTCTATCACATGGGTGATCTGGGAGGAGCTATAAAAGTACAAAGGAAGCAGCTGCAGTGGTGGTGACTTGGGGCAAGGTATGTCCTCTCCTTGCCTAGCTTGCTGAAAGCTGGAAAGGCCACTGGTAGCTGTGAAAGAGAATTTTGATTTTCTTGTGTTTTTTTGTTTTTTGTTTTGTTAATCAAGCCAGTCCCAATAAAAGGGTCCTGGATAGAACTTTAGTTCAGGGCTTTATTTAATCTTCCCTGACTAGTGTAAATACCAACCATTTGACAGGGTATTCGATCCAGGAAGTTTCTCTCAGAGGTGAGAGTTCATAAGAGACTGTCTCAGGGTCTACCAAAATAAGTTCTGATCTACTACTAGGGGCAGATCTATACTTAAAACACGGTATTGATGCAGCTGCGCTGCTGTAGTGCTTAAGTGAAGACACTCCTATGCCAACAGGAGAGCGTTTCCCATCTGTGTAGTTAATCCACCTCCCAGAAAGGTGGTGGCTATGTCGATAGAGACATAGCATTGTCTACTCGGGGGTGGTGGGGGTATTAGGTCAGTATAACTACGTGCTCAGGAATGTGGATTTTTCACACCCCAAGCAATATAGTTATACTGACCTAGGTCTGTAGTGTAAACCTGGCCTAAGGGATCAGCACTTGCCTTTTCTAAGGGTATGTCTTCACTAGCAATGTTAAAGTGCTGCCACGGCACCAGCGCTGGGAGAGCTCTCTCTTGTGTAGTCGTGGCACCAGCGCTGGAGAGCTGTAAAAAAAAAAAAAAAAAATCACACCCACGAGGGGAGTAGCCAGCGCTGGTGTACTGTCTACACTGCCACTTTACAACGCTGAAACTTGCGGCACTCAGGAGTGTTTTTTCACACCCATGAGCAAGAAAATTGCAGTGCTGTAAAATGGCAGTGTAGAGAAGGCCTAAGGGCGTGGTCCTGCGAGTGCTCTGCATGTGGAACTCTGAAGTCAATGGGAGTTCTGAACATGGAGAATTTACAAGACTGGGCCCAGACCTTATTGTGACGCATTCACAGTAGGCCTGGTCCATTTGAAGTTAAAGGCAAAACTCCCATTAACTTCTGTGTGAGCTGTGTCTGACCCAATGTGATTAAAACAACTTAAGGGTGTCTTCTAAGTACCAGCTAAACCAGTCTTTTGCGGTTTTAACAACTTGTTAGCACTTCAGGCTTTCATACTTTGGTTTTAGATGATTCCAGAATTTCTGCTGCTGTTGTTGTTAATTATGGTTATTAAGGTAGTGCTTAGACACCAACCAAGAAGGGAGCCCTATTGTGTTGGGTGATGTACAAACACAGAACTATTGACAATCCCTGCCCCAAAGAGTTTACGATCTAAATAGACAAGACCAACAAAAGATAGGGGAAAGGTATATTATGTACAAGCAGAATGAACTCTGTGTTAGCCTGCACGTGGCATGTTCCGCCATTTTTCTGTGGGCTGGTGAACACTACATAGTTAGGTTGGCTTAACTATCGCTCAGGGCTGTGAAAAAGTTCACATCCTGTGTGATGTAATTCAGACGACCTAAGCCCCCCATGTAGACACTGCTATTGCTACTACTGGTGGAGCTGAACTAGGGTTGCCAGGCGTCCGTTTTTTGACCAGAACGCCCAGTCGAAAAGAAAGCCTGGTGGCTCAGTCGCTCACAGCAGCCAGCACCACACGGCTCATGTCCCTCTGGCTCCTAGGTGCAGGTGTGACCGGGGGGTTCCACATGCTGTCTCTGCCCGTTGCACAGGAACCGGGAACCGCAGCCAATGAGAGCTGCAGGGACGGTGCCTGTGGATGGGGGCAGTGCGCAGAGTCACCTGGCTCCCTCTGTGCCTAGGAGTCAGAGGAACATGTCACTGCTTCCCAGGAGCTACCTGAGCCCGCACCCCCTCCTGCACCCCAACCTCTTGCCCCAGCCCTGAGCCCCCTCCCACATCCAAACTCTCTCCTGGAGCCTGCACCCCACACTCCCTCCCATGCTCCAGCCCTGAGCCCCCCCTGCACCCCAGATCCCACACCCCCAGCTGGAGTCCTCACCTCCTGCACCCCAACCCCCTCCCCCATCCAGAGCCCCCTCCTTCACCCTGAACCCCTAATTTCTGGCCCCAGCCCAGAGCCCCATCCTTAGCCCCACCCCAGGGCCTGCACCCCCAGCTGGAGCCCTCACTCTCTACCCCAGCCCAGTGAAAATGAGCAAGTGAGTGAGGGTAGGGGAGAGCAACCGATGGAGGACGGGGGGTAATGGAATGAGTGGGAATGGGGCCTTGGAGAAGGGATGGGGCAAGAATGTTCGGTTTTCTGCAGTCAGAAAGTTGGAGCTCCTTTCCACAAATATTTGGGATTTTACCTTATTTATTTAACTTTGTGGGACAGAGCAAGCCCCTTTCCACACCAAAACTTTTAAATAAGTTTTTACAGTTACTGGCATGGTTAGCTGTAAATGTGTAGTATATCTGCATCCACCATAGTTAAAAATTCAAGTTTGTAACTGTGATCAGCCAGAGTATTGGAATGTGATTGTCTTTGCTTAACTGGTTCAGAGCATTTTTTTCCCCTTTCAATATGCACAGGATTCCCTAACCATGCCTGTGTAACAGGTTTGGCTTGTCCCCCTTCCAGCTGTTTGTGCAACTTTCCTGCTGATGTACAATGGGATAACTTCCCAAAATGCACTGATACAAATACAGGCCCTGATCCTGCACCGAGCTCTGAGCAGACCTCTAATGTCAATGGGGCCCTGCCCAGGTGCAAAGATCTGTCCAAGCAGCACTCACTGCAAGATTGGGGCTATGGTTAGGCAGCAATGCATGGTAGGTGAAAATGCATAAATGTGGCTTTGATATCAGAAATGCTCTGTGTGAACACAAACTGAACTCAGTTCAGGTGACTTGTGAATCTAACTTGTTACAATTCAGTGCTAAAATATAGCATGAACAAAAGCATAGACCCGTTCCTTTTAGAGATAATGGTGACTGCTGTAGTATCTTACAAGTCCTGTTACGTTTAAAACAATTTATTGAATTAGATAGGATAAATATTCATGCAATGAAATAATTGAAACTTTGTGCACATTTTTGCTGTAGGTTTTGGAATCCCTTAGAATTCTCTGCTTCTGGTCCTTTCACAAATGTGGGGGTTAGTGATATCAGTTTGATGCAGAGTGTGTGTCCCCTTTTGTGGGGGGGAATTGTCTTGCTATAAATTGGCTAAAAGTTGTTCACCTTTACAGTGATAGATACCTTCTTAAATGTATGTAATAATGGTAATCCCAATTTTACAACCCCTTATTTATTCAAGTAGCCATTATTCAAGTGAGTTCCATGGATTTTTGTATTTGTAAGCTTTTCTGGAATGGGCCCAATAACACTTAAAAACATAGCGATCTAAAACTCTTGCAAGTTTTCTGTGGTTAGAAAACGGAACTGTAAAATCAGATTAAGTGGCACTGTTGAGTCCAGATAAGATGTGCACTGTTGCTAAGCAAAATTACTCCACAACAAATCTTTTGTTTCTAGGGGTTGAGTGAATAAGCATGGTTTTCTGGAAGGTTCACACAGCTGATATAATGCCCTGGACAATTATTTTGTCAATATTTCACTTTGAGGGATAATTTGATTAAAGCTCACCTGCTTACGTGTTGAGTTTAGAAGAGATAAATGGTTGACAATTGATTTTGTTAGAAATCACTGCGTTGATTTCTAGTTGAACCTGCAGTAGTTAACTAGATAACATGAAATGGACATGCTTCAAATACCATTTTTTTCCTGCAACCATTTGATCTCCTTCCACCCCCCCCCCCCCCATAGCTGCAACACAATCACAATAATTTGGAGCTTTATTTTTAAAAAATACAGTAAAAATAGTATTCCTGGAGTGATGAGAAATGGGGAAAGATACCAAGGGAACAGAAATCTGTAGAAATACGAGTCAAGGGGAGACTAGACCTGGAGAATTAATTGTAAGAAAGACTTGGGAGGAAGAGGGGCAAGACTAGAGATTAGGGGTCAGAGGAAGGAGAGCCCTAAAGTTTACCATAATGTATGCGCGATCTTAGTGAGTGGTGGCTGGTTTGGAAAATTGTCCTAGGCAGGTACATTAAACTATCCACATCCACACCTGAAGCTGTACGGGGTGAGGTGAGAAGAAATCCTGCCTTCAATTACACCCGAAGTAAAGGGTGATTGCCCAGGTACAGCATCGAGGAGTGCACACAGCTCTTCAAAACCTGCTCGCCTTGCCCTACAATTTAGTGGCATTTTGCCCATGCAGCTGGGGACAGGCAGAGAGTGGGTTTCAAACTCTGACTTCAGTGACGTCCGTGCAAAAATCTGTGCCGTGCGCGTGGGTTGCCAAGTGGACGTGCTTTTGGAGGGAGTGACGTGTACGAGCCATGCTTTCAGTTGTACCATTACAAATCTGCGGGGGGGGGGGGGGAATAAATCCTGCCGTTAGGTGCAAATCAATAGGCTTGCACCAGAGCAGCACGTGGCCACTTTGCCCACCTTCCCAGGAGGCAGCGACAGCTGGAACGTGCAAAGCGAGGCTGCTCCAGCCTGTGGCGCCAGCCGCCCTCCCCCCCCCCGCAACAGCCGCCTCACGTGCCTGCCAGCCTGCGCTTGCGCAGTCTCACACGCTCGCTCCCCGGCTTCTCCCCCCTCCCTGACGCGGCGCCTCGGAGGGGGGCGCATGCGCAGTGCCCTGGAGCTGTCAATGCCTCTCTCTCTCCCCCCCCCGTGTGGTGCGGTGTGGTGTTGCTGTTGGCGGCTTCCCTGGCCATTTTGCTGTGGAGGGAGAAATGAGGCAGCAGCAGCAGAAGCTGCAGTGACCACAACAGAGGAGGGGGGAGAGAGACCCAGACTCAGGAATTGGTGGTGGGGGGGGAGTATTTTGTGCAGTCAAAGGAATTTTTGTGGGGGGGGGGGTTGATTTTTTTTTTGTGTGGGGAGAGGGGGAAAGAAGGGGCAAGACCCCATTGGCTAATTATCCCCCCACTCTCCAGTGCCACCCCCCCACCCTCTCCTCTTCGGATCTGTTGGAGCCATGAGTTGGGGGACAGAGCTGTGGGTAAGTGTGGAGGGCAGAGACATTCTGTTGCAATGTCTGAGTGGGGGTGTGTGTGTAGGGGTGGGGGGGGGGTATTTCTGCCTGGCTGAGCAGCAGGGGGAGGGTTATTATTCTTTCCATATAGAGGAGGGTGGGTGTGAACCCTCTGCAGAGGCTAACCCTGCAGAGAAAATGTTTACAAAGTTCCAACATTTTGCAAGAAAAGTATCCAAAATGCAGCGCTGCTGCCCAGCCCCGAGTTGTAATTTATTGTCATAACGGTTTGTGAGCCCAGGACATACACAGCGCCTCTGCACTGAGGCGTATCGCCCCTGGAGCCGTCTCCGTGCGGCTGCTGTGGAAGAAGATCGAATAATAATTTGATAAACTTGCACCTTTTATGAAGCAGCCGGCTTCTTAGTAAGGGTCTGCAGCCTATTTGCAAACTTGGGCTCAGTACAACAGTGAAAGAAACCCTGAAACCCAAGTGTAGTGTAACGATAGGTATCATTGGTACGGTTATTTTAACGCACAGTGTACAATTTAAAAAAAACCTGTCTAGTAGATTTTTTTTTATAAAAGTCTAAAGTGTCTAAAAATGTTGTGAGAGAGATACGGGGAAATAACTCATAGATTTGCCAGAATTTATTTTCCTTCCTGCTGTTGAAGAAAGTGATTAGTTTTTTAAAAAAAAAATCAAACAAAAACAAAGAAAAAGAAATGGAATTCTAAAGCAGAGAGAAATTGACTTTCAAAACAGAGACTAGGATTTTTTTTTCTTTTGTAAGGGCTTGGTGGAATGGTTCTGAGATGAATTTATATACAAGGGGTCCAATTTCAGGAGAGGGAGCTGCAGCGAAGAAAAGCAGATGATAAAATTTTCTTTTGCTGTTATTATTTTTGTTCAATACTTGGTGGAGGGACGATATTTTTGATTACAAAAGATTTCTGGTGTGGGAAAATATGAAAAAACTTCAAAAAATAAAAACAGAGCATTTTGATTCTATAGTTTACCTGATTGTTTTTTAAGTGAACCTGGAAAGTGAGAAGGGAAAAACATATTTTGACTTATGTTGAAAGATTAAGATGTGGAACTATTAAACACCGTGAAGGGTAGATTTTAATAATGTGATTTTTTTTTTATTGGTGCCCGCATGCAAATGTAGGACAAGGGAAGGAATCCTGAGAGGTGAAAAGGAAAATACATACACATCAAACACAAGAAGGACATGATGCAGCCATGTTTGGCAGCATGATGGTGGAGCATGGATCAAAATGTAATAATGGCTTTGGGATTGTGCACACATGTAATGAGTTAATGATAGGGTATTAAAACTCTTTGGGCAGAACTGTGCTTTGGGGTTAGAAGGAAAAAGGAAATTGAGATTCAGATGAGGAAGTCAGAAATTAGTGGCAGAGGATTGTGTGGGTTGCAAGGCGCTGCAGGGTTTCAGTCTTGCATGCAAATATTTAAGGTTGCTAATCAGTGCAAGTAAAGATGTAAACATAACTAGTTCAATAAAGAGACAGTTTAGTAGATTAGGTATTTTAGGTGTCCTAATTGTTATCTTTCACAGATACATTACGGGCCTGCTATGGCATACACTTGCCTAAGCATCCAGTCTTGCTGTGAGATATTTATGTTCTAGTTATACCTGTTTATGTCTAGACAGTAAATTATGAAGCAAATGCTTATTTAGAAGTTATTTTATGTGAGCAAGGTAAATGTGGTATGTAATATTAAAATAATTGCAGATGATGCTATGTTGATTCATTATTATTTCATCAGCCCTGCTGCATGGGAATATATACAGGAAAAGTCTGCAGGTTTTTGACTTTGATGATGATAATTTAAGAGGAGTAAAAAGATTAAAATAATGAACATATGCTAAATGACCCAGTATAACACTTTTTTTAAATGAAAAAAATAACAAAATTCTGAAATAATGTTGTTTTTTACTGTCTGAAAAATTAAAATCTGTGAAGAATAGTATACCAAGCTGTTTTCACAAGAACAAGTGATCTGAGTAGTTTTTGTGTTAGTTTTATTTTCTAATTTTAAAAAAAAAGTTATCTTTTGCAGGTGTGCATATAGTCTGTTATCCCTACTTTATGCTGCTGTAATGAAAAAGCTTTGGATAGGAGTTCTGATAAATATGAATGAATTAATTGTTGCATTTTCCATATAACTTATTTTTTTAATGAACCTTGTGAGTGAAATCTTCATATAATTGACTTCAGTGGGGCTAAGATTTCACCCTTAGTATCTTACGTTTACTTCGAGAATCCTGGGAGGTTACTGGCAAAAGAAGTGAGTATATTAGCTGAACAGAGCTAACTTCAGAATGTAATGGACAGTAGTAATTCAGAACAGGAATTGGTCAGACTTGGCTTATTTTAAATTTATTTAACAGAGCTTCAAAAATTCATCAGTTTCTGTAGCTGCTAGGTGTGTAGGCTAAAACGCTTAGTTTCAAACCTGTATTTAGTGCATGCCACTGACGTTAGTTGATGACAGTGGTATTATTTTTGAAAAATTAAATTTCTGTGATTTTTAAATTGTGGTGTCTATTTTAAGAAGTCAGGTAATAATAACAAAAAATAGTAAATATGACAAGTGTCTATAGGATTCTGTGTGCATTGGTGTCATGAGTAGATGAATCAAGTGGGGGTGGGGGTGGGAGTGAATGTTTTCCTACAAAAAGAACAGGAGTACTTGTGGCACCTTGAAGACTAACAAATTTATTTGCGCATAAGCTCTAAGGTGCCACATGTGCCACTTTTCTTTTTGCGGATACAGACTAACATGGCTGCTACTCTGAAACCTGTTTTCCTACAGAAGTTTAGAGACTTGAAATCCACTGAAAAATTAGTATTGCTGTACTTGCATCTGAGTCTATCATATGTACTGACCTAGCACGGTAGGCATATGTTCACTCCTCAAAGTTAACAAAGGAGAGGTGAAATATAGCTTTTAGCTGCTACAGAATATTAGTTTATATGTTTATGTACAGTATCTGCTTGTTCCTGCAAAGAAGGCTGATTGTAAAATACTTCGTCACCAATGACATTTGAAAATTTCTTCTGAAGTATTATATTCCCAAGACACTTTTAGTCATGTGCATTATATGCATTATATACAGAGTTCTTGCAATTCTGAGATTCTTACTGAGATTTTACTCATTCAAAACTCCCATTGACTTTAGTGTGAGTTTTGCCTGAGGATATGGTCTTGTTGAATTTAAATGTATGCTTAACTAGCAGAACTCATGACAACTGTTAATGTGGCAATTATATTTAATATCAGGTTGGATGTTCAGGATAATGAGATTGTCTGGGGCCCCCAGTCTAGCCAGGGACACACAAAGGAAGATCCAGAATATCTCCCGTAGAAGCCTGCTTGCACGGCATTTCCGGTATGACTGCTCCACATTCTGCACTGTTCTTTGCAGGAGGTGCCTAACCCCTAAACATCCTCTGCTTGCTATTGTCTGTGGAGTACTGAAATGAGGCATCTTACAGCTAGAGAGGGAGTGGTGTGGGTCAAAATCAAAGCTGAGATACTCCACAACTCATTATGTGGACATAAAAAGAAAAGGAGTACTTGTGGCACCTTAGAGACTAACAAATTTATTAGAGCATAAGCTTTCGTGAGCTACAGCTCACTTCATCGGATGCATTTGGTGGAAAAAACAGAGCTAACAAATTTATTAGAGCATAAGCTTTCGTGAGCTACAGCTCACTTCATCGGATGCATTTGGTGGATATGTGGACATAGAGATTAACAGGTTTCAGAGTAGCAGCCTTAGTCTGTATCTGCAAAAAGAACAGGAGTACTTGTGGCACCTTAGAGATTAACAAATTTATTAGAGCATAAGCTTTCATGGGATACAGCCCACTTCATCGGATGCATAGAATGGAATATATAGTAAGATAAGTTGGAAGTTACCATACAAACTGTGAGAGGCTAATTAATTAAGGTTTCAGAGTAGCAGCCGTGTTAGTCTGTATTCGCAAAAAGAAAAGGAGTATTTGTGGCACCTTAGAGACTAACAAATTTATTAGAGCATAAGCTTTCGTGAGCTACAGCTCACTTCATCCGATGAAGTGAGCTGTAGCTCACGAAAGCTTATGCTCTAATAAATTTGTTAGTCTCTAAGGTGCCACAAATACTCCTTTTAATTAATTAAGATGAGCTGTTATCAGCAGGAGAAAAAAACTTTTGTAGTGATAATCAAGATGGCCCATTTAGACAGTTGACAAGAAGGTGGGAGGATACTTAATTTAAGGAAATAGATTCAATATGTGTAATGACCCAGCCACTCCCAGTCTCTGTTCAAACCCAAGTTAATGGTATCTAGTTTGCATATTAATTCAAGTCAGCAGTTTCTCATTGGAGTCTGTTTTTGAAGCTTTTCAACCTCTCTGGCCACTCAGTAAAAGATTTAAGGGTGGCAATTTGTCAATAGACGACCCATCACTCTCACAGATCTTGGGAGACAGGCCAGTCCTTGCTTACAGACAGCCCCCCAACCTGAAGCAAATATTCACCAGCCACCACACAACAGAACCGCTAACCCAGGAACCTATCCTTGCAACAAAGCCCGTTGCCAACTGTGTCCACATATCTATTCAGGGGACACCATCATAGGGCCTAATCAGTCACACTATCAGAGGCTCGTTCACTTGCACATCTACCAATGTGATATATGCCATCATGTTCCAGCAGTGGCCCTCTACCATGTACATTGGTCAACGTGGACAGTGTCTATGTAAAAGAATAAATGGACACAAATCAGACGTCAAGAATTATAACATTCAAAAACCAATCGGAGAACACTTCAATCTCTTTTGTTACTCGATTACAGACCTAAAAGTTGCAATTCTTCAATAAAAATAACTTCAAAGACAGACTCCAGCGAGAGACTGCTGAATTGGAATTAATTTGCAAACTGGATACAATTAACTTAGGCTTGAATAGAGACTGGGAGTGAATAGGTCATTACACAAAGTAAAACCATTTCCCCCTGTTTATTCCACCCCCCACTGTTCCTCAGTTGACGTTCTAGTCAACTGCTGGAAATGGCTCACCTTGATTATCACTACAAAAGGTCCTCCCCCTCCCCCGCTGGTAATATCTCACCTTAAGTGATCACTCTCGTTACAGTGTGTATGGTAACACCCATTGTTTCATGTTCTCTACGTATATAAATCTCCCCACTGTATTTTCCATTGAATGCATCCGATGAAGTGAGCTGTAGCTCACGAAAGCTTATGCTCAGATAAATTTGTTAGTCTCTAAGGTGCCACAAGTCCTCCTTTTCTTTTTTTGCGATTACAGACTAACATGGCTCCTACAAATTGTCAGGTTTCAGAGTAGGAGCCATGTTAGTCTGTAATCGCAAAAAAGAAAAGGAGTACTTGTGGCACCTTAGAGACTAACAAATTTATTTGAGCATAAGCTTTCGTGAGCTACAGCCCACTTCATCGGATGCATAGAATGGAACATATAGTGAGAGAGAGAGAGAGAGAGAGAGAGAGAGAGAGAGACACACACACACACACACACACACACACACACACACACACAACACACACACACACACACACACACACACACACACACACACACACACACACACACACACACAGAGAGAGAGAGATAAGTTGGAAGTTACCATACAAATTGTCAGGTTTCAGAGTATGGTAACTTCCAACTTTATCTGTGTGTGTGTGTATGTATATGTGTATATATATATCTTACTATATGTTCCATTCTATGCATCCGATGAAGTGGGCTGTAGCCCACGAAAGCTGATGCTCAAATAAATTTGTTAGTCTCTAAGGTGCCACAAGTACTCCTCTTCTTTTTATAGCGATTAACAGTTACTTCCCCTGCACCCTCAGTTCTGCCCCTCCCCCCATGAATAATTGTAGTTACTTCTGAGCTGTAGGCATTGGAGGATCAGTTCTCTCTCTAAATATTCAGGTTTCTGTGATATTTACAGTTCCTAATGTTAATAGGTAGCTGTTAGCCAATGTCCTATTTGAAATTGACAGCATCAACTAAGTGCTGATGTTCGGGTTGGGAAAGATAATATAACCAGCAAACAAGTATTTCAGTACAGTCCTGTTGCACAAAACTTTAGCTAACCATCTTTTGGCATGTTCCTGGGGCTGTAAAAATCATATGGAATCACCGACAATATTTTATTCTTCAGAATAAAGAGGACAAACATCTGTATTTGTGTGCCTGCATTTAAGTGTTCTGAATGGTATTTTAGCTTGAGGAATACTAGTACACTTTAGTAAACCCCCTAATTTTTTTCTTAATTTCAGGATTGGGCCCTTGTATAGCAAGCAGTCAGAGTTACATAGCAAATTAAACAAAAACTAATCTCTATACTATAGTCTCTCTTGAATGGAAGGCGCAGTGCCCACAAAATCAGTATACTGAAGGGAATGAAAAAGGACAGCTGTTTTTTGATAAGTCTTGGTAGAATATGTAGTTTTGAGGTAGCCACATATAAATTGTGGTTAAAAAATGGTCTGTTGTGATTGCTCGGGAGAAACTCCACTCTGGCTATGCACTGTCACATATGTTACAAGTGCAGTGATTAGATGTGAAAAGGTTCATCTCATTATAGTAACAGGTTTCAGAGTAGCAGCCGTGTTAGTCTGTATTCGCAAAAAGAAAAGGAGTACTTGTGGCACCTTAGAGACTAACATTTATTAGAGCATAAGCTTTCGTGAGCTACAGCTCACTTCATCGGATGCATCCAATGAAGTGAGCTGTAGCTCACGAAAGCTTATGCTCAAATAAATTTGTTAGTCTCTAAGGTGCCACAAGTACTCCTTTTCTCATTATAGTAATGAATCTTGATCAGATGAGTAGCAGCGTTGTGGTAACTTTATGTTGAATGTGGAAAATAGGTTAGCAGTTGGTCGAATGTGGAAAATAGGTTAGCAGTTGGTCAAAGTTTTTCAAAGTTATTTACTTAAAATTTTCCCTTCTACTTTGTTCTTTGTAGTCGACTGGATGATTGCTAGCAGCTGCCCAGTAGCTGAATTACAGTACAAAGGGCTTGATCCTGCAACACTTAGTCATGGAAATAGTGCCATTTACTGCAGTGAAACTATTCACATGAGTTAAGTTTGTAGGATTGTGCCTAGCATTGTACCTAATATTTGTAACACCAAGGGACCCTTCACTATGAAAGTTGCTATATAAATGTAAGAGCATTCTATTATATACAGTTAACATGCCTTTAAAGTACAAATAGCTTCAAAGCTGTGTAAAGTGTTGAGAGGGTAGTTATTTTAACAATAATAATTAAATAATGGATTTTTAGTTCACAATATTCTATCGTTTCCCATATACCATGTTAATTAAGACGGACAAAATACTGGTGGAACACTGAGGACTTGAAGTTCCTAGCGTCAACTAATGCATCGTTTCCTCTTTCATTACTCATGGCCCTGTTTCGTTGACAGCACCCATATTTTAAAATAAGTCTTTAATAGTGGTAGGTATTAAAAACTCCTGAACAGTATCGATTTACTTGAATATATTGTCATGAGTTATTTTTAATGGGGTTTAACATGGAAATTACAAATGGGGTCCCTTGCACTCCGAAATTGTCTTAAAATGAAGTGCATATCTGTTTCTGACCTTGATGGTATTATGTAGTGTTATCATCTGGGTACTGAGTTCAAATGTGATGTTAAATGAAAGCTGTGTTCTTGTCAGCTTGCTTCCTCTAAGAGGATCTGCAAAGTTGGATCTAGGGTTGATGTATAGATTCTCTTCCAAGCCCAGCATCTAGTTTATTCTATGCACTGCATTTGAAATTGATATTGTAAAGCATAATCTTGGTTCCTATGTTTTCCCCAATTTAAATGATTAATTCTTTGAATAATTAAGTAGCACATCCCTGTAGTTGGATAACTAATCCATTACTCTCCTTGAGCTAAGAGAGAAGGAGACAGTTCTTGAAGCATAAGAATACTGAACTAGAAGAGTATATGTGCTGAATCATGAGTTGATATATTATTGGGCATGAGCAAATGTAAGAGAACCTTTACATATAGTAAAAAGAAAAGGAGTACTTGTGGCACCTTAGAGACTAACAAATTTATTAGAGCATAAGCTTTCGTGAGCTACAGCTCACTTCATCGGATGCAAATTTGTTAGTCTCTAAGGTGCCACAAGTACTCCTTTCCTTTTTGCGAATACAGACTAACACGGCTGCTACTCTGAAACTTTACATATAGTGACAAGGGCCTGATCTTGCAAACACTTACTACTGAGCATAATGCTTACTACCATGAGAATCTCCCACCAAATAGTATAAACACTATGCCAGGTAGTAAGTATTAGCACAAACTAGCACTAAATTGTTGAGCGCCACCATTTGAAGCTATTCTAGCTTTTATATGGGTCTCAATTTTGCTCCCTTGACTACCTTCTCCTTACTTGTATTGAGTAATACCTTCCTCCACAAGTAGCTTCATTAAAGTCCTGAAGAAAGTGGGTGAAATCCTGGCTCCACTGAAGTCAATAGCAAAATTTCCATTGACTTAAATGGAGTCAAGATTTCACCCAGTAAGTTTACTCTTAGAGTAAGGCACTACTCAAACCAAGTAAAGAAGGGCGTGGAGAAGAATTGGGCCCATAATTAAATTGATCATATGTAGCAACAATGCCCTTCTTGTTTGCTCTCCATTTCCTTGTGAGATAGATGTATCAGATGGTGGAGATGAGCAACTTTTCTTTTCTCCCTGTGTGTGTTTTTTAAAGATACTCTATTCAGTGGCAAAATACCACATATCTGGACAGTTTTGCAGTGTGTAATGTCATGATCCTAACATCTTTCTGTTTTCTTCCTGGATCACATTCTGTTGATGTAGTGTGTGTGTATTTGTCTATATGCTGGGTGAAATGTTGATTATAAAAATTATGAATCATTTTACAATATCTTAATTGGATTGTATATGTCTCTTTCTACTTGCCCAGTTATAATGGTGTTATGGACCAAAAGAGGCAAATGACTAAACATATTTTTAAAAGCAGAGCTCCCATGGTCATCTTCTTTTAGACCAGGTTAAAATAAGTTGCTTTTTAAAATGAAAAAAAAATCAGTTTTGTGAAAAGTCTTGCACTGCTATCTGGAGTTGTTTGTCTATAAAAGAATCATGTTATGAGTATTAGCCCTCAGTATGCTCTCCCATGGTTATTTTATAATTTGATCGGTGGAAAGACTCCATCCGTACTGACTATAAAAGGAATTGTTGGGTTCTTGGGGGGGGGGGTGCGTGTGTGTGTGTGCACGCATGTGTGTTTAAAAATATCTGAGCAATTTCATCTACTGTTCTGCTTTTTGTCTTTAAGGAGAGAGGATTTATATAATAATGAGGTACTTTCATTGGCCTGTCCTCATATTTTTTACCTATTCGTTAAAGAACAGGGAGTTTACAGTTCTTTGGAATGAGTCAGGAGTAGAGCACAATTTATTTTTCCTTTTCATAGTCATAGAATCTTTCAGCCTCTGAGTTAGATGCTGAAAATCCCCACACCCTCCTAAGGAGCGAGTGCAATCAAACATGAGATGATGGTCTTCTGGATTTTTTTAAACACATTCATCTTATATTAATGTTGCAAAACTTTCTTTTTAAGCTTTGTTGCATAATTCCTGCTCTGCATGAATAATTTTACTAAGGGAAGGAGCAGCTGTACATTTTGCAGCTTGCTTTACCACATCCTATATAATTCTCATTGTCAGTGGCCATCTTCTTTATGAACCTTTAGCAAAACGTACTCCACTTGTTCAAAATACTACTCTATCAAATGGTTCCAAAAGCTAATTCATGGTTTATGTACTAAATCAAGCACTCTAGTATCAATTACTTTACTTTACAATTCATACAAATATTTTAAAATAGCTTTCCCCAGAGCATAACAAGTGTTCCCTCTCTGATGAAATTTTCTCCCCAGAAACTTGTCTTTGTGTCTAACAAATATTTTTTGCAACAAACTAGTTAAACCAGCACTGAGATACCAAAATGTGAAAGGTTCTATATATTTTCCCTGAAGCAGCATGTAGCTCTGTGCATTCCAAGCAGTCATGGTAGTGTCGACTGGGGATCCCTCTGGGTTTGTCGCATGATTAGGTTGCTGCTGGGCTGTTTAGGTAGCCTCATTTTCCTTGTCACTGACTTCTTTTGACTCCATTTATTCAGAAAGATGATTTGTTGTGTATTCTTTTAAAAGGCTACACAAATGTTTGTTTTATTTTTATTTTATTTTATTTTTTTTAAAAGAGATGTTTCTTGCTTCATGTAAAGCCTTGTGCAAAATCTGGGCTCAGGTTCTGGATTCCTTGTGATATGGAATGACATAAATAAAACTCAGATGGAACATTCCACACTGACTGCCACAAAAGACATTGATTTCCTAGAGAGGCTTGGTAGGGCAGCAGTGCTATTGCAAACTCATCCTTTTCAAGACCATAGAAAAAAGATGAAGGGAAGCCAAATACTGTCCTCTAAACCCATATGCCACACCGATGGACTTCAGTGAGATCAATGAGTATAGCTGATGGCACAGTTTGCCCGAAACAAAACCTTGACCTGTTTGTTTTGGTTTTTGCTTTATAGAGGGAAGGCACAGGTTAAAAAAACAATGACCTTGGCATAGATTCTCTCTCTGGAATTAATGAATGGCTTGGACCATCAATTCATTCAAACAGCCAATAATCCCTAGGAAATACCCTGATGGATTATGGATTGTTCTTGCTTCAATAGCAAACAGTTCTTGTATTAACTTCAGCTATGTTCTTGGGGCATGTTTATTCAGTTAGTGGGTAATTATTTTGTGGCAATGCTTTTTAGGTGCAAAGAAGTGAGGTTATGAAACACAGCATATGAAAGAGCTCTCTCCAATATTCCTGTACTCTTTTTAGATATAGAGCCAAATTTTACTCTCTCACTGTGCAACCACACAGCAGTCAAGATGGTTGCAAAGGTGTATCTGAGAAAATCTCAGCCTATTTTTTAGGTGTGGTTTGTAGGCCTGCCTGTTAACGTTGCTAGAAACTTCCCATAATACCCTCTTTTTAGTGGCATATGACTTTTACAGCCTGTAACAATTCAGGCTGAAATTTTCCATACTGTATGTCTGCCTGAGGCTTAATTTGTTTGGAAAATTTCAGCCAAAATGGTACAGCCACTGCCGAGAAAGAAGCTAGAGAAAAGTACATTGTTTTGCCCATATTAAATTATGGTGATCTTTGTTTTGAAAAGTTATAGTGCCCCCTTTGGAGCAGGGACTTGAAATTTGACGGGGGAGGAAGGGCAGGTGGCCTTTGTGCTAGGAATGCATTATGATACAGTCTTTAATTAGATGGTCAAAATCAACTTTTTTTTTTTCCATAGGACCCTTGCCTCATTCAGCACACATGATGGACCTGCTCTGTAGATAAAGAGGGTTGTGCAGTGAAAGAGGTTGTTGTCTGTAGGACCCTAACTTATTTGTTGCAGAAGTTGGAAGTCGTATAGTTAAGAGGGCAGGGGATTACAGAAAGAAAAAGGATGGCCTCAGGTTAAGGCAATTGAATGCTGCCCTGGAGAACTGGATTCTACCACAGATTTCCCATGTAATGCTAAGTAAATTACTTAAACCAGACTTTTCACAGGTGGTCATTGTTTGTGTGTTCCCATTTTCTGGAAGTCCAACTTGATACTCTTGGGGTCTGATTTGAAGAAGTGTTGAGCACCAGCAGCTGCAACTGAAATCAATGGGAGCTGTGCTTTAAACATATAAATTGCTTTATAATACTAAGTATTTTTAAAAAAATCAGTTCCGAGGTGTCTGAGATTGGGCACCCAAAATTAATGGAAATTTGTTAAGCAATACAGACCCTTTGGGGGCTCCCACTATTTACTTTTCCCCATTCTGTAAACAGACAATGTATTCCTACTCTTTTAACCAGTTACTGATCCATGAGAGGACCTTCCTTCTTATCCCATTACTGGTTACTTTGCTTTAGAGCCTTTGGTGAGCAACCTTGTCAAAGACTTTCTGAAAGTCCAAGTACACTGTATCCACTGGATCACCCTTGTCCACATAAAAAGAAAAGGAGTAATGTGGCACCTTAGAGACTAACAAATTTATTTGAGCATAAGCTTTCGTGAGCTACAGCTCACTTCATCAGATGCATTTCGGATGAGCTGTAGCTCACGAAAGCTTATGCTCAAATAAATTTGTTAGTCTCTAAGGTGCCACAAGTACTCCTTTTCTTTTTGCGAATACAGACTAACATGGCTGCTACTCTGAAACCTTGTCCACATGTTTGTTGACCCCCCTCAAAGAATTCTAGTAGATTGGTAAGGCATAATTTCCATTTACAAAAGCCGTGTAGACTCTTCCTCAACAAATCATGTTCAGGTATATGTCTGATAACTCTGTTCTTTATTATACTTTCAACCAGTTTGCCTGGTACTGAAATCAGGCTTACCGGCATGTAATTGCCAGGACTGCCTCTAGAGCCTTTTTTAAAAATCGTTGTCACATTAGCTGTCCTCCAGTCATCTGGTACAGAAGCTGATTTAAATGATAGGTTACACACCACAGTTAGTAGTTCTGCAGTTTCATATGTCAGTTCCTTCAGATTTCTTGCGTGAATACCATCTTGTTCTGGTGACTTATTACTGTTTAATTTATCAATTTGTTCCAAAACCTCCTCTATCGATATCTCAATCTGGAACAATTCCTCAGAATTGTCACCTACAAAGAGTGGCTCAGGAGTGGGAATCTCCCTCACATCTTGTGCTGTGAAGCCTCATGCAAAGAATTCATTTAGCTTCTCCACAATGGCCTTATCCCCCTGGATAATTTTTAACTTTAATCTCTCTATGCCTCAGTTCCCCATCTGTAAAATACCATTTGCTTACGGGGGCATAATTAGGCAGGCCAAAAAAGAATTTGAAGAGCAACTAGCCAAAGACTCAAAAACTAACAGCAACAATTTTTAAGTACATCAGAAGCAGCAAGTCTGCCAAACAAGCGGTGGTGCCACTGGACAATCAAGGTGCTAAAGGATATTTTTAAACACACATGCACGCACACACACACACCCCCTTAATCATAGGCACCAACTCCATGGGTGGTCTGGGGCTGGAGCACCCACAGGGGAAAATGGTGGGTGCTGAAAACCCACCAGCAGCCCCCTATCAGCTCATGCCCACCCCACTAGCGCCTCCTGCCCACCAGCGATCTCGCAGATCAGAATCTTCCCCTCCCTCCCCGCGCCTTCTGCCCTCTGCAATAAGCTGCTTTGCAGCATGTAGGAGGCTGGGAGCGAGGGGAAGGAGCAAGGATGCAGAGTGTTTGGGGGGAAGAGGGTGGAGCAGGGTGGGAAGAGGCGGGATGTGGGTGGGACCTAAGGGGAAGGGATGGAGTTGGGGCGGGGCCAGGGATTGAGCACCCCCCGGCACTTTGAAAAGTCGGCAACTGTGGCCTTAATCATAATGCATAGGCACATGAGGGCTGAATTAATATTGTACAAGCAATATAAATTCTGGAATTTTCTAACATTCAAGGGCTTGATTTTGCAACCTTTATTTTCTTTTTACATAGGTTTTTGCATGTAATATTCATATATGGGTGATTTGTTAGCTTGAATGTACACGTAGACCTCTGCAGTTATAGTTTACTTCCTTATTCACTGTGCATGAATATTTGATCAAATCTGAAAACAAGAACTGTATCCAGAAGTGTGTGCGCTGTTTGTTCTCAGTTTGCCCTCTACCTATTTCATACACAGAATTTTGTGAAGCTTATCTAATAGTTTTAAAATAACAGATTTGATTTTTTTACTCAGTGAATATTAGCTCATAAATATTAAAAACATTGACATCTGCTTTAACACATTTCTTTTATTTTAGAGAAACACCAGAAAACCCACCAAATTGGCATGCAGCAGCAAGCAAATGAATGTGCATGCTTTTTAAACATTAAATGAGCAAGGAGAAATATTTCTTGCCCACATGAGGGCTGTTGCTCTGTCACTGGCAAGGTTTATAAGAGCTGTGTTCATTAAGGAATGTATTGCCAAGATTTTTCTTTGCTTCTGTAGCAGAAGAAAAACAGGCTGTATATAAAATGGCAGACATCAAACTATATGCGAATGTCTGTTCAACTCTACCAACCTTCGTCTTCTGGATATAATACTCTATGTATAGTCAAAGAAGATGCATAAAAGGGAAGGAGAAAGAGAGGGAAATCTGTGTGGTTGTAGGCCAATATCCTTAATTTTCCTATAACTGTGTTTAAATTTGACAACACATATTGTTTTTGTGTTTCACAGAAGATAATCTCTGGCAAATGTTCTCACCTTGGTATGTAACTGTAGTTAAAATTTTACTAATTCTTGTTTTCAGTTTTCTAGTGAAGATAAAGCTAAACAAAAATTTTAATAGCCTAGAAAAATAATATACACTAGTTTAGTTGCTTCTTTTCTGAAAGCTTCCATCATCATTAGGTCAGATGATCATGTCCGTTCTTCTCAGAAGAGAGCCTAGCCACACTGATCCAGTTGTTCATCACCTACAAGATAGATCAGTGAAGTGTTCTCTACCTGGCAATAAAAGTGAAGGCTGCATGGAAGTGCTGGCAGATGCAACAGCTTGTCTGTTACACAATAAGAAAGCATATTACATGAGCCCTGTGTACACAATGCTGGCTTCCTGTTTAAATTTGGATCCAGCTGAAGGGTCCAGATCCTTATTTTCAAATCCCTTGATGGGTTGAGATCTAGCTCTTTCTTTAATAAAAAAAAAAAAAAAAAAAAAAAAAGCTTTCTTTCCCTTTGTGACCCACAATGCCAGTTATACTATACAAGGATAATTTGGTTGGCAGAGAGCAAAATGAAAGTCTCTGGTGTTGGAGTAGGGCATTTCCAGTAACGGATCTGCAGCTATGAAACACATACCCATGGGAGAGCCTGATGAGTCTCCAAACCTTTAAAACGCAGCGCAAGACCTGTCATTTAACAAAAGCCTTCCCTGGCTCTAGTAGACAATAGAACAGAAGAAAGGGCAAGCAAAGTTTCCAACAGAATAAACAACTAAAGACCTCCTGAGTAACATGGACTGGAACTACAGAATTGTTGGAACATGTTGAGCAATATAGTTAACCTTGAACATGGCACCCAAATGCCGCTGTGATTGCCACTTTAGAAACATGTTCATTGGTTCCTACTGTGTCTTTCTGGTGAATGTAACATAGGCCCTCTCTGAGCTGTTATTTATGCGGTGAGATTTTTCGACTGGTGATGATGCCGGACAGTTTACCTGAGCTATGCAATGACCAGAAACAGCACAGCAGTCACCTTCTTAACTACTATTTGAACTCAATTAAATCAAAGGTCAAGACCTTCTCTTTCATGTGATTTATTGGTTTTTCATCCAGATTGGGTACAGAAATTTGCATTGGCTTGATATAATATTGCCTTTCTGGTGGGTTTATGGAGTTGTCTTTGGTTAGGCACAAAACCATCACCTGAGATGTTGACAGACAAATGGGAAGCCAAAGAAGAGATTTTTTGCATCCTCAGCTATTTAGCATAAGGTACAGAAGCAGAGAAAATCAAGAAGACTATTTAGAATTAGGGTCACAAAATGTAGTGCTCATCATTTTTGTGTGTTCAAGATGTGTAGGGAAGTTGCTGTCCTTGAAGCCTGCTGGTCAGTGGAGCAGTATTACTTTCTTTCTGGGGGCAAATCACTCATCTAACCTCCCAGCTGGGGGTGGGATTGATTCTTTAATCATGTTGGCTTCAGAGAAGGGGGTTATATGAATCACTGTACCCTGAAACTTCCTCAAGGTATTAGGGCTAAATTAAACAGTCTGGGCCTAATGTGTAAGCTGTAATAGACTTTGAGAGGCTCCCTCAGATAAGAGGAGTTTTAAAAATAATCAGAAAATCAACCCACAGATTTAAAAAAAAAAAAAAAGGCTGAAGGGCAGAATCATTCTTAACAGACTGGGACTAATACATTTGCTGTGTGTGGGGTAGTACTTTACGTTCAGATTCTATTAGGGAGGAAAAAAAGAAATGCATGAACTGCATAGTTCCATTCATGGAACTGCATTAAGAACATGGTTTTTTTTTCTATCCTTTGTATATTCATTTCATATTTAATCCAAAAATAACTGATCAAAAAACATTTAAAGTTGAACAATTAAGCTTCTAGGAGTCGGGAAATTCCAAAGTTAAGGTTGCACACACAAGCTTACCCTTCTGCATATGCATACTGATAGTTGTTGATCTTTTACTAATTTCTTAAAAATCCTATCATTGTTGCAACAGGCTTTGCTACATATGTGTAGAGTCCTGTGACATGCATAAAGTTAAACACATAAGTAAGTGGATTTTTTGGTTGTTTTTTGCAGGATTGAGACCGTATGGTCTGATCCAACTCTCATTGAAGTCGATGGAAAGACTCCCACTGACTTGGATGGGAACTGGAGCTGACCATTAGTGAGCAGTATTTTGTATATTAGGTGCTGAGATACAATGGTGATAGTGTCATATAAATGCCTAGTTATGTTTGCTGAGAATTGATGTCTGTGAATGTCATTTATATACAAGAATACAGTGAAAGGAATGGGGTTCCATGGCTTTACCTTGAACTTGCTGTGTGACCTGGCGTGAGTCTCTTAAGCTCTTTGTGTCTAAATTGCCTGTTAGTTAAAGAGAGATAACAGTACTTCTCCACCTTTATAGAGCAGCTTGAGATCCTCTGCATAATAAAAACATAGCACTTGCTACAAAAGTTACAATGTTTATAAATGACTTATTATTAATTGGGTTATGACGTTGCAATTAAAAGACATGGGCAAGCATGATTATGAGGTATAAAGAGAGACATGGATTTTCTTCCACGAGTGCAATCTCCAGAAACACTTTGTTAACTCAGTCCAATACAACTTTTCCTTGGTCCTACAGGCTCTGGAAGATTATGGATACTGGACACTGCCCTGGATACTTGGTATGTGCCAGGTCAATTTATCCAGGTAAAATCTCAGCCTGATGTGAAAACTGAAACAAAACCCATTCTCTGGACGTGGGGTTTAGAGCTTCTGAAAATAAGCTGTTTACTTTCCCGTGTCCTTTATGAGAGCAGCAACGGTGTCAAGTGAGACTTTGGACCAGACTTAGAGGTTTCTAAAAACTTTAAATCAAAATGCTACTGTTGAGGGTGGGGGAAAGTTTCACTATGACTGCTAGAGAGCACTAAGGAAATTCCTGCCCTCCTCCTCCTCATTGTTGTGGGAGAGGAGGCTGGACATTTAGGTCTGGGTAGGTGAAATTCACTTTTCTCTCTTCCCCTTTCATGTGTGTACACACCCATGTATTTATTTTTTTCCCCTGTTCAGTTTGATTCATTGGTCCATTTCTTTTCTTTCCCTTGCCAGCAAAGAAGACTAACTGGTAAATTCAAACCAATGTACCCTTTCAAATTACTCATGGTTGATCCGGTTATTCATCTGGAGAATAGTCCACCTCATATTAAAACCCTGAGGGATTTGTTGGGTATCCTGTGAAGCCTTGCCCAAGTTCCCTATGTGCAATAAGTGGTGATCAGTAATTCCACACCTAGTAATATGATGATGGAAGAGGATTTACTTCCCCTTCATAATAGGGAAGAACTTCCTAAGGTAGAGGGCTCTTTAACCTAGCAGACAACGGCATAACAAGATCTAATGGATGGAAGCGGAAATTAGGAAAATTCAAACTGGAAATAAGGGCCACATCTTTAGCAGTGAGGATAATCAACTGTTGGAACAGATTACCAAGGGTCACATGGAATATTTAAATCAAGATTGGATGATCTTCTAAAAGAGATGCTCTAGTTTCACTACAAGTTGTTGAGATCACTGGCCTGTGTAATAGAAGGTGTCAGATTGAATGGCTGTAATGGTTAAAATCTGTGCATCTATTTAAAAAAATAAGGCTGCAAAATCCATGGAGGTCACTGAATTTCTCATTGCTAGTAGCCTTTGAGGATTATTTCACCTGAATCTACTCTTTTTGATTTTTTTTGTAAGACTGTTGCTGGTTATCTGCCTACAACAATGAAACAGTTGTTTTGCATATGACAGGCTTCATGTACTTCTTTATATGTTACTGAGATCTGGTTCTGCATAACCATTTCTGAGAAACTTAATCACTATGGTATTTCACTTCTTCTTTTTTTTTTTTTTTAAAGAGGCAAAAATCTCCCTTCATCTAAGAATTACCCATTTAGTATAAGACTGGTGCGGCTGTCCTTGAGCAGCATGCAAGAAATAGATGATTCGTCATTTACTTCCAGTTTTGGGCAGTTAATATTGATTGACTTTACATTGATTTACATTACCAGTAATAATACAATATTTGTTAGCCTCTAAGGTGCCACAAGTACTCCTTTTCTTTTTGTGAATACAGACTAACACGGCTGCTACTCTGAAACCTAATATTACAACAGAGAATGCTTTTGTGATAATCCTCTTCTGGAAAGACAATCTTAAGCACTCTATTAGGCAGATGTATGCAAACAAGCTAATTTTTTTTAAGACTGCCATTTCTTAAAGTAATGCTTGAGATTTTAGAGCATTTGGTCTAAATATTCATAAAACATGATTTTCTGCTGTGTAAATTAAGAGAAGTACAAAGTAAAGGCAATTAAAAATGTTGAAGAAAAGCTACTTTGGATACTCCATATATTTGCAGTTTATGTTTTTAGGTGCAGTGAAAGAATCTTAGTAGGCATTTTTTTTGCTAAATTTTGACCTTTTTTGATGTTTTCTTTAATATGGAAAAAGGATAAATTGATGAAAGTTAAGTTTAGTTTGCCATATCTGTCACATGCAGTAGAATAATGTATATATTTATTGTGATAAATACCAAATAGCATTAACTTGTTCAGGATTTGTGGTTTTAATTAGGTTGTAAAACCTTACTTTGTTTGGATTCTTTATTTGACTTTACTGTTTCTTTTAATTTTGGAGATAACTTGTCATTCTGCCCTTGTTTCCTGTGCCACTGTTTTAGCCAAAGCATATTCATAATTGTAAAAGGTCGGGTGGTGAGGCTTGGGCTGACTTAAGCTTCAGTCACCCTTCCTGGGGTCGTGTAGTAATTTTTGTTGTCAGAAGGGGGTTGTGGTATAATGAAGTTTGAGAACCACTGCAATACATATTTTCATTATTGCCTTCCTGCAGAACCATCATTAAAATCATTAGATGACTTGTGAGGGGAGGGGAGATGTGGGAAGGTGATGAAGGTGTTCAGTCCTCAACTTCAGAGAGGTGAAACTCTGCTTCTGATGGGTTCCTGGCAGAAGTTCTGCTTCTGCAGTAGGACCAGTTGCTGGCTTTGTGCTCTCTCATCCTCATTTGATTCCTCCTGCCACCCCAGTTTCTGTTTCTAGGAGACCAGTGCAGGAAGGAAATGTTCTTTCTTGCATATTGGGGAAATGTCCTGTTTCTCTACCTTGACTGTTGGTTTATGCTACTGAAAAAGTTAATTCATAAAGCCAGTATTTTTCAGAAGTTGCAAGGTGGGTTTCATGAAGTCAGCAAAGTTCTGCATGAGGAGGACTTGGAGGATTGGGTTCCTCTCAGCAAATGTCCTCTTAAAGAAGAAAGCGTCATAAAGATGAACTGAGTAATCCAAGAAACAATTTATTTTCACTTTAAGGTCTCTACACTGCTCTGAAAGCATAGAAAGGTCCTTATTATGCGTACACCAGGACTTTTGTCAGTATAACTTATGTTGCTCAGGGGTGTCAAAAAACCACCCCTCTGAGCGACATAAGTTAAACCAAGAGAAGCACCTGTGCAAACACTGCTATGTCTGCGGGAGACACTCTCCAGCTGACATAGGTACCGCTGCTCATTGGAGGTAGTTTAATTATGTCAACAGCTCTTCCATCCCTGTGAGCAAGAAGTTCCAAATCTTCTCTCTCCTCACAAGTCGTCCAGTGACCTTGATGATGTTTTTGCAGGAATGTAATGATGAAAATAATTCTTTCAAGCTCCACTAAAACTTTTAGAAGCCATTCACGTGATACTGACTCAGTAAGTCTATTTGCTACTTTGTATTTGAATCCACACTTCAACAACACAGTGACTTCATTGGTAAAATACTATGTAAAAAGTGGGACAATGTGATGTGACGGAAAATTGGAAGAAGCTTTTACACACACTGTCTGTATATTGATGATTTATAAAATGATGTAACAATAGAAGGTTAAATCATTGTGTCCTCCTAGATTTCATTAGCACTAAACGGAGGGAAAACATCAATGTTCAGTTAAAGTAAGGTATTATTATTGACATTAATAAAATTGAAATTCTAATCAAGCTTATTGAATGATTTTCAGTAAAAGTAGCGAACTGTTATGAATATTCTGTATTATTTATGTCGAGCAGAATTGTTTTGCAGCATTCATTACTACTGCTGGAAAATAATTCTGAAAGTACCATATGGCTGTCTTGTCACAGTAAGATGGGTGACTTTGACCTTAATCTGCAGTTACTTTTTTTTTTTAAATACAGATTTTACATATCCTGATTTTGATTTTGTAGTTGAAAGAAACTTTACTACACTCCATCACAAGGACTATGTTTAGAAAGCACTTAGCACATTATGGGCATTATGACAACGTAAATAATTTTTTTCACCTTATGTGTAAGAAGTACTTTCAAAAGGGGGAAATAAACCCCTAACCTTTTCTCCCTTAATGAGAAATGAGCCTAAGACCTGATCTTTGCAATCCATATGCACACTGAGTAGACTCTTGCTCTAAAAGTAGTCTCATTTAATTCCAAGGTGCTACTTGTTGTGAAGTATTATTGATGTGAGTAAAGGTGACGGAATCCAGCTAATAATAATAATAGAAAACCCACTGTTACTGTAATAGTATTCTTAAATCTTTTTTTATTCTTTTGTTCTTCAAAAGCACTAAGGAACCAAAGAGTGCATTTGAATAGATCCATGAATTGAACACTTAACAATATGCTGGCACTTGTGACCCAGAATAAAATTCTGGCTTCTAGCACGGGACAACTCTGCTGTTAGATACACAGTATCATGGCCAGTTTGATGTAGGAGTATTGTAGCAAAAAGAGCTAAACCAATATGGTTCTACAGGCAGTGTTGCTCTAAAGAGGCATATAGGCTGCATTAGGCAAATGTCAGCAATAAGTAAATGGGTTTTTTTAATTGCTTAAAAGCTGTATGTTTTATAATTTTTAAGGGACATGTGATATAACCTTTCAGGCTCTATGCCGTGTAGATATGTGCAACAGCAGTGACTGGTACAAGAGAATGGAAATAAAGTTGGGAATGAAAGGCACCAGGATTTTCTTAGTATGGGAGGAGAATATTACAAATTGCAGTCTCTGTTTGTTCTCTCCATTATATGAAAGCTAAGATATTGCCTGCATTTTTTTGTCTCTAGTGTTGTATTTAATAAGGTTCACTGTAACTTCCAAAGTCAAATATCTTTAATACAAAATAAAAAAAATTCCCTTTTTGATGAATTTATTCTAAAGCGAAGTGCTCCAACCCATTTTAAATCCAAGCAAAAAAGTTGTAAATCCAGCTACAGTTCAAAGGCTTTTGAGCAATCTCTCAATGCAATTTACAGGATACCAGTCCCTTTAGTATCTAGGTGCCTACTGCTTTCTGCTAGTTTTAACAAGAGCATTGCTGAAATAGGAATTTTTATTCTGGGGTTAAAGTGGGGAAAGATCCAAATTTTTGGCCTTTGGCAAATTTGGAGTAAGCTACAATATTCCATAACCTTTAGGAGATAAACTTCTCAACTTGGGTGAAGTTCACCCCTGTTGGAGGGCTCACAAATGAGCTATGCACCACTAAAGTGCCACCTATTATAACTATTACTGGTTTTATTATTTTATTATTATTGTACTGGTAGTGCCTAGAGACCCCAGCCCCATTCTGTTAAGCACAATGCAAACATAACAAAATGACTGTCCCTACCCCCAAAGAGCTTAAAATAGAACTAAAAGACAAGAGACGACAGGTAGATGCAATACATGCATGGGGGAAACAGAGTTACTGAATGAGATGAAATTGGCACAGTCTTCATTCTTTTCACCTCTATTCCATGACCGCTCCAGCACTGGAAAAACAGGGTGCTGTTGTGGATACTGTTCTCATGAACATCCTGACCTGACTATTCAAACAGTCTCAAACTGATGAAGAGTGGCTCTGATAAGGCAAAGTATCAGTTAGTAAAATTGATCCCATCAAAAGGACATCCATTTTATTGTAATTTTAAAATTTAAAGTCAATATACTGTGATGATAGGCTATTTTGGGACTGTAACAGGATCTCTTTGCTTAATGCTGTTAAAATCCATATTCTTGACAAGGTGCCTTCAAATAATTATTTACCCTATATACAAATTAATTCCCCATCAAGTAAATTGCCATGAAATACTAAGCATATAACAGCATCAATATTGAATAGCATCTGCTAAAACTCTTCAGGGCTAGACTTTCAAACTAGCGTGTGGGTGATGTGCTTGCAACTCTGATAAAGAGATATTAGGATTTGTACATGCACCTTCCATGCAAGGATTTGATTGCTTACTCCTTAACGGCTCAGTCATGAGCCGACCTACTTTCTTATGCAGAAGAATAAAGGGATGTAAGGAGTTACTTTCTGTGATATTTTCATTGTGGGTTGCCATATGGGGGTAGAACATACACCTTAGGGCTGCTACTCCCATCTCTTGTTCAGGTGAGCTAGAGTTGGGATAAGCCTTGGCTCCAATCCTCAGCACACTGGCCCTCATAGCGGGGAGAGGAGGGTGGAGGGAAGGTAATCTGGAAAAGGGCTAGTAAATCTTACTTTTTCTGTGGAGCGAAATGGAAGTATGGACTGATTGGGGCTATGAATCACACTTTACACCACTGCTCCTAACCCATGGTATGTTGCAATGTGCTAATCTAGTCCTAAAATGTTTGCATTATCCTCTTTACTAAATAAACTAATTTGCTCTTAATATTTAACCATCACTGTAATTATGCTTATCAACTGGTTACTCTGAATAGCAGTCTGCTGGAAAGTGGATTGTAAAGAATTTGCATCTAGTTTACATGCACTGTTTATGCTAAACAGACATTTAGAGTATTCGTTTGCCCTTTTGAATTTGTTACTTTCTGGAAGTGAAGCAAACGTCTGTTAGATTTCCTCCCACAACACTAGCTGGAAAAGAGCAACTATATGCTTTGCCATTGTTTTTGGTACTTCACATTTTTTTCTATTGCGCCAATGGAAGAACACAAGGCAACACACTGAGGATCAGTTTTCTTTTTTGTGTATGAAATGCATGTTTTGTGTTATGAAAGGCTTATGATTAGACCTTATTGAACATTAGAAAAGTAGATACAAGGAATGCATAACTGTCTGGTTCTGTTCATGGAGCTGCATTAAGAACAGAATTTCCAGCATCACATATGTATTACGCACATCATTAGGCACATTGGGGATGCTATGATTTAGACTATTTTCTGCTAAACAGTCCTAGCAAAACAACAAATAACATTAAAATACGTTGGATAACTACATGGGGAAATAACATGATATGCTATAACTACTGATTAAAAACTTCATTCCACACCTTCATCAGTTTTATTATGAAGCTCTGTAACAATGAACCCCAGTTATTATCAGTCTTCTAATTAATAACATCTCTTTTATGTGGTTGTCTTCTATGTTTGTTCTTTTAAAAGGAAAATTTTTGTGCCAGCGATCAGTCCAAAGTACAGCAAGCTGCTCTATGCTTGAGAAACTATGGCATCCTCTCCGAATAGTTCTTTGGTGCCTGAGATCTTTGTCAGCCTGTTAACACATTCAGAACACAGTACAAGCAGCTTAAGGTCTGAATAAAATTGTTCACCAAATGAATTGGTGTAGCATATTAATTTGCTAGCATTTCTTAGTGTCTTAAATGTTACCAAAGTCTGTAGTGTTCTTAAATACCAGCCATGTTTTTCATTTTAAACTCTTTTAAAGAGAGTTTTAAATTCTTGTCAGTTAAAGCCTATTGGCCAGCTTTATAAAACATTTCCAGACCTATGGATGAAAAGTGCTAGATAGTCACTGCCCAGTGAAGTCAATGAGAGTTTTTCCTACTGGGAAGTTTAAAGGGCTTTGGACCGGGCCCTCAGTGTGCTCTATGTATTGTTATAATTATTTTATTATGTATCTAATGTGGTGTTTCTGATACTCATTTATTCTTGGTATCTAAACACCAACATATGTAATTATATAGTTGTTTTGTAAAATGCCTGTACCATATCCAATCCCAGCAAACAGTCTGAGGAAGTCATATAGGTTGAGTATATAGTTCCCTTTTCAGCCAGCTAGGTTAACGTAGCATAAGTGTAGTTCAGGCTGAATATCACAGGGTTTTAATGGGCCCTGATACAGTCAACCTACCATTTCAAAGTGTATCTTCCGTTGCTCCAGCAGGGACACCTGATGTTCATAAACTGGTATTTGGATACTTGAGCAGGTCTGCTATTAAACTAGAGCAACTTTCCTTTTAATCTCTACATTGAACCATAGCAAAAACTGAAATCAATATTTCTCTTCCATTGGGCAATACTAAAAAATACCCAGGCATGAACAGATTTAAAACAAACTTGTGTTCAAGGTAAGATTCAAGGAGATGTTTGTGAGTATTAATTTTTGTACAAATTTTCTACACATTTGTATTTTTGTACAAATATTCTGAAGGCATAAAATGTCCTCATTATTATTTATTATGTATATGTTACAATGCAAAATGTTCACATGCCTTCTTTAAATCCTCCCAGATTCAAAGATTTATTGCAAAGCAAAACCAGCAATGGCAGGCAAACTGAATAATCCTTCCTGTGCAGCTAAACTTGCTTATCCAGAGTACTAGTATAAAGTGGCTGGGGGTAGGATCCATTACCTTATACAGTCTTTCTCAATGTATTATCTGCTCAATATGATTAGATGTTGTATATCCTTAATACTGAGATTCCAAAATCTTGTTATATTGGTCAAAAGACAGTTTCACAGTTGATTTGCTCCCATAAAACACCTTGATTATTTACTCTAAGAGGCTAGAAGTATTACAAGTGTAAAGGGTTTGCAGAATCAGCTGAAGCCCAACAGTGTCTTGCCTTTGTTTTCTAAATGGAATTATTTTTTGTTTTAACTCATGGTTAACACACTGGACTTGAACTTTGTTGATCTGGGGTCAATTCCTGGCTTTGCCACAGGTCACCTGGATGACCTTGAGCAAGTCACTTAACTTCTCTGTGCCTCACTTCCACACCGTTTGTCTGTCTTGTCTATTGAAATTGTGAATACAATTTGCTGGATACACATGATGATGATGATCTATGTGTGTTAGTTCAGTTCCTCTGATTGGTCAAATAAGTGAATGCTCCATGCCTTTAGATTACTTAACAGCTGTGTTTCAGAGTAGCAGCCGTGTTAGTCTGTATTCACAAAAAGAAAAGGAGGACTTGTGGCACTTTAGAGACTGACAAATTTATTTGAGCATAAGCTTTCGTGAGCTACAGCTCACTTCATCGGATGCATAAATATTTTCCACTGAATGCATCTGATAAAGTGAGCTGTAGCTCATGAAAGCTTATGCTCAAATAAATTTGTTAGTCTCGAAGGTGCCACAAGTCCTCCTTTTCTTTTAACAGCTGTGGACAATCATACTATAAAAATCTATTTCCTGAATCATTTGCATGGATACCATGTGTGGGGTACAGGAAACAATTGTTTCTTGTCCTCACATTGTGGAAGCTGATAGCAAGTGACCTCTCCTTATTCCTGCTTGCATGACTATTGCTATTCAATTAAGCATTATGGGTTTAGACCTAAATGTTTCTCTTCAGCTGCTCATAATTTCTTATATCTCTAAGAGAATCTCATGTACCATTGAACAAGTAGATAGGATAGCTGCTGAGTGACAGTCCTGTAGAGCATTGCAGCCTTGCTATCCTTGTTGGAAACTGCTTCCTCTGTCAACATGAAACGTGTGTGTGAACTTTTTATTGTTCTGTAGTTTGCATCTGAATTGAGCCTTGGTAATTTGCCGCAGATTATATTATTCATAGGTTCTACTGAACAAATGCTTTGTGTGCTTTTGGTGGGTCAGCATTTTGCACAAATATTTTCCCTTTGTTTTCCACCTACTTTGATGCATTCATTTATTTTTGCTGGAATCTTGTTCATGAGAGCTGACAGAGGCTTCTGTTGTGGAAATCTGCTGTAGCTTCAGAGAGAGTCTAAACAGAGATTCATTGCTTAAGAAAAATGTTGTTGCCTTCTTCACATTTAGATTTTCAGTGCAGTAAACAAAAGAGGCGAAGGCCTGAGTTCTGCCTTCATGCACATGGGTTCCCATTGGAACCGACTGGAGTTCCACCATTGTAACTGGGGGCACAGTTTGGCCCAAAGTAAGTTATTTACATGTGATGCCAGCAAATACTGATTTTGATTCTGCGGTTCATACTCAAGCCAAAGGCAAGCTATTGTTCTTAGGTTTATAGAAACAGAGTCAAACTTCACATTTGTTATAAAACAGAGAGATGTGAATTGTGAAAAATCTGTGGACTCCTAGGTCTGTTTGGGACAGTTGCTATTTTGTGTATCAGTGCTTGTTGCAGCTGCAAAGTCTGAATGTCATCTTCCCTTCTTGAAGGCTGGGTTTGGGTCTGCAAGGAGAAGCAGGCTGCTTCATGGTTTTTTTCATGGTGTAAATATTATATACAAATAAAAATCAGTTAGACTTTATTTATTTATTGTATTAGTGTCAAAAAGCGCCAGATGGATTGATGCCTCATTGTGGTAGGTGCTGTACAAACACAGTGGAAGATATAACATTGAGAAGATAATGAGGTGATAAGTAATAGTGAGAATGGATTTGTCAAGAACAAATTGTGTCGAACCAACCTGACAGCTTTCTTTGAGAGGGTAACAAGCCTTGTTGATAGTGGGAAACTGGTAGATGTGGTATATCTTGATTTAAGTAAGACTTTTGATAATGTCTTGCATGACCTTCTCACAAACAAACTAGGGAAATACAACCTAGATGGAGCGACTATAAAGTGGGTGCATAAGTGGTTGGAAAATCGTTCCCAGAGAGTAGTTATCAGTGGTTCACTGTCATGCTGGAAGAGCATAACAAGTGGAGTCTCGCAGGGATCAGTTCTGGGTCCAGTTCTGCTCAATATCTTCATCAATGATTTAGATAATGGCATAGAGCAGGGGTCTCAAACTCAATTTGCCTAAGGGCCAGTGCTAGTCCTTAAATCCTCCCAGCAGGCCAATAATGTCACTGAAGATGGTGTTCAGAAAAGAAAACATTTATATTGTATTTTTTATTTTGAATTTCTTAGAAATAATAAAGCTGTCATACAACTTTATACAATTCTTCGTCTGCCAGAGAATTTTTAGTGTTTGCCAGACACCTGGCAACACTTCAGTTCTGTTAGTTTGTTGATGTTTGGTCTCCATGACTGAGCAGTTGAAACCTTCAGGATTGCAGCGAGGTGAGCATCAGATAGTTTTGTTCGGTATTTTGACTTGTTTATGTTCATTGTGGAAAAAAGTGATGCTGCCTCCATGGCTGACTCTACCCGGCAACTAACGATGATACCTCTGTCCCTCTACCCCAGCCAATGGGAGCTACTGGGGGCAGCGCCTACAGCGGACATTGCCAGCAGCATCTGCCTGCGTGTCTCCTCCCGTCTCTCCTCCGCGGACCGCAGTGGGGAGGTTCTCGGGACACAGATGGCCCGTGGGCTGGGAGTTTGAGGCCCCTGGCATAGAGAGTACACTTATAGAGTTTGCAGACAATACCAAGCTGGGAGGGGTTGCAAGTGCTTTGGAGGATAGGATTAAAATTCAAAATGATCTGGACAAACTGAAGAAATGGTCTGAAGTAAATAGGATGAAATTCAATAAGGACAAATCCGAAGTACTCCACTTAAGAAGGAACAATCAGTTGCACACATACAAAATGAGAAACGACTGCCTAGGAAGGAGTACTGTGGAAAAGGATCTGAGGGTCATAGTAGATCACAAGCTATATATGAGTCAATAGTGTAACACTGTTGCAAAAAAAGCAAACATCATTCTGGGACGTATTAGCAGGAGTATTGTAAGCAAGACACGAGAAGTAATTCTTCCGTTCTACTCCGCATTGATTAGGCATCAACTGGAGTATTGTGTCCAGTTCTGGGCACCACATTGCAGGAAAGATGTGGACAAGCTGGAGAAAGTCCAGCGAAGAGCAACAAAAATTATTAAAGGTCTAGAAAACATGGCCTATGAGGGAAGATTAAAAAAATTGGATTTTGTTTAGTCTGGAAAAGAGAAAACTGAGAGGGGACATGATAACAGTTCTCAATTACATAAAAGGTTGTTACAAGGAGGAAGGAGAAAAATCCTTAACCTCTGAGGATAAGACAAGAAGCAATGGGCTTAAATTGCAAAAAGGGCAGTTTAGGTTGGACATTAGGAAAAACTTCCTAACTGTCAGAGTGGTTAAGCAATGGAATAAATTGCCTAGGGAGGTTGTGGATTCTTCATCATTGTCCAACCTGCTCTTAAAAATCCCCAAACACCTGTCGGGGATGGTCTAGATAATACTTAGTCCTGCCTTGAGTGCAGGGGACAGGACTAGATGACCTCTTGAGGTTCCTTCCAGTTCTATGATTCTATAGTCCCTGTTCCAATTAGTTTTTATAATCTTAAAAAAAGACAAGGCAGATAAAAAATGACAGATATTAAAAAGAAAAGTATTTGAAGTGATGTTAGGCGCACATGTTGGTTGAAATTTGAAAGCTGTACGAATAATTTGGCCATACAACTCCCATTGAAATTAATAGGAGCTGTGTGGCAAAATCCTGCAGTTACCTTTGAAAATATCGATCCTTTTTACTGCTTTGTTTAACCTCTTGCCTATTAAAAAAAAATTTTTAGAAGTAGACTAAAATTAGGCTTTTATTTATTTATTTTGTCAATGTTTCTTTGCTCTGAAAAATAAGGCAGGTGAACAGATAACACCAAAATATGAAACTCTTGCAGTTTCAAAATTTTATATCAACATTTGAAAAATCTAGTTTAATTGGAAGTTTTTTGTGGAAGAGAAAGTCTTTTTGTTCTGTGTTTATACAATGCTGAGCACAATGTTGTCCTGGTCCATGACTCTGGCTCCTAAATGTTGTGATAGACCAAATAATTATTATACACCTTTGTGTTTTATCACTTCACTTGAAAATGTGCCTATTCTGGCAGATACTTAAAACATTATGCACATGGATTTACTCTCTCTGTCAAAAAAGACACCATAATCCTACTTGTTGGGGTAGGTGTCTGATCCTTATGTGTATCTTTATTAAAGTGGTTTTGGAAGTATGTCTCTAGTCTAAGGTAAGACACTTGCTCACAATCAAAACTGGAGCACCAGGTCTAATAACTGGATTATAACTGGAATATAAAAACCTCAGGCATAGAAAGAATCTTGTTTGGTTCAGAATAATGTGGCCCTTATAAAAGCTAGGCCTGTATTTGGGATGTAGTTGGGATTCAAGACACCACCACCTAACCTTAAGAGAATTTTTTGCAGCTCCTTCTGTATAAGGAGGACTGGCTCCACTTTATATCAGCTAGTAAGAGACTTGAATCCACCTGCTCCTGGGGAAAAAAAAGGTCAGCTTCAGAGAAGTTTACTTTGGAGTTGGATGTCAGAAAATGGCTGTGGGCATGCATAAAGATAAACTTATCTCTTTGACTGTTCATATATGGTTAGTGATAAGAAACACTGTCCCCTAAATGCATTTTATGGTTCAAGGGGGAACTCTCAGACTGCTGTGCTCAGCAAAATCATGCTGGCTTTATTTTATTATAATATCTTACATTTATTTAGTGTTCTTCATCCAAAACTACTGCATAAGCATCACTCCAACATACTATACCCAGGATAAAGAGCAGCAGCCAATTCCCAGTGCATTGCACAACAATAGCAGGAGGACAATTTGGGCCCAGGAAACCAGGGCAATCCCTTATTCTTTTTATAAAAATAAAACAGAGTTTCATGGGTTCTTTTATGTCTACATAGAGTAAACAGGATCTTTGATTTTTAAGGTCTCATTTGAAAGACCTTGCATACCTACACTCACTATCCTGTAGTGAACTACCTTGTATACATAATTTATTTAAGTTAGAAGGCTGAGTCACCTCTGTCAAGATCTGAAATACCGGCCAAGTGTTTTGCTTATTAGAAACCCGAGTCTTAGAACACCAATCTATCCTTTCTTTTTAAAGGGCTCTCTTCAACTCATACTTAAATCTTAACAATTTAGTCACCATTTTATCCTTAACATTCTTAAAGAAATTCTTTAGAAAGCAGTTTTCACTGATTTTTAGATATTAGTTTTCAAATATATACAACAAAAGCCTCCCTGTTTCTTGAAATTTCCTTCGTTTTGAATCATGTTCTTCATGCCCATCTAAAATTAAACTGCCTATACCAGCACATTGTTGTCTGACTCAATTTGGGGGGGAGTCTGTTTTCTAGCCCTATTGCAGTGTAGATGGGGGCCACGACCATTATAAAATTGTGGTAGGGAATCATATGGTTTAGGTAACTAGCAAAGTTATGGTTTATCTCTTTCTATATATACATTTTGTCCCTGTTTAGTTACACAGTGCAAACCCCTAAGAGAGGCTTATTTCAGTTTAGTTTAAACCTGTTCCTAATCAAAATAAACCTATTTAAACCAAAATAAGAGTATCTGCAGCCTTTTGCACAGGTTTAACTAAATTGGTTTAAAACCACACTCAATTAAACTTGTGCATCTCTGTAGACATGCACTTCATCTTGGTGTAGATGAGGCTTTAATTGTTTGTACTCTCTTACTTAAATTTGATAATTAGGCTGCATCTTGGTTTTGTTATCCTTTCTTGTATTAAGAATCCTGGAGATTCTCTTCCTACTAAGAATAACATAAACAATGGTTTTCATTTTCAGTATACTTTAAAAACACAAACTAACATACCCTCATGGTATTCCTGTGAAGTAACTACTATCTCTATTTTAAAAGATAGGGAAATTTAGGAACAGAGGACAATAGCCTTATTTTCAGAAGTTCCTCCATTGGCATTAACTGTCAATGAGGTTGTGGATTTCTGAAAATCAGGCCTCGGGCGACTTAACACAAAGGGAGTCAATGGTAGAGCTGAGATTACAATTCTGGAGTTCCTAAACACCAAGTTCTGTTCTCAGAGCATCATTTCATATTTGAAAACTCTAACTTTTGCATGAATTACGTACTGAGAATGTATAGAACCACTTAGTCTACAAGATTAACCAAACCTGAAATAGCAGGTTACCAAGGAAAATGTTTAATAGCCCAATTTCCCCAAAATGTTACCATCAACGATTACAATTTGAATCACTGCTCTTGAGAACACTGTATACCAATTCACGTTGATTTACGGTATTGGTATAAATTGCAGGTTTTATATTTTCTGTAGATTCTTCAAAAAGTGTGAAACATGTCAACATGCTAATTTTCTGCTCCAGTGAGATCCTCCACATGAACAGAAGTGTTGGTTTGTTTTTAGTAATTAGTACACATTTGCCCAAAGGGAAACTGTTTCGCAAAGGTTTTTTGTGGATCGTTGTGTTTTAACAGCTGGCATAGGGAGCTGGGAGAGCCTCATAGAGTGAAGAGAAAAAGTACATGATAGCAATTCCAAAGATATAGCCATGCACCATATGATTTTATTGGGAATTAGTGCTGACCTAACTTTAGTTCAAAGCGTTAAAGCGTAAGAGTGCCTATGAATTAAATTGTGGGGGTGGGAGTGAAGTAGTGAGAAGTTACAAGAACACTGTCAGGTTAAAAATCTTATTAGAACAAAAACATATATTTAACCAATGTTACTAAACACCGGGCTGCAACTCTTGAGAGGTGCAGCTCAGAATCTCCTCCAACACCAGCAGCAGAATGAAATATACCAGAATCTGGTCAGTTTCATGGGTCTTGTGTATAGTGTTTAGAACAAGCAGGAGTGAATCCCAATAGGCCCTTGTAATTTTCATTCTTTTGCTCTGGATACTGTCAGCAGTGTACTTGGACTTTCAAAAGCTTTTGATGGTCCCTCACCAGAGGCTTTAAAGCAAAGTAGGCAGTCATAGGATAAGAGGGAATGTCCTCTCATGGATCAGTACCTGGAGATAGGAAACAAAGGGGAGGAATAAGTGGTCAGTTTTCACTGGAGAAGTAAATAGTGGGATCCCCCAAAGATATGTACTGGGACCTATGCTGTTCAACATATTCATAAATGATCTGGAAAAATGGGTAAACAGTATGGTGGCAAATTTTTCAAACGATACAGAATCACTCAGCATAGTTAAGTCCAAGGTAGACTGCAAAGTGTTACAAAGGGATTTCACAAAACTGAGTGACTGGGCAAGAAAATGGTAAACAAAACCAGTGTTGATAAATACAAAGTAATACATATTGGAAATCATCATCCCAACTATAGATACAAAACATTGAGGTCTAAACTAGCTGTTACCAGTCAAGTAAGAGATCTTCGAGGCATAGTGAATAGTTGTCTGAAAAACGTGCTCAGTGTGCAGCAGCAGTCAAAAAAGCTAATAAGGTTAGGAACCATTCCGCAACAGATAGATGATAATACAGAAAAATCATAATACCACTGTATAAATCCATGATGCGCCCACACTTTGAATGCTATGTGCAGTTCTGGTTGCCCTACGTAAAAAAAAGATACATTAGAACTGGAAAAAGTACAGAGAAGGGCAACAAAAATGTTTTTAGCGGTATGGAACAGCTTCCATATGAGGAGCGATTTCCAAGCTGAACCGTTTCAGTCTTTTTAAAGAGATGACTGACGAGGGATGTGTGAAAAAAGTGAATAAGGAAGTTTTATATAATCCTTCACATAACACAAGAACCAGAGGTCACTCAATGAAATTAATAGGTAGCAGGTTTAAAACAAATATAAGGAAATACTTCTTTGCACAACACACAGTCCACCTGTGGAACTCATTATCAGGGGGATATTGTGAACGTCCAAAGTATAACTGGGTTCAAAAAAGAATTAGAATCACAGAAATTTAGGACTAGAAGGGACCTCGATAGGTCATTTGATCCAGTCCCCTGCACCGAGGCAGGACTAAGTATTATCTAGACCGTCCTTGACAGATGTCTTTCTAATCTGTTCTTAAAAACCTCCAATGACAGAGATTACACAGATTTCAGAGTAGCAGCTGTGTTAGTCTGTATTCGCAAAAAAGAAAAGGAGTATTTGTGGCACCTTAGAGACTAACAAATTTATTTGAGCATAAGCTTGCATCCGATGAAATGAGCTGTAGCTCACGAAAGCTTATGCTCAAATAAATTTGTTAGTCTCTAAGGTGCCACAAGTACTCCTTTTCTTTTTTAGAGATTACACAAGCTCCTTAGGTAATTTGTTCTAGTGCTTACCCTTACAATCAGGAAGTTTTTCCTAACGTCTAACCAAAATCTCCCTTGCTGCAGTTTCAGCCCACTACTTCTTGTCCCGTCCTCAGTGGTTAAGGAGAACAATTTATCACCTTCCTTTTTATAACAACCTTTGGTGAACTTGCAGACTGTTATGTTTCTTCTCTTCTCCAGACTAAACAAACCCATTTTTTTCAGCCTTTCCTTGTAGGTCATGTTTTCTAGACCTTTCTCCAATTTTTCTGCATCTTTCCCAAAGTGTGGTGCCCAGAACTAGACATAGTACTCCACTTAAGGCCCTATCAGTGCTGACTAGAATGGAAGAATTACTTCTTGTGTCCTGCTAACACATCCCAGAATGATGTTATGGAGGATAGGTCCATCAGTGGCTATTAGCCAAGATTGTCAGAGGTGCAACCCCATGCTCTGGGTGTCCCTAAACCTCAGACTGATAGAATCTGGAACTGGATGACAAGGGATGGCTCACTGGATAATTCTTCTGTTTGTTCCCTCTGAAGCATCTTGCACCAGCCACTGTGAGAAGACAGGATACTGGGCTTGATGGACCACTTGTCTGACGCAGTATGACTGCTCTGATGCTCTTCTTTTCTTAGAGGCTGAAACGCACTCAATCCTCTTCCTATTCCCTGAGGATGGAGGGAAGGAAGAGCATAGCGCTGTTTTTTAAACTAGTTAAACAATTCTTATCAACACTCATGAGAGACATGCAAAAATTATACCTCTGTCCCCCACTGGGATTCAGCAATAGCAGCCTTTGTTTTGTTTCTGAAACTGAGTGCTGCTCTCTGGATACTGTGGTCCAGATTCTGCTTTCCCCAGTGTGCATCAGGAGTAAATCCACTGGAGTTGCACTGGTATCAGTGAGAGAATGAGGTGCTGCACATGTAATAGCATTCCTGGCATGTGATTCTTAACTCAACATAAATAACTTAATGTATATAGAAAAAGATTAAATGCAGGTTGAATTTAATAGGTTAGATGGTGTTTTGTTTGACTTCTGGCATTAATAGAGGTTTCTTTTCTTTTTCTTTTTTTGTTAAAGACCCTTAAAGAGGAAAATATCATATACTGCACTTTGAATTTTAATTTATGTATTATAGCACATTTAAAAACAAAAACCAGACCTATTCTGGGATTTCTTGTGTGAATTTTACAAGCAAAATTTTGTGCTTTGAAAGGAATATTTATTTCTGAATAGGCTACTTATGACACATGGTTCTCGTTGTAGTAAAGTCATGCACTGCCCAAAACCTCAGTGCATGTAAATGTATTTGAGGGAAATTAACTGCTGTTTCAGTATTGTGTTTTATGAAAAATGTCCTTAGGTATTACAAAGGGAGTATATTTACTTAGGGTTATGTTCCCATCTTTATTTGTGGATGTTCTTCTGAGTAACTCCCATTAGTACTACCTTCTCTTTTAATGTTGGCACTTATTAATATAAGGGATCTTGCTCAAGCTCAAACTCCCTTTGAACTCAAGTCAGCCCTTGACTTCAATGGGAGTGAGGTCAGGTTCTTAATCCTTTAATACAGGCTTTTTGAGAAACTTTACCAGGTCCAGCAAAAAACAGTTTGTCCTCACATAGCAAAACCCCCAACGTGCAGAACTCCCTCACCCATGCAGCAATATACGTACTGCAGACAGATGCACAATCCCATTTGTGCACCCTGGATGTGCTTTCCCCTACATGCTTCACACCAAACTCTCTCCTTCTCTCTCCGAAACACAGGCTTCACACCAGTCACGCTCTCACACACAGCAGACAACCACGCAGCCTTGCTATTTACTATCTACTTAGTACCCCCTGGACACAGTCACCATTCCTTTCACTCACTGTTCACCCTCAGCTTGTCAGTTCTCTCCTCTGCCTCAACAGCAGTTTCATACCCTAGCATCCCACAGGGGGCAGGTGCCACACCTCTCTTCCTGGCTGCTCCGTTTGCATTGCTATTTCACTCCGTTCTGTCACCTCTTCAGCATAAGCGAAAGGACAAATGAAATTAAGCTGAATGGAAGGAGACTGGGCTTGGCGGTAGGGGGCATAGCAGGCGTGCTCTGGGCCTGGTCTCACTTGAGCTGGGGTGAGGAAGAGAATGATATTGACTGGCCCCAGGAGAGGTGGAGCTTCATTCTCCATGGGCCCTAGGGTAAGGGAAGCCCAAAGAGCAAAGATTCAGCAGGGGGCACTGTAGTTGCCTCTCCATTCATTCACCTGCTGAAATAGAGTTGAGTTCATCCAAGAACATACAATGTGCTTAGCGCTTAATCTTTTTCTACCCTTAATTTCTGGGACGTTAGGGAGATTTTGTTCTTTATGTTGAGATTTGTCCAGTAATGCAGCAAAGAATCTTTTTTTTTTTTCCTGCCCAAGATTAATTCTTCAAGCATATCTGGAAGGACCCAGAAACAGTTAAACAGCGGTTAACCCTCACAGAACAGAACCTCCGAGGATGAGGATAAAGAGCGGGGAAAAGTAGTATAGTAGATTTGTTCCTGGGTGGGTTTTTTATTTATTGTCTAACTCTAGGTGAAATATTTTGCATGTTCAAGGTGAAATATCAGGGAGGATATATAGGTACCTGAATGGTAAAATAGACTGATATGTGTGAATAAATGGAAAAGCTTCAAGTAAAATAATATGATCACAAACAAGTCTCTCAGTGAGCAGTAGATATACTCATCTTTCCCCCACTCCTCCTGCCCCTTTGAAATGTCCTTTAAAGCAAGTACAATGTTTGAAAGGAAAAGATAGGCATTTCTTCCATGGTGCTATTACTTGACCCTTATCTGTGCTTCATGAAGCAAAAGGTACAGAATCTCCTTTAATCCCATTTCATTCTTAACAATATATAAAGATGGATGTTTTGCTGGGTTCAATGAACTAACTTAATTAACTGACAGATTTTATGTGGAAAGTCTTATTTCATTTAGTGACAACTGAGTCAGACAGAAGCTGACATGCTTCTGTAGTTTCTGCTCACCACTACTTTCTGAATGGTTCTTGCAATATTATTGTACATTTGGTATATTATTTATTTGCTTGAAAACTATTACATTTGGACATTAGCTTTAATATAGGTCCTTGAGCATTTGTATTTGTTGTATTTTGTTTGCACTATGTTGCAGGGTGGGACTATAGGCTTTCATTGTCTTGTTAATTCTTTTTTAATATGCTATTATTAAAACACATAATTAAAAAAAATTCTAACACTGTAATGTTGTTTTGTGATCTTCTCTTTCCTTCTTTTTTTTTCCCCTGGGAATGAGGAAGGATGGTGATGGATAAAAGAGTGTCAGAGTCAAAGATGAAAATTAATGCTTAATACTCTTACAGTAACAATTCTTTAAGTTTTGCTGTGGTTGGAAAACAAGACTTTTTTGGGATCTGGAGTGGAACCTCAATGTTTGAAAATTAGAGAATTAGAAATTTTTGCAAGTGTTTTTAACCTTCACTATTCACAGTTCTCTTATTCTGTTGCTGGATTACTAAAAGTGAAACAGAAATACTGAATATTGGTTGGTTAATTTCCTTTTATTAGTACCCAATTTGCAACACAATTCTAAGGCTCTCTCTACACTGACTGTATCTACACTAGCATTTTCTTAAGTGTCCTATGACTTCACTGCCACCAGTGCAGCTTCACCAGAGGAAGTATGTGGGACTATAGTGTAGACCAACCCCTGCTATCTAAACCTGCTTCAAGCAATTCTGGATATATGACACAATGGTTCAAATTCCAGCAGATACTGGTATCCTTCCAGAACTTAATATTTAATTGAAAAGTAAGGAGCCATATTGTCTCCTGGCATAAATTCAATACCTTCAGTGGAGTTAGAATGGAATTTGACTCCAAGTCTCTAGCCCTTACATCTGTGAAGAAATCTACCAAGCGTGAACTGAGTGTGTACTGTGTAATGCTGTCTACCTGAGTCTTCAGTTGCCTGGAAACAATAACTGCCAGAGAAATGTGATCTGCTCCATTCATCCGAGTGGGTAGGGGACTGAAACCTAATGATGACATATTAAGGCCCCAATCCTGCATTGGCCCTGCATGGGCACAAACATTAACTCTTTCAGTGCTGATCAAAGCAGTCTTGAAGGAAGGGTGATCTTATTATGCTGATCTCCACAGACTGCTGTGAGCATCATCTCCCCTTGCCATCAGGAGTGGATCTTTGAGTATAGCCAGAATTTGGGAGCATACCACCGTTTATTTTTTTCTGAATTTTTCTAATATTAGGTAGATTGATAGTTGATATCTTTGTAGTGTTGTTGTAGCCTTGTTGGTCCCAAGATATTGGTGAGACAAGGTGGGTGAGGTAATATCTTTTCTTGGTGAAAGAGACAAGCTTTTGAGCTACATAGAGCTCTTCTTCAGGAATCACACATATTGAAAGAGAACCATTCAAGATAAAGTGGGCAAGTTAACATTTCTCAAGTCATAACACACAAAAATAGTGGGTGTGTGTATGTGTTAATGGATTACAGTGTCTTTAATTAAAAAGAAAAGGAGTACTTGTGGCACCTTAGAGACTAACAAATTTATTAGAGCATAAGCTTTCGTGAGCTACAGCTCACTTCATCGGAATGCATCCGATGAAGTGAGCTGTAGCTCACGAAAGCTTATGCTCTAATAAATTTGTTAGTCTCTAAGGTGCCACAAGTACTCCTTTTCTTTTTGCGAATACAGACTAACACGGCTGCTACTCTGAAACCAGTGTCTTTAATTATGATTTTTAGTGTGTAGCAAAGTCATGAATTTAAGCTCCCAGGCTCATCTTTTGAAGGTGTTGTGTAGGTTTCCTTTGAGGACTGAGAGGTCAGATATGGAGTGATCATTTTGCAAAAAGTGTTTTTTTTTTTTAATCAGTTATCTGTGTGAGTTCATTTGAGAGGATGGTGAAATGGATTAAAATACCCATAAACTGTTAGTCCCAAAACCTTGACTGATGTTAAAAATTATTATTTTCCTTTATTGTGAAAGAAACTCTACAGTGTATGTTTTGTTTTCTTTGCCTCATTGCTTTGCTCAACACCATCTTTTATGACTTCTTTCCTTATTCCTACAGTGCTTTGCTGTGCTAGTGAATCTGATTGTTTAACAGTGGAGCAGTGACTAGGGGAATGTCTGTACTGCAATCCAAGGTCTGATTGCAACTCAGGTAGACATAGCATTTCTAAAAATAGCCCGATAGATGTGGCAACAGTGGGTCCTCGGTGTGCTTGAACAGCCTGAGCTGAAGCCTGTGCCACCACACCTACACTGCTATTTTAAGTAATATTTGCCTGTGTCTATCTGGGCTGCAGTCACATCTTGGATTGCAGTACAGGCATTCCCTAGATTGCTATCTTCCGATCTTTTGCAACTGGCAGGTAAAATAAAATGAGGAAAAACAAGCACACATAACTGTTTCCAGGCTGAGCATTGCCAGAGTAAAAAGCTTGCGGCAGAGCTGTGAAAAGTGCATGGGTTTGACATGGTTTGGGGCTGTGATTAAAAATACTCCAGAAGAATGAATGGAGACAGAAATTGTTAGAAACACACGTTGCCAGAGGGCTGAGATTTTCAAAGGTGCCCAAGAGATTTAGATGCTCAGTTCCCATTAAAGTTAATGACTAAAGGTCTTCTCTTTCCTCTGTTGAGCTCTTTTCTTATGGTAATAATGATCTGCATTGGTAAGCACTTCACAGAAAAAACACAAATACACAGTCCCTGTACAACGTAAGGCACCAGTTGTGCAAGTTTCCACCCACACGGAGCCACATAGGTCAGCTTGTAGGTGCAGGCCCTTACGTCATAAGCTTTTTGTGAAAGGAATCAGTGGAATTGGGGAAGTCCCAGGGGCTCCACATGGATGGAAGAGTCCATTTACAGGAATCAGAGCCTAATGTTACGCATGGTGTGACAAGTAGGGACAATGAGAGGACAGATTGGAATGGGATGAGTAAGGACAAAGGTTATAGTAGCAGTAATAGGTGGTTACTGAATTTAGATATGTGCACATCCTGTTCATTCAATGAAAAGTGTTATCTTTTTCTTTTAAGCTATTTTTTGACTCTCTTCTTGTGGGCAGCATGGAAGAAGTGGTCTGAAGGAGAGATCTGAATGAGGGGAAATTTGTGATCTCGGACCAGAGCACAAAAAAAATATGTACAAAAACACATGCAGATGGTGGTTGGAGATGCTGTAATATAGGTATCCTCATCAATGCATTGTCCAGCTGAAAAATGCTTCTCTGTGTATAGCAATTTCTGATTCAGGGGAGAGAAAGTGGATCATACTATTGAAAAACAAGTTTGTGTTCTTTTCATTGCAAAGAAACAAGTGTGGAGGTGACCTTTTTTCCTAATTGTGGTCCTCTGCGTTTGTACAGGTAATGTGAAAGACTTTCTTCTTAATACCATTTCTGGCAGGGAGTGGGAAGATTTTCAAAAACGCAAATGAGAGTTAAGCATCCAGCTTTTATTGGCTTTCAGTGAGACTTTTTCACTAGCTACTCTTTGTGCATTTGAAAATCTCCATCCTTAACATTTCAAAGTGCACAAGGTAGACAGCAGTATAGGTGCTTAAAGTTTACTATTTTACTGTAATTGTTAATTAACTGCTAGTATTATCATCTTGATGGCTACTGTTCTGTTTGGAGCAATAGTATTTAAGAGTCTGGAAGAAAGTTAGAAAATGATGACCAAATTTAATAAAATAAAAAAAAAATGAAATGTATGATAGGAAAGTAGTGGTCTTTCAAAGAACTCTTCCCTCAAAGCTCTCCAGAAGGCCTTTAACTGAGGTCTGCTAGCATATGGAATGCTCTCCTAAGGAGAGTAATGGAAGCCCTACTACTGGGGATATTTTAAAACGAGACTGAGCGAAGCAGTACAAAACATATAGTAGAGACCAATGCGGAAATGTCTGGGCAATAGAGAAAGGTACCATCTTGGCTAACTTTTCAGATTCTAAGTAGTGACAATACACTTCACTAATGAAACCTCACATTAGAAATTCTAAATCAGTGGTTTTCAACCTGTTTTCACTTGTGAACCTCTAAAAAAAATTTGAATGGAGATGCAGATCCCTTTGAAAATCTTAAACATAGCCTGCAGACCCCCAGGGATCTGCGGACCAGAGTTTGAAAACCACTAACAAACACTCATTGGCTGATTGAGGGTAAGACACTGTTGCCAACAGCTTCTGAAATCTGCCTTTTCCAACTTAATTCTTTTAGGGCCATTGCAAACACCACAGCTTTAAGGATTACACATTTTTAAAAACTGTAATTTGTGATCAAATAAATTCCCTATGCTAAAAGTTCTTTTCTGCTCCCGCGCCTCATCAGTCTTAAGTGAGATCCATTTCCTAGCCTAAGCTTGTTGAATAGACAGATGAGACGATGAGCATGAATAGGTTTTTAGAGCCCTCTCACTGCACCGTTTGTCCTTCAAGACCTCATTCGTCTCTGTTGCTGGCAGCACAATTGGGCCTATCTTCACTTGACCTTGATATTTTTCTGCCTCCTGAAGGAAAACAAACAAACATGCACACAAACACACAACTGAAAGTGGCACAGATGCCCATGGTATGAAGGGATTGCGCCCAGGATTATGCCTCTTTATTACAATTGCAGTTGGAACCCCTAATACTTTTGAGTGACATCAAAGGGGCTACAATTCTTATCTGTAACTAAGGGCTTGTCTACACTGGCAATTTACAGCACTGCAACTTTCTCTCTTGGGGTGTGAAAAAACACCACCCTGAGCGCAGCAAGTTTCAGCGCTGTAAAGAGCCAGTATAGACAGTGACCCAGTGCTGAGAGCTGTGCTCTAGGCGCTGGGAGCTACACCCCTCGTGGAGGTGGGGTTTTTTTAGAGTGCTAGGAGCTCTCCCAGCGCTGCGCCGCAACCGCGCAAGCCATGTTAAAGCACTGCTGCAGCAGCACTTTAGCGTTACCAGTGTAGACTAGCCCAAAGTCTGCAGTAAGCAGTCAGAGTTCATCTTGTCTTCATTCTTGTTCGTGGAGCTCAGTTCTTGCAGCTGTTTGTTCCTGTTGGTCACAGCTCCAGCCACTGACCATTATCTCCGCTTCCTTTCCATTTATAAAGTTAGTATTTTCATAACAACTCTAGTCTCTCTTACTTTCAGACACCTGCCTGCACTGCAGCATTTCAACCCCTCCTTTGTGCTGTACACCATGGAGTTCTCTTTTCCTAAACTAGATCTGCGCAGACCACTCAAAGTCAAACAGCAGAGCAGACTAACTTACGGGACAACAGACCAGACTCATTCAGCCCCAAGGAATTATCATCAGGTTTTTCATATCCTGATCTCTTTGGTATTCTAAAAATGGGGTGTTAAACAAATTGATCAGGCTACAAAGAGAGAAAAGAGATCACCTTCCGAGGGTGAACTCGCTGTATCTTTGAGAGTGTTCAGTACATTTTGCATTTTTCAAAGGGTAATATCTCCTTGAAAATTGCCTGGGAGGAGAGGGGTGGATTCCTCCTCTTTGAAAAGGGTACAAGGGGTATGGTTGAATGTTAAGCTTTACTGTTAATATAGTGTACCCAATGAGAGTGCTGTGACTTGCATAAAAAAGGATTGGAAAGAGGCTCTCCCTGCTTGAAATTCTCCACTAAGTTTGAGGGGACTGAATGTAAATATATGGGTGACTGGCTGCCTCTGAGACATACTATTTAGATTTATTTAGTAATGGTCTATCTCATAGAACGGAATGGAGTGTGGTAGCTCGCAGTGCTTTTTGCCAAAAACCTTAAAAGACAAACAATAAGCTAAGTTCTGCTCTCTGGTACACCTGTGCAATCCCATTGACTTTGGTAGAGGTTATATGGTTCCAAGTGTGAGCAAAAGGTGTCTCTTTGTGTTGAAATTACGCCCCTGCTCTTTCTAACCTGAATTGCCTTCGGGGAGAGGAGAGGTCTGTTGTTTTGTCCATGCCATCTCTTTGTATTGTATCTAGATTTGAAGCCTCCCTAAATAAGGGATTGTCTCAATGTTTCCCCCAGGAATTGAAATTATGGTAGTGTTGGAATATTCAGGGGGGATGAGGGCCATGAGGGTGAAGATGGGCTGTATGGTTTTACCATAGTAAAAACTGAAAAATGTTTCACAACCATTTTATTAGATTTAACTCGTGTTTTAAAATCATCACAAAAATTAAAGTTGGCTAGTCAAGCCTACTATGAAGCACTACATCTTCATCCTTCTTATTTTCTTGTTGTAATTTTGCACTCTTTGGCGTCTTTTTGTGTGTCCGTTACTTCCAGTCCTTCATGATATGCCCATGATCAGGCAGAAGGCGACTTCTTTCAAAACACAAAATTCTATTCAGTGAGGAGAAACAACGCTTAACTGTGACTGGGAGTAAAAAGAGATGAATTCCTACTTCTTTCATCCCAGGAGACATAGCACAAAGATCTGGTCAAGCCACTAGCAATGATAAAGAAATTGAAGTTAAATCTTCATTTGTTTGTTGTATGATATTCCACTCTGTGTTCAAAATTTTCTGTTCTGTCCTGATCACATGGCAGCCCCATTGCTGGTAGTGCCTCACTCCACTGAACTGTAGGTGTTTTATAAGAGAGGCATCTGTAAAAGCTATGTAGAGGTTGAGTAGAATCCAGAAATCACTACTGTAGATTTGTAAGAATCAAGTCTGTGTACTTTTTCATCTGTCTTTACAAACACTTCTTGTCCTCTTCATTTAAGGAGTCAATATAAGTACCTTCATTAGTCACCTGAAGTCTGACCTGAAGTCTTTGCTTCTTCCAGTATATTTTCAATGGATATCTCTGACTGATCCAAGAGTAGCTTCTATTGCTGGACAAAGATCTACTACTGTTATAGCAAATGCCTGGATGACATTGTTTAATGACCCAAGTGGTTTCAACAGTAGACTTACAAGAGATAGAATGGCTATAGTCTTCTCTGAACTTAGTAACAAAAGTAGTCCACCAGCTTCACTGCTTAGATCTGTCCTATCTTGGTGATACTTTCCAAAGCCAGTAATAACGGTTGCAGTAATTTTAAGACAACAGCCAAGAATCGCTCATGAGAAAGCCAGCAGGTTTTCCCAGGTTGGACTAATTTGAACTTCAATCCCAGTGTATCTTCTATTTTTTTCCCGAGACGTTCAGTCCTTTTGGACTCTTGCTGGAAAAAAAGAGTATAAAAAGCCATTAAATTTATGGCTTTTGAATGTCTTTTGGAGATGCTGGAGTAGATGGCCTCTGCAGTGTGTATAGGAGAGATTAGGGTTACACTTTTCTCTGAGCAAAGCTTGTACTCCACTATGTCTTCAAGAGAAGTTTGTAGCTCAATCAAATGCACAAGCAGCTGTCTGTTTGGGGTTCAGTGTACAAGCATTTAACTCTTCTAAGATGTCACAGATGCAGCCGATGTGTCTTCTATAACCTGCACATCTAGAATGCATCTGCTGGCCTACCACGGACATCAAGATCACATACGCAATGACTTAATACTTGATGCCTATTTGCATTGGTGCATTCATCAGTCATGTATGCACATATTTTGAATATGGTGAGAGAGTTCTTCATTTTTTCAACTACTGAGTCTTTCACTGTTGCACCGCATGTTTCTAGAGAGTCAGCTGAATTTTTTCAGAAAGATAGTGAGCATTTGCCAGTCTTGTTCAAAACCAGTGTCCAACTTCAGGATTAACAAATGATAATGCACTTAATGTTGGCCTCCAGTTTGTAGTGTGTGGTATCTTTTGCTTAAATAGAAAGTACGGTGCAGCAGCCATGTTGGTTCACGTAAACTGAGTTGTGTTTCCAGCATTCTTAACAGCCTCATTAAGTTCTTCTAAAATTGGCTTTGACAGTGGCTGGCTTATAAGGCTTTCTGCATGTTGATGCAGTCCAGAGGCATGGTGTTTTGCAGCCTTTTCATGTAGGTTGTTAGTATTGGCTTAGCTGATCGGTCTGGCAAACCAAGCTCCTCCACTTTTACTATATAAATCCATGATATGCCCATATCTTGAATTCTGCGTGCAGGTCTGGTCACCCCATCTCAAAAAAGATATACTTGAATTGGAAAAGATACAGAGAAGGGCAACAAAAATGATGAGGGGTATGGAACAGATTCCATACGAGGAGAGATTAAAAAGACTAGTATCAGGGGGTAGCCATGTTAGTCTGTATCCACAAAAATAACAAGGAGTCTGGTGGCACCTTAAAGACTAACAGATTTATTTGGGCATAAGCATAAAAAATAATCTGCCAACAGACTCCTGGTTGTTATTAAAAAGACTGGGACTTTTCATCTTGGAAAAGAGACAACTAAGAGGGGGTATGATAGAGGTTTATAAAATCTTGACTGGTGTGGAGAAAATGAATAAGGCAGTGTTGTTTGCCCCTTCACTTAACACAAGAACCAGGGGTCACCGAATGAAATGAATAGGCAGCAAGTTTAAAACAAACAAAAGGAAGTATTTCTTCACACAATGCACAATCAACCAGTGGAACTTTTTGTCAGGGATGTTGTGAAGGCCAAAATTGTAACAGGGTTCAAAAAAGAACTACGTAAGTTCATGGAGGTTAGGTCCATCAATGACTATGAGCCAAGATGGGCAGGGAAGCAACACCATGCTCCGAGTGTCCCTAGCCTCTGTTTGCCAGAAGCTGGAAGTGGAAGATGGGATGGATCACTCGATGATTTCCTGTTCTGTTCATTCCCTTTGAAGCACCTGGAATAGTCACTGTCGGAAGACAGGATACTGAGATACATGGACCATTGGTCTGACGCAATATGGCTGTTCTTACATAAAAATAATTATAATAATAAAAAAGTTTAGTACAGAAACTCCCCAAGATAATAACCTCTTGAGATAGCGATGATGTAAGATAATGACCTTGGCAAATAATGCATTTCAAAAATCTTGGCCTACTAGGAAACATATACTAATATAAGTTTCCCAGTCACAAATCTATGCTGGAGTGAAGTCACTAAACATAGTTCAGTGTTCTGGCCGCTGTTGTCTGTCGTGCCACCGTTCACTCTACCACTCTGTCCCCAATGGCCCTGCACTGTCATCTCTGTTGCTACCTGCCACTGTGATCTCCGTGAGTCAGTCTCCTGAGGTTCCACCCAGCTCTCAGAGGGGGAACCTCATTGCTAGTGCAAGCTGGGCTGTCTCTTCCACAGAAACTCTGTCCCACAGCTGGTCTAAGCACTTAGACCTGATTATCAGTGATTTCAGCTCTACTGCTCACTCATGAAGCCTAATTGTGTGTCTCTCTCTCTTTCTCTAAACAGGAGAGAGGGGCAGGTCAAATAGTGCCTGTGACTTAGGCAGAGCCCACATCACCAAGCAAAACACCTGTGCCCCACCTTCTCTCTCTCTCTTCACTAGGATCTGGCATCCAAACCTCCTGCTTAGGGAGTGCATTTCAGTTGAGAGTGACCAGTGCTTAATTTGTAATGAAAGAGGTGCCGGGGCTCAAGCAAATTTGTTACTTTCGAGGCTGATGTGACAAGCCCAGAGGTCCCAGGGCTATGAACAGCCCAGCCTAGAGGTGCTGGAGCTCACTGTATATGTTTTTAAAGTGCGTACTAATGTTTCAATTCAAATTTCCAACCAACGACTAAATTGGCAATACTGCATGTAACTTTGGGGGTGGGAGATTGGGGAAATTTGGGGGGGGTCTAGGGAAATCCCTGGGTTGTCTACAGACAAATTTGCACCAATTCAGGTAACTTCCACCTCTCCCATCGCGGTATAAATACTGGTATTTTGGTTTAAGGGTGGCTTATTTTGGTTTGAGTATACCTTATTTCAGCTTAGTTAAAATCTGTTCCTAATTAACTTAACTAAATTGAAATAAGCCTCCATGAAAAACCTATTGCTCCAGTTTAAGTAAAGTAAAGTTCAGTTTAAAATTGCACCTTAAGTTAAGCCAGTGCAACTTCGCAATTAGACAAGACCTCAGCATAAAAATAGATAGCTCCTGTATTGTATATTAACAAGCTACTTTATAAAATTCTGTATATTGCCCTTTTTTGACCTGATTCAAATCTCCCTCTGTCAAGGGGCCCAGCCAAGACTGGAGCAATAAGATTAACAAGCAGTGTAGCAGCTTCCGTTATGCAAGACAGACTTACTATACGCTAGAGAGATCTGTACTTATGTCAAGAGAATTTATATTTTGATTGACATATGTTACACTGCACCAAATGTAGTCTGCTTAGAAGCAACATATTAGTGCTCTGCTGTAGTCTTTGTGGGAGTGCTGTCTGTTTCCATAGTCTACTAATCAAAGGAAGTGGGGTGGGTTTTTTTTTCAGTCTGTTTTACTGATGTTATCTGATGATTTTACAAACCGAAAGTTGCACAGTGCCAGATTTTCAGCTGTTGTAAATTAGCATAGCTTCATTGACTTCAGTGGAGCAACAGCAGTTCATGCTAGCCAAGGATCTGACCTCAAACCTACTTACGTATATAGCTTTCATAAGACATGAAACTAAGATGTAGGGAATTGCAGACCTTGTAAGCTAGACAAGGTAGATAAATAATGGGTTCGTATTGCACTTCTGGCAAGGTAGATATGCAACAAAGTCATATCTGTAAGATGCATTTTTCAAGTTAAAAGAAAAGGAGTACTTGTGGCACCTTAGAGAGCAAATGCGTCCGATAAAGTGAGCTGTAGCTCACGAAAGCTTATGCTCTAATAAATTTGTTAGTCTCTAAGGTGCCACAAGTACTCCTTTTCTTTTTGCGAATACAGACTAACACGGCTGCTACTCTGAAACCTGTCATTTTTCAAGTTGTTATATAGACATGAACTGCTAAAATGTTACCTGTTCATAGATTCATAGATACTAAGGTCAGAAGGGACCATTCTGATCATCTAGTCTGACCTCCTGCACAGTGCAGGCCACAGAATCTCACCCACCCACTCCTATGAAAAACCTCACCCATGTCTGAGCCATTGAAGTCCTTAAATCATGGTTTAAAGACTTCAAGGAGCAGAGAAGCCTCCCTCAAGTCAACCATGCCCCATGCTACAGAGGAAGGCGAAAAACCTCCAGGGCCTCTCCAATCTGCCCTGGAGGAAAATTCCTTCCCGACCCCAAATATGGCGATCAGCTAAACCCTGAGCATATGGGCAAGATTCACCAGCCAGATACTACAGAAAATTCTTTCCTGGGTAACTCAGATCCCATCCATCTAATATCCCATCTCAGGGGATTTGGCCTATTTACCCTGAATATTTAAAGATCAATTATTTACCAAAATCCCATTATCCCATCACACCATCTCCTCCATAAACTTATCAAGTAGAATCTTAAAACCAGATAGATCTTTTGCCCCTACTGCTTCCCTTGGAAGGCTATTCCAAAACTTCACTCCTCTGATGGTTAAAAACCTTCGTCTAATTTCAAGTCTAAACTTCCTGGTGGCCAGTTTATACCCATTTGTTCTTGTGTCCACATTGGTGCTGAGCTGAAATAATTCCTCTCCCTCTCCTGTATTTATCCCTCTGATATATTTATAGAGAGCAATCATATCTCCCCTCAACCTTCTTTTAGTTAGGCTAAACAAGCCAAGCTCCTTAAGTCTCCTTTCATAAGACAAGTTTTCCATTCCTCGGATCATCCTAGTAGCCCTTCTCTGTACCTGCTCCAGCTTGAATTCATCCTTTTTAAACATGGGAAACCAGAACTGCACACAGTATTCTAGGTGAGGTCTCACCAGTGCCTTGTATAACGGTACTAAAACCTCCTTATCCCTACTGGAAATGCCTCTCCTGATGCATCCCAAAACCGCATTAGCTTTTTTCACAGCCATATCACATTGGCAGCTCATAGTCATCCTATGATCAACCAATACTCCAAGGTCCTTCTCCTCTTCCGTTACTTCTAATTGATGCGTCCCCAATTTATAACTAAAATTCTTGTTATTAATCCCTAAATGCATAACCTTACACTTCTCACTATTAAATTTCATCCTATTACTATTACTCCAGTTTACAAGGTCATCCAGATCCTCCTGCATAATATCCCGATCCTTCTCCGAATTGGCAATACCTCCCAGCTTTGTATCATGTGCAAACTTTATTAGCACACTCCCACTTTTTGTGCCAAGGTCAGTAATAAAAAGATTAAATAAGATTGGTCCCAAAACCGATCCCTGAGGAACTCCACTGGTAACCTCCCTCCAACCTGACAGTTCGCCTTTCAGTAGGACCCGTTGCAGTCTCCCCTTTAACCAATTCCTTATCCACCTTTTGATGTTCATATTGATCCCCATCTTTTCCAATTTAACTAATAATTCCCCATGTGGCACAGTATCAAATGCCTTACTGAAATGACTTTACCAGGAAAGTACTAAGGATTTAACTTTTATTTTTTCCCATTTATGCGCTCTTTTCCTACCTATTCCATTTTTGGCAAGCTGACACTATCTCACCCTACCTCTCAGCCAGGAACATAATTGAGATGCTCATCCTATCATCACCTGCGTTCTGATGTACTGGAAGAAATGAGACCTGTGTTAGATTTTGTGTTGTGAATCATAATTTTCAGAAGGCTAGATCTGTGAAGCTTAGGCTTGTGTATTGTGTTCGTGTAATGAAATTAAATAGTGACAATGTAACATCTGAGAGCTAGAATTTGAAAAGCTAAGACTTTTTTGCATTAGCTCTTTAGATCCTAGAAAGAACTCGTATTATGATTTGGTAATTAATCTGAATGTACTGTTGTCTAATCTCTTGGCATCTGGGATACTCCAAACTGACATATGGAATGCTTTTTGATGCAGAAGACTTACTGAAAACATGAGTCATTTTGGGGGCAGCAATATTTAAAAGATGAAAGTAGCATCTGTATGTAAATGTGGATTTACAAGAAGGATTACTGTAAATGGAGCTAAAATCATTTTTTTGGCATATCAGTTGTTTGTGTGCTTTCTATTTTATAAGTAAACATAAGTGTCTATGGGAAGTCAGCTCTGTTCTGTAGAAAGATCTTCCATAAGTGCCAACTATTGAAAGGAAAATCTTGAGGAATGGCGCCACAAAGCTTCAGATGATACTTCTGATGTGTTTATCAACCTGTGAAAAACAGTTGAGGTGTTAATTAAGAGTGGATCTCTGAATTTGTGGGTCTTTTAGCAGTTATCTGTAGTGATAAGACTAATGCAATCCTAAAAGTACAACCCCGTACACTTCTGTTGAAGCATTACTTGGTGTTTAGAAACTGTCACATGACAAGCACAACTTTTGGAAATGAAGATGTTACATAAAGCAGCACTTGAGAGTTACTGTCTTGGCTTCTCTCGAACTGAATGTGGTTATGCTGATTAAAAAACCTGTGCTACAAAAAAATGCCTGACTCTAATCACGGAAAATATTAGCAATACTTTCTCTGCAGTGATGTGTCCTTTTAGGGATTGTTGTTTTTTTAAGTTATCTCCAAACTCAACAAGACTAAACTATCTATTTGTTTCACTGCAGGACCAGTTTGACAACTTAGAAAAACACACGCAATGGGGAATTGATGTTCTGGAAAAATACATCAAGTTTGTAAAAGAGAGAACGGAGATTGAAATCAGCTATGCAAAACAACTTAGGTAAGTTGATGCCTTCATTTCAGAAGGACATGAGTAATGTGGGGGTGCAGTTAGCCATGAAATAATAAAGTGTTTTTGAATGGCACGTATTAGCTTCTATGTGCATACAGTAGAACCCCAGAGTTACGAACGCCTTGGGAATAGGTTGTTCATAACTCTGAAATGTTCGTAACTCTGAATGTTATGGTTGTTCTTTCAAAAGTTTATAACTGAACTTTGACTTAATACAGCTTTGAAACTTTACTATGCAGAAGAAAAATGCTGCTTTTAACCACCTTAATTTAAATGAAACAGCACAGAAAGTTTCCTAATTTTGTCAAATCTTTTTTTAAACTTCAGTTTTTTACTAGTTTACATTTAATATGGTACTGTACCGTATTTGTCCTTTTTCTTTTTTTGGTCTCCGCTGCTGCCTGATTGCTTATGTCCAATTCCAAATGATGTGTGTAGTTGACCAGTCCATTCGTAATTCTGAGGTTCTACTGTATCTAGTTTACTTTCCTCTTTCCTTAGATCTCGATTTGCTTGGCTTATAAAAATCCTGTTTAGCAGACAGAATGGTTTGCTTAAACAGTAGAAAATAAAGTTCAAGTTAATTTCATACATTTGGAAACCGTTAGAGCAAATTCCTCCTCAAAGTAAATGTGTTGTGTATATGACAAAGTAGCCTCCCTAGTTTACTCATGGTTTGTGGACTGAGTGCAAGGCGGTTCATGGAACTTTGTACATGATAGTAGAGAGAGGCTGAGGAAAGGGTGCGGGGTGAGAGTTCAGCCTTGAGGCTGAATCAAGGCATTGATCTGAATTTAATTGCTTGAAAATCTCCTTAGCAGTCCATGTGAAGTTTAAGCCTAAAAGGGCATCAAAATTGTGAATGCAGCTTGAATGGTGGAATTTCATGAGAACTTCCAGTTTATTGGTCAAAATCTCATGAGAATAGTCATTCTAGGTGAGTAAGTGGATGTATCTGAACTGGAACCAGAAAATAAGATCCTACCTGTTTACAATCTGCAGTGAACCTAGAGATTTAGATCCAAACTCTTCCCTACTCCCCAAAATTCAAAGGGATTCAAGTATGAGGTTCTGGCCTATCTCTAATACTAAGACGTAATACCCATAAAAAGCTTGGGAGATTTGTGGTGTTTTTGCTAAATAGCTGTGCTTGAGAGAAAATGACCTTTCATATCTGTGTGACTTGCCATATACAAGGACCTGTAATTGTATAATGAGCTGGTGTCTGGATAAAGCCCATCATGTACTTACTGACTGCTGAAGAAGAATGTACTGTTTCCCCAAGGACAAATTGATTTAAATCAAAGCAATTTAAATAACCAGTTTTTAATTGTGTTGCATTTATATTTTTCAATTATTTTCCTAAAGAAAGGCTGATTCTCATTGATTGGTAACCATTAAAGCAGGTTGATTTGCAAATAAATGTAATCTTTACACTAAATTTGGTATTTCTTTTTGCCAACCAGGAGGATGCACTATGTCTATACACATTTATTTAAACAGTTACATAGCTTAACTTACATTTATTTGATTGGTTTCAGAGTAACAGTGGTGTTAGTCTGTATTTGCAAAAAGAAAAGGAGTACTTGTGGTACCTTAGAGACTAACAAATTTATTTGAGCCTAAGCTTTCGTAGCTTTCGTATAGCTGTAGCTCACGAAAGCTTATGCTCAAATAAATTTGTTAGTCTCTAAGGTGCCACAAGTACTCCATTTATTTGATTTACATTCTTACATTTTTTTATGTTAGAAAATAGTGAATGATACATTGCTTATTTTCTAAATGATTAATGTACCTGTGATTTGTGTCAAGCTGCATTTGAATGGAAATTCCAATGAATTAAAAATGCACAAAAGCACCATTTTAATTTTTTTTTACATTATATTAAAACTACTTTAAATGTGCTAGATACATAAGAAAAAAAGTTTATCAAAAATGTTTTGTATTGAAAACTGATATTAAACAAAGGAATTATTATCTATAGTTAGTGAATTGAACTGGTTGTTTTTAGTCACAATGCCCTTCAACATTTTAGAATTGATGGATCTCATCCTCTCACACTTAGCTTTTCTTCATAGATTGAAAGAGGAAAACAAGCTTCCCTGCGTTTTCAACTCTCAGAAGGTTTCATAACTTTGAATGAACTAGTAATTTAACTGAACTAGTTGAATACATTGAAATGAAGAAAATATTCACTCTGCACCCGCAGAAGAGGTTACTGCTGTCAAAGGCTGGTTTAACACTTCTGCAAACTCTGGTCCCTGATACTTAGCCAGTGACTTCCACAAGACTTCAGTGGTTTGATTTTCTTTAAAACTTTGCAGCAAATAAGTACTGCTTAATGTTTTGTGGTTTTTTTTAATTTAATTTTAAAATTTTGTTATAATAAGTTTAGGCCTTAACATGGGTTGTCATAACTTGAAATTTAGTTTTAAATAGTTTTTTTTAAAATAAACCTGTATTTACATTTCAAACATAGTTTAAATTTTAAATAATGACACTGCTGAGAGTGCCAAATTCAGGAAAGACTGCCGAGAAATAGGGCAGACTCACCCCAAACTAGTAGTTATTCTATTATTAGAGTATACCAACCAGTAACAGAAGTGAACTTCTGTATCACCATGCTGATTAACAAGAAGTCAAAAATGCGGTCTCCTTAGGCATTCCATCCCTTGGCTCATCGCAGAGCCGCTGGACTTGATGATGAGTGGTTACTGAAAACCAATTTAATCAGATACAGGGTCCTTCCAATCCCAAGGGATCAGCCTCTTAGCCAGGTAAATATATATCTCAGATCTTATCCAATAATCATGCTGATGCCAATCCTTTAGTAACTAAAACTAATGGTTTAATAATATTTTTAAAAAAGAAAGAGAAGAGGAATGGTTAAAGGATCATATATAACATACAAATGATTTTCATTGTTCTTAGATCAGGATCACAGCAGTAATGGAATAAACTGCTAACTCGCAAAAGTTTGTGGTATCACCCAAACAGATTGTGGGTTCTCAGTCCTTGTTCAAAGCTTCCTTGTTAGAAATTCAGTCCAGAGAAATGAAGCAGGAAATGAAGACAAAATGGAGATGTCTCAGGTGCCTTTTTATATCCTCTGCCATGTGCATGTAGGGTTGCCAACTTTCTAATTGCACAAAACCGAACACCCTAACCCTACCCTTTCTCTGAGGCCAGGCCTGGCCCAGCCCCCACTCACTGCGTTCCCCCTCTCTTGGTGGCTCGCGCTCCCCCACCCTCACTCACTTTCACTGGGCTGGGGCAGGGGGTTGGGGTGCAGGAGGGGGTGAGGGCTCTAAATGGGGATGCAGGCTCCAGGGTGGGGCCAGAAACCAGGGGTTCAGAATGTGGGAGGGGGCACCGGGCTGGGGAAGGGAGTTGGGGTGCGGGAAAGAGAGAGGGCTCCCGCTCAAGGTGCGGACTCTGGGGTGGGGCCAGGGATGTGGGGTTTGGGGTGCAAGCTGGAGCCAAGGGATTCGGAATGTGGGAGGGGGCTGCTGGTCAAGGCGGGGGGTGAGGTCTCTGAGTTGGGGATGTGGGCTCTGGGATGGGGCTAGGGAAGGGGGGTTTGGAGTGCAGGAGGGGGCTCCAGGCTGAGGGTGAAGCCGAGGGGTTGAGGCAGGGGGTTGGGATGCAGAAGGGGGTACGGACTCTGGGTTGGGGCCAGGGATGGGAGGTTTGGGGTGCAGGAAGGGGCTATGGGTTTTGGGAGACTCAGTGCTGGGGCAGGGGGTTGGGGTGTGGGCTCACCTCAGGCAACTTCCAGGCAGCGGGGCTAACGCAGGCTCCCTGCCTGTCTTGGCACCGTGCTGCACCTCAGAAGCGGCCAGCAGGTCCAGCTCCTAGGTGGAGGGACCAGGAGGCTCCACGCGCTGCTCTCACCCGCAGGCATCGCCCCCCAGGTCCCATTGGCCATCTTATTTAATCTTTTTATTACTGACCTTGGCACAAAAAGCAGCAATGTGCTAATAAAGTTTGCGGATGACACAAAGCTGGGAGGTATTGCCAATACAGAGAAGGACCGGGATATCATACAGGAAGATCTGGATGACCTTGTAAACTGGAGTAATGGTAATAGGATGAAATTTAATAGTGAAAAGTGCAAGGTCATGCATTTAGGGATTAATAACAAGAATTTCTGTTATAAACTGGGGACGCATCACTTGGAAGTAACAGAGGAAGAGAAGGACCTCGGGGTATTGGTTGATCACAGGATAACTATGAGCCACCAATGTGATCGTGAAAAAAGCTCATATGGTCTTGGGATGCATCAGGTGAGGTATTTCCAGTAGAGATAAGGAGGTGTCAGTACCATTATACCAGGCACTGGTGAGACCTCATCTGGAATATTGTGTGCAATTCTGGTCTCCCATGTTTAAGAAGGATGAATTCAAACTGGAAAAGGTACAGAGGGGTTGCTAGGATGATCTGAGGAATGGAAAACCTGTCTTATGAAAGAAGACTCAAAGAGCTTGGCTTGTTTAGCCTAACCAAAAGAAGGCTGAGAGGAGATGTGATTGCTATCTATAAATATATCAGAGGGATAAATACCATGGAGGGAGAAGAAATTTAACCTCAGTACCAATGTGGATACAAGAACAAATGGATATAAACTGGCCACCAGGAAGTTTAGACTTGAAATTAGACGAAGGTTTCTAACCATCGGAGGAGTGAAGTTCTGGAACAGCCTTCCAAGGGAAGCAGTGGGAGCAAAAGACATATCTGGCTTCAAGACTAAGCTCAATAAGATTATCAAGGAGCTGTTATGATGGGATAGTCTAATTTTGGCAATTAATTGATCTTTAACTATTCATGGTAAATAGGCCCAATGGCCTGTGATGGGATGTTAGATGGGGTGGGATCTGAGTTACTACAGAAAATTCTTTCCTGGGTGTGTGGCTGGTAAGTCTTGCCCACATGCTCAGGGTTTAGCTGATCGCCATATTTGGGGTTGGGAAGGAATTTTCCCCTAGGGCTGATTGGCAGAGGCCCTGGGGTTTTTTCGCCTTCCTCTGCAATGTGGGGCACGGGTCACTTGCTGGAAGATTCTCTGCACCTTGAAGTCTTTAAACCATGATTTGAGGACTTCAATAGCTCAGACATAAATTAGGGGTTTGTTACAGGAGTTGATGGGTCAGATTCCATGGCCTGTGTTGTGCAGGAGGTCAGACTAGACAATCATAATTGTCCCTTCTGACCTTAAAGTCTATGATGCCATGAATAGGAGTGTGGTGCCAGTGCTTGGTGCAAGGATAGATTCCTGGGTTAGTGGTTCTGTTGTGTCGTGTGTGGTTGCTGATGAGTATTTTTGCTTCAGGTTGGGGGCCTGTCTGTAAGCAAGGACTGGCCTGTCTCCCAAGATCTGTGAGAGTGATGGGTCGTCCTTCAGGATAGGTTGTAGATCCTTGATGATGCGTTGGAGAGGTTTTAGTTGGGGGCTGAAGGTGATGGCTAGTGGCATTCTGTTATTTTCTTTGTTGGGCCTGACCTGTAGTAGGTGACTTCTGGGTACTCTTCTGGTTCTGTCAATCTGTTTCTTCACTTCAGCAGGTGGGTATTGTAGTGGTAAGAATGCTTGATAGAGATCTTGTAGGTGTTTGTCTCTGTCTGAGGGGTTGGAGCAAATGCGGTTGTATTGTAGAGCTTGGCTGTAGACAATGGATCACGTGGTGTGGTCTGGATGAAAGCTGGAGGCATGTAGGTAGGAATAGCGGTCAGTAGGTTTCCGATATAGGGTGGTGTTTATGTGACCATCACTTATTAGCACCGTAGTGTCCAGGAAGTGGATCTCTTGTGTGGACTGGCCCAGGCTGAGGTTGGTGGTGGAATGGAAATTGTTGAAATCATGGTGGAATTCCTCAAGGGCTTCTTTTCCATGGGTCCAGATGATGAAGATGTCATCAACGTAGCGCAAGTAGAGTAGGGACATTAGGGGACAAGAACTGAGGAAGCGTTGTTCTAAGTCAGCCATAAAAATATTGGCATACTGTGGGGCCATGCAGGTACCCATCGCAGTGCTGCTGAATTGAAGGTATACATTGTCCCCAAATGTGAAATAGTTATGGGTGAGGACAAAGTCACAAAGTTCAGCTACCAGGTTTGCCGTGACATTATCGGGGATACTGTTCCTGACGTCTTGTAGTCCATCTTTGTGTGGAATGTTGGTGTAGAGGGCTTCTACGTCCGTAGTGGCCAGGATGGTGTTTTTAGGAAGATCACCGACGGATTGTAGTTTCCTCAGGAAGTCAGTGGTGTCTCGAAGATAGCTGGGAGTGCTGGTAACGTAGGGCCTGAGGAGGAAGTCTACGTAGCCAGACAATCCTGCTGTCAGGGTGCCAATGCCTGAGATGATGGGGCGTCCAGGATTTCCAGGTTTATGGATCTTGGGTAGCAGATAGAATACTCCAGGTCGGGGTTCCAGGGGTGTGTCTGTGCGGATTGGTTCTTGTGCTTTTTCAGGGAGTTTCTTAAGCAAATGCTGTAGTTTCTTTTGGTAACCCTCAGTGGGATCAGAGGGTAATGGCTTGTAGAAAGTGGTGTTGGAGAGCTGCCTAGCAGCCTCTTGTTCATAATACGACCTATTCATGATCACGACAGCACCTCCTTTGTCAGTCTTTTTGATTATGATGTCAGAGTTGTTTCTGAGGCTGTGAATGGCATTGTGTTCTGCACGGCTGAGGTTATGGGGCAAGTGATGCTACTTTTCCACAATTTCAGCCCGTTCACATCGGCGGAAGCACTCTATGTAGAAGTCAAGTCTGTTGTTTCGATCTTCAGGAGGAGTCCACTCAGAATCCTTCTTTTTGTAGTCTTGGTAGGAAGGTTTCTGTGGGTTAGTATGTTGTTCAGACGTGTGTTGGATATATTCCTTGAGTCGGAGACGTCGAAAATAGGATTCGCAAAAAGAAAAGGAGTACTTGCGGCACCTTAGAGACTAACATTTATTTGAGCATAAGGTTTCGTGAGCTACAGCTCACTTCATCCGATGCATCCGATTAAGTGAACTGTAGCTCACGAAAGCTTATGCTCAAATAAATTTGTTAGTCTCTAAGGTGCCGCAAGTACTCCTTTTCTTTTTGCGAATACAGACTAACACAGCTGCTACTCTGAAAATAGGATTCTAGGTCACCACAGAACAGTATTATGATCATGGGAGTGGAGGGGCAGAAGAAGAGGCCCTGAGATAGGACAGATTCTTCTGCTGGGCTAAGAGTATAGTTGGATAGATTAACAATATTGCTGGGTGGATTAAGGGAACCACTGTTGTTGCCCTTTGTGGCATGTAGTAGTTTAGATAGTTTAGTGTCCTTTTTCTTTTGTAGAGAAGCAAAGTGTGTGTTGTAAATGGCTTGTCTAGTTTTTGTAAAGTCCAGCCACAAGGAATTTGTGTGGCAGGTTGGTTTTTTATAAGAGTATCCAGTTTTGAGAGCTCGTTCTTAATCTTTCCCTGTTTGCTGTAGAGGATATTTATCAGGTGGTTCCGCAGTTTCTTTGAGAGCATGTGGCACAAGCTGTCAGCATAGTCTGTGTGGTATGTAGAATGTAATGGATTTTTTACCTTCAGTCCTTTTGGTATGATGTCCATCTGTTTGCATTTGGAAAGGAAGATGATGTCTGTCTGTTTCTGTACGAGTTTTTTCATGAAGTTGATAGATTTCCACTCCATACGGCTAAATTCAGTGCCTTGCATAATGACAGGTTTCAGAGTAGCAGCCGTGTTAGTCTGTATTCGCAAAAAGAAAAGGAGTACTTGTGGCACCTTAGAGGCTAACAAATTTATTTGAGCAGGAATACAAATGAACAGCACAAGGTCTATGCATTGTTAAGTCCCACTTAAGTGATGCATAAGTGCTCTGCACAGGGGAAAATTTCACTCTCTGTGATTTACTTCTAACTGTTCCTGATTTTAGACCCAAATTCACATCTTGATCAAAGTGATGGTTCTCTTACTCATATGATTACAAGTTCTTTATATCATAAATATTGAATCATTAAACCAAGACTTTAGGGGAAAATGCTAAAATAAACTAATCCAACATCAGTAGTTCTTGCACTGTGTTTTTACCCTTATTTGGGTCTTGACATGTTTAGTGGTTTGATCTGGAAGTTCAAAGGGTATTTTACACACACACACACACACACACACACACACACACACACACACACACACACACATCTGATTTTATTTAATAGAGAACGAGCTCAGAGTATCAAAGGGCCAAGGTTCTCAGATACCACGGATACTAGCTTAGTTTCCTGCAAAGATGTATAGATAGCCCTAAGAAAGATAGGTATGAAAGAGCATTTCAAACACCATGAAAATTTGAGAATTAATTGGTACTACCAAGTCACCCTACTGCGAAATGAATTTCTATAGTGCAGATACTACAGGGGCTTGTCATGCAAAGTACTGAACGCTCTTGGCCCTGATCCAGCACTATGTTGAAGTAGATGCGTAACTTTAAACATGTGAATAATTCCATTGATTTCAGCAAGGCTGGTCACATGCTTAACTTTAAGCATGTTGTCTACAGCATCAGGCTAGTATGCTTCAGTACCTTGAAGGATCAAGCCTTACACGAGAAAATATTTCCCGCTGACTATATTAGAGCTGTGGTTACTGTTCCCAACTTTTAGTTTTTTCTTGATAAAACAAAACAAACAAACAAAAACACCATCTGACACAATATGTGATAAACAATGAAACATGTTTGTTTAATCCAACTGCTAATCCTTGTCATACACCTTCTAATCCTTTGCATGTGAAAATGTGCTCTGCATGGTGGTTTTCATAGCGCTTTAAGGTGATTCTGCACAGTCAGAGGCTCACACAGGAATGACAACTGGACACATCAGGATTAATTAAGCAACACGGTGTTTGAAAAGCTAGGAGATGGTGCACTTTTTCTTTGGGTGAAAATGTCTTAGTAGAGTATTTCATCTTTTGTGTGCATTTTTCTTATTCCCCCTCATTTGTTGCCCCATGAATGAAGAAATTAAGCCATACTGAGAAACCAGAGAGCAGGCATTTCGCACAGGATCCCAACGGCACTATGTACCTTGGACATGCATAACTGCTTCCTGAATTCCTATAGCAGTAATATGCTTTGGTTTAAACTGCCATGTTTAATGTGTAGGCTAACAAGGGAGGAGTTTGCTGTTTTAGAGCATCCTTTATTTGGAAGAGGCATAGGAGGGATGCTAATAATGAGGTGGATTCTGGCTGGCCTCAGTGTGTTTGTGCAAGTGGTGAAGAACATAAGAAGATTCTCCATCTGTCATTTTGCATTCTTGTGCGGGGTGTGGCCAGAACCACATGTGGAAGCACAGTTCCCTACTCCCTCCTAGTTCTCCATGTATGTTAGGTGGCCAAAAGGGATGGGGAGAGGTGGAATGAGGGCAGGTTCACCACTCCCCTGGCAGGTAGAGCTGGCATGGAGCAGGCTGCACCTTTTGAAAGCGTAGGGGAGCTACTGTCCCAGCGCATGCTCTCTGGGAGTCCTCAGGAGGAATTCTAGCTGGCACAATGAATGCAGCACCCTTAGCCCCAAGGGCAAAGACTTGGCCAATACTATTTGTGTGTTAATGGTTGTAAAATGGCATACAACAACCATATGAAGCTGGAAAATATTATTATGGCCATTTTACAGTTGTGGCAACAGAGGCAGAGAGATGTTAACGGAATTGTCCGTGGCCCCATAGCAATGAGCTCCAGTGATAGAGCTTGGATTAGAATATGGAAAGTCCGGGGTACTCCAGCATAGGAATTGTCTATGCTCACTTACTAGGTCATGATGCCTCTCTCTTTCTCTTACTCCTTTTCCCATGGGGACACTTGAACATTGCATGTGACATTATTAAATGTGATAATACTAACTAGCACCCTATGAATCCTCCTCTGCAATTATTCCTGTATTCAGGACAGGCCTTCTTTAGAAAATCTGTCATAAACAGATCAATAATCTTATCACCTATATTTGCTGTGGATGTGTTTTATCATTAAGGTGTAGAAGTTGCTGTTAGTCAACTGACCTTGATGTTTCCTGCATTTGTGTCCTTTAGTTAATACACAATGCCATAAATATGTCTACATTATCTTGCTGCCAGTGACAAGGCAAAAGCTAATGTGTCAGTCAGATATGGAACCTTGGAGAGGAAAATTTGGCCAGGAAGTTATGTGGGGGTGTATGGTTTAAAGAAGAGCAGGCCACAGTATGCAGTTTTTACTCTGGCACAACTCCTGTTACCTTCACTGGGAGTCAGGCCATGTCACACATGTGATGCACTAAGTCCCCAAGGGAAAAGAGGACCTGGATTAGCCATCCATCCAAGGAGCAGCCCTTTGAAACTAGCTGTAGAGAGGCAACTGCTGATGTGATCTCTGTCTGAAGGGGGAGGGAGGGATGCAAGGAAATAAAGAAAGGGAATATGGGCAAAAATGAACATTTAGCCCAGACCTGCTGTTCTTGCAGACACAGAGCACTCTGGGCCAAACTCTTCTCTCGTTTACTCAATAGCCCCAGTGTCTTTACTGGGTTGACAGGATGTACGTGAGAGCAGAATTTGCCCTGCTGACTTTGATAGCCACTGTGCTCATGTAAGAGTTACAGAACAGATAAGAAAACTGAGATAAAGTGGGCCAAATTCTGCTCTCATTTTTATCAGTGCAAACCTACTGAAGTCAAGGGGCCTTATCACACCATCAGGTTTTAAGAAGAACATACCATTGAAGTCAGTAGGGATTTCTGCTTAAAATGATGATGTATCATGGCCCACAGTTTGGCCCATTGTGTAGGAGTTAGTCAATTTTCTGTTAATAAAGGTGTCTCATCCAGTTTCGGTACTGTACTCTGGGCACTCTTAGGCCTTGCTTACACTAAGGGGGGAATCAGTTGCATGAATAATGTAGCTGAAGTTGACGTACTTAGATCTACCTACTGCGGGGTCCACACTACACAATGTCGACGGGAGAGCGATCTGTGGTCAGTTTAGTGGGTCTTCACTAGACCCACTAAATCGACTGCTGATGCATCAATTGTCATGCGTCAATCCCCCAGTAAGTGTAGACAAGCCCTTAGTATCCTTCATCAAGTGACCTTTTGGGTATGGATGATAAAAATCTCACTCTAGACTTTTCTTCCTGGGAGAGTTTTTTGGTGTTTTTTTCCCCTCCTATTTCGAAAAGTATAAATTTACAGATGTTGAATAGGTTTTGGCTGGTTTCCTTGGCTGCATCTCCACTCTACACTTAAGTTAAAGTGTAAAGAAGAAAAGAAAATGGAGAAGTGAAAACAGTTTGATGGAAGCGTGCTTGCTTTGGGTAAATAATAAAGTTGTCTTTGCAAAAGAGGAAATGGGAAATGCAGACAGTTACCAAATAAGGAAATAAGTACCACGGAAAGTGAGGAATAGAGAGGTGTTTGTTGTGGGAACCATGACTGCTTAGTGTTGTGAAACTGACGTGTGACAATACGAAATGGCAGGTTCCTCTATAAGCTGAACTTTGTTTGATTTCAGTACGTTGCCTACTGTTCTGCATTGAAGCCCTGAAAAAATCACCATGGCAGGTTTATTTATCATCCTATTTAGTCTGCGTTTACAAAAGATACTCTCTGAGCTGTGGCAGACTGAGAGTAGGGGACAAATATTCCTGTGAGAAGGAGAACAATATAACTCTGAAGCTATCAGCACTGATGAGCTCCACTGAGTGAATGGCTGGCATACAGTATGTTAAACTCTAGATTTGCCATTGGCTAGGGATTTGTAGTGCCTGGTTTCTAGGAGAGAACTGCTGAACCCCATTACCTTTGGCTTCTCTGTCCCTGACACGAGCAATCAAATAACATTAGTAGGATTTAACAAGGGAGTGGATAATTTGATGACCAATAATAATGTAGAATTATATGTGATAAAATGGGGTAATTAGGTTTCCTGTTTCTCACTGCATCAGATGATCACAACGGTTAAGAAGGAATTCCCCCTTACCCCATCTGTGCAGCATCCAACAGCTGGCCAGTGTTTTTTCACCTTCCTTCTATGCATTAAGCATAGGCCACAGCCTGAGGAGGTTTACTAGACTTAATGGGCCACTGGTGGTGTCTGGTATAGCAAATCATATGGTAATGGGCTGGTTCATGTGTATATGTACTGCTGCTCTCTCCTGGATGGAATCAGAACAGCTCAAGTGTGTGTCATACGTCTAATGCCGCTAATAGCTGCAGGAGGTTTTTCTTTTGCTCAAGTAGACAAGGCATGTGCTTATGGAGCAGGACAATCTGAGTTCAGTCACTATTGCCATCATGATGTTCAGAATGTGCAGCATAGTTACAGTCGTGGTGGCCATAGATTTGTTAGTGTGTTTGCACATTAGGCTAACAAAAAGCATTGAGTAGAAAGAGAGAGAGATGTATCTACTTGTTGTATATAGTCACACTTAGATTGTAAAATCTTCAGGGCAGGAACTGTCTCTTTGTTACATGTTTGTGAGGTGCCTAGCACAATGCGGGGGCTGGCCTTTGGGCACTACTGCAATACAAATAATAAATAATGTATGAAAGCATTACAACTAAACACTAAATGCTAGGGTAATGAGAGCGCGAAAGGATGTGGAGACTATCTGTAAGACTAAATGTAAGATGCAATGTATTTATTTATTTATTTTATTTTTAATTTCAGGAACCTTTCAAAGAAATATCAACCCAAAAAGAACTCCAAAGAAGAGGACGAATACAAGTATGTTCATTATCAATCTATGGGTGGGGATGTGTCTTAATGCGTGGAGAGAGGGGAGTAACTTATCAAGCAGCAAGTGTGGTAAAAGAATATAGAAGTCCTAGAAATAGGCCTTGTCTACACTTGCAGCCAATGATAGGATCTGTGTAGCTACATGCCACAGTGAAAAGCAGGCTGTGTCCACACTGTGATGTGTAGCTATACATGGCATTGAAAGGTTCCGGGGCAGTGGGGAGGCAGGGAGGAGCTGCCGGAGCCTTTCCCCACTTCCTCCCCTCTACCAAATCCTTTCCCTGCTGCAGGAGTCTTTCACTGAGGTGTGGAGGCAGCCGGACACTATACTGCTAAAAATAGCATTGTAGCTGCGGGAGGCCCTGCTTGGACATATAGCGAACTGAGCAGGGTATATAACTTAAGGGTCTGGCATGTCTATACTCTACTTGCCTAAGCAGTGCCTCACTGTCTACACTGCTATTTATACCCATGCTAGCTGGGCATGCAGTGTGTGTACTCTACACACCACTGTAAATGTAGACATAGCTGTACAAAAGGCCTATCTGCTAATTATGGCTTAATAGTAAAGCTCAAAGGGGTTTAAATTTGGTCCTTAAGCACCCAACTCCCATTGAACATCAGTGGACATTGGGTGGCTAATTTCTTTTAGGCCCCTTGGAAAATCCCAGCCTTATTAACTGAGGCTTAATCTTCATTCCTTTGAAGTCAATAGCTAAACTCCCATGATTTCAGTGGAAGAATCAGTCTCAGAATGTTAGCGCAGAGCTTTAAAAATGCAGAATCCAGTATAAGCACCAAGCTATTATGTTGTCCAGTCCATTTTACTAAATGGACAAAGAGTAAAGTTATGACATCAGTGGAGGAATGGGCAGTTCATGGGGAAGAGTGTGAAAGGAGGAGGGTTTCCTTGGCTGGATTCTCCCTCTCCGGGGGCAGAGCTGGGTGCCTGACTCGGTGCTGCTAGAGATTGTTGCGTTGTCTCAGCTGTCCTCACTTGACCCAGATGGTATCTCTAGTGGCAGGGACAGCTAGAATGGTGCTGGCCAGATAGGCAGTGCTGTTTCCAAACAGCTCCTCCAGTGGCTGACATTGAGGAAATGTATGCAAATGAGGATAGAACACGTACATGTTTTAAAGGATCTCTCTGACATTGATTGGATCAAGAGTAATTCTTCAAGCTGAGCATCCTAGAATGGGAATCTCCCTAAGGACAGGCTGTCAGACCTAAACTTCACATTTCTTGACTTATATCAGTGCACCCAGCATTTTCAAAGTTAAGTTAACTGCAGATTCTTATAGTTACTCACAAGTTTTTTAAAGATTCAAACTGTAGAGGAGTGTATAAATGAGGGACTAGCTCTTCTCCACTGGAAGCTGAAAATAGACTGGCCTCTGCATCCACTGAAGTCAATGGGAATGTTTCAAATGACTTCAGTGAGTACAGTAGTGGACTCGATAGTTTATATAATTTGGTTTATCTAGATTTTTGGGTCAGATCCTCAGCTGCTGTAAAACAGCTGCTAGAGCAATTTACACTAGCTGAGAATATGGCCCCTTATGTCATTATTTGGTTTTAGTGGTTGGATGGTTGTTTTCTAACTATAAGTCAGGGCTATGACCCTCCCCTACTGCTTCTGCAATCTGCTTTTCTGGATGCAATGCTACTTGACCAGGACTGATAAGTGTAGCTGATTCCAATAACGATACCTTTTTGGTCTCTCCCTTGCTGTTTTTTTCCCGCCTTGCTTAGCTACATCTCTTTCAGTCTTTTCTTTTGATCCCCATTACATTTGTGTACACTCACTCACTCGTTCACTCACGGTTGCCTCTTTTCACTTGCTTCCCACATTCCCCTCTTATTACTCTCACCTTTATTCATACCCCTTTCCGTTACCTTTGTCCCTTTAAGTGCTAGGAGCACTGCTATCATTTATGTGCTCCTAGCACGGGAAGCTTCAATAAGCATCTAACACTAATAGGATAATTCTAGTATCTAGAAGTGCAACTCTCCTTAGCTGACAGGTTTCAGAGTAGCAGCCGTGTTAGTCTGTATTCACAAAAAGAAAAGGAGTACTTGTGGCACCTTAGAGACTAACAAATTTATTAGAGCATAAGCTTTCGTGAGCTACAGCTCACTTCATCGGATGCATTTGGATCAGATCAAATGCATCCGATGAAGTGAGCTGTAGCTCATGAAAGCTTATGCTCAAATAAATTTGTTAGTCTCTAAGGTGCCACAAGTACTTCTTTTCTTTCTCCTTAGCTGCTCCCTCCTCCAGTTGGTCAGCAGTCCAGCCTGTCCTAGGGGCATTAAATGCTGCTCTACTGGCTCAGTTCTGTGCATGCGAATGGTATAATCTGCCTTCCTGAAATTAACCAGATGCATGGAAGCTTATTTTTTTTTCCTTTTTTGATAATACATGGAGTGCAGTTATAGATGCTGTCACCCATGGAAAATAAATTTTGTGGCAATCACTAGAAGCTGCTAAAGAGACACGAGGGTGAGGGGAAATACCTCACAAAGAATTGAGGACAAACACCTTGCAAAAAGTGAACATCATCTTGAGGGGGTTTTAGATAAACTCTGATTGATCCACATCTAAATAATGCTTAGAAAGTATTTCTTCCTTTCTTTTACTAGTATGTATGTATCACATTAACTAAATGTTAATCATTTAGGCCCCCGTCCTGCAATTCACTGAAATAGGTGTGCTGCTACACCTGAGTGCAGCAAACAGCAGGATCAGGGATATAATGGTTAGTGAAGCCAGAAAATATTTTCTGAATGGTTTTTAGATTGGTAAAGCCCAAATGCTTTTGGTATTTCTAAGAGAGGCCACTGTAAAACTATAATTATGTCATGGTTATTTTCTGAGAACTGCCAGTGCATGGCAAGGGGCTCCCTTTCAGTAAACTCCTGCCAATGAACTTGTGCTAAGATCCCATCTTGTGCAGTAATACTGAATGCTGGGAGGAATGCAAGTTCCCTTTGGAGTGTGTATTCCTGAAAACAAAGGGACTAAAAGTATTATGTATTTTTTCTCTTTTGCAGGTACACATCATGCAAAGCCTTCCTAGCCACACTGAATGAAATGAATGACTATGCTGGCCAGCATGAAGTCGTTTCGGAAAACATGACTTCTCAGATCACTGCAGAGTTAACCCGCTTTGTGCAAGAGCTGAAACAGGAAAGGAAATTGGTAATGGATTTATTTTTACTCGTTCACAATTAATTATCTATTTAAAGCAGATAATTAATGGTAGTAGAGTACAATGGTAAGCAAATCTTTTGACAGGAGGTTAACACAAAGTTACTAAATACAATCAAGGTTTGCTAATGAACTGAGCATAGGGCGGGAAAATGTGTTACATGCACAGGCCAAATCACTGAACTGTTTGAATCAAACATTCTATCATCAGACAGCAACACCTGCAGTAGAACATTCTCTAAATAACGTCATAAAACCCATATGTGCTTGAGGGATCTTCGGCCAAAAAAACATGGTTTGTACAGAAGTTTAGCATTTAGCATGCAATAAACAGAAATGCTTCATCTCAGAGACTAGCTGAAAGAATTCTGATCGGTGGACTGGACCACCGTCCCTTACCTCATGCTAGAGCTGGTTAACAAAACTTTGTCTAAAATTGTAGCTAATAAAAATAGGTGTTTGGGGGGGGCTATGCAAATTTTTTGATTGGGCGGGGGGATCTTTTTTTTGACTCAGATTTACTCCCACTCTGCTAAAATTAGCAAAGGTATATGCTTGTATCAGTTTCCAGGTAGTAGCTTATGGATCCATGGTCCTTATACAGTATGTGTCCATAGCTGCTTTTCTTCTGCAATGCCTGGAATTTAGAACAGCAGATAGCTAGGGCCTGGTTGTCTCCTGTTTTACCCCTTGTGTAGATATTCATCCCTGTGCAAAGTGGGCAAAAAATGCTACAAGATCACAGTTCTCCGTATGGCAGTGTTTGCACCCACTTTGCACAGGTAAATGTCTACACAAGGGGCAAAGCAGGGGAGAATCAGGCCCCAAGATTTCATTTTTAAACAAGAATTCTAGATAGCTAGCAAACTAGGGGTCCATCCTGAAAAGTACTGAGTGGGGTTGCCAACCTTCCAGGATTGTCCTGGGGTCTTCAGGAATTAAAGATTAATCTTTAATTAACGATTATTATGTGATGAAACCTCCAGGAATACGACCAACCAAAACTGGCAACCCTATTGAGTAACTGGGCCCCAGATCCATCAAAGCACTTAAGCACCCGAAGATAGTCCCACTGAAAGTGCTTTGCTTGATTGTGGCCCTGAAAAGCATCATCTGCTTAGTACAGTCCTAGGAGGGTGAGAAGTCTGCCTATAGTGATAGTATATCTTGGCATGGCTTTAATTTGCAGAATGTCAAACAGTCTTCTGAGGCCATTGTGCCTGAGCAGTATTAATAGCGTGGGGTATGTCTACACTGAAGTTAGACACCCATAGCTGGCCTACGCCAGCTGATTCAGGTTTCTGAGGCTCAGGCTTGCGGGGCTGTTTAACTGCAGTGTAGATGTTTGAGCTCATGCTGCAGCCCGAGTTCTGGGACCCTCCCACCCTAGAGCCCAGGCTCCAGTCTGAGTCTGAACATCTACACCTCAGTTAAACAGCCCCTTAGTCCGAGTCAGCTGGCATAGGCCAGCCGATAGGTTTTTAATTGCAATGTACACATACCCATAGAGGGTACTTTCTATATAGACCCCATGCGGAAGATCCCACAACCACCTCCATCACCTTTCATCCAGCATATCCATGTGGCATTATTGCACAGTTGCTTGCGGTGGACTTCCTGCTGCCAGAATGAGAGAGTGTATCATTGATGGTGCAAAAAGCAAACTGAGGGAATGGACAGAGAGTCAACAGAGGAAAAGAACATACAAGGCCAAAGGAGGAAGCATGCTAATCTAGTTCTTCTGTCACTTCAAATGTTTCAGCTCATAATTGAGGGGAGAATTTTTTTTTTTTAAGATCCTGTCAGTTAATTAAGGCAAGACAGTTGGAACATGTGTCAATTAAAACACATTTCTGTGGGTGTTATATAGTAAAAGGAAATGGGATTTGGTATCTTTTTCTTGTGAATAAAGTGACTGGTATTAATGTGTAGTAAAAGTGATGTAGATACACTGTAAATGTGTGATGTGTGGGTGAAAAGTAAGTCATTAGTGTCATTCTAATGAGAGCCAATGCAGAAGCCAAGTTCAGACAGCATATTGGGTCTATTGACAGTAGCTAATAGCAATGACGGTATAGCAGACAGTACGTGACAATAAAGTTTACTTGCTCTTGCCGGTAGAAATGGAAGACTGTGATCTACCGTTGTTGGTTTGTGTTTGTCTCATGAATGTAGAATGCCTGAACTGTTGAGTCCTTGTCTGATTTGCGTAGCTTTCATATTGATGAGTAATATTGAAAAGCAAGCTGCTATTTCCCTTCAGGCTCTTTTCAGATATAGATACTAAGGTCAGAAGGGAACATTCTGATCATCTAGTCTGACCTCCTGCACAATGCAGGCCACAGAATCTCACCCACCCACTCCTGCGAAAAACCTCACCTATGTCTGAGCTATTGAAGTCCTCAAATGGTGGTTTAAAGACTTCAAGGAGCAGAGAATCCTCCCTCAAGTGACCCATGCCCGATGCTAAAGAGGAAGGCGAAAAACCTCCAGGGCCTCTTCCAATCTGCCTTGGAGGAAAATTCCTTCCTGACCCCAAATATGGCAATCAGCTAAACCCTGAGCATATGGGCAAGATTCACCAGCCAGATACTACAGAAAATTCTTTCCTGGGTAACTCAGATCCCACCCATCTAATATCCCATCACAGGCCATTAGGCCTGTTTATCAGGAATATTTAAAGATCAATTAATTACCAAAATCACGTTATCCCATCATGCCATCTCCCCCATACATTTATCGAGTTTAATCTTAAAGCCAGATAGATCTTTTGCCCCCACTGCTTCCCTTGGAAGGCTATTCCAAAACTTCACTCCTCTGATGGTTAGAAACCTTCATCTAATTTCAAGTCTAAACTTCCTGGTGTTCAGTTTATATCCATTTGTTCTTGTGTCCACGTTGGTACTGAGCTTAAATAATTCCTCTCCCTGTCCTGTATTTATCCCTCTGATATATTTGTAGAGAGCAATCGTATCTCCCCTCAACCTTCTTTTAGTTAGGCTAAACAAGCCAAGCTCCTTAAGTCTCCTTTCATAAGACAAGTTTTCCATTCCTCGGATCATCCTAGTAGCCCTTCTCTGTACCTGCTCCAGCTTGAATTCATCCTTTTTAAACATGGGAGACCAGAATTGCACACAGTATTCCAGGTGAGATCTCACCAGTGCCTTGTATAACGGTACTAAAACCTCCTTAATCCCTACTGGAAATACCTCTCCTGATGCATCCCAAGACCACGTTAGCTTTTTTCACAACCATATCACACTGGCAGCTCATAGTCATCCTATGATCAACCAATACTCCAAGGTCCTTCTCCTCCTCCGTTACATCTAATTGATGCATCCTCAGCTTATAACTAAAATTCTTGTTATTAATCCCTAAATGCGTGACCTTACACTTCTCACTATTAAATTTCATCCTATTACTATTACTCCAGTTTACAAGGTCATACAGATCCGCCTGTATGATATTCCGGATTTTTCTCTAAATTGGCAATACCTCCCAGCTTTGTATCATCTGCAAACTTTACTAGCGCACTCCTACTTTTTGTGCCGAGGTCAGTAATAAAAAGATTAAATAAGATTGGTCCCAAAACTGATGAGGAACTCCACTGGTAACCTCTCTCCAGCCTGACAGTTCACCTTTCAATATGACCTGTTGTAGTCTCCCCTTAACCAATTCCTTATCCACCTCTTGATGTTCATATTGATCCCCATCTTTTCCAATTTAACTAATAATTCCCCATGTGGCACGGTATCAAATGCCTTACTGAAATCTAGGTAAATTAGATCCACTGCGTTTCCTTTATCTAAAAAATCTGTTACTTTCTCAAAGAAGGAGATCAGGTTGGTTTGGCACGATCTACCTTTTGTAAAACCATGTTGTATTTTGTCTCATTTACCATTGACTTCAAGGTCCTTAACTACTTTCTCCTTCAAAATTTTTTCCAGGACCTTGCATACTACAGATGTCAAACTAACTGGCCTGTAGTTACCCGGGTCACTTTTTTTTTCCTTTCTTAAAAATAGGAACTATATTAGCAATTCTCCAATCATACGGTACAACTCCTGAGTTTACAGATTCATTAAAAATTCTTGCTAATGGGCTTACAATTTCAGATGCCAATTCCTTTAATATTCTTGGATGAAGATTATCTGGGCCCCCTGATTTAGTCCCATTAAGCTGTTTCAGTTTTGCTTCTACCTCAGATATGGTAATATCTACCTCCATATCCTCATTCCCATTTGTCATGCTACCATTATCCCTAAGATCCTCTTTAGCCTTATTAAAGACTGAGGCAAAGTATTTGTTTAGATATTGGGCCATGCCTAGATTATGTGTTGTACATCTCTCTGTTGTTATTGCTGTATAACGTAAATAATGCATCACTCACACTGGGCTTTGTAGGAGGGGGGAACTGTTGGTGTGATAAATATCACAGAGGTTTGATATTCTTGCAAAAACATTTATGATACACACTCATGAATGGTTCAGGATTTCTGGAAATATGCTGTGGAGGGCTCTACCCTCTGTTTGGTATAAATATATAATTAGACCATGATGAGGTATGTGAGGTAATATCTTTTATTGGACCAACTTCTGTGGTGGAAGGGACAAACTTTTTAGCTTCACAGATCTCTTCTGGCTGTGAAAGATAGAATTAATGTCTGCATAGATAACATATTGCAGACTGGACAGTTGCTACTAGTGAAAGTATGGGGAGAGGCTGTTGATCCAGTATGGCAGATATGGCTGGAGGCTGACAGTGGCCGTGCAGTCGATTGATAAAAAGGCAGATACTTTGTGCGGCTTCTGTCTTGGCCTAGTTTGGAGCTCAGTGAGAATCCTGGCTGCCTTATGTTTTTATAGAACAGATCACATACTTTGGCACATAAGCTTCTGTCAATCACAAGGGAGCTGTCAGAAAAATCAGGCAAAGATTATTTTTGTGAAACATAAATATGTTTGGCAGCAAAGGTCAAGCCGTGCTTTTAATTTTGTCACATCATGCATTCCACTTTGAGTCTATTTTTGGTAGTAAACTCGCTTGTTTGCATCTGATGGACTCCATGGTACTGGTACTGGTGCTGGAGAAGAGTAAATCATTCTAAGGGATTCTGTCCCCTTTATTCATGCTGAATAGTACCTTACTCTTCAAGTAGTCGTACTAATATCAATGAAACTTTTCATGGCGTATGGCACTACTCAGTATGAAAAAGGCTGGCAGAATCTGGCACTATAAGAGTGCTTAATGGCTTTCACACATTCACATGCGTTATTTATGTTACGGTAGGGCCTAGAAGCCTCAACCATTGTGCTGGTGGTTGTACAGACACACAGATAGAGACACTCTGTCCCAGAGAGCTTGCAGTCTAAATAGACAAAACAGACAGAGTGGGTGGGGAAACAGAGGCACAGAGGGATGAAGTGACTTGTCCAAGGTCACCAGCAAGTCAATGGCAGAGCTGGGAATACCCAATCTCTAGAGTCCCAGTCCTGGGACCTGTTCACTAGATTATGCCTCTATAGGAGCTATGGACGCACGTTCTCAATCCAAATTTTTAATTATAGAAGTCAAAAATAAGGTTTATGTTGCCAGGTAAAAGCTGCACAGGAGTCATTCATTCATGTAATGAAAATATCCAGTTAACTATGGAATATTCTAACAAGCTTAACGAAGGCATTGTACGATAATACAATTTTATAGTCATTGTGTCTTTCATACAAAATACAGCTCCAAATGCTTTACAAAACTAAATAGTACTATTAGAAAGTTAAGTAACAGCCGAGAAAGAAAGGAAGAGATGAGGCAGTAAAGAAAAGATATGTTTAAGGATCATGATAATTCCATTTATTTATCTACCTCTTTTCCTCCTGAAGATTTCTAAACCTTATTGCAAACTTAACAAAGTGACATACACAATTATATATAGGGGTCAGGCGACCAATTGTGAAATGCAGATAGCTCTGGGGCACAGCACGACAGCAGTTTGATATGTAAGGATACTCAACGTTTTAGGATAGGAAGTGAGGAAGAACACCATATCCAATTGGAAAATACAGGGTTAATTTAGATAGGCAGAATGTAGCTAACTGGTTTAGAATTTGGTTAGGACATTCGCAAAAAGAAAAGGAGTACCGGTGGCACCTTAGAGACTAACAAATTTATTAGAGCATAAGCTTTCGTGAGCTACATCGATGCATCCGATGAAGTGAGCTGTAGCTCACGAAAGCTTATGCTCTAATAAATTTGTTAGTCTCTAAGGTGCCACCGGTACTCCTTTTCTTTTTGCGAATACAGACTAACACGGCTGCTACTCTGAAACCTGAGGTTAGGACATTGGTGTTAATATCCCTTCTCTTACTAAAAGTGTCATGGGAATTTTTAATGACCATAGGTGCTCAGAACCATAGCTCTATGTCTCATCTGAAAGCTGAGATTTGGAAAGCGATGGAGTATCAGTAAGGCAGATAGCTGTAGAAAAGTTAGTAAAGATATAAAAATTCAGATAACAAACCTCTCTTTACTCTCTGCCCATAACTGTTAACTAGTATCTTCCGCTGTGAAATTCACACTTCCAGATCCACACTGCAAATAACTATGAATACATTGCAAAACCTCCAACGGACTACTAACTGCGGCTTGTTTAATGCTGAAGCTAGGGAGCTGATAAATGCTTATTGTGGTTAAAGGTTTGAAAGAGGAAGACGTATTTTAGACAGGGTTGAGAGAGACTTTTTATACACCCCTTGTCTATTTTTGCACATAAGGAAAAACGAGTGAAGGTCATTTTCTGGCTCTGTGCCCAGCAAATCCATTAACTATGAGTGAGTTTCAATTTAAGAGGTTAGATTCTGACTTTTGTGCAGGTTGAACTATGAAATCCTTAAAATTATCTCCATTAGTTTATTGCATGAGGGTTTCTGATCAGGAAATAGTTTATCTTTTAATAAGTACAAATATGGTTAACATATTCTGAGATACAGCATGAATAATGAAGTGTTTCTCAAAGCATCAACTCACCATGGCAATGAAGCAGGATATCTTCTGTAGCCAGTGGCACTTTTTTAATATTGTGTTGGAAGATTGAGCCCGAGGCCTGAGGGGAGGAGAGGTTGAGCGCACACACCATGCACATGTCTCATCCAATTGCATTCCCTTTGTGATCTATCCAAAGTAGCACTGAAATGGACCTCTGTAAAATCTACTCTAATGTAAGTGAATGAAGGAACAAAGATGTAGTGGTGGTAGAACCAGAGCTGCCGGTGGATATGCTGGTTAGCTGGGGCCACAGCCAGACCCTAAATATGAACATGTTTAGGTTTCTGTAACCATGAAGAAGCAGGTGTCTATAATTAGGGCTAGGGTATTTTTTTTTTAAATGGAAAATGATATATAGTAATACACACATGCAGGTGCATACATACACTTTTATATGCAGAAGTGCACTAAGATCAGATGAAAAGGATTAATTACTTATTTAAAAATCATGCAGATTGTTTGAGTTGAGGTTTTAATTTACAAATCTAGTGTTTATTGTTGTGGTGTTTTTTTTTTTTTAATGACTGGAGGATTTGTGAAGAATTGACATATTTGTCACAGGCAAACGTCTTGTGACAGCTTTATGGGGACAGTCTTGCCATTATTGCATCTTTCTGTTTAATATCAGTAGAAATGGAACTTTTTCAATGAGAAGATCCAGATGTCAGGGTGTTTTATGAGGAGCCAGAAAAGTTAGGGGTAGCTAACCTATTATTTATTCCAGGGTTGTTAGAATGTTTGTAAAGCCCAAAATATCCTTTTTTTTTTTTTGGTAGTGTTAATGCAATATCATGGCTTTATGAATAACAGTACAATACAGTGTAACCCTGATTGTGTGCTTGATCATTCACGGTGCTAAGCACTTTGGCCCTGATCCAGCAGAACCCTTCGTGCTTAACTTTTAAGTATCTGAGTAGTCCCATATCAAGGACTTGAGGGCGAGGATGCACATTCTCTACATACTCTGCAATATTCATCTCTGAGCGTGCAGATTCCATGCCCAACTTCCCTGATTTGATACCTTGCCTATTTCCCCAAGGCCAGATGGCTCAGCAGAGCCACTCGAAGAGTGGGCCGCTGGAGTATCGCATCGCCAGGGTCCCTGAAGCTTTGTTTCTGTGGAGTTCTTCTCTTGAAACTGCAGGACTGAAGTGCTTCAGCTTCCCTTCTCTTCTACCTCCTGCCCATCTTCCTGTCACTTCTAAGCCCCATCACTGCCCATCCTCCATCCACACTAGTGCCCTCTGGCCACATCCACTCACATGACGCTTCTCTGCAGTTCCCAACCTGTGGGGCTTAGTGAAGCTCCTGGGATCCCTATAGCCATCGCTATTGCACCTCCTCCTCCTGCAGCAGCTCTCATGCTACCAGGACCATAACGCACCTTCCGTTACACAGCAACAGTCGAATTTAAAGATTATCTAAAAGGCCACGGTTAAATCACACATCTGAAAAACACCAAATAAATAAAGACACACATGTAAAGATACTCATGTATTTCATGACACTGTTCACAGTGCTAAACGTTGCTTACATGACTGTTGTTATAAACAAGAGAGAGAGAACCTCAAAACCAGTTCTTAGAAGCAAAGATTTCTTCTCAAGAGACAGCATTTCCTGCCTCTGAGGTTAACTGATCGAGAGAGAAGACAACTTCTGTCACCTTCTAAAACAACGAGGAGTATTTGTGGCACCTTAGAGACTAACAAATTTATTTGGGCATAAGTTTTCGTGGGCTAAAACCCACTTCATCAGATGCATGGAGTGGAAAATACAGTAGGCAAGTATAAATACACAGTACATGAAAAGACGGGAGTTGCCTTACTGTTGAAAATGGCCCACTTCCACTTTAATTGAATTGTCTCGTTAACACTGACCCCCCCCACTTGGTAAGGCAAATCCCATCTTACCCTCTCTCTGAGAATCCTCTTGCTGGCCGGTGTCAAAGTGACCTTGCTTACAGACAGCCCCCCAACCTGAAGGAAATACTCACCAGCAACCACACACCACACAACAGAATCACTAACCCAGGAACCTCCTCCTTGCAACAAAGCCCGTTGCCAACTGTGTCCATGTATCTATTCAGGGGACACCATCATAGGGCCTTATCACATCAGCCACACCATCAGAGGCTTGTTCACCTGCACATCTACCAATGTGATATATGCCACCATGTGCCAGCAATGCCCCTCTGCCATGTACATTGGTCAAACTGGACAGTCTCTATGTAAAAGAATAAATGGACACAAATCAGATGTCAAGAATTATAACATTCAAAAACCAGTTGGAGAACACTTCAGTCTCTCTGGTCACGTGATTACAGATCTAAAAGTGGCAATTCTTCAACAAAAAAAACTTCAAAAACAGACTCCAGCGAGAGACTGCTGAATTGGAATTAATTTGCAAACTGGATACAATTAATTTAGGCTTGAATAGAGACTGGGAGTGGATGGGTCATTACACAAAGTAAAACTATTTCCCCATGTTTATCACCCCACTGTTCCTCAGACATTCTTGTCAACTGCTGGAAATGGCCCACCTTGATTATCACTACAAAAGGTTCCCTCCCCCCCCCCGCTCTCTTGCTGGTAATAGCTCACCTTAAGTGATCACTCTGGTTACAGTGTGTATGGTAAAAGGAAAAGGAGCATTTGTGGCACCTTAGAGACTAACGAATTTATTTGAGTATAAGCTTTCGTGAGCTACAGCTCATTTTATCGGATGCATTCAGTGGAAAATACAGTGGGGAGATTTATATATACACTCAGAGAACATGAAACAATGGGTTTTATTTTCCACCAAATGCATCCGATGAAGTGAGCTGTAGCTCATGAAAGCTTATGCTCAAATAAATTTGTTAGTCTCTAAGGTGCCACAAGTACTCCTTTTCTTTTTGCGAATACAGACTAACACGGCTGCTACTCTGAAACCTTTCATACACACTGTAAGCCCTGGTCTACACTAGGCGTTGAGGTCGAATTTAGCAGCGTTAAATCGATGCAACCCTGCACCCGTCCACATGACGAAGCCCTTTTTTCGACTTAAAGGGCTCTTAAAATCGATTTCCTTACTCCATCCCCGACAAGGGGATTAGCACTGAAATCTGTTTTGCTGGGTCGAATTTGGGGTACTGTGGATGCAATTAGAATGTATTGGTCTCCGGTAGCTATCCCAGAGTGCTCCATTGTGACCACTCTGGACAGCACTCTCAACTCAGATGCACTGATCAGGTAGACAGGAAAAGGCCCGCGAACTTTTGAATTTCAATTTCCTGTTTGGCCAGCATGGCAAGCTGCAGGTGACCATGCAGAGCTCATCAGCAGAGGTGACCATGATGGAGTCCCAGAATCGCAAAAGAGCTCCAGCATGGACCGAATGGGAGGTACAGGATCTGATCGCTGTATGGGGAGAGGAATCCGTGCTATCAGAACTATGTTCCAGTTTTCGAAATGCCAAAACATTTGTCAAAATCTCTCAGAGCATGAAGGACAGAGGCCATAACAGGGACCCGAAGCAGTGCCGCATGAAACTTAAGGAGCTGAGGCAAGCCGACCAGAAAACCAGAGAGGCGAACGGCTGCTCCGGGTCAGAGCCCCAAACATGCCACTTCTATGATGAGCTGCACGCCATTTTAGGGGGTTCAACCACCACTATCCCAGCCTTGTTGTTTGACTCCTTCTTCAATGGAGATGGAGGCAACACGGAAGCAGGTTTTGGGGACGAGGAAGACGATGTTGAGGAGGCTATAGATAGCTCACAGCAAACAAGCGGAGAAACCGGTTTTCCCGACAGCCAGGAACTGTTTCTCACCCTGGACCTGGAGCCAGTACCCCCCGAACCCACCCAAGGCTGCCTCCTGGACCCACCTGGCAGAGAAGGGACCTCTGGTGAGTGTACCTTTTTAAAATACTATACAAGGTTTAAAAGCCAGCATGTTCAATGATTAATTTGCCCTGGCATTCGTGGTTCTCCTGGATATACTCCCAAAGCCTTTGCAAAAGGTTTCTGGGGAGGGCAGCCTTATTCCATCCACCATGGTAGGACACTTTACCACTCCAGGCCAGTAGCACGTACTCGGGAATCATTGTAGAACAAAGCATTGCAGTGTATGTTTGCTGGCATTCAAACAACATCCGTACTTTATCTCTCTGTATTATCCTCAGGAGAGTGATATCATTCATGGTCACCTGGTTGAAATAGGGTGCTTTTCTTAAGGGGACATTCAGAGGTGCCCGTTCCTGCTGGGCTGTTTGCCTATGGCTGAACAGAAATGTTCCCCGCTGTTAGCCACGCGGTGGGGAAAGGCAAAATGCGACCTTGTAACGAAAGCAATGTGCTATGTATGTAATGTTAACAGCAAAGTTTACTGTGAAAGAGTGTACCCATTGGTCTATAAAATGTGTCTTTTCAAATACCACTGTCCCTTTTTTTTTCTCCACCAGCTGCATGTGTTTCAAGGATCACAGGATCTTCTCCTTCTCAGAGGCTAGCGAAGATTAGAAGGCGAAAAAAACGCACTCGTGATGAAATGTTCTCTGACGTTATGCTGTCCTCCCACAGTGACAGAGCACAGACGAATGCATGGAGGCAGACAATATCAGAGTGCAGGAAAGCACAAAATGACCAGGAGGAGAGGTGGCGGGCTGAAGCTGAAAGGTGGCAGCAGCGTGATGAGAGGAGGCAGGATGCATTGCTGAGGGTGCTGGAGGATCAAACTAATATGCTCCAGCGTATGGTTGAGCTGCAGGAAAGGCAGCAGGAGCACAGACCGCCACTACAGCCCCTGTGTAACCAACCGCTCTCCTCCCCAAGTTCCATAGCCTCCTCACCCAGATGCCCAAGAACGCGGTCGGGGGGCCTCCGGCCACCCAGCCACTCCACCCCAGAGGATTGCCCAAGTAACAGAAGGCTGGCATTCAATAAGATTTAAACTTTTAAAGTGCTATGTGGCCTTGTCCTTCCCTCCTCCACCACCCCTCCTGGGCTACCTTGATAATTATCCCCCTATTAGTGTGATGAATTAATAAAGAATGCATGAATGTGAAGCAACAATGACTTTATTGCCTCTGCAAGCAGTGATCGAAGGGAGGTGGGGAGGGTGGTTAGCTTACAGGGAAGTAGAGTGAACCAAGGGGTGGGGGATTTCATCAAGGAGAAACAAACAGAACTTTCACACCGTAGCCTGGCCAGTCATGAAACTGGTTTTCAAAGCTTCTCTGATGCGCACCGCACCCTCCTGTGCTCTTCTAACCGCCCTGGTGTCTGGCTGTGCATAACCAGCAGCCAAGCGATTTGCCTCAACCTCCCACCCCTCCATAAACATCTCCCCCTTACTCTCACAGATATTGTGGAGTGCACAGCAAGCAGTAATAACAGTGGGAATATTGGTTTTGCTGAGGTCTAACCGAGTCAGTAAACTGCGCCAACGCGCTTTTAAACATCCAAATGCACATTCTACCACCATTCTGCACTTGCTCAGCCTGTAGTTGAACAGCTCCTGACTACTCTCCAGGCTGCCTATGTATGGCTTCATGAGCCATGGCATTAAGGGGTAGGCTGGGTCCCCAAGGATAACTATAGACATTTCAACATCCCCAACGGTTATTTTCTGGTCTGGGAAGAAAGTCCCTTCCTGCAGCTTTTGAAACAGACCAGAGTTCCTGAAGATTCGAGCATCATGTACCTTTCCCAGCCATCCCATGTTGATGTTGGGGAAACGTCCCTTGTGATCTACCAGTGCTTGCAGCACTATTGAAAAGTACCCCTTGCGGTTTATGTACTCGCTGGCTTGGTGCTCCGGTGCCAAGATAGGGATATGGATTCCGTCTATGGCCCCACCACAGTTAGGGAATCTCAGTGCAGCAAAGCTATCCACTATGACCTGCACATTTCCCAGAGTCACTACCCTTGATAGCAGCAGCTCAGTGATTGCGTTGGCTACTTGCATCACAGCAGCCCCCACAGTAGATTTGCCCACTCCAAATTGATTCCTGACTGACCGGTAGCTGTCTGGCTTTGCAAGCTTCCACAGGGCTATTGCCACTCGCTTCTCAACTGTGAGGGCTGCTCTCATCTTGGTATTCTTGCGCCTCAGGGCAGGGGAAAGCAAGTCACAAAGTTCCATGAAAGTGCCCTTACACATGCGAAAGTTTCACAGCCACTGGGAATCATCCCAGACCTGCAGCACTATGCGGTCCCACCAGTCTGTGCTTGTTTCCCGAGCCCAGAATCGGCATTCCACTGCATGAACCTGCCCCATTAGCACCATGATGCCCACATTGTCAGGGCTCGTGCTTTGAGAGAAGTCTGTGTCCATGTCCTCATCACTCTCGTCACCGTGCTGATGTCGCCTACTCGCCCGGTTTTGCTTTGCCAGGTTCTGGTGCTGCATATACTGCTGGATAATGCGTGTGGTGTTTAATGTGCTCCTAATTGCCAAAGTGATGTGAGTGGGCTCCATGCTTGCTGTGGTATGGCGTCTGCACAGAAAAAAGACGCGGAACAATTGTCTGCTGTTGCCCTGACGGAGGGAGGGCGACTGATGACATGGCTTACAGGGTTGGCTTACAGGGAATTAAAATGAACAAAGGAGGTGGCTTTGCGAGAAACTGAATAGCCGCCTCAAGGATAGAACTCAAAACTGGGTTTAGCAGGCCGTCGATTTCACAGAGGGAGGGAGAAGAAAATGAGTACAAAACAAATTTGGTCTATTTCTTGTTTTGAGCCACTTCATCTATCTTTATACATCATGCTGGCAGCAGACTGTGCAGTACGACCATTAGCCATCGTCACCTCCTGAGTGCTCAGCAGAAGACAGTGCAGTATGACTACTGGCCATCGTCTTCTGTTAGCTGCAGATTAAAAGACAGTGCACTGCCGGTAGGATTCAATTGCCAGGAGATGAAACAAGGGAAATGACCTGACTAAGTCACTCCCATGTTTGCCCAGGTGCCCAGTTAAAAGAGCACCCAGGACTACGCCGACGACGGCTACCATCATACTGCACTGTCTGCTGCCAAAAAGTAATAAACTGCTGCTGTGTAGCAATGCAGTACCATGTCCACCAGCACCCAGGAGACATACGGTGACGGTTAGCTGAGCGGGCTCCATGCTTGCTGTTGTATGGCGTCTGCACAGGTAACTCAAGAAAAAAGGCACAAAACGATTGTCTGCCCTTGCTTTTATGGAGGGAGGGAGGGAACGGGGACCTGACGATATGTACCCAGAACCACCCGCGACAATGTTTTAGCCCCAACAGGCACTGGGATTTCTATGCAGAATTCAAATGGGCGGTGGAGACTGCGGGAACTGTGGGATAGCTACCCACAGTGCAAAGCTCCGGAAGTCCACTGTTGCCTCAGTACTGTGGACACAGTCCGCCGACTACATGCACTTAGAGCATTTGTGTGGGGGGACACACACACTCAACTATATAAAAATGCTTTCTACAAAACCAACTTCTATAAATTTGACCTAATTTCATAGTGTAGAAATACCCTAAGCAGAGCGATCACTTAAGATGAGCTATTACCATCAGGGAGGAGGAAGAAAACCTTTTCTGGTGATAATCAAGATGGGCCATTTCCAGCAGTTGACAAGAACGTCTGAGGAACGGTGGAGGTTGCGGGGGGGGGGGGGGAGAAATAACATGGGGAACAGTATCTCGTTGGAGTCTGTCTCTGAAGTTTTTTTGTTGAAGAGTAGCCACTCTTAGGTCTGTGATCGAGTGACCAGAGAGATTGAAGTGTTCTCCGACTGGTTTTTGAACGTTATAATTCTTGATGTCTGATTTGTGTCCATTTATTTTTTTACGTAGAGACTGTCCAGTTTGGCCAATGTACATGGCAGAGAGGCATTGCTGGCACATGATGGCATATATCACATTGGTAGATGCGCAGGTGAAGGAGCCTTTGATAGTGTGGCTGATGTGATTCGGCCCTATGATGGTATACTCTGAATAGATATGTGGACACAGTTGGCAATGGGCTTTGTTGCAAGGCTATGTTCCTGTGTTAGTGGTTCTGTTGTGTGGTGTGTGGTTGCTGGTGAGTATTTCCTTCAGGTTGGGGGGCTGTCTATAAGCAAGGACTGGCCTGTCTCCCAAGATCTGTGAGAGTGATGGGTCGTCCTTCTCGATACGTTGTAGATCCTTGATGATGCGTTGGAGAGGTTTTAGTTGGGAGCTGAAGGTGATGGCTAGTGGCGTTCTGTTGTTTTCTTTGTTGGGCCTGTCCTGTAGTAGGTGACTTCTGGGTATTCTTCTGGCTCTGTCAATCTGTAATACCCATTGTTTCATGTTCCCTGTGTATATAAATCTCCCCACTGTATTGTCCACTGAATGCATCCAGTGAAGTGCGCTGTAGCTCACGAAAGCTTATGGTCAAATAAATTTGTTATTCTCTAAGGTGCCACAAGTCCTCCTTTTCTTTTTGCGAATACAGACTAACATGGCTTTTACTCTGAAAGACAGAGTACTGGACTAAATAGATCACACATCTGATCCAGTATATTTCCTATGTCCTACATGGGAGAAACTGTAACTGCCTATATACAAAGTGCTGCCACAGGCACAAATTAAATAAAGTGGGTAAACAGAGAAAAATTATTACTTTCTCTAATCTCTTCTGGCTATAATAATTTTAAGAGTAACTTGTAATGATATTAGGGAGAACTTTTAGATAGAAAGGTTAATTATTAAATTGACAGAGCTTCTTTGATATTGATCACTATGATGCCAGTCTTATATTAAGAAAAGGAGTACGTGTGGCACCTTAGAGACTAACAAATTTATTTGAGCATAAGCTTTCGTGAGCTACAGCTCACTTCATCGGATGCATTTGGTGGAAAATACAGAGGGGAGATTTATATACACAGGGAACATGAAACAATGGGTTTTATCATACACACTGTAAGGAGAGTGATCACTTAAGATGAGCCATCACCAGCAGCAGGGGGGGGAGGGAGGAAAACCTTTCATGGTGACAAGCAAGGTAGGCTATTTCCAGCAGTTAACAAGAACATCTGAGGAACAGTGGGGGGTGGGGTGGTGGGAAGAAATAAGATGGGGAAATAGTTTTACTTTGTGTAATGACTCATCCATTCCCAGTCTCTATTCAAGCCTAAGTTAATTGTATCCAGTTTGCAAATTAATTCCAATTCAGCAGTCTCTCGCTGGAGTCTGTTTTTGAAGTTTTTTTGTTGAAGAATAGCCACCCTCAGGTCTGTGATCGAGTGACCAGAGAGATTGAAGTGTTCTCCGACTGGTTTTTGAATGTTATAATTCTTGACGTCTGATTTGTGTCCATTTATTCTTTTACATAGAGACTGTCCAGTTTGACCAATGTACATGGCAGAGAGGCATTGCTGGCACATGATGGCATATATCACATTGGTCGATGCGCAGGTGAACGAGCCTCTGATAGTGTGGCTGATGTGATTAGGCCCTATGATGGTGTCCCCTGAATAGATATGTGGACAGAGTTGGCAACGGGCTTTGTTGCAAGGATAGGTTCCTGGGTTAGTCGTTCTCTTGTGTGGTGTGTGGTTGCTGGTGAGTATTTGCTTCAGATTGGGGGGCTGTCTGTAAGCAAGGACTGGCCTGTCCCCCAAGATCTGTGAGAGTGATGGGTCGTCCTTCAGGATGGGTTGTAGATCCTCGATGATGCGTTGGAGAGGTTTTAGTTGGGGGCTGAAGGTGATGGCTAGTGGCGTTCTGTTGTTTTCTTTGTTGGGCCTGTCCTGTAGTAGGTGACTTCTGGGTACTCTTCCGGCTCTGTCAATCTGTTTCTTCACTTCAGCAGGTGGGTATTGTAGTTGTAGGAATGCATGATAGAGATCTTGTAGGTGTTTGTCTCTGTCTGAGGGGTTGGAGCAAATGCGGTTATATCGTAGAGCTTGGCTGTAGACAATGGATCGTGTGGTATGATCTGGATGAAAGCTAGTGGCATGTAGGTAGGAATAGCGGTCAGTAGGTTTGCAAACTGGATACAATTAATTTAGGCTTGAATAGAGACTGGAAATGGATGAGTCATTACACAAAGTAAAACTATTTCCCCATGTTATTTCTCCCCCCCACCCCACCCCCCACTGTTCCTCAGATGTTCTTGTTAACTGCTGGAAATAGCCTACCTTGCTTGTCACCATGAAAGGTTTTCCTCCCTCCCCCACCGCTGCTGGTGATGGCTCATCTTAAGTGATCACTCTCCTTACAGTGTGTATGATAAAACCCATTGTTTCATGTTCTCTGTGTGTGTATATCAATCTCCCCTCTGTATTTTCCACCAAACGCATCCGATGAAGTGAGCTGTAGCTCATGAAAGCTTATGCTCAAATACATTTTAGTCTCTAAGGTGCCACAAGTACTCCTTTTCTTTTTGCGAATACAGACTAACATGGCTGCTACTCTGAAACCAGTCTTGTATTATGCCCTTTGGAACGATAAACGATGAAAAGCAGAGAAGAAAAAAGCAGCTGGTTAAAATGTATTCTACTATATCATAATTTAATTAGACTATGTAAAGGGGTGAGATAAAAAATGGGAAAAACCCTTGTACTCAATCTATTTTGAAATGCCATGCATAGAACATTTTTTGCTGAACCATCTGCATTTAAATTAATCTAAGATAATTGTGCTGCTTTGCAATATTACTTCTCCATGTACCTGCAATATCAATAGAACAGAGTAACATAAAGCTGAAACTCAACCCATGGGGACAATCGTTTGCAGGACAAATAAGGTTGTTTCGTCACAACCTTTCATAAGTAAAATGTTTCACATGAGCAATTTTTAATACCACACAGATAGCTCTGATCTGATCTCACTTGTGTCCTGTGTGTCTCTCTGGGATTCCTTTAAGTTTAAAATTACACACAAACCTCCATGGCTCCCTCAGTGCAGTCACACAATGACGTTATTCTCCTTTGGAGAATTTGGAATACATTTTGTTTCCACCCTCAAAGGGTCATAGAGAGGATAAGTGAGATATATTGAGATGGCATACACCAACCTCTGCTGCCAGCAACCCCAGCCTAGCTGGAAAGAGTAATGCCTTGTCTACACTAGGGAAGTTTTTCAAAAATTTCCCACCATCCCTGACCCCAGTTTAGCTGCATTGACGTTAACAATGCTGAGCGCTGTAGTGCCAATAGGCTGCTACTGGTGTTCTATTGTCTGAGGCTTGCGAAAGACTTAGGCTATGTCTACACTAGAGAGCTTGCAGCCGTGTAAGATCTCTAGTATAGCTGCTCTGTGCCAATGGGAGAGAGCTCTCCCATTGACATAACTAATCCACCCCCAGTGAGCAGTGGTAGCTGTGTCGGTGGGAGAAGCTCTTCCACTGAAGTAGTACTGTGCACAATAGTGCTTATGCAGGTATAATTTATGTCACACGGGGGTGGAATATTCACACCCATCAGTGACATACGTTTTCCTGACATAAATGGAAGTGTAGACATAGCCTTAGACTGAAAACTGACTGAACAGAATTCAACTATACACAGTACACCCTCGCTTTAACATACCCCTTGGGATCCAAGCCATTTGGGTTCATCATTGCAAAAGAGATCTGCTGCAGCGGGGGCTGACAGCTCCTCCAGCTCTGGGCCTGGAGGTGGGATCCAGGAACTGGGTTCATTATAGGCAAAGGTTCATTATTCTTAAGGGCATTATAGCGAGGGTGTACTGTATATAGACAATAGGTTTCCAAAGGGGCCCGCACCTCCATTCGAAATTTCCAGGGGGGACCACAAATGAAAAAAGTTTGAGAACCATTGTTCTACACTTTCTGACCCCATAGAAGTCAATGGCAGTTTTGTCATTGACTTTAATAGGACCAGGATTTCACCCCATGTCAAATACATCTCCAGTGAGCATGGTGCTTAAAATAGCTCATTTACCCTAGGATTCAATTTAAATGTAAAAAAAAATAATAATAAAATAAAAGTTGATAGTGTGCCTTTCAAAAATTAAATTGATTTCCTCTTCTAGGTAAAACATAGTTATTTTAATTTTATTTATGTATATTTATATAAAACTCTAAGCAAAGTGTCCATTTAGGGTTTTGTGCATTTTTCCCATATATTTAAAAGTCCAAGCAACTGAATTTGTTAGTCAATAGCTCTGGTCCATCAGAAAAAATCTTGTCATGATGCTTATTATTTGTATTGTGCTTCAAGTGTGCATAGTGCTATACATTGGGTGAACTGTGCCAAACAAATAACTGGTCTCAGCACCAAAGTGCTTAGAGTCTTAAAGGTAGCGGTAAGCACAGTACAAAAAATAATAATAATACAGAACAATCTAGCTGAGTGTGGCCATTAATTATGGAAACCTCCAGTGACAGGTGAAGTTGTTTTAAAGGAAGAGAGGGAGGGAGCTTTGGCAATACATATTTGGAATCCTCATCCATTTGGGGTGATGTGAAAGTTCCTGTGTACGGACGGAAAGTCTTTGTCCTTTATGGTAGAATCCCAAATAAAGTGATGTGCCCAAAAAAAAGCCATTATATTTTACACAGGAATTAAAATAGAGTACTGTATGCCATAGCCCAGTAGCTTGTGTGCAATAGGAAAGGGCCTGATTCCAAATGGAAATACTCCAACTGGAACAGGCTCAAACCCATGATTTGGATGTTCTTTGAGAAGAATTCAGTGCAGCCCATGCCCTTCTGGGTATGGGCAGCTATGTATGTCTAAGAAAGCTGGAAGAGACTCCTAAGGGCTCAGGTTTCAGATTATTAAGAACAAACTACTTAAAGGGGCACTGTCAAGGCCAGTAAGTCTAAAACCAGACCAACCAGATCCATCTCTCTTTTTGGGTACAGATGTATGAGAATATTAAACATTTCTCCTGCTGTTCCCATCTTCTGCATTATGGATAAAATTTCCCCTGTGCAGAAAGCCAACCCACACTCTACTTTGGGGGCTTACATACTGCATAGGGTTGTGTAGTCTCTGCACATGAATGCAGAGAACAGGACAATAATTAAAGGATGGTGTTCTGCCTGCTCAGAGAACAAAGCAGGCAGTAGACGACCTCCTGGGTGACCTTGGGCAAGTCACGTTATCACTCTGTTTCTCAGTCCCCCATCTGTAAAATGAGGATAATGCTCAGAGTCCTGACCTTGTACATAAAGTGCTTTGAGACCTATAGGTGGGAAATGCGATGCACTATTGTTAACTTGCCGATCTGAGGTAAGATCATTCAGTGATCCTCTTATTTCTCTGTCATACCTGGGGTCTGATATACAGAAGTGCTGAGCACTCACAGCTGTAACTGAAGTCAATGGAGCCTGAGCTTTGAAAATAGGAGATGTTATATAATGTTAAGTGCTCTGAGAAGTCAGGTTCTAGGTGTCTCAAATTGGTTACCCAATATTAGTGGAAACTTTTTATTTTAATTTCTCTGTGCCTCACTTCCCCATCTACAGTATGGGGATAATAATATCCCTCTCAACTCACAAGGGTGTTGTGCACATAAAATTGTTTGTGAAGCACTCAGAAACTATAGTGATGAATGGCATAGAAAAGCCCATGAGACAATTAATAATTCTGTCTTCAGAGCAGCATGTAAGTAGTGTGGAGTAAATAAAGCACGAGGCCAGACGTTGAACAATGAAGAGAAAACAAAATAGTAAACAGCTGCTCATTAAGTGAGTGCTGTCCATTCTGTGTACTGGTGAAGGTAGGGATCCTGTTGAAAATATAGTATGTGATGATGTAATGAAAGATTGTTTGATAAGGCCTATAGATAAAGGGGGCAAATTAAGGTTGCACTGGGAATATTAAATGTTGCATTCCCTCACTTTCAAGTTCTTGGCTTTGCAACCTTAATGTTCTCTTAATGTAATTTTGTGTTTATAATACTATATAAAGGCCAATCTTACTTTGCTTTTCAGGAATAGCCACTTCTTTACTTTTCTGCCATGATCAAATACACAATCAGTTTAATATCTAAAACATTTTTTCTCTGGGGGAATAAATCTTGCATCAACAAGGATATGTATTTGTTAATCATAGTAATTTTTTTTCTTGAAGTCTGTACTCCTGTATTTTGCAAGTCACAGGGGAGAATGGAGTTTAGACAGGCCCAGGGAAGGGATTGTACTTGGAACTGTTATCCCCCACCCCTTGGAAGGGAGCGGAACTGAGACTGACCCAGCTGGAGAGCCAAGGACCAAAAGGGCAGGCGAAGAGCCTCCAGGTAGGAATCCCGGAGGGTGCTACTTCATCCCAGAGCAGGAACCTTTGCATGCAACTTGGCCAAGTAGGGTACTGAGAGACACCCTGTTGGTCAGGCTGAGATTGTGTCTAGGGAGAGCTATAGAGACTTTGCCAATGGAGGGGTACCGTGATGGGCTCTATTGGACAGTGAAAGTACTGAGCCCAGGGAGGGCTGCGGGACATTACTGAGGATTTTGAGTTAGGCCCGACTGGACAGTATACCCTGGAAAGGGTTTGTTTTGTTCCGTTTTGCACATGAACAGAGTGTGACTTGGCTGGAGGGCTGTGTCACTGGAGACTCACTTGATATGCGCAGCAGCCAACAGGTGGCACCGGGAGCAGAGGAAATTGAGAAAAACTGCAGGCACGCGCACACTCCACCGGGGGCACTCATGAGAGGTGAGTGCACTCCATTACACACCTCCCATTGAAGTCAATGGAAATTTTCCCAATGACTTCAAAAGTAGTTGAATCAGGCCCCAACTCCATTCATACAGGCCATCAGGTGATAATAGGTCTGATTTCCCATTGTTCTGCACCTTGTACACTCATTTACACCAGTACAAAATTGGAACAAAATGCTACCGTTCTGATCTGGTAGCCATTTATACCCACTTTGCTTGGTGTAAATGATGATGGTCGTGAAGGCTATGGATATGTTTTACCTGAGTTGCTAAGTTGTTCAACTCGTCTGTAGGTCAGATGCCTTGAAAAAAATATTTTTCCAGAAAAATCTCAAGGCTGGCAAAGTTGTTACCAGAATATCTGGACCTTTTAGTGAAGATTAAAAAGCAGTTTGGGGAGACTTAAGAAGGAAACATTCACATTACTGTGATTCAAATGCCTAACTGCAATGTTACTGCATGTTGATTTGTCATGTGAGTAAAAGTTGCAAGATAGGACCCAAAGCATCTGAAAATTCTGTAGTGTATCATAGTATAGCCAACATCATCACAAAGGAAACTTTTCTTTTTAAGTTGTCCCTGTAAGTTTTCTCTGTATTTTCTTTTGCTAAAGGATTTTTCTCCATAGTTCATTTAATTGATTTGCTTAGTTCTGTAGTGTCTCTAAATGGTCTTGTTTTGGGTAGTACTCTTTCATGTATGCTTTATGTTAGTATATATGTAGTGTTGTAGTAGCCATGTCAGTCCCAGGATATTACAGAGACAAGGTGGGAAAGATAATATGTTTTTATAGTACCTACTTCTGTTGGTGAGAGAGAGAGAAGCTTTCAAGCTTACCCAGGGCTCTTCTTCAGGTCTGGGAAACTCATTCAGGGCGGGTCTATACTTAAAATGCTGAGGGGTGCAGCTGCAGCGCTTCAGTGAAGATGCTACTACGCTGATGGGAGAGCTTCTCCCATCAGCAAGTTACCCCCTTTCCTGGAACTGGATTAATTAGGTTGACAGGAGAAGCCCTCACGTTGACATAGCGCTGTCTACACTGGGATGGGGATGGGGAGTGTTAGGTCGTTATAACTGTGTAGCTCAGGGATGTGGATTTTTCACACTCCATAGCACCATAGTTATACCGATGTAAATCTGAAGTGAAGACTTGACCTCAGAGTGTGTCAGCGGAACACAAGCTGGAGCAAATTATTTAGCATAAGTAGTTAACACATATTTCAAGGGACCATTCAAGGTGAAGTAGCCCATTAATACCCTTCCAGTCATAGGTAGGAAAGGGGAGGGAAGTAGCTGGGGCGGGGGCATTGTTAGTGGGTTAAGATCATTGTACGAGTCCATAAATCCAGTATCTCTATTTAGTCCATGATTTTTTAGTGTCTAGCAAAGTTATGAATTTAAGCTGCAGGCTCATCTTTTGAAAGTGTTGTGCAGGTTTCCTTTGAAGAGGAGGACTGATAGGTCAGCTGTAGAGTGATCGCTTTGTGAAAAGCGTTCACCTACAGATGATGGGGTGTTTTTGTCTTTTATCATTTTCCTGTGATAGTTCATTCGAGAGTGTAGTAATTGTCTGGTTTCAGCCATGTAGTTGTTGATGAGGCATTTGGTGCACCGGCATGTGTATCTTGAAAGATGTGTTGTTCATTGCAACAGTGAAGATATGTCTGCAGATTTTCATCTGTTGTTCTGGCAGGGTCTGGCGCTGCTTTGAGTTGGTGTGTCCTGGTCTGTGGGGAACTTGCATCAGATGATGAGTTCGGGGGGTTGTTTAAAAGCTGGAAGTGGTGGTTCAGGAAAGATTTCTTTCAGCATGGGTTGTAGTTGTTTGATGGTACCCCATAGAGGCTCCAGTGTGGGCTGGGAGGTGACGAGTAGGTTGTGTGGTCGAGTTGGTCTAGAAAGAAACTGTGTCCGCTAGGGATGTGTGGTTATGTTGGTATAGACAGAGAAACAGTCTAGAGAAAATAGAAGCACAGAGACAACAGGCCACTCCACTGCACATGTCTGACTGTATTGCGTGCCAGTCATGCCACTAACTGCATCCTGCCTGTAATCTGACTCTCCATGTTTAAAATAAATAGCTTGGTTTGGTCAGGGTTCGAGCATTCACACTCAGAAGGGAATGCCATATTCCTTATTTATCAACTGCTTAAATAAGCACATTGCTGTGACTTAGCTGCATACATTTGTGTGAGTAATTAGAAGTGCTGATGTTCAACATGGTTTCCTGAATTATTTGTCATTTTCACATGTGCTGTATGTGCAAAAGATAGAATAGCTAATTAATGGGAACATCAGTTTTGGTTAAAAACATTCTCACTATATATATATATATATATATATATATATATCTTAGAACATGTTCCCTGAAACTTCATGAATGGAAAACTGGTCTTAAAATCTATTTTTTTCTTAAACTCAAAATCCAGAAGATTGAACAAGAAATATACTTTGTTTTAGAGAGAGACTACAAAATAATGTTAAAGAAAAAAATTTGCAGAAGTCAGGATAATGCAGTGCATGGAAAACAGGAATGTGGGTCAAGAGACCTGTATTCTGTTCTGGGCTCTGCCACAGACTTCCTGTGTGCCATTGGGCAAATCACTTCATCGCTCAGTGCTTCAGTTTCCCCATCTGTAAAATGGGGATGATGACACTTTACAGAGGTAGTGAAGTGCGTTGAGATTTGTGGATGAAAAGTTCTATGTATTATCATTCACTCTGCTAGTGTATCTTATGCTTGTCACTACATGCAGTGTTGTTGTAGCTGTGTTGGTCCCAAAATATTAACAAGACAAGGTGGGTGAGGTAATATTTTATTGGACCAACTTCTGTTGGTTAGAGAGAAACAAACTTTCAAGCTTACAGAGAGCTCTTCTTCAGATCTGGGAAACTACAGTTATGTCTACGCTAGAGACCTTACAATGGCACAGCTGTACTGTTGCAGCTGCGCGGCTGTAAGATCTCTCGTGAAGCCACTCTCCCATCAACATAATTAAACCACCTTCAATGAGCAGAGGTAGCTTTGTCAGCAGGAGAAGCTCTACTTCTGACATAGTTCTGTTCACACTACCACTAATGCTGGTGAAACTTGTGTCGCTCCAGGAGGTGCTTTTTCACACTCCCGGGCAACCTAAGTTTTGCCAACATAAGTGATAGTGTAGACATGGCCTAATTCGGTGTCACTGCTAAACACAAGGTTTGAACAGATTGTTTAGATCATAGCCCCCATAGCAGCTATGTAGGTGAAACCAGACAATCACTATGCTCTCAAATGAACTCTCACAGGAAAACGATAGAAAAAATACCTTATCACTTGTGAGTGAACACTTCACAAAGCTATCATGCGATATCTGACCTATCAATCCTCATCCTTAAATTAAACCTGCAGAATACTTTCAAAAGACGAGCCTGGGAGCTTAAATTCGTAATTTTCCTAGACATTAAAAATCCTAGACACTGGATTTATGGTGTATTACAACAATCTGTAACCCACTAACAATGCCCCCTCCCATCTGCTTCCACCTCCCCTTTTCTTCCTATGACTGGAGGAGTGTTAGCCGGCCATTTCACCTTGAATGTCCCTTGAAATATGAGAAGCCTCCCTGTCCAATTAGCACTGTCACTAACCACCAGAAGTTAACATAACTGTGTTGCTCAGGGGAGTGGATTTTCCACACCTCTGAGTGACATAGTTACAGTGACATAAGTTTGTAATATAGACCAGGGCCAAGTTCATTTCCTAGATCTGAAGAAGAACTCTGTGTAAGCTTGAAAGCTTGTCTCTCTCACCAACAGAAGTTGGCCCAATAAAAGATAGTACCTCACCCACCTTTCAAAGTAGCAGCCGTGTTAGTCTGTATTCGCAAAAAGAAAAGGAGTACTTGTGGCACCTTAGAGACTAACAAATTTATTTGAGCATAAGCTTTTGTGAGCTACAGCTCACTTCATCGGATGCATTCGGTGGAAAATACAGTGGGGAGATTTATATACACACACAGATAACATGAAACAATGGATTTTATCATACACACTGTAAGGAGAATGACAGGTTTCAGAGTAGCAGCCGTGTGAGTCTGTATTCGCAAAAAGAAAAGGAGTACTTGTGGCACCTTAGAGACTAACAAATTTATTAGAGCATAAGCTTTCGTGAGCTACAAATGCATCCGATGAAGTGAGCTGTAGCTCACGAAAGCTTATGCTCTAATAAATTTGTTAGTCTCTAAGGTGCCACAAGTACTCCTTTTCTTTTTGTAAGGAGAATGATCACTTAAGATGAGCCATCACCAACGGGCTGGGGGGGAAGAGGAAAACCTTTCATGGTGACAAGCAAGGTGGGCCATTTCCAGCAGTTGGCAAGAACGTCTAAGGAACAGTGGGGTTGGGGGGAGAAATAACGTGGGGAAATAGTTTTACTTTGTGTAATGACCCATCCACTCCCAGTCTCTATTTAAGCCTAAGTTAATTGTATCCAGTTTGCAAATTAATTCCAATTCAGCAGTCTCTCGCTGGAGTCTGTCTTTGAAGCTTTTTTGTTGAAGAATAGCCACCCTCAGGTCTGTAATCGAGTGACCAGAGAGATTGAAGTGTTCTCCGACTGGTTTTTGAATGTTATAATTCTTGACATCTGATTTGTGTCCATTTATTTTTTTTATGTAGAGACTGTCCAGTTTGACCAATGTACATGGCAGAGGGGCATTGCTGGCACATGATGGCATATATCACATTGGTAGATGCGCAGGTGAACGAGCCTCTGATAGCGTGGCTGATGTGATTAGGCCCTATGATGGTGTCCCCTGAATAGATATGTGGGCAGAGTTGGCAACGGGCTTTGTTGCAAGGATAGGTTCCTGGGTTAGTGGTTCTGTTGTATGGTGTGGGTTGCTGGTGAGTATTTGCTTCAGGCTGGGGGGCTGTCTGTAAGCAAGGACTGGCCTGTCTCCCAAGATCTGTGAGAGTGATGGGTCATCCTTCAGGATACGTTGTAGATCCTTGATGATGCGTTGGAGAGGTTTTAGTTGGGGGCTGAAGGTGATGGCTAGTGGCATTCTGTTATTTTCTTTGTTGGGTCTGTCCTGTAGTAGGTGATTCTGGGTACTCTTCCGGCTCTGTCAATCTGTTTCTTCACTTCAGCAGGTGGGTATTGTAGTTGTAGGAATGCATGATAGAGATCTTGTAGGTGTTTGTCTCTGTCTGAGGGGTTGGAGCAAATGCGGTTGTATTGTAGAGCTTGGCTGTATACAATGGATCGTGTGGTGTGATCTGGATGAAAGCTAGAGGCATGTAGGTAGGAATAGCGGTCAATAGGTTTCCGATAGGGTGGTGTTTATGTGACCATCGCTTATTAGCACCGTAGTGTCCAGGAAGTGGATCTCTTGTGTGGACTGGTCCAGGCTGAGGTTGATGGTGGAATGGAAATTGTTGAAATCATGGTGGAATTCCTCAAGGGTGGCTTTTCCATGGGTCCAGATGATGAAGATGTCATCAATCTAGCGCAAGTAGAGTAGGGACATTAGGGGACGAGAGCTGAGGAAGCGTTGTTCTAAGTCAGCCATAAAAATGTTGGCATACTGTGGGGCCATGCGGGTACCCATTGCAGTGCTGCTGATTTGAAGGTATACATTGTCCCCAAATGTGAAATGGTTATGGGTGAGGACAAAGTCACAAAGTTCAGCCACCAGGTTAGCCGTGACATTATCGGGGATAGTGTTCCTGACGTCTTGTAGTCCATCTTTGTGTGGAATGTTGGTGTAGAGGGCTTCTACATCCATAGTGGCTAGGATGGTGTTTTTAGGAAGATCACCGATGGATTGTAGTTTCCTCAGGAAGTCAGTGGTGTCTCGAAGATAGCTGGGAGTGCTGGTAACATAGGGCCTGAGGAGGGAGTCTACATAGCTAGACAATCCTGCTGTCAGGGTGCCAATGCCTGAGATGATGGGGCGTCCAGGATTTCCAGGTTTATGGATCTTGGGTAGCAGATAGAATACCCCAGGTCCTGGCTCCAGGGGTGTGTTTGTGCGGATTTGTTCTTGTGCTTTTTCAGGGAGTTTCTTGAGCAAATGCTGTAGTTCCTTTTGGTAACCCTCAGTGGGATCAGAGGGTAATGGCTTGTAGAAAGTGGTGTTGGAGAGCTGCCTAGCAGCCTCTTGTTCATAATATGACCTATTCATGATGATGACAGCACCTCCTTTGTGAGTCTTTTTGATTATGATGTCAGAGTTTTTTCTGAGGCTGTGAATGGCATTGTGTTCTGCATGGCTGAGGTTATGGGGCAAGTGATGCTACTTTTCCACAATTTCAGCCCGTGCACGTCGGCGGAAGCACTCTATGTAGAAGTCCACTCTGCTGTTTCAACCTTCAGAAGGAGTCCACCCAGAATCCTTCTTTTTGTAGTGTTGGTAGGAAGGTCTCTGTGGGTTAATATGTTTGTCACCCACCTTGCTTTTCAGTTATCACTATATTCAGGCATACCTCTGATGAGAAAGACATAAATGCTACAAGACAAACTGGTTTTGTTTACAAACTAATTTAGAGAATAGCTGTAAGAAAAATACCAAGATGCAGAATTTGAAATTGAGATGACACAATTGTACAATGAAATACAGAAAATATTCAAACTTTAGCTCTGCAGAATAAGACAAGACCCTTTTTGTCGTCTCATTGCTTCATTTCTATAAAATGATCTTCTTTTAAAATGTAGCAGTATCTGAAGAAACCGCTGTTTGCTCAGATCATGATTGGCTGCTTCTGTCTTGTATAGTTACAACAATTTCTAGAGTTCTGTTTTGTAGAAAACATCAACCTGAAAATAGCATTTACAGATCGTACAAATTTATAACATTTTTGTTGATTCCAGTGATACCAGATGTGGAAAATAAGCAATCTCATGTTCTTTCTTATCTTCTTGTTTCGCTTTGACTGCAGAATTATCTCCAGCCACTAAATTATATTCTGTTAAATGCTAATTCGTGAGTGAGTGAGTCTATCTGTCTGTCCCCTATATGTATTTATGAAACATTAAACAGTAACACTAAGGGCTTTGAGCAGGTATAGTACTCGGGAATCAACTCCCTTCATGCATGGCAGCAAATCTGCAAGTAGAGAAGACAAGGAAACCGATAAACATTTACGAAGGATAGCTACAGGCAGGAAATGCGGTATGAAGAAAGGAAATCAATCTTGTTTGCAGCCTCAGTGTAAGTGAGATAATATTCTCGATATCTTTTTTTGTCAGAGATATATTGCTCAGAAAGAAAATTAAAAGGACTAGAGTTAAATTGCAGTTGTTTCTTAAGTAGAGTTCAGGAGAATAGACCTATGAAATTAAATTAAAAGTTGGAGCAGTTCAAAGTCCATATTGGGGAGAAAACTGTATCTTGCCTCATAAGTAGCCTGAGGAGTTAAAGGGAGCATCAGAAGATGAGTTAGTGTGAATCTGATTCTAGGTAAGGAACTTTAAATCAGTTTGGAGGAGTTTAGGTTTTTTTCCCCCTCGAGCAGGGAGTTTACAGTGACATGTTTTTGTAATGTCATACTGCGGTGAGTGTGTTTTTTCACAGAAGTTAAATGTGGTGGGTAAAGGTCAGAATAGCACAAGTATCATCAGAGTTAATGGGAAAGGATGTGTTCTTCAGAGCTGTAGCATTGCCAGCTTTTCAGCTGCATTGCCTTTTATGGCTTGGCTGCTTCACATTAAAGTGTTCTCTGTAGATGGGACTGTAACAATCTGACTTGGACATTGTTACATAATTAAAAGTTTCAGAGTAGTTAAGTGTTACTGACATTGGGTCTCCCTCTTTTTCCTCTCTACTATTCTAGGTTAAAGAGAAATGATGTCCAGCACTGTTTTGTTTAGCTGCAGATGAGCACCCAGGCCAAAGGAGAGATTTGAGATTATATACTGTGGTATTTAGAATCCTCAGACTGGTCTTTATTTTTTCCCTCACCTGAAGGTTAAAATGAATTTGTGTTAGATACTGTTAGGTGTTTTGTGGGAGTGATGATAATGGTCTTTGGGGTCTTATTTTAAACCCCATATGGGAAATGCCGGCTTGTTTGGTGGCCTCAGAAAGGCACATAGGAAGTGCCATATTGAATGAAGCCAGTGATCCGTATAATCCAATATCGTGTCTCTCAGACAGTGGCCAGGACCAACTGCTTCAGAAGAAGGTGCAGGAAACCCTGAAGTGGCCACTTGTGGATTAATCTGTTTATAGGGGTAGTTTCTTCCTAACCCCGTCAATTAGTAGCTGGCTCTGTTAGTGAAGCATGAGGTTTTATCCTTTCTAATGTAACTGTTTCAGAGTAGCAGCCGTGTTAGTCTGTATTCGCAAAAAGAAAAGCAGTACTTGTGGCACCTTAGAGACTAACAAATTTATTAGAGCACAAGCTTTCGTGAGCTACAGCTCACTTCATCGGATGCATTCCATTACATTTTTTTAATGTAACTGTGTGTGTTGTCATTTTGCATAAAATAGGTATAAGGCCTGACCCTGCACGGTGCTTAATTCCCAGATGGAAATAGTGATGCAATGTAAAGGCATGTCTGTGCCAGTTAGTGGATTATTGTTGGGGTTTTTCTTGGTCAAGAGGCTATTACAGGAGGCAATGTGTGATAGTGGTTGAGCAGGGGACTGCAAGTCAGGATTCTTGTATTCTATTTACAGCTGTGCCACTGAGTCAGTGTGTCTCTGAGCAAGTCACTTAACTTCCAAGTGCTTCACCTTCCTCCTGTGTAAAAAGAGGATATACCCATCTTTGTAAAGTACATTAGAGCCTCTGATGAAGAGCAGTCTGTAAGTGCTGAGAGCTGTTGCTTAAAATTGACTCTAATTAAGGAGAATTTCAAGCAAGCATCTCTTACTAAGACTATAGAATGATACGAAGAATACAACTTTACACTCTACTATTCTGGTAAGGGGATTAATCTGTTTTTAACAAGATATGTTGCTTAATAGGCTGCTTAATAGACATTTCACAGGTCAAATTGTCTATAGCAGCTTAATGTAGACAAGAAAATATATGAAAAATAAGGTTTCTGCAGGAATCCAAAGTAATTGGACACGTCTCAAAACTGAATAGAAGAGAACAGCTGGTCCCACAGACTTAAGCCTGTAACAGGGGGAAAGAAGAACATGCTCATATTGTATGTGAATGAAAATCAGTTAATAAAGGACCAGTATCAATACCAGAATGTGTCAATCAAGGAGCAGGATTCTGTATCATGAAGATGGCTGGGCAAGTGTCACATGGAGAAAAATTTTAATTCAGAGGCAGTGTTCAATTGGTATTTAAAGAGATCTTGTTTAGATGGGAGTAGTGTGGGGATGGTTGAATGGGAAACAATAATTAAGGGTTACAGTGAACAATGTGAGATGGAATTGCTAAAGGGATTAATTATACCTTGTCTATGAAACCGCTTTAATTGTTGCCGATGTAAATCCATGGCCTGCTGAGACATAAAATAGCTATCGTACACCTGTATGGCTTGGTAGAGTCACAGAAGAGGTGCAAGATTTTTTTGTTTTTCTATATCTCCTCTAATGTAATTGTTTGTTGATTCTTTTGTTTATAATATTTTGGCTTTTTTTCCACAGAACTTTCATGATGGCAGAAAGGCACAACAAAACATTGAAACTTCCTGGAAACAGCTTGAAGCAGTAAGTGGAAACATGTTCAGAAGTGATGTTATAGCTATATTGACACTGTCTTCATAGGGATCTTTCTAAACACTATGTTTGAAAAGAGATTATGATATGGTTTGAGGAGAACATCTGAAATCCAAAAGAACATGATTTGAAAACTTGACTCTAAGGGATACTGAAAGATATAAAATAGTGCCCTTTAAATGCCATCCGTATAGTAGAATCCAGACCTCAATAATAGATATGACACAATGAGGGAAGGTGAGAAACTGTCAGGAGGGGACTGTGTAAGGAAAGATTAGTGTTACCCATGGATATTCAGCTTATGCATGTGCATACCTTAGGTGTTCAGTCATATGTGCACACACATAAAATAACAAAGATAGTATGGCTCATTTATTGTGGCCTTCACAGAAGCGAGGGGTTTAAATGCAGAGAGGATAGTGATTTGGCAGATCAGAGCAAGAAGGTGTTCCATGTGTAGGGGGAATATGGAAAGAGGCTGAGAGACTAATGGGACATCAAGACTGGTTTTACCATCAGAGCCAATCTGTCTGAAGATCAGAGCAAATATTTTCTTTCCAATAACTTTTGCAGTTTAGTGTGGAAATGTATGCAGATGTAAATGAGCTGTTCTCAAAAACTCTTGACAGTGATTACAGAAAATGAAGTTAGCGAGTGTTGCTTACTAGGTTGAATTTCAAATCATGTTTCTCTCCGGTATCTGATGGGCTCATTTTTCCTTTTCAGAGTAAAAGGCGGTTTGAACGTGATTGCAAGGAAGCAGATAGAGCACAGCAGTATTTTGAGAAAATGGATGCTGACATCAACGTTACGAAAGCAGATGTTGAAAAGGTAAGCCAGGTGGTAAGGCACTCCATTTGTAAATACATATGTTAGAATGATCGCTCCTTCAGTCCCACTAATAACATGCGTACTCCAGAATTGACCATCTTAACTGAATGCAGTGTTGTTGCAGCACATCAGTCCCAGGTTATTAGAGAAACAAGGTTTGGAAGCTTGTCTTGCTCACCAACAGAAGTTGGTTCAATAAAGATATTACTTCACCCACCATGTCATCTTAACTGTGTGAGTCCATAGCTTGGCCTAAACAAGGGATTCTCTGTAGTGGGGCACCTCCATTTGCCCAAAAAAGTGAGGGCTCCATTCTCAGCAGGTATAAATGGGCATGGCTCCATTAAAGTCAGTGGGGTTAACTCAGTTTATATCAGATTGGGATCTTGCCCCAACTCAAAATCAGTCCTCACTGGCTAGCAGCCCAGGATCTGGGCTCCACTCAGAAACTCATAACTCCCAGCCAGCAGCATAGCTCACCCAGGTTTCAACCTCTAGGACAACTAGATACAGAAAGATTTGGACTTCACTATTATTAAATATTGATCTTGCAGCAGCAAAGCCAAGAATGGCAATACTTTGTGTGTTAATCTTAGCTGCCCATCAAAAGTAATCTAACCCACAGAGGCTGAGTGTTGAGGATTTACCAATGGCAAGTGCATGTGCAAACTCTGCTAGTGCTTGGGACCGAAAGCACGGTACTGTAAGCATCAAAGGGGCAGGGACCAGAATATTTTTCAGGTCACCTAAATGATTTGTTCAAAGGCAAACCAGTATAATTGTTGACTTCCCCTCTTTTAAAAATAGAAATAATCAACAGAATGGCTATTAAAGCACAGTATTAATTAAGAGCCAAATTCTGTGCCTTACTCTGCAAGTGGGCCCATTGAAATCCACAAATAAAGGCCCAATTCTGCTATCCTTTCTACTCACCATCATCAAGGGTGGCAGAATCAGGGTTATAGTAATTTTCCAAGAATGACTGGTGATGACGACAATTCACATGTTGACTGTTGCAGGTAGAACACAACTCCCTGCTTTCCATGCTACTGAATATAACAGACATGTCCTAACATCCCACTGGTTACAATGAAGTGTTAGTGCATGACTGCATCCCAGCAAAGACAGGGTGGTTATTCATGATACACACAGACTTGCAGTATAGCAGAAAAGATTTTCATATTGTAAAGTATCCTTGCAGGTAGGGACAGCTCTAGCAATTTTGCCACCTCAAGCAGTCGCTACCAAATTGCCGCCACGCCAAGAGCGGCGGAGCTGCTGCCCAAAAGCTGCCGCGATGGGAAAAGCGGCGGAGCTGCTGCTGAATTGCCGCTGCGGGACACGGACTGCGGCCCCATTCTAATTGTCGCCCCAAGCACTTGCTTGGAAAGCTGGTGCCTGGAGCCAGCCCTGCTTGCAGGTCTTGCTTGACACTGATTAGCTCCACTTCATCCAGATAGAAGCCTCATAGTATGTATTATTTTGGGGGTTTTTTTCTGGTTTATTAATGCCAGCAAATGCAGGGAATTCTTTCTTCTTTTCTTTTTAGATGCATCAATGATATTAACGCACTAAAGATATTTAATACATGATGTTCTAATGCAGTTATCCATATTTGCTACCTTGCTTGCTTAATGAGAAGCATTGTGACACTATGATATCGGCCACATGCGTGCTCTAAAATGATATCTTTTGTCGTTGTTGTCAGTGTGCTAAGATGGGGCCTGAGCCTTCAACCCTCACCCATATTAGAGACAATGGGATGTCTTATGTGAGCAGGGGTTGTAGGATTGGGCTAATATTTAGGGCCAACCCTGTCTGTAACATCAGGTTTATCATCCCATAGAGTACATTATAATGTATTTAGTCTAAACCCCACATAAAATTTGGAATCCAGTGTGGTATGTCAATGATTAGCAACATGCTGCTGGACCACAGTTGGCATCAAATTATAACATTATCTGTGGCTTTTGCATGTTGGCCCCTATTCAGCAAAGAACTTAAATAGACACTTAACTTTAAATGTGTATCAGTGTTTTGCAATCAGGGCCTGAAATGTGAAGTCGTCCCTTAGCCACGTTCACAATTGTACATGCAGGAGGATGCAGTATGTTTATACATCTAGTTCAGTGATGTTGCTGTAATTTAAGAAAGCAATATGGAGGAAGATGACTTATCTAAATCACTTCTATTCTTGATGGAACTGTATATCTGTTTGGAAGATGCAGAAGTATGAGATTTTTTTTTTTTAGATTGCTAAAATTAGTAAGGGCAATTTTGTCTTGCATGGCACAATTTAGTCCATGTGGGCCAAAAATAACCAGCATTTTGAAGCAAGCCAATATGTATTGATTTAAAATCTAATGCCCTGGCTTCCAGAGGTGGAGGGCACCCACAGAAGTCAGCACCTCTGGAAAATCAGGCCACAAATGATGTATTGTCACTGAACTCTTAGCGGAGAAAAGGTTTATGTCACCTCCTGCATGAAGTTAAAACTGCAGTGTTAGAGGCATGTTTTCTGCTTAGCCCTCAAGCAGTTAAGTCTGTGTGTTTACTGGGGATTTCTTAAAGCTGTTAAATTTCAAGTGAGTATTGATTTATACTGAAAGAGTTACATATACGGGCATGGCTACACTTGCAGATGTAGAGCACTTTCAGTTAAACCAGTCTTCGGAGAGCGCAGTAGGGAAAGCACTGCAGTCTGTCCACACTGACAGCTTCAAGCACACTGGTGTGGCCACATATGCGGCACTTGCAGCGGCATTGGGAGCAGTGCATTATGGGCAGCTATACCAGCATGCAAGTGGCAGCAACGTGCTTTTCAAATGGGGCACGTGGACTGGAGTGTGACAAGGAGTGTGTTGTGTGTATGTGGTGGGAGAGAGAATGGGTTTTTTGGGGGGCTGAGAGCATGTCAGCAACAGCAGACCCCCCTCTTCCCCGCTTCTCTCTTTCACACACAGCATTCCAAACTAATGGCTTACTTTGTCTCGGAGCAGATAAGCAGCCAGCTGTCAGAAATGGAGCTTTCAAAGAGCATATCCACATTCCTGCAGCGATTCAAAAACAATGACGAGTGGCCACTTGACTTAAGGTGATTATGGGACGTTTCCGGAGGCTGATCAGAGCACAGTAATGCAACACCTCATTTACACTAGTGTTGCGGCGCTCCAGTAGGGGCGCAGAAAATGTTATTCCACTTGCCGAGGTGGAGGACCAGCCGTGCTGTAGCCGCGGAGTCAGAGCACTCTATGTACCTTGCCAGTGTGGACAGGTAGTGAGCTAGTGCGCCCGGGACTCCTTTATTGCGCTGTAACTCGCAAATGTAGGCAAGCCCTTACAGTGCAGTTTTTGCACATTGGGAAGTCTGCTTCATGCCAGTCCCAGTTAATTTCATGCTGGGAAGCTGTCATACCCTAATATTTCACTGAAATCAATGGGATGTTAGAACATCCCTGGAACATTCAGCATTATGGAAGTTGGGAGGTAGGTAGATACCATCTGGTCTCCGTATGTTAGGAACAGCACAACAAAATGTACAATAAGCCCAGAAAATTTCCCCAAAGCATTCTGTCATATCAAAGGAGAAAAGGCCCCTGTGATTTTATCATTTGCTATTAATTGTAAATTCATCATGCAAATTTAATCTCTTATCACTTTTCTGGATTTGTCACAGTATTTTTCAGGTGACAGTATATCCTAGCATGTCAAAAATGTAATGCTTCATGCACATTCTGTGCTAGAAGGAGATTATCTCTGCTTTACCTGTTAAAAATAAATCCTAGAATTCATATTCTAGTTATAAAATTAGGAACCCCCCCCCCAAGATTTTATGCAAGACTGAGATCAAGCCCAGACATGACCTTGTTATCTAAGCATGGGATTAGGAAACAGTTACTCCTGAGTTCTAATCCTGGCTCTAACACTGATTTCCTCTCTGTGACCATAACTAATTCACATATCAATGATGCATAAGCTAATGTTACGCAATTTCTGGAAGGCAAACTTTATTTTCCTCCCCTGTAAAACGAAGAGAGAAACTGGGGAGAAAGAAGGGAGAGGTTTGCCACCATATTATCACATTTTGTAAATTAAATTTATAAACTAGAATTTGGCCACAATATTGTCACATTTTGTAAATTAAACTTATTGCAAAATGAAGCAGCGTGCAATAAATAAATGTATTTGAAGGCTATAAATAAATAAATAGAAAGGCAGGATCTATTGCGAGGGATGTCAATGAGTGTCCACTGCTCCCTGCAGAAGGCATCTGTCAAGTCCCCAGTTATGCTATCAGCAGCATGGTAGATGTAGAAGGAAGGGGTTATCAAAACAAATTGAATGTGCAATAATATTGCTAAACAGAGAGGACAGTGTTTTCTAAGTGCATGTGTTAAACTGGATTTATCCATGTCAGGCTGTGAATAATGGCCTTCCTTTACTTCACCCTGCCCATGTGACTGGGTCTGCCCTTACGTAACTCCTAAGTGCAAAATAGGATATTGTTTAACAAAGAACACAATTGGGGGTAGCTTTAGTTAACTTGTGGCAGAGAGAAACAAAACCTGTTCAGTCTCAAGTGATGCAATGAGATAATTTTCTGTCCTTTATTACGGTGTCTCTAATTTTGTTTGCCTCTCATAACTTGGCTACCACAGTTTCACTCCCAAAAACTTTCTGGCCAGAGAAGCAGACAGTCTCACTTCATTTGGTGCCAGTGATGTTCAGTCTGCTGGCTGAAAAGGGTGCTCCCAAGCAACGTGATTAGTTGCCCTCATTTCTGGGGCTTGAGATAAACACCTCTGTTGCGTTAGCCTGTATCTGCTAACATGTTGTTGTTTGTTTTTAAGCTGTGATTCACTGATGCATCCTGTGATTTGAGAACAAGAGGAGGCTATGGAAATCTCTGATCAGCCCCCACCTCTTAATCCTTAGATAATAACCAGCTTTGACAAATGCAGCAGGAAATCCTGCAGTCGGTTGGCTAGTGATCAACATCTAAAAGGACTCTGCAAACCTTATTTGGGAGTGGGGTCAGGTGATGGTGGAACTAGAGCTTGCCTTTTAGATAGGCTCTTCCTAGAGCTGCAATCAGAGCTTGCAGCTGATGTTAGGCCCTCTAATGAACAGCGAGCGTCTCAAGTGGCTGCTTTGCTTCAGTTGTGTTTAAAGTCAGACTTCTCAGGAACTAAAGGAAGGGCAAGAAGCAGGATCAATTGACTGCAAAGTGTAAATGTTACAGACCAGACTCTACCCAATATGCCTTGGATCCCTTGGAGGTAGTGCTGAGATGCACCATTCCAATGTGTTAGCCTTTTTAGTAAGGCATGAAGAGTTTGTACTTTACAACTAAATGATTTTTATTTAACCACTACATCATACAGCTACAAGAGATTCTGTAAGAGCCACAGTCTGGTCTGTCCCCTGGAGTCCAGAACCCCACCTTTCTAAAAGAAGGATCATCTTTGGTCTCTGCAACCACATCCTTATACAACGATAGCTACTCAATGCACCCAAGAGGAGCTCCGGGAAGCATTGTGCCTCAGAGAGGCTCAAGTGGTTGCCAGTACACAGGGGAAGCATCCTCACTGTGCCACTTAAGAGGGGGAAGCATCTGCTGCCCTCTGGTGCAGGGCATCAAGTGGCAGGGTGAGAGCTTTGTTCATTTCCTGTCCCTGTTTTGGTGGCAGTAGCAGGGACCACTCACTGTGATCAGGAGATCTGCAGTTGTGACCAGCTTCTGCACATGCAGACAAAGTGTGGGTTAGGTTCCTTGCACTTACCTCCCCTTCTGCATTCACAATCAGGCTTTAAATTATAAAATTTAGCTGTGTGCAGACATAGTATTTCGGTGTGCACTCACACTTGCAGTTTGGCATAAAGTGTGTCTCTCCTATGAAAGGTTTTGCTAATTCAGCTTTTTGGCTTAGTGAGCTCAGAAACTTAAACTTTGCAGTAAGTCCAATTATAGGGCCCTGGTTTGGAAATCCTCAAAATGGACTAACATGATGCTGTGAACACTGAGAAAAACTTGTAGGTGACACTGTGGGTTGCAGCTGAGTTGTGATGGCAATGGGATGTAGGAGTTTGCTGTAGTTCTCTTTCAAAAACCACCATGCAGTCATTTAATTTTTTGACCATTTGGGGAAATGAGTCGTCACATGAGCAGTCCAGCCAGCGTACATATAAGGAATCGTTCTGTTGTTCCTTTTCTTTAGTGGTATAATCACTAACAAAATGACATCTTTATGGGATGGTGTGGTACCCAGCGGTGCCTTTGCAGATTTTGTACAATAAAAAATATTTGCCTGCTTTTCTTAAGGGTCTGTTTCTATATGTAACATTTTATAGCATTACTTTTTAAAGAGGAAGTGCTTAGGGTCCAGTTGCATGAGGTGCTGAGCACCCTTGCCTCTCATTGACTTGCATGGCAGCTGAGGGCAATTAGCACTTTGCAGAAGGTGCTCAACACCTGGCAGAATAAGGTCCACAGTAGGGTGGCAGAAAAACCACATAGTCGCATCCTAGATAATGATCAATTCATCGTAAGACAATGTTCGCTGTCAGCTTCTAACGGGAGAAATTGGAGTTTGTTTGTGAGCTGTCGGCACCATGTTCCTCAATCCAGAGACTACAGAAATGCTATTCAACAGTTTACATTGTTGCAGGAAAGTTGACTTTTTTATGAGGATTTGAGGTGAAGGGTCAGAGTCTTATAATGGAAACTCAACTTTAACCTTCACTGAGGAGTGGTTCCTGACTCCCCACAATTAGCTCTGAGTTTTTTTAAATAGTGCATCTTCCGTAAATCTTCAGCCCCCATCCGGAAAAGTTTTGTTTACATTAGGGCTTTATTCACATCCTGTGCTCTGCTGATGTCTCTTTCTGTGCTGTGGGGTTTTCCTTTGCATTTGCCTCTATAGATGCTTCCTGCAGGTGCTTGAGCTTGTTTTATGTCTGCTCCTGGGTTGCACTGAATCCCACTGAAAGTGCAAAATGCTTCTAACATCTCCTGCCCTCACCAGTCCCAGTGTTAAATAAAAACCTACAACTGATCTAATTTTATAGCCTTAACCCTGTAGTGACTGAGTGCCTCAGACACTGAGGAGTTTATTCTCACAACACCATATGAAGTTGAGAATTACTGTCCTTATTTCACTAAGGCACAGAAAGAGTAAGGACCTGATCCAGAGCTCACTGAAGTCAATGGGAGCACTTCCATTGACTTCAGTGGATTTCAGACCAGGCCCTATGTGACTTCCCAAGTCACTCATGGTAGAACTGAAAATAGAATTCAAATCTCCTGAGCCCCAGTCCAGTGCCTTATCCATACAACCATCCTTTGCTGGATAGCTGCATAAATCATCCCAACCACCACCACCTCCCCAGGCCCAGTGCCCCAATACACACAACTACGTACGTGTCATTATATGCCATTGCCCTGACATTTTTTATTCAGTAATAAATGGGGTTGAATGCAAATAAGCAAGGGAAATAAGATATTTCAGAGTGATTTAATGTCAGCCTGCAAGGATAAAAGCACACAAAACAATTTAAATCATTATATTATTTTGCTTTCTCATCAATAAAAGTAATTACAATAAAATGTGGTCAGTAGGGTCTGAAATTTGCATCCCCCCTGCTCCCTCCAGATGCTCCTAGGCTCTTTTGATTGTGTTAAAACTGACGATGTTATTTCTCCTTGTAGGAGGAGTATCCGTTATTGTTGCTTCAAATAGTTATGAGCTGGATCAGTGTATTACGTATAGATTTGCAAAGGCTGCCAGTTAGAGGGATTCCTGGGAGAAGCAGCTCTTCTTGCCTTTGCAAATGGAGGCGGACCAGCAGTGTTAGCTGCTCTCTCAGCCTGTGGGCTGGTGCCCTTGTCATTAAGAATTTATAAATTGTTATTATCCTGTACATACAGAGCTACTTTTACAGAAGACCTGAGGGACATGGAAAGACTTCTGATCTGTGTTTAAAGCTTCCCTTCATTTGTCATTTTACAGTTCACATTGTCTGAACAATAGTCAAGTCATAATAAGTGAGATAAGATGTATACCGGCTAAAAAAACCTTGCAAACAAGCCACAGGGAAAACTTCTCCAGAGCCGCAGATGAATAGCAGTAATGTGCATCTCAGAGGTTTTGCCCCATCAGGAGCTTCGGGATTAAATTTTCCAAAGTGACTAGGGATTCTGGGTGTCCCAGTTCTTAGGCCCCTCAGGATACGTCTCCATTGCATTTTAAAACCCATGGCAGTGAGTCTCAGAACTTGGGTCTACAGACTCCGGCTCGTGCTATGGCACTAAAAACAGCTGTGTATGCATTTGGGCTCAGGTTGGAGCTTGGGCTCTGAAGCTGGGGAGGGGAATGGGTTCCAGAGCCTCACTCTAGCCTGAGCCATACCGACTACGCAGCTGTTTTGAACACCATAGTATGAGTCCAAGTCTGAAGACTGAGCCTCTGAGATTCACTGTGGTGGGTTTTGAGAAGCAGTGTAGACAAACCTTTAAAGGGCCTTGTTTTTCAGAAAATGCTGAGCCATCTGCCCTCTGAAAATTGGGCCCGTTTTAAGGTAACTCCAGTTGAGCACTAAGAAATGGAGCACCAAAATCACTAGTCGCTTTGGAAAAGTTAGGGCTCTGTTTTTATTATTATAAAAAGTTGGAAAAATCTTGCACTATTTAAAAATCTGTTTAACACAGAGAAAATTATTTCACCCTTTGTATTAAATAATCCCAAACCCCTAGCTTCTCTCTTCCCCCCCCCCAACCCCTTTGTCTGCTGTGAATTTATACCAGTAAATCAATAATGCAAACAAAATATGCAATCTGGTTGAAATTCACCCCTACACAGCTGAGACATACAGCCTATCTACCACTTAAGTGATTATGCGGGAAGTAAGTTGTGCATAGAACTTGTCTTGCCCTCTGGTCCTCTGCACAAACTGAATTTCACCTTCGGTGAATAAGCAGCTGCTTTCTTCTTATTTTAAACATGAAGCTGGGCTAAACTCTGCAATCCTTACTCACTTGTTACTCAGGCAAAATTCCCACTGACTTCATTGGGATTTTGCCCTGGCAATGTCTTCATGAGGTCTGTGGGATTAAGCCTAATGTAAATTGCTCAGTTTATACCAACACACCTTCTTTCTAAGTGCTTGCTTCCCAACAGGCAGGGCGGTACATGAAAGCATTGATTCTTTCCAGATAGTTATTTGCATGTTTTCTAACAGTTTATTTTCCTTCATGACAGTCTTGTGATTTTTAACAGCTGCTTTTCCACTTTGACTCATAATTAATTTATGAATTTTGCTTTCTGGTCAACTAAGGGTTAATGGCTACAGTGTCTCTGGGTAAGTACAGGAAGTAGGGTGACCAGATAGCAAGTGTGAAAAATCAGGACAGGAGCTGGGGGGTAATAGGCACCTATATAAGAAAAAGCCCCAAATATCGGGACTGTCCCTATAAAATCGGGACATATGGTCACCCTAACAGGAAGAAGCAGCTGCATTTCATAAATACCCTCATGTACTATGTATAGATTTTGTGTAGGCTCTTCTAAGAGGAGAGCAAGTAATGGAAACATCAGATGCTTTTGGATGTTAGGTCAAACAAATCCATTTGGCCTCATCTCCTTTCTGTTAGCAGCTGTACACCACAACCATTCTTCACTAAATGGCCATTTGAGCATCTTATAAAAATGCATCCTTCTTAGACATTTCCTCACTTTATATTACAAAGTACAGTACTGGGGGAAATATGTAAACTGCAAACTTCTGAATTAGTAAAGATCAAATGTGGGCAAACCACTTTCATTACGGATTTAATAATAAGGCATGAACTATTATACAATGTGAGACTAATTAACTTTGTGTCAGATGCTTGGGACCATCTTACTCCATTTTTATTGGGCTCCTAGGAGCTATGTTAATACAAATAATAATAATAATTCTTACTCAGTTGCACTTAGAGTGAATTGAGTGGGTATTTTGCCTGAATAAGGACTAAGTAAAAGTGGGGTCAAGAGCTCAGGAATTTGTATATTGTTTGTAAGCTAGCCTATGAATCAACATTTTGCAGTCAATAATTTTTAGCCATAAATATAAAATAATGCAAGGTTAACAATTCAAACTAGCAATTTCTTTTCTTCCATTGGTCCTGCCTTGTGGTTGTATGTTGTCTGTAAAATTCTTCTTAGAGTAAGATGACTAGAAGTGTGCATAGTACTCCAAATATGATCTAATTCATCCCTCAGTGCTGGAATAATTTCCACTGTTTATATGATATACTTCTATTTATGTAGCCCAGAGTTTAGTTTGCTTATTTTACTGCAGCTAAACAGAGCACCACATATCTGAGTTTTATCAGCCACAGTTCCAAACCTTCAAATGCTTGCAAACAATGAGGAAGAGGAACACCTATTTTTATTGTAATAAATTGGACCTACAAATAGGTGTTATAATGTTGCTGTGGTTCTCCAAATTATTTATGCTGCATGCCACTTCATACGCACCAGGATCGACTTCTCTTCCGACATCCCAGCTGTCCCTGTGTTTCACTCTGTAGACCTCCAGAAATGTTTCTGCAGACTATTATGCTCCATAAACAGAGGCTTGAGAACCACTGTTGTAGGAAGATGGACTTCTGGTTTTAAGGCGTGATTGATTCAATAAGGCCACCAAGCCGTATGGATGAATCTTGGTACTCTTCTTTGTGCATATTTACTACCATTGGGTGGTGGTTGTTGCTGGTGTTTTTTATTATTTGTTTTACTGTAACACTGACAGGCTCCAAATAATATCGGGGTCCTGTTGGGCTAAGTGCTGTACAGACACTTAGTGAAAGACAGTCCCTGCCCTGCAGGGTTTACAGACTAAATGGACAAGACAGACAAAAAATGGATGAAAGGAATTATAGTTATCCCCATTTGTAGGTGGGGAATAGAAGCATTGAGAGATTTGCCAAAGGTTACACAAGGGAGCCTGTGGCAGAGCTAGGAACTGAAACCAGATCTCCCAAATCCCAGAACAATGCCTTAACCACAAGTCCATCCTTTCTCTGATTTGTCAGGCTTACCCACCCAATTGGTAGGAGGTAGGTAGTTCTAGGACTAACTGGGCTTGTACATGTCTGGCATGTGTATGAACATGAATTTTTGTTTGCAGTGTGGATGGGACCAGAACAGTTAAAGAACTGGGGTTGGGATTTGTGTTGCAGCTTTGTAATGCTGGTGGTTCTTTCTGAACTCTATAAATCAGATCTGTCTTACTTGTTAGAGCCTTATTTGGTATTTTATTGTTCTAATATATCTTTCATTAGTGTGTGTTCATATAAGCTGGCAGAACTACATGCAGTGCTAATGCACTAGATAACATTTGCTAGTGTTTGATAATGAAGCTTTATTCCTCCCTATCAGCTGTTTGCTTGTTTGTATTTGGCTACATTCAGCCAAGGGTTTTCAGGGATTCATTGCTTGTTAGGTTTCTTCCTTCTAATGATTGAAAGTAACAATCTGTTTTCCTTTTACTTTCCCCAAGGAAATAAAATGTTGAAAACCTATTTCCTGCTTGCTTGAGGAGATGGTCAAAATGCTTATGGCATAATAGTTAATAATAGGACCTGATCCTTCCAGCACGAAAATCAAAGGGTGAAACCCTGGCCCTGTTGAAGTCAATGGCAAAATGCCCACTATCTTTAATGAGGTCAGGATTTCACCAGCTGAGTCTAATCATGTGAGCAGAGTTACTTGTTCTTTGTTTGTATAGTGTCTAAGAATGATGGTCTTCGGCCATGACTAGGGCTTCTAGGTGCAACAGTAAAACAAATAATAATAATAATAATACTCCAGGATTGGTCCCATAAATTAAAAAAAGAATAAATAACAATGGGATAATAATACACTACTTGAAAATAATTTGAAATGTATTATGACATAGGACCCAATTATGAAACCCATACTCACTCAGTCCCATTTAATGGATTGTTTTTGCAAGGGACTTAAATGCATGCCTAATTTTAGGTTGTGAGTGGTCCCATTGATTTAGAGATGTGCTCAAGCATCTTGTTGAGTTGGAACCGAAGTCAATAGGACTATTTGTCCATAAACTGTAACGTTAAAAATGGATTATAGTCTTGTAAACTCTACTGATGATACTGTTACCATGAGAAGTCCCATTGCACTCCCTGGTAATGAATACTTGCAGTTATAAGCAGCGACTCATGGTTTGCGTTGCAGCATCAGGCACTGTGACTGAAATGTTATAGGAACAATTGAAAACATTCCTGAAATTGTGAAGTATTTCTTAGCATGCTTTTATCATTAACCTATTTTGAAATTTCTTGTTCATATTTCCATTTCAGTCTGGTCTTGTATTAATCAAAGACAGATCTATTGTTTGGCAGGCGGCAACCTGACGGTGCTTCATCTTACACACTTGTCTGCCCAAAATTTTTTTTAAAACTCCATCAAACTTTTAACTGCACTTAAAAGTGCACTTCTGGACAAGACCAACTGCTGAGAAGTTGGACTGTTTCACTCATTGTGGATTGACTGTACCCTGGAGACCTTTTTTTTTGTGGGGAGAATTTTTTTTTCCTTTTTCAGTTATTCATTTGCCTTCTACGACAACAGCCTGTGGGAGTTATGTTTTGCCTGTGTAAACCTAAAAGACAATATATCTATTAACCCTTTTGCTGTTTCTGGAATGTGTCTTTTGAAAAGTTCCCTTGAATTGTTCTCAACAAAACATGCTTCATTCTTCATCCTTACTGCAGACTGAAATGGTAAATAGGATAGGAGAAATTTGATCACCCCTCAAAAAAAACTAATTGACAGTTTTTCTAGAACACAGAACCATACTGGGGGATGTGATGTAGTCTGAATAATGTAATTAATTTTTTAAAAACTTCTCTAAGACACATCATTGTAATGGCATGATAACATATAATAACTTCTTATTCCTCACAGAATTTCTGAATGCTAATCATAAAAAGGTCATGTCCATAATCCATTGAAGTCAGTTACATTGTCTTCAATGGGAGTTGGACAACGTACAGTATGACAAAACTCCGGCTGCCTGTTTAAAAACTCCAGTTTAGCCTATTTCATATGTTGCATCTCAGCATTCATTCCAAGAAACTCAGTACCTGGAATTTACATCTTTACGCCAGTATTCTTTACTTTTCCAATTCACTTTCACAACATGAGCATTTTAAAAGAAATCTTTATATAATAAAAGGAATTCAAAGAGTCTTCGATTATAAAGTACTATGTTTTGGTTAGAGGTCAGTAAGCAGATATTTAAATTACACTGCATGCATGCAAAAATTATTGATAAATCTGGGAAAATTTTCCAGCCCTAATGTGCAGTGTCCATCCAATACAAGAATACATTTTGTTGCTAAACTGCAAAATTCTTGGAGTATAGCTTTTAAAAGTAGCTGTTCTAAGTAGCCTCATGTGAAACTCAAACATGCCCTGTAATCCATGTTACATCAGAAAAAAATGTTTGCCAGGTTTGAAATTCTTTTAATTCCTAAATTTAAGAGGGGAAAAATCTTTTTCTGAGTGAAGTACTTCACCCATAAAAGACTGTAGACCATAACTGATCTCAGCTCCAATGCCACCCATTTAGGTCACCTTTTTCCCCATCTCTAAAGGTTTGCTGGGATCTTACAAGCATCTGGAACAAGCAGAAACTGCTGTGTGCAAGTTTTGTTAATGCAATTCAGTGGTTAGATAGAAAATTGGTGCAGGAAATGTGGCAAAAAGAAGTTTGATACCACAGGATTTGTTTTTTCCTGCTAGCTGGTAGAGACAGGCAAAAGCACTGTTGCCAAACTGTGCAGTTATTCAGTTTGTTTTTCAGCATGGGAGACAAATCTGTGTACGTAAGCCTGGTTGTTGTTTTTTTTAAAGTGCTGAGTACCCACAACTCCAATTGCTGTCAATGTGGGTTGCAGCTACTCAGCACCTCTAAAAATCAGGCCATTAAAATGCATCACATAATCCTTTGTTTTATTTTAATTTTACAAATGTTTAGCATCATCAAGGCATAATAAACCCAGCCTCTTACATGGACATTTCATGCTGTATTTTTTACTGAGTACTGGAAACGCCATTCAATTAAGTTCTTCCCACTTACCATCAAGATCTAGTGTGGCAAGCTGAGAAAGGAAGCATCATCATTCAGGCAGAAATAATGGTAGTTTTGTGCACCTCCTATGCTAGAGAGGGTTCTAATGGGCCAGATCCCTGGCTGGTGTAAATTGGAATAGCTCTGTCAAAGTCGGATAAAGCTATGGCAGTTTACATTAGCTGAGGATCTGGACCTACAGATCTGCCTCATCCTTCATTCATAACTCAGGTATTTATAGAAAGCATGACTCTGAAATAAATGAACAGTAAAATCTGAGTTGTGGTTTTGTTGGAAATCTGGATTTTACCATGTCCTGGCTGATATGGGGCTGAAAAGACTAACAATGCAGCCGATATCAGGCTGCAGTTCAATTTTTAAGAAATCGTCTCTAATTAGAAGTGCTGCATCTGTGATTTTTAGGTTTTATTGTTGCATATGAGCTTTAAGAAGGAATTGCTTTAGCAAAAGCAGACTAAGGACAGCTAAGAAGTAGGCAGCATGCTTCATATGCATGTTTATTTTGGGGGCGCATAAACTAATACTGGAAAAGAGATTCCATGAAGAGGGGGGCCTCATTAGTTTTCAGCATGACAGGTGAGGTGCAAAGCAAAAAAACCAAAACAAACAGGCATGTGCTCTTTATTGCTTCTTTATGATGTATAAAGATAACCTCATTTGTTCTTCTTCTTTGGTTGTATTGTAACTATCTAGTCTTGACATATATTTTCTCTTCTGGAGAATTCTGTCAGTCTTTGGAAGACTTCACCTGGAATGTGACTTTGCATCTGGAGGTTTAAACCTGAGCTCTGGTTCTATGGACCCTGCCCACTTGAAAGGAGAAGGGAGAAAAAGCTGAAGCTCAGGTTTCAAACACTTACTTCTGAAGTCATGGATCTGGTCTTCCAAAGCCTGTCCTCTAGGAAAAGCCAAGCCAAAATCGGAACTTTCTAATGTAAAAAGAAGCAGGAAAAAACTCCACCTCTTTGGAGCTTTCTTTATGTATAAATGAGCAGTAAAGGATAAAAAAAATTGGTTTTGTATTTTATTTCCTGTGCAGTTCACCTTTAAATTACTCATATGATTCCCTCTTCTGTGCGACTCCGTGCCTGCAGCTCTAGACTACTGCATCCATGAGGAGTCTGAATCTGAAATGTAATGTCCCCAACTCGTATTTTTATTATTCTGTAACTCCCACCAGAGTACAAGAACAGTGCTATAAAATATAAATATATTAAAGTGGTGATGTTAGTAGTAATAATCTAAAAAATTCCAGGTATTTTTATATGTTATTTTAAGATCCAAAAACCTCACTGGAAAAACATTTAAAATGTCTTGAGCTTGACCAATTCAAAAAAAAGGTGAGGAGGAACAATAACGTTACTGTGGCTTTCAGATTGGAATTCTTGTTTTGGAATGTAACCAGTTCTAGTTACTCATCTGCTGTGTTGTTATATTTTGGGGCACTTACACGCACGTTGAAAACTATGGGTCCTGTCCTGCAAACATTTAGGTATGAGATACTTTATTCATGTGAAACTAATGGGCCTCTTTTGGGGAGTGATTTGTAGGATCAGGCCCTAAATTCGTATTCATGAATTACTGGTCTTATGTTTCAACGATGAAGTCAAGAGATAATGGCAGCTTGTGTAAACAGAACTGGGCTGTCCATGGAACTTAGCTCAAACTATGGATTGCTCTTAGATGGCTGTACAGAATGGGATTCAGAAGTGAATATTGATCTATAGCAGCTGGACCATGAGTAAGAGGTAGGGGAAGGGACAATCTTACATTACTGTTATAGCTGGGCAGATTTTTGTATGGGTGACTTCATTTTTATATTGGTTTTTTTTTCAGTGTAAAAATGTAGCAATAATTGTTCCTTAATCAAATTTAATGCAAATACGTGTGTATAATAAGTAATATAGCTCTCATGTAGAAAAAAACTGAACTGGCCTCTAGGGATTTCATTGTATATAAATAAAATTCCTGAAGACATGCATGCTTGCTTACCATAATTAGCAGAAAGTTGAAGAATCTTGGGAGCATCGCATATGGCTGATTTCTTTGATTTAGTTCACTTATATGTTTCTAATTATGGTATTTTGCATTAAATGCTACTGTTTTGGCTCTTGGCATGCACATCATGCCCAATGAGTTCTCTCTCACTGGGTTTCTTAAATCATTTTATGAAACTAAGATAAAATGAATCCAGGAAAGTTTTACAATCAAGTGTGTTTGCAAAAGAAATTGCAGAACTGAGTGAAATAAATAATTAGGTGATAGCTATGAGCTGGATGGATAGATGAGGAACAGGTTCATTTCTCTGCAAGAGGAGATCTGAAACCTTCTGGCACAATTTGTTACTTTCCATTTATCATACATAAAATGTTTCATGATCTGGTATTTTATGTGGATTTATTGTCAGGAAACTATTGTCTGCCTGGAACAGTTCACAGGATAACCCAATTCTGAACTGTTCTAGTAGGATTGTTTTGGGAGGGAATGAGTGATCAAACCTGGCAGTATTTTAGGAATGAATCTTAAAATTCAAACCCTCCAAAAATATTCTCAGCTCTGCTCCAAGGGTTAGGTAAAAAGTGTCAGATTAGGAGGATGCCTGAAGAGATAGTGCAGCCAGGAGGGTTTAGGTGTACATGGCCATATTTTGATTCCACTGAAATCAATGACAAAACTCCCATCTACATTTCTGAGAGCAGCATTTGGTCCAAGGACATGAAACTCTTTTTGAAACAGATGGGAGCATATACAGGTGAGGTGCGCTACATCGGAGCAGAACAGGCAACAATGCACTGGCTGAGAATAGAAACTAAGAGGAGAGTGAACAAGTGAACACAGGATAGGAGGCAAAGGGATATGGAGTGGGTGTGAGAGAGGGAGGGATGTTGTGCAAAGGCCAACAGCGAGGAAGGAAAAGGCAGCTGAAATAAACAGATAGGGTAGACAGAGAGGAAAATAATATTGGACAGTGTGACAGAAGGCCTCAGGAAGGAGAATCTAAAAAGAGAGAGAGAGAGAGAGATCAGCAAATATGAAGGAAGGGGTCACTCAAGGAAGTGCATCTCTGTAAATGCGGAAGCACTGGGAAGAGCATGGTGGGATCACATATGCAAAGGATTCCAGCATTGTAGTATTGGTTCTAGTGTGGGGAAGCAAAAAAAACTTTGCTGGCCAACAGGGAAGTAGATTATTCAGAGGAGAGCAGAAAACATCTGAGCAGGCCTGGGGTGGAGTGGGAAGACTAGCCATATATGTCAAGAGAAGTACAGAGGTAAGGAAGAGAGTCCTGGATGAGCTACAGCTGTGACAGTCTTGTTGTGGGAATAAGGGGATGATCACAGAATTCAAACATGTGTATGGAAAGAACATATTGGTGAGAATAGGAGAGATCAGCTGCCCAAACATAAACTGGAGCATAGGAATTGGAGGAATAAACTGAGCAGTAAAATTACAGCTGTGGTACAAGATTTCTTTCTCTGATAATAAAGAATGAAAATGAATGGAGATGTCAGACCTGAAGGCACGTTTAGGCCATAATAACCATTATCTCCTTAGTCAATCTAAGAACACCATTCTAAAGAGTCTGGTATTACAAGCTTTCCAAGTTTCTAGCTCCCATGATTTCAATGAGATCTCAAAGCGCAGAAGGTTCACGGGATTGGGCCCAACTATTCACAGTATTTAGAAAAGGCAAGGTCCTGCAAAGCGCAGAGTAAATTCCTGGATGTCAAAAGTGAGAACATGAAAAGGAAAAATAAGGCCATATGAGTTTTGGTAGTGCAAATTTGGAACAAATACTTGGAGCAGGTAAGATTTAATGGAGGAGGAGAATGAACAAAGAGAGACAATAAAAATAGAAAGTGTGCAAAGATCCAGCTGCTAATGTTTCCCCCAAAGTTTAGTGTGTGGTGAATAGTGGTAAATGCAGTAGGAATAAAACTGGAGTGGCTAAAACCATACCGTCCTAGTCTGGTACAACTTACCTCTAAATAGTATAAAGTATAATGTTCTTTTGGCTTATCCTCAGGCAAGACAGCAAGCACAAATACGACATCAAATGGCAGATGACAGCAAAGGAGAATACTCATCCATTCTTCAGAAATTTAACCACGAGCAACACGAACATTATCACACACACATACCAAACATCTTCCAGGTGAGATTTCATAGTACTGACTTACAGCAGCCTGTGTTCTTGGTGTGGCTACATCGACTGGATGCATTGCAATGCATTGGTAAGCCAGCTCAATTCTGTGATACCAGTTCTCTGCTCTGCAAAAGCCACAGCACTGCATTAGCAGACACTGGACATGATGCAGCAACCCAGGATCTCTAAAAGAAGTAGTTGCTTTCTTTGGTGGGAGCAACAATTCCTATGAATCCAAAGAGATGTTATGGAGCTCAGTCTACTAAACTCCCTCTGACCTCTGGGCTAGCTACCAGACTGATTGATAATGTGGGAAGTGGGAGTCTGCTAGGTGGTATGGCAAGAAGGAGCATGCCTGATGACATTACTCATAGTCTTGTTTTATTACACTCTACGTCCATGCAGCTGGGGAATGAGAGCATTGTTTGCATTGTTGAGGCACGAATCAGCTGAGAGTATTGTCATCTATAAAACCTTACGCTCCTTTGTGACCTGTTTTCATACCTAGATTTCAAAGATGTTTAGATTTATACCATGTTCATGTTGGGCAATAGCTTAATGGATGTCAAAGAGGCAAGTGCTTACAGTTTGATTAAGTTTACTAAAAATGTCAGATGATAGCCAAGAAAGACATTTCAGAGAGAACGTTAAAACTGCAGAGAGAAAGTTAAAACTGCTGTGCTCTTTATTCATGGTCATTCAAGCCAATGTCTAGGATAAATTATTCCAAGGTATTTTGTGTTATTAAAAAAAGCAGCATCCCCAGGCCATGTATACATTTCTTACAAGGCCTTTGGATCTGGTAAGCACTGAATTGAACTTACATCCTTGGTTAAGCATAGTTTGGGTGCCTGTGCATTCCAGTGCTCCAGAAAATTCCCTTGCTTTGCTTTAAGTGTTAAAATAGCATTCAGAGAGCTGTTTTACTTTTAAAAGAATGATATCAGTGTGTTCTTTCCTGCAATTGTTTCTTTTTTTCTGTTGATCATGGTTGGGTCACAGTTTAACAGGAAAAAAATGAGTATGGGGGTGGTGGTTCTCAGCAGTCAGTGTCCTATCAGGTCTTATGTTTCAACATGAAACATGCACCTTTGACACCTGGACACACACTGTGCCTCCTATTATAATCCATCATAACAGGAATATGCAACATCTGGTTTTCCTGTGTCCTAAAACCAGAGGTCAATGGAACTGAAGATCCTTGGCACTCTCTACAGTGATCAATAGGGCGCCTATAATGAGATGCCCTGATGTAAATATTGTAACGTAATATGGAGATTATTTTGAGGCTGTCCTTTGATCGCCGAAATCACTAAACCATATATTACATGAGAATAACCATCTTAATTTGCCTGGGTTTAAAGTCTTATTTAAACAATTGATATAACAGGAGCTGATTTGTTGGAGAAATTAAAATTAATTGAAACTGTGAAAAAACTTTTGATGCTTGATTAAAGTGAAATGTAATGTTTCAGAAAATACAACAGATGGAGGAAAAGAGGATAGTGAGGATAGGCGAATGCATGAAAACCTATGCAGAAGTGGACCGCCAGGTGATCCCCATAATCGTGAAGTGTCTGGATGGAATAACAAAGGCAGCAGAATCAATTGATCAGAAAAATGTAAGTGTTGAATGTTGTATCTTCTTCTTTTTCCTGTGTTCTTTATTATTTATTAGTTGTATAATAAAACCAAGGAGTGCAAGTGGGGAGCTAGAACCCTATTGTGCTAGGCACTATACAGACACAGAACATAAAGATGGTCCCTGCCCCAAATTGCTTACTCTGATTCGAATAGTGCCCCCTTGAGCCTCTCTAATTGCCCTGGTATCTGACTGCTCAAAAGGAGCAGCCAGCTAATCCACCCCAGCACTCCACCCCTGGGGAAACTTTTCCTCCTTCGTTTCACAAATGTTATGCAGAGCACAGCAGGCTGCTATGACCATTGGAATATTTTCCTCATTGAGGTCTAACCTGCCAAAAAGGCAGTGCCAGCAACCTTTTAATCTGCCAAAGATACATTCAGTGTTCATTTGGCACCTGCTGAGCCTGTTGTTGAAGCATTCCTTGCTACTGTCTAGATTCCCAGTGTAAGGCTTCATGAGCCACAGGAGCAAGGAGTTGGCAGGATGGGCATTGCACATCCCCCATTGGAATCTTCTGGTCTGGAAAGAAAGTCCAAGTATGCAGATTTCTATACAGTCCAGTGTTCCTAAAGATGCGTACATCATGAACTTTTGGTACATCAAACCAACCCAAATTGGTGTTGGTTTGATCTGGGGCCAAAATTAGGATATGCGTGCCATCGATCACCCCACTGCCATTAAGGAATCCCGTTGCTGCAAAGCCATCAGGAAGGTGGCTTTGCGCATCTGAAAGTTCTGCAGCCACTGCTCGTCATCCCATACATGCATCATGATGCTATACCATCACTCAGTGCTTGTTCCCCAAGCCCAGAACCAACAGTCCACCTTGTGCAGCTGCTCCATGAATGCCAGCTGTAATCTTGAATGGTTTCTTTCCATTGCACACAGCAGGGCAGGCACCACAGATTCACTTTCCCTGCTCATGAAATACTGCAGGACTAGCTGCGTTGTGTTCATAATGCTTATCACCAAACTAGTCAGCAGTTGAGGATCCATGCTTTTAGGCAGAGATGATGGGCACAGTTTACAGGGGCTATTCAAAAATGGCGCGAAACGAAGTCGGAAGTCCATGGAATGATGGGATGGAAATAACTGCATCATGAGATGGTGAGCATTCCTCCATGATGCACTGCAATCTGTTCCCAGCTCTCCCAGCGATAGAGGGTCGCTGGTTACACAGTGGGATAGCTACCCATGATGCAATGCCAGAGCACTAACTATGGATGCGCTCCGCTGACAAAAGGAGTGTTCTGTGGACATGGACAACTGATGTAATTAAAGCCGCATATGATCGTTGACTTAACTCTTTAGTGTAGACAAGGCCTTAATAAACAGGTTTCAGCATCAATTAGAAGACGAAGGGTTTTATCACAGATAGATATTTAGTGGTCAATTCTTATGTGGCAGAAATGTTTGCTCTAGCTTTTCAACAGAACCACACATCATACCGAATGTTGCAGAAATTTGTTTATTTTAATTATTCTCATAATTATGGAAATGCTAAATTCTGAATGTGGAGCTAGACAGCCTACCTGGATCTGGGCTGGATTCAGCTTTGAAAATGAGCCAGCACAGGTCAGATTCAGGCAAGGCTGAATGCATGGAGAACTGTTGATAGTATGTGGTTAAAGGAACACAAGCCAAGACTCAAAACCTGCCCTGGCAAGAAAAGAGCAACCCTGCTTTGTGTAAGTCAGACTGTGAGCTTTCATATGTAACCAGTGCAGAGATTAGACAGGAATTCTCAGATGCAAGAAACTTTGGCATTGTGTTAATCACAAGCACTAATACAGTATTCCCAACCCCAAGTACAGTTCTCAAAAATCATGACATTGTTAAAGAAGATAAATGTGGGGTTCTTTTCATTTAGCTTTTGGTTTTGAGCCTTTTGGGTGCACTTGAGCCATGTTTTTTAGCTTTCTACATAACCCTGGTGGCTAGAAATTTGGTGGTTGTTTTTTTTAAAATGAAAGCTGAGATTCTCATGTAATAACATAACTCCTGGAATTGGGGCTTTAAGTAAAATATCAAATATTGTGAGACACATGAAAAAAATCAGAGGCATGATCAACATTGCCTTTTGTACCAAAGTATCTCAAATTAACTCTAGTTTGAATAATGTATGGATCTTTAAGATTTTAATATTTGTTCTTTTTGGCATTAATAAATTAAAGGCTGATAGCAAGGCCATTACTGGTGCTATTTTAGGAGTATTAAATAATACTTTGTACTTCTTTGGTGAACTTCATCTGAGGATCTGGCTCTTTACCTAATTCAGTACATTTAGTATTACAAATATCTATAAAAATAATACTGTTCCATACAGCAACTATGAAGTCTACAATTTGTAGTACTAAAATTGTGCTGTACATGTAGTAAATAAAAAGGTGGCACCCAGAATTGCAATGTATTTATTCTGCTATGGAAACATAATTGGGTGAACTCCATAGGAAGCACCACAATTGTGGTTGCATGTGTGTAATACCGCTTGTATTGTGCCTTTGATCTTCAGAGGTCAGCACATACCTGACATGACTTGAGGGAGTTGTGTGAGAGCGGGGATTGGCAGCCTCAGTTTTCCCGTTCTGTGCATACTCCATTAGATCCCATCTGTTCCTCTGGTATGTGTGTGCTCACACAGAGGCACTAATGAGGCTTGAACTTTTCTTTCACTATATCTAATGCTACTTTCTGCAACAAAATGTCACACCCATCTCCTTTCCATCTGCCTACACACTGATGACAGGGAAGTATTAAAATGAAGAGCCATCATGGGCTAGAATTGCTAAAGTGGAGACATTAAAAATATGTTGCGATCAACATTTGTGTTAAGGAAACCTCAGTTACAGAGCGGCTAAGCCATTCATCATGTGGATTCTAGCCGGTGTGATAGAGGTGCTGCTTCATAATAAAATAAAAGTACATGAATTCCTCTTCTTGCCATCCACTAATGGATTTTCAGAGACTATGTTCAAGAATCAAAGGAGCACAAAGCAGAACTGAATGTCCTTGTCTATGTATTTGTTCCCTAGCACTGAAATATATGTGGGGACTTTTCCTTGTGAGAGTTCTGGAAAACCATTTTTGTTCCACTTCATTATTCTGTGTTAAGAACTGACAGGATATATTGGATATATTTAATATTCATTACACCTTAGCTGGAAAGAAAACTGAAAGACACTCTTGTCCACCTCCAAAGCTGCCAGTTTTTCAGGCTTAATTTATTTAGTTGTTACTTTAGTTAGTTACTTGTTCAAAAGTAGTATACTTGCTAAGAATCAAATTCTGCCTTCTCCTCAGCTTGCAGAACTCCAACTAAAATCAATGGGGAGGTGCATGGATTTATCTGGGAATAGAATTTGTCTCTATTTTTAATGTACTTATTAGGAGCATGCTGCTTTTTTCCATTCCTTTTCATAGTAACTCTAGTAAGGCAGATGTCATTATTGCAAGGCTAAACCACAATAACTGTTAAGTGAACCTGTGTGGAATTTGCCTCTGCAGGCTCTGGCAATAGATGGGATTAATTTGTTATGGACTTCTGAGTTCCTGTTATGACATTCTTGCTGTCTGATACACAGAATTAGCTAGTTATTTTTAGCTCCATTGTAATGGTAGGATGTTTTGACAATATGGAAGGAACATTATATAATTAAAAGAGAAGAAACGAAAGGTTCAGAAGGACGGAGTAAAGCAAAAATATATAATGTAACCTGATTTTTTTTAATCTCTTGCCACCCCCCCGGCTCTTGCTTTCACGCTTATAATTAAACATCTTTAGAATTAGGCGAGTTTTAATTTCAAGCTAAGGTGAAACTAGTGAATAATAAGGGAAAGTGCTTCAGTACCTTCTTTAGGGTTTATGGGGGTGATTTACACAGGACCTAATAGATTTATGAGCACAGATCTCATTAGCTTTCAATGGAACCCTTCCTCCTAAACCCCCCTTAGGTGATGTTGAAAATCTTGTGTCTTGTCTTTGCTTAATTCAGGTCAGATATGTGCATATCGTCCTAGGCTGCTTCCATATGCTCAAATGAATACAAACAAAAGCCACAAAAGGTGGTCAAAGCACCACCCTTCTCTTTGAAGTGCAGTGGCGTGGCAGTATTCTTAATATCCATTGGCTAATGAGCCCTCTAGGCACTAAGGCGCAATTTCTCTGATGACCTGAGAGAGAGAAAATACCCATATGGTATGAAATGAAGAGCTTCCTCCCTAGAAAAGCCAATAGATTATATGTATATTAAGGAAGGATGATAGGAGAATATTATTATTCTTTAAATTCTTTCTGTGCTTACAGATTTGAAACATCTATTCCATAGGGTGATGCTGATCTTTTAAAAATTATGGTGAATGGTCTCGGCCAAAGTTTGGTCGCATTGCACAAGCGATTAATATTTTGTACATGCTAGATTTTGTTTAAGTGATGTAGGGGCAGATTTACAGAACATCTCAGCTTCCATTTAGGCACCAAAATAAGTGGCCAGCAGATGTCCAGCACAGGATGCCGAGCACTCTGGCCAGATTTGGGTTTGCTGAGAGAATTTTGAAGATCTGGCCCCATGTGCTTGATGAAAAGTAGGCTCCTTTAAAAATCACAGCCTGTGTGTTTGAAAAGCCGCTAGATTAAAATGCATTTATGTAATTGCTGTGAATCGCACATGAGCAATTAGAAGATTTGCATCTGAAAATTCGCTACGTTTGAAGATCTAATGCACAAGAATGTTATGTATCATTACAGTTTTGGTTAGTTATTATCTGATAATAGATAGGTAAAATAATTGCATGCAAAATGTGGCCAGTTTGTGAATGAGGTAATTGTCTACAGCAGGGGTTCTCAAACTTCATTGCACCATGACCCCCTTCTGAAAACAAAAATTACTAAACGACCCCAGGAGGGGGAATGAAAGCCTAAGCCCGCCCAAGTCCCACCACTTCAGGTGGAGGATGGGGAGCAAAGCCCGAGCCCCTCTGGGCTGGGATGAGGGTGGGCAAAGCCAAAGCCCCAGGGCTTCAGCCCAAGGCAGGGAGCCTGTAACCTGAGCCCCGACACCCACAGCTGAAGCCTTTGGGTATCGGCTTCAGCCCCGCGCGGTGGGACTCGGGCTTCAGCTTCAGCCCCAGGCCCTAGCCAGTCTAAGCCAGTCCTGGCAACCCCATTAAAATGGGATTGCAACCCACTTTGGGGTCCTGACCCACAGTTTGAGAACCTCTGGTCTACAGAAATTCAATATGGACAGAAGGGTACACGGCTTTTCACAACAGCAGAAGACCAATTAGCATTTAAGTTGGTTCTCTTTAAGACAGCAGCATTTATCAGAGCTTTTGATATCTGGCTTGCAATTGGAAGCATAGCAATTCTATAATGGAAGGTTTGTATTGCACAAGATGTTTTGTGGATGCCCATTAGTGAATTTGAGTGTATGCAAAAGGTGTTCTGAGTCACCTAATGCAAGCTGTCCATTCAAGCACTGGCGTTTTAATTTTTTCAAGGGAAATAAACAGGAATACTAATGAGCATTTACATAGCACTTTTCATTTGTGGACCTCAAAACACTTTATAAAGGTGAGTAAGCATCATTTTACAACTGGGAAACTGAGGCACCGAAAAGTGAAGTGACTTGCCCTAGGTCATATATCAGCTTAGTGAGAGATCTGAGAAAAGAACTCAGATCTCTTGACTCCCATTTCAATGTCTTCTTCAGTGAACCATGTTTCCTGTTTGATTTCTGATTGCATTTGGTATTAGTGCTACATACTACTTGTTTCTTTAGATGATACTTAGTCCTTTGACCATTTAAAAATATTGGTGGTTAAAGAAGCAGTTGGTCTCAATGAGACCTTTCCACACTGGACTCAAATTTTTTACATAGGAATGATGGACTGGGTGCTAACAAACCCATTAGCAATTAGGGTGGTTTTGTTAAGCTTCACTGTGACTAGGAGACTTTTTCCTCCACTATTCTTACACTGTTGTTCCATTTACAGACCCTCTTTTTATTGGTTTGCAGCATATTTACAGCTAGATTGTATTTGTGGCATTTCAGGATTCACAACTGGTAATAGAAGCCTTTAAATCAGGGTTTGAACCACCAGGAGATATTGACTTTGAAGACTTCACTCAGCCAATGAAACGCACTGTCTCTGAATCCAGCCTTTCAAATTCCAGATGGGATGGAAAATCTGAGCCCAAGCCTGGCAGCAAATCCAAGGGCAAATTGTGGCCATTCATCAAGAAAAATAAGGTACTGACTTTCAGACTTCATCTCAGTGTCAGTATGTTTGTAGCCTTTAATGGCTTTCTTGTTTAGTAATCCTGGCAATTAATTTAAGACTAAAAAAAAACCTGAAGTTTTTCAGAAAACTAATAGCTGATGTCCTATTATGGTGTTTTGTTATAGTCTTATTTTGTTGTTTTAAGATATTTTTATTTCTATATAATTTCTTAAATTGTGTTGCTCTTTGTTTATTTACCCTTTTAGTTGTCTTTGCCATGGCCCATTAGCTTCTAATTCAGATCAGGAATTGTGTATGCTGTTCATGCTAACTAACTAACAGCGTCACTCCAGTATTACTATTCTGATACTTCTAAAACTCTCCTCAGCTTTTTATTTGCGTTATCATTTCAATCTGTACCACAGGTACAGCAGTTGGGGAAGCTGGGAGTGGGGAATGGCTGTAACTCATCCTTTCACAGCACATCTAACTGAGCCTCTACAGTGCAGCTGATTTTTTTTTTAAACTCACATTATCATTTATATCCATTAAACTCTTCTCTCCATTGTCATATTTTACACCATGATGCATGGCAACATTTATCTGGGATTATCGTGTGTAGCAGGATGACTAGACAAATTCTGCTCTCAGTTACACCAGCACAAAACCAGAGAACTCCTTTGATTTAGCCTCATTCTCTGTTGCGCTTCTCCTTCCCTAGCCATTGACAGCAATTGCAAAGTGAGTGTAGAGCACTAACAAATCAGAATGGTACATTTGCTGATGCAAATGATGGCCTGAAATGCAGGGCAAGAGAGACTCAAGCCCTCTGGTGCTTACACTCATGTAATCAACAGTAGAATATGGCCTAACACCTCTCTCTTGTAAATTTGTAGTGTAATTTTTAAAAGATAAGTGTGGTGTGCATAGAGCAAGGTGACTTGAAAGCAGGAAGAATGAGGCTTGTTGTCTTCCAGATAATAGAAACGCTACCGGGCACTAAGGTTCCTTTCTAATTTGATTCGTGTAAATTCAGGTGTTTGAAAGATCTATAAATGTGCATCATTCTGACCGCCCCACATAACTAGCACAGAGTAACCTGTGGGAATAGAGTTTGCATGCAAGAGTCTGCATGAGCTTTCTGTCAAATTATTCCGTGTTATTTTTTTGTTGCATTACTTACTAAAATTCCCATTTTTATCACATTCTTCTTTTAACACAAATCTTGAACACCGTTTTCCCTCCCTCCTTTTTTTTTTTGAACCATGGCTTTAAATATTTAATTATTTGTTTTTAATTGCTTTTCCTGGATTTTGAATATTGTTTTTGATGCTTATTTTCGTTTTGTGTTTTATCTTTTTATTTTGGTTTTTATTCTATCACTTCTCCATCTCTTATACGTAGCTTATGTCCCTTTTAACATCCCCCCATCAGCCCCCTCCTCCTCCCCCTGCCTCTGCCTCACCCTCTGCTGTTCCCAACGGCCCCCAGTCTCCCAAGCAGCAAAAGGAACCCCTCTCCCATCGCTTCAACGAGTTCATGACCTCCAAACCCAAAATCCACTGCTTCAGGAGCCTAAAGCGCGGGGTAAGTTCTCCTCTGGATACTGCTTGCTGTCTGTCTTTCTTGCGCTTTTATTGCACGTTCTGTTATGTAAAATCTTGTTTTGTGAATGAAGCCATTGTGTTTTACCATAACATACAGACAGACCCAAGGAATCCAATGCTGTAAAGTCATTTGTAGTCAAAACCCCTACAACGAAACCACAAAAACAGATTCCTGTTTGAAATGAACGGTTCCTTTTGGACAAAGGATCACTTTCCTTTTCCAAAAGGTAGAAGGAGCCATGTAATATTAAATAACTCTTCACACAGAGACAAAATAAGTACCTCATTGAGTAGCACTAGGGCATAGAGAAGTTTAAGTGAGAGTTTGTCCAAGATCTCACAGCCTGTGGAAGAGCTGGGAAAGAACACAGTTCTCCTGACTCCCACTCTGTTGGACCATGCTGACACCCCCAAATACAGGAGCATGAAGAATTGTATCATAGCATTTCTAGGTATGTCTTCTAGACGTTTCCCATTGAGCCTGCAGAATCTGTTGGATTCTGGACTGACTTTCACTCCCCATGACTGAGAAACGATGTGCACAATTTAGAACTCCATGCAGTATGTAAGAACTTTATATTTCTACACTCGGGGATACAGGACACAAATAATATCTCTTAAATAGCTCTGGCAGAATGTGTCAGATGTTGCATTGTCTGTAATCTTTATTCACATGATTTCAGTGGACTGCTTGCAGGAGCCTGAGTCTGTATTTGTAAATTAATGTTTGGGGTATTTATACTGAGCTAAAAATTATTCTCATTATAAGTCTTTGTATACGCAGCTTCTGTAAATTTTTAAAACTTCACATTTAAGGCGGAATGTTTCTTCCTTTGAAAATTAAGACATATCTGTTATTGAACCATGTTGTGCCATCAATTTTTAAGCATGCTAAGAAGTGGATGGCACAGTATAGCCCTTGGTTATTCGGTAATTTTGTAAGGATTATTTTCCTTTCTAAGCCTAACGGAACAGTATAGAAAGCAGCTATAACTGTTAGTTTTCAGGTTTCAAAGTAGCAGCCGTGTTAGTCTGTATTCGGAAAAAGAAAAGGAGTACTTGTGGCACCTTAGAGACTAACAAATTTATTAGAGCATAAGCTTTCATGAGCTACAGCTCACTTCATCCAAATGCATCCGATGAAGTGAGCTGTAGCTCACGAAAGCTTATGCTCTAATAAATTTGTTAGTCTCTAAGGTGCCACAAGTACTCCTTTTCTTTTTGTTAGTTTTCAGTTTTTTTAAAGCGAGCTGTCACAATAAGGAGAAAACTGGATATAAAGGGCCAAATTCTGCTCTCCACAGGGAATCCCATTGATAGGTTGATCCAGAAGATGTAGTTCAGTAAAACTGGAAATGATCTGTATAGAGAATTTTGTAATTATATGATGTTGAAGTGTTTGGAGAACGTCAGTACAACCCGCATCCTATTCACTGCATCTGGTTACAAAGAGTAAATCGTTTTTTAAAAAATTCTCTTAAGTAACATATAAAAAAACAATATTACGCTCTGTCTGGGAACTGCCATCTTGACAAGTTTACAGTTCAAAATAGTACTAAAAAATTAGTTTCCCCCATCAAAAAGCCACTGGAAAATTAAAAATTTCAGTTTGTCATAAAATAAGTGCAAAATTACAGAACTTCCCTCCTAAGAATATTTCCTAATGACTTCTGAGGGGGAAGCCCATTCTTTCAGTTCTACATTGGAGGCTTTACTTGTAGGGGTGTCTCTTAGACAGCTGGATTCTGATAGGCTTGCTCATGTTGAGTAGCACCTTCCTCCGGGATTAGCTCAAGTGATTTAAATGGGACTACTCATAGGGTGAGCAAGGGTATAACTGTCTGGCCTTGTGAAAGGCATCAGTGTGGTTCAATGAACGGTGTTCCCAAAACAGTGTTGGGTATTTCTAGCTTGTAAAAATGTCTTTTGCACCACACAAAAGCCCTGAGGTGCTTCAGAAGTTTATATTTCCAATGTACATATTCTTATTTAGTAAATATTTGGCTATCTAAGCAATTATGACTAATCGCTTTAAACATTTTTGTTCATTAAATCTCATTGTACCCTAATCATATGACAGTACTAAGAGAGCCTCTGTTCAAGCTTTAATGCCCCCTCGGCCAAATTCACACGCGTATGGTGTATACCGTATAGTTTTTAACTGAGTAGAGTGAAAATTGAAATTATAAAGGTAAAAAGCTCACCTAGCTTTCTTTAGAATCACTCTAATTACCCACTGACATTCATTTTTTTTAAAAACGAAAATATCTGTTAAAGCTCCGTTAAACCTCTGGATGTGCTTTTCTGTATTTCACTTCCTTTTTTCGTTAGCTACCAAGATGTTTGTGTGTAAACAGATACTTTTCCCTGTCTGATTCACCAATACCACAAGCCAACATTCAGAACATTACATGTTGTTCCGTGGGGCAAATTCAACTTCCTCCATATACAACTACAGAGCAAAAGAGGCAACTAAGTTGTGGAAGCCTGCTCTGGTTGTCTACAAAACTCATAAAGTTCACGTTCCATTCATCTTTGGTGGCCAGAGTTACTAGGTGAAATTCTACGGCTCATCGTTATGCAGGAAGTCAAGGCTAGACAATCATAATGGTCCTTTCTGGCCTGAAAAACCTATGAACCTATCGTATCTATATAAAAGGAGTATGGCTGGCATGTGTTAGTGCACGTATGGTCTAACCCAACCCCTCACGTTTAGTGCAGGTTGATTGTAGCCCCGGCAAGAATATCTGCATGGGGCCAGAGCTATGTCAGAGTAAGCATTTGGATTAACGCTGCTTTTACAGTATTGATATTATAAGGTATGCCTGTCCTGCCTTCCCCCCACTCCTGCCAAATCAAACAGGACCTGAATTTGGTATATGAGGATGACCTCTGATATTACACATATTGGACAGTGGTGTTACTGAAGGAATTTGGCAGGAGGAGATTGGGAGAAGCTGCCTATATTGAAGAAAGTTTTTACTGCTGCACAGATGAGAAAAGAAAATACAGGTGGAAAAGAAATACAGGAACCCTATAGGACAGTGCAATTTAGGGGATGTTTGGCAAAGCAAAAGTGTTTAACTGACCAAAATGTTTCATTAGAGCTTGCTGCTGTTTATATACTACCTCTGTTTGCTCAGACAGTATGCCCATCCTAGCAAAATATCTTGCAATAGAGATTGCCACCATAGATGCCTAAATATTACTGTAGGTTCTTCAGTTAATCTAATCAACAAGGAACAGACTCTAAGAATATAAGAACGGCCCTACTGGGTCAGACCAAAGGTCCATCTAGTCCAGTATCCTGTTTTCCAACAGTGGCCAATGCCAGGTGCCCCAGAGGGAATGAACAGAACAGGTAATCATCAAGCGATCTATTCCTGGTCACCCATTCCCAGCTTCTGGCAAACAGAGGCTAGGGACACCATCCCAGCTAATAGCCATTGATGGGCCTATCCTCCGTGAACTTATTTAGTTCTTTTTTGAACCCTGTTATAGTTTTGGCCTTCACAACATCCTCTGGCAAGGAGTTCCACAGGTTGACTGTGCGTTGTGTGAAGAAATACTTCATTTTGTTTGTTTTAAACTTGCTGCCTATTAATTTCATTTGGTGACCCCTAGTTCTTGTGTTATGAGAAGGAGTAAATAATGCTTCCTTATTTACTTTCTCCATACCAGTCATGATTTTATAGACCTGTATCATATCCTCCCTTAGTAGTCTCTTTTCCAAGCTGAAAAGTCCCAGTCTTACTAATCTCTCCTCATGTGGCAGCCATTCCATAACACTAATAATTTTTGTTGTTCTTTTCTGAATCTTTTCCAATTCCAATATATCTTTTTTGAGATGGGGTGACCACATCTGCACACAGTATTCAAATACTCTGCCAGCTTTACTCATATTGACTCATATTGGTCCCTTAGGGCCCAATCCAACTCCCATTAAAATCAGTGGAAAGGTCATCATTGACTTCACTGGGAGTTGGATTTGACCCATACTATATAAATACTCCCCTTAATCTCAGTGGGAGTAATTGCTTAGTAAGAGACTATTCAATTTGAGCAAGTTTGGTAGAATCTGGATCTAAACAATTTAGGTCAACAAATGCAAAATTGCACATGGTGTGAAATTCCCCTAGTAATTGACACTCTGCTATCCAAAAATAAATGAAAACCACACCATTACTACATAAATCCCAGGCATTCGGAATGGATTTGTCTGTTTAGTAAATTCTAGTGACTTCCACATGTAATTTTTATTTAGCACAGGGTGTTATGCAGCTCGGGGATGTGAAGAAATCATTCCTGAACTTAAAAAAGAAATAGCACAAAACTGTTAACAAATATTCAAAGAAACTTTGTGAGATACCAGCCCTACATTCGACCTGTTTTGAGTTAGGTCTCCAAACTGATGATTTCTTGAATCCTTCTCCTTGGGAAGAGGCAGCAGTCCATCCAATAATCAAGAGCAGACATTAGCTTAGTTCAAAGGGTTTCAGTCAGCATCAATATGAAGGGTCACTGGCAATTTGAAATCCTAGTCAGTCTTTAAAAATTTAGTTAAAAGTTGTTGCAGGTGCCTGCATCCTGCAAATTTCGGTGGTTTTTGAATAATATTTTCCATAACATTTTTCTCTCTTCCTTTTTTCTCTGAAAGATCCACACAAATAGAAGAAATTAACAGATAGTACAGGGGAAACAGTGAAACTGATCTATACTAGGTGCTGTAATCAAACTAGAAATGGAGAAAGATTGTGTTTCTCTATTTTCTTTTAATTATAGTAATTTTAGATGTTATATGTAAAAAATAATGTTTTGGTTTTTTTTAAATCAGGCAGAAGTATGGTCTTTAAGTTGACTGTGTCCCTTCAGGGAAGTTAGAGGGGGAAAAAAAGCATATTCAGAAAATAAGGAAGCACTTACATAAGTCATAGTTTCATTTATGTTTGCTCTACATTTTCAAATGCCATTTTTAAGGGCATAAAAATCCAGTTCTTTGTTACTTGATATTAATTTTATGTTGTTTTATTTTACAATTGCTGAGTGGCAGTAACACAAGTTTTTTCATTTAAAAAGCAACTCTTTTAAACAAACAGAAAAATCCAGATTTTACATATATTACTGGGCTCAACCAGATTCTGTTCTCCAGGCCATCCCAGTACAAATGAGAGGGGATTTTGTGGTTTCTTTTCTAGTGGAAGTTGTTGACTTTATTACAATGTAGCTTTTCTTTCCGTTGCACCAGTTAATACGTTTCCTTGATCATTTTGTCTCACCTCTGTGACATCCTGTTCATTAATGTGACACCTTAACTATCAGTCCACCTATACTAAATGTTTCTTCGTTATGGGTGATACGTAGAGTCAGCAAACAAGAAAAGTAACTGCATCCCTTGCCCTTGGGAATGTTCATTATTTTAATACATACCTTGTGCCAAGACCAGTTTTTTAAAAAGCCTTAATTTAGTCTGGCCTGAACAAAGAATAGTTTCTAATTTGGCATGTTTAATCTAGTTCTTAAAAATATGATGCTTAGTTAATTTACCAAAAGAGAAAAAATCCCTCAGAAGTTATCTGGCATCTTGCAGGTTCCCACCATCACACTTAAACGCTAATTAAGCCCAGAGCTATCTTTTTTGCTGTAGAAATAGTAAATGTTGAGGTGTCCTTGTTAGTCTCCTCTTTAACAAGTGTGTGTTTTCTCTTGCTGACTCACCGGCAGACTCACTCTTTGTATTTTCACAAAGAACTCATGAAGAGGACTTTAGGGAAACCCACGTGTGCCGTGGAGGCTAGGGACTATGTTGTAAGTTTGTGTATGGTGTGATCAACCCATACAGTTGCTGCACAGTCACTAACCCCACTTACAACACTGCAAAAGGGTGCTTCAGTGGAAATGAGGTTCGCAGAAGGCATAAGGAAACTACAAATTCATTGTGAGGAGAGCCATGACTTACTGATAGAAACAACTGATCCTGTGAAAGAGATTGCAGCTGATAGTACTGGAAAAGCTGGAATTGGTACAACTAACATGGTTAAACATGGGAAATTCAGACCACAGTGGAACCTGCTTAAAGTGAGTTTAGCTGTCACAAACCTCTATAGGAAAGCATAATCCCAAACTATTTCAACTCATTGCAGTGTGCTAACTGCAATACTGGTTAGACTTGTAGGCTGACCTCTGCTATACAGTGAGGTTTTTCTGTGTAAAAGAGGGTTCCACTCTATTTGTTAAGAATATTTTTGTGCCTCTTTGTAAATATAAGCCTGTCCATGCAGAGTGGCAGTGCATTCATATCAGTGCAGTGATACTGTGGTATATACTGCACCTTTTCAACAGAGCTTTACCTTGCACTGCTGCCACCACTAGAGCTTCCCTGAACGTCACGTAACATTTGTGGTTCATGGGATCGAGAGCTGTGACCTTCTAAACAAGATTCACAAAGCCAGACTGTAGAGGAGATTGTTACAGGATCAAAGATAAAACATTTTAGCCTTTGATAAACCCGATATCTGGTGATTTTATTTCAATCCCGTCTTTTGTAAGTGAGGTAAGTGTCCGTGATTGTCCAATAACACATGGACTTGTTGGCTTTCATGCTCTCTCATGTGTTATTGAAGCTTGTGGCTCTTAGGCTCTTCATTGTTCCCTGCAATGCTAAGTTAGACCTGTCTTAAGGGGACAGTTGCATGGGATTTGCTCATTACATTTTCTGGAAATGTCACTCTCTAATCATTTGAAGAAAAGTCCCCATTCTCACATGAACTGAGCAAATCTCTAACTGCGAAAACCCAACAGAATTGGCCAAAAACAAAAAAGCAGTCATTTAGTAACTACGTTTAATACTCATTTGTTTTCAGTCTTCTCAGATGTACAGCAATTGAATTGCTGCCACATAATGTCAACGTTTTTCAAAAACAGAAAATTTTGAATCTGCTTTTAAATTCAGCATTTCATTGTTTTCATTTGATTTACAATCTATTAGAATCTCTATTGCTTTGTTATTCATGCTGTGTATAACAATGCCTGTTGTACATTTTTGGCGGTGTTATCAAATTTCTGGTTTTCATAATACTTAACAAACAACAACATATGAATTAGACATGCAGTGCCTATTATTCTTTAACATTTGCTGAATTTACAGTAAAAGAATAGTTTTAATGCTAATGACTCTTTGGCCATAGTTTAGTCTTTAGAATGATTAGTGTTAGAATGTAGCGCATGTAGCAAACATTTGTGCTTTGTAGGTAAATATTTTTCTGCATCATAACTGTTGTGTGTATTTGTGTACAAGGATCTCAACTTGTGCTGATCATGTCTATGCTAAAGTTCACAGGAATGCTAAAGCAATTATGAAAATAAGGGCTGCCTAGATTTGAATTTCTTCAGCAAGATATTTAGTCAGTTCCTCCTTTCATTTGTATAATTATTCCTCTTCTTTCAAAAATAGATTACTTTTGTTTGTTTCTTTCAAGGGCCTCTTCATTTCTTGAGTTAGACTTCTCTAGGCTCTGGGGTTAGGGCCATATTTTTATTTACTGGCTGACTTAACTGCAGGGGAACCTAGCTGACCAGTTTCATTATCACAAAAATGTAGCTCAGGATGGATCAATTCATGGGCAATATATCATTATTTGTTTTAAGACCACATTTTTGTTTGAATGCTTGGCTTATTTTTATTTTAATATAAAATTAGACTCTGCCAAGTGACTGTAAATAACCTTAAAAGCTTCATAAAGGTTAAAATGCAATGACAAAAAAAAGATGTGCTTAACTTGTGCTTCCATTGCCCTACCATTATTTTAGGTCCAGTCTTAGAGAACTGTGCTTGCCTAAAACTGGCACGTCTGTTAGCTTATTAAAGATCAGAACACAATAACCAATGGACTTCCCAGTTTTCAATTGTATACAACTTTTGAATGCAGAAGTGCACTGAAGTCTTAAATGATGGCTTAGCTCATGGTGTGAGTGAAGTGCCTGCCCTCCATGTTCCATCTGACTTTCTTTGCTTCAGCACAGAGTATATTTCAATGCATTTATATGTTCTAGGGGTTTGTTACATAGTTTGTGAATCCCAGCCATTACACCTGAGAGGCTTGCAACATAGTCAGAATGCAAGTTATCTGAGAATGAGGTGGGATGAGCTCTTGGGAAACAAAGTTGAATTCTTCCCTCCCTTTCAAGCAATAACCTTTTAAAACCCAGTTTCTTGTATTAAACTGCAGTTAAATCATGCCCCTACCACACCAGTATGGAATGGTGCTGAAATATTACTTTGTATTCGGTGCAGCTCCTGGAAAGCACCCTGTGTTGCAGCTGTGACAGTGGCTTTGCAACACGAGTAAGAAGGCACTGTAGTTTAGGTAAGGAGGTATTGCAACCCCATTTAAGATAGCTGTATTTGTAAGTTTTGTAGGACAGGGACAAAACATTCATATGGCCTTTAATGCACAACACTCAGGCTCTTAATATCCAGGCTAATTGAATGATAATGTATTGGCTGTACATAAAGAAATATAGTAGCCTTTGAGGAAAGAGATTGTATATATCACATAAGGGACTTGCATATTGGTCAATAGCGTGGGCCTGGAGATAAAAGTGAAAGTCCTAAATGGAAATAATTGGGTAAAAAGAAGGGTAGAGATTTTTTTTTCTTTGCTGTGATCTTGTCAGACCTTATAATCTAAACAAGCTTGATTAGTAGTTGGATGGGAGACCTACAAGGTGCTGCAAGATGTGGTGTTGGTTATTACCCAAAGGACACTTCCCTCTTAATTCATGCTCCAGCATGGTAGTAAGGGAATACTGTCTTTTGGGTGGAGACATGCAATCTAGGCCCTGACCACTTGGAATCATTAGAAATCCCATGGCATGTTTTATAGGAGGGGTCCAAGGGTTAGTCCCCATGTCCTGGCAGAATTTCAATTCCTTATTATTTCCCATTTCCTGCCCTAAAGAGTTGTATAGCATGGCTGGCACCTGTGACGTGTGTTTCAGCGCCTCTTCAGTGTTGAGTGTGATAACCCATCTAATTACGTAAGTTTTGTAAAGCACCAGTTTTTCTGAGTGCAAGGTGCAACTTAAAGGGGATATGCTATGCTATCTTAGCATTGAAGTAAGTCGGCATGGGTCACATTTTCACCTGCACTGCCAAAGCAAATATGCAAAAGTGTAACATGTTTTCCTTTTCCACTTCCACTGATGAAATGGCAGCTGAATGGTAGTGTGTGGCCCATCTTGTGAACTTTTGCACAGATCTATTACTAGTGTTACCCATTTTCACATACCAACAGTGAGGAGAATATGTGTGTCATTTTACTATAACAGTAGGACTGAAGAAATTCCTCTTCTACTGATGCGCTTGTTTTTTTCTCTTTTTTCCTGTACTCCTACAATTTTTACATGAAGCTTTCTCTCAAGCTGGTAAGCACAATTACAGCATGTTTGTTTTGTGTTTTAACCACAGTTTTCTGTGTGTGTTTTTCTTTGTGTGCACTATGACACCTACAACATGACTGAAATTAATTTTAAATTTGTTTCTTCTTTGTGTTTGCTTTGTTTGACATTTATCAGATAACTTTGAATACGCAGGTCTGGAATCTAATAGAGGTGATCACAATTCAATCTTTCTAATAAGCTGCTAAAAAATTAACTCTAATTTATAGTGTAGTTTATCCTTATTTTTTTGTAATCTAGGGCAGGGGTTCTCAAACTTCATTGCACCATGACCCCCTTCTGACAACAAAAATTACTACATGACCTCAGGAGGGGGAACCAAAGCCTGAGCCCGCCTGAATCCCACCTCCCTGGGTGGGGTGGGGAGCCCAAAGCTAGAGCCCTACCACCCTGGGCAGGGAGCGAGGGGGGGGCAAAGCCAAAGCCCAGGGCTTCAGCTCATGGCAGGGGGCCTGTAACCTGAGCCCCAACGCCCACGGCTGAAGCCCTTGGGTATCAGCTTCGGCCCCAGGCGGTGGGACTCGGACTTCAGCCCCAGGCCCCAGCAAGTCCTGGCGACCTGATTAAAATGGGGTCCTGACCCACAGTTTGAGAACCGCTGATCTAGGGCTATAAAAGTGTAGCAAAAATTATACCAATCAGTTCTATTTCTGTACCTGAAATATACGTGGAAGAATTAATGTTATAAGTGTCTCTGCTGTGGCTGTGCTGTGGCCCTTTATACAGAGAAAAGTAAAAGCCTTTTATCCGTCTGCAACACAGTCATCAATTGTATGTTTTCCATGTTCAGGTACTAATAATCACTGGAAGTCTGAATCATTGTTACCTGCATTTTACAGCCCTATATAGTCCTCCAGAAAAACTAACAATGAAATTAATTAAAGTGAAATAAACCTTAACCAAGAAGGTTAACTCAGATTGATTTAAATGTGCAAATGAGCATATATATATGAATCCTAAATCTAGTCTTGGATACAACTGGAATGATATCTCGAAATACGGTAAGAGAATGCATCGCAAAATTGAAAAGGGAAGGGGTAAGAGCACGTGTGAAAAGAAATGATGTGCTGTTGTATTTTACATCCAAGACCGCATACTGTTAAGGCAGATTTCAGAGTAGCAGCCGTGTTAGTCTGTATTGGCAAAAAAGAAAAGGCGTATTTGTGGCACCTTAGAGACTAACAAATTTATTTGAGCATAAGCTTTCGTGAGCTACAGCTCACTTCAGTGCATCTGATGAAGTGAGCTGTAGCTCACGAAAGCTTAAGCTTATGCTCAAATATGCTCAAATAAATTTGTTTGTCTCTAAGGTGCCACAAGTACTCCTTTTCTTTTTTGCTAAGGCAGAGTTATCCGAACCTTGGTATGTTTTAGATAACTTCTGTTGGCTTTCTTGCAACACCTGATCCCAGCCAGAAGAATTCAATTTAAATAGTTGGCTAAATCATTTCAGGCCAACATGGAGGAGGGTACAAAGGACTGATTTAAGTTTTAGGAAGCCTCAAAAGGATCTGCAGTAGCTCATTAGTTAGTTTCGGAGGTTTCCTTCTTCCAGTCAGTCAGGGTCTTTAAGTTTCTTTCATCCCATTATTCTGGTGTTCACCATTCTGCGCCAAATTTCCCCAAAACGGGTGACTTCTGTCACAAGGCGAGAGACTTACTGGTGGCTTCCTCTAAGAATACCTGTGCCATTAAGGCTACTCACCTCCATTGCAATGCCTGCAGCAGGGTTTATGCATCTTCATGGGGATTTCAAGCACTTCTGCTCCACTGAGGCAGTGCAAAGCAGCACTTAATGTAGACATTATCTTTCCAGACATAGTCCAAACCTAAATACTTCAGCCCAATGGGGACAGTCCCAAGGAAAAATGGCAGAGATCCAGAGATCCCTCAGTTACTTACAAACCCAGTTGCCCTTAGCTCTGTGTAGCTCAAAAGCTTGTCTCTTTCACCAACAGAAGTTGGTCCAAGAAAACAGATTACCTCACCCACCTTGTTTCTCCACCAAGCCACAGAGCTAGCAGCCATTGATGTTTATACAGAGTCCTTCCACTCATTCTATTTGCTAGTCATATTACTAGTAAGCAGCTGATGCATTGTGTGTGTAAACCAGACCGTTCTATGTAGCAGTGTGTACTGTAAAGTATAGCCAACCTGCGCAAAAGGTTCTTGACTTGACCCTTTTGGGTCAGAAGTTGGAGCCTCCTTTTTGACGAGAAGTTACTCAGTGAATTCAGTGAGGGTTCTTTTTGAGTCTCAGGAATGATGCATTGGTCTGAAATATTGTCTACTAGTGCCCACCGTATTGCTAATCCCGCTGTGCTTGGATCCTGCAAGTGTGGGCCTCAGTTTCTGGATGAGGAGGGTTTCAGAATTAAACCCCCATGTTAAAAGGGCTTTTCCCTTTTCAATTAGGTGCTTTTGTGACTTCCAGTTAAGGTATCACTGGGGGGAGTCTGTTGTATGTGCGTATCCTCTAAGTAGTGTGTTTTTGTAGCCTTTCATGTAGCTACATATCCCTCCCATCCTCCAAACAACCCCAGACTCTTCATCTTGACCAAGATATGTACATCTTTAATGATCTTATTCCATTGGCAAAATACATGGACCTCTTGTAATGCCTGTACAGAGGATGGGGAATATTTTAAAGAAAATGACATTTGCATGAACAAGAGTAAATGAAAACAGACCTCTCCTGTAGCATGTAGAGTCTAATGATGTGGTGGAGGTAATAAATCAAATCTGTCCAGGATTACAGGGTGTGGCATAAGATTTTGGAATGTACCATATTTTAGCTAGCTGATAAAAAGACCATTGTTATTTCCTGCATTCACATTCATTTTGCCTTCTAATCTTTTCATTAAATGGGAATATTTTTTGAAGTGGACTTAAATTCCACTAAAGAAACCAAGCCCAGGGATATGGGAGATCATTGTCCCTTTAAGTGAGAGTGCTGTTGTGCCAGTTTTCCTTAATGACCTGTTCGGGGTATGTTACGCTCCCACTCCTACTAGGGCTGGGGGGGGAGCGCAAGGTAACCCATTTTAACTGCCCTCCGCTCCCTTCCTACACACACAGGCTCTGTCTAGAACACAGCACTTGCTACAACCCGGAAAAAGCAGGCTGTCTTGGAGAACCCAGCCAGTGCGCAGCTGAAAAGGTCCGTGTGCAGCTTTTGAGGCAAAGTATTTGCTGAATCACACTCTTCTGAGGAAAGCATTTGGCATTTTAACACAATCCACCTAGCAACTTCGATCACAAGCCATCACTAAGCTGCTTGGCCAGCTGAACTTTGTCTGGATTTGCATTTGCATGGTTGGCTTTCCCTCCCCCCAACCCCAGTATCCCTTTGTATAAAGGAATTGTTGGCATTATGTTTGTGAAATCCTCTGTATAAATTCCGGTTAGTAATTTAGATTAGGGTAAAGCTAGTTTATTAATATTGAGATGTCTTCAGCCTCATTCATCATAACCCCGCCACTCATCTCCCTGCCAGAGAAAGCAGGGACTGCCATAAAAAAAATCATAAAGGCTTGGAAACTCACTGTGCATATGTTCTATCTACTCTATAAATCCCGTGCTGCCAGGAAGGGGAGCAGCAATCTGAAGGCAGACGGGGTATTTTGTTTCAAACAAAATCAGAAACAGATGAGAGATGGGACGCCTGATTCTCCTCCCTCTTGTTCTGGTTTTTTTGATAGTATAACTCTGTGACTCTAATGGCATTACTCCTGATTTAAACCAGTGTAAGCAAGAGGAGAACCAGACCCGGTGGATGGTTCAGGGATTCAACATATGGTGCATCCGTCGTGAACCACTGGAAAGAATACAGTATGGTTATAAATTGTATGCATAGCCCCAGTGGTAAAATTTCTATAGTGTGAGTGAGTGCAAGAGAGTCTTAACATCAGAGAGCACTTCTAAGGGAGTGGGAAATGATTTACCCATTTTATCAAGGTTACTTCTATGGCACTAGCACCCACAATCTCCATGTTGCCAGAGGAAGCCATATCCTGGCTGTGGGTTTGCCGTTTACAGTTGCGCAGGTGAAACGGAACCACAGCATGAAAGTAAAAGCCTGCAAGTGCTTCCAGTGAGAATGACATCTGCAGCACATCAGGTGAAGGCAGGAAAGATTGGGCCTTCATAGAGAATAGAACTCTGTTAGATAAAATCCAGTGTGGTGTTAAAATCAGGATGGAAACAGATTCACAACTTCTAGCATTGGGCTTCCATGTTTCTTGGCTGGTCTGTTTTCTATGGCTGTGCCATCTGTGGCTCAGGAATGACACTCTTGTTAGGTGTTTTTCAGATAATTTCCCCTAATTCCATGTGGTGAGAAGGGCTTTGCACTGATGGTGAAATTCACCCCTGTGCAAGTATCTGGCACCAGGGCCATGCTGCACATGAGGGGATCTAAGTGATGACAAGGCTTTGTACTGTTACTCTGGAAAGAGTGGTTTTCTCCCCGTGAACTTCCACATAGCTAATAGAATTGGTGCAGTCATCTTTTTTTCTTATAAAAGCAATAAACTATTAGTATGTAAATAACATATGAGTAATGAAAGAAGTTCATGCAAATTACATGTGTTTATGTTGCATCTTAATTAGGGAAAATTCCATGTTCATTTTTATTTGTCCACTTAAAAATGTCCTGAGTGCCCACTGCATCTGGGCACTAGAGAGCTATAAATTAAACAGGCCTGTAAAAGCTACCCTCTTGAGGCAGCCATATAAACCACCGTGCTTGAGATCAATAGCGATACTCAACTGCCAAGCTAAAAATAGCTCAGCAGTGACCATCTGTAGTCAGAAATGGGCTGGACTGAATAAGTGCATCTTGCATGAAGTCCTAACAGGTATGAAACTCTGACCATGGCAAACAGCAGGAGGAAGGGAGCAAGTTTCATGAGAGAAAGACCTCTGTGCTTAGCGTCCCGCAGCTGGCTCTAGAAAGGTTGACCCTAGTCAGTGGCAGCAGAGTTCCCCAGCTGATTTCAACTGTTATGGGATGTTTTTCAAGTATCCACGTCCAAAACTATTCAAGGCTTTAGGGATCTAAAAATAAAGCATGCAAATGCTTCAGACCATGGTGATTTTGCACAGATTTTCCTGTGGGGTGTTTTCAAAGTAGAATTTTGAAGGATAGACAAGAATTTTATAGTCTCTCATTTGCCTTTTTCTTTCCTCCCACTCTGTGTGTAGGGGGGAGGACCAGAGGACTTCAGCAATCTCCCACCTGAGCAAAGAAGAAAGAAACTCCAGCAAAAGGTTGATGAGCTAAACAAAGACGTTCAGAAGGAGATGGATCAAAGGTAGGCCTAACGATACAATAAGAATTCGAGAAAGGCTTTCATTTAGCAGAACAGTAGTGTCTGAAACACCACTAGTAAGCTGTTTCTTTCACAAGCAACAAATAAGAACAAGATAATAAGTCATGCCCTGTGAATCACTATTTGATATGATGCTCTTGGAATAGAAGATGTAAAGGGCACTAGATGACTAAAAACAGCCAGGAGATGAACTAGAATTCCCCTGTGGTCTAAGTTCTGAAGTTAATTGTCCTTCCCTGTAAGTTAAAATTAAACAAAAAGAGCAGAAGGAAGGGTTGCTAGTTATCTATCTATTCTACCCACTGACTTTTGCAGTGCATTCCACTCCTGCTGTATCAGGATACTAAGGCAAAAGCTCAAAAATCTCAGTGACTTGGGTAGGTGGTGTTTTTCTTTCTTTCTGGCACAGCCTTTTTAAGTTGAGCAATCGTGTACTTCTGAGCCAGGTAGGAGTTGTAGATACTTTGTATTAGCCTCTAAATATGAATCGGCCCCATAATTACAATATTTTAATACAAGATCCATCTCTCTTCAGTTAGCCAAACCACCATGTCTTTCAGGACTACTGAAATCACAGATCCCTGAGCACTGAGCAGGTGGCTTATTGTAAATATTATCAAGCCTGTGTACGGCAACCTTGGAAGCTTTCCATTTCTGGCATCTTGTTATTGCTCATGAGTTTAGGATTATAACAGAGATGGAAAACACTTCCTAGATTATCAAACACATTCCCCTGTAATGCAAGATACAGTCCTCCAATAGAGGGAAAATCCATTATTGACCTAGTACTGTATAGTGCACTTGAGACTTAGCCAAAAGCTTTTGTACTTTTTAGGCTTAGGAATCACATGCACTAGGGAGATTCCTAATAACACAACCTGTTATCTGCAGGGCTGTGTTGACAAAAGTGTGAGATTGTTCATCAGTGCCCATTTTAAAAGTCTCAGTGCTCTCCAGTGTCCATTTCCTGGAAGCAGAAGAGCTAATGATTCTTGCACTTTTGCAGATTTGTTATTAGGAGGCTTCATTTGTTATCCTACTTGAGAAGCAAGCACTTCAATGACTCCATTTATATTGATCGGTTCTGGCCGCTTGTATTTGCAGCTTCCTATGTTCGTTCACATCTTGGGCTAGGATTGGCTCTTTAATTGTGCATTGTAACCAGTGTCTTTTTTTGTTTTCACAAAAAAAGTGTTAAACTTTGATCTGATAACCCTGTTAAAAATCAGTCCACATCTTAGTTGTATAAGTTATGTGGGGATGTTAATCCCTATTTCATATCAGAAATTGGAAATAAGAAAGGAGGCCTATAGGTAGCTGTTTACTTTTGTTTGACATGTTCCCTTTATATAATACGGTAGCTATAGTTTTTCTCCTTGAATAGATTTCCCTTTCCCCTTAATTTTCTTTAATTGATTTCAGTATCATCTAATATTAAGATCATACATGAAATCAGTGCAGAGTGAGGACTACATTAGACAGAGATATCAGATTGGTGAGCAAGGTACAGCAACAGTCAGACACACAGAATGAATAAAAAAACCCATGAGTTAAAATTTGAAATAATGCCCCTTAAGGCTCCAGTCACAGAACAATCCCACTTCCTTGCTACCCACTCCTTTTCCCAGTTTCTCCATGCACAAAGCAAAAGCAGATACAGGGCTGCCATTGTCAAAGATTTGGTGGGAACCTCTCAAATAAAAAGAGTTATAACTTGGATCGTGAGATTTTGATTCAAGTAATCTCTGGAGCAATGCTGAAGAATCACACCAGTAATGAGAACTCAGCTCATAAATCAACTAATTTCTGAATCCTAAAATGTTTCCTGTTCTGCAGAGAAAATCTCTTAAAATTCATCCTCAACCTGTCTCAGGTCAGGTGCAACACATTGCCATGAAAGTTGACTCTGCGAGACATGCCTTCTAGTTGAGCACAGGACAGCATGTAGCATGTTAACGTTGGCTTTGTGAGATCCGATTCCTGATACCATGCTTCAAAAGCACCATCACTGAGATCCTAGGCATTTGGCACCTGAGTTGACATGAAATGTGTAGCTTTTAACACAATTTCAAAATGCTGCATAACTTAACTAGACATAGCATCACATCATGACCCGAAGTCCATCTGTTGTACACTGTTACCAAGCCAAACGATCTGGATTTAGTTTTAGTCTGAATAGTGGAGCAATGTGAAATAAACTGATCAGCAGGGATCCTAGAAGTCCATTTGCCCCTGAAAAACGTGAAAAAACCGCAGAAGTCTTTTTACAAAGACTCTAGTTTTTACATTTTGGGAAAAAATAAAAACAAATGCAGTAGAACCCACTGCCATCAGCGTGCACACAGAAATATGGGAAATTGATGCTTCAGCTCTGGGCAGTGGGACTCGGGCCGCCAGCCCTGGGCGGCAGGGCTTGGGCTACAGATTTCATTTTAATTGTGGAAAAATGCAGATTTTTATGCAGTTTTTTTTATCAGAGAATTTGGGGGTTTTTATCATGGAAAACAAGGATTCCTGCTATCAGGAGCAAATTATGTTGCATATTCTTAAGGTGAACACAATGCAGTAGGCAAAGCAAGAGTTTCTGGTTAGCACTCCATTCTGGTATTGGAATGCTCACATCCCAGCCTTTAGCCTATTCTCTAGGATGGCATTCAGCCCAGGATATGGAGGGATGATATAAGCACTTCAATATGTCCATAAGATTGGGAAGATATTTATCGAGCGCGGGGTGGGCAAACTAATCTGGCCCTTGAGCTCCTACTGGGGAGTGGGGTCTGGGACTTTCCCCACTCCAGCTGAGGAGCAGGGTCAGGGGCTTGCTCTACTCCGCACGGCTCCCAGAAGCAGTGGCATGTCCCCGCTCTGGCTCCTGCATGGTGCCCCTACCCCAAGTGCCGCCCCCGCAGCTCCCATTGGCTTCAGGTTATTCACATAGCTGAAGTTGTGTAACTTAGATTGATCCCCCCCACTAGTGTAAACCAGGGCTAAGGGTGGAAGAATCCCGCTTATACACAGCGCAATGTCTCAAGTCTTACAAATTGTTGCTAAAGGCTATTTCCAGGTCTTGCAATGCCTGATAGTTTATAAACTCTCTTCCATGCAGACAACTTTGATACATTAAGGAGAGATCTTTAATTAGTAAATGGGTGGCACTAAACAAAACAAAAGCCCTGGCATAGTTTCTCCCCACATTTTGTTACACCTGTAGCCTGTTGTGTGTGAACCATAAACACAGAATGATCGCTTTGGAACTTTTTGGTTTCTCCAGAAGGATTTACACACCCAGCTGCTGCCTGACTTACTGGTGTTGCATTTTCCTTATTTCTCACAGAGATGCCTTAACAAAAATGAAAGATGTCTACATCAAGAACCCGCAGATGGGAGATGCAGCCAGTGTGGATCACAAATTAGCTGAACTGGGACAAAATATGGAAAAGTTGCGACTAGAGGCCCAGAAATTTGAGGTCTGGAAGGGGTTTAAGTACTAATGCACTATCATGATGGTAGCTTTAAATAAATAGGCTCTGATTCAGGAAAACATTTAAGTGCATGCTTAACAGGGATGGATTTAAATAAGTGCTTATAGTCGGGCAGTATTTAAATATGTTGTTGAAGTGGAGCCTTACAGCCACCTTTTAGCATAAATATGTCCTGGATCCTTCATCTACAGTTGTCAGCCAACTCGATTTTTCTGTAATTTGTCACAGAAAATGGCTTATGTAGAGCAGGAGAATGCCCTGAAATGCTCTGATACTCTTGCATTTGCAACAATATCAGGTTTTAAATGCCTCTCCGAAGACATAGATACCAGGTGAGAGCTTGGAAAAACTCCACTTTATTCTTTTCACACCCGAAGGTGCGTTTTGCCAGTCTGATATCTGCTGATGGTAAAAACTGATGGGCACGAAAAGCTTCATCTCCAGCCAACCCTCACCCAGATCTCATGGGAATCCAAAACAGGATTAAAAAAATCTATTGTGAAACCCATTATTGTCTAAAGAAGCTGCTATGGTAAATGTGAAGAGGATCTATGGACAGAGCTATCTAAATGTCTGAGAGCTGGACAGAAACCATGAAATGAAGCACATTTTAAGGAACAATCTCTGCTGTCAACAGAAAGCATTTTAAAGATGCAAAGACTCTGGAGTATGACTAATAGTTGGAATAACTGAACCCATTATAAACAGAAACTATTGTAATTACACCAGAAGTAAGGACAGGGAAGGACTACATTCCATGCGCTATAGATTATGTTGTGGATTTAAACGCACACAGCCAATTAATTCTGGATGCTTGTCACATCTGTTTGCCTTACTCTCCATTGCTTGTGAGGACCCTTTGAAAGCCGACAGCTTTTCCTTTCCTTCCAACTATTGTCCTTTTCCATTTGGCCAATAAGGGATTTATTTTTGGTGCATCTATGTTTTTGAAATTATCATGGCTTCCTTCTGTTTACCTCATTGTTCCTAGACCAGCAGCACTTCAGCCCAGCTCCAGTAAACTCCTGCTGCTAAGCCAGGAGGGGTGTGACTCATGCAGTGTTTTGAATCAGCCTATACATTTTTGGCAACATTATTATTTTTAAATATAGATTTAGAATGCAGAATCTACTCCCCTTCACCTCAGATGACAGCGGTTTGAAGCTAAATTTAAGTGTGTTTATACTAGTTGACTGTTTGCCTGTAGTTTGGTGGTTCAAGTGATAGGTATATCTCCAAAGGGGCAAAGTAAGAGCAAACTCTGTCCCTTGGCTATCTGTGCATTAAAGAGGCATATGAAACCTGTTGCTTTCTGTTTGCAGGGTTGGCTGGCTGAAGTTGAAGGCAGGCTACCTGTGCGGACTGAACAGACCAGACGGCAGAGTGGAATGTATGACACCCAGAACACTTCAGCCGTCAATAACTGTGTGCAGGACCGGGAGAGGTACAGTATCTGTACAGAGCTGTCCAGGATAGCTTGCTAGTTACTGTTCCACCTCCCTTGGTTTCATTAGCGGCAAATTCTTCTTTACAAGATGCTGCCGTTCTTCAACAATAGATGTGTAAATCTTGCATGCAACAAGCCTAATCCATGATGAGACTGCAAGCTCAAGAAAATAATTCCTTACTTCGATGCAGAAAATTCTAATTTGCCACAGCAAAAATTGGGGAAATGCAAAGAGAGTGAGTGTTTTCCAGGAATAATAATAACAGGTCTAAAGCCCCATCTGGTTCTGTCACTTGCAAACATGCACACGGTAAAATTCATTCCTGTGCAGAGTTAGCACAAGACCTGTTGACCAGTCATGTCTCATTTAGGACATTAAGTGGGATGTAAGTGATGCATAGGTGTCGTGCTGGCCCTCTGAATAGATGTGAATTTCGCCCCTGCAAAGCAGATTGAAGACTGGGGCCACTTTCTGTATTGTTATGCCAGTGCAAATCCAGAGAACTCCACTGACTTCTGTGGGGTTCCTCTGGATTTATATGCAAGAAGACAAAGATATTGTGTGGGATGATTACCAGCTGCAACACTCTGGATGGAATCCCATCTTTTCCTAGTAAAGATCCCTCCAAACCTCTTGGGAATGGGAAATTGAACTGGAAATCTTGTGTGACCTAGCTGTCTCAGGAAACTTCTAATCCTGGCTGTGCTGGAACTATCACATGTCACTTGTTCAGTGCATATAATGTTTTCAGACATTACACACCACTATAGAGGTATGTCCTAATGGAAATAACCATGAAAACTAGACAGGGAAATATCCAGGTGCCCAAAAACTCTGGGAGTGCCCAAAATCCTAGGCCCATCTTGCAGTGTGCAGAGGATACTGAGCAATACACCCCCCTTGTATTTCTGTTGGAACAGCCCTTCTGAACGTGCAGCAAGCCCTTTTGCAGTAGCATAAAGAACTACTACATTGGCCATTGTGAAAGGTAGGTGAGAGAGATGCATTTGAGAGGCCTTGGCAGGAGGAGTTGACTTCCCCAATCGTGCTGGAAATGCAGTGACTGACAAAGGCACATTCTGACGATGTATCTAAATTAACAAGTTGGCCCTAACTGCAACCACTCACTTGGCCTTCAGCTTTCCGCAGCTGAGTATTTCCGGCAGGTGCATGTTCCTTGTCACACTACTCCTGAGGCTGGTTGCTATAGTTGTCGTATATTTTCCTTTCTTGAGCAGCCCAGATGGCAGTTACACAGAGGATCAAAGTCAGGAGAGTGAAATGAAGGTGCCAGTGACAGAGTTTGATGACGAGTTTGATGACGAAGAACCACTTCCAACCATAGGAACCTGTAAAGCTCTCTATACTTTTGAAGGTACCACTAACCCTCAGCTTCCATTTCACTTCTTCTCTATTATTTATATTACAAGTAGCCTCCAGAGGCCCCTGTTGTGCTATGCACTGTTCACATATAAAGTAAGAGACAGTTCCTGTCATGAAGAGCAGAAATGGATGTAACATGGTGGCTTGTCCTGCCAGAGCTGGAGGGCCTGGAGAGGGATCTGGTGATTCCCCTATAAAGAGGCTCTGGAAGCTGCAACAAGGTGGGATGCTCAGGGGGAGCAGAGAATGCTAGGAGTGAGCAGGCTCCAGCAGAATCCTGGGATTTGGAACTAAGACTTCAGCAATTTTGATGGTTGCAAAAGTTGATCCAAATTATTTCCCAAGCTCTTTGCAGACTACTGGATAGTTTGTTCGGGAGTGTGGTATTAAATGAGCTGTTCAGAGTATAAGGAATAGATTTTATGCAAGGATTATTTAATTTACAAGTATCATATTCAGCTGTAGACGACATGAACAGACCCTTCTATCATTGCCAGACACAAGGGCTAGTAAATTTACCCTGCGTGTGGTAAATAAACATACTGGCCTTTAGTAGCTGCATCTCAGCACAATAACAGCAAAGGCTAAACATTCAATACTAATTAAAAGATATTCAGTGGAGGCCCAATTTAATGGCGCACTTGTGTCTACTTGTTGATTGTACTGAAATTTTCTATTACAGGTCTGATGTCAGGGTCGCATTCTTCTGGTTCTTTGAATACATGCTGTTTTCTCCCAATTATTGCTGTCTTATTCATGCTGCTCATGCTTAAAGGAGGGTATATTTCAGTACCATTGCTGAGTTTGCCACAATCGGGTCTGTATGTTCTCCTGTGGACAGGAAATCCTAAACTACTGTATACTCTGTATCTCAGGTCAGAATGAAGGCACAATTTCAGTAACAGAAGGCGAAATGCTCTATGTAATAGAGGAAGACAAAGGCGATGGGTGGACGCGAATCCGGAGGAATGAAGATGAGGAGGGTTATGTCCCGACATCCTATGTCGAAGTTTATTTGGACAAAAATGCCAAAGGTGCTATGACTTACATTTAATATTCTTTTTATTACTTTGCTTGCTTTCACAGGGACATCCCACCCTGAAACTGTTCTATGATGCGGATGGAGCCTTTTAAAGGACTACATAATGCCACAAAGTGCATTATTTCATACTCTTAACTAACAGACTCCTATGACTTTATGCACTGTGATTTAGATTGGTCCGATAAGAAGATACTGAGTGGGATAAAACTGTTACAATAGGGGGATACCCAGCCTTCTCTGGCTGAGCCAGCCTTCCGTGGATAAAGCTCAGTTCCTGCCAATATACCACCCAGCTCAAGGTGGGGAATATAAGGCCATTCTGAATAACTGTGTGTCTTCTCTAGCTATCCAGATGATACTTCATAGCGACATTTCAGCCATAGTCAGGAGTATGCTATTTGTTGCAAACTGACTCTGTGAAATGTTATACATGAAATAATTAGGGTGCTGTTTGTCTTTCAATGTGGCAGCTTTTCAGAGCCTAATCTACTCTCTGTGGGCCATGTAAATGGAGGTAGGGATCATCATTTAGTTTGTTAGTATTTATGGGAAGGAGAAGGGTGTCTATCGAAAATGTAACCACAAAATATCTTACCATCCTTGGTAGATCAAGAGAATGGTGGTATTCAACTCGAATCCCCCTCTCCATAGTTGCTGTTCAGAAAATTCTCTTTCGGGCATATGTTGTTACTGCCGATGCACGGCACAGTTCGGCACTGCTCCACGTACAATCAATGGAATATTTCAGAGCCTGGATTCATGTCTTTTGTTGTTCTGTTTCCCTTGTTGCTATTTACCCCTCATGACTGAGGGTCGGTGTTGTGTAAGTCAAAAGCATGTGCATGTAATCAGGGTATGTGTCTGCAGCTCCCTGCAAGTATCTCCCTGCTGATCTAGTCCAGGGAGCAAACAAAGAGGTTCCATCACTGTGGGAGTGACATCCTGTTTCAAATCAGGGAGATTTTGAAGTTCAGTGTTAAATAGTGCATGGATTTTTTTCAATCATTTAATCCTGCAAATTGTCGTCTTCTTTCATAGAGTCTAAGTATTCTCTGTGCACCAAGTCTTTTTGTCCCTTTTAAAAGGAAGATGTAACTGTCCTGCTGGACTTCAGGCAATAGAAATAGAGGCGCTTCCTGCACAAAATCACACAACTTTATTAATTCACTTTTCTTTGTTTCAGTATTAAGCAATGCAGTACCATGTCCTTTTGAAATGACAGCCTGGATTATTATTTGATCTTGCCATAATCCAGAGGTCTTCTGTTTGCACTGGCAAAGATAGGATCAGTTGGATCCCTTCCTTCGCCAGGATAGTCTGTGTGGAAAACTCAGCATCCTGGATCTTCTCATTACCCTTGTAAAGTGGTATATTACTGAATGAAAGTACTGCCTACTCCATATACAGCGAAAGGCAGAAAGCTCAGCATCAGATATTCCATCATTACCCTTGTGCTGTCTGGTATGGAGACTACCTGCAAGCAGTGCCTGCTCCATGCACAGTGGTCGTTGCAAGTCCAGGCTTAATTTTGTCCTGCAAAATTCCCTGTTGTCCAACAGGGCCAACAGAAACTGATAGGTTACTAGATTTAAAAAACCCACCTTGAAATAACAATTGTTCACCCCTCCCCTTGAATACACTGATATGCATAGACATCAGCAGAGCAGTTTGTGAAGTCAGCTGCTCAGGAGTAGAGCAGCAGGTTTGGTGGGATATGCCTCAGAGCATGCCTATGTGTCTAAGGGCAGGGTGAAACACTTATATTGACTGAAACCAGCAAAAGCAAGAACCTTGTTAATAAAGGCTGCCACTTTGTCTTTAACTCACCCCAATGTATGAGGCTACTGAAGGGATCCCCTTGTCCTAGGACACAGTTGGCACCTAGCAAAGAATCTAGTACACGGGTGGCGTTGTGCAAATAGTAATAATAACCCTGTATCATCTTGCATATCGTGTGCAGTGTGCTACATAGGAATTAGTGACGGATTTGAAATCATTTCTGTCCCACCCCTTGGCCATTTGTTTGACTCAAATTTTTTAAGTTTCCTTGATTTTTTTTTTCTAATTATCTTTGAGTGTTGTCTGTAAAGAAAATAGACATGCAGTTTCAGTAAATAAACAGTACAGTCATGTGCAGATAAACAAGCTATAATATGCAGTAAAAGTACAATTTAAGGCCCATATCCTCAGAGACATTTAAGCTTCTAACATCCAGTGGTTTCAATGGAAGTCAGGAGCCTAAATACCTTTTGAGGATCTGGGCCTAATTCATTTCCTTGACTTGGTTAAAATCTATAAAAAGAACCTCCCTTAAAAATGGTTGTTAAGATATCAATCTTAAGTGTTTCAAGGAACTTTCAGTAGGTTTAAAAAACAAAGCAGGCCTCCTATTGCCACTAGACATGGGGTAATATTTCATTTGGATCTGATACTATATCAGTGGAAGCATTTGCATTTGTCCATTGAAGAAGAATTAAAATGAAAAATGCAACTGACCCATAAACTAAAGTCCTTACAAGTTTTTGCAGCATTTTTCTTCTTTTGCATAAGGAGAATGGGTAGCAAATACCTCTAAATGGTAGTTAAACAAAGTGAAATTAGGCTGATTTCACACCAAATGAGTAAATTTTGTTACACCTACAGCTATCGGAATGGGAACCTGAAAAAGGCCTGATTCTGTGACCCTTACACAGATAGCCCCATTGAACTCAATGGGACTGCTCGTGTGAGTAAGGGCTATTTACTAAGTTTAAAATGGTAGCCAGAAAAAGAAAGTTGAGCAAACCCTATATCAAAAAGAACAGTAATGTTTATCTTGTTTGCTTTTTTCCAGATGTGTACACATCACTTCATAAAATCCTTGAGTAGGTTTGCATAGGCCAGTTCTCCTTTTGTTCTGCTGATTTTATTCTTCAATTATTTTAAGAGGTATATCTCAGAAGATTTTCTTTAAAAGACTGGGCATGTGCCCAGTCAATGAATGACCATTTGTTAGGTGCAATTCATTCAGCCCCTGAGACTAAAGGCTCATCGTTTCCAGTAAGGGTTTTGGCTCAGTTCTGTGGAATAGTTGTAGACAGTATTCCCATCCCTTTGTATTATAATTTAAAGGAATGATACACAGTAATCCATTTTCCTTGTGGTGTGCACATGCAGGTTCTGTTAATGCTAGATACTTACATGTGCATACTAGGAATTGAATATATTGGCTATAAACCCTCATGTTTCAGGGATTCTTATTGAGGGGTCAGGAATAAAATTCCTCTTTTGGAAGGTTATCCTGTAACTGCCTGCTGCAGGGTTTCTTGCACCTTCTTCTGAAGTATCTGGAGCTATTGGATACTAGACTAGTAGGACCTCGGGTCTGATCCAGTCTGACAATTCCTGCATTTTTAGAAATTGTACCTCCGAGTCCACTTAGGAGCAAAACTGTCTTTCTCTGAGTAATGCTGTGAGATAGAGATTGATAATCAAAAGAAGTTATATAAAATTACCCTCTTAATATTAGAGTAATTTCCCGCTGCTCCCAACAAACATGCCCTGTTCACTTCCTCTAGAAATATTGGCTGTTTGAGTGACACACAATGAACAGAGCCTGTTTCAGGGGTTTTATTTCTTGAAACAAATGCTGGGACCACTGTCTGATTAGTATTTCAGTCGCCTTGCTATTGTTGGTTCCATTCTCCCCACTGTATGTATATAAATCAATCGACAGCTCTAGGATTCTGGCTTTGTTGCAGCTCTGCTGTTTGTTCACCACAGCTGTAACCCAGGTTCTTGATTTTTTTATTTTATTTTTTATTATTTTTTGTTAACCACGCTGAGGCACTTTCTATCTAGGATATACAATATGATTTCTTGACGCTTGCCAAAATATTTAGGAGACAGTAATTATGAACCAGATTATAACATCTTTTTTAGTTTAATTCCTTTTGTTAAATATATGTCCATAGTGCTCCCCATAAAAAGAATAATTTGTATATAATGTAACTTAATAACTAAAGGTACTTGAATTTTGATATATATATATATATATAAAAACGGTTTTATTTGCTGTTCTATTGCTTAACACAGTCTTTGTTTTGATAACCATTGAGTAAGACAAAATCTTGTTAAGTCGATAACTTTTTTTTGTGTTTCCTGCTGCCTGCCTCTGATTGGACTTTTATAGAAACTTCTGTTCTGTGTTAAAGTTTGTTACATCTGGTCAATATGACGGTTCCTTTTCTATTCTTATTCTTTAAAGAAAATTCACCTACTGCATGAGGGTCTCTCCCCGTAGATAGCTGTACTATCATCTCTTCCTCTAATAAACATATTTTCTCATTCTTGTGGGGTTTTCTAATGATTATTCACATAAGCGGATTACCTGCTCTGATGCAAAACAAATGGTCCAAACCCTCCCTTTGTCTACTGCTGACTCAGAAAAGCACTTTATTAACAGTAAGGATGTGATTACATTTTAAGAAAGAGCTCACACTGCAGTGTGGTTAATATGTTACCTTTCTCTTCTTCTTTTTCCTTTTCTTTATGAAAATTAGAAACAGGCCTGAACCATAATTTCAAATTCAAATATGCTCCCATATATGGGGGAATTCACCCTTTGTCCTTCCGTCTAATGGGCCAAACCAAAAACCCTGGATCAGAACACCCTTGAACTTTGGGGACAATTTGTGTCTGGGCCAGAAGTATGTGCTTACAAGAATATAACTTCCCATATGTTTATGAGCTAGGAATGTTTGCATCCCTCCTGTTTCTTTCTTGACTTCCCATCAAGATGAAGGGTCTTAGAATCATAGAATATCGGGGTTGGAAGGGACCTCAGGAGGTCATCTAGTCCAACCCCTTGCTCAAAGCAGGACCAATCCCCAATTTTTGCCCTCATTGTGTATTGCTTGATGAACAATCAGCTTTCTTTGGATGAGTGTATTTTAATCACTGCAAAATACCTTACCCAGATATAAAAATATTTACCCTGATAGCCTTCCCCAGTAGTTCATTTTCACTGGGAACTATAGTCTGACCAAATCCACCCACTGCTCCCCTGCAGATACAAGAAGCTAATTGTTTCATCTGGTATAAACAATTCAGATTCCCATTGGTGGGGAACCATTCTTGAATTTTGCACCCTGCATGGTCACCAGAGGAGAGCTGTGCTCAAGGTGAATCTCTTGCCTGATGGTGGGGATCACTGGGAGCCGAGTTACTTTCATTTTCAAGGAGAAAATACACTTCATGGTGGCTGACCCTGAACAAGGAGGGTTGCTTCTGGCCAAAGGGAATCCCTGACTTAGAACTGCTCTTAACCCTTTCATGATGCAATCTGATAAATGCTCCTGGTGCTGTCTTTCCCCTTTAACCTCCCCAAAGCAGTGCCACACTCAGGCGAACCCTTCCTCTTGCCTCTTTCTAACCCAAGTCTCTTTCTTTTTGTCTCTTATGTTTTAGATTCCTAAAGGTGTTTGTGCTGGTGCAAGAACCTGGGGCGAGCTTGTCACAGAAGGAGAAACAAATGGTCTGTTTACCCCGCAGGCAGTTAAAATTCACCCATATATAAAAAGACTCCTGGTCTGGTCTAGAGTTAGCTCTTGAAAAAACTGAAATCTAAATTCCATCCCAACATTACTCAGCCGCTTGCTCTTTTTTATGGCATGTTACTTGTGGCTCAGACTAACTTATTGACATTCCCCATTGTTCTGCCAACTGGGCATTGCTCTTCCATAGAGCATAAACAACAAACCCCACCACCACCTTCCTCACAACCAGACAGAAACGGCTGGCTGCACTTGGATGCAAAGGGTAACCAGAGAATCCCATGCATGTGCCAGTTGGGATTCTATCCTCCTGTGGCCCTCGGTGCATCTGACTGTATGCACTGGTCCATCAGCATTTCACATAGTGCCTTTAGCGCTAATCCTGCAGGTAGGCTCATCAGACAGCTAGGGAAAGAGGTACATACAAGTGGAAAGCCAGTTACAGAAACAATATGACATCAGCTGGATTGACCCCTGAATTTGATTGTTAAATTTTACACACCCATTATTCAATATTACACCTTCCCCAAAAGATCCCAAATGTCAATCAGCTTTTTTACTTTTTAAAAATGGCTGGTGCTCCCTCAAAGAGTTCAATCTCCATTGGCTTTGCTGTGTCCTGCCAGCCTAGCAACTCATGAATGTATGCTTGCTTTCCAGCTCACTCTCACACGCAAACACACACAAAGGCATTTTGGTTTGAAGCCACCTTTCCCCCATCACCAAGACCTCCATTTGAATCTTGTTTCAGCCTGCATGCTCGCCCTGTCGCCTTGCCTGCGCATACCTTCCTAACGGTCATGTCACTTTGCAGCTCATTGTTCTTAATCTCTTTCCAGTTTTTTAGCATTTCAGACCTGCCTTCTCCTTTTGCATGAGCTCCTGTGCACTCTCATCAGTGTGTTTGAACAGCAGAAATTGCATTTAAAAAAAAAAACCCAAAAATCCTGCATTTCCCTCCCCTCCTCCCTCTTGCCACGGACTGGACCTTTGCTCAGGCATTTCAGACAGGAATTCGGACTTATCCATCATCGAGTATCAACCATCCTGTTGTCCTGTGATCTTTTTTAAAGGAGAAACATTTTGATAGCGGTGCTGTACCTCATCCCCGATCTAGGGCAGAGGAAGTTATGCTGCTTCCAAATATCAAGTGATCTGGAGCTAAACTCCAGGGATTAGATTGCTTTCTAAGCTCCTCCTCCTAAAATCTTCACATTGCTAGGCTAGTGCAGTAGTCATATACCTCCTCAAACCTTGTCTAACAGCAGCCAGTGGGTAATAAGAACAGCTTTCCAAGACCTGTCTTAGTAGTTGGGGAAAATCCCCAACTCTTTAGAAATATCTTGGATTTTTTGTAAAAGGCCCGGAATAAGAGAGAATTCAAATGGATGCCATCATGGCTAATGGCTCTAAAATGAGCCTGTCAGTTTTGGTTTGCAGGCAGGCCTGTGCTTGTTGTAATGCTGTCCCCTATACTTGTGATCAGGGACAATAATAAAATATAGCATCTAAGAATTTATAGAATATCAGGGTTGGAAGGGACCTCAGGAAGTCATCTAGTCCAACCCCCTGCTTAAAGCAGGAGCAATCCCCAATTTCTGCCCCAGATCCCTAAATGGCCCCCTCAAGGATTGAGCTCACAACCCTGGGTTTAGCAGGCCAATGCTCAAACCACTGAGCTATCTCCCCCCCCCTTTTATGTAGGGTATCACCTAGCTCTTCCCATCTTAGGATGAGGTTGTTGTCTTTAAGGTAGGTTAAATGTGTTCACAACTTGGTCCCTCTTAAAATAATTTAAAAAAAAGTATATTTTTAATAGCAGAGAGTCCTTCACTTCTACAGTTGTTAATGCTTCATCATGCTTAATAACTATAAGCCTCAGCAAGCAAGAAGACACTTTTTTTGGAATCAAGTTAACATAGATCAACAGGCTACATTGTCTAAGCAGATGGTACAAACTCAGAAACCTCTGAAGCCCTTCAGCTGAAATCTGTTATCACAGTCTGAAGGGTCAAAATCAGCTAAACTGCCATCCATACCACTGCTGTTACTGCCTTCGCTTAGCTCTTTAGATCCACAAGCCTTCGATACCAGAATAAAATCCACCACGTACACAGTTTGCTCTTATAACTTCATATGCAGAACTGTGATGTACGTATGTGAGGATTCTGTTGCATTTCAAGATCAGCATATCTCCCATCAGGATCTAAATGGTTAAGCAGCCAACAGGCATGCAAATATCTACAAATATTATTAGCTGCAGTATTTATTCTTTTGTGTCTGATGCACTGTTGAATCAGCAGCGAGATCAGCTTACTTTCACCCTTTTTTGTGCCATCTATGTAAAAATGAGAGAGTTTTCTTTTATATATTTAATCTAGGTGGACAGTATATTATTGTCAGCCTCTATGGAACATTTGAACTATTGTCAGTGATGCTACATCGTGATTTAGAAAGAGCATTAGCTTTGGCTATGCCAACTGATTTTCTTTGAAAGGGATATATTAGAAGACCATCTGTGGCGTTTTTATAAACCTGCTGCCCCATTTCAGAAAGCCTGGACCTTAAAACTGATGAGAAGGAAGCAATTACCACCAGTCAGGTACTATACTTTAGATCTTTCTTCTGCTGTGTGTATTCAGCATTAGAAATAGGTACGGTATAGAGTTTAATTTTAAAAACAAACAACTGAGACAGACTAAACATATGACTTATATAGTGTTGTTGTAGCTGTGTTGGTCCCAGGATATTAGACACAGGTGGGTGAACAAAAGCTCTATGTAAGCTTGAAAGCTTGTCTGTCCAATAAAAGCTATTACCTGACCCACCTTGTCTCACTAAACATATGACTGGTTTATAAAAACTTTGCTTGAATTTACTAAGCTCACACAGAAAAAGTGTGATTGTACACTCTATGAAATGGAATCTCACCATTGTCCCCAGCAAAAGTGTTTCTAATGCCCTTTCTTAACATCTGTAAATACAGAAGAAAAGAAACATTCACTGATACTGAAAGTTATGTTTAATGCTGAGTATTTGTCAAAAGTTCTTTTTGGTTTGATGCATATTGATTTTTTTTCCTGCTTGAAGTGTCAAAAGACTTAAAAGAAGCCAAATTATATTTTAACATGATGCTGAGCACTTTTTTAATTTGTATGTGTGTGTGTATGTGTTTGCGCACTGAATTCTAGCTCTTGGTGGCATCTCAGTGTTGTGATTTCATTGCCAATGTAAAAGGTTCTGGTGTTGCCCATTCATTTCTGGAGACAGCATTCAAACAAATAAAGTGCTTCCATTGGAAAGCGAATATTGACCTTGTAACCATGAATGAAAAGTCATCTACATATTTAAATAAACCTTTAATTCCAGACATGCTATTTCATTTAACCCTCTTAATCATGTAGGGGATGCAAGCAAAGCTGTCCTAATTGTTTCACAAAAAAGGGTCCATACCCCCCTGGCCACTCACTGCTGCTATAATTGGCTGGGCTATTGTATCTGTAGTGACACATCTGCCATTACCACATACACCTGCAGATGGGAACTCCACTTTGTGTTACTTCGTGATGTAACCAAATATAAATCACAAGCTTGGAACTCTGCCCCTTTTTTCTTCCTCCATCTTCTCAGTGAATTGCTAGATGCTTTCTAATTTTTATATTCAACAGCAACATGTCTTGGCAAATGAGGAGAAACAAATCTGTTCGAGTGTGATGTTTGCGTCTAGTTGCTGTAATCCGTGGGATGGTGAAGGAACACTTTTACTCATGGTACTTGAATTGTTACATCACACTGGGGGTTTTAGGCACCATTTGGCATTTAATTGTGCTGATAGCAGAAAGAACATTGCCTAGGATGAAGATGGCTTAAATGTTTTCTCTCCCATGGGTCAGTTGGAGAAGCTGATACTTTGTCAAACTTTTACCTTTTGGGCTGGAATTTGTATAGCTATCAGTCTTAGAATGGGGATTTTAGGAAGCTTGTAGAAACCGTTCAGTCATTTGAGAAGAGGAAAACTACAGTTATGCTGGCCGGAAAAAATGTTTGTTTGCATACTTTTTTTTTTTTTTTTTTAAGTGGCAGGTGCTGAGAACTTCATAGAATCATAGACTTTAAGGTCAGAAGGGACCATTATGATCGTCTAGTCTGACCTCCTACACAACGCAGGCCACAGAATCTCACCCACCCATTCCTGTAACAAACCCCTGAAACTATGTCTGAGCTACTGAAGTCCTCAAATCATGATTTAAAGACTTCAAGGTGCAGCGAATCCTCCAGCAAGTGACCTGTGCCCCACACTACAGAGGAAGGTGAAAAAACCCCAGGGCCTCTGCCAATCTGCCCTGGAAGAAAATTCCTTCCTGACCCCAAGTATGGCGATCAGCTAAACCCTGAGCATGTGGTCAAGACTCACCAGCCAGACACCCAGGAAAGAATTCTCTGTAGTAACTCAGATCCCATCCTATCTAGCATCCCATTACAGGTCATTGGGCATATTTACTGCTAATAGTCAAAGATCAATTAATTGGCAAAGTTAGGCTATCCCATCATATTTGAAATTTGACAGGGACAGATATTTAAAGGTGTGAGTTGTGGCTGCACTGAGCCTTGCAATACCTACCTGATTTAGGAGCCTACATCTCATTTCCAAAATTTCAACTCCTGAAGCAGTTAGGCACGACCATGCCCGAATACCTTTAAAAATCTGGCCCATAGGCACTGAGGCATAGCTGTGCCTTTCAGTGGCCCAGTGAAAAGTCAGGTTGATTTAACTGCTTTGAAAGTCTGGAAAAGGTACTTTGCACATGAACACTAGTTTATATACAACAGAACTAAACTTGTCACTGCTCTGCTGCCATAGCCCGTGCATCTGTAACTGTATGGACATTGCCACTGAATGGAGGATCTCTCAGCGCTGAATTTGCACATGTGGGAAAGGGGTGAGTGGAATAAGTTTTATGATGTGAGTATTTATGGGATAGAAATTGGACTGGTGTAAGTGGAAGCAAGCAGGAATCCAATCTCAGGCCCCAGCTGCACTTGCCTCTTTGTATATGGTACAATCCGTCACATGGTGGAATTTTTGATCATTTTCCTTTTAAAAACAACGAAATTCCATCCAAAAACCATTAAGCCTGTTACGGCTGCAAAGTGACTCAAAAATCTGGATATTTCTACACTGCCTGTGCATCTTTAACTCTGCCTACTCTACCTCTGTGCAGATACATTGCTGTGCACGCTTCATTTACACAAGCAGAGCGTATTTTTTCCCATAAAAGCCCTGGCCTCATTCCATGCACAGGTTGGATGGTAAATAAAGCTGGGTCCAGAAAGGTGCTGCCTTATTCACTCTAGAATTTAAATGGGGTATAAGGGATGAGATGGAGGTGAGGCGTTAAGTGGCAGGAGTCCAAAGGGCCCCTGCCTCACTGAATTCAGAGCTTGCATGGTGCACAGTAGATAAGACAAGGCAGGCCAATACATGAGGATAAAAAAAAATAAAAATAAAGCTGCTGCACTAACAGCACATTCATGAGTCACACTGAATATGGAAGAGGGGCCTGTGCTGACATGAAGATGGTCTTGTAATGCATACACATAAGGGGCAGAGTTAAGGGTACAAGAGTACAAACCAGCTCGATTTACAAACGTCACATTTTAACGGCTTTTGTATGGAATGAGCTAGTGAAAACAGCAATAATGTGTTCAAGGTAGGATCACACCATCCTCTTAACTTCTTTTTGAAGGTGAGCTCAACTGCTGGTAACTAGAATATGATCTTCTAGCATCTGGACCGCTGGTTCCCTCTTCTGCAAGTAGTTTCTCTATCACTGCTTCAGAGAAACAGCCTTGAATTTAAGACGTTAACCTCTGTTACTGTACAAAACACAGGGCAGTGCATGCTAGGTCTCTGTATGGGGAATGTAAGAGCAGGGACGACTAGCCCCAGAATAGAGATCTCCCCAACTACGTGGTAGCAAATATTTATGCCTGATGTAAAGCAGCAGTATTTCTGGCAATTGTGAATGCTGCCATCTGCTGGTGAATTAAAGATTGGGCTATACAGGCCACCCCAGCTGACTTTGAAACACTAGTGGCCTTTCAGCTGTAGCCCTGATCAAGTTGTCTACTTTAAGATTTTCCTTGGCTTGAGGATACCAGCCTGAAACATCCTTTGCTCCTGTTTCCTCTTCATAACTTGAATCTGCTACTGCTCACTGCATCATTCACTATAAAACTGAGTAGCTCTTTGCAGGCTTTCCATTACCGCTGCCACTCTCCCCTGTGCACTGAAATCAACCTCCTCCAGGAGCCCAGGCGTTTGCTATTACATAGCTCACATGCAGAGCGAAGCTGAGTAGCAGCATTGGGCTCATCATGGAGGAGGGAGTAATAGCATCTGCCCAACGCAGCCAGCTGTTGACTTATTTTTTTTTAAGAGTCCAGATCTTTATTTACAGCTGGACTCCTGTGTTACTTTTAGAAATTCAGCTGTTTCTGCTTGTCAGCAGCACCAAGGAGCCCTGGCCAACCAGAGGTCAGTGATATTTATTTATCATCATCATCCAGTAGATAGGGTCAGGTGCTGTCAACAATAGACCATAAAACCACAGCGGCTGTTCTTACAGCTAGGAATGTGGAAGGCAGCAGGAAGGAATGGTCAGAACTGCACCTTTGTGCTCCTTCATTATTAGAGAAATGGAGCAAGGGTCATAGTGAGGACCTGAATAGGCACAGAGCAATAAACAATAGTCACACATTTAAAGATCCTCTTTTATTTTCATAGGCTGAATAGCACCAGGGAGGCATTGGCCACGGAGCGTGTGTGGGGGAGGGGGGGTTGCAGCTGCTAATGATGGGTTAAAAACTGCCTTTGGAAAGCCTTGCCACTTAGCAGCAGAGAGGATGGGTTTGTTACCCTGTTTAATACACGCAGGTAAGAGCCAGGAAAGACGAAAACATCACATCAGCTGACTGGAGAGCTTTTAATGGAAGGGCTGTTAGTCCATACAATAAATTAACAGAGCCTTCTCTTTAACCTCACCTTGTGCAGGCTGCACTAAATTGGATAGCAGGAAAAAACGGGGAAGACTGTCTAGCAGGAGGGGGAACTGGCCATGAGGAAAGTCAGAGGTGGTTTGGATCAAATGGACAAACCGTGTCACGCTGAAGAACAGCTCCCAAGCCAGCTCTGCTACAGATAGCAGTAACAGCTTTGGCCCAATAATTTTTCAGATACCTGCTACCGGAGTATCAGAAAAGGGCCCTCTGTAGCTCAGAGGTTAGTGTTTGTTCCTGTGATGTTGAAGATCCTGGTTCAGTTCCTCCCTCCGCCTGGGGAGGGACAGGCGTTTGAGGCGGGAGTGCCTTCAACAAGAGTATCAGAACTTTGATCACACACCAGTTCTAAAGTCAAGGGTGACTGCACAACGTGGCTTTGAGTTTTGTTCTAAGTAGGAAGTGTAAGGGTTTTGTTCACGCAACACTAGAGATGTTTGTCTAGAAACAATCACAAGAAAGGGAAATACATGCTGATTACATCTTTTAGAATGTCACAAACTGTCTAATGTTAGCAACTAGAGAACAAAGTTCATTTTCTGGTTATGAGGTTTGGGAGGGTGGCTGAGAGTTGGAAGACAAAAAGCTGTGTTTTTTCTTACCAACTATACACTAGATCCAGTTATTAAGACACTTCTGGCTCAAGCAAGTTGAGCAGTTTTACTTTTGATTAGTGCTACTCTAAAGTGAAAACAACATGTTTGAGCCATTCAGGTTTACCGCTAAGATGAGCGGACACAGGCTGGCGGTAGCACAATGCTTTCTGTAGACTAGATCCAGGCGGCTGCGCCACACCGTGCCACCAACACAGAGATGGGAAGGAGGATTATCCCAGGGTAGAGCTCTCCAGTCACAAAGAGCAGTAATTATGCAACCCCTATAGCTATCATCTGCAGGAGGGACGAGGTCCAGCCTTCTCTTCATGGTGCTGGATCCCCAACTGCCATTATCAATTCTTGGAGGTAGTGGCAGCTGGTGAAATTTAGTGCAATTTTAGGCTCCTCTAATTGATGCCAGGAAACAAGCTCGACTGAAAGAGCACAAAGATGATAAAGCCACCCTTGCACTCCCTCTCCTCTGTAGCATTGTGTCATCCCCAGACAAGAACTTAGGCTCATATGTTCCCTGGAAGAATCTAACTCAGAAGATACAGCCCCGTTCTCTATAGAATGAGACTATTTGGCATTACTGGGGTGCACTTCACATTCATATCTGCCAAGATTAACTCCTAGTGCATTTATCTGTGTGTCACATTTACAGCCCAGGATTGGCCAGTACTGTATGGTTTGTTTCAAGTAGCTACAGTTTTGTGCCTACTTCAACTGCAGGAGCATTTTCCTCCTAAATATTTCAGGCTGTGAAATGCTCCCTTCTATCAGTAGTAAAGCAATGTCTGCAGGCTTCCAGAATGTTGCTGCTTGGACACTTACAGTTTACTCTGTACAGTCTCATGAAGTAGACTAGACTTTCCAGCACTAGAAGTATCTTAGTTTAATGCCTTCCTCTAAGGAGCAGTCTGGAGTTTGTTTGGAACTGTTTCTATTACTGTACGGCCATACCAAGCAGAGCACAGCTGAAAAACTTTTCACAGTGGCAAGGCAGCTGTACAGTGTTTTCAGCCTCAGCCTGTATACCACCAGCTCCAATGGCTCAGTCGCCACCTCTTTACTCCAGAAAATTACCCTCCACAGTTCTGTAGGATTACGAGTTTAAATTTAAACATGAATTTTGTAGTGCTCAAGGAGACAAAGCTCCACTCTGTACTGGATGTAGCACAAGGACAGAATGAGAGTTAACAGCATTTCTCCAAAAGATGGTCCCTTTCTACAGAACCCTCTGTGCTCAGTCTAAAGGCTGGAAGGCTTGACCTGCTGGGCACAGGGACCACTCTCTCTCTCGCTTTATACCCACGCTACTGGGAGTGATTTAGAGCACGGTGCACTTATATAGTGCTTCTCAGCCATAGCTCTCTAAGCACTTCACAATGATAGGTCAGCAACACAAGCTGTATCCCTAGCTCCAAAATGGGAATCAACTCACCGTGCACTGCTAGTTTCTGCAAGCATTCCCTTAGCAATTATGAACAGTGAACACACTGTCCTGCCACTAGGACAGCAGAGATCCAGCTAATGAGACTGTCCAAGAAAGAAGCCAGTAGCTGAGAATGTTTCCTGATCTATTTTAGTGCACTGGTGCATGAAAGAGAGATCATTAATACACAGAGCCTTTCTGAGAAGCAGTTCCAAGTTAGTCTGAAAGACACAAGTGCCCTTGCTTGAATAAGTACCACTAAAGAGCATTATGGTAGATGACAGAATCCAAGTGCCATCACGATTCAGTGGATCACACTGCTAAAGCCAGCTGCTGTTTAGAAGCGTTTGTCAAGGCAGGGACCCTTGGCAGCAGGAAACCTGGACTCTCACCACCACCATCAGCTGTGTACAACTTAGACAGGCCTCATGCACGAATAGGCAGCAGTCATGCAACTTGTTGAATGCACGTGTATTTATTGTAACACAGCCTTAGCACAAAGTGTAATACTTGAGCACGGGAGTGTAATTACAATCTGTGCGGCATCCTCTAGACAACACAGACACAAGATACAACATGCAGCCCTAGAGGCTCCACAATAGATTCAATGCTGGCTGCAGCAGCTAACAAAAAACAGCTTAAAACACTGAGAAATCCAACAGTGGCTCATTCTTTGACACCCCCCCCGATTCCCCCCCACCAGGCTGGGTATAGACAAGGATCCAGGTAACCAAGACAGTAAAAGAAACACATTAAACCAGTTACAGGAAAAAAATATTTTTAAACAAGAACTTGCTGTTTGCAGCAAACATTTGGTCTAAAAACCTGTGAAGGCCACATTTCAGAAACTCCCTCCCCCCACCTAGTTTCACTTCCCTGCAGTGAGACAAACAGCAGCCCCCTTCCACACTTGTTCATCTTTTATGCTACGAGCGTGTGGGCTTCCCAAGGCCACAGTCACACGCTGGAGCTGGGCTGATGAGGTGAATTCATTCTGTTCCCACCACCAGCGCCACTGTGAGCATGCAGCGTGGCTCTCGTCCGAGACATCCTGCGAGGCTGGTCCAGACGCACTTGAGCTGGCCAGATAAGCCACGCCAGCCTCGCTCTGCCCTACACTCGGTGTGTCTCACTCAAGGGCTTGCAGAGCCCTTCCCAGAGCCATGCTGGATTTTGCAGTCACCTGACTGATTTACATTGGAGTAAACTGCTAAATCCAAATCGGTCATTTTGAAAAGCAGCTTAGACATGAAAAATGGTGTTTGCCATTCTCTATTTATCCCACCCCCTGCCCCTCCATGCCACCCCATTGCTTGGTGGCTGAATTAGCTGCAGGAGGTTGGGGTGCAAGGTATTCCCATTCATTAAATGAGCCACTGTACACACCAAACAAGATCTGCCCTAAAAAGCTAGAGCAAGCTCAGCACTGCATTGCATGTGGGAGTCTGGATGCTTGTTTGCAGGCAGCTTGGTTCAGAGAGGCCATCCCCACAGCTGGGGACTGCTCAGCCAGGCGCCTTCCCCAGTGGGAGTGGAAAAAATTTAGTGTAAATCTTAAGATGGACATTTTGGCACAGGTGGGTTAACACCTGGCTTCTTGCAAGTGAATGGCTTGGCTTAGAGGTTCTCCCTCACTCCTAGTGGGCCCTTCCCCTCTCCTCAGGCCCATGGGTGCAGGGCTGGGATGGGCAGCGGTGTTTGGAGAGCAGAATATGGAGATGTTTCATAGCTACAGAATGTAACGGAGGCAGGGGAACATAATCTAGGCCAAACCAAGACCCTTGGCACTTGCTGTAGAACTGACCTCTGTCCAGCCTCCACAACTCGAATGGAGTCTGACTGGTTAACACCTTTGATTTTAAGCAACTCGTAACAGAACCCTGCATGTCTGGTACTTGTCCACAGCTACAAGGCTACCAGGAACTAGCACAAATGGAAATGGCACAATGGAAGCCAGTGTGGAGCTGCTACTCGTCTTCCCACTTTGTTCACCAAGAACACGCAGAGCAGATGAACGCAGATGCAGGCAGCGTGGGGTCACAAACACATGGCTGACAGTGGAAGAGAAATGGTCTCTCTGCTGTAATTGGGGCTGCAAGAACTAGAACAAGAGCAAATCGTGGAGGACGCTTGTCACTTGTGCACCAGCAGAACAAAACAAAGGCTACAAGCCCTTGTGGCTTTAACCAGCTTCAAACAAATTTGGGTTTCTCTAGTCGCAACGTTACTCACTGTGAACAAAACAATGCCTCTTCTTTATACATTTGACTTCCAAAAAAGTGCTCAGAACTGCTCCAGAGGAGCGAAGTTAGGGCCAAGTGCCACCTGCAAAGGAGCAGAGATTCAACTCACCGAAGGCAGACTTGGGCTACTCTTGAGAGCAGCCAAAGCAGGGGGAAGATTCAGGCCAAACTTCTTTCCACGGAAGTTTTGTTTGGAGACGGTCTCCCCACCACAGCCTTATGCACAGAGGGTGTGCCAGAGCTGGGTTCCGGTACATTTCTTCTGACCAGCCGCATCCTTATAGCCAAGCCTAGAGTCTGCATGAGGTTTTACATTGTTATACAAGGACGATGGAGCAAGCCTATGCCCCTGGGGGCACCTCCGCCCCCAGAAGGAAAATCTCCTCTCTAGTTCTCTGAGGTGAACTATGTCCCTTGTTCTTCAGTCCAACGATCCCCCACTGTTCCAGACACACAGGGCTGCAATCGCATACCTCTACCGCTTGGTCCAGTGCGGCTCACACAGCCCGCGTCTCGGCCTCTATCTTCTGTTCCCCGTGCAGGCTCTCCAGTTCCTGCACCTGCGCGACATTCTGGCGGACAGGGATCTCCGGCCCTCCTCCATACAGTGTGTTCAAATAAATCCACGTCTCCTCGGAAATCTGCCCATAATCAGCTCCTGAAAAACACAGCAGCAGCAACAACGAAATGCAACTGGGTCTCAGTTTACCGCTCAAGCCCGAGCAAGCCGTGCTGGGGCGGGGAACAGTGTTGCTGCTGGGAGCTATGCAAGGAAGGGAATCTCTCCCCTTGCTCAGATAGCGAGGAACAGTGAGGCAGGTGAAAATGAGACTTTAAAAAACTCCTTCAGTGAGAGAGGAGTTGTACTTGCAAATACACTAAGCCAGGGTGAAGGCCAGTTGTCCGAATGGCTGGGCAATGCCCGGCAAGGAACCCTCACTGTAAGGTTCACTGTGGACAGAGGGAGCTATAAACCCCTGTGTCTTGTAGCTGACATGATCTCCTCCTCCTCCTCCCAGAGCAGTGGTGTGTAGTGCCACCTGCTGATGAAGGCAAAAATGAGCCACTGGCAGCTCACCTGACACAGAACTTAGCCATCAAACCCCTTCATGACTCCAGGAAGTTGCCACATTTCTTGTTTCCCATGAGGAATTGAAAAGCAATGTAGGGCACAACTCACCACTTCACCTTAAAGCACTGCCCACGTGTGACAGGGCTCACACTGAATCTATGATCTTCACCAAAGAGGACCACGTTAGCAACCCATCTTTCTCATGTGCAACCAGGAAGGTACTGCCTGAAGGGGCACAGCACATGGTAACCAAATACCCACTGACCCCAGCAGCTCTAGGCTTTCCTGGACAGTAGGACCATAAACTTGAAAACCTGCTTAGAGTGCATCAGGCTACAATTTCTTCCTCAGGAGCTTTTTGACTATCTTTCAGACCAGTGATAATGTTATGTATCAAGCATTGTCTGTCTGCACAGTGCTAATGGGTAAGTCCCTACTCCAATGAGCAATCAGTCTGAAACGAGACACACCCAGATCCATTCAGGCTCCTCTGATGCACAGGAGAAAGGTCCCACCCTCAGTGCAGACTGATTTTAAGCTGTACTTGAGGAAAAGGGCAGTCAGAAGAAGTTAAGTGAGTGAGGTTTGGCCAGCCAGGAAAGGAAGGGAGTTCTAAGCACATGCTCAGCATGGAAGGAGACCGGAAGATGAGGCAGGGATCTAACAAGGGCATTAAGTAAAGGTATGTAGGCCCCAGGAGTGAGAGCAGGGATGGAAGCTGGCTCACAGATGTGGAGGAACTCTAAACTTGGAGGTGATGCTGAAGACGAGGGGAGTCTGTGCAGGGAATCAGAGGGGCAGGTGACACAGTCATGGTAGCAAGAGAGGAAGGGGATTTTAGCTGCAATGTGTTTTACATACTAGGGAGCCAGACAAGACATGCAGACAGAGGCAGCGGCAAGGGTGGAGGCACGAGATGATCAAGGTGTGAACAAAGTTTCTAGCACCTGAGATGAGGAAAAGCAACTGGATTTTGCAAGAACCTGGACCATGGCAGGGAAGCTGGGAATGGAAAGTGATGAGGAAGATGAGACAGAAGCTGCAAGCCTGGATACGAGGGAGGATGGTGGAAGCAGCTAGGGGGACAGAGAGAATGAGAGGAAAGAGGGAGTCCGAAAGGCCAGTGGGAGATACAGAAGGAGATGGCAGAGGCAAGCCCAAATAGAGAGGGAAAGGCAGATCTGGGAGTCAGCACAAGGAGATCAGCCAACTGTCTGGCTTTGTGTTGAGTGCAGGCAGAGTGACAATCAATGACAAATGGAAAAAGGAAGTTTCCAGGCCCTTCCCCACAGGACCAGTCCCCCAAAGGGACAGCACCACACGCACACAAGCATGAGCCTTACCCTGCTTCACCTGCACGTGTCCACCTCCTTTTGTGAGTGCAATCCTGCTGTTGTCAATTGGTCCGGGAGGCTCTGTAAGAAAGGATGTAGATCAGGGAGCCAGACTCCTGCTTCTCCCCCTCCACCTGCCCTCCACTGCTAGTCTGAGCAGTTGGAAGCCCAGCTGGGGCTGGGAGAGGAGCGAGAAGAGGATTTTGCCCCAATGATCACACTAAACAGAATAGCAAAGAGCTTTGGTTGTGTATGATGGAAATCAAACGCAAAGATACTCTGCAGGAGCTGAGGGCTGATGTCCAGGAAAGCAATTGTCTGAGAGCTCCAGAGATCTAAAAAGCAGGGCACTGACAACCAATACACAGCACTGAAACAAAGCTTCTCCTCAGCTACCTGCGGCAGAAGACACAGAACAAGCTAGGAGACACCGAACCTCAAAGAGCAGTAATGTTCTGGCACCATCTCATTCAGCAGCAGGAGCCTGGACTTCTGAAAAAGAAGGAGACCTCAAGGCTGTCGGAAACGAGAGGCAAGCAGCAGCGCCATGGGACTAGGTCGGTCTGCGCTGGTACACTCCAGATCCTCCCAAAACACAGACATGCCCTTTCACCACAGGAGAAAACAGAGGAAGGGCTCGTGGAGTGTAGCTACCTCACACAGACTGAAATGGCCCCATGTGCTGTAACAAGCTGTTCATGGAGGGAGATCTGATGTATGGCAGTGCCAAACGCAACCTAAGGCCAAGACTTCCAGGTTCCCTTCCTGAGGCCTATCTCACCCCTGCTCTCCCCGGCAGGCAGTGCATCAGAGTTAACAGTCGACTCCTGGATGGGAGGCAGCACTTGACATCATCTTGCAGTGAGCCCTGGGCTGACTGAGAGGTAGCACTGATCCATCGTGCTCTCTGAGGACTAAAGGAGGCCACTGCACCATGAGAATTTGGGCAGCATGGTCAAAATCGGGGACGGGGAGTCAGAACTGCTGGATTCTTTTCTACTCTACCACTGACTCCCGTGTTGCCCTGGACAATCCTTATCCTCCCTGTGCTTCAATTTCCCTGTGTATCAAAAGGGGATTGTAACTTGCCCACTTCTGAGCCTCAGGTGAAAAGCATCATAAATGCAGAACTGTATTCTAGAACTGTGGAGTAACACAGGATTCCCCAGACAGGCTGTGTTCCCTATTAACCCCAAAAAGACAGATTCAAGTCTGGATTCCTCCAAAATATCTCACTAGCCCTCACTGTGACCGTATGCAACTCCAACCATGGACTGGAAGAGTTTTAAAGAGCTTTAAGAAGCAAGATCCTCACTGGATAGGTCTACACTGCAATGTAAGCCCCAAGGTTCAAACCTCACCCCTTTCCTTCTACACACAAATTGCACTAACCCAGGGCTCAGACCCAGGTTCCCAGGACCCAACAGAGGTGGAGGGTCTGAGCTTGAGTCAAACCAAGACCTAGGGTTCAAGCCCTGTTGCTTTGCAGTGTAGAAGCAGCCCTACTAGACTCATGCTCTAGGAGTCTTCCAAAAACATTCCACAGTCTCACGCAGACTTTCTTCGTCCTCCGGACTGTGAAGTTTTCCCATACTGTACCACAAACAAAGGGCTAGAGTGGCCACATTTTGGGAGGGCACTAGGAAGTCTAGGATAGGAATGGTTGGACTTGGGCCCATATCATGCAATGTAGGCACTGAAGCCCCAGGTTGGGACCCAGGATTCAACAATTCCTAATTGGGGTTATAAAGGAGTGTGAATGCTCAAGCCCCAAGTTAAAACCCCCAGGGTCTGCTACCTCAAGTTGTACTAACCTTGGCTCACGCTGCAGTGTAGACATACCCTCTCCGTTTTCCTCTCAACTTTGCCACCCTAAGAAACCAGGCACAAGTGCTTAAATAATGTGGCATGTGGTACTTAAATGGGATTTCGACATGGCCTGTCCTGTCCTTACCATCTCAATGGCTGGATTTTCGCTGAGATTCAACCCACTCCCCAACCTTGAAATTTCTTTTCCTGTAAATTGCTCTTTTGTTGCACTCTCTGGGAAATAGCTTGAATGTGGCTGGGGGAAGAGGCCGTTCCCCCTTCTTTGCTAGCCTAGTTTTGGTTGGTTCATTTATAGGCTAAGTAGATATGTTACCTACAGAAGACACAAATACATAAACAAGCAAGCTTACGTGCGCCATACACCCCACCTCTAACAGGTTCCGGAGTCCTCAGGCTCCTTACCATTGTCCTTCCCCTTGACGAAAGACTCCCACTCACGGAACCATTGCATGCTGATGCAGTAGATGACACTCGGAGACTCCTCTGCCTGGAATGCCTTGTTCATCTGGAGGCCAAGGAACAGGAGAAGGGAAATTTTCCCGTCACTGTTGAGGTTTGCAATAGGGCTTTCCAGTATAGGTTGGAAAAACTTCACCACTCTTCAGGATTACTCAGCTGCAACCACACACCCCATCGCACCACCACCACCACGACCCACCACAGCAATCCACCTGCTCCCACTTGCTAAGCATGTGGAAGTCCTTAGATTGCTCTCAAACCTCAGGCCCCCATGCAAAGCATCACCCTCTCCCCAAGTGATGCATGTGCAACAGGGAACCCAGAGTTAAATCTCCATGCCATGGTGCAGATCTTGTTCTGGGAGTCAGAGGGGTGAGATCTCTGCCACTCATCTGTGGTGGGGTCTCCACTTCTGACCCCAGCCCTTGGTTCCCTTTTCTAGCTCCTTTCCACACGCACCTTAATGAAGGTGTCAATCTCAATCCTCCTGCGTTTGGCCAGGGCTTCGATCTCTACCTGGCAGACTGAGCACACATACAGATGGTTCACAGCAGGGCCGCCCCCAAACCTGAGTCCAGGATGAGAAGGAAAGAGGAACTGGGTTGGCAAGGAAGAGGTTAACTGCCCTGAGCCCTACAAATAAATAGGGCGGATTCTTACACTACTCTCCGTATCCAGAGGTGACTAGGCCTGGTTATTTTAAATGAATACCTTTGCCTCCGCCCTCCATGGTGTAGATCAGAACGGTCCCGCCTCTGTGATCCCTGGGATAATGGAGAATACAGCTCGTTTGCTGTCTAGATTAGGGGCTCTCACATTACACACTACCAGACTCCATCTCTCCAAAGGGAAATTCCCCCTCAGGATTGAGGGCATAAGAATCACCCTGGAGATCAGAAATAGTCTCACCACCTTATAGACAGCATCGCAACAGCATATACAATTGCTTAGGTGTATTAGAGGGAAGCACCATGTCTGGCCAATGCCAGAGGCAGGATCCCACACTTTATGGATGTGGCCTGGCAAGTCTACGTTGTTCTCAACCACGACAAAGCTTCGGTTGTTCCAAGGCACTGTGGGATGAGGAGTACGCCAGCTTTCCTCACCTGTTATACAGATACTCCCACACAGTCTGGGGCAGAATCACCACCAGGTCATCAATATAATGGTATTTATTGGGCGGGATCCCTGCAAATCAGAATGAGGGGTAGTTAAATTGGGTACAAAGTAAGGAGCAGTGTTTTCCCCAACAATGGAGGAAGACTAAAAATTGATGGTAGGTATCACTCCTCTCGCCAGTGGGTGAGGAGTGGGGCAAAGAAAGGAAGGAGGTGATGGGGAGGGGCAAGGCTTTCTCAGCAGGGAAAGCTCAGTTGTTAATCTAAGGCAGCTGAAGCTTTCAGACCAGACCCTGCTCCTGCACACTGGCTTTTGGAGAGTTCTTGGTTTGACTAGAGGGTTATAAATGCTCCCAAGGAGAAGGACAGAGTGAGCTTTTACCAGTCTATAAAGGTTCCTAGTATCACCCCACCCCACCCCTCCCAAAACACACACTGAACACCAGCCTTGCTGCTAACACAGTAGTAAATGGCAGTAGATGCAAGTAAAGAACCAGAAACCTGTTACACTCCTGCAGCTGCATTTACCCTTTCCCTTCCCTTTGGAAGCTGCCCCATTGCTCAAGAGTTCACCTCCTTCACCCTATTAGCTTTCTAAATGCTTGTTTGAAAACAACTGATGAAGAGAAAGCGATGGTCTCCCAGCACAGCATATCCCTCTAGGCCCTGGATCAGCGGGACAATGATCTAACTGTCACGTGCCTGAGCGTGCTGAAGTCTGTCAATGAGGCAGATTCAACTGCAATACATGTTATACTGGGAACGGAGCTGGGGCTTTTATTCGGATGTGTCAATGTGTGGGCCAGCAAAAGGTGCAGCCAGAAACTTCTCCCTGCTGAGTGAACGCTACTGTTCCCAATGCAGAATGCCTGGCCGCTTCCCCTCACCTCCGTGTGCGCACAGGAATGTGTGGTTAGTAATGGGACCAGGCTCCGCAAAGGTGTTGAATTTGTTGAGCCACTCTCGAGAGATGTAGAACTGGAGCAAGGTGGGTTCTTTCATGGTGGTAAGGGACACTACCTTCTGTCTCTCCCGCACAGCCTCCTCGCTGCTCTTCCTTGAGGAGGAAAGGGGAAAGAAAGTGAAGCAATCCCTGGCATCTGACCCCTTTGTATGTTAACAGCACTGACAGACAACTCCAGCCAGGGTACCCACTCACCTGTAGAACAGGACATAGGCCTCTGTGTTCTGTACCACTGTCTCATGGACCTCAGTGACATATTGATCATCAAACTCATACCACTGGCCATTGATCACATTCTGGCAGTACGCAATGTAGTGCCCACCTGTAACAGAGGGAATGTAACAGCAATGGGACTCAATACAGAAAGAGGAATCAGGCCTGGAATGATGTCAGCGACCGAGTGGAGATGAATGCCGGGCTGCTGGCCCAGCAAAGGGAAAAGCCGTGTGTTGCAGAGATTTTAGTATGGCAGGCCTACCAAGAGGGATGGATTCTGGTGCTGCGTCAGCTTGGAAGGGGCTGCAGGTGCAGCGCCCATTACCATGTATTCAGTTCTACCCTCCTGGACAGGCTTCCCCTTGCTGAATGAGAGGGAACGCTTCTAGGGGCCTCGCTGGGAAACGGGTCTGAACCTGCGCAGTGATAGGGTTGTCATGACGGCACAGGAGAGCTGCGAATGCTGAGCAATCCGCCACTCCAGCCGGAAACAGGTAGAGCCTGAGGAACCCTAACAGTGCAGTAGTGAGCCTTCTACTGCACATTGCTGCATGCACCCGCATGGGGCTCTAGGCTGCCCTGGAAAGGGCTACTTCGTAGGCAACAGGGAAGGAGGAGGAGACTGCAGACAATGGGACCAGGCTGGGACAACAAGAAATCTGAGGTTTAAAAGAGGATCCCAAAGTCTCACTGGGAAACCCTTATAGGAACATGCAGCTTGGACAGCATCAAGGTCAACTCCACTACAAAACACGCTTGGCATGTTGCATGCAGCGCCTGGGGAGGAGGGTCACAGTGAAATCCTAATACCCTGCCCCTGCCCAAAGACCAGCAGCAGGATACGGCGCTCAGAGCTCCAGGCTACTCTCAGACACATGGATCAGACCATTCTCGTTCCCAGGCATTTCAGGGACAGACACGCCAGGAAAGGAGGACTTACTGCCTGCTGTGCCATGATGGCAGATGACAGACAAGAGATCGTAGGTGGTGATCTGGGAGACACATTCCTTGGCCAGGAAGGGGCGAAGGTCCAGTCCTTCCAGTGGGAAGGAGACGTGGCTGTTGATTTTGAAGGAATACATGACCTCATGTCGGAACCGTTTCAAGTGGATGCACAGGATCTAGGGCACCAGAGGGAGAGGGCACAAAAGCATGTTTCCATGGATACCCAGATCAGATACAGTTTCCTCTCTGGACCCCCTGATCTTTACATGAATTTCCTCATGTTGTGGTCACTATAACCCAGCAGAGGTGTTGATGGCCCATCAATTGAAGGTCACTGGGCCCTTTCTGGTCTGCTAATAAAACAGGACTTTGCTTAAGGCAAAATAAATAAATGCTATTTTCAATTCTTGGTTCAGCAACTCTTCCCTTCCCACCCCGCAACTAACAGTGGCAACCAAAGGAGACAGGGGGAAACAAGCCGCCTCTACTCACCTCAGGTAACCGGAGAACTTTGCAGTATTTCACGCCATTCCGCAGTCTAAGAGAGAAAGGGACAAGCCCCCATGAGAACTAAGAACGGGGACCCGAGGCTAACTGGGCAGGTCATATTTTGGGCCCAAATCCTTTGAACTCCATGGCAAAGCTGGAATGGAATTTAGTGAGAGCAGCCTCCCACCATGTATCAGAGCATAGGCCACTGACCTCACCTCTCCATTCTCCTACAATTCTCCTCAGTATCCCCTAGATGCCCCTAATTCACTCCCTTCCCTTACCACAGCCACCACTTTTCCTCCCACTAGCACCAGGGTCTCCAGTGGCCCCAAACCAGGGCTTTCAAGGTAACCTTCAAACCTAGAACTCAACTTCTCCCAGTTTAGCAGGCCAGTAGCAGAGGGGACATTTGGCCAGGGGCAGGAGAGGACAGTCAGTTTGGGCAGAGAGAGGTTAGTGGAAAGAGCACAACATGGAGGACACAAACTTACTTTTTACACCGTTCACAGCTGTACATGTTGTCCCCTGGAGAGGGAAAAGAAAGGCATTGCAACGTTACTGACAGCAAGAGCCATGGGGCTGCAGCCCCGATGAGGAAACAAACTCTCATCCCACTTGCGGAAGCTGGGTAAAGTGCCTGCCTAGCAGAGGTAAAGCAGACCTAGCCGGGACTCTCTCTGCCACCCCTAGCTCAACACAGACATGGCACAGATGGCAGCCAGCCACCACACATGCAACGTGGTGGTGTCTGCAGAGGTGGAAGGGAATCCGCTTGCCCTCCCACCAGTGGTTAGTGTGTGGCTGGAGCAGCCTCTTCTCCCCAGGTAAAGCAGGGATGGGAGGAAACGTGCTCAAAACCCTCCTTTCCACTCCCCATATTAAGACAGGGGCAAAATGTCTTCAGTCCCTCTGCTCTCCATCCCAGGCTAATGACACAGGAGACTGTTCTTCAGAGAGAACTACACAGCCTCCTTCTGCCCCCTCCTTGAGGGCTCCTGGTGAGGAACCTCCTACACGAACACAAAATGCAAGTCTAGCACTCCTAGGTGTAAGGGTCAGACTGAGGTTACCCAGACTCCTCAGCTGGGCATGCAGAGTTGTGGGTGAGTCTCCTTGGAATACTTCTGCCCTGTAGAACTATCCCCCACTTGCAGCACCCCCAGGGAACAACCTGGTGGGACCAGGACCCTGGGAAACATCTAAGGAGTCCCCGGCCCAGGTTTAGTGGCACTCCCTGCAGGAAGAATGAATGTGACCCAGACTGGGTCCAAAAGCATCAGCATACAGTGCAGTCCCTGCTTTGATCTCCCTGGTGCTGCAGCCAGCACATGGACTGGCTCCATCTCACTGTCTTGCATATTAGCCAAAGGCCCGTTTATCCTCCCTTAATACAACAGAAAGAGGAGCCAGGGCAAATGTTACAAATTCAACCAATCAGACGATTTACTAGAAAGCACCACAACACCCTGCATGCAATGCAGGAAACAAGTGGCTCAACTCCACCCCTAAGCAAGCGCAGCTGAGCCTGGCAACCCCAACTTGTTCCTCCTGCCCAGGAAGGTCCTTGTGTAGCACAAACGCTGGGCTACGGACTCTCACTGCACACACAAGAGAACGACAATCACGTCTGCTCTTTGCTGAGCCCACCACACCCTGGTTCCAAACTGCAAACCCTGCCTGAGCAGATGGTGAACGCTCATTCCTGCCCCCAAGGGAAGTTGAAACAAGGAGTGCACTTCCCAGCCAGAAGCTTGGATTTGTTCCAGAAATGCATCTGGAACGGTTATCGACAGCTTCCCTTGGGGGCGGTCAGAGAAGACAATATACACCAGGCCTCCCCAACCTCACCTTTCAACTCATCGGCAGCAAAAAAGGCAGCAAGACAGTCCTCCAGTGTGACCACGGGACCCCAAAACCAGCTGGGGATACAGGACACCACAAACCTGCAGAAGGGAGGGGTCATGCAAGAAAGAAATGTGAATGGTACTGGTGATCTATGCACTTTGGCTTCTAAAATTCCCCGGTGGCGTGCTGCTTTATGTGAATCGAGCCTGGAAGGTCAGCTCAGGAACACAGTAACAGCATCCCACAGCATTATGGAAAAGTGCTGTTTGTTTCTCAGAACTGGAGTTGCTACTGTTATCTCCCACGCCAAGAAGGGCCAACGTGGTGGGTGAGTAGAGGACTTAACCCTTCGCTCTTGTAAAGTGGCAAGTAAAGAAAGGCACTGACAGGCCCCGGACAGAGACATCCACCGGAAGGAATGCAGCCACAAAGGAACGCAGCCACAAAGGAACATTATTAATTGGCTGAAGGAACCAACTCACCTGGAAGGAAATTTACCAGTGAGGACTTGCAATGTCCTGCACCTTCAGGTCACAGATGTTTTACAGTCAGGCTATTACCACTGAACACGGTTTATTTTTTAAACACAATTGAAAATATGTTTTGTTGGACTAAATGAGGAAGGAGGTTGGCACAGCTGTCCCTGGCTATGGATCTTACAGTTACAGGTCCCTGGCTATGGATCTTAATTCTTTATAGCGATTTTTTAATGCAATTGTGTCCAATATTTGTCTCTCTTTCCTCCATTTCCCTTCAGTAAAGAACCAATCAGCTTGTTACATTTAAGAGTAACTGCCTTCCAGTAACTGACAAGTGCAAAGCCAAGAAGGGAGAGAAACTGCATAAGGGGATGCAAGGGAAACACACCTCCTGATGTACTCCATGATGAAGGCAATCCAGCCTTGCGAGGTGTAATTGTCCCCGCAGGTCCCCGTCTTAGCGGGCACATTTTGATAAATGGCGGAGTGCAGCTTGGCCAAGTCCTCCTTCCCAGGAATCGGCAGCGACAGATCCTGGAACGTCTCCACTGTCGTGGATACCTGAGGACACGCAAAAAAGTCTGAGCTTCTAGTGTACGCAAAGGAGCAGATACTCAGCCCAGAATTTTTAGCATCACTTGGGCCCATCTACACTAGGAAACTGAAGTGTTGCTGACAGTAGTAGGCCATTTTCAGCACCATCAAGAAGAGTCTGGCCCAGCCCCAGCCCCACTCTCTGAAGCAACGCTGAAACGGTTTTGTCTTGTCTACATTAGGATTATTCCTCACTCACAAACAGGGTGACTGAAGTGTGATCACTCCCCTTCCTAACTGCTTAGTGTTCCCTACAGCCAGGTCGCCAAGTTTTCCATAGAGTGCCTTCCCAGCTCCCTCTATTTCATTGGCTCCTCGAACTTATTCCCCCTTTACTGTGACCAGCTCCATGGTAGGACATGTATAATGGCTAAGCTAACTGAGCTACACAGGATCAAGATTCTGTACGGCACATAAACAATGACACAGAATATTCCTAGACCTGGTAGATTTCACACACAAGCAATCATTTTAGTAGGGCCCTAGCATCCCAGAATATTTGGGAACAGCTCTTTTCCAAGGAGAGGTTTGTCGAAGCAAACAGGCCCTGCTGTTTTATTACTTGATTAATGGCAGTAAGGAGACGCACTCTGTCGCAGGTGAGGCATTGCACCAGGCTGAGAATGGAGCCATCAAAGATGTCAGAAATAACGCTGCGATAACGAAGCTCTTTCTTCTTCTTCCCGGAAGCCAGCACCTGGGCTGAAAAGACACACATACCCCCCCATCATCTACAAGCTCTCTTATGTAGCTTCAGCAGAGTCCTGCAGTCAAGCCAGGGGTACGTCTGCACAAGACAAGTGTGGTTGTACATGCTTCAACACAGACTGCATGACTCTTTCAGTGGCTCCGAACTTAAGCTTATGTTAAGAACATCCTTGTTTCAGATGGCAGCAGAAAGCCGGGTCTAACCATCTGCACCAATGCAATGCACCCGAATGCTGTTGGCAGTACTGTCTTTGTCCCCATCCTCCTCCAAAACTGGTTCAGAAGGATACAGTGGGGTCATGTAGCGTTCTTGATGGCTTTAATCTCTAACACTCTCTTCATTTCTTACCGATTGTTTTCCCCCCAGGGTATTTTGTCTTTTTCCTTCTAGCCATCACCCAGTTTTTCCCCCATTATTTCACACTGCGGCTTGCATCACAGAATGTGGTGGCTGGCAGAATGTGGTTGTTTTGTTTAACAACAAAACCCCCACTTACACAGAGTGCTTTTTATCAGGCTAGAATGTCTGCGTGCCCACCGCACCCCCTCCTCGCTAAAGTCAGCACAGATCGGGAAATAATGCTATTATTGAACGGCTGCAGGGCCAGGGGTGGGGGCACAAGCCGTTGTGTTTATGGGCTGTGGAAGAAGAGTGGGTCTGGTTTTGTGATTTCTTTGAGATGAAGCAGCAGGCAACTGGGGCCCAATTTTGTAACCTCGCAACACTCCCACACTAGACTAATGCTTTTAACTTCGATCCTGCGGGGAGCCTACGAAATATGGCAACATCCCTTTAACAGTAAGGCTGCCCTACAGCCCCTTGCCCACCTATGCTATGAAGTGTAAGACTGAAGGCCAGTTCTGGACTCTCCCCTCAATGCAGGAAAGCCCAGGAGTTCCTTACAGTGATTAGTAAGTTAGCATTATGATACTGAGAAGATAAGGCCAATGACGACCCTTTCTAAGTGATTTCAGGCTGTATTTGGACAGCCAGGCATCTCTCTGCCCTAAATGCCCAGCCATGCTGAGACTCACTATCATTCGTTTCCTAACACTGGTTTAGTAGACATCAACATCTTGAAGGACTGTCAGCCATGGAGTCATGATGGCTTGGGTACCTCCCGCTTCTCCTGCTTCCTCCCGCAGACGTGGCCCTTTGCCTCCATGCCCCCCCTCAGCCTCCTGGCTGCAGGAGCTTCCCGTCTATGCTACCTTTTTTCAGCACATAGGAGGGTCCCAGGCGCACAGGACTGGAGCAAGGGGGGCTACTAGACAGTTTGGAGTGCATCTCCTGGTGAACCGGGCTGCAAGGGCGTGAGGAGCAGCGCACGTAGGCGTCATTGTCCGGCTCTGTGTGAGGAGAGAGACCACCAGTGAAACATCAAATGTACCAGCCCAGCTTGTCACAAATCAGCCCCAGTAGAATGCTGGTCTCTGAATCTTAGCACAACAAAGTCTTTCATTCAGGAAATCTAGTTCCCAGCCCAGCCCCACCACTCTGAGGACTGGATACCTGAGGGATTCAATTGGATACCACAAGAGAGATGGCAAACGCTGTCAGACAGAACAAAAGGATGCAAGTCACCTCTAGGTCTATTCCTAATCAAGAAGTTTGTCCTCAAACTGGATAGTGACAAATGCTCCCAATGCCCAGGCCTAGAGCTGAGGCTTAATCCTCTGGGTTTCTTAGAAAACAAACCACCCCACAAACATCTGCCAGCGTTCCTGTCTCTGGAGCCCACAAGGCTGTAGGCTGGGTCATCATCTTTAGGTCAAGACAAGGAATAGTCACATCTGGAGCACAGCCTTTAAATGCCAGCTGTTCTGCAGAACCACATGGCATCTCTCCACGGTTTAAAAATGTTTTTTAAATGTTCATTGCCCAGCACTAACAAATACCTCTATTTCCCTGTGAAGGGGTGTGTGCCCCACACAGGTAATGAAAGGGTTAATCTGGGCCTGGAGGCCAATCAACCCACCTGGTCACACCTGGAGGTTGGACCATGCCCAATTAAAGATCATTCCCAACTGCCAGAGGAACTGGTGGCTTTTATAAACAGTCTGCTGCAGAGAGAAGCTCTGCAGTCACTCTCTGGGACTAGAAAGCAGAGAGACTGGGAGGGTCGAGAAGGAAGCCTAGGGGGAGAGTTGGCCTTGGTGTCCTCTCCTGTGTAGAGAAGTCTAGCAGGAGGCCAGGAATTACACACAACAGCACTGGGGATGGAGAAGGCTCTGGAGCTACGATAGTGCAGGATTTGGATTTCCATGGAGAGAGCCCTGGGAGATGCTAGGATGAGGAGCAGAGAGGGACAGAAAGGTCAAGCCTGAAGAGGGCAGAAATGGATTTACATTTTGTACCTTTAGTCTGGGATTTGTTGGGGAAATCCAGGGGGAGCCCTGCAAGTCCCAGCCCTGACAGACAGGTGACCCCAGAGAGACTGCAGGAGAGGCCAGCTGAATAGGTTACAGGATGAGGAAATCCAGAGAGACAGCAGCAAGGAGTCTGATGGAGCAAACCTTGGCTGCTGGGCATAGAATCCAGTGTCATGGGAGGGCCTGCGTTCCCCTACCAACTACTGGGGAAAGTGACATGAGGCCCCTCAGAAGGGAACAAGAATGATTGAGAGCTGGACTGTTGGCCCCAGAACTGGGTCCAAAGGCCTTTTGTAGGGACACTGGACTATTCGTTGGACTTTTTGTTACCCCAGAAGGCACATGACTAAATGTAACCTGGCCAGAAGGCTGAGTCATGAGAAGAGACAGACCACCAAGGGATAGGAGTGATGGCTTGCAGGGCATGCTAGAGACAGAGCTGCTACTCCACACACCTAGCCAAGTGGTGGGACACCAGCTGGGAATCCACTCTTCCACACACCCCTTATTACCTCCCTTCCTTTACCCCTCTCGGAACCAACTATTCCCAGGGTAAGTTTGTAGGATAATGAGAGCTTTACATGCTTATTCCACATTTTTCCTGAAGTAATTTTTAAAAAATGTGCAGGTCCAGGAGCTCCTTCAGACTGTGCTCTGTTCTTTGTTAGGTGTTACTGTGTCGTTTGGTTTCACAGAATCATAGAATATCAGGGTTGGAAGGGACCTCAGGAGGTCATCTAGTCCTACCCCCTGTATGTCTTGTGTTATTATTAATATTTGGTTTATCATTAGCACGTACAGCAGTTCACTTCTTTAAAGTGCTAGTCTAGCATTATAAAACCCACCTTTCCCTCAACAGAAGGTGTTTTTTTTTTTTTTAAATGGTCACATTTGGCAGAGGCAGCTCAAACTAGTAGCTTATCCAGCATGTAAACTATGTTCATCACCACAGTATCTGGGCACACTGAAGTACTTCTCTGCTGATTTACCAATGGATTGCTATGGTAGAAATGAAGCAAGCTGGAGGAAGCAGGTCACCTGTCTTAGAAGCAAAGACATTCTGAAACCAGGAGTGCGAATGTATACACAACGTATCTGTCCAACTTCCCCCACCATTAGCATGCCCCAACACGTGAATACGGCACTGGTTCTCTTATGGTGTGATAGGGACGCTATATTAGTACCTGGTGTCCTACATGGGCTAGCAGGACAGGGAGGAGGTAGGGTTTCAGGAGAAGCTCTGCCATCAATTGGACTCATGGTGGTATCAACATCTGCATCCTCATCAACTTGTTCCGAGTTGCTCCGCCGGTGGCTGTAGGAGAATTTCCTGTCTTTCAGCCTCTCTTTCTCAGAGATCCCTCTCCCGGCCTCATCCTGGATCAGCAACTCTGCCTCGGCTAGGGAGCCGCTCACCCCTGTCCTGCCTTGCCCATCCATATCACCCCTGTCGCTGCTTGAATCACAAGAGAGGAACTCATCCTCTGAGGGGCTACGGTCACCTTCCCGCTTGTCATCTGTGTCACTGGAGTCAGAGTCTCTTGCCTCAGCAACAACTGGTTCCTTCAGCTCTTCATGAAGCTGGTCCATCAGGCATCGCAGAAACTCTTGGGTATCCTGAAAACCAGGAGCAATCCCACGTTATATACTGCCCATCTAGGGACAAAACACAGCTACTCCAGTTTCCACTGTAGCCCACAAAAGTTAGCCCCTCGGGGAATACAAGGAGTCCCACTCAGAGAACACATGGAGTTGGTGGTATTCAGCAGATGGATAGAGGGATCCTGCCCATTTAACTGACTACTCTAACGCCTGGGGATTAGAGTCCCAATTTGCAGCTAATTGTTTCAATTTCTGCTTTTTCTCAGGAGCTTAGGAAGTTCTCAGGATGGTCAAACTGGGCTACTGCTACAGAACTTAAGACAGGTTTCAAAGTAGAAGCCATGTTAGTCTGTATTTGCAAAAAGAAAAGGAGTACTTGTGGCACCTTAGAGACTAACAAATTTATTTGAGCATAAGCTTTCGTGAGCTACATTTGATGAAGTGAGCTGTAGCTCACAAAAGCTTATGCTCAAATAAATTTGTTAAGATGCCACAAGTAGAACTTAGACAGTTATCTTGTTTACTGGGATGTCAGCACTGAAAGAACGTGGAAAACCAGGAGAAAGACAATCAAGACAGCGGGCTGCAAAGAACAGTACAGTCTATGCTACAAAAACAATCTTCATGCTCCATTGATGTTGTCACATGATAACCCTATCCCTTACAGCAAACATGGTATTAAAATCCTTTATTGCCAGGGATTAGAACTAGAAATCAAAGACAAATCAGCCAGTGTGAAGGCCCCCTACGGTGGCCCCTGAGATAGTGGAGATTGCTGATAAGGGACAGCTCTGGGTAGTGACGTTTTGTAGACTTCTAACATTATGGAAGATTTGGTTTAAAAGATAATAAAACATCATCAGCTCTTCAGTTTTAAATCTTTATAGCTGGAATTCCAATCCAATGCGCTTTGCATCAAGGGCAAATATAGCAGCTCTGGTCTCTCTATTTCAGCAACTGATATTTTTATCAGCATTGTCATCTCGGTTTTCACTTGCTACCAGTGCCATGGCTTAAATATGCTATTGTCGGATGTCCCTTCTCTCTGTACACTTTCTAACCAACTACACATTGAGAGTGAAATTTCATTCTAAAGAATAAGTGATTTTTTTTTTTGTATACAGTGAAGTACTCTTTCCCCCCACCCCAAAAGACATGATCTTTTTAAAGGACTCATTTAAATTGGGTGCTGAGAAGGATGTGCATGTAATAAAAGTTGGTATTTGTAACCTTTTAGTGCAGGTGTAATCAGACTCATCTCTAATATAAGTAACAATATACCACATAGGTCTTAGATGGCATTTTTCATCAGATCTCAAAGTGCTTGGCAAAGGAGGTCAGTATCATTATCTCCATTTTACAGACAGGGAAACTGAGGTACAGAGACGTGCCAAGCCTTGCCCAAAGTCCCACAGCAGACCCAGAAATAGAACCTAGATCTCCTGTGTCCCAGTCAAGTGCTCTAGCCATTCTCTTATACAGAAGCAAAACAATGGGACAATCCCAGCACCCAACCAGTTAATATGGGCCATTTATTCTTACATGAGGTACTTCATTAAGCGGGCTCCACTATAGAAGTAAGAATCACATGATGTGGAACAATCTAGACATACGTTTAGAAAGGCTAGTGTTTTTGTTGGATGGCCCACCTGCTGTGCATAGCCCCGGAACATGGGGTTGACCAATTTAATTCCATGAGATAAGCTGCTGGGAACCACATAGCTTGGGCTGTTTAAGAACAAAAACCATTAGTTCATATATCAAGTCTAGAGCTGAACTGTGTAGTAAGCACAAAATAAAAAGCAGTAGTCAGTTTAAAGGAAAGGGGAAAAAGAAGAGTTATGTTGCTACAAAGTCTGAACTTATCTGTTAACTAGAAATCATAAGATTTGAGATGGTGCAGGTATCTACCAAGTATTTTAATCCCTTTTCCCTACTAGTGACAGACTGATCCCTACTGTACATTCACCAATGCTGTGTCACTTTTTAAAATGTCGAGTGATGGCACAGTCCGTCATTTACATTGCCAGAATGGTCTCGTCTACTTATTTATTTTGATTTCACAGACAAAGAGTAGTGCCCACCTCAAACAGTCAGAACTCACAGGAGTTTCGTTATATTAAAATTATATTACACTGCTCAAAATTACTGCCATGCTCTACCGCTTATTCCAAATAGTTTTAGTCCATTCCAAACCCACAATTTACTCATACTCTGTCTGCAGTCTTGTAGCTGTGTTGATCCCAGGATAAGAGAGAGACAAGGTGGGTGAGCAAATATCTTTTACTGGACCAATTTCTGTTGCTAGAACAGCTGACGCTCTGGTTACCTTTCCCAGACCTGAAGAAGAGCTCTTGTGAAGCTCAAAAGTTTGTCCCTTCCACCAACAAAACTGATCCAATAAAAGATATTACCTCACCCACCTTGTCTGTCTTGTACTATGATAACAATTAACACAAAACATAGGACACAATTTAGATACCCGATTTGATACCGCAACTACTTACATTTGCGGTTAGGGAATCAGAACCTCAGCTGCTATAAACCAAATTATTTCAGTGGTGCTACACCAATTTACACCAGCTGAGGATCTGGCCCAGGGTTCCTAGTTCTCTTACTGAGTCAACAGCCAGCAACTGACAATCAAAACCACCTTCCAGGCTGATTGGTAAATATTAGTATCAGATGCGAATTGTTTTTTCTCTGTAAATCAAGAGCAACACCACTAAATGCTGCACTTGCACTGCAGCAGCCAAATATATCCCCACCCTCTTTTCAGCAAATCAATGAGAAGAAAAGCCCTTTTTAAGCTGTTTAAAGCACTTCACATTATCATGCACGCTTTGATTCACTGTTTTGATTTCAGTGTAATGAATTTTCAGAGGTTTCTAGACCCTGTTCCTCAAAAGATGGCTGTCTGATCACTAACTGCAGGGTGGAAGAAGGGGAGTACTACACCATGCGCTCACAGAAACACACCCCACATCTTCTAGGGCTAGTCCGAAAGCTTGAATTCAGTGACTGTCACACCTCTCGTTATTTTTATTGTGTTCGTAACTGAAGTATGAACCGCTATACACCTTCCTGTTTGGACTGGGGAAGGATTACTCACCGTTTCTTGTGCCAAACCTCAGAGACCAGTTTCTGGTAACTTTTGCACAATGCCGGCTTCTTGTCCGTACGTACCAGCCCGCCACACTCCAGAAAAAACTGTGTGAGAGGCGGGCTAAAGAAGGAAAGATAGGAGAGGTAAGTGGAAGGGAATTTCTTCTATGCGTATGTTTAAAGTCACACAGAAAGAGAGGACGTCCTAAGGTTGCTTTTAAATTTAACATTTAGAAAAGGGGAAAGAGATGGTGCTGCAAATGCTGTCCTCTGATTCTTCACAAATCACTCCCGTTGGTCTGAATGATTGGGATCCCTCCCCTGAGAGATGCTGGAGTTTATTGCCAAGACCGGATAGTGAGAATTATTTTGGGTTGAGGTTTTCAAGGCCACCTCATTAGGGAGAACATTAAAAGAAGTTGGGAGCGAAAATGCATGCACATGCACCTATAAATATTTTATATTTACTCTATTTTAAAGATCACAATGGAAACTAAAGGCCTGTACTTCCACCGCCAGTCCAATGGTACGTCTCCCGTTGGTTTGCTCAGTTTCTTGCTCTGCAGCTTTTTATGCATTAAACACCATGATCCTGTTTTTTCCCCTTCTCCCTCCCTATTCTGCACCTTGGCCGATTTCCACACACAGCGTTCATGAAGGAGGTCTTGGATTGGAACAGCCACTTCTTTATTTTTAGGGGGTATTCAAGGGAGCATCACTGCAGAATGGTCCTGTCGCCTACCAGTTAGAGAGGGCCTGAAGTGCTGCATTCATGTAGCAGGAGTTTCCAAGGTTTTTCATTCCAGTAAGACCTGGAGAAAATGCAAGAGACATTAGACAAGAAAGGAAGGTCACTTTCCAGCACCTCTTCCTTTTCAGAAGCACTGCATTTTTACATTCCACACAAGATGAAAGGGAATCCAGCACGTCTCTCGCAAATGAGCTCAGCATCCCAGTCCCACTGAAATCACAAAGCTCTCCAGGAACCTCAAATGTAAGTCTTAGAGTCCAGAGGTGCAGTTATAACTGATCCCATAATTCAGTGGGGCATACCTCTTGGTTTCAGATCATCCTCCTCTGATTCCGATTCCCCTTCATCAGCCACCGCAATTGGAACTGCCTTCAGCGGGTGAGCAGGCAATGGAGACTCCTAGATTAAAGGCAGAGAAATAAGCATCAGTGGCAGGTCTGATCTGCAGAGAGACACATACACAATCTGTACCCATTTATTCACCCAGCCACTAAGAAGGTCCCCCAGTAACAAAGGCACTGGCATATGCTGCTGCACTAACCCCTTACCTTTCCTGATGGCATTACCTCAGTAACATGATGAGGGTGTCCAAGGAGCACCCTTAGTGAAGTCAGATGTACCACAAGAGGCCCAAGGAACAGTCAATAATGTCTGCAGAGGGTACATTTCTAGTTTGGCAGTTAATGCTGCCGCAGTTCACTCCAGACATGGCCACCCTTCAGAAGTGGCCAAAGACAGACCGATTATATAGAGAGGGACACTGCTTTTAAAGCACACTAGGAATCCCCCTGGATGAAAGTTGCTAAATAAATGCAAGATTATCTTGATGGGAGGCATCTTCCTTCAGGTTTGAGAGCTCTCATTGCAACAATGGCATGTCCAATAGTGGGGAGTCCTAAACTAGTCATCTAACAAAAAAAAAGAAAAAACCCTGCTAAGCGTTCCATCCCATTCAACAGTATCCTCCTGACTTATCGTGTGAAAGACCCACCTGTTCACTGAACTTTGATGACAGGGATGGAGCATGTGCTGCCAATCTCTGGTCCAAGAATACCTCCTTTTCACAGGCATAACACCACACCCGGAATGTTGTCAGGTTCACTGTCAGGTTGTGTTTTTTGGCCTAAAAACCAAAATAGTGAAAAAACTGAGAGCCACAAACTGTAACTCAATCTCCAGAGAGTTTGGAACCTATGCACCATAGTTTTTATATAAATGTTGTCTGGGCTCAAAAGGTGGCCGGGAATGGATATAATCAATAAGCGCTCATGCTTTGTGGATCAGAGTTTAATTTATTTGGAAATCCAACCCTGTCTGTCCTGACGAGAGAGAGGGTTATAGAGAACAGCTCACCTGTGCATGAAGGGTGCTATGATCCGCAAAGGATTCCCCACACCCAACATAAGGACAAGCAACCTAGAGAGAGAGGAGATAGTGGGAGAACAGTTTGGATGTGGCAAGATAAACCCACAACAAAATGAAAAAAGGGGTTTGTGACCCCCATCCCAGCCAGCAGCTGCATGTGCGCTGACCCTCTGCACTTCATGAGCATGCGTTGTAACCTGAGTCACAGCATTACAAAAGACTTGGCACTTCTTGAAAAAAAAAAAAAAAACTATACCCACCCTTGCTCACATGACTCTATGAGACCTCCAATCCAAATCACGGACGTTAGTTTTTCTGATCACACTGTGTCCATAGATCTACAGATGGATCATCTGAAAATCTGTTGTAAAAATACATTGCTTGTCTGATGAAACCAAGATACTAAAATGAGAGTTGGTCCATGTCCATCCTGTCACCTCTTCTCTTTCCACTGCTTGGTCTTTCCCCATCAGTCCCCTCATTCAAACTCCTTGTTTTCTTTCTTCTGTTACAAGTATGTTTTGGAAGGGACTAAAAATGTATCTAAAAAGAATAACTTGCCCCTGCAGTTACAGGTATAAGATCTATCAGTCTGATAATTCCGGGCACGCTGCAGCTTCCTGAACAACAGTGTAAAATCTGGCAAAATCTTTTTCAGCTGCTCCTACTAAGAGCTCTTCGGGGCAGGGACTGTCTTTTACTCTGATTATACAGTGCTCAGCACAACAGGGCCTAGGAACTACCATGATGCAAACTAACCATAAGTATCATAATGGAAGTTGATATTCCCAGGCAATACAGGGCAATCCTTGCCTGTTGCGCAGGGTGTTCATGGATGGAAAAGAAGATTATTTCTGCTCATCCTAGAGCAGCCCCAGCACTAGCAGAGCACCAGTACTGCTACTAGTTCATTATAGTGAACAAAATAGGCCTAGATGCGAGGCAAACAGTATTAGAGTTTGATCATTGGCTTCTATTTTTCTGGGATATAATTGAAAGCTGATGGACACTTTTACTGGGCTTCCTTTCTTCTAATGCTTCTTTCTTTGTTTACCAGATATTATGATCTCAGACCTAATTTCATATCCGAAGGCAATAAGTCAGCCTGAAAGTAAGTACTGCATTGTACTAAGAAACAGTATAAATAAAAAATGAGAAAACCCTTTATACAGTACACTCAGATAGCAGACTCTTTTTACCTGCAGGCAAGCCCAGAGGTTTGGTCCCCCAGCTCTGCACGACTGGCAAGTTCCCTGCAGTCATACATAAAAGAAAAAGTCATTATAGTTTAGTAGCCCTTGACTCAGAGGGGAGCACCCCATGCTTATTGCATGAGTTGACTTTTTGGGGCAGAGAGTAAAACCTTGTTTGGCTGCACAATTCATTTTTCTCAGTACTATGAATTCCACCTAAACTAAATTTACACTTTCAAGTACCTGCGATGAGAGACATCTTTGAGCAGGATAAACAGTCATTCAGAAATGCACCAGTGAAGAGGGCTTTGAGCACTGCCCAGATGGCAGAAATGTTAGTTTTTAATCTAATTCCATCAGCCACTTCACCTCACTCCAAAATTCCAGCCACTAAGATGTTTCCTTTCACATCACCCCCTTTCTGAAGTAAGCCCATGAGCCTTGAAAATGTATTAGTTGCCAAATGAAACCACTTAAAGGGAAAGAGATTTTGAAGACTTCATTTGTTAATGAGCGAGGTAGACAGATCAACAACACTCAAGAGTAAATGCTAGAGTTATGGAATTTCCCTTAGGCTATCTCATAAAGACAGCTTCTTCACATGATTTAATTGTATTTCTGAAGTACAAATGGCTGACAATGCCTCATTTTATGAGGTATACTCAAAAAGATATCAGTATTTGAAGTTCAGTTTCTACATCCCACTTGTCGATATGTACAATCTTTGTATCTTAGGGGAGACACCTCCCCCTCCCCCCCCCACACGAGGTAACCACACTGCAAGCAGCGCTTCCTTTACCTTGGATTTGAGCAGCAGGTCATCCTTGGTGACCTCACCTATGGAATCCAGGTGAGGACAAACGTCTCTTGTATCTCCCATTCTCACTAAAGTTCACCTACAGAGGTACAGAAATTGCAGGATGACTCCTCAATATGGTTAAATGTCAGACTTGATGGTAAAGACAGTAGGAAAGTAAACTGATATGCTGCAGTTTTAAGATGTTAGGGAGTAAGAACATCCATCTTTACAACTCAAAAGCATAAGGTAATAATCTCAAAAATTTAAATTGGACATTATACATCTCCCCTGTAATTAGGTAAAACAGTTCCCAGACTGTACATTTGTCCCAGTGCAGGGATGAGGGGACTACATGAGTAAATCTCAGAGATTAAATTAAACCTCCAGGCACCAGATACAACACACAAAGGCACCAATCTTGATGTCAGGTAACACTACAGTTCAATGCTGCAGTTGTGCTAATACAGAAGAGCTCATTGTTGAGTAATGGCATTATGATATCAGAGGTAAGTGGGTGATGCAATGGAAAGGAGCAGGGAGCAGACACAGTTAATTATTATTATTATTTGTACAATGTGCTACCCATGTTCCAAAAATGTAGTAAAATACTAAATATACATGCACACTTTAAGGGCCACAACTGCCAATTCAGTTATCTATACTGTCTAACCCAGAGGTTTTCAACCTTTTTTTTTCCTGAGCCCCCTCTCCCCACACAACAGGCTATAAAAACTCCACGGCCCACCTGTGCCACAATAACTGGTTTTCTGTATATAAAAGCCAGGGCTGGCATTAGGGGGTAGCAAAGCAGAGCAATTGCCTGGGGCCCCATGCCACAGGGGCCCCCACAAAGCTACATTGCTCAGGCTTCAACTTCAGCCCCAGGCGGCGAGGCTCAGGGACCTGGGCTTCAGCCCCATGCAGTGGGCTTTGGCTTTCTGCCCTGGGCCCCAGGAAGTCTAATGCTGGCTCTGCTTGGAGGCCTCCCTGAAACCTGCTTGAGGCCCCCTAGGTGGCCCCACACCCCTGGTTAAGAACTACAGGTCTAACCAAAGATTTGGATTTGCTGAAATTGATTTGGTTCGTACCTAAAAGGAAGATGATAATGTGATGAACCACTGAGTACTCTCTTCTGAAGGCTCAAAGTCCCAGCTTATCTGGATCACACAGCATTGTTGGATGCTACAGAATACTAATCCAGTTAAAAAAAACAAAAACATTATTTTATACATGTATTTACATATATCATTTCACTCACCTCTTTCTAGTCCGCACAAGGTAACTAGAAAACATATAAGCTACATGTCATGAATACATTTAATTAATTAAGCCAAGGATGGCTTGATGGACTAGACTTTTACTGCAGGAGACCAAGTTTCCCATCCTGGCTCAGCAGGCCACAAGTAAAAACCAGTTTAATTATCTTATCTTGCTTCCTGTTGTCAAACACAACCAAAGCTCCAAAGGAGAGGATAAAAATCTCAGTCTGTTCACAGGAGTTGGAGACTAAATCAAAGGATGCTGCAGCTCAGTTTTGAGCTGCTTCACCAGAGTTGTGTACAGAAGCTGGCACAGGACCTATCTATAGGCCTAGCTGAAGCTAGTCCCTAATCACTAAAGATGTACTCACAGTTTTAAATGAAGGAGGGTGGGGGACTAGAGTAGGAAGGTTTATAATATCAGTAACCCGCCTTCAAAAGAAAGGAAGCCACCAGCATTTCTGAGGGGTCTACTGTTAAATATCTGCTCGACAACATTAACATATGTAAATCACTGTGCAGAGTATGACAAGTGGGGTTCCATTCAGGATAATCTATCCAAACGCACACAGTATAAAGGAACATTTCCAGGGTTTCACATCAATATAATTTATAAGCAAAATAAACCCCTCTGGAGTAGTCCATATTTGGGATCATGGAGCCTACCTATGGAACACTCCAGACATGCCCTCAGACGTAGAATACAACGTAAGGCATCAAAGTGAGGCAACTTCTGAGCAATATATTTTAAGGAAATTGCATCTATGACCTTAAATAAAAACTCTGCAAGTAATACAGACAGTTCAGAACCTGCTCCATAATATTACTACTTGCTAGAGGCAAACCAGCTGTAAAAGCTCCATACCAGTAAAAAGAAAGATCAGCTTCAAGCTCACCAAAAGTTTTAAATGACACATACAGCAGCATATTCATTGCTTCCTGCAGTTTAATATTCTTTGACACCTTAGACATCATTTTCAAAGATGCTCTAAAACAGTGGCTCTCAAAAATTTTTTACTGGTGACCTCTTTCACATAACAAGCCTCTGAGTGTGACCCCCTTATATATAAAAAAGTGTTTTTAATTTATTTACCATCATTGTAAAAGCTGGAGGCAAAGCGGGGTTTGGGGTGGAGGTTGACAATTTACGACCCCCCCATGTAATAACCTTGTGACCCCCTGATGGATCCCAACCCCCAGTTTTAGAGCAGGGGTTCTAAAACATTTTTTTTGGGGGGGGGGACCCAAGAGGATGAAGAGCTAAATCACTCCAGCTGAAGTAAAGGTTTTTTCCCAAAGCTGAAAATCCCTCCTAATTCCATGCCCTGTCCTGGCAGAAGTAAGACCTAAGTTGGCATTTTGTAAAATGGCTTTACCAGCTAGGAACTGAATATTTTGCAGGCCTGGAGGAAAGAAATTCATTGCAAATAATAGAGAATGACACATTGGTTGTAGCCAGAGGCTCTAGGAACTTCAAGGTTTGGCTTAATAACCAGTGAGCAGATGGCTAAATAGCAACTGCCCAATCCCACAGGGCTGCAGTTTAGAGCCTGGAGAAGGAAAGACAAACTATCATCTCACTATCATCTTTAACATATGTACATAAATTAAATGGTAACTATTTTTAAAACAAATTGAATGAACAAATATCTGTCCTGATCACAGAAGCACTTACACATGGGCTTAAAATTACACAGTCGAGTGGTCCCACTGAATTCCATTGATTCTACTGTATTTCCAAAGGACTACTCACATATTTAAAATTAAACATGTGTTAAGTGTTTGCAATATCGGGGAGTTGATTTTCCCACTTGTTCTTAGCACTTCACTTTTTGAATACAACTGGGAAACGGGTCAGTCCCATCTACTTAGTGCAGGTTGAATGTATTAGACCACAGCTAGGCTGTAAATGAGTTTAACAACCATTGTTAAACTTGATTTTCTTGTAGTATAGGGTACATCTACTCTAGGCCTGGTCTTCATTAGAAAGTTTAGTCGGCTTAACTACAAAATCCACACCCCTGAGTGATGCAGTTATGCTGAACTAACTCACAGTGTAGATAACACTAAATCAACAGAAGAATTCTTCTGTCAACCTAGCTATCACCTCTTAAGGAGGTGGATTACCTGCGCCAACGGGAAAACCCCTCCTGTCAGTGTAGGAAGTGAAGCGCTACAGTGGTGCGGCTGTAACATTTCATGTTTAGACAGGCCCTTAGAAACGCTATAGTGCCTCTGTAGCATAGACACTACAGCAATGGAAGGGGTTCTTCCATCGCCGTAGTAAATCCACCTCTCCAAGAGGCGGTAGCATAGTCAACAGAAGAATTCTTCTGTTGATCTAGCAGTGTCCACACTAGGGCTTAGGTCAACTTAATTACAGGTTCTCTCTCTGCTGTTCCTTGAGAAATAGGAATTTAATAATAAAACATTTCTTAAAGGCTGCCCTTTTATTTATCAAAGTTCATACATTTTATTTTAAAGTGAAAGGAAATAACCTTAGAGCAAGTCCTCCCCAGTCTGTCTCCTTCCCAACAAGCACTGCAGAACAACAGCATGAACATGTTAGAACAATTCCACAGTAACTCTGACCTACAAAAAGATGACGACAATTGTTGCCAAAACAGGTGGCTTTCCTACTCAACAACATATTTCTCTCCTTTTGCTAAAAGAAAATTACGTGCACCTACACCAAAGCTAGACAGTTGCAATATTTTTGCAGAAGTTTAAACATTTAGTACACAACATACTATGTAAACATGAGTATTAATAGTAATAAATACTTAGTGCTTTCCATCTGCAAAGTAATTTACAAACGTTTGCTAGTTAATCCTCCCCCTCCCCTCCATAAGATAAATACATACAATATTATCTGTATTTTATACAGGGGGAAATTGGGACCGAAAATTAAGTGACTTGCCCAGCGTAACACAGAGACACAATGTCAGAGATGGAATCAGAACTCAGAAATTCCTGGTCCCAGTCCCATGTTCAGAACACATCTCACATTAGAAACCCTGACGGTACTACTTGCCTTATTGAAGGACAATCAAAGGAAGCAAAATTTTTCATATTCATTTATTATTTGAGGTAATTAAAAATGATGTGCCCACACATTTAGTTTTAGGATTTAAAAATCATCTTTAAGCATTTGCCATTTAGACTCTCCAAAAATCTAACTCTTCAAATACAATAGGCCCAGAAAATCATTTCCCTCTTCCAGCAGCATAGTAGTTGTTAATAATAAGCTACCATTTTCAATCATAATAGAAGTTAAATGTGATCCTGTCCACTACAAGAGAAAAGACTGAATCAACAGATGATAAGATACAAGAAAACAGCCCAACTAATTCTAATATACTAGCCCAATACCAGCACAGTCCCTTTTTCAACAATTATTCTGCAATAATTAACAAAGGACAAATACTTAGAATCAGGTGTTCACTGTTGCTTAGGGGAAGACATAAATTCCTTAAATTCTGCTAAATAAGCCAGACTGCTGCCTTGGCAACACTTACCAATATTTTAAGGACCAGGGGATAACAGAGTATGAACACTGCAGCTCAAACGAAGCAGTCGGTTGCCCTTCTTAGTAGGAACAGAAGGCATTACTCATCATTTTTCCAACAGCTGATGCTGCATCATCCCCTTTCTGCACAGGCTGAGTCTCTGAGCTTTCTACTTCTGTGTCCCCCCTCCCACCTACTGATCAGGAATATATAATAAACAAGGTTCTTAAAATACTCTTTTAAGATAAATGCCAGTTACCTTGCCAAGGGACTCAGCTCACAGCAAAGATCACACTGATGAGCGTCAAGACGTTAAAGATAAGCAATGCAATCAATATTTGGGGTACCTGCATTTGGGGGAACCCTAAATATACTAGAAATTATCAAGCCATCTCAGTTCCCTCATCTTCAAACTTGGGAACTTTCAGTAACTAAGGAAACCCCAGAGCCTGCACTATGCACATATTAAATCAGTAACCACACAGGGATCCATACTTTTATTTTGGGGAGGGAGAGCTGTTTTGTGAGCACCCTCTTCCAGAGCACCCCCCAGACTCTTCCCTATTTGCTAACACCGTGCAGCACCCCATCCCAATGTGAAGATCAAATGTGCAGAAACAACCCCACGTATCCTTATTAAAATCCTGCCTTAACCTCCACATCTAGCTGATAAAACTCTGCTGATCCCACTCCCTCCCTGGCCCCAAGTGATGACAAGCACCAAAATCCCCACACCCCAAATACTAAAACTCTCCTACATCCCCCCAGTGGGAAGCATCCTTGAGACACCAGGGATCCACCACTGCGCTGTGCGGGACCCCCCAGGGTCCACACACTTCACGCAGGGCCCCCACAAAGCTAGAGCGAGCCCGTTGGGGTCCCACAGGCAATGGAAGGCCACTCCTGGCCCCACTGACACAAGGGAGCGCGTCCCCCCATCGTCGGAGGAATCTCCCCTCTTCCCAGGGTGGGGACGTGTCAAGTCTTTGGCACCCCAGCTTCACGGTAGGGTGCACGGGGGAGCATTACACAGCCGCCTTCCCCGCAGCCCGTCTGCAGCCGCTGCCCTGGGGACCCCTTCCTGCCCCGCCCCCATGGCCTCTGGAACGCGGGGCGAGGCGCCCCGCTCCCGGCGTGCCTGACTAGGAAAGGCCGGTGCTTCGGCCCCTGAGCTAGGCCCAACCCGCCTACTCCTCCCGGGAAGGGGGCCCGGGACCCCAGCGCCGGGCGGGGCGGGGCGGGGCGGCGAGGCCGGTTACCTGCTGCCGGAGGAGGAGAAGCCAGCGGCCGGGCGCTGCAGCAGGCAAGCCCGGCAGGATGGGCGGGGCGGGGCCGGGCCGGGCTGAGCCTGGAGGGAGAAGGGGGGCAGCCGGCCCGGCCAGACGGGCTGGGCTAGAGGGGACCCCTCTGTCCTCCGTCACCTTCCCCCGGGATCTCCAGGGAGCCGGTTTGCTAGGAGTGGGAGGGGGCTCCCCAAAGGCAGGAGTCCCCCTGGGCACAGAACCCCGGGATGATCCTTAGCCCAACAGCACTGGGCAGCTACCTCCAAGAGGGGCGATCCTAGGAAAGCCTGGACAGGTGCCCACCCTGCTCTGGATGCTGGGCTGATGAACATCTGGGAAGCTCCTGGCTCACCAGGATCCCCCTGACCCTGACCCAGGGCAGGGGATTCTCCGTTTGATGTGAAAGGGGGAGGAGGATTATTAGGGTGGGATGGCCCGGAGAGGATACTGGGCGGGAATGGTCCAGAAAGGTGGCAGAGACTATCCCAGGCTCGTCCTGGTTAGGGAGGGGTTCCCATAAAGAGGGGTCATGTGGATACACTGACATGTGCTCACCATGGGGAATTAGAACCCAGGACATTGTCACCAAAACACCCACCGCTCACCCCTCCTGCATAGGGTTAAGGAGCCAGCCAGGAGAGGGGACAGAACACTGAACAGGTCCAGGTGAGGACAGTGCTACACACATAGCAAAGAGCTAGTAATACAGATGCCACATATTGCATGCTTACATACCATGTAAAGAATGCAGTTGTAAAGAACATACTCAGAACAAGAACCCTGAATGTCTGTTTTGCATGAAATCACCCCCACCCCCACAAAAAAAAAAAAAAAAGATTCTTGAGCTATTCAAGCCAATTCATTATACCAGGCTGATCAGACAAAAGATAGAGATATTGAAGCCGCGAAGGGCTTACTAGCAGCTAGTATAAGTGAGAGGAAATACCATGAAAAGAATAAGGAATGGACTGGTCATTATCCATAGGGACTGGTCAGTATCCATATGGACTAGTGAAAGCACATTGTTTTACAAGTACAGGTTATCATCAAACCATCTAACTCTACCCTAGAAGTGCAGAATACTTGGGAACCCATGAAGTTATATGGCACATTCAGCAACCAGGTGATAGCTCACAGTATAGATTTCCCCACCCCCCACAAAGGTTTATTCCAAAGTAAAGATATTCAGGTTTCTTCCCCTGTCTGGGTGTGTCTACACAGACCGCAGAAGCAACACTCCCAGGCCAGGTTGACAGACTTGGGCTCATGCTACTGCGCTAAAAATAGCTGTGTAGACACTGTGGCTCAAGCTGGAGCTGAGGGTCTAAATACCACCCTCATCCTTAGGATTCAGAGCCCAAGCTCCAGCCTGAGCCACAACTTCAAAGCACTGTCTACACAGCTATTTTTAGGGTTAGGGTTAGGGTCCTAGCTCCGCAACCCAAGTCTGTTGACCTGGGCTGGGAGGCTCACTGCTGTGGGCTGTGTAGACGTTGCCCTGTGTCCTTTACACCTGTGATACAGCATCTAAAACAAAGTGGCCCAAATTAGGGCTTTAGATGTTACTGTAATCCAAATAACAAGAAGAATAGATTACTTGCTCTTTGTTTCTTGCAAAGGAAGAAGAAGGCATGCTGCATGTAAAGGCCCTGGTACAGAATGCAAGTACAGCATTTCTGCAGCTTGGCTCCAGCTTCTGACAGGGCTGCAGAGTTTTTCCAGGACTTGGCAGCCCTTCAGGCAATGATTCTTTGTCCTTGCATAGTCCTTAATTTACTCTTCCTCCTTCAGGGCTGTTCTCCTGTGGTAAAAACTGATTCTATCACAGGTATAAAAGGACAGAGATAGAGAAAGAACCGTGTATATTTTTTATGCATTTAACCATCCAGGAGAAGGAAATCGGTTTCTTGAGCTGTCACTTCACAGTGGCTGAATAATACTAATGTTATCAAAATTAATCAGGCCGGCTCTTACACAACATTGTAATTCATAGAATGAGCCATACACACTCATGGGGTCCTTGTTACCAACTGGACACATCTAATATTGCAAGTTTATTGCGTAGGTCCAGAGGAAGTTACCTCAAGACCAGATCTTGTAACAAAAAGTTTGCAAGGGTCCACTCGTATGTATCTCATTACAGGATCAGGGTGCAATTGCATCAAAGTAGTTTCTATACATCTATACTGGAAACACAAATGTTTCAGCCAACCAGCAGCCAGACAAGACAACTAGTTAGCTGAATCTCCCATCCAGTGGCTGAATGTGCAGCTTGCAACATCATTGCCCCTGAAAAATCAGATGCCAAGGCAGTAGTTCTACTACACAAGCCAGAAGGGAAGAAGGAGCTGTCCTAAACTAGATAGTTACCATCTTTCAAGGGGTATTAAATGAGGAATATTTTTAAAATACACGATCCTGCTTTCTTACAGCCAATTCACCAAGAAGCAAGCAACATGATGTACACATTTTTTCTTTCTTTAGCTGAAGTTTGAGACTGTAGCCCGAAGTACCTTCTAGGTGGGCACCAACTACATCCAACTTCATAGCCTCCCAGCACTTAGGGTGAAATGCTGATCCCAATGAAATCAGTGACAGAGCTTCTTTGGCTTCAGTGAGATCAGAATTTGGCCCTTACTGAATTTAGAGCACTCAGGCACAAGGGAAAATATGTTTAAAATAATGGAGTGATTTGGTAATACTTTGCACTGAGCAGCCCTCATCTGATGGGATTAACACACAAAGGAAGATGACCTTGCACTTGTATAGATCTTTCATCTAAGGATCTCAAATCTTTTAGTGATAGCTCCTGTATGAGTTGCATTCCCATTTTACAAATGATGAAACTGAGCCACAGAAAGACTCACTGCCAGGATCATCCAGTGGAAGAGCTAGGAATAGAACGCAGGAGTCAAGACTCCCAGTTCAATACTCTAATAGCCCCACCACACTTCTTAACAGACAGGAGGCACCCAAGGGAAATATTTTGCAACCTGGGAAGAAGCCTTGAAAGTTACAATCATGCCAAACATGGCAGCAATCTCTTCAAGACACCCCTGGTGGGTTTTAACTTGCTTAGTAAAAGGGGGAGTGGAGCTTGGATTGTCAGCATTAAAAACCATGCGACTTGGAAAGGCCCCACTAGCTCATTAATCTAAGAGAAGTTGTTGGTAATTTTCTCTCCTTTTCCTGGGAGATAAAATTTAAATTTTAAAAGAGAAGAAGAATCAAAGGAGTGAGAGACAGAAAAGACCTATTAAGTGAGCTAGTGTCTCTCTCCCTGCCAATGCAGGATTGTTCCTGACAGTGCATTCTCTATTGTTGTGTCCAGGCCTAGTTTTAAATGCCCCAAGTGATGGGACTTTAATCACTTCTCTGGAGAAACTATGGGCTTGGCTACACTTGCAAGTTAGAGCGCATTAAAGCAGCCCCAGGCGCCCTAACTCACGACCCGTCCACACTAGCAAGGCACTTAGAGCGCCTGGACTCTGCAGCTGGAGTGGTCCTGGTAATCCACCTCCACGAGAAGTATAATGCATGCTGCGCCTCGGCTGAAATGCCCCAGTGTCGGCGTGAATGCGGTGTTGCATTACTGAGCTCTGATCGGCCTCCGGAAACGTCCCATAATCCCCCTAAGTCAAGTGGCCACTCGTCATTGTTTTAGAATCGGCTGCAGGAATGCAGATATGCCCTTTCAAAGCTCCGTTTCTGACAGCCAGCTGCTTATCTGCTCCAGGACAAAGCAATCATTAGTGTGGAATGTTGCTTCCTGTGAGTGCATGAGAGAGAGAGGTGGGGGGGAAGGGGGTATGCTGCTGTCTGAACTTACAAGACAGCATGCTGACATGCTCTCAGCCCCCCAAAAACCCATTCTCTCTCCCCCCACATACACACAACACACTCCCTGTCACACTCCATCCCACCCAATTTGAAAAGCACGTTGCAGCCACTTGCATGCTGGGATAGCTACCACAATGCACTGATCTCTGTGGCATTGCAAGAGCTGCTAATGTGGCCACACCAGTGCACTTGAATCTGACAGTGTGGACACACTGCAGCGCATTCCCTACTATGCTCTCCGAGGGCTGGTTTAACTCCCAGCACTCTACATCTGCAAGTGTAGCCATGCCCTATGACAGGACAATAGGAATTTGAACCTCTTTTTAAACCCATGTAAAAATAAGTCCACTTTTTAGTATAATTTTATTTTATTCTATCTTTTGATAAATGTCATAAAATTTAATTTTCATAGAATTACAGTAAAAATGCTAAAAAATGTTTTTCTTAATTTAAAAAAATTAAAATAATTCAACTCCCCTAAATAAAATCTGACAGGAGACGGTATGTTGAGATGGTCATTTACCAATTCACCAGGATGGTTCAGGATCACTGCCCCAATCCTGCAATGTTATCCACACAGGCAGCCCCTTAAACCTGTGCAGACCCCATTGCAGAATAAGGGCCCATATCCAGAAAAAATTCCTGATGATGAGAACTATCAGTTTGTGAAATAAACTCCCCATTGAATGAGTGAAACCCCCATTGCTTGGGACACAGAACATTAGGCAGACCAAGAACATTAAATATATACTGGAGGAAACCCTGGACTAGCTGTGAGGAATCAACCAAGTGATATAATGAGAGTTTACTTTTCTTCTTCCTAAATTATCAAATGAAACTGATCTCTTCCCAAAACAGAAGATGCAACAGATTCCTCCCAAAAGCATCAACTATATCCCCCCATCGCTAATGGATATGAATCATTACTAAAATATACCTAATGTAATCAATCCTTTCCTGAAGCACCAAAACCCCTTCCTAAAAGATCAAATACAACACATTCTCCCTAGCAATAAAGCAACTCATCCCTTACTAAAATATAGACTGCAGATGACCCCCCCCTTCCTAAAATGTATCATGCAACTGAATCCTTGCCAAAACCTGTTTGTATATTATAGCCCTTTCCCATACCCTTTGCCTCTTTTGACCATTTACAAGGTAAGCTCTTTGAGACAGGGACCACATACTACTTTGTGTTTGTCAAGCACAACGGGGTCTTGATCTTAGTTGGTCCCTAGGCACTACTGTACTATATATATATATATATATATATATATATATATATATACACACACACACAGTATACATTTTACATATATATAATGTAGTTGATTCCTTCCTAGAAATAGAGAATGCAGCTGATCGCATCCCTTCCTATAATAGCTAACTGAATTCCTCCAGAAGCCTGAGAGATGCAGCTGATCCGAGCCTGTTTGCCAACCGTCAACTCCTGTTCCTACCTCCATCCCAGGCTGGTGGCCGGGAAATTCCTATTCCTCCTCCTCCTCCTCCTCCTCCTCCCTCTGGGCAATGGACGCTCCTGGCTTTGCTCTCTCTGTTTTTCCCTTGCTGTGCACACCCAGCTGGCCCAGCCCTGTAATAGCCACGCCCCTTTCCCCAGCCACCTCCCTCGGGAGCGAGCTCCGCGCAGCCCCGCCCCCTCCGTACCGGAACGCAGGCAGAGCGCGTGAGCGGCGCGCGAGGCTGTGACGCCATCACCGAGCGCCGGAAGCGGGGCTGGGCTGTTGTCGAGGGAAACCAAGGCCCGCTCGGGGGGCGACGATGCCGTCGGGGAAGGTTTTCCGCCGGCGGAGAGCGGACTCCGAGGACGAGGAGGAGGATGAGCAGGTCACCGAAGAGGTCAGGTGGGTGGGCGACCCCTCCCCCCGCGGGAGCAGGGGCCCTGGTCCCGTGGAACAAGGCAGCGTTGTGTCCAGTTGTCACAGGGCTGCACGGCGCAGGAGCCTTCTTCGCTCTCCGCCTTTCCAGACTACTGCCCCCCTTTCAGGAGTCTGATTTGTCTGGTGCACCCGCAAGGTTCAGCTCACTGTAAAACTACTTGCTTACAAATACAGACATAAAATACAGCCGTGTCGCAGCCACACTAGTACTGAAACATTGCTGACTTTCTCATTGTTCCCATATAACTCATACAGTAAATTGATTGGAATATAAATATTGTACTTGCATGTCTGTGTACTGCGTCTAGAGCAGTATAAAGAAGTCAGTGCCTGTATGAAATTTTAGTTTATACTGACCTCACTAGTGCTTTTTATGTAGCCTGTTGTAATACTAGGCAAATATCTAGATCAGTTGATGTATCCCCTGGAATATCTCTGTGTACCTCCAAAGGTACACGTACCCCTGGTTGAGAACCACAGTTCTAGGCCAATGATACTCAGACCTCAGTGGTTCAGGAGCAAAATTAGCAATCAGCATTACCCAGAAGAACCACAGTAGTGTGAATTCACTGTTTTATTTGTGTGTGTGTGTGTGGTCTCACAGCAAAATGACTGGCCAAGTATTATTTTATCAACTACAATTGATTAACAACACAGTAAAAGCATCCTGATTTGGTTAATAATTAAATCACTCAGTGTTTCACTATCATGTGCTGCAAAGAGCCACAGGAGACACATTAAAGAGCCACTTGCAGCTCATGAGCCTTAGTCTGAGTATCACTCCTCTAGACCCATGACTGTCCCTCAAAGCCCTACTTGTGGGATTGACTTTATAAAATGAAGAGGAACCTGGAAAATCCAGGGTGAGTGGCAACCCTCTATGAGCCCACTGTGCCCCCTTAATTATTTTGTGTGTGACATGGGCACTGTGCTATTCAACACTGTTGAAGCAGTTGCCATACATCAGCTTAATTGTGGCAGTGTTTCTGGGGTTGGGTAAAGCGACCCCTGAATGGTTCTTATGTCAATGTGCTACATTCACAAAGTGCTTTGGGATCCTTCGTGATTTAAGTTGTTATAAATGGAAATCATTTGTTATTATTAAAGATGGAAAAATAATTGCTCAATCAGCATGTGTACAAATTTAAGGCCTATTCTCGCATTCCTTGTTTGCCCAAAACTTTGACAAATCAGTGGATATTTTGAGTGCACAAGAAATGCAGGATCAGCCCTTTGGATGTTAAACAAGATGGGAGCCGGCACCTTGTTTTCTCATATCTGTAGTGCCTTGATTTTCAAAAGTGCCAAGCACCCAGCAGCTCCTAGTGAAGTCATTGGGAGTTATGGGGTGCTTGACACGTTGAAAATCAGACTGTTTGCTTAATCCCTAAATACAGATTTAGGGGACTAATTTTAGACAGCCAGTTTTGAAAATCTTGGCCACTTGATTAGGCAGCATGGATAGAGTGGATTTATTGACCTCTGAATATATTGCAAAACACTAACATGCGTTTTAGGAGGGAACATCTATCCACAAAAGAAAATTTACATGCAGAATCCACTGATGTTGATGGGAGACTAAGAAACAGGATCATGCTCCCATTGACAGCAGTGGCAAAACTGCCATTGATTTCAGTTGCAGAACTGGGTTGGTATGACAGTGTTGCAAATAAATAATCAAAGTAAAAGTATTACCTGTGCTGTTTACCATTAATCCTGTAATCTAACCTTTAAATGGTTTACTTAAAAGGAAAATTCATTGCTATCCATGGACTCTCACAGGCCCTCCCCTCCCGGTTCCTTCTGTTTGCCTATCACCAGCCTCCTCTCTGTCCTTTCAGTTTACTTGTCTACAACTCTTGTCATTTGAAATCAACCAGCTTCATTGACTTGCCATATTATTTTCAGATCTCCACATTCTAATCATATGTTTTATCCCTTGACTACTCTTTTTAGTTTCTCTCTCTCTGCTCTTATTTTAATTTAACTCTGGAAATTATTTTAAGATGCATTTTTCATGGCAGGTATTATAAGCAATTTGTATTGTGTAATGAAATTTATAAATGTTGGAAGAAATTCAGAATGTCTATAACTCTAAATATACGCACTTACTATTTACATGAATATTAAGATTTTCTTCTCTGTGTCACTCAAGCATCAATATATCTTGATTATAGCTCAGTTATATAACGTTCACCTGACCATATTGCTTGCTACATCTAGCCTAGGTAGGGCATTTCACAAGTTCGCTGCCGCTTGTATGAAAATGCCTTACCTAAAATATCTTATTAGATAGCATTAACTATTGACAGAAGTAGTGACAGATAATGCATCAGATTCAAGGACTCCCTTGTTTTGTTGTGAGACAATCATGGCTGGACATCTTAAGAAATTGAAAATAGAAGTTGGGCTGGTTGCCCAAGGCAGCATTTTTGCCCCATCGGATAGGGAGATTTGGGAGCCATCTTTGGATGCTTCCTTCCTTAGCTGAAGGAGCTTGTACAGAAGTGGCGTGTTCAGAGAGATGTTGTAAGGTTCTTCCTGTTGGTTCGTGAAGTAGAATGTGAAAGCTGTCTGATATTATCAAAAAGAGTAAGATCTGCTTAGAAAACCTGCTTGAAGATGTCAGTGAAAAGTCTGCCCTGAAAGTTGAGTGACGGGTGCAGAAAATGCCTGCCTTTTTTTTTTTTTTTTAATTAAGACTGTCTTAATAAACTAAATGTTCGTTCTTCAGATTAAAACTTGAGGAAGCAAAAGAAGTTCAGAGTCTCAGAAGACGGCCCAATGGGGTGAGGTATGTGATGCAGTAAAAGAGGCAAGTTTGTGTTTCACCTGAGGGGCCATGTTCCTGCCTTTCCTTGCGCCTTTAGTCAGAAATGGTAATATGTCACAGTGGCAACAAGAATCTGACCTGTGGGAGGAGCAGGTACATTTAAAAATGTAAAGACAGATAAGAGGAGATATTGGGGATAGGTGCAGCTATTTTTAACAGACTTTATTGTGGAGAACTTGTTTCCAGCATACCTACAACCTAAACAATTAGAATAAGGTCATACTTTAAATGAATATGCCTTATATTGCTAATTAACCATATCACCCACAAAGATAGTTTTTTATCTCCCAGAGTTGTACCGTTTTGGGGGGTAGGGGTAGAACTCAGTATCTTACACACCACGTTGTAGTGTATAGTTATAAATTGAGACCTATAAAACAAGTCTCTCCTGTTCTTAATTTCATTTTCTCCCTTTAAGCTTTTTGATGGAAAGAAGTGATGTGTAGTGGCTAGAAAAGGGGACTGAGAGTCAGGGTTCGTTCTGTACAGAGAGTTCTGTTCCTAAGTCTGATGAGGACTTGCTGCATGACCTGGGGTAAGCAATCTCTGACTCAGTTTCCCCATCTGTAAAACGGAGATAATAGTTCCATAGCGCATAAGGGTGATGTGAAGATTAATTATTTAGTATTAGCAAAGCGCTTTGAGATCCTCAGGTAGAAGATGTTAGAGAAGGGCAAAGAAGAATTATATTCTTTTTAATAAATTACCTTGCATGGTAGTCATCACCGACAGTATTGTGGACTCATTCTCTGTGCGTTTAATTTGCCTATTTTGTGTGTGTTTTGCTAGTGCCGCAGCCCTGCTTGTTGGGGAGAAATTGCAAGAAGAGACGACGTTGGTGGTAAGTTCTGAACGTTTTCATTACTTTGCTGCTGGTTCATGTCGGTGTGACAGCGTCTGCTCAGTCCAATAGATCTCTTGGAAAGTCTGGTTCCAAGAAATGACTCGCTTTAATAAAGGGCAGGTTAGGATGTAGCCTCTTACTATAGAAAAATCGTTGGCGCTCTTGCCCAGGTGCTGGACGTGTAGGGCTTTCAAGAAAGTGAACCTGAGGATGGTATAAACCTAGGCAGCAGCTTCCTGCTTCCTAACCATTTTTTGTTTTGTAGGATGATCCCTTTAAGATAAAGACTGGTGGGATGGTGGACATGAAGAAGCTGAAAGAACGCGGCAAGGACAGGTGGGCATGCGGGAGGCTTAGTCCGGAAAAACACTCCCTTGGACATTACTGAGTCTGGAGCAGTTAACAGCACCCAGGGTGGCTTTCATTATTGAAGAATGCTGGCAAAACGTTCCAGGCTTCATGTTGTTTCGAAGGCTTTATTTAATGCAGTCTGTCTGGTCGCTTACACCTTAGGCTGTCAAACGCTTTAAAAGAATGTTTGTTTGTTCTGTTTAGGGTTAACGAAGAGGAGGACCTCAATCTGGGAACCTCTTTCTCAGCAGAAACCAACAGGCGGGATGAGGATGCTGACATGTACGTGTTTGTTTGGTTATAATTCATATGCTCCGATCCATGAGGCTGGATTGGGTGCCCTAGGTCTCCTTTTCCTGAAAACCAAGAGTTTTCAGAATTAGCTTCCAAATTTACACTGAAACTTCCGCTTGATCTTTCACCTTCCGGAAACCAGTGTGGTCTTGTGGTTAGAGCCTAGACTTGCTGGCCAGGCAGGTGGTCTGCTGGCACTGTTAGCTATTGGCAACCTGCTCCGTGGGTTGGTAAAGAGCTCGCTTGTTGCAGGGAGGATTTGATTTGTGTCTTGAACAAAATAGCAGATCTCGAGTTTCTCAGTGCCGTTCCCCCCCCCGCCCTCGCTGGCTGAGTGACATCAGAGAAATCATTCCTTCCTTCCTCCTACTTGCTGGGATAGTGACCAAGCTATGGTCGGTGGTATTGGAAGGATGTGTAAGAAATAGAACTTAATGCCAGCTGTCCCCTTGTTCTGCTGTTCAGGATGAAGTACATTGAGACAGAGCTGAAGAAGAGGAAGGGGATTGTAGAAAATGAGGAGCAGAAAGTGAAGCTGAAGAATGCCGAGGACTGTCTGTACGAGCTGCCTGAGAGCATCCGTGTCTCTTCAGCCAAGAAGACCGAAGAGATGCTGTCCAATCAGATGCTGAGTGGCATTCCTGAAGTGGATCTGGGAATAGAGTAAGTGGTTCACTGTTCAATTATTTATAGTTTGAATTAACCTGGTGATCCCTGCAGGTCATGGCTGAGGCAAGCTGATTGATAGGGTAACTCATACTGCCACTTCCTGTGCTCTTAGGGGAGCTACAGTCTCTTTGTTCTGTGATTGTACTGCACCAAGCACAGTGGGGTCCTGGTCAATTACTAAGGCTCTTAAACACTGTGGTAATACTTGGAATAATAGAGGAGTTCATTCCCCAGGTCTGTGATGCAGCATCTTCCAGTAATATTGGCTCACACCAAACACTAACACAGGATGAGTTGTTGAGGGATGTGAGGTTCCTCTTCATCCTTGGGATGGAGCACTCATCATTACAGCATTGCCAATTCGCTGACAAACAGATTGTAAATCAAAGATAACAGCAACTGCTGCCACACCCAGATGAAACTATCCACTAGCTGATAGATAAAACTGCTCTACTGTGTGTTTGGTACTTGGGGACCCAGGCTTCTTTCTTACCTGCAGCGTATTAAACAAGTCTCTTCCTCATTTGTTTTTCTCTTCAGCGCAAAAATAAAAAACATAATCTTTACTGAGGACGCCAAGGCAAGGCTGCTGGCAGAGCAGCAAAACAAAAAGAAAGACAGTGAAACCTCTTTTGTTCCCACAAACATGGCTGTGAACTATGTCCAGCACAACAGATGTGAGTATCATGGACACATGGAAATGTAGGACTGGAAGGGACCTTCATAGGTCATCTAGTCCAGCCCCTGCACTGAAGCAGGACCAAGTATACCTGGACCATCCCTAACATGTGTTTGTCTAACTGTGTAGCTCTCCGGTCCCAGATATGGGCGGCTACTCTACTGATTAGAGGCAATAAGATGTGGAATTAAGTCTGATGCAATCGGAGCTTATTAATTCACATGTTCAACCTCAAGCACTGTTTGACTTTCTCCTTCTGGTGCTCCCACATGGACAACATGTGAGCATAATCTTTCCCTTCCCCCAGCAAGACTGAAGATAGGGCAAGTTACTCATTCTTTCCACTCGTGAACTCCCAGTTGACTGGGGCCCATAAATGACACCTTGGATGTCTGATGGAAAATCCTGACCATTCTGTGGTTACAAAGTCTGTCTTACTGGACTAGAGAGAGCACTCTGGGATGCTAGAACTGACCAGTGTTCAGGTGAGACAGAATTGCTAAACAAGAGAAAAGAGTTCATTTCAGAGACTGCCTCTCATACAGGACAGGGAGAAAAGGCAACCTCCTAATGTCTCTAACCATGTCCAGACGGGTGCCTTCAGATTAATATTCATGGGACCCAAAGGCGGTGGAGAGCCTCAGGACCATGACGAAGCAATAGCTAGGTCAGATGCACAGGTGGAAAGAAACCAGAAAAAAAAATCCCCTGAACTGTTGAAAGTTTTAGTGTCCCATAACTTTGCTTTCATTCAATATCCATAGCTACAGGCTGATCATAGTGATTGTTCCTGGCTTCCATTTGTGTTTCTGCTAAAGTTTAATCGCAACAGATGAGAGATGTGATAAACAATTCACCAGGAATGGTCTAGGTGTACTTAATCCTGCCTCAGTGTGGGAAGATGGACTAGGTGACCTCTTGAGATCCCTTCCAGCTGTATATTTCTGTGATTCTACATCTAAACAGTTCTACTGTCTAAAATCACCATTTGGTGTATCTCTTCTTCCAGTCTATCATGAGGAGCTGAGTGCACCAGTGAGGAGGAATAAAGAAGAACCAAAAGCCCGTCCACTGAGAGTGGGGGATACGGAGAAACCAGAACCCGAACGTGAGTATTAAACACAAAGTGTGGCAGCTTGTTGTAGGTATCAAGTCTTCCTTATCCAAGATCCATGAACAGATATGAACTTCTCCTCTAGCCTTCTAAGGCATGGTGTCCTGAGCTGGTGGGAAGGTCTTATGTTGTAGAGTGGTTTGCCTTTGATCTTCAAAGGAAAGGTGATGCCTATGCTATTCTTGATGTGCTCCCTGCTAGATGAGTCATGAAGCAACCTGGATGGAAAATGTCCCTCCCGCTATCTCCCATCATAGGTGAAGAGTCAGGATTACATGTAGAAAATGATCCATTCACACTTTAGCTCTCCATCCCATGCTTGGCTGTACACTATTGCTATCAGTCTCTGCTCAGCTGAGGCCCAAGGCTGGAGTGATGGTGGATGTTGAAGGTCAGGATTTTAAGTGCATTGGGAAGACCTGTTTTGGATGGGGGGGATGTGACTAAGGATTTGGACTAACAAAGAATCAAGTCTGAAGAACATTGGCATTGTTGAAGGCCCAAGTGTAGAATAGCAGGGGTTCTGCAGGCCAGGTGGTTTAAAGGGCATTAGACTAACTCTTTAGGAGGTGGAGGAGGAGGATGCTTTCCTGCACTATTCTCTTTATTAATTCAAGTATAGGAAATAAGGTGTGTGTCTCTCTCTCTCTCTCCCCCCTTCCAAGGGTCCCCTCCGAATCGCAAGCGCCCACCCAATGAGAAAGCAACAGATGACTACCACTATGAGAAATTCAAGAAGATGAACAGACGATACTGAACTCTGCTCAATAGAGTAGTATGGACCGAACATTTTGCTGGAGCTTTTAAGTACAAGATGTTGTGTAAATAACTCCTGAAGAGGGCGGGATCACTTCCTACAGATTTTAGTATTACCCACAAGATTTTTCTCATAGTAAACTTGTAGAGAGTTAGTGGGCACAGTGATTGTGAAATCTCCCTTCCCTGTGGTGACTTGTATATACTGATTGTTATAAAACTTTTTCTTTTGTAAATATGTTGGCTTCCTGTTTGGCATTTATTTTAGCGTAAAGTCAACCTTGTTTGTAGATCTTTTCACCTTAAAAAAACTTTTTAAAGACAAAAATGTTTTCAGCTTGTAAACATGTAGTGAAGCTTTAAAGCTGGTTTGCAAGATTGAGGTTCCAAAGCAACTTCATAAAAAGGCACTTCTTGTAAAATGGCATACAGTGTGTGAGTCTGAGATAATACAGGAATTTGTTCAGCACACAGCAGTATCCAGTTTCTCTCCAAGTTAGAGCGAGTGCCATGTAAGATCCTGAACGCATGCTACTCTGCAGGGATTGCAGTGTGACAGGATTTCTTATCTTCGGTATAGGGAAATACAGCAGTTACTGTAGGTGTCTGAACACTGAATGTGTTTTGAGATTTTTAAATGGTGCTCATTGTGTTTGTATCTTTTCCTCGCTATGGATTTATTTCCATAGCAATGAGGGTTTTTTCATTTTATTTCAGTTGCCAAGAATGAGAAAAATCATTAGATTGTAACTATTTTGAGAGTGGGAGGAATCTCATTTCCAATATTTGAGGCCTTTCGAGATAGGGATGATGTAGGATTTTGTATCAGAAAGCCAAACAAATTGGAAGCAAACACCAGCTGTATATTTCCAGAAACTCTCTGTAAAATAAAAATTAAGTTGAGAAATGGAGTTTGAACTTTTAAAAAATAAATAAAACTTTTAACTTGTCATCAGTGAGATTCTGTTATTTCAGTAATGTGCACACTCGATTTATCCCGTGCTGCTTGTAATGAAGTCCTGGATGTACTTAAACAAATATTAGTCTAAACATTTCTAAATTTGTGTGAAATTGACTAAATTATCAAATCAGAACAAGTAGCAGCAGCAGCTGTTGTGAGAGTTGGGATCATGAGCCAGCTCGCATCCAGTGCTTTAGTAACCCATTGTAGCCAACATTGTTGGATGCGTTTATGAATTATCTGTATTAAGTCACTCAAATTTTTAGAATGAAATATACAACAGTGAAAATGTAAATGCCTGTCTACAATACTAAAGATACTGGTAGGTTCAGGAGTTTGATAATGGTATCTAGGCTTTCATCTGCTCAAATCAATCTTCATGGTGTCATCAGCCAAAGTAGTACTTGAACGTTGTTCCTAGCTGATAGCTGTTTGTCTTCATTCAAATGAGTTTGATGGTGTTGGTCCAATTGTTAGTAGGCACATGCTCATATCACAGAAATTACCCCCACTCACAGTTAGCATGGTTATTGACAATCTCAATAAAAAAAGCCAATGAGTGAATGGGGCATTGAGACTGGACTGCCTTCTCACCTCTTAAGAATTTCTGTTGCCACTACTGGTGGACTGACATCTGTCAAATAAAATTAACACAAAAAGAAAAATGTAAAATCTATGCAAAATGGGAGGAGAAAAATAAATAGACTTTTCCTGTAACATTGTTACACATAAAGGCTAGCTATGAAAATAGTTGAAAGAGGCAATATTGTCTAGCACTGTGAACATCTGACTGAGGGTTCATTTACATAGCCTGTGGCAGCGAATCTCAGATCCCGGATTGACAGACTCGGGCTTGACTATGGCAATACAAATAGCTGTGTACATGTTTGGGCTCAGGCTGGATCTTAGAGCCCAACCTCCAGCCTGAGCCTAAACATCTATACAGCTATTTTTAGTGCTGTAGCATAAACCCTGCAAACCTGAGTCTGTCAGTCTGGGCTCTGAGATTCGCTGCTGAGGGCTGCCACTCGCTGTGTAGACGTACCCTGAGAGTCTAGATACCAGCTTCGTGATTCTGCCACTGATACTCTCTGTAATCTGGAACACGTTATTTAATGTCTCTGTGCATCTGTGCTTAACGTCATCTGTAAAATGGGGAAAATGATTCTTTAAATGATTTTGGTTCTGGGGTGAAAAGTTCTGTGGTCATGTGTTTTGGTATATTGACCTTTCATCTAATAGTTGATTGTTGTTTGTTAGAAGGGCACTAAATGTTATGTCTAAGCAACACAGATGGCTAGTTCCTGCACCATTTAAAAATATGACCAGTCTATATCTTAACAGGTGCTGTTATGTATATAAAGTTTATAATAAATAGAGCAAAAGTGCATCATCTAGCATTTAGAGTATGGATAAACAGCATGGAGATTTCAAATATTTAAATAATCTTTTCCTCAAAAGATGACTTAAGAAATGTTGTACTGTTAAATTAAAAACATTACTCCAGAACTCATTAACAGTCACAAGTGTGAGGCTGCAAAGCCACCACCCTCTTTTCATATTTATAGCTGAAAACCAGTTGGTTTATCAGCGAGTTACATTCTTGCATTTGCTATAAATCATATGTGATAAACAAAATGTGTGAATCCAAAGATTTCCAGTTCATTTTAGTGATGCTCAGGACCATTTTAATCTAGGGATCAACAGTGCATTGATACGTAAAACCACCTGATTTAGGAAGCATGAAAAAAATACTGTTTTATACAAATTGACAAAACTGTTTAATAATAGGAAGTACAATGTAGGGTGACCAGACAGCAAATGTGAAAAAGCAGGACAGGGGCTAGGGGATAATAGGAGCCTATATAAGAAAAAGACCCAAAAATCAGGACTGTCCCTATAAAATTGGGACACCTGGTCCCGCACAATGAAATGGTCTGGCTGAAAGCGGTACCATTATTGTGTTCATTTTTTAGCAGGAGCAGATTGAAATGGGATTTAAGCAACCAGCAGTGACTCTGAGCAGACAGACCAAAACCATTCTTTATTAATTACTCTTTTCAAGGGGGCTGGGTGTTAAAGGGTTTGTATACCAGCCTTCAGAGTAGCAGCCGTGTTCTATTCGCAAAAAGAAAAGGAGGACGTGTGGCACCTTAGAGACTAACACATTTATTTTGTAGCTCACGAAAGCTTATGCTCAAATAAATTTGTTAGTCTCTAAGGTGCCACACGTCCTCCTTTTCTTTTTGCGTATACAGGGCTTGCCCTCCTTTCATAGACTATCAGGGCTGGAAGGGACCTCAGGAGGTCATCTAGTCCAACCCCCTGCTCAAAGCAGGACCAATCCCTGATTTTTGCCCCTGATCCCTAAATGGCCCCCTCAAGGGTTGAGCTCCCAACCCTGGGTTTAGCAGGCCAGTGCTCAAGCCACTGAGCTATCCCTCCCCTGCTTCTCCCTCAGAGGACGGGGAAGGAACAGGGAGCCTCTCAGCAAAGCTCTAACAGAACATTTGGGGATTTTCCTTTTAGGTTCACGGGGGGGGGGTTGTGAAGAGCTGGCTCAGGGCAGAGGCTGGGTGTCCCTCCAGCAGGGGCTCTGCGGCCATGTGCCACTGGACCGCCCGGAGCGGCGGGTGCTTTGCCCGGCAGCATGGCCGGGGGCTTCGGCCTGCTGCGCACCGGCAGCAACTGCACCCTTGACCGGGTGTCGTGACACGTGACCTGCCGCGCAACGTTCTCATTGGCCTGGGGTCAAAGGGGAACAGGTCGGTCACGTGACAGTCACTGGCTCTGTTTCCAAAATGGCCGCCGCCTCCCGCCCGCTCCCTGAGCCCCGGCTAAGGCCCTTGCCCACAACCAAGATGGCGGCGGCGGCGGCGGAAGCGGTTAGTCCGGATGCGGAAGTGCCGGGGCTGGCGGCTGGCAGGGTCGGGGCTGTGGGGGGCCTGGCGGAGGAGGGGTATGAAGCTGCTGCGGGGGCCGCTGGGGGCTGCCCTGGGCCTTGTGTTGCTGCTGAGCCCGGTGCAGACGGTGGAGCCCATCAGCCTCGGGCTGGCGCTGGCTGGCGCCGCCGCCTCAGCGCTCACCGGCCTCATCTCCTATCCCCGCCTCTACTGCTACTTCAGGGAGTGCTGCCTCCAGCGGGAGGGGGCCCGGGCGGGAGCAGGTACGGGGGGCGGGGTTGGCAGTTATGGGGTAAGTACAGGGTTGGGGAGGGCTGTGGGGTGGAGTTGAGCTTGAGGGCTCTTTATGTGGGGGAGGATCAGGGGCCCCTAGGAAGATGCACCCTGAGAGAGGGGGTCAGGGCAGGGTCGCTGGGGAGAGGGATGTGGGGCAGCAGGCAGAGGAACGTGGTGAGGAGCAGGGACAGGCGATTAGAGGTTGGATGCTAGGGAGGCTGTTTTGGGGGGTTCTAGGGAAGATGAAGGGAGGACTGGGCTCTGCCTTCTTCTAAAGGGATGTGTGGCTGCTTCCAAATGGAAGGAGGGGGAGTAAAAGGGGGACCTGGTGGTATGATTCTCTCCTCAGGAACACGGCGTAGTGTTTGGCAGCTGGAACCAGAGCATCACATGCTACGGTCTGTAGTCTTCACTGGTCATGTCTATATATTAAAGAGAAAAGTGGTTGCTCTGTTCTAGTCAGGGTAGCTCTTTGATCCCCCGGCAGCCGCCCTGGGATGAGCAAAGTTTGGGCACCCTGAGATAATGTTATCAAAGGGTCCTCTGTATTGAAGCAGCTTAGAAACACTAAAACTTGTCACCGTCTTTTATACTTATCTGATTGGTGTCTTCTTCATTCAGCACTCCAGGAGGATTTGGACAAGAAACTGTTTGGCCAGCACCTCGTGAAGAAGGTGATTGTGAAAGCTGTGATTGGCTTCTTGAACAATACAAACCCCAAAAAGCCTCTCACCCTCTCCTTGCATGGATGGACTGGTACTGGCAAAAACTTTGTCAGTAAAATAATTGCCGAGAGTATCTATGAAGGAGGCCTGAACAGCAATTATGTCCATCAGTTTGTGTCCACTTTGCATTTTCCCCATGCACATAGTGTTGGCCACTACAAGGTAAGAGTGCATTTTGGAGCTCATCATGGGGAAGAGTGATTATGTTAGTTTATAAAGGTTATGGGATCGGCAGTACTAGCAAGTGAAGACTTTTTATCTGAAACAGTAAAATACAATATATGTCGAGTCTGAAGTGCAAATGTGTAAACTGTAACATTTAGGGACTGATTTCCCCTGGATGGGGAATTTGTTTATGCATCCCCTCATCTTTCTATCCAGAGGGAAAGGACACGGGTAGGGCATTAACATGGGACTTGAAACAGAGAACTGAACCCAAGTATCCCACCACAGGCTTCCTGTGTAACTTTGGGCACGTGACTTAGTCTTTCTCTGCCTCAGTTTCCCAATTTAAAAATGGAGCTAGTAGTACTTTGTCCCTCACAGGGATGTTGTGAGCATGGATACATTAAAGCTTGTGAAATGCTGAGATACCACAGCGACAGGGGCTATATAAGTACCTAGGCAGGTAGATATGTGAGGCAGCACAGTTTAGAGAAATACCAATGCTTGTGTTCTTGAATTTTAATCCTGAATCTACCACTGGGTTGTGTGAGAGAGTCTCTTCTGCTGTTTGCGAGATGAGGATGAAACTTTTCTACCTAACAGGAGTATTATGCTGATTAGTGAATGTTTGTACAGGGTTTTGAACATGTAAACACAAAATGTATGCATGTTGAAGACTAAAAGGAATGGAACAGTCTATACATAAGCTTTTTAAATGGAGAATTCTACTTTTTCTCTAGTTTATATATTTCCCCTTGTAAAGCTTTCTATTATCCTGCCCCAGCTGAGTCTTTCCTAAATGCAGTGGGAGAAATGGATCTTTATGCTCTTTGTTCACTTGCAAAGAAAAACTGCTTGTGAAATTTACCATGTGGACAGTGCTAGAAATTAAAGACCTCTTTATCCAAAGCACAGGCAGTGCTGTCTTCCCTGCACTGCCTCACCCATGTGCAGGAACCAAATAATAGTGAGACTGGTAAAATGATGATGATCACTGGAGGTGATCAGCAGAGTCTTTGTTGGTTTTAAGTCAACTGTCCCAGTTCCTTTTCTTTCTCATTGCTAATCTTAAACGTAACATTTAACAGTGGGTAAACCCTTGTGCTATACAATAAAATGCTTAAATGAGGTTAACCCCCTTTCTGAACAAAACTACACTTTTCTGAAAGGTTTTTAATCACCTCCAGTTAGATTATTTACTAGTGCTTAAAGCACAGGACTAGGAGTTATGATTCTAGGTTCAATTCCTAGCTGTTCCTGTGATTTTATTATGTGACCTTGGCTAAGTCACTTAATCTCTTGCTGACTCAGCTTGTGCAACATTCATTAGTTGGGTAATCTAAGATCTAAGGATGCAATATGCTACATGACTGCAGAGTATTAGCACCAGAGAAAATAGTTTGCCCCACTGGCTTCACTTTGTCCTACAAGCCAGATCACTGCTTTGTATTAATGTTCATTCAATGGCTTGAAGTATAGTCCTTTTTCATGGATACCTGGCAGATGGATTCTGGTAACTCACCTGAGTTCTTAAGGTTATTTTAACAACAGAATGCATTTCTGTTCCTGTTCTTTTTATCATTGTTTACTGTTGACCTTTTAACCAATTTTGGATCAAGAAAATCACAGAATTACAGGTACACAGTTGAAGTTACAGCTTTTGAATGGAAAGGGGTGATCTAAAATCTACATATTTCCCATGTCTTTAACGTGACATTAATGCAAATGGAATTTGCATTCTCCTTTGTTTGTGTAACATAGGACCAGTTGCAGTCATGGATTCGGGGAAACGTGAGCGCATGTGGCAGGTCAATCTTTATATTTGATGAAATGGATAAAATGCATGCAGGGCTCATTGATTCCATCAAACCGTTCTTGGACTATTACGAGCAACTTGATGGAGTGTCCTATCGGCGAGCCATCTTCATCTTTCTCAGGTAAGGAGTATCTGTGAAATACTTGCAATGCTATAAAATGAATGCTCTGTGAAACAAATCCAGCTGAAATCCTTTCCCTCCTTCACGCAGCAATGCGGGGGCTGAAAAGATAACAGAGGTGGCATTAAATTTCTGGAAAAGTGGAAAGAAAAGGGAAACCATGGAACTCAAAGACCTGGAAGCTGGAGTGTCTCTGTCTGTCTTCAACAATAAGAATAGTGAGTAAAATTGATTATTCCCATGGCTAAAAATCCTTCTCTTTGAAAGAGTGGTTCTGCATCTATTTCTGGTATTTATCAATTGCTTCTCCTTTGGAGAACACCTAAGAAACAAATATTTCAGTTATAATGGTCCCAGTGGTAATCATGGGATTGCCATAATATTTCACTCTTTACATAGTTTGAAAGAAGAAAAGGAGTACTTGTGGCACCTTAGAGACTAACAAATTTATTAGAGCATAAGCTTTCGTGAGCTACAGCTCACTTCATCGGATGCATCCGATGAAGTGAGCTGTAGCTCACGAAAGCTTATGCTCTAATAAATTTGTTAGTCTCTAAGGTGCCACAAGTACTCCTTTTCTTTTGCGAATACAGACTAACATGGCTGCTACTCTGAAACCTACATAGTTTGACTCTTCAACAGACTATATGCAACTTTTAAGTGGGATTATTTTATGCATCTTTTTGCTGCCTGGGGCATTGAGCTACTATCTCTCTGAGGAAGGTTGCCATGCCCCTTCCTAAGACTGTAGTTAGATTTATTTGGCTCATAATTGGAGAGTGCATGATAAATGCCACACCCCAATCCTTCCTTGCCCTTCAGAATTGAAGGTGGATGGATTGCCAGCCTGAGTTAGTTTTCCTTAAATTATAATGGCATAGTTGTGTAGTTACAAAGTTATTTTTAACAATAGCTTAGAAATAAACCTTCTAACAATGGAACCGGACTATTACAGAGCAGTCTAAAGGATGACAAACTAAGAAATGCACTCAGTGACTGTTGTGTTAAACAATGGATTCTGCATCTGTTGGTTGATTTCTTTTGAGCAGCCTTAGGGTGAGAGAGCGAGAGAGAGAGAGAGAAACTGCTTTTACCATGGTGAAAGTGCACACAGGTTTATTTACCAAGAGACAGAGAGAGAAACAAAAATGGCAGGGCTAGAGTTGATGTGAACTGGTGTGGCAGCAGCAGTTACAGCTCTGTGAACTCCAGTTTTCAGGCAGGGAGGTGCCATGGTATAGTCATGAAGTATTCATGATTGATGCTGTTTGGTTGCTGATTTGAGATGGAGAGGAGTGGTGCAGTGTGAAGGACGTGGGACTGCTCTGTAATTTATTAACGTTGTAGGTGACCTGGCTCTTGAGAAGTTCACTGTGTCTACAACACAGTATGGATAAATAGATGGCTTAAAAAAAATTTAAATCTGACTTTTTGTTCAAATTATTTAGGTTTTTTTTTTTTTAAATAAACCTATTTAAAATTAAACATCTGGTTATGACAACCTATGCTAAGGTCTAAACTTACTATACTCTATTAACATGTAAATTAAATAAAAAATATTAAGCATTACATGTTTGCTACCAAATTTTAAAGAAAGTCAAACCACTGAACTGGTGGAAGTCACTGGCCAAACCAGTGTTCGTTGAAGTGCTAAACCAGCCTTTGACAGCAGTAGCCTCTTCAGCAGATGCAGAGAGAGGAGTTGTTTTGGTTTTTACTTTATTCAGTTAGGTCAGTTCAATGACTCTTTCATTCAACGAAAAGAAACCAATGGGAGTTGAAGAAACAGGAAAATTTGTTTTCCTATTCCGATCTATGTGTCAGAGGATGATGTGTACTAGTTCTAAAATCCTGAAGGAGATGGTGACGTGAAACAAGCAGTTAGTATTTTCTTTGTTTAAGAAATCAGTTTTAAATGCAAAACATTTTGATAAACGTTTTGATACAAATCACAAATACACTTATCAACTAAAAAAATTTATTCACCATTTCTGGCATAACAACAAATATAAAAATAAAAATCTGAATAAATATAAATTAAGCTATATAACTGCTTAACTATGTATAGGTAACAGCACATCCTCTCAGTTAGCTTCTCCCACCCCCAACAAAAGCACCAAATTTAATGTAAAAGCTCTACTCAATTGGAAACCAACCTGTTTTAATGGTTACCAACCAATAAGAATCAACCTTTCTTTAGGAAAGTAACTGAAGTACAAATGCAAAACTCCATTAAAACTGATTATTTAATCAAGTTTTCCTGCTTGCTGATTTGCATTGATTAAAATTTGGTGGTTTTAAATCACTTTGATTTAATTCTACCCACTCTGCTGCATTGGGTTAAATACTGGGATATCTACTATGTGCATTTTAGTTTAACAGCAGGCGGTTGGGAAATAAAAACATGCCCTCATAAACACTTGGAGGAAGCTAAGAGAAAATACCTGGGGTATTAACTGTGAAGAACCTACTTCCTTGGCTCCAGCCAAATTACAGAGCTTGTTTTGCCCTGCCTGGGAATCTAAATGACAATTTAAAAGATTCTCTGGCAAGAGGTCAGATAGTTGTTTGTGGGGAATAAACTGAAAAACTCATAGACCCTGCTGGAGGGTCTAAAGCAGTAAGGCCTTCCTAGGCTTCCAAGACAGGGAGATGGTAAGCCATAGGTAAGATAGACATGTGCACGGCCCTTTGTTGTTTTAAAATCCTCTTTGTTATGCTTTATTCCTACTGCTAAGATTAAACAATACTTTGGTTTGAAAAGGCTATCTGGTCACTGTATTTACTGCTGGCCATGGGCTCTTGAAGGGAAGAACCGCAGGTACCCAAACCCAGTTGAACCTGTTAGAGTAAGCAAGATTGATCCACCAGATACTGTGGCCAGGTCCCAGTCTAAAAGTGGGAGAATTGTAGGATTCTGCCCCAGGACAGGTAAAGGCTTAGAGCCTAACATCCAAGGGGCTGCACTCAGAGACTGGAGAGCAGGCAGAGGTGCTACTAGCCTTGAAACCTTGACATGCAGCAACAACTCCAATATGTGAGGTTTCTGTGTCCATCTTGCTTGGCTTAAAGTGAAGCTACTCTCATACTGTGGCAATGTGGGACCTTATAAAAATAGGAGTGATTGTGGTAAGAATAAAAACCAAGAGTAAACAACTTTAGGGTGGGTAGCAGGGAGTTGTGATAAATGTTTCCCCCTCCCTACTAGCTGTCAGCCTCCACAAAAGGTGCACTAACCAACAGTATTTTTTGCAGGCGGCTTTTGGCACAGTAGCCTGATCGACAGAAACCTCATTGATTATTTTGTCCCCTTTCTGCCTCTGGAGTACAAACACGTGAAAATGTGTGTCAGGGTTGAACTTGAATCACGTGGCTACATGGTGGATGAAGAAATCATAACCAAAGTAGCTGATGAGATGACCTACTTCCCCAAGGAGGAGAAAATCTACTCTGATAAAGGATGCAAAACTGTGTTCACCAAGCTGGATTTTTACTATGACTTGTAATGTTTACGATGCTGTGATCTGCAAAGGAAAAAATGAACCTAATCACAAAGTGGAGAAACCAAAACATTTCATTTGTCAAGCACTTTTTAAAAAAAAAAAAAAAAAAAAAGGAACATTGTCATTTAATTGCCTGATGTAAATAAGTGGCAAGACACTTGTCTTTTTATTCTGGGAGAGCCCTGTAATAGCCATATCTTCAAAAGACATCAATCCTGTGCCATGAAGTTAGGGAAGAACTGTGCATGGAGCAGTCACCCCTTCCAGAGCATTGTCTAACAGTACCTATGATTTCTCTCAAATCATGGATTGGTTGATTGTTACAATTGTTCAGTGGAACATGGATATGTACGTTAGACCTGCAGTTTTGATCTGATTTTAATTAGGTTTTAATTTGTAGAAATGGTTTCCAGATGATACAGAATATTTTAATCAAGGCCCTTATAGCTGCAAGACCATTCCTAGGAGTTGTGGGTGGGATATTTCCCAGACTGTCTTTGAGAGGTGGATATGTAGGTTTTTGTTTTTCTTAAAAACAACCAGCCTTGGTGCTTCCAGCTCTATTGAAACCAAAGTGAGGGAGTGAGCCCATATGTCGTTTTACCTAGCAATATGCAGTGCCATTCTTATAAAAACAAGGGTGTAAACTGTCCCTTCTGGTGCCAGACTGCATTAGTGATGTGGAATCCATCTCTGATAAGGGAAGGTCAGTGTGTGAAACAAGGCTGAGTAAAAGGAGGAACTGCAGCAAAATTGTTAACTATATCCCTGTAATGGAGTTAGTTCCTTCTTTGGCTGTTTGCTGTGAAGTGTAGCGGTAACACTGTCTCTTTCCTTTTCCTTCTTTGTGGTAATGAAGAAAAGGGCTGTTTACTAAAATCCAGTGTTTGGACTTTGTTTCATAGAATCAGAGTAATTGTAAGGCAGAATCTGTTAAATCCTGTTCAGTCCATGTGGCTGCTGTAAGATTTTCTTTAGTTTCAAGCTTTTCTAAATGCTGAAAGTAGCGGTCTGGGTAACTTTTCACCCCTTTCAAGCTCTGTGTGATTTAGTTTTGATCCTAGCCTTACAAGGCAGTGCCATGTGGAAAGGGATGAAGACAGCTTCAAAACTACCTGGGAAAATATTTAATTACTGTAATGCCATCAACTAAAGTTACAGCAGCCCATCTGCAAGTTTTAATTATAATTGCCAACACTAACTTGTTTTCATTTCAGTTTCTAGATCTTACAATTTCAAAATAAGATTTTTATAATTCCCTCAATAAAAGTTCTCACCAGTAACATTTGTATATGGTACCTCTCTGCTATTTGCATATATTGAAGGGACTGCCTCATGGTTACCTTTGTATGTAAATTTACCATCTTACCATGCTTATTCTGCCTTCTGGTTAGAGGCATTCTGCTGTGCTTGAATACAAACTTTCATGTTCATTTTTGCGGCTAGGCTACAAAAGGGCTTAGATAGTGGAGAGAGACGGGGTTCTTTAGCCATTGCTGAAAAAGATTAGCTAAGTCGTTATGGTTTGCAATGTGAAGCAAGCGAGTAATTAGTGCAGACTGCTTGGGAGTGTGCATGAACTTTCTAAAGCTATGCTAGTGCAAACCAGGCTCCTGTCTCTTTGCAAGAGGAACAGTCTTCCACATGCTGTAGTCTCAACAGTATTCTGAAGGTGCTTAAAACACTGACTGAATTTGTCCAGCTGATAAAGATTAAATCCCCACTTCCTCTTAAAATGCCCACTTCTTATTGATGTCACAAGCATGGGTGACTAGTTACAGTAAGTGATGATGGCCGTGGCTATGTCTACATTGTGCCACAGTGCAGACCAGGGGTGTGTGAATTGCAGCAGGCAGCCGGGTGCTGCACTATAACTGCTGTGGACGCCGTACCTAGTTTGCATTAATGTAGTCCTCTTCAAACAGGACTATGTTTCTGCAAAGTAGATACCTTTTAGTTCATTCCAGCAGTGTCCACATGGGCCATTTAAGAAGCAGCACTTGGTGTGCATTGCTTTTTGCACCTCTGTAGAGAAATGGAGCAGCAGGATTCAAGCCTTTCCTGTTTGTTCTTGTTACATTTGGATAACTTAAGTTAACTGTTAGCTCATTCTCAGAGGTTCCCTTTAACCTGCTGATTTCATAAACCCACCAGGAGCCTGAGTTTTTGAAACTCGCAGGGCAGACCAGCTGGAATAAGGGGTGTAGTGCTCCAAACAGTCACTCTTTGATGGCTTCCCTGAAATAATAAATTGAGGATTACATTCTACAAGCTTATAGTGACAAGATGCAATTAGCAGAGGGTAAGCAAGAAACTTCCATCACTATCCCTGGTGGTTTCTGTTCAAGAAATCCTGCTCATTTATATCACAATATCCTGAACCTCTCACTTTCAATAGTGAAGAACGTTACGCAACTCTGCCAAGTAATACTTTGCACTTCCATCCATTAGTGAACTCAAAGCACTTAATGCTGTTAAATTCCTACTGTGAGAATCTGAGAGCACTGGGTGGGGAAGGGAGGAAAGAGCATTTGCCCTGTCTTGCATAGAACACCAATTTCCCTCTAATGGTAGGATATTTATACTGGGCTGCTGGCATTTTAACCCTGCTGTCTAGATGATGGAGTGTTTAAATTCCAGCAGCTGAACTCCAGGGGTACTACCACAGTACTTACACTGTAACAGTGGGGAAAATTGCTTGTTGGGACACAGAGATCAAGTGACCTGGTCAGGTCAGAGTAACAGGACCGAGATCCTGCTTGAATACATCCTATACTGCTGAAGATATGTGGCAAGCTACATTTCTACAGATTGCATCATAGAAAAAACTGGCAGGAATGCTGAAGATCTGCTGTGAGAAGAGCAAACTTTCAGCCATTCTTGGCCCGTGGAAACAGGTAAAAATGCAACCCTTTCAGCTAAATCCCCACCTCAGGTCTATCACCTGAAAGGAGCATTACTTCTGTGACTCAGGAAGGCCTTCCACCTCTATACTCCTGAATGGCACCTTTGCAAATTACACTGGTGTGCCTGAACTGGGGCACCCTGCTGTATTCAACAGAAAGCTACAGGGAGGTCTAGCCTGTTCTTACAAGGACACCTTGTAGGAAGGAGCAGGTAAGTCAATTGTTACTTAAAGTGGCCCAACTTCATCAGACCAAACTTGAGTGGAAGGAACCTGAGATACCACAGCATGAATGCCTAGGTGTTAAGCAGTCAAATGGTAGTGTCTACCAGCTGGCAGTTCTTTAATAAGTCAAAAGGCAGCTGAAGGATGAAAGACATTTATTGCAGCTATGATCTTTTAGAGTTTTAAAAACTGCATGAGTACTTTACATTCAGAACATCAGAGCTACTAGATGTTTGTGGGTGCAGTGTTTAGAACCTTTTTGAGGAAGAGTTACCAATAAAGATAAAACATCGCACATCAAAGCAACAGTCCAATATCCCAAGGTTAATAGTTAGTGTCCACTTCAAGTGATTGCATCAGAGTAAACAGTTTGTCACAATTATGACAAAATTGCATGCAAGGTTATAAAAAAGTGTAACTGACTCCTTCAATTGCAGAGGTTAAGGTGAACATTTAAACCTTTCTTGCTGGTAGTTTGAATAAAAACAGGCTTGATTTGAGACATTAATAAAAAGCAGTTTTCCACACCATCTTAAAACAAGTGTCAATGTATAAGAGGGAGTTAATTCAGCAACTACATAATAAAATCAACTTCCTCCCATGGGTCTTAGCTGCACTGATACTATGCTGCACATACTACATAGTTCACTTAAAGTGTAAGTTAAGCTTTCTTATCCTCCATTTATGTAAAGGCACTTCCAGCTCACATGTGAGGCAGAGTAGGAGGGAGAAAAAGAGTTAGAAAGTTGAGTCTTTGGTGAGTAAGCTGCACTATGAAAGCTCCACCCTTACTGGATGGGTGAAGGTTGATCCTCTCCCAGCTTCCTAACCCTTCAGGTTCCCATTTCACCTTGCTGCTGGGAACAAGATGTTTCACACTGACTGTGCCAGACACAGGTTCTCTTTAATAACTACTAAAAATAAGGCTGCGATGGGGGAAGATTGTTCTTTGACCGTATTTCCCACTCCCCCCTTCCCTTCCCAGTTCTGTAGAAAAAGATTTTGTACTTCCACTTCAACAATCTAGTATAAAATAGTATCAAAAATAGACTATTCAAAATCATTTCTACTACAAGGTAACATTCAAGCAAGGTGTGTGGCTGGGGAGGGGAAGGGGGGTGTTGCTGGATTACACAGCTGTGGCTTGGAGGGAATGTAACACTTTGTGGATTTCATGCCCACTACTGTGCATAGATATTGACCTGACACATTGTAACAGTCAAACCCTCATGAATGTTTCCCCACTGAAAGACAAGACACTCTCCTGAGGTGCTGTAGCAGTCAAACCCCTGGTGAATGGTACCCCCAGTACACTGAAAGGGGCAGAAATACCCATTGGCAGCCAAGCACACAGCCACTTGGACTCCCTTTGATTCAAATGTCATATGAGGAGGGGAAAGAATAGAGAGTCTTTTGGATAGAAACCATAGAGGGAAGCAACTAATTTCTCCCCAACCCCAGATTTCTTTGAGTTCACCTTAATGTTTCACATCACCAGAGCAGGAGGCATGAAGACAGCTTGGAGTCAGAAATGAACCAAGGTCCTGCCCTTCCATCCCTGGAGAGCTGAGCCTCTAAGCACAACACTACCAACCCTCTCCAGAGCACAAGGAGTCCTTCCAGCACAGTGGCATTTGAACTAGCAAAGCATCAAGGACTGTACCCATGCCGTTATCATGGACCCTGGGCACACCAGCTGAAGACAAGGCCAAAGCTCCTATTGGACCTTCCATGTGCTAGGAAGGGACTGTGGCCAAATGGAAGGATTCCTTCATTTTACTCCAGTCGTCTAGTAACAAGGGTTGGAGGGAGAGGATGGAATTTTTAACAATCGCAGCTGTTAAAATACAATGCAGTGAAGGCTGTATCCAGTGATGGATTCTATGCTCAAAGATTTCTAGAGACTATCCCAAATTAAAAAGGCAACACTTGGGTACTGCATGTTTACGGAAGAGCACTGGGGTTTAAAAAAATAAAAAAAAAGTCATTCATAGAATCCCTGCCACATGTCCCAAAATATTAAAAGTGCAAAGAAGACAGACTTCAAAATGCCATTAAAAGTGCTTCAGCAAGGTAAAGGGGCACAGAGTTCCTTGTTCCACCTCAGTTCCATATTGCTCATAACCTCTCCCAATAATACAACAGCTTCTGCTGCACAAGCTTGCAGCCTTTATCAGAGTAGATTTTCTCATCTTTTGGGAAGAATGTCATCTCGTTGGCCACCTCATTGACGATCGCCTCGTTGATTTTCTTGCCACCAGACTCGATTTCTGCCCTGATGCACATCTTAAGATGCTTGTACTCCAGGGGCAGGAAGGGGACAAAGTAATCAATGAGGTTTCTGTCGATCAGGCTGCTGTGCCACAAGCCACCTAGAAAACATCAGACAGGAGGTTTGCTTAAATGGTCAGGGAGAACAACTGTAACATCTCAATGACAGTTCTGTCCTCCATTGTCAATAAATACTTGCTCCTTGTTTTCTAGGTAGGTGATTTTACTAAATGACAGATGAACAGCCCCCTAACACTTCCAAACATGAAAGGCCCATGCACTGCACCTAGGTCTTACACCACTAGGGACATTATCTAAGATTTAGACTTTGATTCATATGTGTCACTTACAATGGCACTAGCTTGCACCAGGCGTAAAGCAGGAATATTCTGTACACAGCTCTGTCAGTGCACTTCAATCCTGATCTGCAGTACCCTCTGCTGGTCCAGTTACAGGTCTTCCCCTGTGCAGAGGTCTTTGATTTTACTGTTATCAGTGGAGCCCTACCAAATTCACAGCCATGAAAAACGCATCACAGACCGTGAAATCTGGTCTTGTGTGTGCTTTTACCCTATACCAGGGATTCTCAAACTTCATTGCACTGCGACCCCCTTCGCACAACAAAAATTACTACATGACTCCAGGAGGGGGGACCGAAGCCTGAGCCCACCTGAGCCTCGTCACCTGGGGGGAGGGCAAAGTCAAGCCCAAGGGCTTCAGTCCCAGGCAGGGACCTGTAATCTGAGCCCCAATGCCCAGGGCTGAAGCCCTGGATGGAGATGCTCAGGCTTTGGCCCCAGAAAGTTTAAGACAGGCCTGGCAACACCATTAAAATGGGGTTGCGACCCACTTTGGGGTCCCAACCCACAGTTTGAGAACTGCTGCTCTATACTATATAGATTTCATGGGAGAGACTAGTGTTTCTCAAATTAGGGGTCCTGACCCAAAAGGGAGTTGCAGTGGGGTGACAAGGTTATTTTAGGAGGGTCATGGTATCGCCACCCTTCTGCACCGCCTTCAGAGCTAGGCAGCTGGAGAACGGCGGCTGTTGACCAGGCACCAGCTCTGAAAGCAGCACCCCACCAGCAGCAGTGCAGAAGTAAGGGCGGCAATACCACACCATGCCAACCTTACTTCTGCAGTGCTCCCTTCAGAGCTGGGTGGCTAGACAGTGGCAGCTGCTGACTCAGGGCCCAGCTCTGCAGGCAGCAGCACAGAAGCAAGGGTGCAATACCATACCAGGCCATCCTTACTTCTGCACTGCTACTGGTGGCAGCTCTGCCTTCAGAGCTGGTCTCCCAGCCAGCAGCCACCGCTCTCCAGCAGCTTAGCTCTGAAGGCAGCACTGGCACGAGCAAAAGCACAGAAGTCAGGGTAGCAGTACCTCAACCCACTCCCCATGATAACCTTGCAACCTCCCCCCGACAACTCCTTTTTGGGTCAGGACCCTTATAATTATAACACCATGAAATTTCAGATTCAAATAGCTGAAATCATGAAATTTATGATTTTTAAAATCCCATGACCATGAAATTGACCAAAATGAACCCTGAATTTGGTTGGACCTTAGTTATCAGGTAGGCAGCTGTCTTCTAAGAACCAAGCTGGGATCATCTAACATCATTTTCACTGGGACCCAAGTTAGCTTATAAACTCAGGTCAATCCGCAGAGCTGAAAAACACTGAGCATCATTTCTCCCTGAAACAAATTTTCTGTTGGGTGAGGACCTGATCCTGAGAGCTGCAGTGTGCCTCCTGAAATGTGCCAAGCATCCAGTGAAATCAATGACTTGTTGTGTTCAGAGCCTGGCAGTATCTGGGCCTAAGTGCATGGGAGTGCGAGTACAACAATATTACATGGTTAAAGAGGCAAGCTGGAGCAGCACACACCGAGCGAGGATTTTCTGTGGAGTTATGAAGTAAAAGAACCTCCCACTCATTGGGAAAGTAACTCACTATTCTTATTATTGAAGACTGCTACTGATAACAGAGACTCCAGGTCTTTCAGCTGAATCTGCTTCCTGTCTTTTCCCCTCCTCCAGAAGTCCAGAGCCGCTTTATTAATTAAATCCCCACCGGCATTACTGTTCATAAGAGAAAGAGTTTAGTACAGACCCAAGACAGGAAGAGTCCAGCATCTCTTCTCTAGCAGGATTACATTTAACACTTGTCTGGTCTAATGTTTGTCTGCACGGCAAGCATTATGTCACCAGAATAAAAACCTTAAACCAATGCCAAAGTCATTTAGGACTAAATTCCACATTGTCCCTACAGCGTTGGTTCTGAGCCACAATACCTTTTGCTCAGAAGAATTTGTCACATAGCTCCCTCTCAAAAGAAATCATCAGCTAAGCACATGTGATGGGCCCTTTGAGGTATGCAAAGTAGTCTCTCCACCACCCTGTAGTGAAGCTCCCAGCACATGGAATGAAGGACAGATTCAGGATCTGATCTCCAATCTGCTGTATAGCAGCGTGCTATTACTAGACTAGACTATCAGATCGGCCCACTTTAAGGTGTTATACACTACAGTCCTTTGCTGGATGGAGGCAGAATTGCTCAACTGTATCATAGGCCCTGCAATGCAGACAGCTAATGGACATTCTTCTTTAGCTCAGAGAGCACATGCTTTTTGACAGAAGAATCTGGGTTCTATCCCTGCTGATGCTTGGAGGTTCTTCGTGGCCAAGACACATACCACAGTGACAGCGAAGGGGCAGGTGACCCTGAATTTGCCATGCTAGACAGACAACAAACCTGAGAAAGATAAAGATGGCTCTCCGGTAGGACACCCCATCAATCTGCTCATAATAGTCTAAGAATGGCTTGATGGCATCAATGAGGCCAGGGTGCAGTTTATCCATTTCATCAAATATGAACACGGACCTGGCACAGGCGCTCACGTTACCCCGAATCCACGTTTGCAATTGATCCTGGAACAAACGAGAAACACACATGAAAAAACTAGGTCCCACTGATAGAAAGCACAAAAAACACCTGGGAGGGGGTGTGAGTAATGATTCTTTCAATGCTCTGATTATATCCAGCTTCCTGAAGGAAGGAATATGACCACTACCTTCACATGCTGTTAGGATGTGAATCCTGTTCCAGTTATTAGATGAGAGTCACCATAAAGCACGTTATTTCTTCCAACCTCAGTTAAACAGTTAAAGCATGAAGATCATGGTTCAAATGGAAGAGGGAAGAGACCATACAGGGGAAAGGAAGAAATTTCTTCTACAGTACTACTTCTACCATCTACTTGACTAATAATAAAAAAACAAACAACAACCATCAAAAATCGATTCCTGAAAGGTTCAGTTTTAAATATTTAAAGATGCTTTGAGTATGCATCCGATGAAGTGAGCAGTAGTTCACGAAAGTTTATGCTCAAATAAATTTGTTGGTCTCTAAAGTGCCACAAGTACTCCTTTTCTTTTTGCGAATACAGACTAACACGGCTGCTACTCTGAAAACTTTCAGTCTGTGACTATCCTTTTCATGAAAATTGCAGGGAATAAACAAGGTGATCAGCATTAGTCACTTATAAGCCTCTGAAATTACTGTTCCTTACAGTCACCTCATTTAGCTTGAGTAGAGGACATTTCACAACAGTGAACGCTGTAAAAAAGAAACATGAACGCTGTAAAAAGAAGCTTCCCAGGGGAAGGTAGGAGAGGAAGTAACTCTTAATCCTTTGAGGAACACTGAAAAGCAAGAGTAAATAGACTTGTCTGTTTCACTTTCCGTTTCTTAGCATTTAACTCAGTGCTGTTGTGTTCCAGTTTCTAGAACTGCAGGGGAATATTTAGATTCCACCTCCACAAACTTATCAGTGAATGTTTGAAAATACACAGAAACACTAGCTGGATACAAGAGTTTGTTATTTGAGATCTTGAGACACCTATGGATTTGTACATCAAGAACAATCTAATTTCACGGTGTAGAGTTTTAATTATTAATATTTACTAATATCACCAAGGGGAAGTTAAAATTTGATCTCTTACCTTATACAGTTGAATCTGATGTTCATGTGGGAAGTGTAGTGTGGCTATAAAGAGATGAACAAATTTGCTTTTCTGTCCCGCTTTATGAATGCTCTTTGCGATGAATTGGCTGACAAAGTTTTTACCCGTGCCTCCCCAGCCGTGTAGGGAGAGAGCAAGTGGCTTTTTGGGATTTGGGTTGTTTCTGAATCCAGTCACTGCTTTCAGGATCACGTCTTTGGCAAGGTGCTGTCCAAACAGTTTATTATCCAGATCTTCCTTCAGTGCTGAAGAATCCAAGGAGAAAAAGAAAAAAGGTCATTTGAGAAGAACAAGGATTTCAGAAAATAGCTTGCAAATTGAATGGTATCATTAATCCCATTTCTCTCTTTGGGCAGTCTGGTATCTTTACCCCACACTAGGAAACATTAGAGGGGCCTCGGTAACTGCGCTAGGAAAACAAACCCCAATATTGATTTGCACTTAAACCAAGGATCTCAAAGTGTTTTAAGAACGCTAACAAACGTGGCTCCCAGAATGTCCAGCTGCAGTACCTGAAGTATCAGCCCCATTTCACAGATGGGGAAACTTCAGACAGAGAAGGCAAGTGCTTTTCTCAAGGTCATATTGCAAATGAGTAGCAGGGCTGGGAGTAGCACCCTGGGGTGCTGACCCTTGTTCTCGCTCTTTCCAGTAACCCAGGTTCCTTCCCCTTGAAAGCCGGGTCTATCCCAAGCAGCTCTCCCTCCTCCCATGTCCCCTCCACTGGGCCAGCTTGGGGCTGCTGGTCCACCAAGGCTCGCTGGCTTGGTCCCGCTCTGCCACTAGTGTCTCCTGCCCCCCAGTTCCAGCCTGGAGCTAGTGCCCTCGGCAGCACCAACCCAGTCCCCTGGGGTTCGATCCCGGTTCCGTTGGGCCAGCCCCCCGCCTCGGCTCCCCCCCGGTTCTGATCCAGCTCCCCGGCCTGGTCCGGTCCCCTTCCCCCGGCTCCGAGCTCGGCCCCCGGCCCAGTCCGGTCCCGGTACCGGTGGTATTGGGCCGGTCCGCCTCGCCGGGGCAGCACTCCACGAAGCCGCAGTAGAAGCTGGGGTAGGAGAGGTAGCCGGTGAGCACCGAGGCCGCCCCGATGGTGATGCTCAGGCTGATGGGCTCCAGCGCGGCCGAGCCCGGCGCCAGGAGCCAGAGCAGCCCCAGCAGCAACTGCATGGCGGCTTCAGCTGGCCGGCCCCGTCCGCGCGGGAGGCAGCGGCTCGCCGCCAGGGCCCGGTAGAAACTACAACTCCCGACGGCCCCTGCGCTGCCCCCAGCACTTCCGCCCCGCGCGGCGCTCCGCCGCCATCTTTGTGAGGGGTGATGTAGATTTCCCGTGCTTGAAAAGTGTGGGAGGGAGCGTTCGGACGACAGCTACTTCCGCCCCGCGCGCGCACGCTTCCTCCTGCCATCTTTGTGAGGGGCGGATGCAGGAAACTGCTTGGAAGGGAGGGGGGACAGGGGGGTATGTTCGGACCAAAGCCTAGGTGAGGCGGTGTCCTGGTTTCTGGCTCCATTGAGGAGCCTGGTTTCCCCTGATTGTTTCCCATCCTCCCTGGAAGGCGGGGCGGTGCATATTACAGCCTGTTTCCCTCACAGCTCTGGGGGTGCTGGTGCCACCATAGGTTGCGACACCGCATCCCCTCGGGGCGCAAGAGCAGGAGACCAGCCGAAAAGCTTGTCCCCAGCTGTGACGCAAGCCAGCCTGTTCTCACCTCATGGTGCAACACGATGACGTCAGAGTAAAATGTTATCATCACAATCCCCGTTCTCCCACAAAGGCTCCCATGGAACTGAGCTCTGCAGGTGGTAGAGTCGCACCCTTTCTCCGATCCCACAGGCCTTCTCCTGCATTGTGTGTCTATCACAGCCCAGAAGACACCTTCCTTTTCATGTAAAGTTTCAGAGGAGCAGCCGATCTTCCTAAAAACACCATCCTGGCCACTATGGATGTAGAAGCCCCCTACACCAACATTCCACACAAAGATGGACTACAAGCCGTCAGGAACACTATCCCCGATAATGTCACGGCTAACCTGGTGGCTGAACTTTGTGACTTTGTCCTCACCCATAACTATTTCACATTTGGGGACAATGTATACCTCCAAATCAGCAGCACTGCGATGGGTACCCTCATGGCCCCACAGGATGCCAACATTTTTATGGCTGACTTAGAACAACGCTTCCTCAGCTCTCGTCCCCTCATGCCCCTACTCTACTTGCGCTACATTGATGACATCTTCATCATCTGGACCCATGGAAAAGCCGCCCTTGAGGAATTCCACCATGATTTCAACAATTTCCATCCCACCATCAACCTCAGCCTGGACCAGTCCACACAAGAGATCCACTTCCTGGACACTACGGTGCTAATAAGCGATGGTCACATAAACACCACCCTATACCGGAAACCTACTGACCGCTATTCCTACCTACATGCCTCTAGCTTTCATCCAGATCATACCACTCGATCTATTGTCTACAGCCAAGCTCTACAATACAACCGCATTTGCTCCAACCCCTCAGACAGAGACAAACACCTACAAGATCTCTATCATGCATTCCTACAACTACAGTACCCACCTGCTGAAGTGAAGAAACAGATTGACAGAGCCAGAAGAGTACCCAGAAGTCACCTACTACAGGACAGGCCCAACAAAGAAAACTACAGAACGCCACTAGCCATCACCTTCAGCCCCCAACTAAAACCTCTCCAGCGCATCATCAAGGATCTACAACCCATCCTGAAGGACGACCCATCACTCTCACAGATCTTGGGAGACAAGCCAGTCCTTGCTTACAGACAGCCCCCCAACCTGAAGCAAATACTCACCAGCAACCACAAACCACACAACAGAACCACTAACCCAGGAACTTATCCTTGCAACAAAGCCCGTTGCCAACTCTGCCCACATATCTATTCAGGGGATACCATCATAGGGCCTAATCACATCAGCCACACTATCAGAGGCTCGTTCACCTGCGCATCTACCAATGTGATATATGCCATCATGTGCCAGCAATGCCCCTCTGCCATGTACATTGGTCAACTGGACAGTCTCTACGTAAAAGAATAAATGGACACAAATCAGACGTCAAGAATTATAACATTCAAAAACCAATTGGAGAACACTTCAATCTCTCTGGTCACTCGATTACAGACCTGAGGGTGGCTATTCTTCAACAAAAAAGCTTCAAAAACAGACTCCAGCGAGAGACTGCGGAATTGGAATTAATTTGCAAACTGGATACAATTAATTTAGGCTTGAATAGAGACTGGGAATGGATGAGTCATTACACAAAGTAAAACTATTTCCCCATCTTATTTCTCCCCCCCACCCCGCCCCCCACTGTTCCTCAGATGTTCTTGTTAACTGCTGGAAATAGCCTACCTTGCTTGTCACCATGAAAGGTTTTCCTCCCTCCCCCCCTGCTGCTGGTGATGGCTCATCTTAAGTGATCACTCTCCTTACAGTTTTCAGAGTAGCAGCCGTGTTAATCTGTATTCGCAAAAAGAAAAGCAGTGAGCTGTAGCTTACGAAAGCTTATGCTCTAATAAATTTGTTAGTCTCTAAGGTGCCAGAAGTACTGCTTTTCTTTCTCCTTACAGTGTGTATGATAAAACCCATTGTTTCATGTTCTCTCTGTGTGTATATCAATCTCCCCTCTGTATTTTCCATCAAATGCATCCGATGAAGTGAGCTGTAGCTCACGAAAGCTTATGCTCAAATAAATTTGTTAGTCTCTAAGGTGCCACAAGTACTCCTTTTCTTTTCATGTAAAGTGTCAGCACGGATACCTTTCCCCACCATGCATTGGAATAGTTTGAACCTGTCTGAACCGTGTTTCCCTCTTATTTGTTGACCATTACAGTTTGAAAGCTACACGTCTGCAGCAGTGCCCCATGCCAACACCCACTAATGGGAGAGGTAAATCATTGCAGACTATTACAAAAGAGAGTAAACAGGGAGCCAGCCATGGGTAAATACACAAAGGACTTCCCAAACAGCGCTAAATCCTACAACCCCCAAGAGAAAAGAGCCTGAGGGAAAATTTCATTTTAAAATTCCAGCGGTTGCAAATATAGTTGTTTGAGGATGGGGGTGACATCATTGTGTTTCTTTGTACACTTAAGAAAGCAGGTAGCAACTGGTGAACTGACCGTTTGAAAGACAATAAAAAAGAGCGTTATAATAGACAAGGCGAGTGAAGATGGAAGCATGGATGAAGATTTCAGCAGAAGTGAAGTTGAGTCACTATTGTGCCCAGATCACTAGCCCCAGTCACCTTTGGTATATGTTTAAGAACTCTGGGGTTCATTCTGATCTCATTTAGCTAGATCCAAGTCCCACTGAAATCAGCAAAAAGACTCCCCTTAGCTTAATTGGAAATTCACATTGGTGTAAATCACAAGTAACTCCATTTAAATCAGTGGAGTGTAAAAGGGTGTGAGATTAGAATCAGGCTTTCCATTTGCTCCCCTTTACTAAGCAACTTTCATTTTGTATTTTTGCTCCTCAGTTTTATTTCTGCAAGTTTTAATGGGTGTCAAACTGTCCAAATTAAGTGGCTTCTGCATTTTTCAGCTGTACATTTCTCTTGGCAGACAAGTCTTTAAGTAACCTTGGTGTCACGGAGGCACCAGGCAACGCTCTGGAACTTCTCCATACGAAGCCAGTCAGGACTCTGGGGGAGTATGCCTCCTCTCTGTGAGCATACTGTCTCCAGGGCAAGAAGCTTACACAGCTTCGACCTTCCTGGGTCTGATGTCGGAGCATTCAGTATCCCCTTCTCACACCGTGCACTTCCCACAGCAAGTCCGCACAGGCGGGGCTCCTGGGAAAGCCAGTGGCCATGCACCCCAATTCCACAGTCAGACGTGACTCTCAGCCAGCCAGTAAAACAGAAGGTTTATTAGATAATAGGAATACAATTTGAAACAGAGCTTGTAGGTACAGAAACAGGACCCCTAAGTCAGGTTCATCTTGGGGGCAGGGAGGCCAGATCCCAGGTCTGGGCCTCCCTCTCTTTCCCCAGCCAGCTCCAAACTGAACCTCTCCAGCCCCTCCTCTGGCCTTTGTCTCTTTCCCAGGCCAGGAGGCCTCCTGATCTCTTTGTTCTCCAACACCTTCAGTTGGCACTTTCAGGGGAGGGCCCCAAGCCACCAGTTGCCAGGAGACAGGGTGTCAGCCATTCTATGTGCAGAAAGCATCACACTGGCCCTCTAAGGCTCTGCAACAATCACACACCCTTATCTCACCACCCTAGATACTTAAGAAATGCATAGGGGAAACTGAGGCACCCACATAGTATTCAGAGAAAACATTAAGAACATTCCCACTTCATCACACTCGGTGTTTGTTTTTTTGCCTTCGCCTTCGCCTTCTTTTCAGTTCCATCAGAGTCATATTTCTTGTGCTAAAAATACTTTGTTGGTGGTTTGTCAGGGAGGAGTTACAGGGAAATGATCAAGTATTAATCCAGGGCAAAAATATAGGTGGTGTAAAGAGTAGTTTTTCAAAACCTGACACTGACAGAAACCTTTCATGATTTGTTTGACTCAATATAAAAAAGGGTTTATTGTTGGAATTCAAACTTTCCCCTAGTGTGTTTGTAACCAAAACATTGCAACAAGAGGCTAGAAAATTAAACTGACTTGCACCAAAAGCATAACTGACTAAGATATCTTCATTATACCATCAGAGTGAATTGCAGCAAGGAAACGCTCTGTATAATTGGTGCATGTACATTTAAGGATCTAAGTTGATGCGTGTTTTGGCAGAAATCAAGAAACTCATCTTCTTCCCCTTTCTTATCCCACCCCAAGAATTTTCCTGACAGGATTCTTTAAAATATTGTAATAAAATGTTAGGGAAGATTTAAAAAAAGCTTAGAAGTGTGTGGGGGCTTATTTGGGCTCCACGCTTTTTAGAGCATCATTCTAAACCATAGCACCTCTGGCCTATTCTCTAGCAAACCTCTGTCCATAACCAGAGTTTTCTAGATTTGCTGTTAAAATCAAAAGCTCACACAACCATCATTAATAGAGACTGGTGAGGAATTAAGTGGGCAAGCAAACCTGAGTCAGTAGTTCTGTATATTGGGTCCCTTTTCTTCTGTTGCTTTTGTTTTTCCTTTGTTCATATCCCTGGAAAAACAAGGCAGGCATATCTGCCCTGCCTACTCTGTACTGCCTCCCCTTGGTCTTGATAGGGGAGGTTTGTCAAGAATCCAGAGAGATAATTAAGAATAAATACCATATTCATTTTATTTTACTTACAGCAGCATGTTTTGAAGGTAGGGAAAGGATGTACTGTATTATGCTGAGATGAGGAAGTTATCTTTTCTCTCCAGTAACAATGTGCCACAGGCTTAGATATATTAAAGGGCAGTTCCCTGCCCCAACAAACTTACAGTTTGAGAAGATACTGGTGGAAGAAGGAAAAAGAGACTTGCTTTCTTTTCCTCCTTGTCCTTGAGCACTTGGCCCTTCTAGGTATCCAGGTTCACCTTTGAGGCCACAGTTTTGCAACCTTTGCTAGAGTAGATTCTGTCTTCATTGGGATAGTCAGACATTGCTAAGGCAATCTTTATGATGAGGTCTTCATCTTCTTGGTGCCCTTGGTAGCGCAGTTCCTCTTGGATGCACTCTTTCACATGTTTATATTCCAGGGGCAAGAAAGGGATGAAATAATCCACCAGGTTCTTCTGGATCAGATTGCTATTCCAAAAACCACCTGGGGGTGGGGGTTGGGGGGGAGGGAAAGAGAGATGTCTGTCCATGCATAGCTGGAATAACCACATGTCACCACAATATTTTGTTCTTCTACAAAGCCTGCTATCTGGGGATCTGAAAGCACTCTACAAACACTATTTTACCTATGTGGGGAGGTTTACAGTTGAGTTCTTTAAAATAATTAGGTTGCAGGAATATATTGCTACATATCAGTACTGCATGGCTCATTCCACAGAGAACTTGGGCTGGATAATACACATGGGATCCCATGGACCTCACAAGCTCAGAAGTACTCACTGTTCCTGTTATTGAAAATCTCAGCGAATAGCATAGACTGCAGGTCCGTCAGGGGAATTTCTTCTCTTCCTTTCTGCCTCCTCCAATGATCAAGCGCCACCTCTGTTATCTTATCCCCTCCTGCATTACTGTTAGGAGAGAAATGAACTGGATCATCAGAATGACCCTCAGCAAAGTATTATCTCAGGTACAACACAAAGGGCCAGATTGTGCCCCCTAGATCCATGCATGGAAGGAACCCTAAGTGGGTGAGTATGACTTGGGGAATCTGTGCACAATTTATGAATTCTGTTCAATATTATGGACTCTCAATATGTATCTTTCTATATGTATCCATCAGAAGAAGAAATGGAAAGAGCAGTGAAGCAGTTACAAATGGGAAAGCTGCAGGAATAGACAATATAAAGCTGAGCTGCTAAAAGCTGGTGGGACAAGTGCTGTCAAAGCATTAGGAAAAGTATAAAAGATGGTACTGGAGAAAGAGAAGTTACCGGAGTGGCTAACGGTAACATTTGTACCAATCCTGAAGGAAGGAGATCCTGTCACTCTGAATAATTATAGAGGTACAAGTTCTTCTGGCTGACATGAGGGTAGGACGCGTTCAGTTACCACATATGGACAGTCTCTTCTTGGTGACCAAGGAGAGAGTGTACAGCAAGGTACCTGAACCCGTGCAATCAGACTGTAGCCTGGTGAAAGCCTATTAGCACCTGCTTCTCCCTTTGCCCTTGCTGACTCTGTCGGGTCACAAATTTATTAGAGCATAAGCTTTCGTGAGCTACAGCTCACTTCATCGGATGCATCCGATGAAGTGAGCTGTAGCTCACGAAAGCTTATGCTCTAATAAATTTGTTAGTCTCTAAGGTGCCACAAGTACTGCTTTTCTTTTTACGAATACAGACTAACACGGCTGCTACTCTGAACCTGTCGGGTCACAGTTACTCACTAACCATTGGATTTCCTTACTTCAGGAAGAGGAAGATGGCCTTGCCATAGTAGACGCCATTAATAGCCTCGTGATGACTGAGGTACGGCATGATGGAGTCAATCAGACCATGCGGCATCTGGTCCATTTCAGAGAAAATAAAAAGCGACCTCGGACAGACACTGACATTCCCTCGAATCCAGTTCTGCAGCTGCTCCTGTGGGGACAGGCAAGATGGTCGGTAAGCTGGGGGAGCTGGAAATTAAGATTGGAGCTGGATTATTTTTTTGTGGTGGATTCCACCGGTGCTCTATTGTGGAGGGACTATTAATGTAATGCTAACGATATGTAAACATAATCAAATCTCACGTGTTAGAGTCTCCCATTGACTTCAATGGGAGCAGGATCAGACTTTCAGTACCTACATGTGTGTCGGCGAGGAATTTGTCTGGATATTGACTTCCATGAGACATTAGGTATTAACCGTTGCCAGAGGGTCTAATCCTGAACTCATTAAAGTCAATGGGAGCTTTGGTTGAACAGGGCCAGGGGGAGAGAGGCAGAAATACTGAAAAAGATGGACCAATAATCTGATGTGATGTGGTAAATTCTATGTCTCTGTATATGAGGCCTATAGATTCCTTGGGCTGTTGTTCGCTGACAGGATATAGTCAGATAGAATAGGTCTCAAATTTGACCTACTTCCTAAATGTTATAATCTAGTGACGAATGTCTAAATCCTCTAAAACAGTGCACTGTTTATGTAGGACCTGCAGTAATAAATTTGGGGAAAACTGTGTGGCTAAAGCAAGAACTGTCTTGAACCTCCGTTCAAGCATTGAACCAACCCAAGTGTTTGGAGAGGATCAACAAGTTTGGCAATCTTTGTATCTTTTTTCACTCCTCTCTGCACTGTCTGGTGATGCCCAGGATGGGGGGCAGAGATATTGAAATTCCCTGGGCAGTGTTATTCACATACAGCCCCGTATGTGATCTGCATGCAGGATTCCTGATCTATCCACCCCATTAAGAGGTAGAGTCACAAAGGAAGTACCTTATACTGCTTTATATGTTCAGCGTGTGGGAAATGCAACACTGCGTCAAACTGATGGACGAAGCTCCTTCTTGCTTTATGACTCTGGTACAGGTTCTGTGCAATGATCTTGCTGACAAAGGACTTGCCAGTGCCAGTCCAGCCATGGAAGGACATCACCAGGGGCTTCCTGGGCTGTTTGTCTCTGGAGTGCGCGCTCAGTGCTTTCAGAACCACCTGGGTGGCGAGGTGCTGCCCAAATACTTTCTGTTCCAAAACCATCTGCAGGGCTGGAGGCATGATGGGAGGTCAGCATCAGGAAGCACTTCATTGCCCCTCCCTCCCCATGCTACTCCTGAGCCACAAATGGGGAGAACATTCCCAGTTAGCATTATCGTGGGGCCATTTCCCTGTAGGCACTGAGCTGTGCCCTGTATCTGGCCCTCAGTGGCTGTTCATGGGAGCCAAACAGCTTGCACGGGATACTTGGAGACTCCCAATAGGAATATCACTGTAGCTGGTGCCTCATACATGGCCCTGGGATGTGATCCTGTGGTTCTAGGGGGACATGTTTGTTGAAATTCCTGGATCCTCTTTAACCACCTTGGTGGCACATAAGGTACCTAATAAGTGAGGTAAGACATGTCTCCCTTGCTCCCCCTGTTCTCAAGAAGAGCTGACATTTCAGTGGCAAAAAGCACTTCAAGGTACACTGCCTATAGGCGGAGGGCTGGAGGAAATCTGTGTACCTTGAAGTAAATGGAGCTATGCTAGTTTTCACCAGCAAAGGATCTGGCTCAGAATCTGCATTATAGTCCTGCAGGGAAAGGGTTAATTAAAGGCCCAGTGTTACTGGTGCTGAAAACACAAGAAAGGTGATTTCCTAGGCTGGGAGGCTCATAGTTTATAGAAAGTTTCCAACAGGCCATTTATTGATCATTTCGGTTTCCACTTCTCAGCACTAATGTCCTGAAGGCAGGGCGAGAGCTGCTGTTCAACTTCCTCTTTCACTGGGGAGGCTGCTTGCTTCACAGAAATGAAACAGAGAGACTGCAGGGTTCAGAGGCAGGGTGGGCTAGTGGAGAAAGCCTGGGATTCTGAACCTAGCAGTCCTGAGCTGTAATCCCACCTCTAGCCCCGACTCATGCATCCAACATTCTCACCAGTGACGCTGGGCCCTGCACAGGGGGGCCATGGCCCCACCACTTTTTACAAGCGACAGGGGCGAGGGGGTGGAGAGGAGCAAGCAGGGGGGTGGAGTCTTGGGGGAAGAGGCAGTGCGGGAAAGGACGGAGCATCAGGGGAAAAGGGTGGCATGGGGGGGCCACGTTTCATGCACCACTGCCCCCCCCACACACTTTTAGGAAGTTTCTGCCACTCCTGGTTGTGAGGTGTTTGGGTGCTCAGCTGGAAGCAGGGACATTGGAAGGATTAATTAGCTCAAGGCCTTCAATTCACTCCTGGATTATGCCAGCATAAAGCAGGGGATTCCTGGCATGGGAAAAGTCCATCAAAGGAGTTGTTATGACATGAGGTGTCTGCAACCTCTTCTCTACCAGCAAAGACCTGTGGCATGGGAGGAGGGGCATGGCCAGGGCGGCTGGGGCATGCATGGCCAGTCTCTGCCAGCTTGAGCCCTGGTGGGAAGGAAAGCTGATCTCTCCCATCAGAGCCGCTGAGGGAGGGTGGTCATGAGAAGGCAGCCTGCGCTGCCCCTGTTAGAATCCCTTCACCCAGAATGCAATAGCATTCCTGAGGTCAGCAGGTCCCTCGGATTCCTCCGCCTGCATCATCACTTGCTGCTGCTATTACCTGGGATGTCCAGGGTGTCCTTCATATTGCAGCACTCCAGGAAGCGGCACTTGAGCCAGGAAGCAGGGGAGAAGAGCTGCCACATGACAGCTGCCCCACAGAAAGCAAGTGAGGTGGTGATGGGCTCCAGAGCTGGCACCAAAATGGGCACCAGAGCGAAGAATCCAGCCATGTTCAGAAGCTTCATGGCAGGAGCTGAATGCCAGCCTGGCTCAGTGAAAGCAAAGGGGAAAGCATGAGAACGTGACTTCCGGATGTGTTTCCGCAATCTCAGGCTGTTCTGAGAGCTGGAGGCTAGTTCCCATTAGCCAGGGTAAGACACTGATGTAATAACAAGAGTTGAGTCATCATCACATTATTATATTTGGTGTTAGCCGAAGAGCAAAGTCCCATCCTGAGCCAGGTTATGTCCCTGTTGGGGAGTGTGTGTGTGGGGTGGGGGTTGGCAAGCTTCTTTAGCCCACTCTTTCATGCTCCCATGTAGCAGCTGAACAGGATCCCAGCCTCGAGATTTCTAGAGGGAGCTGCTAGTATGTCTACTGCCACACTGTGGGCTCATGCCTAGCTGGCATAGCAGGCCCTCAAGACCCTGCATGTTTGCAACTTGATCCCATGAGGTGCTGAGCTCCTTGAATCCCACTGACTTCTGCAGGAGTGGAGGGCGCTCAGCACCTTGCAGGACTGAACCTTTCACCAGCAGATACCAGGGGGAGGGCATCTTGTTCCTTTTTAAAGTGAAGCCCTCTACAGAGCAGGTTCCCTTGACAGCACGGCCCTGGCAAGGTGTCTCAGGGTCGTTCTGAGCAGCTGCAGTCTCCATGCCCTGCATGGCTTGGTCGACTGGAGAGGATATGCAAAGTCCCAGATCAGGAACAGGATGTGTGTAGGCTCGAAAACCAGAAACGAATTCGTCCTCTGGGCAAACATTTGAAATCATTTCCTCTGCAATGACCAGTAAAGATGGTTGGAAAATGATTTTCCCCTGTGGAAAAATTTCAGGTTTTGTAAAATACTGATTTTTTTTCAACAATCCCCTCTGCCGCAATATTATTGACAGAAGTGATTACTTTTGGTTTTGACTAAATCTGATTTTTCCATTAAAAAAGCTTTTCGCTGGAAAAATTCCAACCAGCTTTATTTACCAGTCAAGACTTGTGTTAAAGATTTGGTGTCTCCCTTTCACCAGCTGATGGCTGGGGATGTTCGCCTGCAATGGGGTGTCCATCCCACACAGGACTCGAAGGGGCTAAGCTAGTCATGCAGGCCTAGTAACTCCACAGGCTGCCCTGGAGGAAGAGCCAGGGAGCAGGGACTTAATTGCAAGCAGGTTCAGCTGTGCAAGAATAGGTGGGGCTTATACAACCAGAAACTGGCAACAGACAGGGGCTGCTGCTGCTGGGAAAGGGGCAGTCACTCCCTGGGAAAAGGGAGGAGTGTTTGGAGTTGGTATATCCCAGCAGGCGGGAACCAGGAAAGGTAGGAAACAGTCCAGAGAAAGACCAGTGAGGGCTGGAAGAGTAGAGTCCAGAACTGCCAGATGGAGGGTCCTTGGACTGGAACCTGGAATAGATGGTAGGCCTGGATTTCCCTACCCACCGTGGGGGAAGTGGCACTGGTGAGGCAGTGAACTGGAAGACTGGCTGGGTCACTATGGGGAGTGACAGAGACTCTGGGGGACTGTACCGTGTAAGGGGGGAACGCTGAGTGACCTGGCCAGAGGGCTGAATCATGAAGAGGATGCTACAGTTCTTGAAGTGAGAGAGGAGCTGCAGACCTGAGACAGTGTGACAGCGTGCAACCACAGAAAGGGGTGTGACCTCGAGAGCTAATCCCCAGAGTGACCAGGAGGAGGTGCCAGAGAAGCAGTGAGTGGTGCATCCTGTGACATAGCCTTTTTACTCTCCTGTAGGGGCTTACGGTCAGGGAGAAGATCAGTAGAAAAGGAGAGAAGAGAGATAAGAGCAGGAAGAAGAGAGATGCAACAGATCAATGGGAGAAATAGGAATGTTGAGGGGATGAAAAGGAAGAGGGGGATAGGAAGGGGAAGACATACAAAATGGAGACCTGAGCCAACAAGGGGAAGATGGGTGCAATATTCCTTTGATTCCCTGTACTGATGTGATGGGTGCTAGGTGCTCCGAGGAGCAAGGCAACAAGAGGCAGACAGAAAAACCTGTGGGGGGCATGCTGGCCTAGTGGAGACCTGGTTCAGGCCCCCAAGATCCAGCTTCTGTTCCTGGCTCTGCCACTGCTCTACTGTGTGATCTTGGGCAAGTCACTTTGCCTGTCTCAGGGGATAATGATGTTGACCTCTTGGTAAAGTACTTTGAGACCTCTGGATGAAAATCACTCTATAAGAACTGGTTATCATCATCGCTGAAAAGGAACTGCCAGGAACTTGGAGAGGAGTGTTCACTGCAACATGGGTGGATAAGTAGGCATGGTGCGTGTATCCTGGAGAAACAATTAACAGGAAGGAGTGTGTGAGGGTAATGGCACCAAAAAATAACCACAGGTGGATATGAAAAAAAATAGCAAGCCGGCGTTTTAAGCTTTCTTTTCCAAGGACCAGATCCATAACGCCCTGGAGTCAACAGGAATCTTTCTTGGGCTTGTGATTTTTCTCCAAGAAATCTCATTGATTATCTGGAAGTTTTTATTGAGTAGCTCCAATGTTCATAGTCCTGGAATGCTTTGTATATTGATTAACTAGTGTATTCCAGTGCCCTAACTGGTTTGTAATTTAGCCCAAACTCCCTGTTATCTGTGCTCCTGCTGACCAGTACAAACCAGGGTACATGCGTTGGATCTGTTAATGTTTGAATTGTCAAATAATTATCAGACTCCACTTCTTTCAACCACATTCAGCTGGAACTCCATTGGCCAACGAGCACCTTTCAGCACTTGGGGTGATGGGTTTGGACTAATACTGTCCTTCAGCACCCTGGTCAGCTCCCCTTCTTTTGCACATCTCCGGGTTTCCAATTAACACATTTGAAAGGGGAGTTCAGAATCTTGGCCCAGGGAGGAGAAACTCCAGCCACAGCAATGTGAGACCCAAACGCATATGACTCAGAATGCGGCAAGCTTCTCCTCTGTACTTCTGTTCTGTCCCACAGTTTAAAGTGGCATCTAGTCTTCCACGGAAGAGTGAGTATTTAACATACATATTTGGTGAGACCTCATCTCCTTTGTGCTCAGCCTCCTAAGAAATATATCTTTCTCCCAGTCACAGGCCTCTAGGCTCTATTGGTGAAACAAGGTAAGAGTTGATTTAGATACAATGGAATGTGGCCTCGTTTTGTCTAATTCTCCATTACCTTGCTCACTTGTATAGTCACAAAAGCGGTGCATGTGCTACCATTCTCCTTTAATAGCATGATACACTCACTTTGCGCTGGTGTAAATAAATAAACAAGGTGCAGGGCTGTGGAGAATCAGAGCCCTGGCCTCTAAACTGTGCCCCCCTGCCTCCTCAAGGGGGTACAATTTGATTAAGCTGAAAATATCTTTATCAATGATACGACCATATAGTAATCGGTGTTTAATTGATATGTGCTCCTCAGTCCCACTGACTTACAAGCGGGGTTAGAGGTGAAAATGGACGGCAGTTAGGGAGGCTAGACTGGGTCCATATAGTTATTAAAGTTGTATGGAGAGAAAGGGTAATAGAGGTACTTTATTATTTATTTTATTACAGTAATGGCCGGAGGTCCCACTCAAGACTGGAGCTCCATTGGGCTAACTGCTGTACAAATACACAGTAAGAGACAAGCTCTATCCCAAAGAGCTTACAATCAAAAGTTTGTTACTTTGCCTGTATTCATCCACACATAATTATGGGACAAGCAGCATGGCCTAGTTGGCAGAGCCCTGGATTGGTATCCATGAGACCTGGGTTCTGTTCCTGGCTCTGCCACTGGCTTTCTGGATGACCTCAGACAGGTCACTTTACGTTCATGAGCCCTCAGTTTCCCTATCTGTAAAATGGAAATAATGATACTGACCTCCTTTGTAAATGCTTTGAGATCTACTGATGAAAAGTGCTATGTAAAAACTCTGTATTATTATTATATTGCAAAGATCAGCTACAAGCTTCTACATCAGTGGGGGGGAGGAGAACAAGACATGAAAAAGAGATTCAAGATTCCACTTTCAAAGTGCCTCTCATCCATAGAGCTTTACACAACACTTATCAGCTTATCCTCATGGTGCACCTCTGAGATAGACAAGTGTTTTTAGCACAGAAGTCCTGTTTCCAAATTCCCAGCTTTAACTAGTGCACCACATGGTCCTCAGCTTGATAACAAAGTTAAGATCCAAAAGGGAATAGTTAATATCATTGTCAGGAGAAGAGCTCAAAAAGGAACTTTCCCACTCATTAGCAGGCAAAGCTCAATGAGAGAAAATCCATCTGATCATTTTTCACACCCCAGGCCTCATTCTCTGCTGCCCGGCACCTGGAGGTGTAATTTATACCTGTGCAAAGTGAGTGTGGAGTGGCTGTGAAATGCTACCAATTCAGGATGGTTGCACTGCACACCCACTTTGCATGGGTATGTCAATGAGTGCACATGTTGCAAGGCAGTAGAGAGGATGGGGCTGTAGCTCATCTCAGGGCTCGTCTACACACGGAGGCAGTGATATCGACATACAGGTGTTTATACTGGTTGTGACAGGCTGACAATTCCCTGTAGTATCCTGAACAAACCTTATGGAATTAAGAAACTTTATTGAATTAAATTAAACCTTATTGAATTAGGGTTAATATCTTTGGGGTATATTGTATTAAAAATGCAATTAAGTGTGTATTATTGTGGCATTGTATGTACCTTCTCTAGATGCTAATGTACTTCCTCTGTTATCAACCCTTTGAAGCCATTCCCCAGGACAGATGTGCATATACTGGTTCCAACTGGATTCTCCAGGGGCCGACAGACAAAGAAAAAGTTTTTGGATAAATAGCCCAGTTTTAAACAAGCTGATGGCCTTCTTCCTGCTCCAGCAAATGGACAGGACCCCTGGTCCACAGAGGGCCCTAATCCTTTGGGGAGGGTTGGAAGGACTGTGCCTACTGAAGCCTCAGAAGCCTGGGTGCTTGTTCTGAGTTGAGGCTGTGGTGAGCTGGTAACCACAAGGAATCCCCCTTGGGTGGGGGTTTAAAGGACAGTTCCTGTCAGAATCCATGTTAGGGTTGGGGTGATCTCTGGTAAGCTTCTGGGCATGCGTGTAGGTTCTTTCATTGTTTTCTCTGTGGTGCTCTTCACCTTAAGAATAAAGCAGGCTTGCATAGAAAGTGCTGGCTGGTAAATTATATCTGTAGCAAAGGTTAGAGTAAACCTGTTAACCATCTCTGAAGATGAAGCAAGCAGGTGTCCTTGTGCTGGGAAATACACAGTGAAAGCAGGGAACTGTTCACAAGGGAAAGGGGGGTGTACCTCAACCCAACAGCAGCAACAGCTGGGAGACTAGAGTGGGTGCTCTTGCTGGTTCACTGAGGGGAAATACAGGTGCAGTTGCCCCGAACTGTGACAGTGGTGTAGCTATTCCTGTATGGGAAGGGGAATAGCGATTCTGGTATAAGGCACCTGCTTACCGATATAACTCTGCCCACACCAGGAGTTGTACCAGTGTAATTATATCGGTTTAAAAAAAATCACATCCTTATCCAAAATAGTTCCAGCTGTACAAAAATTGTGTATAGGCCTAAGAGTGTTTTAAGCCACTCTGAGGACTGTATTTCCAACTCTAACCTCTGCTTCTTTGCATTTGTTTGTATGAACACCAGATGGCGCATCAGCCAAGGTCTTAGAGCTAGACCCAGGAGGCACAGCAATGGAAAAGCCCCCGCAAAATGAATGCCATGTTTGCAAACGATGGAAGGAAAAGAGGGGAGTGAACATAAACAGAGCTGCTGGTTTGTGTTAGAAACGATTCAGTGGAATTTCAAGCTGTGCAGCCATCGGAGCTGTCAAGCCAAGAGCAACATGGACAGTGTATCAAGAGCCCAAGAACTGTTATAAAGCAACAGAATTGCAGCCACTCTCATCTTTCACATGGAGATGCAAGCTTGAATCTAATTTTATGCCAGGGCTTGTAGACTCTATGGACTGAACCTTTGTATTCAAGAAGAAAGGAGGCCCCAGGCTCACCAGAGCTCACAGGCTTCAGGTGAGGTTTACCCACTCCTGTGGTAGAGGTTGAGCTGGATCCCAGGGGCTCTGGAGTGGACTGTTTGTCTCGGATGGCCCCAGAGTAGAAAGTTGTGCATGCTGCTCTCTCTTGTCAAGTGAGTAAGTCTCAAAGTTTGGGATCCACATTTCTCATTATCCCACCAGACCTGTGTGGTGTGAACCCACTTCTTGTTTTTGACATGCAGGGAGGCGGGTGGAGGACTCATTTCTCTGAATCTGTGTCTGTCTTTGAGGTCCCTCAGGGCTGAAGCGGGCTGTGACTATTGAAATATAATCCTGAAATACAGTCCTATATATTATAGACTGCACATTGGAGAGGAATCATCTGGGCTTTGCATAGGAGATGGCAAAGGGGGAAAAGTCTATAGACTCTCCTTTCCCATGGGGGGGGAATAATATATTTCCTATACTGAGATGGGCTGTGTGCTGCTTAACATGTGCCAGAGGAGTGTACAAATGATTCACAGTTGTAACACTTCATGCTGAAAAAGTAGTTATCAATAACTCACTGTCAAACAGGGAGGTTGCATCTAATGGGTCCCATAGGGGGTTTGTCCTGAGTCCGATCCTATTCAGTATTTTCATTAATGACTTGGATAATAGAGGGGAGAGAGCGCTTATCAAATGTGCGGATGATACCAAGCTGGGAGGGCTTGCAAGTACAGTGGAAGACAGGATTAGAATTCAAAATGATCTGATAAATTGGAGAATTGGTCTGCAATCAATAAGATGACATTCAATAAAGACAAATGCAAAGTACTATACTTAGGAAGGAAAAATTGAAATCACAAATATAAAATGGGGAACAACTGGCTAGGAAGCGGTACTGCAGAAACAGATCTGGGGTTTATAGTGGATAACAAATTGAATCTGAATCAACAGTGTGGTGCTGTTGCAAAAAAGGTGAATGCCATTCTGGGATGTGTGAACAGGAGTGTCATATGTAAGATACAGGAGATAGTAGTTCTGCTCCACTCAGCACTGGTGAGGAGTACTCTGGAGTACTGTGTCCAGTTTTGGCCATCACACTTTAGTAGAGAAGTGAACAAATTGGAGAGAGTCCAGAGGAGAGTAACAACAACAATAAGAGGTTTGGAAAACATGACCTATGAAGAAAGGTTGAAGGAAGTGGGCATGTTTAGTCTAGAGAAGAGAAGGCTGCAGGGGGACATGACCACAGTCTTCAAATATGTAAAAGGTTGTTATCAAGAGGAAGGTGATCAACTGCTATCCACCAGACAAGAAGTAATCAGCTGAGTTTGCAGCAAGGGAGATTTAGGTTAGATATTAGGAAAAATTTCATAACTCTAAGGATTTGTTGAGTGCTGGAAGGGAGGTTGTGAAATCCCTGTTATTGAAAGTTTTTAAGAACAGGTTAAACACCTGTCAGGGCTGGATTAGGTGTACTCAATCCTGCCACAGCATGAGGGGAAGGAGTGGATGGCCTCTTGTGGTGCCTTCCAGCCCCTCAATAGTTCTATGCTGTTATCCCATTAGCTCTTACATGCTAAATAGGATCAAGATGGGTCAGTACTTGTCTGAGACACCTCCTAAGACCTGCCAAGATATTGCAATACTAATGATGATGGCACTCTTTTCTTCTAATTTGCATGGAGCTAGTGCCCCAGGACGGTGTTGGAGGGACTGTCATTTGGCTGTTAAACTGTCCAGTGGCTCTCATTAAAGAACTCCTGACTTTTTTGCAAAAGTAAAGGTGTTCATGGGTGTGGGTGTTTTACCTCTGTTCTCCTGGCCAAATTCAGAGCCTGGTAATTGCACTCTTCCTTCCTAAAAAGAAAAGGAGTACTTGTGGCACCTTAGAGACTAACAAATTTATTAGAGCATACGCTTTCGTGAGCTACAACTCACTTCATTGGATGCATTTCGATGCACTTCATCGGATGCTGTAGCTCACGAAAGCTTATGCTCTAATACATTTGTTAGTCTCTAAGGTGCCACAAGTACTCCTTTTCTTTTTGCGAATACACACTAACACGGCTGCTACTATGAAATCTTCCTTCCTAAGCTCCCCATGAAGTTTTCACCTGAAGCAGGATTCTTTCCCCAGCCAAATGCATTGAGGTGTTGTGGGCTATTAAGCAGCTGATGTGTTTCATCCCAGAAGTGACTGCATTTCAGGTAGTGGATAAAGTGATGTCTCTGTGGAAGCTGGACACTAGTTGAAGATTATCAAGTATTTTCTGGTTTCTTTGAGGTGAGAGGCACTAGACAAATGCACACTATTTGTGTCACCACTGATACAACGTATTGGCAACATCATGAAACTGGCCACAGGTTAGAACAGAAGCAGCCCCTCCCTTTTCCTAAAAATGTGCCCCTGACTTCAGGGGAGTTTAGAGTTTCCCCTTTCTATAGTTACCCCTCACACATCCATGCATGCAGACTCATCCACACACACCCGCCCTCTTTGCCTGCCGGCTCATGAGTAGGCTGACGTCTGTTTGTTTTGAGAGCCTCTTCCCAGAGGAGGTCAGGTTAGAGCCCCCTTTAAACTCACAGAGGAGGCAGTTGCAGGGAGAGACTGCACCTCTGACGCACATCAGGCTCTCTGAAGGAGCTGGATAACAGTGTGCTTTATCCAAACACAGAGCCAGGCTGCGCTTTGCAGATGCATCAGGAATTGTGCGGCGGGCTGACTCACTGGGACATATCTGGCCGTTCTCTGATTTGTAACACCTAACACTGTGCAAACATTGCTTAATCCTCACAATACCCCAGTGAGGTGCGGGTGGGGATCATTATCCCCATGCTACAGCTGGAGAAACTGAGGCACAGAAAGTGATTTGTCTAAGATCCTTATTTTGTTTTTCTATCTCCAAGTTATAGCAGGGAGAAGAGACTGTTCTCTCTCCTTGCAACAAGGACCAAATCCTGCAGCCTTTACTCAGGCAAAAACTCCAGCCAAGATTGGTCTGAGTGAGGACTGCTGGACTGGGTCATAGATGAGAACTGCAAAGTCCCCACACCACTCTGCCGGGTGTAGTCTGCTTGTTGTGTCAGGCGGGGCGCGGGGGCAGGAGAGAGGGAGTCCATGTGCCTGTGATGCATGGGAGGGATGGGAACAGGGTCCTGCTGGGAAAAAATGTAGAGGTTTGTGGATGAACCTGCCTGGATCAAGTGATTTCTTTGATCACATCTTAATCCTCTGTAGGGGGACGAGTACTACTTTTGAATGGATTTTGGAGTCACTAGTGATTTCTCATACATCTGGAAAAGTTTTAGATCTTGGATGTTTTTATGGTCAGATGCTGTCTCTGGACGATGTAACCAGGTGAGGGGAACCGCCTACCATACAAGAATATGAAAGGGGATCTGATTTTAGGGCCTGTCCCTGCTGTCCTGAGTAAGGTTGGCAGGATCAGATTTCTTATCTAGTTGTTACATTCTGGACCGGATTCTTATTTACACTACAGCTGCTTGATGTTGCTCTGCTGCTGTAAAGGGGCCTTAAAGTATGAGTAAATTACATTTGCACTTGCTTGAAGACCCTGTACTCTGCTAGCATGGTGTAAAGACTCCTTAGTGCACCTGAGAATCAGCCCTTCTGTTTAGTGGCTGTGTGAGCCCCTTGAGCTCATGGATAGGCAGAATGGGCAGGTCTATGACACACACAATCATTTTTCTCCCCCTCCGTCCCCTGGTCATATTCCAATATTTAACAAATAGAATAATGTGCTTTTCAGAGTCCAGGCAGAAGGAGTGAAAGCTGCTCCCATAGCCCATCTGGCTGGCTTCAAATATGAATTGAACAGACAGTAATTGGATGTTTGAGACAGGAGCAGTGATTGGCTTCATGTCCTGATTGTCCTGCCAGGCTATCTATCCTCCATTGTGACTGGAGCTCCCCAGTGCTGTCACATTTAACCTTGTAAGCAGGACAGGCGCCTTTAGATTTTGCAGCGTGCCCTGCGTTGGTCCAGTCTGGGGTTTATGTTTGTTTCTAAGAGGCCAACCTATCAGAAGCAATAAGAAGCAGGAGCAGTACTAGTGCAACATCAATGTGTGCTGTGTGTGCCCAGGCCACAGAGGATATGAGTTTGTTACAGCCCCACCTCAAGTCTGGCTCTTTAGCTCATGCTGGAGTGACTCATGTGTTTTGCCGCAGAGGTCCCCAGTTCAATCCCTGACAGGAACCAAGAGTGTGGCTAGTGTACACTCACCAGCACGTCATCTCTAGAGACCTGGGTTCAAAATCAAAAGGGAAAAACCCCTAAGTAAAGTGAGTTGGGCAGCTTCCTGTCTAGTCTCAGTGGCCATTTATTTGCATCATAAAACCACTGTATAATCTGGCACCACTGAGCATGAGAGGCCAAGGACTGGGTGAATCAGCATAGCTATGTGAGAACCTAGAATTAGGACAAAAAGAAAAGGAGTACTTGTGGCACCTTAGAGACTAACAAATTTATTAGAGCATAAGCTTTCGTGAGCTACAGAATTAGGACAGTTTCAGCTGCTTTAGGTCAAGGCTGAGGAGCATTGCGAGGGTTTCAGTGGAGGCTCAGGGCTATCACAGCATGGGGGGGGTCTGTAGGTCCAGCTTTAATGTGTGGGCAAGAGATCATCTGCCTGACTGTTTGGGAAGTGGCTGCACTTCCCTCCCACACCATATTTACATTCAACCCTGGTGTTTGCTATTTGTTGTTCTCCTGTTTCAAAAGTTTCACCCATCCAATCAGGGAGCAGAGACAACACCATGTGATTTAGGTGACCGCTCACCACAAGTTATGAAGAATGAAGAGTCGGAGAGGCTGGCTCGCAATTGACCTGCATGCTGAAATCTGTTATATCAAATCTTGTTATCCCAGGAACCAGGCTAACTGCATCTCCTATTCTCTCCTGATCTCTCCAGGTGCACCCTCTCCAGGCTTCTGGCCATCAGTCTCAAGCCAGAATCACCCAGCGTTGAAGTCCTCTGAGTAACAACCACAGCAAGTGTGATATGTCCTGCAAGTCGGTTCCCTCTGGGGCAATGACTGTACTAATCAGTGACCAAACAGCTTCCTCCAAGCCAAGCATCATTTATTTAGAACAAAAGTATTTGAGAGAAAACAGACCTTAAAACCAACAAAACAGACTGTGGGCACAGCTAGCTTTTCCAAAGGGTTCCCATTCCCTGGCTTTGGGAGGGACCTACTGCTTAGACTCCCTCCGCAGAGTCCCTCTCTTTGTGTCAGCCTGTCTCTCTAGACAGCTTCAGACAGTGACCCCCTTCTCCCCCCGAGAAGGACTTTTAAACTCTGATATTTTCTTTTGATCACCAGGCTCCTCTTAAGGAAGCTTGAGAGATGAGACGGGATCCTGGAAGCTAACCATTTGCCCCACTCTCTTTCAAGAATGTGCTGGGGTCTCCCTATTATATTGCTTTCCAGTTTGCTCTTCCCACAGCCCCGTTACATTGGATCAATACAGTCAGACAGGAAATCCTAGTAATCTGCCATACTCCTACACTGTCTTTATTGTATTGGCCAGGCTACTCACAATAGTCAGACCCTTAATACACATCTGTGTTCATGGGCTAATATACAGCAGTCCCACAACTGCCCCACTCAGTGAAAGTATCTGGATGAGGAATGATAAGGATTGGATCGCAGATGAACAGCAAAAAAGGGTGGGGAATTTGTGTTAAATAAATAATTGGGCATGCCGATCTGCAGCCCTTCCCTTCGGCAAGGGCTGTGTCCTTGTTCCCAGTGAGCTCAGTGGCATGGCTCTGTGCTACGGCTCCAGGGTAGCGTGAACTGGGCCCATCTTCATGATCTGCTTGCCTGTGTTAGAGGGAGAAAGGACTGAAAGGCAAAGGAGGTGTGTGTGTTTGTGTGTGTGTGTGTGTAAGGCAAAGGAGGAGAGTGTGTGTGTGTGTATGTGGTAAAACAAGAGACCCTTATGCTTTCTGTCTCCCTAGGTTCGGCCTCCCTGTCCAGCATCTATCATCTGGTAGGGCCCCTTCTCCTGCAAAGAGGACCCCTCCCACCCTAAATAATGAGGAGTCAATGAGTAAAGGTAAAATCAAATAAAGTGTATTGAAGGGTTCATAACCAAGAGTGGGACAAATAAGAAGGGGAATAAACAGCAAAATGGCACAATACAGTGATTACCCCCAAACTCAACCCTATAAAACAGATATAAAAAAACTTCTTCTCAGATCAAAGCAACGGCAAGTGCTTGGGATCTCAACCCTCTGGCTAATGGCAAGCCTTTGGAGAGGAGCTACAAGGAGACCCTTGATGTTCCTTCGGGACCACGGGATACAGCGGATGATGCGTCCAGGAGAACAGCGGCGGATGATGACAAAGGGTAAGTGTTGTATTGTATCTTCTCCTTCTCTCTTGTCGAGCCCTTTTATCACTAAGATGGATAAATGCCTGCAGGTAAGACCCATGGCCTGTGACCGTCCCTGGCTGCCACTCAGACGGACAGCCCTGAGGCCATGTTTGGGGCAGTCTTTTATACACTTGCCCGGGAAACCCCTTAGAAAAAGCGGGAAGCCCCTTCTGGGAAACCCCTTAGGAAAACCAGTTCTGACTGGAAGTTGTTTACAACTTCAGGAGAAATAAAAGAGCGGGAAAATTAATCTATAGCTCAGGTGGGCATAAAACTCCCTTTTGGAACCAACATGGATTCCTGTAGTCACAAAGCATATGAAAGTGAACCCAACCTAACACCTGTCAAAGTGCTGACCTGAAAGGGAGCTGGCACCCAATCCATGGCACTGTAGTCCCTACACTTTCGCAGCCTGGAAGCCCCAGGGCCAGAGTACTCAGCAGGTCAGAAACAAGCTGGACTGGGAGACTCAGATCCCCAGATTATTCAGCCATAAAAAGAGGATCCCAGAACAGCCACACTTTTGGAGGCAGGATATCCTGGATGCTTTGCAAGCCCAGTTCTGTCTCTCTCTCTCTAACGAGGCAAACATTTTCTGCGCTTTGTTGTGATCTTTGGCACTATCCAACAAGCCCCGATTTTTCCAGTGAACCCAATGGAGATCTTCTCCTGGCCTTACTTTTAAAGTGAATTTTTATGCTGGTGAGCTGGCAGTCCTGCAAACTGAATCCTCTAATTATAGCCCCAGACAGGCAGCTCAGTGCAAACTTCACGTGCACGCTGCTCAGCTAATTAGCTTCCCTCACCAATGAGCCTCATCTCTGACTTCTTGGGGAGGGGAGCTAATTCTCCATGGCTTTTTCCGTCTTTGGCCTCCCTGCTGAGGCTGCCGACAAGTAATCCAGCTGCAACAGTGTTTTCTGTGATGTGGGCACCTCCATAATAGAAAATGGACTGATCTCTATTTACCCACAGATCACCAGTCACCATACTGTCTAGGCCTAGCTCATTCCAGGCCACTGGACAACCACCAGCCACCACCATCTGGGCTGGATCTTAGCCAGTGATCTAGAAGTGATAGGTCCCCACAGCCTGCTAGCAATCCCCTGAGCAACCCAGTCTCTTCCACCAACTTTTTATTAACTGCTGCATGGGTTTTGTCTGGAGGAATGTACGTGTCTTCTGCCGGACAAATGGAGCTCTCTTGAATGTGCGAGCCACAGGTGAGCGAGTGCTCAGCAGAATACGTAATGGGTTATTGCGGATCAATCTGAATGAATATTATTTGTATTGAGGTAGCGCCCAGGAGCCACAGTCATAGATAAGCGCTAGGTGCTGTGCAAACGCAGGACAAAGAGACAGGCCCTGCCCTCAGGAGCGAACAAGCTACAGAGGGGGAGGTGGGTGGGGCCAGATCCTCAACTGGTGTAAATGACCCAGGTCCAAACCCCTGGGCTGATCTACATCAGTGGAGGTTCTGGCTGCGGGTGTTAACCACTAGCAATGCAGCCCTTCTCCAGCTGTCTTGAGAGGGAAACAAATGCTGCTGCACCAAGCAGCACTGAGTCTGTTGCTCCAGCTGGGGTAGGATTACTCAGCCGTGAGCAGAAGTGAAAGATGAGAAAGAGAAGGCTCAGTGTGTTTGAAGCCATTCCCCTCCAACAGCACCTGGACAGGTGATGGGATCGGCGGTCCAGTGCCTCTCGCTTCTTCCCAAAGCAGCCCAGAAAGGTAAGACTTTTGCAGTGGAGTGCTAGGTGAGCAAGGTGAGGGATGGGGTGGGTGCACTTGGGGTCACAGACCTTCTCTTCTCTGTTTCCCCGCTCCCTGTGTTGGGTGGAATCCTGTTAGTTGGAGCAGTCCGACCAGCAGCACCTGTTTTGACCTTTAATCTCTATACCCAGCGCCATCAAGCAGTGAGCTTCCCACCCAGGAAATGAGTGCAGAAAGCAGCATTGCGATTTTGCAAGTGCCAAACAAACACCGCTAGGCATTTTAGGTCAATGTGAGTTTTGCCATTAACCTCAATTGGGCCATGATTTCACCCTCAGTATTTAATGTATGGATGCTTTTAAAGCACCTTGGAACCAGAACCTTTGACCTGAAAAGGGGGACCCCAGACCAGAACCGCTCATGGCTTGGGGTGTGCAAGGCTAAATGCCATGGGTTTTGGTGTGTCTCTTGTTGCTAAGGGAGAGTCCATGTGGCTCACTAAGAACTCAGTTTTGCAGAATTGCCATTGATGTCTCTGTATGTTTTAATCAGCTGTGCCAGATGGGCTTCCAGAAGAGGCAAACACGCCAAGAGGAAGTGTCTGTCTGCTGCTATGCGCTTCCGCCTGAAACTGTTTCCCTGATTTGTTCTGACAGGCTGAGTCTGTTTCCCCCCCTAATGTAATGAAGGCTGCTCGGACGCAGACTGTGTGCTGGGAGCTGAGTGAGGGGCCCTGGGAGGAGCAGAGATCAACGAAGAACATTGCTGCACTGCGCCATCAGAACGAAGGCTTGAGGACAAGAACCCGTCTTCATGGTCTCATAAAAGCTGCTGTTGTTATAGAGCCCCTTGGAAGGTCGATAACCAGAGAACACAATGGCTCTGAATGGCCAGCAACCCTGGGCATGAGCGATGGAGAGCGTTGTGCCTGGAGAATACCATACCTTCCAGGCTGGGAAAGGCACAGGGCTTTGCTTTCCTTCCCTTTGGGGAATCCCAGCATGGAGATTTCTCTGAACTGAAGTGCAACAACGCCATCAGCCTGTCTATTTCTGTGCAGCCCAGAGCGTCAGACTTTGGCCTTGAAACCATCCAAGCGCCTTTCCCCCTGAGTGGCTGACCATGGGGTGTGTCGTGTGCTCCCCCTTGGTGGATATCTGGGATGTGACAACCAAACAGCCCGGCACCAGCTGCCTGGAGCTCTCTGTCTTCCCCAAGGCCGAATCCCAGGATTACCAGCCCATCTCTGCCCTGCACTCTGTTTCTTCCTTCTCTGATGCCGAGGACAGCTGTGAAGAAGTCACCATGGCTAGCCTGACTCTGGACAATGGTTGTGAGACAGAGTGAAGCCTTGATAAATAGCTGTCTCTGAAGAGTCTCATGCCTGGGACCAATAGACGCAAGGGGCTTGCCAGCAAGCTGCAGTGGGACTGGTTTGCATGGACTGGGGTGGCGTGCTCCATTCACAGGTGCCCCCCGCAGAGCCAGTTGGCATAGACTTCTTTCTGAGCGGGCCTAATTCTCCACTGCCTTGCACCGTGTGCTGTTATTTACATCAGTGCAAAATGAGGGTAAAATACTACCTGGGCAGTGAAAAGTCAGGCCCAAGTTGGGGCCTGATTCTAATCTCATAGTGGTTTTACGCAGGTGTAATTCCATTGACTTCACTGGACTAATCCTGATTTTCATTGGGGTAAGTAAGAGCAGAATCAGGCCCTAGATGTCCACCAGGTCCTTGCTGTATTTGGAGTAAAATAATTGAAGAGTCTGGAGGCAAGTTAGAAAAATAGTAGCTGCTGTTATTGAGAGTGACATTCAAGTACAGGAGCAAGGCTGGTGCCTCCTCACAGTTGGAGAGGATGCAACCATTGGCTAGCGGAGCACTGAATGGAAACAAATCCAAGCAATACAGTGCAAAAGAAAAGCATTACATCATCAGGACAAACTCTCATTGGCTGATTCATGATTCTGATTTACCCTCCAACTTCTGAGAGCAGATTCACTTTTTCAGCAACCTCCCATACTCCAGTCTTCCCCTTCCATTTAAACTGAGCCCCGAGGCATCCCTATGGCACCCCAGGTAGCTTTCCAAGTTCCTTTGAGGTGGATCAGTCCAGTTTCCAGACCCAACTAATCACTTTCTTTTCATTGTGACAGCATCTGTGTAGGAGGAGGGCCACTGGCATCAGCACTGCTTCCCGGGAAACAAGTGATATGTATTCATTAGGTAGGGGACAGAGGGAGAGAGGCGGGTTTCTTCATTCGTGATGTTTTGAATATGACCACCTCCGTTAGTCCAGCTGTTTCACTGTGTATGTAGATGAGCAGAGGGAGTTAATCATAATTAATACTTTCCACTTCAACATTGCCTTTGTTTCGTACAAGTATCTCAAAGTGCTTTACAAAATCTGTTAATTACACTTCACATCCCCCTCTGCCAGTGAGGGGAGTATCATTATCCCTATGGTGCAGATGGATAAGAAGAGATACAGAGAGATAAAAGGGACTCACCAAGATCATGCAATGAAGAAACAGAGCCAAAGAGAACCCAGGAGTTCTGACTTTCAGTCCCTTGATCTCACCATTATGCAACACTGCCTCTCTGGGCAGATGCAATTGTTCTGTCCCTCTTTAAGAGTAGAATGGGGTGGCACCGATCTCTCTTGAGTGTCCCTTCCGGTCGGGTGTGTCTGTAGTCTTTAAATAGTCCCGGCCGTGGTATTGGGCCATACCCCCAGGACTTCCTCCCAGGAGGCAAGGGTTTCACCCTCTCTGGTCTGTTCTGGCCCCAGCTGGGCCTCTTAGCAGTTTAGTTTATCTCAGTTCAACTGCAGGCCCAGTTCCTCAGTAGTGTATGAGGAGGACATGGGCCCACCCACTACTCTGGGTCCCAGCCCAGGTACCCTAAGAATAGCAGCCATATGCCACTGTGTCCCTTTAATGAAACCACCTTCAGTTCCCTGGGCCACTTCCCCGTGGCCCCAGTCTTCAGCAAACCTTCACTATTAGCTCAGGGCTCTTCAAAGTTCAGGCCCAGCAGCCAGCCAGGAGCTCTTCCTCGCTCCCCTAGTCCCTGCCAGCCCTGAGCTGTCTATGGTTCTGCAGTTCCCTTTAGCCAGCCAGGAGCACCATCTACACTCCACTGGCTCTAGCAAGGAACTGACTTGTCTCTGGCTCTGCAGCTCCTTTCATCTGGCCCTCTTGGGCCCTGGTTGGCTGCTTCCTGCAGCCTCTCTGATTGTCGGCTTCCCCTGCAGCCACCCTAGGCTGCTTGGATGACTCCTCTACTACTCCTTTCTTGGGACAGGTGTGGCAGGACACTGAGGGCTCTAGCAAGGGGCCTCTGGGACTAGTCTATCCCATCACAAAGAGATTGATGTGTGCTGAGTTCTGATCACCATTTATTTTTAAATGAACATTAGCGATATAGGAATTTTGCAGCTGACAATTCTGAATGATTTAGGGATGTAGGTGCTTACAGCTGCTCTAAAGAGAGGTTATGAGGCTTGTGCTCATAGCCGAGGAGAAGATCTCATTCATGGATAAGGAAAAGTTCCAAAGGAATAAAGAGACGAGATGTTATGAGCCAGTGTGAACTATATTCAAATCTGTGGCTAAATGGCTGTGGAATTAGGCTTGGGATGGGCTTCCCTTAATGGAAATGTAGTTTGAATTTTTTTATCTAGTGAGTCATCTTCTGCGGAGTATTTAGACAGCTCAATGAAACATCACTGGAGACAGCTCAGTGGAGACCTCTGCTCAATGTGCAGCTGCAATCAAAAAACAAAGGTGTTAGGATGCATAAGGAATGGGATGGAGAACAATATGGAAAATATTATAATACCTTTTATAGAATTCAGTGATCTGGAATAGCATGCGCGGTACTGATCACCCCATCTCAAAAAGGATAGTGCAGAAATAGAGGGATTTCAGAGAAGGATAATGAGAATGATCAACAGCCTGGAAAAACTCTTCTAGGGAGAGAGATTGAAAAGAAAAGACCTGAATAAGAGGGGACATGATACAAGTGTATCAAAGAATGTGGGGTCTGGAAAGGATAGATGAGGAGCTTCTCTTCTCCTTGTAACACATGAACAAGGGGACATGCAGTGAAATTAAAAGGTGTGAAAATCAAACCGATAAAAGAAAATACTTTTTCACATCACATGTAATTAGACTGTGGAACTCACTGTGACAGGAAGTAGTTGAGGCCAAGATCTTAACAAGATTTAAAAATGGTTCAAAAAAAAGGAAGTGAGCTGTAGCTTATGAAAGCTTATGCTCAAATAAATTCGTTAGTCTCTAAGGTGCCACAAGTCCTCATTTTCTTTTTGCGAATACAGACTAACACGGCTGCTACTCTGAAAAATGGTTCAGACACTTACATGGCTATCAAGAATATCTAGTGTTTTAATTCATAACAGATTTTATGGGAGGTTCATCAAACCTCCTGCTTCAGGCTGTAGACCAATCTCCAACTATTAGAGATCAAGATGAGACCTCATGTCCCACATCTGCTATTGTGGGTTCTTATACCTTCCTCTGAAGCAGCTGGTCTTAGCCGCTGTCAGAGACAGGATACATGGCTAGATGGACACTGGGGGCTGAGCCAAATCTGGCAATTACTAGTTTCCTATTTAACTGATTACTCCGCAAAGCACTCTGAGATCCCTTGAGCATGAAAGGTGCTAGATAACAATGTTTGGCACTTCTCTCGTACTTGCCACCTGAGCAGTTTAAAGTGTTTTACACACACTAAGCCTCACAACAGTGCATGTTACAGATTTGCATTATTATCCACATTTCATAAATGGGGAAATGGAAGTACTGAGAAGCCAAGTTAATTCCCTAAAGTCACCCAGTGGGTTGGTTGAAAAGCGGGTAATGGAACTCAAGAATCTCAGCTCTGACCACTAGCCAACACTTCCTTTCCATTTATCTCTCCATTCACGTCTTCTGACCAATAGGGCAGTATTTTCTTTTTAACTTCAGCTAACTTGGCTGCACTAACAACAGACGTGTGTCAGAGTGGACCAGAGGTATTCTGTTGTGTAAATGCTTGTGATATGAATGCATTTCATCTCGGAGAAGTTGCGTACCCCCAGTGCCTGGTACAAGCTCTGAAATTCTATAATCACTCAGGAGTGAGAGATGTTTGGGCACAAGCCATGGACACGAGCATCTCCCGAGGAGCAGAAGAATAATCCTTGCACAGGTACCACATAGATTTCTAAGAGAAATGGCAAGGATTCTTTCTCCAGGCTCATTCTCATTGAGAAGAGACCTGGGGATGGCTAGTCCAAGGATTTATACTACTTGCTATAAGCATTAATGTGGGGTCTCTCCACTCAACGTGAGAGCTCCCAAATCATTTTGGGCCAAATCTGGGTCCCATTCAAACCCTGGAGTTACACCAGGGGATACATTTGGCAAGGGTTTTTGAAAATGTAGTAGTTCAACATTATTTATGCTCAGACAACGTGCATGGTGCTGCACAAGACACTGAGACCAGGTTTGCATTACAAACGTACGTCAGTACAATGACGTTGCTCAGGAACAATCCACCGGCGCAGACAGTGCTCTGTCAACGGGAGAGCTTCTCCTGGTAACGTAGCTACCTCTTCTCGCAGAGATGGATCATTATGCTGATGGGAGACGCTCTTCCACTAGTATAGTAGCGTCTTCACTAATGTGTTACAGCAGTGCAGCTGAGGCTTTCCAAGTGTAGACCTGCCCACAGACAGACCCTGCCCTGAATAGCTTAACTTTCCAGAAGGGAAGGGAAAGCCTAGGAGGGGATAGAAACCTTTTCATGCTCATTTTTTTCACTTAGGATATGTCTGCACTACCAGCAGCTGTAGCAGTACAGCTACGGCGCTGCAGGTGTGCTACCAAAACCCTACAGTGACCAAGGGGTTTTTCCATCAACGTAGCTCCAAGAGGTGGTGGCTGGGTTGAAAGAAGAATCCTTCTGTTGACCTCACCGCGTTGACACCAGGGGCTCGTTCGACCTAACTACGGTGCCCCAGGGGCGAAATGTTTCAGCGCCGTAGCTATGTCAATCTCTTTTTAAGTGTAGACCAGGCCTAGCTCCTATTCTGCTGCCTTTGGGCCTGACTCTGATCTAGCTCATGCCACCTTGAGGGCTGTGTAACCTCACTGGCTGCTGATTTACACCAGTGTAACTGAGATCAGAATTGGGCCCTTTGTAACTAGTCCATAGTTCTACCCTGGCACTGCAATTTACAGTGGGGTTGAAGGGCACCTGTGTCTCTCTGCGCAGGAGGTGGGGTTTCAGCAGCATCACCTCTTGGGTTTTGAAGAGGTGGCACCTGTAAGACCCAGCTTTGAAAAGAAGGAGGGTATTAATTTTCTTCTTTCCAGAATAAATGGCTTGAAGAGCAAGAGTTGTGTTAACTATAATAGGAGCGTCCAGCAGGTGGCGCCACAAACAATGCAGCTAAAACAACCCCCATTTGCAGTGGAAGAAGAGAACAGAATCTGAAGGTGGCTCAGACAAAGGTGACGAGTAACTGCTGATAGTGGGGATGGGGGGGGGCACGTATTTTGAACCCCCCACCTGCAAATAAATATAGACCCTGGCATAAATCGGGGGGGCACGTGACGCCTCTGGCCTGAGAGTCACGGCCTGTCTACACTTCAAATGCTACAGCAGTGCATCTGCAGTGCTATAGTTCTGTCACTGTATCACGTCCGTGTAGACACTACCGGTGCTGGCGGGAGGGGTTCTCCCTTTGGCGTAGGTAATCATCGCTCCAAGAGACGGTAGGTTTTGCCCGTTGTCCTAGCGCTGTCTACACCGGGGGTTGGGTGTTTCACACCCCTCAGAGAGGTAGCTGTGCTGCTGTAGACCTGCACCTTAGGGAACAAGTGAGAGGACTGAGGGCACTGAATGGGAGAGGGGAGCGATGCTTATAATTAGATCCAGGGACCAGATTTCCTCTTCCTCCTGCATGGGGCGAGAGACTGTGGTAACCACAAAACCTTGCTATCAGCCATTGAAAACCTGAAATACCAGCATGGCATGTTCCACTGCTGACCCATCCGAAAAGAAGCCACATGACATATTTCTTCCCCGGTGTGGGCCGAGAAGGCAAGGAAAGGGATGCTGGACCGGATCCAAAACTGCTTGAAATTATGGGAAGACTCCAGTTGATTTCCCTTTGTATCAGGCTCCTTGTGTGTCTCTGGTCCCTAGCTGCTGATTTGACAGACAAAGACAAGTGTTTCTGCCTGCTAGCACTACACAGCCAGTTACACAATGGGAGAACACACTGGATCTGCCTGTGGAAGGACAGCCCAATGGTTAGGTCAATAGCCTAGGACTTGGGACACCTGAGTCTAATTCCCTGCTATGCTACAAGCTTTCTGTGTGACCTTGGGCAAGTCACTTAGCCTCTCAGTGCCTCAGGTCCCCCATCTGTAACATGGGGGTAATAGCACTGCCCTACCTCACAAGGGTGTTGTGAGGTTAAATACATTATAGATCATGACACGCTTTGAGATCTACTGTTAAGTGCTATATTAAGAGCTAGGTATTATTATCATGTACAATGTTGTCCACTAAGTTCTGACTGCAGAATCTTCAGTATCAGCCATGAAATGAGAGGCAGGAGATTCGTAGATTGTTATAGTGAGGGAGGCATTGTCTCATAGTCACCAGTCTATAAGGTACTTTCCCCTTGGGGAAAGTATCAGGTTGCATAAGCAGAGATTAAGAGGTTTGTTTTAGAATCATAGAATATCAGGGTTGGAAGGGACCTCAGGAGATCATCTAGTCCAACCCCCTGCTCAAAGCAGGACCAATCCCCAATTTTTGCCCCAGATCCCTAAACGGCCCCCTCAAGGATTGAACTCACAACCCTGAGTTTAGCAGGCCAATACTCAAACCACTAAGCTATCCCTCCCCCCAAACCTGGTCAATGATTAGAGATGCTTGTAAATTTCAGCAGTTTAGAAACATTGCTAGTTATATTTTCTGCTGAAAAGTCCAGTTTTCAAGGCAGCGATGTGAGATGCATTCTACTTTTGTTATAGAAATGATTTCCTGAGGTGATCTAGTTCTCTGGAACAGAACCAGATGGCAGTTGCCATATTCAAGTCCTAGTGAAAGTAGAGGACGGGGCTGGCTTCCAGCAATCCCCTGATTTCCCTCCCTGGCCCAGTGTGTATCTCTCTCAGAATTACAGGTATTGCTTTGCTCTCAGATACAGGTTTTAAAACCCAGCTGTGTCTACAGGAAATCCTAAAGCAAGGGGAGAGATAAGACTTGACTAAACCTCGTGCTTCAGTCCCATTTTTTGCAGCTGTTCTGTGTTCTGGCACACATTCATGTGATTTAGCCAAGAAATTCTTTCACCCTGAGAGAGAGTTTGTGAAGTGAGTCCATGTGAAGCTCATAACAAGAGAGATTGAAGCTCCTTCCATAGTCCCCATCTCCGCAAACTAGCAGTCTATCTGCCAGCCACACTGGAGGAGCAGAGACTTGAAAATGTCATGGTTGTTTATTTTGGCTTGTTAAAGCAGTTTTCTCCAAGTGAGGGGCATGCCGCCCAGGACTAACTGGGGGACATGGACAGACCTCTCAGTTGTTATGAGGAGTCTAAGTTTTCATTAAAAAAAAGCCTCTAGTTGTTATGGTTGCAAAGAAAAGCATCAAAACGTGACCCATGCATAACTGATGTCTGCCTGAGTTTGCAGAAAGCCTGACCTCTGACATGTGTGAACTGCACCATTCATTTCAGTAAGTACTAACTCAGGTGCCAATGATGATACTTAGCCCTGGTCTAAACTACGAGTTTAGGTCGAATTTAGCAGCGTTAGATCGATTTAACCCTGCACCCGTCCACACGACGAAGCCATTTTTGTCGACTTAAAGGGCTCTTAAAATCGATTTCTGTACTCCTGCCCGACAAGGGAATTAGCACTGAAATCAACATCGCCGGGTCGAATTTGGGGTAGTGTGGACGCAATTCGACGGTATTGGCCTCTGGGAGCTATCCCAGAGTGCTCCATTGTGACCGTTCTGGACAGCACTTTCAACTCAGATGCACTAGCCAGGCACACAGGAAAAGCACCAGGAACTTTTGAATTTCATTTCCTGTTTGGCCAGCATGACGAGCTCATCAGCACAGGTGACCATGCAGTCCCAGAATCGCAAAAGAGCTCCAGCATGGACCGAATGGGAGACCCTGGATCTGATTGCTGTATGGGGAGACGAATCCGTGCTATCAAAACTCTGTTCTAAAAGACAAAATGCCAAAATATTTGAAAAAATCTCCAAGGGCATGATGGACATAGGCTATAACAGGGACTTGCAGCAGTGCCGCCTAAAAATTAAGGAGCTCAGGCAAGCCTACCAAAAAACCAAAGAGGCAAATGGCTGCTCCGGGTCAGACCCCCAGACATGCTGCTTCTATGATGAGCTGCATGCAATTCTAGGGGGTGCCCCCACCACTGCCCCACCCCTGTACATGGACTCCTGCCAGGGGGGAGTCTCACACAACAGGAATGAGGATTTTGGGGATGAGGAAGATGATGAGGAGGCAGAGGATGAAACTATTCTCCCCAATAGCCAGGAACTGTTTATCACCTTGGAGCCAATACCCTCCCAACCCGGGCTCCTGGACCATGAAGGTGCAGAAGGCACCTCTGGTGAGTGTACCTTTGTAAATATAATACATGGTTTAAAAGCAAGCGTGTTTAATGATTAATTTGCCCTGAAGATTTGGGATACATTTGCGGCCAGTACAGCTACTGGAAAAGTCTGTTAATGTATCTGGGGATGGAGCGGAAATCCTTCAGGGACATCTCCATGAAGCTCTCCTGGAAGTACTCCCAAAGCCTTTGCAAAAGGTTTCTAGGGAGGGCAGCCTTATTCCATCCTCCATGGTAGGACACTTTACCACGCCAGGCCAGTAGCATGTAGTCTGGAGTCATTGCAGCACAAAGCATGGCAGCGTATGGTTCCAGTGTTTGCTGGCATTCAAGCAACATCCGTTCTTTATCTCTCTGTGTTATCCTAAGGAGAGTGATATCATTAATGGTCACCTGGCTGAAATAGGGGAATTTTATTAAGGGGACATTCAGAAGTGGCCATTCCTGCTGGGCTGTTTGCCTGTGGCTGAAAAGAAATCATCCCCACTTTTAGCCATGCGGTGGGGGGAGGGGTGAAGCGATCATCCCAGAGAATTGGGTGTGGGGGGAAAGGGGGTGTTAGTGGGGTTTGTGCTGCACATTAATCTGAAAACTGCAGCCCCTCCTTTTAAATGGCCAACCCAGTGGGTTTTTGGTATGGGAAATGAGGGCGCTGCTGTTTGAAACCATTCCCACATGTTATGAAGGTGCTATGTAACATTAACAGCTTGGTTCACTGTGAAAGAGTCTACCCAGTGTTCTGTAAAATGTGTCTTTTAAAATTCTACTCTCCCTTTTTTTTTCTCCCGCAGCTGCAAATGTTTCAACGCTTCCCCTATCATCTCCGTCCCAGAGGCTAGCACAGATAAGAAGACAAAAAAACGCACTCGAGATGAAATGTTCTCTGAGCTCATGCAGTCCTCCCACACTGAAACAGCTCAGCAGAATGCGTGGAGGCAGACAATGACAGAATCCAGGAAAGCAGAAAATCAACGCGAGGTCAGGAGGGAAGAGCAAGAGGAGAGGTGGCAGCAGCGTGATGAGACGAGGCAGGATGCAATGCTGAGGCTACTGGAGGATCAAACCGATATGCTCCAGCATATGGTTGAGCTGCAGGAAAGGCAGCAGGAGCACAGACCGCCGCTGCAGCCCCTGTGTAACCGCCCACCCTCCTCCCCAAGTTCCACAGCCGCCTCACCCAGATGCCCAAGAACACGGGGGGGCTCCAGACACCCAACCACTCCACCCAAGAGGACTGCCCAAGCAACAGAAGGCTAGCATTCAATAAGTTTTGAAGTACTGTGTGGCCTTGTCCTGCCCTGCCCCCTCCTCCCCCACCCCTCCCGGGCTACCTTGGCAGTTATCCCCCTATTTGTGTGACGAATTAATAAAGAATGCATGATTTTGAAACAACGACTTTATTCCCTCTGCAAGTGGTGATCGAAGTGGGGAGGTCGATTGGCTTAGAGGGGAGTAAAGTGAACCAAGCGGGGAGGTTTCATCAAGGAGAAACAAACAGAACTGTCACACCGTAGCCTGGCCAGTCATGAAATTGGTTTTCAAAGCTTCTCTGATGCGCAGTGCGCCTTGCTGTGCTCTTCTAACTGCCCTGGTGTCTGGATGCATGTAATCAGTGGCCAGGCAATTTGCCTCAACCTCCCACCCCGCCATAAACGTCTCCCCCTTACTCATAGATATTGTGGAGCACACAGCAAGCAGCAATAACAATGAGAATATTGGTTTCGCGGAGGTCTGAGTCAGTAAACTGCACCAGCACCCTTTTAAACGTCCAAAAGTACATTCTACCACCATTCTGCACTTGCTCAGCCTATAGTTGAACTGCTCTTTACTACTGTCCAGGATGCCTGTGTATGGCTTCATGAGCCATGGTATTAAGGGGTAGGCTGGGTCCCCAGGGATAACTATAGGCATTTCAACATCCCCAATGGTTATTTTCTGGTCTGGGAAATAAGTCCCTTCCTGCAGCTGTTCAAACAGACCAGAGTTCCTGAAGAGGTGAGCATCATGTACCTTTCCCAGCCATCCCACGCTGATGTCAGTGAAACGTCTGTTGTGATCCACCAGTGCTTGCAGCACCATTGAAAAGTACCCCTTGCGGTTTATGTACTGGCTGCCCGGTCCCAAGATAGGGATATGTGTTCCATCTATCGCCCCACCACAGTTAGGGAATCCCATTGCAGCAAAGCTATCCACTATGACCTGCACATTTCCCAGAGTCACTACCCTTGATAGCAGCAGCTCAGTGATTGCGTTGGCTACTTGGATCACAGCAGCCCGCACAGTAGATTTGCCCACTCTGAATTGATTCCCGACTGACCGGTAGCTGTCTGGTGTTGCAAGCTTCCAGAGGGCTCTTGCCACTCTCTTGTGAACTGTGAGGGCAGCTCTCATCTTGGTATTCTTGCACTTCAGGGTAGGGGAAAGCAAGTCACAAAGTTCCATGAAAGTGCCCTTACACATGCGAAAGTTTCACAGCCACTGGGAATCATCCCAGACCTGCAACACTATGCAGTCCCACCAGTCTGTGCTTGTTTCCTGGGCCCAGAATCAGTGTTCCACGGCTCGAGCCTGCCCAATTGCTACCAGGATGGCCAAATTGCCGGGGCCCGTACTTTGCAGTCTGTGTCCATGTCCTCATCACTCTCGTCACCACGCTGCCATCGTCTCCTCGCCTGGTTTTGCAGGTTCTGGTTCTGCATATACTGCAGGATAATGCGCAAGGTGTTTACAATGCTCATAACTGCCACGGTGATCTGAGTTGGCTCCACGCTTGCCATGGTATGGTGACAGCCGAAGATCAGAGTTGCAGCGGAAGCAGTGGATGATGATGGTTAGCAGGTCTACTGCACCGTCTGCTGCCAATAGCACCAGGACACAACAGCTATGGTGTCGGTGAGCTGAGCTGAGTGGGCTGCACGTTTACCATGGTATGGCATCTGCAGGAGAGCAGAGTTGCAGCAGAAGCGGTGGATGACGATGGTTTGCAGTCCTACTGCACCATCTGCTGAAAGCAGTATGGCGTCCACACGGGAAAAAAGGCATGAAACGATTGTTTGCTGTTGCTTTCATGGAGGGAGGGGCGACTGACGATATGTACCCAAAACCACCCACGACAATATTTTTGCCCCATCAGGCATTGGGAGCTTAATCCAGAATTCCAATGGATGGCGGATACTGTGGGCTAGCTACCCACAGTGCAACGCTCTGAAAGTCGACTCTAGCCACGGTACTGTGGACGCACTCCGCCAACTTAATGCGCTTAGTGGGGAAACACACAATAGACTTTATAAAATCGCTTCTATAAAAGTCGACTTCTATAAATTCAACCTAATTTCATAGTGTAGACATACCCTTTCATTATCAATGTTGTTAACTATCTCACTGCTCACCAAAACATGTAAGAAAAAGACTGTATGGAGATCTATACCACCATTTCCCGGTGGAAGGGCCAGGGTGCAAACACCTAAAAACATAGATTAAGATGAGGAAGCTGTTAACAATGCAGGACTGGGTTGCAGGAGAGAGAGATGGGTTTTGTTTTCCTGGAGTGGGGTTCTACTTTACAAAAGTTTCGGAAATGCTGGTTTAAGGTGACTCTGGGTTATTAAAACTCAGCTGCCTTGCAAGCTCCTCCATGTCTGATTGCAGGGCTGGTCTTTGCAGCAGAGAGATTAACTCTCCACCATGCCACTGAAATTCATACTTGCATACCTCTGTTTCTAGGCATATATTTCTCAGTCACTCCTCTCTCGTCAGCCTTGTCTGCATGGGGGGGGGGGAATTTCCAAGCATAGCTCTGGGCGAAGTAACTCCCCATCTGCACAGTGTTCTGGAATGAAGGTGATTGTGTTCCAGAATAATTAGTTCACTTCCAAAGCACAGTCATTCATTTTGTTTTTATCTGAAACCGCCTTCCCCTCATCCTCTGGGTCATTCTAACCCCATGAATTAATCATGAACTCCTTCCGCGCACGGCTGGGATTGTTATCATTACTTCTGTAGCGTACTTCTGGCTGTGGTATCAGTGCCTTACGGACAGGTAAATCAGACACAGCCCCTGTTCCAGTGCATGTATTATTGTTATCTGTATTGAGGTAGCCTTAGGAGCCCCAGTCATGGACCCCATTTTGCTAGGCACTGTACACACACAGAGAACAAAGAAATAGTCCCTGACTCCTTATATAGTGTTTTTAGAAACCAGTCTTTACTCACTTAAGTAGCCCTTTGGAAGTCAATGGAATAAGTCATGTGAGTAAGGGCTACTCATGTGAGTAAACATGGCAGAATCAGACCCTTTGATACACCAGTGTAAGTCCAAAGTCATTCCATGTAAGTCGCAGAGTTGCTCTGAATTGATACCAGTGTTGCTGAGAGTGAGCTTAGACGGTAGGCTGCAGTGTTCCTCACCCAGGTGGGAGGCAGGTGGAACAGGGGCATGCTGCGTCTGGAGTGTTCCTTTAATAGCAAGTTGTTGAAGCAAGCTTAGAGAATAAAATGAAAGCTGGGAAGATGCCCCCAGTCCCAAAGGCTCAGGTCCCCAAAAGTATTTAGGTTCTTAACCTCCATTGTTTTCAGGGGAGTTAAGAGCCTATACACCCTTTGAGGGTCTGGGCCAAAGAGCTCACAGTCAATGCTCGACCCTGCAGAGTGTGATCCTGCAACAAGAGGTGCGGCTCTTTTCAGTTGTAAGTGATTTGGGGCAGGGTCTGTTGTTTCTGTATGTTCGCACAGCCCCTAGCACAACTGGGCCCCAACCTGCTTGGCCTCTGGGCTCTACTCCAATATAAGTGTGAAATACCGATAATGATCCTAAGGCAGCCCTCTGCACCAGCACAGAGCCACATTGAAATCAACAGAGCTCCAGGAGTGATGGACTGAGAGCAAATGAAAACAAGAGACAATGTGAGAGAGCATCAAAAATGGGGTGGGAATAGGGGGTAATGTTAGAGAAAAAACCATGTGCTTACTACAGGTTGTTATGTGTATTACCTGATTGTGGCATTAAATATATATATATATATGCATGATATATACACATACACATGCGTCTATATCTACCCCTATCGACACATGCATAAATAAACTCAGCATGCTTTTTATTTCACTTGATTGAAATGTACATGGATGATTTATGTGCATTGTCTGGGTTAATTGGCCCCTGGCGCCAAGGCACCTGTGACCTCCCGGTGACCCTTTTATAATGCCAAGAAGGAGGAAATTAGCCACGCCCAGGGCGCCAAGGAGACGCGCTAATTTGTCTGCTGGTGGGAACCTGATTACAGGTATTGCTGATGCTTTGTGCCACACCCTGGTTACTTTGGAAGGCTGTGGGGGAGCAGCAGAAATGGGAATACAGACTAGGAAGCTACTGTCCCTAAGAATTTCTGGTCAGATCCTCAGCTGGCGTGACTCCCCAGAGTTTAACTGTGTTGACTTGATTTATAGCATCTGAGGATCTGACCATCTGTGTCTAGGCTTGAAAATCCCAGGTGGGTGTTGGCTAGGAGCTCCTAAGGGAACGTCTCCTGTTGCTCCCGTTTCCTCTGCTTTGCTGGTGTGTTTCTCCGATCTGCCAACTAATTAGAAGACAAAGTCATTTAGCCCCCACTTCTGTGTAAATAGCACAGGGGAAGTGGAGCTGATACCTAGGTTGGCCTATGGCTCCTGGCCTGAACTGTTTCTCCAACTTGCAAAGGGCCAGCAGCAAAGGGAATTTTCCATCCCCTTGCTGCAAAGCTCCCAGAGAAAGAAAGTCTGGCATTGTAGTCAGTGTGGCTGTGACCTAGGGATGCATGCTGACAAGCTGCTGCTCCCTGAATGTGATAGTCGGGAATGATTAACCCTTCCAACGTCTGTGGCTCTGGGGCTGGCTGGGAGACATACGTACCCTTTCCTGCCCACCCCCAATGGGTTGCTTGGCCTGCTGGCGGGTTTTTTACTAAACACAGCACCACATGCTGCTGGGGCTCACTCTTCATGAGCTGCCTCTTGCTGGCTTGTGTCCTGCCTCCCCTCCCTTCCCCCCAAACGAGATGGGTCAGAGCTTGATGGGCTTGGTGCATGCTGGGTGCTGAGCTCTGTTGAAAATCTGGCCGTAAGCAGCACAGTGGGAGGTGCTGGGAAATCTGGCCGCGAGCTCTTCTGAAAATCTACCCTTTGTGTGCAACCTGATCGCTTGCCATTCTGGGATCTTTGAACTGGGTCCCATAAGCTACTTGGGAAAAGCCCTGGTTTTCTTGCCTTCCAAATGCATCAAGTATCAGGTATTGCTTAAAAAAAACAAATCCCCCCGGCGTGGTACCTTTGGCCCCTCCTAGAAATGACTGATCAGCCAGCAGGAGGTGATGCTGTTCTGATTGCCAGAGGAGCAGCTGCAGTTCCAATGTATAAGTAACAGCCGTGAATTTCCCGCTCTCAGGCTTGATTGGCCTGTTGGTGGGTTTTATAGATCCAGCCCTATGCTGTGAACATGGGAGGGAACAGCAGATAGATGCACTGCACAGGACAGATAACCCCCCAACAATGGAGGCCGTGTTGGACAGGAGCAGGGAAGAGTCTCTGCTCCGCTGCGGCCTATGGAGCATAAAACTTGCGTGCGAGGCTGCAGTGTGGCCTGGAATGACGAATGGCTCAGACAGAAACGGCTTCCTCAGCTCTGATCCCAGCCGGAAAGCACTAAGCAACTCATTGTTTTTCAAGGTTACATTTGAGGAGCAGAACAAACATGGCCGCTTCCCCACCTCAGTGAGACTGTGGGTCTAATAGTTCCTTGGGGATGGGAAGCTGAGAAGCAAGACATCCTGCCTTAACTCACCCTTCCCTTGTTCTCTTTAACAGGCTTGGTGATATCCTGGGGATGGGCTAGAGTCCTTGGGTCACTCTTCAGCTGTGGGAGGAAGCTTGGATTAGTGACCCAAGCAGAGAAAAGAGTCTACCCAATTTCTACATAAATAAATCTCTGGTTCAGGACCAGACCTGGTTTCGCTACTATAAATCAGTGGCTTTCAGCCTTTCCAGACTACTTTCAGGAGTCTGATTTGTCTTGTGTACCCCAAGTTACACTTCACTTAAAAACTACTTGCTTACAAAATCAGACATAAAAATTCAAAAGCGTCACTGCACACTATTACTGAAAAATTGCTGACTTTCTCATTGTTACTATATAATTATCAAATACACCAACTGGAATATAAATATTGTACTTACGTTTCAGCGTATAGTATATAGAGCAGTATAAACCAGTCATTATCTGTAGGAAACTGACTTTGCTAGTGTTTTTTATGTAATCTGTTGTAAAACTAGGCAAATATCTGGATGAGTTAATGTATGCACTGGAAGACCTCTGCGTACTCCCAGGGGTACGTGTACCCCTGGTTGAGAACCACTGCAGATCCATCATGATGTGGTTTGATTCCTGCTTGCTGGCATGTTGGGTGCATGTTGCTTGTTCTCATCGAACGAGGGCAGTCATGCGTGTGTATTCTAAAAATGTGATGCTGTTTGGATTGGTACCAGCCCTGTAGAGTCCTTTTCTTAGCCCTTTCCCATTCCCTCGCCCCAAGCCATCATGAGGCCAAGTACTGCTATAGACCACATCAGTACTTGCTACAGCAGGGGTGGGCAAACTTTTTGGCCCTCGGGCCACATCTGGGTATGGAAATTGTATGGTGGGCCATGAATGCTCATGAAATTGGGGGGTAGGGTGCAGGAGGGGCTGAGGGCTCTGGAGTAGGGCCAGAAATGAGTAGTTCAGGGTGTGGGAGGGGGCTCCGGACTGGGGCAGGAGGTTGGGGTGCGGGGAGGGGAGGGCTCCAGCTGGAGGTGTGAGCTATGGGGTGGGACTGGGGATAAGGGGTTCGGGGTACAGGAGGGTGCTCTGGGCTGGGACCAAGGGGCTCAGAGGGCAGGAGGGGGATCAGGACTAGGGCAGGGGGTTGGGGTGCAGGAGGGGGTCAGGGATGCAGGCTTTGGGCAGTGCTTACCTCAAGCAGCTCCCAGAAGCAGTGGCGTGACCCCCTCCGGCTCCTATGTGGACAAGCTGCCAGGCGGCACTGCATGCTGTCCCGTCCACAGGCACTGCCCCTGCAGCTCCCATTGGCCATGGTTCCTGGCCAATGGGAGCTGCAGTGGCGGCGCTTGGGGCGGGGGCAGCATGTGGACACCCCTGCCTGCCCCTATGCATAGGAGCTGGAGGGGGGACATGCTGCTGTTTCCGGGAGCCATGCGGAGCGGGGCAAGCCCTGGACCCCACTCCCTGGTGGGAGTTCGAGGGCTGGATTAAAATGTCTGAAGGGCAGGATGTGGCCCCCAGGCCATAGTTTGCCCACCCCTGTGCTACAGTGAGAAAACATAGCACCTGATCCTGCACCATGCACCTTAACAGGAGTTTTATCATTGCCTCAAATAGGGAGAGGACTGGACCCAAAATGTCAAGAAAACGTTAAAACTACAATGCCAGCCCAGGCCAGGTGTACACTAAGCGTGCTTCTCCAGGATAGCAACGCCAGTCTACCATACTGGCATACTGCTCTTATTGTGGACACAATTTACCAGCAAAACCAGTATAGCTTATTTGAGACCCCCCACTTCCCCTCCTCCCCCCGCCCTCCATAAGCAAATAAGTTTGTGGCAGAGGTGAAACCTTGGAAACGTGGAGATTTATAGAGACTATTATAGCAAGATGTGCCAAATGCCGGGGCCCAGGGAATTGCTATGAAACTGTATGTCTGTGTGAGTGAGGGATTATATTCTAGCTGAGTTTCCCCCAGGCATTAATATCAGTGGGAGGCTAATTACTGCAAATCCCAGGTCAGGTAAATCACTCCAGAGAAGTAGCAGCCCCTGGGGAGAATTGTACAGACTGGTCAAAGCAGATTCAAGAGGCCCAGGGAGACACACAAGTTTTTGTGAATAAAGGGTCAGCAGGAACTGCCTGAGTGACCCTCACTTTGATCCAAGCACTGACCTGAAGCTGGAAGCAAGAGGGCAAAGCCCTGCTGGCAGGGTTTGAAGGACTGGACCTAGAGGGCCCCTGTGGAAGAGGGCGACACCAGGCAAGCTAGCATGTGGGCAGACTGCTGAACACAACTCTGTGGGTCAGGGATCAAACACCCCTGGGTGCAACTGATGTACCTATATTGTCAAAAATGCCCCAGCTGGAGCACTGAAGAAGAGCTAGGGCTTGCTATTATAACTATCCATAGAGTCACCAATATGTTATGAAAATAATGTGGAATGGGTCCGTTCTAGGGTTCAAAGTATGTGTGTTTGGGGGGGGTGTCTTTCTTTGCTAACTGTGGATTTTTTGCATCTATAGATCTGAGGAATTAAAATATGGTTGAGTAGTTTAGAATTGAATAGCTCTTGCAATTTTTGCTGTTGAAAGCAAGAGGCGGTCTGTGGGTGTACAAGTTTATGTTTAGACTTGAGTAAAACAGAGATCCTTCCCCCTCTCTCACAGAATCAATCTCTGAACTGAGATTGCTAGTGGCTGCAGCCTGCTTAAGGAAACGCAAATCCTCTCCCACCTTTCCAGAAAATGATGGAAAACAAAGTGTTTGCATCGTTTACTTTCTACAGTACGATCTTGATTATAAAAATGTATGTTCTTGCCATCATTACAGGACAAGTGAGGCTCAGAAAGAAGGTACGTTCCAGCTTTTCTGCGCTCCAGAACTGCCTGTACTGCTTTGGGGTTTCTGTTAGCATTTCTGCAACTACTAGTATTGAGTTTGCTCCTTTAAATAGTGGCTGACTGGTTTTACTGATGCTTTGAAGCAAATTGGAAACTATTTTATAGCTGCAGTAGATCAGCTTGGGGTGGTGTGTGAGTATTTCCCTCCCATCTGCAACATGTTTAGAGTAGGATTCAAAAATATAAACAGTAATTTGCAAATCTAAAATGCCATGCAAGTGAGTTCCTTTTGGAAACAGCCTGTTCGCTAACTATCAGTTTGACAGTTTGTCTGTAAGAAACTAATTTTTAAAAAGTTGTTTAAGTGAATAGCAAAAAAACCCCAACAACCTGTGAACTCTGAGTCTGTTTGTGGCATTTTAAAGGCTGAATTCCTACCCGTGTTTGTTACAGGAGGACCTAACTTCTTAGGAGGTAAACAAGTCTAGAGGGAACTTGTTTTGGGGTTGGGAAGTAGAACAGAAATAGTCTCCTAGTGCATGCAGAAAAGCTGGCCTCACATGTCAACAGAAGTCAATCAAACATTAGCTCATGTTTTTTCTCCTCTTGCTAGGACATTCTGTCCTTTTTCCTTGAAAAAAAAAAATTCCCAACTGAACGCCCTGCAACAAAGAGAAGTCTGCTATAAAGCAGTTCAAAAATATTAGTAAAACTTTTACTGGAAACTGGTCAAGCTCTGTGTGTGTGTGTGTGTTGGTTAAATAATAGGCTTGTTTTTAAGACTCTCTCTCACTGTGAAAGCTAGGATGAAGCCTGGCACTTCTGTGCTGTAGCTTTGATGTACGTAATGTGGTTTGGGCTCAAACAGCAAGGTCAAGCAACTTAACGAAATGCCAGTTCAGGAAATTCTATTACAGCTCTACTTCTAAAACAAACAAAGAAAAACCCGCAGCCCTTCCACGCAGCTGCATCTCCAGTCTGGGGTCCATACAGCCCTGCCGGAGGACAGGGCCGGGGCTGGTACCGGTACAGCTGCGCTGGAAGAGCTGCCTGTGTAGCACGTTCTGCTCCTTTCACTGCTGCGGTTCCGGGAGAGCCAGTTCAGCACGCTGAACCGCAGGGATCTCCTGGGAACCACAGTGGCAAAAGGAGCAGAATGTGGGGTTCCCAGATGGCTCCCCACCAGCAACTCCTCCGGTGTGGCTGTACCCACCCTGAGCACAGCCCTGAGCTCTGTCCTCTGGCGGGGCTGTACCCGCCCCCAGCCCTGTCCTGTGGTGGGGCTGTACAGACCAAGACAGGAGATGTAGCTGCGTGGAAGGGCTGGGGGCAGGGCAACCCCATGTTCTGCTCCTTTCGTTGCTGCGGTTCCCTGCTGAATGTGCCACCCCCAGGAGCATCTGATCATTCTTGTCCCTCCCAGGTGTCGCCTTTGACTTTGATTACAATCCTAGTTGCTCAGAACTATCTTGCTCTCCCTTGCCTGGGCTCTGTTTGAAGGTGGTGTTGATATGTTGACAGTAGAAATATGTGGGTTCCTTCTCACCCTCATATACAGCTCAGCCTTTTGAGACGATCACTTCCTCCTCCCTGAACCGCCGAACAAATGAGTGAAAAGGGGGAAATCCTGGTCCCCCTGGAGTCAGTGGGAGTTTTGCACCGTCTCCAGTGAGGCCAGGATTTCACCCCAAATCTGGAAAACTTCAGCCCCCAAAAGCTTCAGACTATATTGTAAGCAACTAGAAAAGGGGGTGAGAATGGAAACTCCGAGGAACAGCTGTCACCTCTGCTGGGTACAATAAATACTAGGGCTGAGATTCTCCCAAGTCCCACTGACTTTTGAAGATCGGGGCCCCAGTACCAGTACCGGTACAAATATTCACTAAGGTACTTAAACATTGTTCTGCTCGGCGTTGCAGAGCTTAGGCAGCTGGCTGCCCAGTGGAATTCTCAGCCCCAAGCAAGGTGTCTCGGCTCCCCAGTCAATGCAGGGGAGCATTAGGTGCCTAATGCAACTCATCTCCCAGTTGTCTCTTTGTGCCCCCAGTTGTCTCTTTGTGGGGTGCTGTGCTGTCCCCCACCCCCGCATCCCTATTGGCGGTCTGTATCCAGCCATCTGGCAATGAGGTCAGACAGGGATCGGGTCTGGGAGTAGAGCACGCTGATGGGTCCCATTGGCAGGATAGGCATTCCTGTGTTTTGGCCGTGTGGCTTAGGCTTCAGTGAGGGGTCTGAGCTGCTTGCTCGCTGTGGATCAACATCATGGCTTAGGCAGCATTTCAAATGCTGATTGGTTGAAACGTAAACACCATGGGGATCTCGGTACCTATGGGGCTGGGTGGCAGCTGAGGGCTGTTTTGAAAATATCAGTGGTGCCCAAAGAGGCAGAGGAGGCCCCTAAATACCTCTGAGGAGCTGGGCCTGGGTCTCCAAATCCCTAAACAGCTTTGACAGTCTCAGCCAAAGAGCCGGATCCTGCAAACGCTTGTCAGAGCACGTGACTGAATTAATCGCGCACAGGGGAGTTGGCAGGACTGGGTCCCAAGACTCTGCGTAAAAGCTGCATATTTAATGAGGAACAGAAAGGGATCACCTCCTACATGCTAGGTGCAGCACAGGGAGCTGGCCTTGCCATGGGAACATTAAATCCCCGTTTCCTGGCTCCCTTTTTGCTGAGCAACCTTAGCATTGTGCAGCAAACTCAATTGCACTTAGCGTCTTTGCTCTGGAGCCCTGCAAATCCGTGGCTAGCCGCCAATCAGCTGCAGATACAAATGTTGTATCTGCGCAGGGCTCTACACCTCAGGCTCCCGTGAGTCTTGGTGGGAAGCATCTCCTTATGCCTCTGAGATGGCAATTCTCTCTTCCAGGCTTTCGTCAATCCGGAGGATGCCCTGAGGAATGGAGGGCTGCAGTATTATCGAGAGGACCCAGACGTGGAGCGATGCCGCAGGCAAGTTCTGTACTGTGAATTCCATTGGCCAGCACGTGGTGAAACACTCCTCCGCAGCTGCTCGGTGTCATGGGAAAGGCAAAGTGTAGGGCTCATTAATTTGGCAATTACCTACATGGATTGATCAACGGAAGCCTGAAGCAGGATCCCATCAGCTCCTTGTGCTGGGGCTAGTTAAATATGAAATGGAGGCACTGGCTCATGAAACATGGATGGATTCATGCCCGGGGTCCTAAAGCCATCAGCCCTGAGGGTCTCATTGTAACTGGCTCCTTAGGGTCCAGATTTTCAGAGTGTCCCAGACGACTGTGGCCATGTCTTGAATTAATGCACTAAGGTTCCCCCAACACCCCCAGCTTTGCCAGACTCAAATTTTCACTAATCCCTGCACAGCTCTGACAATAGCTCAGTCCATGACTAGGAATGCTCTGGGCTCCCACACAATTCTGCCAGTGCACCTTGGTCACTGTTTCAGTCCTAGGTCTAAGAGGAGACCTTTGGTGATGTCACATTGCATGTTGGTTTTGCCTCTAATGGGTACAAACGAGGTTGAGACCCCGACCCCCGCACCCTGAACCTGAGCTCACTTGTGCTCCTGGCTAGATTTGAATCCAGCTCTCCAAAAAGTGGTAGGCTAGTGTATTAACCCACAGCCGCTGTATCTTCACAAGGAATTTTAACCCTGTATTGAGGAACTTGGTGTTACATAACAGTGAAATCATAGCTAAGGCCTAGTCTGTGCTACAGAGTTAGGTTGACATAAAGCAGCTTAGGGTTAAGTTTAGCGTTGCCTCCACTGGAATTTTCAGTGAGATAACTGATGGGTGACCTAACTGTAAGCATCTACACTAAAATGTCGCTCCCACCGATGTAACTCGCCCACCACATCGACTTACTAATGGCACCTCCATGAGAGGCAAAGAGCTTAAGTTGATGTAGTTAGGTGGATGCAGTGTCAGTGCAGACACTGTGTTGCTTACATCAACAGTGGCTGCCTTTCAGAAGCCGTCCCACAATTTCCCTGCACCTTAAATCGGTGCAAGCGCTCTTGGTGAGGACACGCACCGCTGACACAAGGAGCGTAGTGTGGACGTGCAAATGCGATTTAATTGCTGCAGTGGCGGTACGTTGACGTAACATAGGTCGACTTAATTTTGTAGTGTAGGCTTGCCCTAAGCTTGTGTGTGTGTGTGTTAGCCAGGTCACTGTAAAATGCTAATGCAGACAAGGTTCTGTAGTTATAATTGTGATGTGTCAAAGCAAGCTCTGCCATGGGGCACAATGTTTGATTTCACCTCGCTACATTAAAAGGCTCAGTAGAAACTGCTTCCACTGGAATTTTCAGTGAGATAACTGAAGGGAACGCTAACATCCCCTTTTTTGGCAGTGAAGACGTAGCCCTAGTGAAGACAAGGCAGGAGTAATTTTAACCGTTGCTGGCTGGTCAAAGTAAACCCCAAGGAGAGCTTAGAGTCTACTTGGGTTACCGAGACAACTGCTCTGTGTTAACTAACCCATGTTAAAAACTTTTTTCCAAGTGAAGACTAAGCCTGACTTTCCCTTGAGCCCCAGCAGCATGGTGCGGGAGTAGGAGATGGCTGTGGTTAGGAGTTGTGTAAAGGGAGCCACAAAAGGACTGGAGAGAGCTCGACAGCAAGACCTGAAATCCTGCAGCCTTATAAGGAGCCCCGGGCATTAGAGTTGGCCTAAAAGCTGCCTTTGTTTCTTTCCATTTCTCCTGCTGAAGTCTCTCTGGGAGGACACTATGTGCTGGCATAGCTAGCGCCTGAGAGTTTATTTTTGTTGAGCTGAGGGCTGGCTAGGCAGCTTGAATGCTGTTAACCGTTCTTTCTCCGTGACTTCCAATATGTCAGAGGAGAAACTGGTTGCAGAAACCAGAAGGCGCAGAAACAGGCGAAATGAGTTGGGTGTGGGGAGATTTATAGTTGTTTACTAATATACAGCTGGAACTGGAAAGGATTTGTAAGCAAAGGATTTGGGAGCCTGCCTTTCAGGCCTGCTGCAGTTAAAGTATAGAGCAGGAGGTGTGTGCTCAGGGGATGGGTTGCTTATGGAAGTGGGGAAATGCACGGTAATGGAGCGGCTTTGTGTGTGAGAACAGGTTGCCCCCTAGTGTCTGCCCACAGGGAGGATAAGAAACCTGCTATTCCTACCAGCTCAGGGAAATAGCTCAATGAGGAGTCTGTAATTTCAGATTTGTGTGTGTAAGAGAGACTTAACCGAATAATTGTATGCATCCATGTGAAACAATGGGGCAGGACCACACTTTTGACCTCACACACACTGAACATGCAAGGCCATGCCACATGGAGGATGCCATTTTATACAGAAACGCACCAGGACTGGTCAGGCCTCTGGGGTCGACCCATGCTGGTGGGGATGGAGTACCTGCACTTAAAAAATCAGGACTGCGCCCCTGCTCTGCCATTTCTCATGGAGACCACCCCAGTGTGCAAAGTGGCCTGACTGCCCCAGGCTATGGCGAGTTGCTCTGGATTTACACCGGTGTAACCAAGAGAAGAATTTAGCCCACAGAGTTTAGCTACTGTCATAACCATACAGCCAAGAGTAGCGTAGAATTCCCTCTTATCTGTAAGGGGTTGAGAAGCTCAAATAACCTGGTTGGCACCTGACCAAAAGAACCAATGGGGAAAGAAGATACTTTCAAATGCAGAGTGTGGGAGGGAGGCAGCTTTGTTTGGGCTCTTTGTTTAAGTGGGTTCTCTCTAGAAACTGAGAGGGCCAGGCAGAAATCCATCTCCTCCAAACAATCCTGAACAAGTCCCTAACATTACAAAAATAGTAATAAAGCCAGGCAAGGAGGGTTAGGTTATCTTTTGTTTTAGCTTATGAATTTTCCCTTTGCTAGAGGGAGGTTTATTCCAATATTCATAGATACTAAGGTCAGAAGGGTCCATTCTGATCATCTAGTCCAACCTCCTGCACAACACAGGCCACAGAATCTCACCCACCCACTCCTATGAAAAACCTCACCTATGTCTGAGCTATTGAAGTCCTCAAATCGTGGTTTAAAGGCTTCAAGGAGCAGAGAATCCTCCATCAAGTGACCCATGCCCCATGCTACAGAGGAAGGCGAAAAACCTCCAGGGCCTCTTCCAATCTGCCCTGGAGGAAAATTCCTTCCCGCCCCCAAATATGGCGATCAGCTAAACCCTGAGCATATGGGCACATTCACCAGCCAGATACTAGAGAAAATTCTTTCCTGGGTAACTCAGATCCCATCCATCGAATATCCCATCTCAGGGGATTAGGCCTATTTACCCTGAATATTTAAAGTTCAATTAATTACCAAAATCACATTATCCCATCATACCATCTCCCCCATAAACTTATCGAGTAGAATCTTAAAGCCAGATAGAACTTTTGCCCCCACTGCTTCCCTTGGAAGGCTATTCCAAAACTTCACTCCTCTGATGGTTAGAAACCTTTGTCTAATTTCAAGTCTAAACTTCCTGGTGGCCAGTTTATACCCATTTGTTCTTGTGTCCACATTGGTGCTGAGCTGAAATAATTCCTCTCCCTCTCCTGTATTTATCCCTCTGATATATTTATAGAGAGCAATCCTATCTCCCCTCAACCTTCTTTTAGTTAGGCTAAACAAGCCAAGCTCCTTAAGTCTCCTTTCATAAGACAAGTTTTCCATTCCTCAGATCACCCTAGTAGCCCTTCTCTATACCTGCTCCAGTTTGAATGCATCCTTTTTAAACATGGGAGACCAGAACTGCACACAGTATTCCAGATGAGGTCTCACCAGTGCCTTGTATAATGGTACTAAAACCTCCTTATCCCTACTGGAAATACCTCTCCTGATGCATCCCAAAACCACATTAGCTTTTTTCACAGCCATATCACATTGGCAGCTCATAGTCATCCTATGATCAACCAATACTCCAAGGTCCTTCTCCTCTTCCGTTACTTCTAATTGATGCGTCCTCAGCTTATAACTAAAATTCTTGTTATTAATCCCTAAATACATAACCTTACACTTCTCACTATTAAATTTCATCCTATTACTATTACTCCAGTTTACAAGGTCATCCAGATCCTCCTGTATAATATCCCGATCCTTCTCTGAATTGGCAATACCTCCCAGCTTTGTATCATCTGCAAACTTTATTAGCACACTCCCACTTTTTGTGCCAAGGTCAGTAATAAAAAAAGATTAAATAAGATTGGTCCCAAAACTGATCCCTGAGGAACTCCACTGGTAACCTCCCTCCAGCCTGACAGTTCGCCTTTCAGTAGAACCCGTTGTAGTCTCCCCTTTAACCAATTCCTTATCCACCTTTTGATGTTCATATTGATCCCCATCTTTTCCAATTTAACTAATAATTCCCCATGTGGCACGGTATCAAATGCCTTACTGAAATCTAGGTAAATTAGATCCACTGCATTTCCTTTATCTAAAAAATCTGTTACTTTCTCAAAAAAGGAGATCAGGTTGGTTTGGCACGACCTACCTTTTGTAAAACCATGTTGTATTTTGTCCCATTTAGCATTGATTTCAATGTCCTTAACTAATTTCTCCTTCAAAATTTTTTTCAGGACCTTGCATACTACAGATGTCAAACTAACTGGCCTATAGTTACCCGGATCACTTTTTTTTCCTTTCTTAAAAATAGGAACTATATTAGCAATTCTCCAGTCATACGGTACAACTCCTGAGTTTACAGATTCATTAAAAATTCTTGCTAATGGGCTTGCAATTTCAGGTGTCAATTCCTTTAATATTCTTGGATGAAGATTATCTGGGCCCCCCGATTTAGTCCTATTAAGCTGTTTGAGTTTCGCTTCTACCTCAGATATGGTAATATCTACCTCCATATCCTCATTCCCATTTGTCATTCTACCATTATCCCTAAGATCCTCTTTAGCCTTATTAAAGACTGAGGCAAAGTATTTGTTTAGATATTGGGCCATGCCTAGATTATCTTTAACCTCCACTCCATCCTCAGTGTTTAGCGGCCCCACTTCTTCTTTCTTAGTTTTCTTCTTATTTGTATGACTATAGAACCTTTTACTATTGGTTTTAATTCCCTTTGCAAGGTCCAACTCTACTCGACTTTTAGCCTGTCTCACTTTATCCCTACATGTTCTGGCCTCAATAAGGTAGCTTTCCTTGCTGATCCCTCCCATCTTCCACTCCCTGTATGCTTTCTGCTTCTTCTTAATCACCTCTCTAAGATGCTTGCTTGATTCCTGTTTTTTGTAACTTTGAAACTAACACTGGAGGGGAATTCTCTGTGTCCTAAATCTTTTAATTTTTCCCTGTAAAATTGCCTTCCATCTTGATTTTACAGAGGTTGTTCTTTTACTTTTTGTAATAACATTTTTCTTTTAAGAACTTGATTGATTTTCAGTGTCCCAGGGGTTTGGTCTATGCTCACCTGTACCAACTGGTGAGGATATTATTCTCAAGCCTCCCCAGGAAGGGGTGTAGGGGCTTGGGGGGATAATTTGGGGGGAATAGGAACTCCAAGTGGGCCTTTCCCTGAATCTTTGTCTAAATCTCTTGGTGGTGGCAGCATACCGTCTGTCCAAGGACAAGGGATTTGTGCCTTAGGGAAGTTTTTAACCTAAGCTGGTAGAAATAAGCTTAGGGGGTCTTTCATGTCGGTCCCCACATCTGTACACCAGAGTTCAGAGTGGGGAGGGAACCCTGACAGCTACCAAGGCAGGCTCCAGGAGAAAGTTACTGAGCAAAAAGCACTTAGGAAGCGAGAGATTTTGGCACAGAGTCACCCAGGTGAGGGTAACTGGAGAGTAGGGTTGGCCTTTTAGTCAGCAGATAAAATCTTCATTAAAAATAAACAGACTCAGTGGCTGCCTTCCCATGCCTGGACAGCTCCGGGCAGGAAATGACTTGATTGAGGTGTTGTCCATGGGCTGTGCTTGCCATGTTTACATAATATCCGCATTTAAGGGTCTGGAGTGAGGATGGGGAGACAGGAAATGGTGACTGGGTTGCTTTGGCGCATGCTCCGTCTCCCTTGGAAATGGGGATGTGGTGATTGGAAGCAGCTGCCAGGCATTGAGGCCTGTCATCCAGATCCCTCTTCCCAGCATTTCTGCGTCAGTGCAAATGCTCAAAGTACCGGGCTCTCACTGTCCGTCCTCACACCACCCTTGCCTTGGAGACCTAGGCATGTCAAGTTAGCTAATAACATGGCCAGAGGGCAGCATGGTGCGGATAAGTAGGATGCACTCCTGCTAAGGCTTGCCATGCTACGGAAAAGGCCAGCGTTGACTATAGACTAGGAAGAAACCTCTAAAATCCAGGTTTTCAAAGCCTTATTGCTTAAGGCTTATTGCTAGAGCTGGTAAAAAAATTTCCAACAGAAGAGTTTTCTGTTAGGGAAAATACTAGGGCTGAGGATTAATGGCAGTTAACTCACGCGATTAACTCAAAAAAAATTAATTGCGATTAATTGCAGTGTTAATCACACTGTTAAACAATAGAATACCAATTGAAATTTGTTAAATATTTTGGATGTTTTTCTATGTTTTCAAATATATTGATTTCAATTACAACACAGAATTCAAAAGGTACAATACTCACTGTTATTTTTATTACAAATATTTGCACTGTATAATGATAAACAAAAGAAAGTATTTTTCAGTTCACCTCATACAAGTACTGTAGTGCAATCTCTTTATTGTGAAAGCACAACTTACAAATGTAGGGGTTTTGTTACATAACTGCACTCAAAAACAAATCAATGTAAAACTTTATAGCCTACAAGTCCACCCATGTCTACTTCTTGTTCAGCCAATCGCTCAGACAAACAAGTTTGTTTACATTTGCAGGAGATAATGCTGCCCGCTTCTTATTTACAATGTCACCTGAAAGTGAGAACATGCATTCGCATGGCACTGTTGTAGCCGATGTTGCAAGGTATTTACGTGCCAGATATGCTAAACATCTGTATGCCCCTTCATGCTTCGGCCACCATGCCAGAGGACATGCTTTCATGCTGATGACGCGTGTTAAAATAATAATGCGTTAATTAAATTTGTGACTGAACTTCTTGGGGGAGAATTGTATGTCTCCTGCTCTGTATTTTACCCGCATTCTGCCATATATTTCATGTTATAACAGTTTCTGATGATAACCCAGCACATGTTGTTCGTTATAAGAACTCTTTCACTGCAGATTTGACAAAATGCAAAGAAGGTACCAATGTGAGATTTCTAAAAGTAGCTACAGCACTCAACCCAAGGTTCAAGAATCTGAAGTGCCTTCCAAAATCTGAGAGGGAGGAGGTGTGGAACATGCTTTCAGAAGTCTTAAAAGAGCAATACTTGGATGCGAAAACTACAGAACCCAAACCATCAAAAAAGAAAATCAATCTTCTGCTGGTGGCACCTGACTCAAATTTTGAAAATGAACATGTCGGTCCGCACTGCTTTGGATAGTTATTGAGCAGAACCCCTCATTAGCATGTAAGCATTTCCCCTGGAATTGTGGTTGAAGCATGAAGGGACATATGAAACTTTAGCACATCTGGCACTTAAATATCTTGTAAAGCCAGCTACAACAGTGCCATGCGAATGCATGTTCTCACTTTCAGGTGACATTGTAAACAAGAAGCAGGCAGCATTATCTCCTGCAAATGTAAACAAACTTGTTTGTCTGAGCGACTGGCTGAACAACAAGTAGGACTGAGTGGACTTGTAGGCTCTAAAGTTTGACATTGTTTTATTTTTGAATGCAGTTATATTTTGTACATAATTCTACATTTGTAAGTTCAACTTTCATGATAAAGAGATTGCACTACAGTATTTGTATTAGTGAATTGAAAAATAATATTTCTTTTATTTTTTACAGTGCAAATATTTTTGTAATAAAAAATAAATATAAAGTGAGCACTGTACACTCTGTATTCTGTGTTGTAATTGAAATCAATATATTTGAAAATGTGGAAAACATTCAAAAATATTTATATAAATAGTATTCTATTATTGTTTAACAACGTGATTAATCACACGATTAATCGCGATTAATTTTTTTAATTGCTTGACAGCCCTAGAAAATACTTATTTGACAGAATCAGAATGCTTGTGGGGATGTGTAGGTTTTTGTGATCATTTATCAATGTTTTATTTGACTTTTGTTGTAGTATTATAGTAGTGATGTAATGTCACCTCTTGGCTCAGAACATCATGAGTCTTTGTATCCTACCGTGACATAATGTCAGAGTGTGATCGGTCAGGCTATGATGCAGTGTCATGTTATGATGCCATCATGCCATGTAGTGGTGATATGCCATGTGCCGTGTCTCATCTCATGCTTTAGCCCATTATATTTTGACACAATGTCCTATCTCATACAAACTGAAGCAATACACTTCCACTTTTTGTCCTGATTTGAGATTAAACCATATTTAAAATCCGGGAATTATCCATGGGATGGAAATTCCAAATTTGACCAGCTGTGCTCATTTGTATCGTGGTAGCACCTAGGAGTCCCAGTCATGGACCAAGGTCCCATTGTGCTAGGTGCTATACAAACACAGAACAAAAAGAGTCCCTGCCCCAAAGAGCTTGCAGTCTAAACAAGGGCTTGTACACTGAAATACCAGTCATCTCTAAGGGATAAGGGGAAGGAGTTATTTTAAAGCTGACATGCAATGGGACAGGGAAATGGGTTTATACTCTTCTTCTTTGATAGGAAAAAGGACAATTTTTTTCTGGCTATTTTTAACACTAGCAATTTGGGTCTGGTCTACCCTCCCTTCCTGGAAGACTCTATGGATAACTAGAGACCCAGTAGGCTTTTGACTTCACAGGTACCAAGCCAGTGAAACCTGATTGAGAGAGGAAGGGTTTTGTTTTGGTCAAACTGTTCAAGGCTCTGTCCTCATTGACATGCAGGTGTTTGGGGGGCAGAGTTTAACAGGGAGAGAACTAACACGGTGCTGCTGTGCTGGCAGGATTGTGAACGTTCCCAAAACCCGCAAGACTTACTGCAAGAAATGTGGCAAGCACCAAACGTTCCCAAAACCCGCAAGACTTACTGCAAGAAATATGGCAAGCACCAGCTCCACAAAGTGACCCAGTACAAGAAGGGAAAGGACTCTCTCTATGCTCAGGGAAAGAGGAAGTATGATTGGAAGCAGAGTGGTTATGGTGGTCAAACAAAGCCTATCTTCCGTAAGAAGGCCAAGACCACGAAGAAGATTGTGCTGAGGCTTGAGTGTGTGGAGCCCAACTGCAAGTCCAAAAGAATGCTGGCTATTAAGAGGTGCAAACACTTTGAGCTGGGAGGAGACAAGAAGAGAAAGGCCAGGTGATCCAGTTCTAAACTCAATCTTGTTCATTGTTATGGAATCCATTAAAGTATGTGGAAAGAAAAAAAACAAAACAAAACACGGGTTATCTCGCTAACAAGGCCAGCTGTAGGGCTGGCTGGGCTAGGTGAGGTCAGTCCTATAGCCCCTGTCCATGCTGACTCCCCCCAGTACTTTAATCCGCAGTAAAACCACAGTGTGTGCTCTCCACTGTGTTTTTACACCAGGACAGCTAATGCATGTTCGTTTTTCTGTAGTAAGAACACCCCTCTTTTGTTAAAGAAGACAACTCCTAAACCACTTTTAAACACTGATGTAACACCTGTGTTCACCAGAGAGTTGAAAGGAAGGATGATGATCTCCTGGTAAGGGCTGAGAAAGCTCCCACCCCATTGCTCTAGGTCCCCTAATGAGACCTCCAGCTAAAACAACCAGGGGAAGCAGAAAAATAGAAGCAAAACCCTCTCCAGCCTCTCAGACCGATCTCAAAGAAGCCAATAGCCTTTCCTTTTGCAGATTGCCTGTCAAGGTATTTTGTAGAGACTGGCCCAAGCCTCATAACTCAGAGTTGCATCTGAATTTCCAGCATTCCATTCCTGGTGACTGTGTTAGGATTTTTTCCCCCTGACCCCAGTCTCTATATTGAGCCACTAGTGGTGACTAAGTGCATTGTCATCTCTATCACAAACCATTTAAAGGTGAATGTATAAAATTTCAGTGGCTTGCGGTATAAGCCTGGGTTTTAGAAATAAACTGCTCCTATTTCCTGTACTGTCTCCACTCCTTCTGCTGACCCTGCTTATACTACCAGTTTCAGCTCAAACAAAATCAGCATTAAATTAGAATTACCTGTCAAATGCAGTGGGATTTTGCAGGCTGGAAAGAGGAACCTACTGAGTGACTAAATAAACAAGGACACGAAAACAAGAGGGAAAGCTGATCCATGGGGAAAGCTGATCCATCCTTGGGGAGTGCCCTAATTCATTCAGCAGAAGCCAGAGTTGAAGTGGAGATTATTCTGTGCATGGGTTTTGGGGGTGGGGGAAGGTCTCTATGAACTAACACTTTAGGCTGAGAGCTGCAGTGTGAAGGGGGGTCGTTTCTAGAGGCTTTTGGGAGGGGGCCTGCACTGATTTTAATTTTTTGATTGCCCAATCCTATCAGGTATAGAGTACCCTCAGCTCCTATCACTGCAGTAGGAGTTGGGGGCGCTCTGCACCTTATAGGATGGGGGGCTCAAAGAGAGAATGTGGTGCAAAGATCCTGTCCAGTATTCACTAGGTCCAGTGGAAAGACTCCCATGGACTTCAAGTGGGAGTGAGATTGGTCCCTAACAGGTCATCATGAATTTGACCGTCATCTTAACTGTAACTATTTTATGTATAATTCGGGATAGCTGGTAGCACTGCCTATACTTAAGGTTGCCCAACACTTCCCGTTAGACTCTCCCCCAGCCAAAGGAGGGGATACATGGGCAGAGCCAGGGAAACTTGCATCCAAAAATTAGTAAAAGCTTGGATGATCTTCAATTTCCTTTTGGCTTCTTGTGGGAAATTTGGAAAAATTTACACACGTCTGTGTGCTGACATAGTGAGTAGGTTTCAGCCAGGATTTTGGTTTCCCCAGCTTCTGGGAAGCATTGCTTTGTCCTTGTTTCATAAACTCTTCCATTAGGGGTGTGGTAGGGGGAGTTTAATGGGAAAAATGCATCTTACTGTAGGCTCTAAAATCGGTCAGATGTCCTATCACAATGTTTCTGTATCCCCCCCCGCCCCTGTTTTTCATCACTAAGAACGCTTGCCTTAAAAAGATCCTGGGTAAGAAAATTAGGTGCCTAACTCCCACTGAAATCCAGCTGGAGTTGAGTACCAGGCCCCTTTGAAAATCCTGGCAACTCTTCATTTCTTCACTCATTTGTTTCTGCTGCTTATTCCTCACCAGTAGTCCGTGGCATTCCACGCAACAGCAACCCATCCATCCCATTCTCGCGCTGTACGGATAGGCTGCAAAGGGAGAGTCCATCCAGTCCAGAAAGGCAGAGGCAGCAATATGGGCTGACTAGTATATGGGGATGGGGTGGGAAGAAGAATTGGGCAGCTCAGTGATTGGTGGGAGGGAATGAACTCCAAGGCAGCCCCATAAGCCTGAATTGTCCTGTTCATGTTTCCAGGGCCCATCGCAATGACATGGAGAACATTTTCCCCTTCCTCTTCCTTGGGGCCATCTACTCCCTGCTGGACCCCAATCTCATCGTGGCAAGGATCCACTTCCTGATCTTCTGTGTGGGGCGGATAGTTCACACCGTGGCATACCTCCTGCAGCTGAAAGCTCCCACACGCTCGGTGGCCTACAGTGTGGCACAGCTGCCTTGCTTCTCCATGGCGCTGCAGATTCTCTTCACGGTCATAACACACTGGTGATGTGAAAGATAACCCACCAGTGCTGCAATGTGGGTTAGAAAGACATGCCTTTGCTGCTTTCCCAAGAAAAGGACTCACTCTGCTGTGGTTTTAGTGCAGGCATCTCCCAGCTGGCCAGAGCTCAGGGCTCTGGGAAGTCCCCTCAGGGTGTGTGCAATGCCCTATTTCCAGGAGCAGGCTGCAGAGGTGGAAGGATTTGCTTCTCACAGCGGAGTGCTGGTGCATTAAGCGCTCAGTATTGCCACAGCATTAGTAGCACAGCAATAGCACTGTGGTGTCTTCCAGTCTTCTCGCTGGTGACCTGCAGGGAGGGTTCTTGCGGGAGGGAGGGAATGATGCCAAGTTAAGAACACAACTAAACCAGGAAGTGGTGAAGACTCTCTAAGTAGCCTGGCCCCATCACTCTGGGGAGAGGAAAGGGGGAGACACTTGGTACTCCTAATTCACTTTGGTGGGAGTGTGTACTGTCAAGAGATATGATGTCCTATCTCCTCACTTCAGCAAGAATACCTGGTGATGAGAAAGCTAAAGTAGGAACGAACTGAGTCTTTGTAGAAAACAAACCTCTGCCCCCAAAACCTCATTTTTACTCTTTGATTAGAGAGGCCCGACTCTCCTTGTGTTTGTTCGTTTGTTCATTTGTTGTTTTTTAACCTCCTAAACAGGAAGGAAACAAGTTGGTGGTGCCACATCTGATACATCTGGGCAAATCTCTGCTAGGAAGCATAACCCAAAGGGTTAAATCTCTCAGAGGGTGGCAATAAAAACACAGAAGGAAACAGAACTAGTGCAGGTCCTCCTTCCAAATCCAAATTACATCATCATTCCAAAGCAGCAGCTCTCCTCTGGGCCCCTGATATCAAGATTTCACTTGACTGTAAACTTCAGAGCAGACAGCTCCATTTGCTTTTGGAGTGAGAAGGGGGAGTTAGCTTCAGGCACATCAGGCCATCTCGAGACTCCATCCTGGAAAGAGCATTGAGTTCAAAAGAAGGTCGGGGTATTCAGCACTTGGAAGATCTTTGCCTTTTCTATTTCCTATAGGTACCTAGATGTTCTGTCATTTCTACATAGCTTCATATGAGATGTAGGGCTGAATGAAAGACCGCAAACCTATGTATGTTACGCTGTTCCCCTCTTGTGCTTCCTTGGCGTTACTATGTATTCCTCTACTCTACCATTCCTTATGCCTCTGTGTATACATCTGTGAACCAGGCAGAATACCATCTCATGCCTCTGTTCGGAGGCAAAGTCCTTTGATGTGCTTGGATAAAAAGGGCTATTAAAGCATGTAACACGCAGAGGTGATGCATGCACTGCAGAATCAGCACTTTCCTGGGTGACCTCTTGGCCCCTCCTAACTTTTCCCCGGTACAAGGTTGCCTTCTTAAAGGAGCTCTCTTCCCACCATGCTTGCTGGAGCTGGCCCTTTAAATTTGGCAGAGCCAAGGAGCTGTAGCCCTAAAGCAGCCGTGTTTGATGAGTGGCTGCATCTCCTGCCTTCCTTCCTAGCTGGTGAGTCCTCTCCTGTTCAGTTTTCTCTTGCTCCTGAGGATGGGTTGTCCTCGCCAAATGCATGATGATGTTACCCTAGGAAATAATATTAGATGGCCAAGAAGGGCAAATTGGAGCAGGAGCTGGAACTCTGCTGCATGTGCCATTATGTCCCCTGCTGAGCTGGAGATGGTGTGTTGGCAGCCTGGAAGGCCAGAGAAGTTCAGGTAAGGGATGATTGCTCCTACTTGCTGCATGGGGGGGTTGGGGTTGGGGTGGCAACAGGCCTCCCTGGTTCAGTCTGAATTTTGTGGTTAGGAGTTACCTCCTTGTAAGTGAAGATGAGCTGAAGTATTTATTCCACCCCCACTTTTTTTTAGAAAGAGGGGGAAGTGGTGAGGTTCTAAACCATCCTGGGTTTTGCCCTATCTCTGGACCCATTTATCTGACTCCTGTTCTCTTCAACCCTGCCTCTGCCTTTAAAGTGTGTGCGTGTGCGTGCATGCGTGAGGGGAAGAGCTGGATAAAATGGGACCTTGACCTGACCCATTGTTGCTTTTGGGGAGAGGGGGGAGTAGGTGCTAGGATCTATTTTGGAGAGGGAGGGGTAGGTGGAGCACAGAAAAATCCAGTTTGCAGAGCTGCTAGCTCTCAACTTTCACTGAGAGTCTTGTGATGTTTGTCCCTGATAAAGTCCTCTTTCCTGGAATCATGATCACATGACTCCAGGAATCTTGGCTTTCTTTAAAAAACAAACAGTTCATTTCCTGGCATGAGGGTTACAGAGAGAAACTTGGAAAAGTGAACTGTAAAAACTTGGCCCCAGGGCTGTGGGGGGGGGCGGAGGCACAAGGCAAATAAATTTAAAAAAAAACCAACAAGTTTGTATTTATGATTTTTAAAATATTGTGGGCTTGGGGGGTGCTGACTCTCGCTTCTTTTTTTTTAAAGACTTGGGGTTGGCAGTGCTGAGTTTGGGTTTATCTGGACCTGTCCCAAGACAGTACCTATTTGACTGAAGCACTCCACCAACAGGCAGAGCTCTTGTTTTCCTCCTGGCTGGCCTCGCTTGTGGCCAATCATGGCACTGCCCATGTCCTCTACCCCAGCTAGATGCAAACAGCAACCTAAGGACCCCCCGGATTGGCCCATTGCCAAGGGAACGTGTATATTTGTACTCTCCCTTCCATGGCTTAGGCATGACTCTTCCACAGCAGGTTTTAATAAGGGGGTTAGGGCTGGGCTGGGCTGGGGCAGGGAAAATGGACTGAGGTGTGGTCCCTTCACAAGGCCATACCTAAAATACACCCCTTGGCCTAAAGCCAAACTACCTTTAGGAATGAACTGTGGAAAGTGGGGTTATAGTTAAAAACATAGGTGTGCACCATGCCCCTGTGCAGGGAATAAGTATAAACTCCTGCCACTTCACACCTGGATCGACCAGGGGAAGTTGGGGCGTAAGTTGCTAGAAGGCCGGACTGATGAGCATCCAAGGTATAGGAAACACAGGGTGGGAGCTGTAACGATTTAACAGCTGTAAAGGAGAGAGAAAGATCTAGGTCCCTCTTCATGCGCTGAAGGGAGAGTCATATAGGTGGGGCAAGATGAAGGTGTAGGACTCTCATGGGTAGCTTTGCTGCTTCCTCCACTAGAGCAGACTCCTTAAACAAACCCCAGGGAAGGAAGGGGCGGGGGGGTAACGAAAGACACGGGGAAAGGTTCATAAGGAATTAAATTCTATTATGAGCTAAAGCAAAGAAAATTGTTCCCCCCACTCCCTGACCCCTTCAAGGTCAAGTACTCTTTGTCACACGCACACGCACAGACAAATTCCCTAGGCATAGCATTATTATTACTGATAGACGGTTCTTACTCTGTCAGTAAATGTAAGGAGATGGTGGAAATTTGACCTCAAATAAGGAGTGACCACACAGAAACATCTGCCTGTTTGCTTTAGATTCTAGGTCTGAGATCATTGCGTGTAAAAGAGGAGCTGTGCTGGCATGGGCAGAACAGGGTTTGTTTCTGCCGAGGCATTTTTAGTGTAGTGCAGTGATTGTTCCCTTGCCTAGATGAATGTGGAAATACCAATGCAGGGGTGGAGCAGCTTAGAGCCCTGCAGCGAGACTGGGCTCCCGTGGGTATCGCAGAACCTGCTGCCATAAAAGAAAAAAAACAGAGTGCAGTAATCTGTGGGACAGCACCATAGCTTTTTAAATAAAGGTTTTAATACTTCTGTTTAAGCAAGGGACAGAAAGAGATTTGACATCTATTATACCTGGAGTTACAGTATTTTTCTACATGATTTAAGCAAGATTTGTTTTATTTCTTTAGTGGTAAAAATTGGGTCTGAATTCCATTTATATCCATAATATATCATTATATCCATATATTAACGGACTATTTTGGGGGTTTTTTTAGTAGCATGGGGGAATCTTTCTCTCTTGTGGGATTTGCTGGGTCTCAGGTTTTTGTGGTCGGGAATGGGATAAAAATGCAAGAAACAATGCCTGAGTGGGTATTGTGGGGAGGGATGAGAGTCAGGTTAAAAAAACAGTCCCTTGCAGGGCTCTAGAATAGGTACCAGGTGTGGAAGAAAATCCAACCCAGCAATGTAACCAAAATATAGCCACTGATGCACGAAACTGTAACCTGGTGGTAGGGAGACTGTTCCAGGAGGAATCAATGGGAATTCAGTGTCTTCTCTCTCTTCTCACAAAGACCCTGCCATATCTATGTCAACTCTCATCCCTTAGTGACGGCTTACTCTGTGTGATGGTACAGCACCCCCCTGTGGGGTCAGCCAGACACGCACACACACCCACACACAATGTCCAAATCATAGTAATTTATGTCTGTAGGGGTTTTTCGCAGACTGAATAATAAAAATAACATACAGTTGGCTCTATTTCTTCATCGGAACTAAACAGAATAGAAACACAAATAAGGTGCTTTGTATGTTCTTGTCTTTTCATTGTTGCGTTTTCTTTTTAGACTTGCTAGCTCATAAGTCTGGTTCTGTGAAAAGTGATATTTGTATGTTTGTTAATATCACTTTTCACAGCAGAAGATTTGTTAGCTACCTAGGAGGCAGTGAAAAGTGATATTAACAAACATAAAAATATCACTTTTCACAACAGACTTTCCCAGCCCTGGCAAGCTGGGAGACAAGTTAAGCCTTGGATGGGGAGGTAAGTAGGGAGGCAGTGGGGGCCCAGGGTCATGGGCTGGATGGGTGAGGGGCCGGAGGAGACAGCGGGAGCCAGGGGTGATAAGAGAGGTGGTGAGCCCTGTGGCTGGGGTACGGAGCCTGCTACTGCACAGCCAAAGCCCAGAGCCTGAAGCCCCATGGTCGGAGTCTGCTGCCGTGTGGCTGGAGCCTGCCATCCACCACCCCAGGGTTGAAGCCGGAAACCTGAGCCCCACTGCCCTCAGGAAGATGGGGAACTCATACCAGCTGGCTCCAGAGTGGGGAAGGGCCCAGCCCCTGCTGGCGGCCCTGGGGGGAGCGACCACTGCTTTGCCGCCCCCCCCCCCCGATCACCACTCAGGAGGCTGTGGCTGCAAGAAAAGCCCCTGATGGCTGCATGAGGCCACAGTGGCCACATCTGAGAAATACTGAGCTAGACTATCAGCCCTGCTGTTCCATGCTGATTGGAAACTGAGATGTGTTGATTCCCTCTGAGAAAATTTTGATGAAAACAAAACTTTCGTTTCAGCCAAATTTTCAATGGAAGATTTCTGCTTGTCATCAGGTCAAACTGAAAATCCCCCTCTGTGATGTTATCTATATGAAATATGACCATATAGATCATTGTTGCAACCAGTATTGTACAAAGGTTGTCGAGTAAGGTGTCTATAAAAAGGTTATGATTTGTGGGTTATGATTGTGCTATCTGTATGCATGTATCATTTTTGTATTTAAAGTTATAAGTGTTGGCTCTATACCTGGATTTCAAATGTTGGCTCCTGGGGTAACGCCTATGAAATAATCAGCCAGATATGCCATGTAAGATATCTGCAAAAATGTTATAATTTCCCAGATATGATGATCTTGTTTATATCACCTTTGTATTATGAGTTATAGATATGTATGTATCTCTGTATTTCAAACTTGAGCCATGCTTCTGGGTGACACCACCCCCAGAGAGTTTGGCATAAGCACTGCCTAACCTGCTTGATGGCCCATTAAGGACCCTCAGCTATACAACTGACCCATTGAGAGAAGGCAGATACACCTTATGACTCAGCAAGGCAGGCAGGGACATGCCTATGGAGAGAACTCTAAGGCTTCCAAGCCATGTGCTGGGCAGCTTGTGTTTGAAACAAAGGAAGCACAGGCCACATGGCAAGAGACTATAAAAGGCAGCTGCATCTTCTCCATTTTGTCTTCAATCCTGCTTCTTACCTCTGGAGTAACTTTGCTACAAACTGAAGCTCTGAACAATGGACTGAATGACCCATCCCAGCTGTGGATGTACTCCAGAGACTTGACTTAAGCCAGCAGATTATTCCATCACTGTTACAAGCCTGAACCAGGAACTTTGCCATAACTGTATGCAATTGATTCCTTTAACCAATTTTAACTCTCACCTTTCTTTCTTTTTTATAAATAAACCTTTCGATTTTAGTGAATAAGAATTGATTGTAGCGTGTATTTGGGTAAGATCTGAAACATTTGTTAACCTGGGAGGTGATGTGTCCGATCCTTCGGGATTGGTAGAACCTTTTCTTTTATATGATGAAATAAGATTTACAGAAATTTTCATCATATTTGATGTGGGTATCTGGATGGAGTCCTGAGGCTGGATCACTTCAAGGGAACTATGTTGTTTGGACTTCTGAGTAACCAGTAAGGTAATAAAGAAGCTATTTTATGCTGGCTTGGTGAATCTAGGTATTGGAATATCTACCAGCTTTATGGGTATTGCCTGCCCCATTCTTTGCAGTTCACCCTAATTGAGTGACCACAGCTGGCTCCCCACGAGGACCCCGGTTACATACCCAAAATTCAGTTTTTGGTCAGAAACTAAGCCTTTAAATTTTTACCTGAAAAAATTCCATTTTCTAATGAAAGTAAGCGATGTCCAGGGAAAGCCAACACTTTCTGGGAAAAGTTTTGTTTTATCAACAAAAAAAAATTGAAAAAAAATATTTCAATAGAAAATGTTTGGCCAGCCCTGGCGGGTGAGGTGTCACCGTCAGTCAGACTAAAATTCCACTGCTAGAGAAATATCCATGTAGCATCTAGCAGACAAAGGCATCCCCAGACTCAATGCCCGAAAGCTGAAACTAGAAACATTTGAACTGGAAATAAGGTGCAAATTTTTAACAGTGAAAGTAGTGACCCGCTGGAACAGTCTGCGCAGGAGTGTGCTGGATTCTCCATTTTTTCACATCAAGACTGGATGTCTTTCTAAAAAATGCACTCATCCAGCCACAAGTTATTGGACCCGATGCATGAGTTAATGGGCAAAATTCTGTGCCTTGTGTTAGGCAGGTCAGGTCCTTCTAGCCTTAAACTTAGGGATTAGTAACTAAGTGGTTCTATAAAAAAAACTTGACAAGGCAGCTGGTGTTCTGAGACTGCTGCCTGTCATGCTGACTGATAATTGTTTCATTCTTTCTTTGAGCCTCCCCCTCACACACACACACCCCTTGTCTGTTTCTACCTGTTTGTCTCTTGTCTTGTGCTTAGATTGCAAGCTCTTTGGGCAGGGATTGTCTTGTTTGTGCTCTCAGAAAGTTTCCCAGAAATGAAGCAACGCAGACTCTTAGCAGAAGTAGCCAGTGAGTTAATTGAAGGTTGGATCTGACTGACACATGGCCATTCAGGTTGTCTTGCAGCTGCTGTATCTGTACATACTTGCCTAACCAGTAACAGAAATTGGCATAGAGGGTGTTTGGCAGGGTCTGGCAGGCTCTGTGTCCTCCAGGCCAAGAGGGGTGAAGTGCTGTGGATGATTCTGCAAATGAGCCACCCTCTGGCTTCCTTGGGGAAGAGACAAACTGGGCATGGGGCAGGAACTGCTTTGGACAACATACCTCTTAGCTCATGGAGACATGTCACCAAGCAATGCTGCAAACCCACAAGTCAGGGGATGGTGGACAGAGTTTTGTAATTCAGGCTACAGTATAACCTGGGTTATTAGAAATCTGGATGGAATGTGGGCAGTAGGTGTAGCTCGCTTCCCCCAACAGATTCCACCCACACCCTCTGTGTGTGTGTGTGTGTGTGTGTGTGTGTGTGTGTGTGTGCTCTCTAGTCCCCCTGCCCTGCCAACTAGGTTATATCTTACCGTTGGAAGGTACAAAGGCCCTGACCTTTGGCTCTCCTGTTCTAAAGTTTTCCCCAGTGCACAGGCTTCTCCAGAATGGACTTGAGAAGATATGATATGACCCAGACTTGACGCTCCTGTGCAGCCATTACAGAATCTTCACCTCAGCAGAGCGGCAGCCTCCCTGTAACTACCTGAGGACATTTGACAGATACTGTGACCCACTCGTGAAGCTGTGTGATGCACAGACTCTGTTTGCTCCGAGAGTGAATGGTTATTTCCTGAGCAGCTACAGCAGAACCAGGTGACTCCTCCAACATTCCCCACGGCTGAGCACGGATGGTCACAGTGAGATGAGACTCCAGGAGCTGCAGTGCTGGTGATCGCCAGCTAGTGCCAATTCTGTGTGTGGAATTGTAACATGGACACTCATCCACTGAGCCCATGACATATCCACCATCTATTCAAAACCTCTCTCCCAATCCCTGACGGAGCCAGGATTTGAACTGGTGATTTAGCAATAAAGAAAAAAAAACTCCACAGCCTGTTACTGATTCCCTGGGCCATGCGGCTGCTGTAGGAGCTTTATGGCCAGGTGTGAAATGCATGAGGGGTGAGAGAGATTTTTAAACCTGTTTCCTCCTCATGGATAGAGATAGTCCCAGTCCAGCCACGCTGCATCCAAACTGCCCCCAGCACTGGGATAGTCAAAATCTGGCCCTGAGAATTGTGGCTTGAGTCCTTCTCTGCTGCCGGGCGTAACTCAAAAAATGGGAAACGGGGGATGACGCAAAAGCAAGTGTCAGATCTGCATCTCCGGGGCCTGCACAACGGAGCAGCGTGAAGCCAGACATTGAGCAGCTCCCTGCATGTTAGAACCATGTGAACTCAGTGTGGTTGTGACCTCCTGAACAGGAGCTCCTGAGGCAGACCGAGGGCTGGGGTGAGAGGCTGTTGCCCTTGCAAGGGGAGAGGAGTCATAACCGTATGGGGGATAGTTATGGGTGTTTCCCCCTTCACGTAGTATTAAGGCAGCCATGGCTTTGCCTGCAGTGAACCAATCCTATTGCCTCTGACAAGTCTCAGGGCCTTCAACCACCAACCAGCACTTCCTGCCCCATGAAATGTAATGAAATCACTAGGCTTTGGCATAGCCCTGCCATGCTGGGCCCTTCACTTCTGTGCCCCTGGATGCAAGTTTCCATCCCCTCTCGACATCAGCTGTGCCGGGCCTTGAAAGCCTCCTGGCTTGAAGAATTCCAATAAACTAATTGGCAGGCCGGTTGCGGCTCCTTTCACGTCCATTCGACTGTGGCTGAAACCATGGTGGGTTAGTGGAGGCCACGGGCAGCTCGCAGTCTCTGCAATATGCTTCCGTTCCTTTGAAACGTGGCTCGGCAACGCCTGGTTATTACAGGGGGGTCTACCAGACATTCAGAGTACGTCTACACTGCATTTGGGAGGCGGAGCAAGCCTTCCAGCTGGCGTCTGCAGCCTGATGTCACGCAAGGGCACTAAAAATAGCCATGCAGACGTTGCTTTCCCGCTGTGGCTCAGGCTGTGATACCTACGCAGCTGTTTTTGAGTGCGCTGGTGCAAGGCCCACCAACGCATGTCTGTGGGTGTCAACAGGGAGGTTCGTTCCTCAATGCAATGTAGACATCTCCTCAGGTCTGTGGCACAGGCCTCCGAACTGACACACTTAGTAAGTTGATTGGAGGCAAGGCTGAGAGGGGATACAGAGGGTCAATCCCCAGCCTGAATCATGCACCCCAGGGAAAAGACCCAGGGGCAGCGCTAGCATGGAATTAACCAAGCACCTGTGGAAGGGGAACCATTCCCTATTAGGAATCCAACGCATCTAGCAGTTAGAGCAGGGCTTGCGAGATCTGCAGCCTTGCTGTTCTGAGCCTCTATTTCCCCACTTCTTAGCTGGAGATAGTAATACACCTCCCTACCCCACTTTTGTAAAACACGGAGAGATTCTCAACCGGCAGGAACTATGCAAGCATTCGACAATAATGGGGCAATAGTCAAATAAACCCTTGGTGGGGCTTGAACAGATGAGCGCCGGCTCAATAGGAAGAGGGTGATGCTAAATGGCCCTATTTGTGTTTTTCATCTCATTGCTCTTCCTGGCCTGAGAAGTCCAAAATGCCCTGCCCGGCCATCTTCCAACGCAGTACAGCCTCCAATCCTGCTGTGGGTTGGGCATCATCCCAGAATCGGCTGTGACAGAGGAGGAAAAGGCTGAATCCTCATTCATACAGCTAGACGCTAAACTACTCAGTAAAATATTTATTTCTCAGTTATTTCATGAGTTGTTTTTACAAAAATTACTCCCCTCCCCAAAAAGAACCCCCCTAAAAACCAAATCAAAACCCCAAACCCTACACAGACATGCAAAAAAAACAAAACAAAACCCAAATAACCCCACCCCACCCCCAGATCCTGTTACAAGTAATTGAAATGTACAAATTAAAGGGAAGAGAGCAAGTTTAGATTAGGACAATCCCTCGTTCCTGATATCACTCCACTGGGGCAATTTGTATCTTGTCTCTGTAATGCTTTAACATCAGCTGACAAATTTGGAGGAGGCCGCCAAGATAGCTGTAAAATTAAGAGCAAATGTTTTCTAATCGAGATTGTGCAAAGAAATATTTATTCCTTTTTTTTTAACCTTTAGAGAAACAGCATCTGCAAACTATTAAACCAGTTTATTTTCATTAATGCTCTCAAAAAGGGAGTGACATTTATATCTCTGCGGTTTCGTCTTATACAACAGGAAAGAGCCCCATGTTTTCCATGGGAATAAAAGCTCCAAGATTTTCCCTCTTCCCACCCCCAAGCAAAGTTTCTCATGGTGGGAGTTCTATCTTCAGTGAATTCATGGCTGCATGTCTTGGCTTTCAAAGGCTACCTCCATCACACACTGCTTGGAGATCTTTATTTTGCACCAAACAAACACTGGGGCTGGAAATGTGGAATTCGCTGTTTGGTGGCTTTTCTCACTGGGGGAAATAGAACATTTCTGTCCTGCGTGGTTATCCCGAGCTGTTTGGTGCTGTGCTAGTGCCACCCGGTGTTAAACTGAAATCTGTGCAGCCAGAGCTTTGCTCAAGCCCATGGTCTCTTTTTCCTGCCTCGTGCCCTTCTGTCTGCACTCAAGCTCCTTCCCGGGTAAAGGTTTTCTGCCCTTGCACTCTTGACTCATGCTAATGAACCTCAACCCTGCTTTGATGACACTTGCCACCAGTTTTGCATGAAGTGTCACAACCGTTCTCTATGTGCTTGAAATGATCTCTTGCCAAGTGTTTGAAACTGTGCACTCGTTAGATGACTTCAAGAAGCTGTGTTAAACAGGATGCTGGCAGGTGCTTGCTGGCCAACAGGCTTCCCTTAAGATAAGGCCCCCTACATTCACAGCAATGTGTGTGTGTGTGGGAGGGGGGGGAAATCGGTGGGGTACCTGATCTGACAAGTATATTTGGTCTCATGGAGATAGATTTTTTTCCTAGGAGATCAGGACCAGATTGTCTATGCCCATCACCCATAGCGGGGACCATACTTTCAAAGCGTTCAGGGCCCAAAATGCTGGCCAGTTTGGAAAATCTGGAATTGCTTTTTAAAAGAGGGTGGTTCAGAGGTTGGGGTGCTAGCCTGAAGACTTAGGGGACCAAGATTCACTTCACTGCTGTGCCATAGACTTCCTGAGTGACCAGCTTGTCTACGCACAAAAAAGCTACTACTTTAACTACACTGGTACACTCGAAGCCATCCCACTCCCGTATCTCTGCTCCCACCATTTCAATGGAGAGAATAGCATTATCCTAGCTCCCAGGGGTGTCGGAAGGGTAAATGCCTTTGAGATTGTGAGGGGCTCAGGTACCACAGCATGTGAATTGAGTGTTGGGATTTAAGTACAGAATCACCAGTGTGGGGGTGGGGGCTGGAGTGGCCAGGGAAACAGCTTCAGAGCTGTCCCCTAGTGCTGTGATTCACATCCATAGCAAGCAGGGCTGTGAATCTCGGGCCCGGGCACTGTTCCAAGGGGGTGGGTGTTATTGCCTGCTCACTCTGACCATGATCTTGGCATTGGCTGTGCTGGTTTCTTTAAGAAGTTTGCACTCCCTAGTCCGGTTAAGCTAAACACATACAAGGTGTCACCACCTTGATTTTGGAAACATCTTTCATCTGTCGGGAAGCAGCTGGGAAGGTACGTCGGGCAGGATCCTCCACACTGGACTCCCCAGGCCAGGTGTGGCCCTGCTGGTGCCGCCCAGAGGCCTGGGTCTTCCCAGACCTTGATAGCAGCAGTTAAGGTCCCCCAGTGGCTAGAGCATCACTTCGCTCTACTGGGAGGAAGGTAGGATCTGCTCCTATCATGGCTACAGCCGATACAAATCCTGCTGCTGCCTAGCTTGGGGGGACTTGCCCTTAGCTCAGGCTCTAGAGACTTGTGTCTTTTGAAGCGGATGGTCCCGTGCATGAGTCCTACCGCCAGCTACTATATCAGGCTGCAGCCAAAGACCCATTCCAGAAAAGGCTGCTCCCAAGGGGAAGCAGTGGGGGAAGAAGTAGGTTATCTTTATGGATGACCTAGGCCATCCCCTCAGAAACTCCACAGGTGCCTTTATCCTGGAGCCCAGTCAGCATCTGTGACTACTGCGAGAGAAGGTGACAAAGGCCTTAAAAAGAGGGGGACTGAATGGGCTGGGGATTGGGACTGGGAGAGGATCCCTTTTACTTCTAAGGCACAGTTTCAGCCCAGTTTCCAGTGGATACTTTGTCCACATCATAAAACCAGCACCACGCCCGCCACTATTTGCTCCTGTTGTTCACAGACTCTGCAGAGAGGCCAGGGTTGAATAGAGCCTGGAAACTGAGCTCCCTTCTCCTCCTTGGCTGGGAGCCCCAGGAGAGCAGGGTTGAGGCTCAGTGGTGTAACAGTACCAAAGGAAACCTGTACTGCCCATGCTATACCTGTACTTGTGCTTACATAAGGGAAGCTGTCTCCAGAGCTGTCTGTCCAGCCCCTAGTCTAGTCCCATTCATTAAAGCCCCAACATAAAAAGCTCAGAGAAGGCCCTAGCTGAACAAGACCCCTGAGGCCTCCAGCTGAGGTTCTGCTTGTTCACATCTTGCATTGTAACTGAAAGCCCTGCTTTTGATTTTCAGCTGTTCGGCAGGGAAGAGATTGCTAAGAGGTGGGGTGATGGGGAAAGCCAGCCACTTGCTGCGGAAGGCATTTAATTTACAAGCCCAGGCTATCAACAACATCCAGGGGACGCAGTTCCATAAGAGAGGCAGTGTTTCCGAAGGAGGCAGCCTGCCTAGCTATTTGCATAGAGCTTGGACAATGATGAACTCAGCTAAGCCCACAGACTTTCTTTTCCCCCAGGACAGTTCAATGACCCAAGCCCCTTCAGACTTGCTTGTGAATTCATTGACTTAACCACAAAGTGCAGAGCAAACATCAACTTTTGGACAGCTGCAATGTCCCGTCAGCTAGCTGGAGTGAGTTCTCCTGGGCACTCAAACCATCATCTTCGCCTTTGGTTAATGGTTTAAAAAAAAAAAGTCGGTATCGGTATAAGATAGCATATATCTTACATTGGCATGGGCAGCTGGCTACTTCTAAATGTACAAAGCACAATGCAGGGTTATGGTAATGAATATATACAGCAGGGGTGGGCAGTCCCGCTTGCAAAAGTCTTTCTTTCTCAAGCATTGCAGTCTGGTGACAGAAAAATATATGAGCAAATTTGTCAGCCTTGGAAATGCTGTCGTATAATATGAGTCAGCTACAAACGCAACGGCTGAACAGTCAAGTTTGAGTGACAACCAAAGAAAAAGGGACGATATAATTGACATAATACAATATAGCGATCCTCCCAACAAAGACCAGGATCCCCAGCCTAGGAGGATACTCAGTTGCTCTTTGGCTGTCCAGCTGAGATATTCAAATTGGTCAAATCCTGTAGTCCAAGATTCTTCCCTGTTCGGAAGCATATTCATGTTAACTTGGCAAGTCTGTTTATCCTTGGCATGTGTGTGTGTGTGTGTGTGTAGATATATATGTATATTTTATTATAGAATGTGTGGGGAAAGCAACTTTCTTACCAAGTTCACTCCGTCTGTGGCTACAATTACACACCACTTTCCAAAGGGGATTGTGACTTGCTCTGCTTTCAAAAGGGACCAGGAGAAGGGGATGCTGGTGATGCACTCGGCACTGGTTGAGAGTCACTAGGGTTTGGGTTTAGACTGGGACAGGAGCGGCAATCTGGCCTCTTGTGTTGGGGAAGATGCTCTCCCGCCGAGGGCAGGCACATTGGTATTTTGTCCCGGTTCTGGGGATGGGCAGTCAGTTCACAGTTGGCACCTGGTTCTGATGCATGCTGAACTCTTTGGCTTTGAGGCGTAAGCTGGCGATACTGTTTGCCATGTTCACCCCCTGGGCAGGTGTTGCAGTGCCACTTGAGCTGTAGGATGGCACGGTGCTGCAGGGGTGGGAGGATGGGAGGGGAGCAAGAGAAAGGAAAATAGTTTCAGACTCAGGCACAGCCCAGGGCAAGCCTTAGATGCTGACGCTGCAATGCTTTAGTGGAAGAGCACCTCTCTATTTGATTCATTTGGTTTTAAGTTGTCAGGCAGTTGGCTCCTTTCACCAGCTTCTCGGAAACAATCGGCTGGGGCCAATAGTAAAGGTCTGGATGGTTTTATGCTGCTCAGTGAAGGCAGGCAGTTTGTGCAAATCACTTTTAAATGAGATTAAAGTCCCTGCCTCTAGCTTTTAAACTGAATACGTTTGAGATGGGTCCAGGGCAAAACCCTGCATCTAGACCCCTTCCCTACCCACTCTGAACATTATATGGGAATTTCGCTCCAGTCTATACACTTAATCTCTAGGATTGGCAATGGATTGAGTCAAAAACCCCCCAGAGAGGAATATGTCCTGAAGTCCAGATCTGGATCTGAGCTTTGTAGCACAGGAAAAACCCACTATCTGAGCACTCAATGACAAGAGGAGAATGATGTCAGTCACTCAAGGGCTGAAGAATGAAACAGACGTTAGATACAGAAGCAAATCAGACGGGGATTATGCTAGAGCAAATGTCTGTCTCTATACCAATATTCTGCCCTTGTGGCTCTTAGAAACTGAAATTCTAGGTCCTTTTTGCAAAGCTCTTCCTCAAAGGCTCTCAAAGCACTTAGGGAAAGGTATTCGTTACTGCAAGTATCCCAAGCTGACTTTATTCAGATCACCCTCAGGTCTAGGAGAGAGCCCAAGACTGGGATGGCTGATATTCCCCCCATGCATTACAATTTCTCAGTTCCACAGTCTGTACAGAAGAGTCAAGCTTTCAGGGATGGACACTCCCAGTGCAGTTTTTATGACTGTCTCTGGTTACAGGGTTCAACAAATGGGTGTGAATTTGCAATCCCTTTCTTCCCTGGGATGGCTTTTCCAAAGGAAATTCTATTTAAAAGTGAAAAAAAGCTTTTTCCTAGCTGAAGCAAAGCCTGTGCAGTGTATTTGGGGGAGAAGAGCTCCTTGACCTGAAACCAAGGTGGTGGGAGAGTCTATCTTGTACCCACCCCTTGCTTGTAATTATTTATTCATTAGAATTTCTTCCCTCCTCTCTTCTTCCTCTCCCTCTCCAGCTCTTTATTTTGATGTCTCTCCCAAGCAGAACATGAGTTACATTTCCAAGTGGGTTTTGAATTAGATAAAACAGGCCAAATTCATCCCCGGTGCAATTGCTGGAGTTACCCCAGAAAGGAATTTGACCCTGTTGAGTTTGTCTGTCCATAGTTTAGAGGATTTCTAAACCACTGAAAAAACCCTTTCGTGTAAAGCTTTCTGGGCTTTGCTTTTACCCTCGGGGAGGGAGGAGGGAGAGGGGTGTCATTAGTGCTCAGTCTGCTAAAAAGCTCTGTTGGCTCTCATGTCCCATGGGGAGCACCATGTGCCTCCGACACTTAGAATATTAACTGTCCTCACTCAAGTTTCACTCTTATAAATATTTAAACTCAACATTAAAAGACAAGGTGGGTGAGGTAATCTCTGTTATTGGATCAACTTCTGTTGGTGGGAGACATAAGCTTTCAAGCCACACACAGCTCTTCTTCAGGTCTGGGAAAGGCAGCTAAATACAACGTGGGACAGATAGTTTAGCATAAGCAGTTAGCACGTGTTCCAAGGGACCATTCAAAGGGAAGTCACCCCTGTAGTCACAGGACAAAAAGGGGAGCTAGTGGGTTACAGATTGTTGTAATAAACCATAAATCCAGTGTCTTTATTAAGACCATGATTTTTAGCCTCTTGCAAAATTATGAATTTCAGCTACCAGGCTTGTCTTTTCACAGTGTTGCCCAGTGTCCTTTGAGGAGGAGTCTGATCCATGGGTCCTATACATGCCTATCGCGACATGTGGTGTCGTGTACCTCATCCAGGGCACTAAATGACCTAACAACAACGATGTGAGTGAAACCCATAGGCGCCACCTCTGTGGGTGCTTTAGGGCTGGAGCACACACATGGAAAAAATTCAGCGGCAGCCCCCCTCCCAGCCCCCCTCCCTCCTACAGCACGTCCTGCCCAATGGTGGGCCCCGCCAATCAGTGCCTCCCTCTCCCTTCCCATGCCGCCCGCCTGCAGCGATCAGCTGTTTTGCGGCGTGCAGGAGGCTCTTTGGGGGAGGGGAAGGAGCGTGGATGTGGCGTGCTTGGGAGAGGGGTGGAATGGGGTGGGAAGGGGCGGGGTGAGGTTGGGGACTTGGGGGAAAGGGGAGTGGAGATGGGGCCTGGGGTAGAGCTGGGGGTCAAGCACCCCCTGGCACATTGGAAAGTCGGCGCCTGTGGTGAAACCAGACAACCGCTAACCCCCCTTTTTTGTCCTATAACTACAGTGGTGTTAATGGGCCATTCACCTTGAATAGTCCCTTAGTCTAGCATAAGGAGTTAGCACATATTCTATCTGTTCAACCTTGTATTTAGCTGTGGCACTGGGAGTACCTTTCCCAGTCCTGAGGGAGAGCTCTGTGTAAGCTTGAAAGCTTGTCTCTCTCACCAGCAGAAGATGGTTCAGTAACAGATATTACCTCACCCGCCTTGACTCCTAATAACCTCGGACAGACACAGCTCCCACAACATTGCATTCAACTCAACACATCATTGCCTCCATCCCATATGCTGGCTGTGTTTGTCCTAGCGGCAGGCTGACATCTTGCCCAATGGGTCTGCAGTTTGTTCAATTCTAACTTCTCCTTCCTACTTGGGGCCTGAGGGCCCATCCCAACTCCCGTTTAAGCCAATGGAAAGACTCCCTGTGACTTCACTTTAGAGACTAACACATTTATTTGAGCATAAGCTTTCGTGAGCTACAGCTCACTTCATCGGATGCATCCGATGAAGTGAGCTGTAGCTCACGAAAGCTTATGCTCAAATAAATTTGTTAGTCTCTAAGGTGCCACAAGTACTCCTTTTCTTTTTGCCAATACAGACTAACACGGCTGCTACTCTGAAACCTGTGACTTCACTGTGGCCTTTGTGCGGTCTCCATTTCCTGTTTGTTTAATTCTCTCCCTTGACAGGGGAGCAGTTTTCTAATCAGCCTCTTAGCCACCCGCCCTTCACAGTCTTTTTGGCCCACTAGGGACAGACCTGGTAAGTTGACCTTGGCTGGCTCTCCAGCACCTCCTGAAAGGCAGCAGTGATTGCTCAGTTTGGGAATTGATGGGAAAGATAATGGTGAGGCTACCTGGACTTACCTGTATGGGGATGTAGTGGTCCAGGAGAGATACTCTGGGCTCAAGGCAGTCGGCCTGGGGGCCATGGGCTGTTCAATGGCGGCATCTTGGCTATAGGATTTGAGGAGTGAGGCAGACCTGTTGGCAAGCATCGCCCGCTCGTTGCGGCGGAACTTGGCCCTTCGGTTCTGGAACCACACCTAGCGGGAGGAGAGGCAGCACTGGTCACCTAAGCCGCACTTAACCCGGGGCACAGACAAGGCAGGTGGGAGGGAGAGGGAGAGCTGCCCCACTCTCTCCCAACGCAGAGTGCAGAAGGCTGATTGCACTAGCAGGGGGCCTACTTAATTCTGGCAGATCTCAGGCTGGCAGCCGGGCGCTGACCCCTCTGCTTTGCCTGCCATGGCACAGTGGGCAAGGATGATGGTGATGGTCTGGAGGGTGCACTGCCCTGGTCATTCTGAACTCTAGGGAGGCATGAGTTCTAGCTGGCCATGGGAGGGGGGAAGCCAGCATCCTTGCCTAGAGCCAGGAGGCAGAGACCTAGTTTCTCCCCACCCCTTTGCTCACCTGGACTCTGGCCTCACTGAGGTTCACCCTCCGCGCTAGCTCCTCTCGCACAAAAGCATCGGGGTAATGCGTCCTCTCGAAGACTCTCTCCAGAGCCTGGAGCTGGCTGCTGTTGAACGTGGTGCGGTTCCTCCTCTGCTTCTTCTTCCGCTTGGCCGCCCCACGGCTCGGACTCAGACTCTCACCTAGGGGGAGCACAAAGGAGACAATCCCAGGAGGGCTGGGTACAAGTGCCAGGTCCGTGGAACCAGCCCACCTCTCCCTGGCCAGTTAGACAGACACACACACACACACACTGGTGAGGGAGGTGTGGTAGACAGGGTGCAGCAGGGGCAGTGCTCTGTGTTTATATTCAAGGGGTGAACAAAGCCTGTGACTGACCCTTTTTAGAGAGGATTTCATTGCTGGGCCTGGGGGATGACATTGCTAAATGCAGATGTCTGAATTCAGCAGAGGAGCATAACCTGTCCTTCATTGCAAGCCCTAGAGCAGAGCATGGCAGAATTCAACTCATTTATAATTTTGATGGATAACATAAGTGTTTATTTGAAAGCATTTTCTCCTATTGTTGCCAGTTTAAATGTTCACAGTGATACGAAATTATGGGGGAGAGGTCAGATGATGGGGAGAGTAATTGTTTGACAACATTGCGAGTCAAAAAGCTAAAGCTTTATAACTATTAAAATTCAAATTGTCAACATCCCGTGTCAAATATACAAAGTAATACCCTGAAATCAAACGGGAATGAGTTCTCAAGCAGTATTTTTCCTACTTTGTCTGTAAATTTTGATGATCATTGATGGAAATATTTTTTCTTTAGTTTGTATGTGTGTGGTGAAATCAATGTTTACTGACATTTACCAATAAGAATCTAACCTGCTAAGCCTACCTCGAGGGGAAGTAGCACAGGCCACTGGACTGTTCATGGGAAGGAGAAGCAGTTCTTCAGTTCCGGTCCGAGTTCTGCCACTGGCTGTGTCTCATGGCACACTGGACATGTCTCATCCCCTCTCTGTGCCTCAGTTTCTCTCAGGGGTGAAAGGGGGGTAATACTTACCTCATGGGGGATGAATAGGGAAAGGGTTAACGAATGCCAAGTGCTATGTAAGTATGAAGCTTAACATTCCCAAAAGTGACCACCAATTTCAGATGCTTAAAGTTTTGGAAGCCCCACACCAGATGCTTGGGGCCTGATTTTCAGAGGTGACAAGTGCCAGCAAGTCCTGTTGAAGTCAATGCGAGCTGTGGGAGCTCGGCACAGTAACAAATCGGGCCACAGGATGTCTCAAGTTGGGCACCCAAAAATGGAAGCACCCAAAATCCTTGGCCACTTCTGCAAATGTGGGTCTTAGTCTCTTAACACCAGCTATCAGGGGTGCAGGAGCTAGTCGTGCTGGGGATGCAGCCGCACTCCCTGGCTTGAAGTAATAATAGCAATGATATATTAGACCATTTTGTCCAATGGCTTTCAGCACTCTCCCTACAAAAATGGTTCCAGCTCCCCTGGAGCAGTTCCTGAAATAGCAGCAGCTACATCTGTCTGCGACGTGGGAAGGAACAGGAGGGTAATTAGAAGGACGTGATTTTTAAGGTGAGCATTCTCATGGCCAGCCAGTGCTAGAAACAAATGTTACCAAGCCTCTGAGATTTCTACTCACACCCAGCATTTGTTTCCATCTTTGAGGTTCATGAAATTTTGAACCTTAAGCCTGCCACTGGTCTGTCTGTTTGCCTTTTTGGCCCAGATCCAGGCCTGAGTATGGCACATCTTGAGCCTTCATCCAGTGTAACTTTCATTCATTCTTTGTCACCAGCATCACATGAGATGGGGCAGGCTGATGGAGACTGGTTCTGGAGGACACAGTCAGTTGCCTGCAGAGGCCCAGTGGGGAAAGTATGTTGTTGTTTTTAATTCTTTAAGCAGAGTATTGTTCCATTATTCTTTCCATTAGCAGAGCATCTGGGTTCAATTTGTACCAATGGCGGGAAAGTATTTTGAAAGGTTTGAAATGTTAATAGTTTTATGACATCCCATGGATTTACAGCAGAGTTGCATTGGATTTCTCTGCTTTATGTCAAAGTTAGAGCCTATGATGTGAGAAATTGTTGCCTCTCGCTAAAATGCTTCTAATGCAGCTTTGCAAAATTGTCATGAGATGGTACCACCCCGGGCACCAAATCTCCTGGAAGGAATATAAGCCCTCATGCCATCCTCTAACTACTGATGGCTAGATGGAAACTTGTGTGCCTTACTCCATTGGTATTCCAAGGTTTCTTGCACCTTTCTCTGAAACATAGGGTGCTGGCCATTGTCAGTAACAGGATACTGGAGTAGATGCACCATGAATCTGATCCAATGTGGCAACGTGATCCAATGTGATTTGATTCCTACTTTTACCATGCTGATGACAAACTAAAGATAATTTGGATGATCATCAACCCTCCCCCACCCAAAAAAAACCCCCTTAATCTCAGGTGAGTGGAGTGGTAGAAATGTGCATGGCTGTTGTTATAACCCTTTGTGGTGCTCCAGCATCTCAAAGCACATTACAAAGGTAGGCATTACCCCTGTGTTACAGAGGGGCCAAGTGAAGCACACAAAGGTGAAGTGAGTTGACCAAGGTCACACGGTGAGTCCGTAACAAAGTTGGGACTAGAACCTGAGGGTCTGCCTACACTGCAGAAAAAGACATGCGGCTGTGAGTCTGAACCTGGGTCAACTGGCTCAATATGTGGGTCTCTGAGACCCTCCCTGCCTTGCCAGGTTTCAGAGTCCAGTCTTCAGTCCAAGCCCAAACATCCACGCTGCTATTTTTAGCCCTACAAGCCCAAGCCAGTTGACCTGGGCTCTGAGACTCGCTGCCATGGGTTGGTTGGTTTGGGATTTTTTTTCTGCTGTGTAGACATGTCCAAAGACTCCTGAGCCCTTGTCCTAATTACTGGTCTGTGCTGTCTGCTTTATCAGTTAAGGAAACCAAGAGTAGGCATCTGTGCTACTAATTTCTGAGTGGACCCTTTCTTTGCTGTCCTTTGTATTTGAGAGTCTCTCTCTGTAACCTGGAGCACTGAGAATCACTGATATGGTCGGATAGAGACGTTGGGGACATTCCCATTTTAATAATGAATAGACCAAGCCTAGCCTACTTCAGCCATGCTCTGCCTGTGGCTATCAAGCCGGGGCAGACGTAGCCTCCCCATTCAATGAGCACCTGCTCCAAGGGGTCACCGACCACCTGCAGCAGCACCTCCGTCCCAGCATCGCAACCCTAATCCTGGCTGAGCACGGAGGGGAGGCCCCAGGGAGAGTGACTCACTCAGCGGTTGTGACTCCTGTCCCACGGGGCCGGGCTCAGCTGCCCCTCTCCAGGCATTGTGACTTGGTGCACAGGGCCACAGCGCTGCCACTCAGGTTTGGCCCGGCTGCCTCTAGAGGGGTGGCCAGGCCCAAACCTGAGACAGGGGCCCCTGTGCAAGTGCACCCATTGCACGCTGGTTAATCTGGGCCCAATTTCTGTGGGTGCAGTTGCAGCCATGGACCTCTGCTGAAGCCACCACTGCTATGAGGTCCAGGGTTCCCAATTCTGGTTGGCCATATTCCTGGAGGTTTCATTGCATGACCTAATCTTTAATTAAAGATTAATCTTTTAATCCCTGGGGATTCCAGGACTATCCTGGAGGGTTGGCAACCCTAATTTAGGTCATAATTCCAGAGGCAGCTCTCCCTGGCTCAAGTCAGGAATCCTGACAACCATGTGGTGGTTACCCTAAGGAAGGGGGGAGAGATAGCTCAGTGGTTTGAGCATTGGTTTACTAAACCCAGGGTTGTGAGTTCAATCCTTGAGGGGGCCATTTAGGGATCTGGGCAAAAATAATTGGGGATTGGTCCTGCTTTGACCAGGGGGTTGGACTAGATGACCTCCTGAGGTCCCTTCCAACCCTGATATTCTATGATTCTAAGTGGCAATTGAAATCGCTGAAAATGAGGGGTTAGGTTTGTGGCTGGTGCTGACAATGGCCTGGTGTAAGATGAGGCTTTGGTGCTTTCTTTCCAATGCACATTGAGGCCTGAGACCCCTGGATGCCATCCATCATTAGGAACCATTACACATTACGGGCGGTGAGAACACTCTGCAACTTGTAGGAAAGGCCTCTCACAATCCACAGCCCAGGCTCAAAACCCAGCACGCACCCTACTCCCCGGCCTGTTATTGGTGCAGCTCCACCACACGCGTGACTAAATAGGTCTTGTGTTGTGTAAGGGTAGACTCATCCCTCTGCCTCAGCCAAAACAAGTAGGTGTCTAGGGGATAGTGGAAGGGAGCTGTCCATTGAGACCACCCTCCCCATGACTGGATGGTGAGACGGGCACTCCCTTGATGGGCTGTAGAAAGAAAGGTGACCTCAGCCACCATGGGCCCGAGGTGTAGTTGTCTGAATAGAGGGGCGGAGTTCCTTATGTGCTGCCACTTTCTGATCATTTAAGTCACACATCTTTGCATTCCAGATAAGTTTCATCCTTTGTTTGCCCCTGTAAACCCCTCTGAGGACAGAGGGACCCTGGGGCTGGTAGAAGCTGAGCACAGCTATGTTTGGGATGCTCCAGGATGGGGGCGGGGAGAATGTTATGAAAGGTGACACGTGTTTGGTTCAATCTGAAATAAACACAAGTTGAGTCCAAAAGCCGAGAGAGAAAGACACTCTTCACCCGCCCAGGGAGACCACAGTCTAGGCTCCGCTGAGCTTTTCATCCCAAATAAAATTCCGAGAATTCCCTCCAGCCCTTGGTTCTGTCGAGAGCCTCAAATTCGCTGCCAATCTCTATTTTACAGTTGCCCCTTTTAGTTTAACTCCTTTTTTGGTTTTGTTTTCATACAGCAAGTTAATGAGCCTCAGGATTAAAAAAATATGGCAGGTCACTGCTGTCCCAGCTTTCTCCCAGAACCTGGGATTGACATGGGCCAGCATGCAGGAACCATCCCTGATGGAAAAAGCCCTACAGAATTTATAGGGAGCAATAAGCTCCCTATCGGATTTATCAACCACCTGATAGGGTTTAATGGAAAAATTATAGAAAGAGGATCTCATTCTCTATTAAATGGTATAGGGTTTTATGATGATTTCTATAGAACCCAGCTGGGTTGATCCTTATTCAAATCTGTCTGTAGGACTTTTCCATGAGTGATAGCTTCCAGGTTGCTCTGCTGAAAGAATGAGAGAGCAGCACCTATAGATTTAACTCTTAAAATGGCATGCAGAGAATGTGCTCTCAGCAGCACCTAGTCTGTCTGCCCTCTTTTTCTCCTAGCAAAGCAGGACTTCTGATCTGTCTCCCACTGAAATCAACACAAAACTCACATGGAATTCAATGGAAATGGGGTCAGGCGCTACCACTGACCCACTGTGTAAAACGATTTCCATGTGGGATTTGCATCGGAGATGGGCCCAAGCTGCAAGATTCCGATATGGATTACACCCCCCTTCTGTGTTTGTAATGTGGTGGACCATTTTGTGTCGGGGCTTTTAAAGAGCTGTAAAGTCTGGGGGGCACAGGACCAGTTTTTATGTTCAGGCCCCTCTGCTAGTTTAAATGTATCCCTAAACCATGTACAAGTGAGATCTTCTCCTGAGCCACAAAACCATGCAGCACATTCCAGGCAAACTCTTAAAAGCTATTGTTAGCTGGTGAAAGCCTTTCCTCACCTAGTCAAACCTTCCCTTGAAAGATAGCTACATCCCACATTGTTCCTGAATGCTACATAGGTCCTTCTGCTTCCACATCAATTCTCCATTAAGTGATGGTTTTTCCCTCTTTAAAAAAAAAAAAAAATCTCAAACCGTGATTGCACACAAGGCGGCTCATGGTCCAAATGTACCTGTCTGATTCCTCTAATTAGCCCAGAGACAGGGTTCTCCTGCTTCATAATGAATCAACATCTTTTCTCAATTAGCTCATGCTTTGGAGCCCTGCCCATACTCCAGAGCTGTAGGACCAGATAAATGCCACTCTAATCGCTGATGGCCATGTATCTGACAGGTTTATGGTGTGCTAGGTTGTGAGTGATCACCCGTTCTATAAAAAGATAGAGCTGAAATCAACATTAAAAAATGAATGTCATTAAACGTTCCATTTTTTGTGCCTTTCGTGGGGCGGGGGCAGCGGAGATAAACCTAATAGATCCTATTTCCATCTGCAGTCACAATCCTACATGCAATTCACAGCTAACTCTGAGCACCCAGCCATTACTGTCTCAAGCCAAGGCCGCTGTGCCATGAGGTAACCCTATTCGCTTCTGAGCTTAGACACACAGGAGGAAAAGTGATTTACACGGGCCGTCCCTGTGATTTTTCACCAGGAATTAGAACATGTGTTCCCATCCTGACGCTCTTCCAAGACTAAAACTTGTTAATTATGGAATGGCAGAAATATCTCGGCACTGGATTTCTTTCCCTCCTGAAGGACTTCGTAGGCCTCGTTTTGGGAGGGGTGAGGGGGGTTGAAATGATGAACAGAATTTGCAAGTTTGCGTTTGTCTTTTTTTGGTTACTGTCTGGCTCACTTGGAGGAGATACTGACTGGGTTGATTGTCCAACCTAGAGGTCAGAGGGGACATGTTCACATGTCCCCTCCTGTGGCCACTTTTTGTATGGTGTATTTATTTTCCGCTGATTACAATTTCCTCTGAGGGGGAAAAAATAAAGAGGGGAAGGAGGGATAATATTACTGAATAATGAAAGATGACATTGCAAGGATAAAAGGGAAAGTGAGACTGCTCACTAACACTGAGATGAAAACCATGTTCTCCAGGGGAAATCGCGTTAAATGGAATATACGAGACATGGAATTAAGCTGTCGTTGGTGCCACAAATCCTCCTTTTCTTTTTGCGAATACAGACTAACAGGGCTGCTACTCTGAAGTTTGTGTGTGTGTCTCAGACATTGCACAAATTAGAACCTTGTTTCTGTTTAACACTAAATCTAGCCCACTCATTGCTGGGGTGTGTTAACAATAAGGCTGGAATTTCCAAAAGTGCCCAATGGACATTGGCTTTCAGTAGAACTTGTATTCCTGAGTCACTTAGAGGGTTTTGAAAATCTCATCCAAATAGTAAATTATTCCAATGACTTGAGCTGGGATTTTCAAGCTTGTGGGATAAATGGGATAAAATGTTCAAAGTCACCTAAGTGATTTAGAAGCCTAAGTCCCATTTTTCAAAAAGGGACTAGACACTTAGGAGCTGAAGTTTCATTGGAAAGTCAATAGGAATTAGCTTCCCAAGTGCCTCAGTCAGGCTTCTAAGTCTCTTAGGGGACAGCTATGCTGCAAGTGAATGTGTGACTGTAGCACTGGGACATACACTGACTGCACTGGTAACAGTAGCAGCGTAGACATGGTGAACAGGCTTCATTATGGTTAGCAACCAATAAGTGTCCCATGCTCCCTGACAGGTTTGTGGTCTGGGTGCAAGATTGTGCTGAAGCCCGTGCCACCATGTCTGCCCAGCTCTTGTTACCCACACTAGCTAGATTAAAGCTAGAACAGCTGCACCCCACCCACGCTACGATATGCTGTGTAGACATCAGGTGCTTCTGAACATTTTACTTTGGGGATTAACCCTCTAAGGCTCCTTTGCAAATCACCTTATGGTCCTCCTCTTAAATTAATCTTGATCATCCCATTGGATAGCCTCACTTTTCTCCTTTGCCTCTTCTCCCTTTGTTCTCGTCCTGGCCGTTCTTTACTTAACACTGCTATTCTATCAGGCAACCCCATAAAGCATGTGAGACAGTCTGATCCTTGTCCCGCCACATCTATGCAAGTTTTATCATTTAGCTTCAGTGAGAGGCCCGTTCGGACCTGCGGCTTGTAGGAAAACTACTCTGTCAAGATACAGGCCTGATCCTGCGTTCCTTACCCGGGTAACATGCCAGTTCGGAGTCACTGAGACTGCAGGATCAGGCCCTAAGGCGGTATTGTGATGTTCATTTTCTAAGCAGCTCAAGGCTGCTCTGCTGAGTTTGCACCTCTCCTCTGTGTGCCTCGCAGTTTTCTTTAATAATTATTTGCTGAGTTGAGACTAGAAAACCAGGTATTATAGCAAATCTGGGTCATAGTTAGATATATATGTAGTGGGGATTTAACCCTGGAACTCCTCTTAGGCTATTAGTAGTAGAAAGTTGCACTATGTGCCATCAGAAAGGGAATTTTCCCTACATTTCCACCACGGTTTCAGATTTGATTTATGACCGCTGTTCACGAGGGATTAATGAACTCAATGCAGCCATGATAGAGGCAATCTGAATCTATTATTATTATTTATTAGATTTGCATTAAAATTACATCCGTTTACATGTTGGAACTCAATGAGTGGAATGTCTCAATTTCTAAATGTGCCTTATCTACATGGAATTTCCCTGCTCCGTGGGGAGAGGAGTGCCCATATTCGGGGAGAGGTGGCAATTCCCTTTCCTTCAGGGCAAGTGTACTATTCCTGTAGGCCCTCACTAGGGTTGCCAACTTGGTAATATTTAAAAACCAGACACGTGCCAGCAGGAGTGCCGGAACCTCCCCTGCCCTGCCTCTTCCCCCCCCCCCCATTCCCCCCAAGGTCCTGTCCCCATTCGCATCTCTTAGCTTGCTTGCTTTTCCCCTCCAACTCCCCTGCCCAGGTCAGGAGGTAATCACCTGCTTTGCTGGAGCTGGGAACTGCAGCCGCCCGATGCAGGCAGGAGGTGGCCCCAGCTGAGTAGGGACAGGCACGGGTGATGACCAGCACCTCTCCCACCCACAGTAACCAGACTTTAGGTGTCCAGTCAGTAGAGCTGACCAGACACTGTCAGGTCCCCTTTTTGACCGGACTTTTCAGTTGAAAACTGGGCACCTGGCCATCGTCACATTTTGTGGAAAGGGGAGATTTTTACAAATGGAATTTATGACCCTCAGTGCTTTTCTGCACCTTCCAAGTGGAAACTGCCTCCCTAGTTCTTGCTTGAGATGAATCTAAGGGGGAATGGCCTGATTTCTCAGGGGCTGAGCTACCTTAAGTCCAACAGGGGATGGATATCTGAAAACTAGGCCATCCGTGTTTAATTAAGGCCTAATCCTGCCACTCAGGCAAGGCCCTGAATGCAGGGGTTCTGATCCCTGTAGGCTGCTAAGCTCAGTTCCATGGCAGCTCCTGGTGCCTGACTGCTTTGGGAAGGTTTTGAGAACCCCTACTGGGGATGGAGGGGGCAGGGGCCAAAATTGTCAGCCCCAGTGTTACTGTAGCGCCTGTCGAATGGTTCTACCGCTGTGGGCTAGGGGTAGAAATGAGCCTGGGGGTTAAAATAAGGCAGAGGTGGGGGGAGCAGGAGTGTGCCCCTCATCCCCTGGCTTTTGGGGAGCAGTGCGAGAGACACTGGCTGGTGCCGGGAGAGCTCCCTCCATTCTATGTTCAATCTCAGTTCTGCTTGGGGTGCGGGTAGGCTGAGTTGGGCTGGTGGTCTGTGACACGCAGCCGAGGGCAAGACTTAGATGGTCGGGTCGGTCCCCTTCTGACCACATGGTCTCAGATGGCTTTAACCACACGTCCCCTTCCTCACAACGCTTCAGCATCCATTCCACGTACAGCAGCTTCGACACTGACACACCATTCTGATTTGGTGGTGAACATACAACACTCCTCCTCCTGCATCTCTGGCCTGGTTGGGAGGGAGGGGGGATGTCAGACCCACATCTCTAAAGCTAAAGTTACATCTCGCCCAAATTGCGTTGGCAATGTAGAACCCCAGAGCAGAGCACAGTTTCTGCCATTCAATATTTCACACATTCCATTTAGTGTGGCAGTTTGCCAAAGACCTTTTTCAGCTTTATTTTTTTCACCCAGCCAAATGATCATATCTCCTTTACAGTCACTTCCCCTCCCTTTCTTCCTCCCACTTCACTCCCTCCCATCCCAGCCTTCCCCACCCCCCGATTCCGTATAATTTAAGGTTTTAAATAGCCTGGAGGGAATTAACTGTAAATTCTTCCTAAGACAAATAAATTCAACCCTCTAAGTTTGTGCATTTTCAATACTGTTGAGAGACGTTTTGGGTTTGTTTTGTTTGAAATAATGATCACGGCGTATATGACCCCAAGGCTGCGGCCATCTCTAACCAAATAAATAGCTTTTATTAATTAACGTTTATCCTTAACAAATAAAACCCCAATTTGATCTCAGACGGCTGAATTAGCAAAAATAAACAACTGGTTCTCCGGGCATTTGATGTGGATTTAACAAATTAACACTGGACCTTAATCAGGGAAGCCGCAGGGCAGCGGAGGGCGTTTACAGCCAAGAAATCCTTTGGAAAAACAATGTCTTTCATTTCTCCCGTGGTCTTTCTCGGTACACATGTGGACTGCCATTATATACTCTCGGGAAACCAAAAGAACTACAGCAATGACGTCCGCATAGATTTCATGTGCAATTGTTTAACTTGTTCCTTAAATCATGAAATCTATTTTAAATGTTTCCCTTTGGATTAATCTGTGGAGTAAATGATCCAGGGGCTGCAGAGTTATTTTTCTGTGTCCTTTTCCCCCAACCCTTGAACAATAATAATTGTCTTTCTTGCCAGCACTTTTCATCTGAGGAACTCAAAGCCCTTTACAGATGTTAATTCATCATAATTCCTCCCCAGGAGGGAGGTAAAGGGGGGAACTGAGCACAAAGAAGTAATGTCATTTGTTGCAAGTCACATTTCAAATCAGCTGGGAACAGAGTCTGGAGTTCTGACTCCAAGTCACCATCTCTAACCACTAGGTAACTCCAAATTTCCTAAATAGTGTCATCCCCCCTTTTAGATTATGGCTCAGGAAAGTACTCCTGTTCAGGACAGCACTGAAGCACTTGTTTAACTTGAAACCTGCTGTGTTTAAAACCAAACACATGCTATGGTGCTCTCTTGAATAGGGACGGACTTAACTCATGTGCTTTCTTGAATTGGGTCCCACAGAAGGGGGGAAAGTAAGGCAGAGAGAGACTTGCTGAAGGTCACAGCATGAGTCGTCTGGGAATAGGACCCAGGCATCCAGATGCTCAGTCCCCTGATCTAACCACTAGACTGCACTGAATTTCCCATTTGACAGTTACGGAAATGGTAGGAACCAAATACTCTACAAAAACATTTAATCTCTAAAAATTATGTCATGAAGGCTATTATGCTTGAGAGGTAATTGAAAGCCCTGACTTTTGAAAGTGTTTGCTTGCCCCTGCAATGTTGTTTTCAATTATTCCTTTTATTGAATTTGGCCTGCGTTACACAATACAAATACAAGATTGCAGAAGTATAGGCAGGCTGACACCCAGGGGCAGCGTCTGTGGATTATGCTGGTGTCTGTGCTTTGAACTGTCTGCTAGTTTGGAAAGCTGACTGCATTTGTATAACCAAGCTGGCTACCTGGGCTGGGACCTGCTTTCCATCTTCTAGACCAAAAAATACAACCGAGGAGATATCTGTGCCCCTCTCCCCCCGGCCTGGGAATGCACAACTGTCTGCCACAGAAGGATTTGGTGAGGGGTGGGAAACAATTAAGATGCATCAGTTTGCTGACACTCTGGGCCCTCCAAGGTGCTGAGTGCTTCCCATAAGGTTCTGTGCACCCTCACTCCCATTGACTTTGCTCAGCACTTTGCAGGATGAGGTCCAAACCCGCTCCATTCAGGTCAAAGCAATACTCTGGTTAACTTCAGTGGGAGCAAGAGCAGGCCAAGGGAGTGAGATTTTTTAATTATTTGTGTGGCTGTAGCACCTAGAGGCTCCAGCTGAGATCAGGGCCCCATTGTGCCAGGGACTGTACATACAGTGAGAGACAGCCCTTGCCCACAGAGCTTACAATCTAGATAGACATGGCAGGTGCAGGTGTTCAGCATCACACAGCTGGTCAGAGACAGGGCTGGGACTAGAACCATGTCTCATGGGGCCCAGTCCAGTGCTTTATCCACTAGGTCACGCTGCCTTCCCTAAGATAAAGAAGAGAATGATCTTTGCTATGGAACCCAGCTGTCACTTTTTGTTTTGGCTCAGGATTTGAAGTCACTTCTTGAACCCGGAATTAAAGAAGCTTTCTTGGCGTGAAATGAACTAACCCAAGCAGTTTCCCTGAGGTCCACTGAGTATTCTCCTGCTGCAAAGTTACACAACAAATTTTCAGACAAGGCCACAGGGCTTGACCCAAAGCCCAGTCAAGTCAATGGGAATCATTCCACTGACTTCCATGGCTTTGAGCGAGGACTAGAGCAGGTGCACCACAGAGTTTGTATTTTGCACAAGCAAGCTGCCCTGGGCAATTAGGACTTGATTTTTGTGCCCACTGATGCCAACACAAAGTTCCTATTTACTTCAGTGGTGCCAGATTGCGCCCCTGATTGGAAACTCCAAAGATGAGTAGACACATATTTAATAAGTTATAGGGCATTTCATCAGCAATACTAAACCTCATCTACCCACCCAGAAAAGGAAGGGAGTGGTTCAATCTGGACCCATTGGGCAATGAGCCAAATGCTCTGATGGCTGAGAAAGAAAAGTTCCAGTGGGCCATCCCCAAAAGCAAGAACCCGCCACTGACACTGTCTTGAGTCCTCATGAAGGCTCAGAACTAAAGAATACCAGCAACTCAGCTGTTGCAAAGAAGGGAACCACCTCTAATGTAGCCAGGTGCAATATAGGGTGATGCCAACCCCTTGAGCTGTGCCATTTGGCCGGCATCCATGGGCCAAGCTTAGTTTTTGTGGATGTGCCAGGGATGTATGTGCAGTTCTATACTGAGTCTGTCTCTCACAGTTAAGCCCCAGGGGACATTCACAAAAGTAAGACATGACTTTCCCAGGCCTATTGCGATGAACTCTCTTTTAATGAATCATCCCACATTCCCCAGGAGCCATCTGCCATGGAAAGGGATGTTCTCTGCAAGCAGGTGTAATCTGCAGTTTGGGCACACATGCCCTTGCTTGCTCCGATAGAGTGAATGTAGCCACAGCTGCGTGAGTGGCAGGGTGGGCTGGTTGCCCCAAGTACATTCCAAGGGCTTCAGATGGGGCAGCTAGCCCATCCCACTGCCCATGAAGCTGTGGCTACGCTAAGTGATTGCAGCTAGGATGGGTACATCTACCCCAGCTCCAGTGTATACATACAGTAAGCTCACTTCTGAGCATGTGTAAAAAGTGGAGAGAAAGCTAAAGCCTCAGCCGATGGAGTTGTCATGCAAGCACAGGAATTGCACCCCCCACACACACTTTCCTTCTGCAGAGATCTGGCTTTAGACCTCTCCCGAGGCTGGGCAGGAAAAAAATGTTTAGCTATCGAATGAATGCTTATCCTTGCCTCTTCTCCACCCCACCTGCCAAAAGCCAACCTCCAATCAGCCCCATCCCTCATGGGCTACTCTGTCTCCAGAAATGCGTTTGTGGATTAAGGGGGGAGCTTTCATAGCAGTGATCACTGTGCTAGTTGCATAAATCATACGTGGAATATTCTGGCTGATTGCATCCTGCCAAGATCAAGGGTGCACAGCTCTGTGCGGCGTTGCCAAGCCACAAACACTGGCTCTGGAGCTCCATGGCTGGATGCAACGGGTCACTCCCCCTTGCCATCACATGGGATGGGAGTGGGGGAATAATCATTCCAATAGGTGTACCATTGGCACTGACGGTCAACATCTACTAGGGAAAAGCTTTGGCCATCAACAGTGGCGTTGGGTTGAAGGCATGTGGCGCTGTTAAGAAATGAAGCAAAACTATCCAACAGAAGGAAATATGCAAGAAGCCCCGAGACTTGGCTCCCTTATCAATAACCAGCCTGCTTGCCGCTCTGGCTTTTTCCACTCTGTGGTGAGATTTCGAACAAAGAGCAATGCACGAGCTCATTGTGGAAGGGCCCAGGCTCAGAATGGAGCCAAGCGAAGTGCGTGTGTAAGGGGGAGAGGCTGTAGAATTGCTGAACCCTACGGAAACTTCTCCAGCGCAAGTGGAGTACATGAAAAAAAAATGGGGGGGGAGCAGGTCTCCGCTACTGTAGTAACGTTACAGCCGAATGTTTCCGAGGATGTTTCACCTCATTAACTGTGGAAAAAACTGAAACACTGACACATTTTTACAGGCTGCCAGTTTTGCTGGGGGAAAGTGTCTGTTTAAAAAGAGCAGCGAAAGCCGGGACCAAAAAGTAGGCCAAAGCTGTCCCGTGAGGGGTCTTTCCCTTCCAGTCACTGACAGGCAGCAGGAGAGTATGAAGCTGTAGTCTGCACCCGTCAGAAACCACCAGCCCCCGCCCAGCGCTGCCACAGAGCTTGCTGTGGTATCTGCGAAGTGTGCAAGCACCCCATTCCGTGGCTTAGGAGGCAGGGTCCCTACCCAGAACTGCTTCTCCAGTGGGGATGCCCAAAAGCCTATGTAGATATTGGGATGTATGTGTATCCCCCCAAATCAATGGGCTTCAAAGGAACCCCCAGAATTGTGCCCCCCCAAAAGATGCGCATGCTGATCCATATGTGTGCACGATTGCCCATTTTGGCAAAACATTCACACCGAGGAGTTTGGTTCAGGCCCTTTGCGCTGGTGAGGCAGATCAGGTGTTTATATGGATGCCAGGGGCCAGAATTACTCTGGAAGGGAAGGACCATATCTCCTGCGATTTGTGCCACCATCCTGCGAATCCTGGCCACAAAGATGTCTGCACTAGATGGGTCTAATAGACCAAAGTGGGACAGCAGCACCATTTTACCTCTGTAGGTAGGATTCTACACCTAGATGATAGGTAACAGGGTAACATATTTGAAGGGCATGAACACCAAAGAGGAGTGAGAGCGAGAGGTGTCCGGTTTAGGAAGAAGTTAAGGCAGAGCCAATGTATGTTGAAAAGTCAGGAGATGTGTGTGATCCCAGGGCAGCGGCAGAAGCTCTGTTGTCTGGAACATTATGATTTCGAGAATGATCCAGCGTTAGACAGGAGAAGGGACTGGCTGTCTCTTCCCAGCTCTCATTTCATCCCGCAAATGGGCTTGAAAACCTGCTATGAGAGGGACTTACCCAATGCAGAGTGCCCCGGCTCACAGCTGGAGGATGGGCTCTGGAATCTAGGGACCAAATCTTGCTGTAAGTAACATGGTGTAAATTCAGAGCAATTCCATTGACTTAAATGGACCTAATTTGGATTTATACCAGTGTAACTAAAAGACTCTGAACCTGCCACCCTTACTCACATGAATTGGGAATAAGCCCATTTATTTCAGTAGGGGTACCTGAGTGAATAAAGGCAGATGGGTTGGGGCCTAAGAACAGAAATTATTTAGACTGTAAACCCTTTGAAGAAAAGACTGTCTTTTTGTTATGGGTTTGTACAGCACCTTGCACCACAGAGCCCTGTTCTGTGACTGGGCTCCTAGGCATTATCGCAATACAAATAATAAAGAACAATAGCTGGTGTCAATCAGCATAGCTCTCCCAAAGTCAATGGAGCTACACTGATTGACACCAGGTGAGGATCTAGCACCTAACTGTTAAGTTACAATACTACTGATATTCTTTTTAACATTAACTCTAGGCAGGACCTACAAAATTGCAAGGTTTTGAGCTGTTTCCACAGGAGCACTTAGACTAAAAAAGACATTTGCCCCAGAGCTGTGTTGATCTAGATGAGGCCATGGCACAAACAAAGGCGTTTGGGCAGGGCAAGACGCTTACGTCAACAGAAGTTGTTGAGTTTCCCTCCCACATTTACACAATGGGGAAGGTGAGTTAACAGGGAATAAAGTGTTCCTGTTCAAGTTTCTAGGAGGGTCTGCTCAACAAGGGAGAGGATAATCAATAAATACAAAGGACTGGGCATGTAGCTGCAGGATTAGCACCCTGAAAAACCGGAGGGACTCTTCTCTCTGCTGCCCGGAGCTGCCCTGGGCTTGGAGAGCTGGAGAGGAGGCAATGAGATATGGGGAGGATCAAAAGTGTTTAAGAGACTTGGGAGCCCAAGTCTGACTTTCACAAGGCGTTGGATACCTAAAAATCTTTGAAGCCCTGCACCTTAGACATTTTAAAATATGTTACCCAGGATACTTTGAGCTGGGGAAAGAATGCCCTGCCTTGTCCAGGGGCAAACCCCACAAGTAAACAGGATGTAGAGTCAACAGGATTCCCGAGCTTTCTGGGGCGGGGACCATCTCTGTGTTCAGTGTTCGTATGGCACCTAGCAAAATGGGCTCCTGGTCTATGACTGATACTCCTAGGCATTACCTCAATGTAAATAACCCATAATTAATAGTAAGGGAGAATGGTCCTCAACTTGAGTGGCTGCCAGGGCCTCAGTGGGTGGGGAAAGGTTCAAGGAGGGTGGAATATTGAAATAAGGTTTGGTCGTCCCTCCCACCTGGCCTGGGGGCATGTGGGCCTGGGGTTTTGGTTTGGGCCCCTCTTCAATGAGTCCTCCATGGAGGAGGACATGGTGTTCAGGAGGGGAAGGAACTGGAATGACAGCAATGGAGAAAAAAGTCCTCCCCCAGGACAGGTATCGCACAGGGCAAAGTTCTCCCATGCTGCCCTGGGCAGGCCGACTCTCAAGGGCGAGATGATCATTCCATCTTCTCAGCCCATCCAGTCCTTGCTGAAACTGCTAATCAGCAAGCCAGTTCAGGGGGACAGAGAGAGAGAGAGAGTGTGTGTGTGTATGCGTGCGCTGCAGCCACTTGCTCACTGGGATCTCAGCTGAGACAAGCACATTTCACACAAGCCACTGAAGAGTCATCATCTAGCAATGTCCTGTCACTGCCGATCAGGACGGGATTTGAACAGAGGCTCGAGAAGCAACCTGTTCTTTTGCCTAAATGAAATGTTGAATGTGACTCGGCCATAATGTTAACGAGTTCTGGACTCTGAAAAGACCTTTGGGAGAGGCTGAGGCCTTGTCCGTCGGGGAACGTGCCGTCCATCCTAAGACACTGCTGTAGTTTCACCAGCACAGACTCCTCGTGGGCACAAAGCTATGGTTTGTACCAGCAGAGTGGGAGTAAGAGGCACTGGTGCAAATTGTAGCTTTCAAGCAGGTTTAATTGGAACTAGAGCAACTCTCCATTGTAAATCAGGCCTCTGTTACTGCATTTATAACAACAGGCAAGAGCACACAAGCTGTGATCTGTGACAATGACTGTTGCATAAAGATTTCTAGCTTTTGGCCTGTCTGCCCATAGTTAAAGTCTGCTCTCTTAGCCAGTGATCTGCAAACTAAAACTCCCTCCTGCGGCCAGCACTATGCGGGTCACTACAACCCCGAGGAGAGCTTTCATAAGCTGCCAAGGGAATCATGTGCATGCGAAAGAGTCTGTAATTACACACTTGCACAATAGACGGTGATGGCTCTAAAGCAGCCTCTTGGGTCTATCGTGTCGAAGCTCCTACAGGTTTAAGACAGATGGAGCTACAGCGGAAATTAAACCACAAAAGAAACGACGTTACAGTTGCACTGAGGATCTGACTTTCACCCACACAAGAAGGGAGAGTAAAAATTCAAGTTGTCCTTAGCTCACCCAAGGGGGATTTCTGTCCTCTCGGCTTGGTGAATTAATTGTGAGAGAGGGAAGGAGAGGTGTGGGTGTAGGTGGGTGAGAGAGAGACCTTCACTCTAGCTCTCCTGGTTGAATGTGCTCCATTCAGGGGACCTTAAGGGCACTGTAATGCTGGGTAGTTATTTGTGTGCTTTTATTATGCTCCTTATAGGGGAGGAGTGATGGTCTTGCAGTTAAGGCACTGGCCTAGGACGTGGGAGATCTGTGTGCAGTTCTTGGCTTTGCTACGCCCTGTGTGTGTGACTTTGGCAAGTCACTTAAGCTTGCAGTGCCTCAGCTCCACATCTGTAAAACAGGAGGGGTGGGGGAATGCTTGTTTATTTAGACTATAAACTAATCAAGGCAAAGACACAAGCCTTGGTTGGGGCTCTAGACACTACTGTAGTCAAAATATATAATAAATAATCCTGTATGCGGTGGCGTTATGCCAACAGCGCTTAAGCAATTTTAACATGCTCCTCATCTTCAAAGCCCTTCCCCAGTGTTAACTACTTAAACTGGGAGGATTGTGTCCCCATTTTACAAAGGGGAACCCTGGGAAGGTCACTGAGGTTAATGCACTATAAAGCCTTTCAGTACTAGGTCGCCTGTTCGAATCCGGGTGCAGGCTGATAGCAATCTGTAGCTCCTCCATGAATGGCCTGGTGATCTCAGTCTAGCACCTCGCTAACTCATGACTGCAGTGGACATTTTTTGGCCCCCTTGTTGGCAGCCTCAGGAGAGAAGCTCTGTGGTCACTCCTGAGTCCATCATTTTGTACCTATTCCCGTCACTCCTTTCCCTGTATTTTCATTTGTTGTCCTGTTTTTAGTTCATTCCCTGGGCCTGTGGCCCACTCCCTCATCAGCTGACCGTTCATTCTGGTGAGTCCCAGGATTCACGAGTATGTAGGGACAAAATTAGAAACACCAAGGCATAAAAGAAGATTAAGCTAGGTAGAGACATAAAGGGTAGCAAGAAAACTTCCTAAAATACATTAGAAGCAAGAGGAAGACCAAGGACTGGGTAGGCCCATTACTCAATGGGTGGGGAGGCGGGGGGGAACAATAACAGAAAATGTGGAAATGGCAGAAGTATTAAATGACTTTTTTGTTTCAGTTTTCATCTAAAAGGTTAGTAGCGATCGGATGTCTAACACAGTGAATGCCAGTGAAAATGAGCTAGGATCAGAAGCTAAAAGAGGGAAAGAACAACTTAATGATTATTTAGACAAGTTAGATGTCTTCAAGTCACCAGGGCATATGAAATACATCAAAAAGCTGATTGAGGAGGTATTTGAGCCATTAGCAATTATCTTCGAAAAGTCACAGATGATAGAAGAGATTCTAGAGGACTGGAAAAGGGCAAATATAGTGCCTATCTATAAAAAGGGAAATAAGAACAACCTGAGGAATTACAGACCAATCAGCTTAACTTCAGTACCCAGAAAGATAATGGAGCAAATAATTAAGCAATCAATTTGCAAACACTAGAAGATAATGAGGTGATAAGTAACACTCAGCATGGATTTGTCAAGAATGAATCCTGTCAAACCAACCTAACAACTTTCTTTGCCAGGATAGCAAGCCTTGTGGATGGGGGGAAGTGGTAGATGTGCTATATCTTGACTTTAGTAAAGCTTTTGATACTGTCTCGCATGACCTTCTCATAAACAAACTAAAAAAAAAAGCAATCTAGATGGAGCTACTATAAGGTGAGTGCACAACTGGTTGGAAAACTGTTCCCAGAGAGTAGTTATCAGTGGTTCACAGTCAAGCTGGAAGGGCATATTGAGCGGGGTCCTGCAGGGATCGGTTCTGGGTCTGGTTCTGTTCAATATCTTCATCAATGATTTAGACAGTGGCATAGAGAGTGCACTTATAAGGTTTGTGGACAATACCAAGCTGGGAAGGGGTGTAAGTGCTTTGGAGAATAGGATTAAAATTCAAAATGATCTGGACAAAATGGAGAAATGGTCTGAAGAAAATAGGATGAAATTCAATAAGGACAAAGGCAAAGTATTCCACTTAGGAAGGAACAATCAATTGCACACATGTAAAATGGGAAATGACTGCCTTGGAAGGAGCACTGTGGAAAGGGATCTGGGGGTCATAGTGGATCACAAGCTAAATGTGAGTCAACAGTGTAACACTATTGCAAAAAAAAGCCAACATCATTCTCGGATGTATTAGCAGAAGTGTTGTAAGCAAGACACGAGAAGTAATTCTTCCTCTCTACTCCACGCTGATTAGGCGTCAACTGGAGTATTGTGTCCAGTTCTGGGTGCCACATTTCAGGAAAGATGTGGACAAACTGGAGAAAGTCCAGAGAAGAGCAAGAAAAATAATTAAAGCTCTAGAAACCGCGACCTACAAGGGCAGATTGAAAAAACTGGGTTTGTTTAGTCTGGAGAAGAGAAGACTGAGAGGGACATGATAACAGTTTTCAAGTATATCAAAGGTTGTTATAAGGAGGAAGGAGAAAAATTATTCTCCTTAACCTCTGAGGACAGGATAAGAAGCAATGGGCTGAATCGCAGCAAGGGCGGTTTAGGTTGGACATTAGGAAAAACTTCCTAACTGTCAGGGTGGTTAGGCACTGGAATAAATTGCCAAGGGTGGTTGTGGAATGTCCATCACTGGGGATTTTTAAGAGAAGGTTAGACAATCACTTGTCAAGGATGGTCTAGGTAATACTTAGTCCTGTCATGAGTGCAGGGGACTGGACTAATGACCTCTCGAGGTCCCTTCCAGTCCTACGATTCTCTGACTTGCCCCACGGTCACAGAGGAAGTCAGTGATAGAGGTTGAAAGAGAATTGAGCTCTCCGGACCCCTCCTATGTTCACTAGGGCTTTGTGCCCCTTTTAGCTCTTCTTGCTGGAGATGGAAGATTAATAAAAAAAACCCAGAACAGCTACTGCTTGTGGCTGACCAAACTGGAACAAGTCCTCCGAAAGGAGCCTCCATTTCTGTAGGGCGGTACTGGCCACTGTCACCTTGACCAAGGCACTGAGGGACAGTGTGAAAGGATGTATCAGCCCAAGTACAAAATGCTGGGTGGATGTGGTCAGGAACTTCAGTTTAGTTGCCCAGAGTAATTGCCAGCCCCTGCTGCAAAGCACGCTGGACTACCAAAAGGGCATCCACGCATCCCTTCTAAAATGAACGCTCACAGGGCGCAGAGCAACTTGCTGATGGGTTTCTCCTTAGTCTCCAGGCCAGGAGACAATCTCCTGGTAGAAGGAAACCAACTCTTGGTCTCTCCTGCACCCTGTCAGCTCTGCGCGTTACTTACAGGGATGCCTTGCTGCTAAAACTGGGCCCCTGGAAACAGCCCCACACTGACCCACCTGGGACTAATTTAGTCTCCTTGTCTTACTAACACGTTTTATGCGGTGCATTATGTCTTGCTTCTTAAGTTTTAAAATTAGTAAGGGAAAAAAATAGCGGAGTGAGAGAATGACAACGCTGGTGATAGTTAACAGATGTGCGAATGGCTTCTGCTGTGAGTAAGTATGATCGATTCTGACTCTTACTAAAGGAGGCCTGGTTGCAGCTCTGTCTCAGAGCCGATGCTATCCATCGCCGCCCTGTGCGTGTGTGCACATAATCATGGTACGTTGTACTACCCCTGCAGCTACTATTTCAAGGATCTCAAGAAATGTTATAGCTCAGCTTCACAATCTCTCTACATTGGATTAGCCCTACAGCTCCATGGGGTGAGTGTTGTGTTCTTGTTCCCCCGTCACAATGTGGATTGTGGGACAGAGAAGAGAAGTGACTTGCCTAATAAGACAAGAAGCAAAGTGGGAATAGGACTCAGTCGGCCTTCTTTCATTCTTGACAACATTCCCACCCGTACAGAATCCTGACGCATGTAGGATCACAGCCAAAGTCTGCCCTTATCGTCTGATCATTAGCATGGGTGCTTCAGAGCTAGGCCACTGTAGCCTGGCCTGTGACCTTGCGGGTCTCCCTGCAAAACTGCAGAGGCACGAACATCCTTCTGGTGATCCCCTGACATGAAGGGTGATCTGTGGTGTGTGGGGAGTGAACTGAGGCATTAATTACTGTTAATAAGGGTCTCCCCTGCTGAATCACTGAAAATGGAAGCCTTCGCTGTTTTGCGGACATGCTCCATTGAAATCTCTCGGTTATTTTACTGGAAAGCTCTTTTCTGTAAGTGGCTAAGAAATGTACTTCGTGGAGGAACTGAGACACTGGTCAATGGCAATGTTTACAAACTCAGGTGTCTACATTTATGCTCCCCCCCTAGTCCATATTGAGGCCCTTAACTAAATAGTCTGACTTTTAAAGGGGCCAAGCATGCATAATCCCCGCCCCAAAGTCAATTAAATGTAGGTAACTGAAGGCCCAAGGCCTAACTCCCATTGATTTCAATGCTTGAGGAGCCTAAATCCCTTTGTAGATCTTGGCCAACACCTCCAAACTGCCATGAGCTCCATGAAGGCCTAATTCTGCACCCGCTGACTATAATGGAACACCACATGGGTGCCAGGATCTGCTCATACTTAGGTCATTGCAGGACTGAGACCTAAATACAGATCTTGGTGCCTACTGCCAAGCGCCCTGGTTTGAACCTGTTGACCTATGTGGTCATGCAATTCATTGCATACTCAGCTCTCCTGAGTCCCAATCTGCTGCTCTATCCACTAGGTCACACTGCCATCGGCTACAGTATGTTTTAATGTCACTTTTTGTACTTCTTCTTGTTTCAAATTTGAATAGACAAGCAGTATAACTAGCCACCCCAGAACACATTGCTATTGACAGTATAGAGATCAGTGGGTCCCTCACCCCAGTAGGATGTCAATAGTTGGCAGAGATTTTGCATACCAAAAATAAATCCAGTATGTGTTGCATAGTAAGACTATTATGCAAAGCCCTGGCTTCCAACCAGGGGCCCCTGGCACAGTGCTCCCACCCCTCCCAAAACATGGTCTCTTGAAATTTAATAGGAATTATAGGGAGAAGCCCACAGCAAACCAGTCCAGAATGGCATCTGGCACTGAAATCCAACACTGCCCCTCTAGGTTAAAGCAGAGACCTAATTGCATTAGGGAGACTGCCAAGAACAAACTGCCATCCAGGTACTAACATATACTCCCTTCTTTTAGGGTAGTTCCCTGGAGTCCCTTACTGCCACTGCAGTTTGCATAACGTGAGCCTCACTGCCTGGTGCCGTGACTGTGCTTGTCCGGTTAAAGGCCAAGATTTTCAGGGATTTTTGGTGTGTAACCTGAGATGCCTTAAAGGCCCCTGATGTTCTGAACGTCCTGAGCATCCTGCCCTCTGCGACTCAGGCCCCTTTTGGGTGTCTCAAGTCAAACTCCCCCCAAAGTGGAGGTGCCTGAACTCGCTTTTGAAAATCTTGGCTGGGGATGTAGAGAAGATCACGGGGGAAGGGCCAGCACATTTCCATGCCTGGGAGTCATCCAGCCCGCACGGTCTGTGAGGACAACTCAGTGGGTGCAAACACGCATTCTGGAAACCCTCGCTCTGCGCACGGAGTCGCTGTCCTTCAATCTGGTTTTCATTTGAGGTCGGTGGCCTCTTGCCAAATTTATTGTAAAACATTCATTTTAATAAGTGGGCTCGTATCTCTTCAAAACCCAGCCCCTTTAACTGTTTCTAGGTTAAACCAAAGCCTTGTTTAGCTTACGATAAGGAATCCACAAAAGGAAGATAGTGGTTACAGGGGGAAACAGCGCTTTAGGGGGCAGGTGTTTGGAAAGCAGACCACCAGCACACCCACTGGTGCTTGCTACAAACTGAAAGAGCATCAGATTTATCAAATGGGGGCGGGACAAGGAAACAGGCATGGTGTTATTTTTCAGACCAACCCCAAACTGCAGGAGTTCACTGGGGTTTATACTACCGTTCCCCCTGAAGCCACATGGCCCCTCAATGCAGGGGACATCCTGGCCCCATTCAAGTCAATAGGAATTTTGCCACTGAGGTCAGTAGGAGCAGAATTTCTCCCAGGATAATTATAAATCTATGATGTAGAGCGATTGAATTCACAGATTCCAAGGCCAGGAGGGACCCCTGTGATAATCTAGTCTGACCCCCTGCGTAATTCAGGATGTCCCCCCAATAATTCCTGTTTGAATCAGAGCAATTTTTGAGAAAAAAAATCTACTCTTCATTTAAAAAACGGCCAGTGATGGAAACTCCACCACCAGAGGTGTTGCCTAGAGGTATGAGCAGAGGACTGGGAGCCACGAATTGACACAGGCTCCCTCTGCAACCACTGGCCACTCGCTCAGGCACCCAGCAGGTCCAGCTGACGTGCCAGTGAGAATGGCAGGTCTATGTCAATTGCACTGGTGCTAGCATAGACATGCAATTTCCCAGAAAGCGCCGGCGTGTAGACAGCCATGGGGCAAGGTCAGGGACCGACACAAGATGCTGGTGGTGACGGGGACAAGAGTGAATGTGCCCCTGCCCTTCTCACCCCCTCCTACCTCACCAGGACATGTGATGTGCCCCAGGCTGCGTGACTGCTGGGCGAAGATGAAACAGCAACCGTGTTGCTGGCCTTCAGTCTGTCTGGCTCATGTGGGCAGGGGCAGCTGGCCATGTGAGTGACTCCGGCCCGCCCTGCTCACACTCCCTGAGCTGAGCAGCAAGGGGTGCTGTGACATTGCGGTGGTGGTGGACAGGGAAGCTCTTAGGAAGCCCAACCGACGGCAGGGCAGTCCAAGCAACTCATGGGCCCGCAAAATGCAGGCAGGGGACTAGATGGTCCCAACAATTGCCATGGGCTCTGGTGGTTCTGACCTCCTAGCACCGAGTCAATTTAACCCACCCCTGGAACTGGAAACACAGTGAGTGGCTCTCAGAATAGATTCTGAAGTAGCAAGAGTCAGCTGGCCTTCCCTTCCTAAATTCCTCGCACGGCTTTACCATTGGGAAGGTGAGACAAGGCAAGAATGGCCTATGAGAACAGCAGGAAGGGGCCTAGAATTGAGCCATCTCATGTGTCTTCTCCATATGATCGAAGGACAGAGCTAGTGCTCTGCCTTGGGGACTGTGCACCATAAGAATGGCTTTCCCTCTGAGGCTTCGACTGTTCTAGCCTACGTTCCTGGGACTCCTAAGAGGAGTGATTGTAAGGCCCATGTAGCTCCCAGAGGATGCTCTTGAGTGTCTGTGCTTAGTTACGGCCTGTCCACCACTTGCAGAGATGCTTAGGATTCACTTGTTCCCCAGGACAACAGAGAGTGAACACGGTGCTCCAGGAAAGAGAAGGGCTGGGAACACTGGTTAAAGCCAGAAGCAGTGTAGGCAAATTTCCACTATGCACAACTCTACCAAAGCCCCTGAGACCTCACCAGAAATGTCCTCTGCGATTCCAGACCCGCTCCTCCTCACAGCTCTGCCAATTCACCTTGACTTCAAAAGGCCAAAAGGGACCATGAGATCATCTTATCTGACAACCAGATTCACCAAAGGTGGAATTCAAGCCCAGATGTGCAGAGCACACTGGATTAGCAGGCCATTGCTACTCAGCCACCTCATCTCATTATTCACTACTTTGCTACCTGCAGCACCTTCTGCTCAGCCAGGCCTGGGAGACTGCCATGTCTACAGATGAGACCAAAGATTCACTGGAGACTCCCAGCTATCTTTTATTTGTGTTTGGTGACCTAGTTAACCTTTGAACCTGGCTCTCCAGAGTGAAAGGCATTAAGGAATGTGCTAATTCTCTCTCCCACTGTACTACCAAAGATCCCAAAGCCTTGGACGTTTTACTCCCAGAATCAGAGTGTTAAACTTATATTTTGTTAATTTAAATAAATAGCTTTTTTCTATACACACTTACCAGAAACATTCCTCCTTTATATACACCTGGTATAACAGAAACCCCTGGGTCCTAAGAAAAAGCCATGCAGACAGGACATGCAGCCATAATTCTATATCAGTGTATATAACCTACACAAATGGAAGAGGGCTTTTTAATATCAAACTGGGATAATTGTTACAATTTCTCTTTTTTTCTTCTTTTTTTTTTTCCTCCAAAGGGAAAAGTAAGAGGCCAAAGTACCAAATCTTGCAAGGGAAAAACCACTGACAAAGTAAACACAAGGTGACCTCCTTCCTCTGATGTGCCCCATATGAAAACATTTATTGGAGTATCAATTTTCGTTCATGTCCATTCAGACTGTCAGAGTGCAACTGGGAGGGAGCCAAAGCTCTTTGCATGTAGCCCCACAGGAAAAGGGTTGGGGCCGGGCCTTACCTGAAATAGGCAAAGCGTTTTAAAACATTTTTCACCCTTGGGACAAGTTGTCTAATGAGGGTTGAATTTAATCAACAACCTGGTTTTGATTCCCTAGGCTAGCTTTGACAACTGTGGTAGATAACTGTAGTTACATTTGCATTCTCTCCCTTGCCATCTCCTCCCTGAGCCAACAATGCAATTGGCATAAGCACATTTTGCAGCCCACATATTGTGACTGCTAGCAGAGGGCTTGATTCTGTGAGGTGCTGAGCACCTTCAATTCTCATTGAAGTTTGCAGGAGCAGAGGGTGCTTGAAGCCAGATTTCCAATGCTATTTAGGAGTCTAAAGATACAGATAGGTGCCCATCTGCATCTTGCAGGAGGAGCCTTCAGCTCTGTGCAGAATTGGGCCCCAAGGGTTATAACATTGTAAACTTGTTGAATGCAGGATTATGGGCCTGAATCTGCAGAAGCTTTGTTTATGTGTATAGCCCCATTGATTTGAACTAGATTATTTGTGTTTGTCAGAATTGTGTGTGAGTAAGGATTTGTGGGAATAGGCCCCAGATCTATAAATAAGCTGCTTTTTCTAAAACTAACTAACTAACTAACTAAAATGACAATGACAAAAAGCTTGTCAAAAATGTTCACTAAATTTAGTGGTTATTTGTTTCATTAAAAGGACATTGTTCGGTAGTTTAATTTCAACATTTGTTTTATGTTTTATAAGCCCCCTAAAACTCAGATAAATGGTTCAGTGTCTTTCCATTTAAATTGAAACAGTTATTTTTTTAATTAAAAAATTTCCCTGCAGTATTTACAATCCCAAAACTTGGACATGAGCTAACCCATAAAGAACCAGAAACAAAATAACCAGAAACCAAGCTGAAACTGACTCTGTGAAGGAAGTGCAGGAAATGCAAACAAAGAACATAAATGGCAACAAATGGCCCAGGATCTGAGCAAGACAATATATTGTCTAATTCCTGTATTTTAATAATCTGAGGTTTTATAATAAGGCTTGAAAGGAAAGTTGGTGTATTTAATATAGTCTTAATTGCCTGTTTAAAATCAATGCTCAAGTCATTTTAAGCTAATTTATCACACATGATGCCTACATGTTGCTTATTGACATTTAAAGGACTAAACTCTATTAGGACTCTTTGCAAACCCCAGCCATAAATACACAACTCTACAGTTATGACCCCAAGGCTAGGTGTATTTTTTGGAACTTCTCTGGAGAGTACTTTGTATTTTTAAAGAGAAGGAACTATAAAAAGAGAATTGGGAGATGTATTCCTCCACCTTTTGCAGATTTAATACCAATGAAGACACCTTAAAAGCTTAGGGTTGATTTGTTGAGCACTCTGGTTACTAAATAAACAGGAAAATAAAAGCAAAATGGAAGCAACCCAATGCAGCTCCTTCTCTCTACCTAGATGGAGAGGCAATCATGCATTCCAAGACCCTCCCAAGTTGTTGTTGTTTTTAAGAACTGTACAAAAGATCCTTAGCTTGCAAATAATTAAGTAACAAAACAGTTACGGATCAGACTAATTCCTAGTGAACCCTGTTTGCAGGTGTGTTATAAATGATCCACCTTTACTCCCTCAGTCCCTGTTTGTTTAATTATTGCAAGTAATTAAAACAGGCCCTCTGCACCTTTCTCTCTCGGGAGCATTTCCTTAAATATTAAGCCAAGTCATCACATGCAACTGAAGCTCTGGTGGTTTATTTTTTCCCCCTTGTCTTTCTTTGGGAGGAAAAACGGTATGAAGGGGACCGAGAGCCAGGTATTGAACGGAAGTTCTGCAAACAGGCTGATCGCCGCTGCAGTTCGTACCAAAAATCAAAGGGTGGGGGTAGGCGAGGGACGTCTCCGGGACCAGGTGCTCCATCGCGGGCAAGGAAAACAGGGTTCGTGGGGAGTCAGCCACAGGGGGAGGGACTGAGGTCTCCCGCCTTATTTATCGGTAGCGGGTCCCAGCTGTGCCGAGCGCCGCGCCCAGGGCGGCTGGGCTGGGTTCGTTCTCCCGGGAGCGGCTTTCCGCACAGCTGGGTGCCTCGCCTTGATTTTGCGCAGCAAGCCCCCCCCCCCCGCCTTGATCCCAGGGCGGGACGACTGCGCCCCCCGCCCGCGGCGTGGCCAGCCGCGGGGGTGACCAGAGGCGGACGCTGGGGGGGCCGCGGGGAATTGCTGAGGGTAACAGTGACCCGAGCAAAGCCCAGCAGCTGGGCTCGGTTTAGGGAAGGCGGCGCTAGTGCCCCCCCCCTTCCCTCTTCCAACGCGGTGCACGGCGCGGCAGACTGGAGAGGAGCAGCCTGGGAGGGCTGCGGTGTTTTGATACCCCGCTTGCCAGACAGGCTCGGTGCAGCCTGGCCAGTAGCCGGCTGGCTGGCTAGGGCAATGCAATGCCTGGCGCGCATCCCTGGCTTGTATCTTGCATGCGGCCCCCTCGTTTGCCAGGAGGAGGGTTGCGCGTCCTCTCGCTGCAGCCCCGCGCCATGTGCTCGCCGGAGCAATCCCCTGGCTCCCCTGCCATGTGCGCGCCAGTTTCCTTGCGTGTGAGGGCTGCAGCCTCTCGGATTCAGTGGCTGGAAGGGATGGCGCCTCTCCACATCTGGTTCAATGTGAGAGCCTGGCGCCTGGCTTAGCCACAGACTTCACTCGGAGACACACAGCCTTTAATAGACTCATGCAATTCTTCCTGATCTGTCACTGCAGCCGCAGCTGAAAAGCTGCTTTATTAGCTGCGCTCCGAAGGGGAGGGCGGGCTGGCTGGCATTTCTGCAGGCCGGGCACCAGTCTCGGCGCGTTATCGCCCCGGTCCCGCCGTCTCCAGGGAAAGCCGAGCCACACACCGCGCACCGGAGGGGAAGAGAGCCGAGGTCTGGGGATGGACTTCAGGGCAGGCTCCGCACGCCCCCTGGGGATCAGCAGCCCGTGGCAACGTGGGTATTGCTCCGGGGGTGCAGACACGCGTCCACGCAAGACGCTTCCCCAGAGCCGGCGCCTCCAACCACTGATTAACTCCCTGCTGAATTAACACCTGGCCCTGCAGAGAGCGAGCTGCACACCCCTGGGCTGTGTAGGACTCACTGCCCCCAGTGTAGCTGTTGCGTTAAACCCCCCCCCCCTCCACTGGGCTGTGTGCAGTGTCTTAACTGGGGGTTGCAAACTGTCGGTACAGGTTCTGCCTCCATACCATTGTGATTACTTCTGTGTTAAATGCCTGCCAGGCACTCAGATGCGATGGGAAAGAGGGTGGGGGGTACATAAGGCCCAAGACAGTATAAATACCTAGATAGATTGATTTGTGGCTTGCCCATCCCCTGCCTTTATTGTAGCTGCAGGTTCCCCATTTAATAACTGGGCTAATCCATTGCATCTCACAAGGCCCTGGTTTTGAGCTTCCCGGAAACATGGTAGTTCTTGAAAAAGCCGTTCAGAGTCTGCATTCGCAACTCTTTTCCCCTCTCCAGTGAGAGGGGTGTGACTCCAGAGGACCCTGCCTCCTCCTCCTTGCCCCAGCCTTTCTCTGAGGAATGGGCATGACTGTGAAATTCAGCTCATTTAAAGTTTGGGAGTGTTCATCTGGGGCTCAGCCCATTGCAAAGCTAAAAGGGCCAGCTGCAAAATCTAGATTTGAACTGTGCAAAGTCTGGAGAGAAAAACTGAATCCAGGGGTTTGGTCTGGGTGCTTCTTTAATTTCTATAAAGTTCAGCCACCAGGTGAACCTAAGGCCCAGCATCCTAACTTCTCTAGGGGCCACAGGAATACCTCTAGTAATTTACTAAAGTTTGAATTTCAAAATCTGAAACAGTTTCTCTAAAGAAGTCCCAGACTATTAACAATAATATAAAATAAGACTTCAAAGGTGCAAATACACTTGTAAGAGAGCAATATATTTGAAAATCTTCCCTTCACTTCCTTCACAGACTTTCCCAGTCTGGCGTTCAAGATTTGGTGTTTGATGGTACCGATATAAGTATCAAGGACGTGTTTCATGAATGTCTGTGATACTACTAGGGAAACAAGGAATCCTGAGTTAATATCTTAGAAGGTAAGTGAAAGCAGAACTGATTTTTCCCCCTCCCCCAAAGTTTAAAATATATTTATTTTCAAGTCTATACATGTATTCTTTTGTGAAGGTACTGTGTAGTGTTTGTACCAATTAAAACATCATGAACATTGTATCTAGGGTCCTAGTAGTTAGGGATGGAAAAGACATTGGATTCTAAAGTCCACTACTACAAGGACTGCAGATGAAAAAAGGGACATGCCAGCCATATTATACTTGTAACAAGTAAGGAAGAAGTGGCTTCCGGGAAAGGACATTTCCCCTAGTTGTTGTTCACTTACAAGACTAATAAAATCTGAAGAGCTGCTGAAGCTGTTTAAGTGCCCCTGAAAGATACCACTTTTCCCTTTGCTGCATCAATGTGTATGGTGTACCTTGGATTATGTAAACAATTAGACATGTATGCCATTCCAAAGGTTCCAAAGCTTATTTCCATGTGTCTCATCCTTTTCTTACATCCGAGTATCTTCCAGTGCTCTAGGAATATATTTTTCTCCTATTTTTTTTCCTCTTAAAGAAATGAAAGTTGCAGCTCATATAAGTAACACCCTCCTCTTACAGGCTAGGATTTAAAACCTCCCTCTCTGGGTCTGAATGCTGGATATAAACTTCAGGTCTCTACTTGAGATAGTGCCCCTGGAAGTTCTTATGAGCTAAGTGACTTTATACGTGTTATAGTGGTTAAGCATTGACTGGAGCAAGGAAACCTGCAAAGAACTAGTCATAACACCCATAAGAGGAGAAGAGGGATGAAGAACAAAGAGACAGAGTTCACTTCATTGCTCCTCCTTTCAGATGTCTGCCCCATAATTGTTACTCTGGTGGCAAATATTTTGCATGATGGAGGGTTAGATTATACTGTGTAAACTTTGAAAAGACAATCTCTTACCTCCCTTATGGAGTGAAAGAACTGAATTTTTAATACGAAAATGCACTGTGATCAGTGAACATTAAAAGCCACTGTATAGGCCGACTTCTTACCTCATAAAGTCTTATTTTACATAATAAATTACAGCCAGCCAACACAAATCCTCTACCAGACAATGTCAGATGCACTGAACTGAGGATTCTGTTACCAATATGGTTTCTTCAAGAGTTTAAGACCAAGACTTTCAAAAGTAACTAGTGATTTTTGGGGCCCCAATTTAAGACAAGTTAAAATGGCCTGGTTTTTAAGGGTGGGTGCTTGGCTCCTTTTGATGATCAGGATCCTTTAAGATGTCCCAATTTGTGTCTCCAAACTCACTGGTCACATTTGGAAAACTAGGGCTACACTTCTTCTAAACCAAAGCTTTTGATTTCTCCATCTACAAATAATGCTATAAATTGTCCTACTGAGCCCAACTGATTGTCATACAAAGTAAGTCTCTAGCATAAATGTCTTCCTGTCAGTTTCCTCTGGAACCCCTTCCATTGTACTTTTAACTACAAGAGATTTTTTTTTTTTTTTTTTTATAACGAAGGCTGCTGATAAATTATTCCCTTGTCTTGGCTTTGTAATTTATCTCCATTTCCCCCACACCTCCTTTCCATACAGCAGCCAGGAACAATATCAGTCTCCAAAACAGAAACTTGGGTCTAAGGAGCAGCAAAACCACAATCACTAGGCTGCAGAATGGCTCAGATTAGCCAGAGGGAAACCTGAAAGGAAGCAAACATTGGTGTTTGGGACTAAGATCTCTATATAGCGGAGGGAGGGAGAGGAAACATGTTCTCTTCCACCCTGCCCATTCAACAGAACTGATCACCTCTCTGTAGAATGCATGGCCCATCATATTGCCTATCCCAAAGACAAACCGTTGACCATTTGCTCCTCTTCCACTGCAGACTTTTAAGTATTTGGGATGCCTTTAGCCTCCATTTCTGTCCTGCCCTAAATGATGCAGTTCCATGCCTTATTTCTCTTTCCTGGTTAACTTGTTCCATCTGTGGGCTGCGTTATTGGAGTTTATGCTGCAGGCTGTTAAACTCCACAGGGGAGGGGGAGTGCTAGCCCTTGTAAGTCCAAACATTGCCTGTGTAAACCAGTCTGGGGGCTTAACCACAGGAAGTTAACTAAACCCAGTTCCACTTCAAACCCAGCCCTTTCAACTCAATTATTTACAGCTTTCAAGGCTGGTGAAGGACTACTACAGTACACCAAGTTTAAGGACGCATTGTAGTGTGTTGACGGCATAAAGACATAAAATATTGGCTGGAGTTCAGAACTATAATGGGAAAACATTGCCTGGGGAGGGTTTTAATCGCTGCCCCTAGGAAACCATTATGTCAATGCAGTTGGCAATAGTATTTTGTGCTTCAACACAATGGGCCAGATTCTGATTAAGTGTGACCCAGGAATAAAGCCCCTGAAGTCAGTGTTCACAAAAAGAAAAGGAGTACTTGTGGCACCTTAGAGACTAACAAATTTATTTGAGCATAAGCTTTCGTGAGCTACAGCTCACTTCATGGGATGCATTCAGTGGAAATAACACCCATTGTTTCATGTTCTCTGTGTATATAAATCTCCCCACTGTATTTTCCACTGAATGCATCTGACGAAGTGAGCTGTAGCTCATGAAAGCTTATGCTCAAATAAATTTGTTAGTCTCTAAGGTGCCACAAGTACTCCTTTTCTTTTTGCGGATACAGACTACCACTAGCTGTTACTCTGAAATCAGTGTTGTTACTCTGGATTTGCACTGGTGTAACCAGGCCTTCTGTAAGCTGCCCTTGCTCTGCTAATGTATCTTAGTCCTGACACCCAGCTCTTCTATTCTTAAGAGATTGTCAACCATGTAAAATCATGGAGATCTGGGGATGTCAAATCCGAGCCACTGAGAACCCGAATCAGATCATCAGATTCCATTAATTGTGACCTCAACTCCCAGTCCAGTCAGTCTCCAGGAGATAAATGATGTTGGGATGTAATCAGCTGCCCCTACTTAAATCCTCTAATATCTGTTGTTAAAACTTTGAAGGACCTGCCTTCAGTTTCATTTGCCAGACCTTAGTCTTAGTAGGCAGAGCCAGCTCTTCAGAGCTAGTAGCAATTTATGTAAAGCTGTTGAGTAAAGCTTGTTGATATATAATTATTATTTATAGAGTGCTTCTCTATCAAAGTCTACATGGTTGACAAAAGATAGAGTAAAGGATTACAAAATAAATACAAATAGAATCAATATACATCTATATGATCGATTAGTATATAATGCATAATTCATATTTATGTGCATGTATTTATGTGGCATATGCACACTCTAAAGGTATACATGCAGGTGTGTGACACTCCCCAAGATCAAATTACATGGACATTTGTCTACACAGGAATGTGTGTGAATGTTCCTGGCTCCAAACAGACACCTGGGGGTTTGTGATACTCCAGTACTGAAGCTATAAAAGGTATCTTTCTAATAAGCGCTCCGTGAAAAGGCAAAGGTATTGAATAAAAGTTTTACATGGTCCAGACTTTCCTTCTGAAGTTTATGGCTAGAATTAGGGGGTAAAATCCATCTCATCATATTTTTAGGGCACTAACGGGGGGCTGGAGGACCCTTTCCTGACACACAGCCCCCTTCACCCTCCAGACCGCTTTAGCATTTGTGGGATAACACGACCCGTGTCCATATCACTCAGGGCAGGGAAGATTTCGAACCGTGATTAAATCATTTCGACAACCGGCGTTCTAGAGGCACAGGCCCCGTCCCCCTGAAAATGCAGATTCGGTGCAATTCGCCCCTCTTGGCTGCCGAGGGTTTACGTTTCATGTTCTCCCCGTGAATCAGACCCGCTCTCCACACGAGCAGCGCCAGGGAAGATCGAAATGGTCCTCCACTGAGCCGCTCGCATTTCCTTTTGGGTCCTGATTTAGCTCCACACTGCGAGCTTTAGGGGGGGGGGGGGAGAGAGAGGTGATTAATCCAACCCCCCTCCCCGCAGCAAAGTGATTGAAAATTACAATGTAAATTGTATCCGGATGCATCCGATGAAGTGAGCTGTAGCTCACGAAAGCTTATGCTCTAATCAATTTGTTAGTCTCTAAGGTGCCACAAGTCCTCCTTTTCTTTTTGCGAATACAGACTAACACGGCTGCTGCTCTGAAATGTAAATTGAGAGTCGCTCTGTAGGAATCATGTCCCGCTGGCTCGGCCTGTCACTCCGGTCTCAGTCCCGTTCACACGGCGGTAGGATGGAGAAGGGAGGGGGGGAACTTATCTGTGGGGGCGATTGGAAACGTGCCGCTAATTATCACTAATGAAGGGCGGGCTGCCTGGCCCTTAAGGGAAGGGCTGGCTGGGAGACGCTTCGCACCCCTAGGGCGCCGGGGCCGGCTCTGCTCGCGGAGGAGGAGCGGCAGGGGAGCCGCGGAGCGCTGCCGGGCCCCCGGGGACGCTGCAAAGCCGGTCGCGCGTAGCTCAGCGCCCCGGCTGGGGCAGGACGGAGCCGGGACCAGCTACCTGCAGCCACCTGCCCGGCTAGAGCCAGCGGCCGCCCGGGGACGCTCGGAAAGCGGAGCGGTGCCTGCCCAGGAGAGCCCTTCCTGGGCGCTTTTCTCCTCGTCTCTCCAGTCCTGGAAGTGGGGGGGGGGGTCTTTCCTCCCCGGGGCTCCCTCGACCCCTCCCGCCAGTAAACGTGCAGCCCCTCCAAGGCGACCCACACCTTGCCCCCTATTCCCTCTTCCGCTCCCAGCGGGGTGATTTGCAACATAATTCGTTCGCTGGGGGCCGTGGGAGCTCAGCCCGGGGCTGTGTGCAGGGCAGGGGGTGCAATGCAGAAAGCAAAGGAGAGTGAGGATGATGCTTCATGCGGAAAAAGCTATTTTCTCTCTGGGGAGAAACGTCACGAAATCTGACCAGTAAAGGGACAAGGCTGAACTCGCTGGGCTCTCGTTAGAGCAGGGGGGCGATTTACTATCTGGCCCGAGAGGTTTCACTGCAAGAAATAACCTGGTAACAGAGAGATTTGCTAAGAGAACTTGTTTTTTCACTTTAGCAAGAATGAATTTGTCTCTAGGAAAAGTTTGGAGAGACTGGGGGGATGGGGGAGATAGGTAAGAGAAATCAGTCCCCACAAAAATGTCCAATTAAAACAGCTGCGTTTCCTGCCTGATGGACTGGAGGGGGGGACACCAATCCTTTTGGTCCTGTTTTCTTTTTGACAATAACCCCCCTACAAACTCTGCACAGAGCTTGTCTGATAAAACAGCCCCCCCCCCCTTCAAGAGCTTGGGTTTTCCAGCAAATTTTCATTTGGCTCATTTAAATAAAAAGCCTTGGATCTGTTTTTAGGGTAAAATAAACAGAACTGATTACTGTAGAAAAAAGTGATTTTTTAACATTCTCCGCCCCCACCTCCTGGATTTAAGGCTGTTGGGAATAGCCTGCCCTCAAAACATGAACAGGGAGCTTCTTTCGAAAGCATCAAGGATGCTGATTCTAGCACCCAGTCCTATGCATGGACCCCTTCGCTGAGAAACCAGGCCATACCCTGCAAAACACTTGACCCCATTCCTCTTTCCTACACAATTACATTAAGGGGCACAAAAAGAACAGAGCAGTGTGTGTCTGTTCCTGCCCAGCGATTCATGTGGGTGCCACACAGCTCATATGTCTGAAAATCAAACTCTCTAAATACCACTCCAGCAGCAAACTCCCTTTCAGCTCAACATACAGATAAGATACACAGGTCCAGCTAGATTTTCGTTACAAGCCACACCTGCACTAATAAGGCTGAACAGTAGGTTCGGTTTCAGAGTAGCAGCTGTGTTAGTCTGTATTTGCAAAAAGAAAAGGAGAACTTGTGGCACCTTAGAGACTAACAAATTTATTTGAGCATAAGCTTTCGTGAGCTACAGCTCACTTCATCCGTTAGGTTGTATTTATTTATTTGTTATTGGAGCCAGATCTGTTTAGGTTGAAAACATTTTGGTTCTCGAATTCTATAGTGGGGGGATTTATTAAGACTCAGGTGGAAAGAAATGATTCCCTTTGTCTTGTGTCTTGTATTATTTGGTGGCGTGTGTTTGTTTTGTTAAAGCATCTCCCTTCCCACTTATTGTCACTGGTAAAAAACAAACATTTCCATCAGCCTGGGTATTTGTGTGTTTCTAGATACACAAATGCGGTCCCACCTCTGCCGCACACTGGTGAGGGTGAAAGCCAAGACATTAACACTAAACTATACACCCAAAGTTGCGAGTTTTGTATATATGTTTATATTTAGCCTGTCTGCAAAATAACGGCAACAACAACTCTGGCTCCCAAAGCAGCCACATAGATGTGAGACCTTGAATGACGCAAATAAAAGAAAATGTGGTAGAGGAGAAGCAGGAATTTCTACCCGCCATGCAGTAGAGAAAAAAACCATGGAAACTTTTTTTCTCGTTTATTTTTCCCAGAACAAAACTTGCTCTCTTCCCTCCAGAATCCTGGAAACTAGGAAGCCAATGAGCCAGAGGAATTAATATTTCTTGCTTCCTTCTCCTCCTTCCATTTGTCTGTTTGTACAGCACTTTCTCTTTTCTCCATGGCTGTGCAATTGACAACTAAAATACGCTCAATGCGTGATCATAGCTTTAATCCACTGAAAATCTGTTTTCTATCAGCCCTCACTGTGTGTTTTACAGTCACATTACAGCTAGAGAGAAAGAGAGAGATCCGGTCCCATATTGACCACAGCTTCAGACCTTCTGAATATGGCCTAATGCAAAGAGTACTGACGTCAGTAGAAATCTTTCCATTGACTTCAGTAGGATTTGGATTGGGCCCCGATTGAGCAAAGTTTGCAGCACACTCTCCTACCAAGAAACCCTCTAAACGTGCCTTATGGTTATATTCTTATAGACTGGGCTCTGTTTTCCCTGGCTCCTGGGTTCAATGCCATTTCCCCTCACCTCAGCTTGCAGGAGGTTTGCAGACAATCAAAGGTCTGGTTTTCAGGCAGGGTAGAATCTGTATGGTTTCTACAGCCAGTGGAGGGAAGAGGAGTATTCCCCCAGTGTTGCAAAATGAGTATGTCCAGGGGAGGGGAAGGAAAGGAACCTCATCTGGACAATGGATGTTGTAAATGTCAATTGTGTGACTAGGAGAGAGCCCATCAAATGCTTAGGGAGGAAGGTAGAACTGCCCCACTTAGCACTGGGCTTTTTAAAAACAGGTTTCTGACTTTACCCACCTCCCCTAGTAACATCCCATGTCTAGCTTGTGGCCACGGGCCATTTCATAACATTTTGTACGATTATTGCACCTTCATCCAAGGGGCTTAGTGTGCTGCACCAAAGGTGGGGCAGCAGAGGCTGAGATTAAGGGCCAAGCCAAAGGCCATTGAAGCCAATGGGATTGACGTCGATAACTTTTAGATCAGGCCACAACAGCCTGGTCTACACACACATTTGCACCAGTTTAAATAAAGGCCTGATTTAAATTTAAATTAAATCAATGCAACTTTGCTGATAGACACACTTACATGGATTTAAACCTGGCTTATATTGGTTTAGCTTGCACCAGGAAATTTCCAGGCACAAACTAAACCAGTGTAACCAGTTTTAAGCTGATCTAAGTGTGTCCACACAGAGGTTTGCACCAATTTAATTACATACTTTTAAACCTGATTTAAGTTAAAGGGATGCAACTTTGCATAGAGAAATCCTAAGCGAATTGCCCAAGTCAGTGAGAAAAGAACCTTTCCTCTCTAGGCTCCCAGCCCTCTGTTCTAACCAGTAGACCACACTGTCTCATCCAGTAGTTTATGTCACTGCTCTTTTAGAAGAGCCTGGACTCCTTGGAACTGTGAACTGGGTTCCTGCAGGGCTGGCTCAGCTAAATTAAGTATGCAGCGAACAGCATGGGGGGTCTTTTGGATGAGACATAGAACATGTAGGACTTGTCTGCTCTGCTTGCCTTAACATGTGCTCAAGGAGAGCTCCATCTCTCTGCAGAGGTGTTATGAACGATGGGTACCCATACAAGGCAGCTCCCCCTTCCTTTGTGTTTAAAACGGCTAGCATTTAACGACACATTGCTATTCATTGTTGCATACTGTGGATCGGGCCCATTTGGTATGTAAAGAGAGAATGCTATGAATTCAGTGGAGTTGCATTGATCTGTAAGCAAGGGTGGAAATGGCCTCCTCTGGCTCGGGGAACGTATGCTGGAAACGTTGTTGTGCATCTTCACGCTGCTTTTTACAGTATTGATTTGGGGCTCTCTGCTCCCCCTGTGAGGAACAGGGTGGAGGGGAGGACAATGCAGAGTACGCTAGGGATGTGGCTGCAGCATGCTTGTGCAGGGAAGTTACACTTCCTAGGGTGATGCCCACCCAAATCTCAGAACCAATTCTATGTAGCTGAACCTTGGGGTGAGAATAATGCAGCGTGGAACTCTCTGAGGGGAGGGAGAGGAGGTTTTCCCTATAATCTTTTGACTTGGATGGAGTTGGATCTTTACCCGCTGCTGAAAATTAGCTCCCAGACACCACGAGTCCCTGATCCATTCTCAGATGTCACCAGCCTCCATTAAGTACAAACAAACGGGGAAAGGTTTTGGGAGGGAGTAGGTGCAAAGGGACAAAAGACAAGCTTGATTAATTGGTAGATCTTTACTGATTGATTGATGTTTGCCCAATGCCTTGAAACCTGATAGACATGCTGCTGTTGTTAAAGGAAGTTATGCTGCATGCCATCTGTATAAAAGAATGTGAATGAATGGGTAAAAAGGGTTGAGAGTTACCAGAAATAACTTCGCAAAAAGAAAAGGAGTACTTGTGGCACCTTAGAGACTAACAAATTTATTAGAGCATAAGCTTTCGTAGAGCTACAGCTCACTTCATCGGATCACAGACCTAAGAGTGGCCTACTCTTAGGTCTGTGATCCGATGAAGTGAGCTGTAGCTCTACGAAAGCTTATGCTCTAATAAATTTGTTAGTCTCTAAGGTGCCACAAGTACTCCTTTTCTTTTTGCGAATACAGACTAACACGGCTGCTACTCTGAAACCAGAAATAACTTGCAATCATATGGCAATGCATCTCAATGGCTAAAGAAAAATACATGCCCAGAGGCATCCAAGAGCCACCTCTATCCAGTGAGGATAGCATGGACTTACAATGCGCTACCTCTGTGCCAGCAAGAGGTGAGTGAGCTTGAACACAAACCTAAACCTTGCATAATGACAGGTTTCAGAGTAGCAGCCGTGTTAGTCTGTATTCGTAAAAAGAAAAGGAGTACTTGTGGCACCTTAGAGACTAACAAATTTATTAGAGCATAAGCTTTCGTGAGCTACAGCATCCGATGCATCCGATGAAGTGAGCTGTAGCTCACGAAAGCTTATGCTCTAATAAATTTGTTAGTCTCTAAGGTGCCACAAGTACTCCTTTTCTTTTTACGATTCCTAAACATGTTTTCCAACATGGATTTTGGCTCTGTACTTGTTTTTCCCACTGCTCCACGAAGTTTTCATCCAACTGCACATGACTTTGGTGCCATGTTCTCAGTGCTTATTATTCATATATTTTTTGCCAGCAGATTTTGGCTCCTTCAAGGCTTATTCCTATGAAGGGGTATCGTATGGCCCTCGGTATTGTTATGGATCCTTAATGCATGTTTTAACCACCAGCACTGGCTGCAGCAGCCTTACAAGGACTGAAACAAACTAGACTGATCTAACACATGCTCCTGGTTCACATTTCTCAACGGACGTTGGAGAAGATTCCCTTCTAATGCCTCATACCATTTCTGGCGTTTGTTGCTCTTCCCTCCGTGCAAAACAAAAGGGCATTAGACCTAAAAATATTAGAATGATCCTTGAAAGGTTTGTCTGAAGCTTGACAGTTATAATGGCTCCAGAAGGAATCGGTTCAGACATGAGATCCTGTGCCAAGGTGTCTCCAACTGATGCCATGTTTGGGAGAGAAGAGGGGAGATAGATAACATAAACTCCAACATCTGTGATCTGAAACATCTTGTTATATGACACTGGATCATATGTTCAACCACAAAAAAACTATTAATGACATTGCAAATGCCCTCAATTTTCTGAAACCTCAACTATCCATATGTCTAGCTTTTCTCTATCAGGTCATTTGGGAAACTGAGATTGCATTATGTATATAATATATGTGGTTCAAGCCAATGCAATTTTTTGGAGGGTGCTCCATCATTAATTCCCCCTTTAATGTCCCGGAGTATTGGGCAGAACATGTAGGAGCATCATTCCCTGTTTTTAGAGTCCTACGTGTTGCAACTGGGTGATGTTAGCTTTGCCTATGCTGGGTTACTTTTTTTGCACTAGTCTAGTTGCATGGGACTTTTGGAGTTTGAGCCTAAGTCCTAGAATTCCCCTGGCTTTCACTATGTATCCCACCACGAGAAATGAGAAAAAATCCCAGAATGCCCATAGCTCAGTAGCAAAGCAAAGGACCCTGGCATATCCACCCAGAATGTTAGCGAGTAATGTTGCGTGTCCACAATCTACAGACCAAAACAGGACACCATTGTCCGTGTGAACACTATTACTGTGGCCTATGTACTGCACACTGGTTAGTGCGTAATAAACACCCTGCATGGACAAGCTGCACGGCGGCACACACTGGCTGTGCATGCACTACTGTGGTGGATGGTGTCACTGGCACCTGCATGGCCTTTCTCTGCTTAACGTGTAAGACCCACTAGGGCAGCACATCTACACTAGATCAATGTAGTTACAGGGGTGCAACAAAATCAAGGGTAGGCAAAGCCTTAGTATAAGCTCTAACCTATTTTATTCTGTCTAGGATCTGACACCATACTCACCATCAGGACCGATTCTAGGGTCCATTATTGGACAGAGAGACAAGTGGGCATTTTGGGGCTCCTGGATGATGCTGTTTAAAAACAAACAAGCTCCCAGGAGTCCAGGGGCTGGCTAGATCCCTGGAAAAGCTTAGATTTTAAGGGTTTGAAAAAGTAAAATTCAGCTGATGTCAGTATTTTGTCATTGTCACTTCCACTGCTTAGCACTGGATTCCTGTACATACGGTGGGCTTTCTGACAGTAACTTGCAGCCCTTTGCAGATTATTGGGCGGGGAGGGGGAGGAGGGGAAATGTCCCCTTTACCGCCTCTCTTCCTGGTAGCACCAGGCCTGCTCATCATAGCATCTGAGTGCCTGAACTCACTTAAAACTCAATCGCCTTGCCTGTGTTCCAAGCACTTGAAAGCATACATGGGTCTGAAGTGACGTTTATATGCACAAAGAAGAAGAGCAGGTAACTTGTGGGAAGGCCCATTCAGGTTGAAGATGGGAATGTTGTTTTTTTTCCCCACACCTGAGAGATCATGTCTGGTGTTTATTCTGGAGTATGACATGAACTGTGCTGCAGTGCTCCTGATGTTAAGAAGGCCATTGCTAACTTGTACAAATAAATTAGTTTTGTTGAGGTTAGATCTGAGATCCACAGCAAGTGCTCGCCATACAGACAGAATGTAACGGTCCCCTGCTTATTTTTCTAAGCTAATTTCACAAGAGTGTATTTTTACGATGTTTAAAAATAACTTATAGACCCTTTGAAGCGAACTTCTTCCACGAGGTGCTGAACTTCTAGTTCCCCCACCAACATACGTGCTGCCAAAATATAAAATCACAGAACTAACCAACCCCATAATGTACATCGCCACTCACTCGCCATCCTTCCCTGCATCTCATTCCCCATCTATGCCCATCAGTTTAAACTGGAAGGCGTGGATCCTCAAGAAGATTTAGGCGCCTAATATCCACTGATTTCAATGGCAGTCAGGTGCTGAAGTACCTTTGTAGATCCATTGGGGCCTAAGTTCTTTAACGCAATGACCTTGTCTCCTTTTAGGCCCTGGTCCTGCAGGGAGCTCCAGAACTGTGTTACACTTGCCCACTATGGGGTTTCTTACACTTGCCCTCTTAGCATCTAGTACTGGCTACCGCTGGAGACTGGATAGTTGACTAGGTGGACCCTATAAGTCTAAAGAAGTCTGGCTCCCTGAGAGCACTATATAGGTTACAATACAGCAGTCTGCCCATTTTCACACAGTTATTGTGCTGATAAGTATAATGCATATTGCTGATATAGTCTTTTCTTGGGGGGAAAACTACAGCCTGTAGATGAACTTGGTCTCTTCCATCTCCAGCTTTTGGGGCTAAGTCAAGAGTATGGACCGGCACTAGAACCTCTCAAATATTGGCCTCTCCCCACAAAAATCTTCCTCCTCCCCCAACACTCTCTCTCTCTCTCTCTCTCTCTCTCTCTCTCTCGGCAGCATGTGCTGCTGCCATTCAAGTTGGAGTCAGGTGAGAGGCACCTTTGGCCCAGGGTGTGTCTCTTCCTATTTGGGGCCTGTGTCAGCAGCAGTCAGCTATGTGCATTGCCACTGATTGCTCACAGCTGCACTGCTGCAATGGGCCCTCTGCAACTGAGGATTCCCTTGGATTCTGCCTTTAATCCTTCCCTGCCAGCTACAGTGATCTGTATCCTATATACACAGTCTCTGCAATGGGGCTGGAAGATTTAAGGTGCCTGATGAATCGGATTCTTTTCCCAGTGTCAGCACAAAAAGCAGTAATAACCGGCAAATAAAGTGCAAGTGTTGCAACCAGATGGGGATTTTAACTCTCTCCAGGAGGTGCATTGGCAAACCCCATTGGCTTGATGGGGAATGGCCTCCTAACCTTGCTCAAACTGCTTTTTGTGGTTGGAAAAACTCATACTGTGGCAGGGCAGTAGAGGCAGCTTTTGCAGATTTTCCAGCAGCACCCCCAGATTCTCACATGGTTGGGTTTGAGCTGTCACAGCTCAGCATGGCTATCATTTTGTCTTTCCTCACAAATCGCAAGCACTACATCAAAACTAAACATTCATTCACGTCTATTTTTTAATGACAGCAATGCTGTTGAAAAGGCCTGGACTGACAGCCTTCGACTGCAGATAATGATTATGAATTATCTGTATTATTGTTACACTCAAGATCTGGGCCTCCTTCTGCTAGGTGCCATTCACCACATGGTTCGAAACAATCCATGCCCTGGAGAGTTTACAATCGTAATAGACAGGACGGAGGGCGGAAGAATGGGAGCATTATTATCTCCATTGGGCAGTTGGGAGCTGCAGTAGAAAGGGCGGTCTAGGAGATAGGGTACACAACTGGTCCTCAAGAGACCTCTGTTCAATTCCTGCCTCAATTGCAAATTTCCTATGTGACCTTGGAAAAGTCACTTGGGCCCAGATCCTCAAAGATATTTAGGTTCCTAACTCCAATAGGAGTTAGGCACCTAAATGCCTTTGGTGATCTGGGACTTAAGTTTCTCTGGGTCTCAGTTTCCCATCTTACAATGAGGGTAGCAGTTCCTTAGCTCAGGGGGGTGTTGTAAAGTGCTCTGAACAGAGGGCTGCAGGAATACAAACACACTTACCAAGTCACTTGCCAAGGGTCACACATGGTGTCTATGGCAAAGCCAGGAGCTGAAGCCAGGTCACCTGAATCCCAGTCCTGACACTTAATTATGGGGCCAGCCTTCTTCTCTACAGCATTTGCTGCCTGAGGACAGATTTCCCCACCCTGTCTTCCTATCTTAAGCCTGACCTAGAGGAATTCTCCCTAGGACTGAGATAGGAGCTCAGGTTCCCTGCCCTGTTTATTCCTGGGCATCTCTGCAGAGATCATCCACAAAGGCAACAATAGCGATTAAAACTGTATCAACCTATTTGCATGTGTCTAATGTACTCACGCTGTAGCATCTAGGTGCCATGTTTGTTAGTAAGGCCAGCACCACTTCTGTCTGGAATATGCAGACTCTATCCCCTGAGCTCCTTCTGCTCCACTTTCTTAACTGCAATATGTCCCCTTTATTCAACCTTGTGGGCCAAACATTGCCCTGGTGTAGAGAAAGGTTGCCCAAGAGTAAATGAGAGCAAGAGCTGTCCTTGTATTTGCAGGGATCAAATAGAAACCATGTGAAGTGTTTACATGGAAGCACTGGAATGGTTAGTATTGCCCTTAGATTTGTATCACTCTGGTTTATGGACCAACCCAGACTCCACTCTGGGACTGTACTGTAACTCCTGCCCAGGCTATCCCCAGGGTAAGCCTGTACTTATTTTTTTGCTCTAAACACAAAAACTTCTCTCCTGGGATCTAAATATTGCAAGTGACACAGCAATTAATCTTGGAACTGAATTCCTTGTTAACTTCAAATATGATAAAATCCCTCCTAAATCCCTGGGTACGTAGACTGCCTTTGTCATGTAATTATGTAGCAGCTGCATGGATGCCACATGTGCCATGGAAAATAAAGGGCCTGCTGAACAGATAGGCTTGGACTTAAGTGCGCTAGCGAAGGTTGGTGTCCAGTGGTAGAGAGCCCAGTGCCAGACCTCTGCCAAAGGGACACCGTCTGGATTGTAACTATGCTTTGTGATTCCTCCTGTGATTGATTGAGACAGTTGAAACAGGGGAAGCATATCTATAGCACCATGCATCTGAGCAGCTCAAGGGCTTTATAGATGTTGATTAAGCTTCACATCAGCCCTACATGATTAGCCTCATTTCACCCATGGGGAAACAGAGGCACACGTCTAGGTTAAGTGAATTTACCCAAGATGACACAAGTTCTGAGCTACAGCCATTGGGTGTCTTTCCATTGCCTTAAGTGGATTGGGCCCATAGCGAATAGTCAATTGTTAATCTGGGAATACAGCCCAGGAAATCCTGTCTCCCGCTTCCCTGCTCTAACCGTAAGACCAAACTTCCTTCCCCCTGCATCTTAGTATATTTTTATCCCATTGTGGAAGGGAAAGCCATCCACTTCTCCCCTCATTGGAAGGGCTTGCTTGTTAAATCATGAGAAATAAATAATTCTGAGCATTATGAAACCTGTGATCAAAAGGCAATTGGAAAGGGTCGGGAGAGGGTTTCTCAGCTGCCTGCTGGCCCCGCCAGGCCACTATGACTAGGAAATTCATTTTATTAGGACCTCAGCTCAACAGTGACTAGGGACCCATTGCCTGGCTGGAGAGTCATCAAGAACCCATTGAAGCTGGACATTGAGGGCAAAATTTTTTCAATGCTGCCGATGGGATTTAGACATCCAGGGTGTAATTCTGGCCACACTGAAGTCAATGGTGGTTTTGCCCATTAATTTCAATGAAGCCAGGATTTCACTTCCAGTTCCCAATCCCTTATTCCCTCAATAGCTTGGTGAATCTTGCCCCAAAGGTCCATTGTCTGGCTGTGCCCACTGTTCCCCTAGCCGCTACTCCGGATTTCAGGCCAGTACGTGCATGCTATGTACAGACCGAACTCCACTGCTCACCAGGCCCATTCACAATCCCCATCTGTGTGCTGCTGAGTAGCAGACTGCCCTAGAGAGGAGTGCAAAGGGGCCTGTGACTGTCACATAGACCCAGACTTTGGTTGGTGGGAGAGGGGATAGCAGCAGGCTCCATCCTCTCCTCCACTCTGTGGCCTGCAGGAGAGGCAGCAGAGTGACTCCACGCCAGCTGTTGAGCTTGGAGCCAGGGATTCCACCCCTTAGCCCCGGTTACATGCATCCCCAGGTGCACTTCTCTTTTACTTGGGCTGTGTACTCTGTGCAAGGATTTGGCTCTGAACAGGAGCTCACATCATATATTGTTTTGGGAGTGATCGTGATTCCTTTGGCAGGTTGCTGGGTGATCCTGGGGTGAGATTAGGGATTTATCACCCGATAGGTTTTGGATCAGCCCATTCAGAGGAAACCTGGATTGTCTGATCCCACAGCAGGAAAATTCAGTGGCAGGTGGAACTGCTGGGCTTCTAGTTCTTTGCCTTTGGTTGACACCAGCATGTTTGTACATGATTGGGATAGAGAGCTGGACTCTGGAAATCAGTTGGGGAGAATGAATCATGACACCTTCCCACTTTGCCCTGTCCTGTGCAAGAGGTGAACTGAGAGGAAAAGGGGTCGACAGGAGAGAGAGAAACTGATTTAGCTGAATCGAGACAGAACTAGAAATGACCCTGGGAATGATAAATACAAAAGTTCAATTTTGCCCGATCCAATGTCCTTTTCATCAGAACTTCCAAGGCAGGTTCTGAAGGGACAGATCTTGAGGGAGGGAGGGAGCTAATCCATCATCCAAGTGTCCTCCAAAATACCATTCCATCCCTTGACAAAGATTATAAAACTAGCCACAGCCACAGACAGTCAGGTTATACAGTTGTCCTCTCTGCCTCTATAGAAACTTAAAATGTAGCCCTCTGTGATTAGTCAATAGTAATACTAATAATTAATTTAAAAACTCATGTAGCAGCCCATGGAGAGCCGTGGGAAACTGCAGGCCTAGAAAGATCTGACAAAAAATCATTGAATCCCCAAACTCAGAATGCAACTCACCATCCGGCACTGTAACTCCGTCATTAAAGGGGCACTGTCAAGATAAAAACCAACCTTATTTATATATTTTAGAACTGCTTGAAATGTTCTGCATTTTTTCCCCATTGAAAATGCCTTGTTTTTCAAAACCAGAAAGGTTAGTGCAAAAATATTTTCAGTGAATCCTCCCAAAATGTTGTTTTTAATTTCCCCCACCATTTTTTCAGTGGCAAAATGGGAAAAGAAGAGAAAAGGGGGGCAAGGAAAAGAAGGGGGGGCCCTGAGACCCAAAAAACTAGGAAATTATCTAAACCAAAATTTTTGTGACAAATTTCAAATAAATAAAAAATTGTTTCTTTTCAAAACCCACAAAGTGAACATTATTTTGAAATGTTGTCTTTACCATTTTTTGACCAGTTCTAATGTATTTCCTCTTATCTGTGCTGTTTGCAGCACATTCAGCTCATTACATCTGAAAGAGTTTTTAAAACCCAATGTACATGGCTAGTCAAAAACTTTCCACTGTAAACTTTTTAGGATGAAAAATTGAATTTTTGACTAAAAGAATCTTTTTCATGAAAAGCGTCTACTTTCTGTGGGGAAAAATTATATTTTTGTCAATAAACCAAAAAAATATAATTTTTCCATGAGATCCTCCTCCCCACCAACTTTCTGACCAGCTTTATCACTGTATTTTGCCTCCTTTTTGCTGTTTACTATTTGCGCTTTGCTTGAGACTGGTTGGTTTCACTTCCTGTTTGTCATCAGTTTCACTTCTTGGTTCTCCTGTTGGGACAGGGGAAAGGCCTGAAATGCCCTTGACTCAGAAAGCTCCAAGGAATAAAGTGTGTTGTTTCTTCTCCTACTTTCCTTTTTAATTTCAGGCAGAGGACATTCTGCTCCACCACTTATCTCCTTAATCTTCCCTTTGTGTGTGCTTTCTTTCCCTGCCCCCCACCTTCTCTCTTTGGTTTAAAATTATTTACTTTCCTGCACCAGAAGATGGGCTTATTTGGAGAAAAGCATTCAAAATGGAAGCTGTGGTGCATTTGAAACCTGTGTTGGAATTGCAGGTTGTCACTTTAATTTGTTAGGGGTTTGCTGTTCCTACTTGCAGGCTAGGGGGCTCTGTAGGAAAGCAAGAGATCCCAATTAGTCTAGAGACAGCTAGCCTACAGTAAGGTTTCACTCTCTTTTAGGGAGCAGCCTGCTTTATCTCTCTCTCTGGTTTGGGCTCTTGTGTGTTAACATGGTGAATTCGAAGAAATAATGTTGTTATGTTACAAGAGTATTTCTGTTTTTATTTAACTTCGTGCGTGTGTGTATCTTGAATGCAACAGAGGATGTTTTCCTTTAAAGACTAAGTCCCGCCCAGAAGCAGGGTTGTGTCAATGAGGGGATCTAATCAGTCACTTAGCTCTAGAAGAGGGAAGAATCATAGAGACCTATCATTCTTTAGACTGGTTAAAGACCCCATATACTGTGTCTACATATAGGTACGTGAAATATTATTGCTCTTATTGTCCTGGTTGTTGTTTATATTCACACTAATTTACATTAAAAAATCACTCTAGCATCACTGGGTCCCAGCTGCCATCTTGTATGTGTCTCTGTTCCTTTCTTCATTTACAGCTGCTTTACATACAACAAGAGCAAACTTTCCAATTCTGATGGCTAACTCTTATCATTTGGGGTAAGAGTCAGCACCTAGAACACTGGGGTCCTGCTCCAGGACTACGGCTCCAAAGCACTACGGTAATAAATAATAATAATGACAAACTGGCTTGAAATCAGTCCATTCTGATGTCCAAGACTATGAGGGGGTTGAAATATTCTCAGTAAACCACTGGGCTCTCCCAGGAACTGGGTGTTGCATATGGACTGGTCCTATTTGAGAAGGCTTTCTCTAGCCATGCTGTATGAATTGTCTCTTTTTTTCTGGGAACTGGGACCTCCAGGTGCCTTTGAAAATTCTTCAACGGGCAAGTGTTTCTCCTGGGTGACCGTATTTAACTTTTGTGTGTCGATCCCTTGCAATGGACATCTGAACTTACAGAAATATCTGTAGGAACCCTAACAAAATGGATAGTTGCTAGAGGTTTGTAGCTTTAGCCAGCGAGAAACAAACCAACCAAACCAACTCTGCGTTTCACAATTTCCACCGATCTCCAAGAAACACCAAAAGTAACTGTACTGTTTGAAAAGGCATCAGTCAAGGCCTGCTGGCTAAAATTATCCTTCTGCTTTATCATCTTGAGAACATTAAAGGCTGTTGTTAACAGATGTTTTGCATTAGACATTATTTGTTAGTCTAATGAAAGGAGGTGAACAAGCTTTCAAGACCTCAAAAGTTCTGCGTACAGTTTTATATGAGAGATTATTGCATTGCTCTGGTAGAGAAAAGAGATCCTTGCCAATTCACTTGGCATTTCTTTCTTTGATTTTGTTGTTTTCAATCATTCTGCATTGTAATTTTTGATCTAGTTAAATGTCCCATTTAATAAGTACTGCACAATGTGTATTCATGTGCACAGCTGAACATCAACAAATAGATGGATACTTTTGGTAGTAGTTGGAGACTGAACTGGCTAGCCGTACCTGTATTCTAGCAAGGAAGAAAGCAAATTATCCATAAAGCAAATGCTACATGTGAAGAGGGGGTGGTGATGACCATGCAGATGAGAAGCAAGAGATGGTGATGGCTGTTTGCCAAGAACCACTTGGAGGAGAAGACAGTGTCACTACATGGACTTCTATGGTGGTGGCTTTGCGATGCCATTGCTGGAGAATGAAGGGTATGTATGGCCAAGAATGAAGATGAATTTGCTTGCTAGCTGTGGGAGGTGCAGTCCTGATATTCCAAGAACAAGGAAGAGGGGCAATGCCTGCATAGGGCTTTCTGCTGGCCAAGGGAATAATCCTTTGGGTCTCTCTGCAAGGATCTCAAAGTGCTGTTAATCCTCACAGGAGCCAATAAGGTAGGGAATATGTCTTTATGGATGGGAGGAAAACAGGGACCCAGAGAGGGGAAGCGACTTGCCCAAAGTCACAAAGAGGATGGGCAGAAGAGTCAGGAATAGAACCCAGGGTACTGGAAGTCACCATAGCTATTCTGTGTGTTGGGCCTCCCTGATTCCTCACAGCAGTGGCCTTTCGGTATGTATAAGGGGGTGGGGGGAAAGAGTTGGCGTGGAGACATGATGCAGTTCTTCGTTCAATGTGTTTGTGTTCAGGACACATGGCGAGAATGGCATTCCCCCATTGGGACCCACTGAATGATACCATTCCAGAGACCTCACGTCCTGGAGGGGCCACAGGGATGTTGGACTCTGGACCTCAGGTCCTTCTTGGAAATGCTTCATTTTACTTTTAATATTAATAAACTTGTTGCCACAGTCTGTGCTGTCAGCCATCAAAACTGCATCTAGCAGAAGGCGTGATGGCCATAAAAAGAAATGAGGCATAATGTCAAGTGCCTGTTTCAGTTTAGGATGACAATAAAAGATAAGGTTATCATGCAAACCCTCTCCTGTCATCACATTGTCTCCCCTCCATAAGGGAAAGCATCCCAGATGTGCAATGAGGGTGAGACTGGCTACAAAGGGAGGACATGCTAGTATTTGGATTCTGTATTTGGATTCTGAGTTCAGACATGGCTTAGGAAGCCAATCCTCAGTTTAAAGTGAGTTCTGTGGAGTATTGGCTCAATTCTTGACACTGACATGATTGGACAATTCCCCCCCCCCCCGCCCACCCCATTTTTATTCAGCTTCTGATCAGTAAAAGTTTTAGCTCCCAATTTTCCCATCGCCGAATTACCTAGATATTCAGGTGTGGCGGGTGGGAATCAGAAACACTTCACTTCCATGGTGCCTTTCCTCAGAGAAGCTCAAACACCTTCCTGAGGTGTGTAAATATAATTTATCCCCATTTTACAGATAGGGACACTGAGGAAGGGAGAGGTGACGTTATTTGCCAAAGGTCACACACTGAATCAGTGGGAGAACCAGCAATAGAAACCAGGAGGCCTGATCCCAGAGCTGTGGTCCAACCATTAGAAAACATTAGGGCCCAATCCTGTAGACACTTACGGGGCATGATGCTTACTCCTGCATGGAGACTCATTGACTTCAAGAGGACTACTTGTGCAAGTAAGGACTATGCCTGGCAGTAAGCGTTTGCAGGATCAGACCTCAGTTAGCAGTTTGGACATGTGGTGCTAAAGTACATGCAATGAGAATTAGTTAGGAAACACCCTTTATGAAAATAATATCAGTTCAGGAAACTAAGGGCCAAATTCTGCTCTTCGTAAAACAGGTGTAAACCTGAAGTAACTCCGCTGAAGTCAATGACGTTGCTCCAGATTGACACCAGCATTGCAGAGATCAGATTTAGTCCCTATGGATCAAATGTTGCCATCTCTCAGATCTACACGGCTGCCATTCAATACAGCACAGGGGAGGGCTGAGGAGAGAGGAATACTTGCTTTGCAGCTCTCAGCCAGCATGTACTTCTCTCCCAACGCAGAGACCCACATTGGTGGATGAGGTTTATGATCGAATAGAGGAAATTGGCATTCCCCCTACATGTGGTCTGTGGCCCACACATCATTAGCCCCAGATGTGGAGCTAGCTGCTACTCTTCATAGCCCTGAATCAACAAGACACTTAAGTATGTGCTTAAGTTTAAGCATGTGAGTAGTTTAATTGAAGTCAGTCAGTCTATTCACATGCTTAAAGTTAGGCAGCTGCTTAAGACCCTTGCTGAATCAGGGCCTATGTTAGTAGGTTTTGGTTAATTTGGCAGGGTGGGGTATGACGCTTACATTTTGTAATTACTATTTGCATAGCACTGTCAGGGCACTATTAGTATTTATTTGGGCAGTGGTAGCACCTAGGAGCCCCTGCATGGCCCAGGACCCCATTGTGCTAGATGCTGGTCGTACAAACAGAACAAAATGCTGCTTTCTTCCCCCAGCCACTTGTGCTTAACTGGGAAGGTTTAATGTCTGGCATTTGGGAAAGAATTTTAGTCTAGCAAATGCTACAAATACAATCTACCAAATATTAGAAAGCAAACATTTACAACCCCTCCCATCCCATCTGCCTTCTTTTTTTAAAGGCAATATTCCTTTTGAAGTTCTGCTTTGGTTTGGAAGAGATGTTGAAATTCTACTTGTGCTTCGATGTTTCCTGTCATTCCCAATGCTAACATGGAAATGCCGTGTAAGTAAATAGGAAGGTCGACATTACAAGTAACTTGTGTGTTAACATGGAAACTTTAAGGCCCTGATTCTAATCTTGCTGAAATCAATAGCAGCAGACCCCTTAACTACAGGTGAAAGGTCAGGACCCTAAAATAGCAGTTGTATACGTGATAAAATTGTGGGCCCATTGAATCCAATGCACAAACAAGGAATACAGAATTGGACCCTGTGATCCTGTATCCCTTATGTCAATACTGGGTGAAATCCTGGCCCTCTTGAAGTCAATAGAAGTTTTGCCACTGACTTCAATAAGGCCAGGATTTCACATAGTGACTTTGGTTTCACAATGCATAGAAGTCAGGACTACAGCCTGGAGGCATTCAGCCAAAAGACCTGCATGCCATTGTGTGCAAATCTCTGGTCCGGGCACAACAGCAATCAACAAAGCAAACAAAATGTTCGCTGGAACAAGGAATGGGACACAAAATAATGTGGAAAATATTCCAATGCCATTGCATAAATCAATGGCACAGCCTCATTTGGTACACTGTGTTCAGTTCTGGCCACCCCATCTCAAAAAGGACATAGCAGAAAGAGAACAGTGATGAAAAGGACCAGCACCCCAGAGGGGTTTCCATATGACAAGAGATTGAAAAGATGAGGCTGTTTAGGGGGGAATGAAGAAGAGGAGACCTGAGGGAAGTGTACAGAGTAATGACAGGTACAGAGAAGATAATTAGGTGCTCCTATTCACCTGCTTGTGATTTACATGAGCAAGGGACAGACGATGAAACTGAAAGGCAGCACATTCAAAACTGATATCAAGTATGTTTTTTACCCGGTTAGCCTGTGGAACTTATTGCCACAAGATATCATTGGGACTGAGAACGCAGAAGGATTATAAAAAGGATTAGACTTTTACACAGATAATGAGAACAGCCCCAGCTACACTAGGCAGGGCATGAACCAATCAGTAACTGATGGGGATAAGAGTTAGGAATAAACTTCCCTTACGGGCAGTGTATCCCAGAACTGCCCTCATCAGGGTTTATTGCCCCTTCCTCTGAAGTATCTTGTACTGGCCACTGTGGGGAACAGGATACTGAGTAGATGGGCCACTGGTCTGATCTGATCTGATCCTATGCTCCCTGTGTTTATACAGCTCCCTCTATTTATCCTACACTCCTTGTATTTCCACATCTCCATTGAAAGGACTCCATTGGAGTGCCAGTTACTCATGGGAAGGGTCTATTGTTGCTTCATTTTCCCCAGTACTTTATCGGGGCAACAGTTTTGGTCTCTTCACTTTCCCCTTTATTCATCCCCTGCTCCGCAACACCTCACTTTGGGCAACCTATGAATGGTAACAACATGTCGAGGCTGCAGAACAAGATTCTGGCAAGCAGACTGCTGCCGCGGCTTGCAGAACCTGAGCCCCATAACCACCATCAGGCTGCTACCAAAAGCGTGTGGCATCACTCTCACAGCAGCCTCTGGCCCCAAGTAAGGAACCAGGGATGTATGATCTAGTGCTAACAGCAGGCTTGGAAGCCAGGGTTATCCTGGGTTCGAATCCGAGCTGGGCCACTGCCCGCCTTGGTCTATCAGCCCACCTGTAAAATCGGGTAGGAGAGCAGGACTTTGGTGAACACCAGATTTTCCCCCATCCCCGGGAACTGTGAGCTATGAAAAACAGCAACCAGCCCTCCAATTAATAAGTGCTATGTAGCAGCTATTGCAGTGCTCTTAGCCCCAGCCCATGAGAAAGCCAGATGCAGCTAAACCAGGCCTGCGTTACCCGGCCAGGACTTTCCAAGATTAAGAGAGCGTGCCTGAGATCTTCAAAGGAGCCGGCCGCTCTTCATCTTCCCTTTTCCCCTGTTGAACAGTTTCATTCCCCTCCCTGTGTGGTCAATAAATCCTCTTACTTTTCTCCTGTGTGGACACTTGCGTGTGCAGTGGGTTGTTGGGAGTGCACTCTATCTCGTACTGGGTTTTCTAGCTTTCTCTTTGCAGAGCACTTCTACTACCCACAAGTTCATTATGCTGCTCTTGACTCCCCTGTAGGTAAGATGAAACAGACTGCTGGGGTAAAATCTATGATTACCCTTTACATTTCTGCTCTGGTAAGTGTCTTGGGCATGTAGAATTGCACCGAATGAACATCCTATCCCGCACAGTAATGGGGAACTTCTGAACATATCAGTGGAGAGAGTTTTTCCCGTCATAAGCTTTACTTAGACGTTAGGGCTTAGGGATCCCTTAGGTTGAATAGTGAGGTCCTGGTCAGAAGAAACAAAGGCAGTTGTCTGACAGCTGGAAACGTTACTTTTGTTTCTGTCCTGCGCTGGCTGGTTGATTAAAAAGGCTTTTCTGTCTCTCTGGTCCTCTTTAGTTTTCTGATATGAGCACATAGGAAATGTAACATTACATGGGTTCACTAGCAGCAAAGTTTCCAAGCAAGTTACAAAAAAGGGTCAACATTAAACTTGGAAATCCAGCTCATTCCCCCATGGCACTAATTGATTACAGACGCCCCTCAGCTCAGGGGGGAACTATTCCTTCTTACCCGTATCCCCCCGAGCTGTCTCTCCAAGTGAAGCCCCTGAGATACCCTGATTTATTTCTGTATATCTCTTTGCAATTTCCCATTATCTCCCCCACCACATACACACACTATTCACCAGGCAAACAAGGTAGTGCAGTGGAAGTTGGGTTGGAAACTAATCACTGGCTTCTCACAGGATCCGAATAAAACCTTCTGTGGTGCCCTCGATCTGCGAGAGCCTGCGACTGATTTATAGCTGCTGAAATCAAACCCTCTCTGTCCGTTTCTAGTAATCATATCAAGAGAAGAATTACATGTTTTACATTCAAGGGGGAAATTTATTTGCTTTTTAAAAAAATTTGTCTTATACTCGTTAAGAAACAAAAATTTGGGATTTAGATTATTTTTTTTGAACATGCAGAGCGAAAAAATTGGAAAGTATAAAATAATTCCACATGGCAGGGAAGTTTAACCATTCCCTTTGCTATGTAGGTTTATTTCAGTTGCAGTGGTTGTCTGTTAGTAGCTCCTTCTCCATCCAGTGGGGAGAAAATTTCAGCACTGATATTATTTCTTTGCTGTAATTTACTGTGGATTAAAAATGAAGCATCCAAACCTTTCGCTGGTATCCAGCTGCATAGCTCCACTGAGGCCAAATTACCCCATCTAAGGATGTGGCCCAAACGTCTAATTTCTGCATGTGCTTGATTTATTTTAATACTCCTAATTCATACCTCAAAGTCTGACTTAGGGGGACCAAGGTATGGCTTTTTTTGTGGCAGCCTCTTTGCAATGTTGTCTTCTCTTTGTAAATCTTTTTTTTTTAAGGGTCATCTCCTAAGATCTTGCCTCTGTTCTCACTCCGGCAAGCTCCTGCTCCCACAAAACTTCAGTTTACCTAAGTAAGGAGTGAGCAAAACTGGAGTAAGCACTTAGGAAACGGTTCCTTGGCCATAAAGGAGCAATCTGGTCCAAATAACAAACTGGTGTAACTCAGCATAGCTCAATGGAGCTGCTTCGATTTGTGCTAGCTGAGGACATATGAATCTGCAGTTTCATGAAAGTGACAGAAAGATTGTTAAGTGCAGGACTTCAGCTCAGGCCCTTCTAACCAGTCCTCTGCTAATTTTTTATTTGTTGCTATTATTTTATATTTATTTGGCGCTATGGAGGCACATTTTTATCTCTTTCTCCTGTAAAGCCCCAGAGCATCACAAAGGGCCGGGCATGTTTCTAAAGGATTTGCTCTAGGAATTATTTTGGGGAAGTTCTCTGCCTGCGTTTTACAGCAGGTCAGGCTAGATAATCACCAGGGTTCCTTCTGGCCTGGGAAGCTATGGATCTATTAGCTTCACAAAGGTGTCTGGGTGCTTTAGGAGCAGGTTCCCTGCTTAAAAGGCTGTGGACCCAGGGAATATTAGAAAAAAGTCGGCTAGGAATCGGACCACGGGGGCCTGCCTGTGGCGGCCATCGACAAGGCTATTGCTCTCGACTTTCCCAGGCTTCCCATGTGCAACACAGACTCAGAATGAACTCCATGGCAGGACGAAAACCAGCAAAGGAGGCCTCTGGAAGTGAGGCGGTATTCATTTCTTTAACATATACATAACTTGTCCTCCTATCGAAAGGGGTAATCCTGCAGCCCTTTCGCACACGAGTGAGTAGAGCTGTCCCTGGGTCTTCAGCGGGACAACTTGCACGCGTCAGGTCCTCTCTCACCCAAGTAAGGGCTGCGGGATTGGGCCCGCATTTTCGCAAAGCAAGATTGGGCCCTCGTTTCCGCAAAGCAGCCATGCCTGCTTTCAGGGCAGGACCACGAGGAAACTGACGCGGTCAGAAATAAAATCAGCAGCTTTGCAATCAGTCCCAGTTAAGAGGTATGTCTGGGAGTGACTTTGTATTGCAGTCTGCCTCTGACCTTTCAGGGATGTTACACTACAGCGGGGACACTGGTTAAACCAGCAGACCTCTGATGGACAGAAGTGCAGGCTAGAGTTAGGTGGAGGTGCTCCGGAGTCTCTCCATCTGCTACATGGAATGGCTCACTACAGTGAGAGTTTTAACTTGCAGCTCCCCTGGTGCTGGTCTGGGACCAACACTTTCCAGTAATTCCCTTCCCTACGTGCAGCGACTTTGAAAAGGGTTTGAAGGGCCCTTGGTTTTCTCTAGCAATCAGTGACATCAGCCTTGAGACCTGATGCTTGCCGATGCCGTTCTTCCTAGAGGACCCTCCAGAGCAATGTGCTGACAGCAATAGAGTTGCTGTGAACATGTTTATAAATCAAAAAAGCTGATTGCCCCCCTCCAAGAAAAAGTAAGAGGAAGGAATAATCATTTTAAAAATGAAACCCTGTGCGCTCTGCTCGAATCAGGCTCCCTGCAGCTGAGCTCAGTGTGCCATGGTGGAAAGGTTTAATGAACGAGCTTCAGATAACATTGTTAGTTGATAAACTGATAACACTGCCCGAGTTCTCCCAGTCTTGAGCAGTGGAATGAGGAATGTTAGCTTTTCGGAGTACATCCCCCCCATTTGCCTACATGATTTAGGAGCCTTTTAAAAGTCACTGTGACACCTGAGTCTCAGTGAAAAATCAATGGGACTTAAGGCTCCTAAGTCATTTAGGTGCTTTTGAAAATGTTGCCGTCTATCTCATCGGTAAAAATGGCTAGTGTCATTTAAACTAGCTTGCCTGATTGGTGGGCCTAGACAGCTATTAAGCCTTACAAAACTGGCATTTTCCAGCCTTCCCGTCAAATACAGGCAATGTAATTAAACATATGCAGGCCAGCAGGGTACTCAGAAACTCACTTTTATAGGGAGCTAAAACTGCTCAACTCACAAGAGTCACCTTTGAATCAGTGGCAAAGTTTGTCTGTGTACATATTTTCCCCAGCATCTCTTCCCTGTTGCTCTGCAATCCATTGATGGCACTATATATTATCATCACATGGATAGCATTTAAGATTATGATAATGAAGGGATCACTGCAGCAAGCTCTTACTCACAAGAGTAGTTCCACTGTTGTCCACTCCCATAAGCACTGTTTCCAAAAGGGTTTTTCAGGATTTAGCCCTAATTCTCAACCCATGTCTCTTGGGCATTGTTTAGAGTGGGGAATACTAATGTAGAGGACTGTAATGTTCTACCCATTTTGGATATAAACACCACATGGATGGGTTCCACTTGTTGTGATTTAGCAATTTTCCTCTTTTAAATTTGTGTTTATTTTCCCTATATCCATTTTTTTCTTGTGTATCAAATATATTATTGACGAAACCCAGTGTCATTTGGTGGGGAAAACGGGACTATTATTTGACCGATGTTTTTTTCCTGCAGGAAGTGATTTGATAATATTTGCCCCCCTCATTCTACAGAAGTTCACTATAACCAGAATTGCATTGTTTATACTTCATCGCTTAGAAACTTTGCAATTGCTACTTTGTTTTGCTGGAAAGCAGATGACATTTCTTTGTGTAAGGAGCTTCCCATAGTATTTTAATCTCTACTCATCAGAAAACCTGTGCTTTGAAAAAGTTTTGTAATGTGTGTTCCAAAGTAAAGTTACTTGGTTTGCTTTCCTGTAATCATTTTCTTTTCTTTCTCTCCATTGTGTTTGCTTTCCTTTGGCATCTATCTATCTATCTATCTATCTATCTATCTATCTATCTATCATACTTTGAAGGTACCTATTATGCTGGTATCTTAAACACAATACCAAAATTAAGATGTATGAGAGTCTATATTCAAAAGTTATGTGTCCACTCTCCGTGATTTGTGAATTTAAGTGCTGGAGGTTTTCTGTTGCAGATGGTGTGTGTGCGTATATGCTCCTTTGAAGGAGAGTGTCTTTCTTCCTCTCTGATTCAGTAACAATAACAGATAAGACCAGCCACAAAAATAAAAGAGAGACAGAGAGAAACCTGAGTGGTTTTGGTCTTTCCTTTTTCAGACAGATCAGTGCAGAACTGTAGCCGAATTGCTTTCCAGCTTCTCTCTCAATATTTGCTAGAAATCAGTAGGAAGAACTTAAAAAAAAGTTATTAATATTTTTTCTATGGGGGCAAAAAAGCAATATCCTGCAAACCCCCCAGGAATCTTTCCAGACTGGCGAAGCAAGGAGGCAGCCGTGTTTTTGCATTGACTGGCAAACGTATTAGTCATTTTATAGATGCAATAGCTAGCCCAACTTCCTGGCAAGAATGATGATGTAAAAAAGAGACTGTACATGGAGACTCTAATGATAAGGAATGGGATTAAGCGGCTTCTATGTTGCATTCAGATAGATGCTAGTCACTCGACAAGACGTCGCTACCAGACTGAAAACAAGAAAAATGCTCATTCTGCCTCAGTTTTAGTGCATCGGCTCTTTGGAGTGTGCTCCTTACGGGTGTTTACAAGTGCTCTGCTCCAGTTCTTCAAGGGGTTTCTTTTCATTTTCTTTATGAGTTTAGAAGGAGCTGGGATGCCTACGTCCCAGTTTGCCTTCGGCTGAGAGGAAAAAGTGGCTATTGAGGCTCGGATTAAAAACCTAAACCAAATTATTTTCCTTACTTAAAAAAAAAGGGGGGAGGGGGAGTAATTTTTGATCCATAAATTTAGGATGGGTAGAGACCTATTGTGAATTTTCCAAAGAGAGATCAAATAATTGATCTTTTTTGGTTACCCGAGTTATTGGACAGCTAGGAACCAAACTTGAGTGTTTATGGCATTAAAAAAAATTCTTCTGGCGCTTTGAAGTTTGCTTTGTTTGGTTGGGACCTGTGATATTATTGCAGCAGACCCAGCAAAATATCAATATAATATTTTACCTTGGTGGTTTTAGAAGCTTTCTTGCAAACCTCACACAGCGCTCTTAATTTTAAACCAGAGTCTGGATTCTGCCCCTCTGACTTACATTGAGCAGTACCTTGCTGTGTGAGTGGTCCAACAGGTCTCATTGCTATGACTTGTGAAGCAAGGGACTGCTTAATCTGAGTGAAGAGGAGCAAAAATCTAACCCTTTAAAAATCAAATATGTGTTTGTTTAATTTTATTTTTAAAATAAAGATGGGCACTCGCTCGGGACAGAATTGTTCAGTATTATCTGTTCTGGAAAATAAAATAATGGTCCAGATTTTCAAGAGTGACTAGTGATTTTTGGATATCCAGCTCAAGACACCTAAAAGCAGCCTGATTGTCAGAAACACTGAGCCCTCGCTCTCTGAAAATTGGGCAACGTTCAGATGCCTCGAGTTAGGGACCCCAAAATTAAGACACCCAAAACTCCTAGTTACTTTTGAACATCTTGGTCAGGGGAGTATTTGGCCTGTGGCATTTCCTGCCTGAGTGGAATGATTTTATTTCAATTGGATAATCCCTTTGCTGTGTTAGTGCATTTAAAGTCACAGTTTTCAGAACACAAGGTCTGTCCACGGGCCTGTTAATGGAACTCCCAAATAAAACCAGCAAATCACGCTGCCCAAACCCTGGGCACCAACACAGGTCTCCTTGAACGCTGGTGATGCTCTCCCTCTCTCTCCTTCTCCCCCTCACTCTCTCCCAGGCACTTTTCTGTCTCCCATCCTCTTCTCCCAGCCCGCAGACCTGGGTCTCCAACCAGCCCCCAGCCCAATCTCGCATGTCTATGCCCACTTGATCTGGCCTTTATTTGGTGCCGGTGGCCCACTGACAACTCTCTTTCTGTCACGGTTTGTAATGGGCAACCAGTGGCCCTGTCCCATCCGCAATCAGTATAGAGATGCTAGCCACCCATTTGGGGGTGTGTGTGTGTGGGGGGGGGGGTCCCATTCTTATCCCCACCCACAGCACAAATGTCTTGGCTGAGTCCATTCACCTAAGTTTCAAAATCAGCAGGAGAAATAAGTTAAAAGCGGGGCTGGGGGCCTTTGTCCCATCCCAGCTGATGCTCAGGGTCTGCCCCTATGAAATCAGGTGCTCGGAAGTTTGTTTCCAGCACGGTGGATACCCTGGAGTTGTGCCCCCCCCCCCCCAGTGCTTAATCTGTAGTGAAAGAGGTGCCCAGGGTCAAGCAATATTTTGACATTCATCACTGCTGCGGCAAGCGCAGCGGTGCCAGGGCTAGGGACGGCCAAGCCCCCCGGGGCGCCGGGGCTCGGGACGGCCAGGCCCAGGGGTGCCCCTGGCCCTAATTAAGCACTGCCCCCCCCTCCCGTCTCACCCACGCTCGGTTGTGTCCCATCCCAGCCGCTGTTCCCCTTGCGCCTCTCAGGGATGCTCAGATTCTGCCCCCCCCCTCCCGGGCTAGTTCTGGGGGGCGCCTCTCCCCCTGCCCCAGCAGTGACCCCCCGCCCCCCCCCCCGGCCGGAGGTACTCACTGTCCTGGGGGGCCGCCTCGCTCCCGCTGCTGCCGCCGGACGGCTCCTGCAGCCCCTTGGCGCCGTCCCTCGCCTCCGGGCCGGGCTCCTTGCCCCCGTTCATGCCGGCCGCCACTTCCTCCAGGTCCAGGAGGTGGCTGACACTGAAGTTTTTCCTGCCCTGCGGGTTGTCAGGCGGCTCCAGGATCCGGCCGGGGCTGGGGCCGAACTGCTTGTCCATGCCGAAGGCTGCCGCGCTGTCCATGGCTCGCTCCGGCGCCCCCCGTGCCCCCCAGCCCGCCCCACGCCCCCGTGCCCCGAGCGGCCAGGCAGCCCCCCTGCCCCAGCCAGCCAGCCCCTCGGTCTCCCTCTCCCGTCCCGAGCGCTGTTCCGCCGTGTGCTGACGTCTGGGGAGGGGAAGGGGGGGGGGAAACCCCAAACCCAAACAAACCCCCAACCAAAAAAATCCCCCCCCCCCAAAAACGCTCCTCTCCCCGTCGCTCTGGAGTGGTTCAGACAAACGTGTCCACACACAACGCCCCTTCTTTGGACCTGACGCGAACAGCCCCCGCGGCCCTCCCCCGACTTTTCGGCCCCCTCTTTTCTGCGGCAGAGATGTGCTAAAAAGAGCAAGAGAGAGAAACCACTTGGCTTTCCCTCTTACCCCTCCCGCATGTTTGTCCCCCCCCCGCCTGAGAAAGTTAAGTGCTTCTATCAACAAGTGTAAAGTGAATGTGCTCAGCAGAGCTTCTACAGGGAAGGGCTTTTCCACATGTACAAATTCCACTGGAGAAAGATCTGACCCATGGTTTCTCAGAAGGGACCTCATAAAATCAAGCTTCACAGGCACATAAAGGTAATCCCCCCCTTTCATATACACAACACACACACACACACACACCCCCGCTTCAAAATCTCTGGATAGCCGCCCCCCCCCCACTGCCTCCCTCAGCCTCAGATCAAGGTCACTTCTCTTGGGAAAAACCCAGCTCTCCTGCCTTAACGAGATAATTATGCCCTGCACCACAGTTAAAAACTCATAGGCTGCTTCCCCAAGGATTGTTATGGAGCCTCCCTAATGAAAAGCAGCCACTGAGAGAGGAAAAATGAGTTTTTCCTCTTTAAAAATATTTTTAAAAAGAGCAAGCTTTGAAAAGTGAGGCAGGAGCTTGTTATTAGTGTCTGGTGAGGGGCTGCAGTCAGGACAATAAGAGAAGAGATTTTCTTCCTTTTGATGTATCTGTGCTTATCACGATTCTTCCTCAGTGCAGTGTGTGCACTTGTTTTTGAAGGCACATGTGTGTGATTTTGTGTGTGTATAGCTATGGGATCTGTATTGGCGATTCAACAAACTCCTAGCTCATAAAAATCTACTCCTGAACTCTAACGTGTCCTAAAACATCTCAGCTAGGGAGCTCACTGACTGAATCAAGTTAAAATTTGTAGCAAGTTTTACTTGTGCATTCTGTTTTTCGGTAACAGACCTGCCTATTTTAAAACAAGAGCAAGGGTGGCTGGTTCAGAGGCTGTTTTTTAAACTTCCAAAACAGGACTCCAGCCTTGTTCATTAGAATTAAATGTTGCCAATTCTGATCTTCTTAGCCCTGGTGTGAACTGGGAGTAACTTCACTGAAGTCAGCAGAGAGACTCCAGATTTAGATAGGTGTACCTGAAATCAGAGCATGGATCAGATGAATTGGAGTGAGGCGATTTGGGTTGATAAAGAAGCCAATCCAAACTATTTTCCTTTTTCAAAATATGACATTGCATGAATTTGGAGATGGGCTGTCAACCCAAGACTCTCTGACCAAAGGAAAGTTAAATCATGGGAAGAAGCATGACAGGCTTCCCATCATGCTCTGTCACCAATCAGATCCTCAACTGAGCCTCAGGGTCCATGTGTATGGATGAGAGTTGAGTGTGTTCTCCTGGTCTTGTATAATCTGACTCCCTCAAACAATTTAGCTCATTTAATATCCTCTGTGACCTAATCCTCATCTCCATGGTGCTAGTGTCACAAAGAGTCAATTATGTCCTCGGATGGGTAATGAGCAGGAATGGATGGAGTCTGAAGGAGTAAAGATTTTGTTGTCATATAAATGTCTGTAGAGCACTAAAGAACAAATAGAGAGCAAGACAGAATGCAGAAACGAGAAACAGGCCTAGGTTAAGCCCTAGAATCAGACCTCCTTTGATTCTTAGATGGTCTGGAATCTAATCTCTTGGTCTGAGCCCTTTGGTTACATTTTTTATCCAAACCCAGGAGAGGCCTGTTTTGTCATTCTGATGCTGGTGAAATCTCATGAGAACAGCTGGTGAGATAGCATCGCCACCAAATCCGAACTTGAAAGCTTTATGCTGACTTGACCTCATCCATGAATCAGTGTCTAAATCAAATCTCAATTTGGACAATGCTGGCCCATCCTTGGTATAAATAGGATGATTGTCCAGATTTCAACATTTTTCAGTTTTCCTAGAGGAGTCAGCAGCTGGAGCCAGGACTGCTGTCCTTATGAAAAGTCACCTGGGTCAGATTTGGATTCAAAGTTCCTCAAGGTTTGCAGATATTGGAGCGGAGCTTTTGGTTTGGACCCATTTCTGTCCCTAGCCTTGTGCTGGTGTGTCTTGTGTGGGGAAGGATTGTGTTCCTGGTAGCACCAGAGAAAGTGGTGGGTGGCTTCCGGATGGAATGGATTGCATCCTTTCCATTTCAGGTCTGAATTACCATAATCCAAAATCTCAGTGTGAAACCATCACATTTGGCCTGGTTTCCACCAGGAACCATAAAAAAGGCCTGAAACTGGGTGCAGCCTGGCTCATCAGCAAACTCTCCAATAATACTTACCATTTATGCAGCAGTTTATATTTTTGAAGAACTTTAATAAGAATGAATACTTCCCAACAGAGCAGGTCAGATAAGAAAACAAAAATGGTGCCTTTTTTTCTGCTTTTTTTTTTAGTTACGGAAGTTTGAAATTCATTCTATTTTTACCAGCTCTATTGCTGGCTAAAAATGGAGGGGGGTGGGGGGAATTTCATCAAAATGTTCCCCTGCCTATATTTTATTGATCGAATTTTCAAAATGTTGTTCAAATTTCAAGCAGCTCTGCACACAAAACCAACCCTCTTGGGAGGTAAGTGAGGATTATCACACCCATTTTAAAGATGGGGGAACTGAGGCTCAGAGTAAAAGGCCTGCTGCTCGAGTCATTGTCCTTAGTGCATGAAGGGTTGAGTCCCAAGGGTTGCCAAAAGTTACCCTGAGAGTCATTGGCATAGTCAGGGTAGGAGCCCTCGAACACCCAGCTCCCGGCTTCAAACGCAGTTCACTAAGCCATGCTGTCATTTGGCAAATGTGAACAAAGTTTTGCTTGGTTTCAGGTTTTGCTACCAGAGGTTTGCCCAGCTGTGTTTGTTCCCTCTTGTCAATTCCTAACTTGGGTGAACTCTTCCCAGGGTTCGATCAAAACAGAGATTACTGGGATTAATCCTGAAGCACATCGGACTTGATTTTTCTCATGACAGTAGATCAAGCAACTGCCTGGCAGATATTTTGGCAGCTGTGGCTAGAAATGTATCTTTAAAAGAAGATTGGGTTTGCCCAAGAATCTGCTCTCTGCATCCATTATTATACACCAGGGAGGTCATAAACACCGTGAGACCGATATGACTCAGTTATGCCTTGCAGTTACTATAATTTACAATGAAGTTCTATAAGTATCAGACCAAGTTGTGAACACTGAAGGATTAACCAGGCTGCCCCTTTCTGCTTGGTGGATGGAGATCTACCTCCCACAGCTGGACAGTGGCCAGCGCTGCTGGGCACCTCTCACAACAAACTATTTTAGGGCATCAGAGGCAATACAGTGGGACTGGCGGAAAGCTAGTAGCTTAATACCGGCAACTAGGGTTCAAGTGCTGGCAGCCAAGGGCTGGTATCTGTTGGTTAGGGATTGAGCATTTGTGGCTAGAGGATAGGTCCTGAAGGCTAGGGACTGGCCCCTGACCTTCCCACAAGCCTTCTAATTGCTCAAACCCAGAGGCCTGCTTTTAGCTGGGTAACATCTTGCTGTGATTATGTTGTGGAGCGCTGGAGATCTGCAAGGGCTATTCATTTTCAGGCCATGGGGGAGGGGGAAGCTGAATGGTTTAGCCTTGTCTCGCTCCTACCCTATTTAATCGGGATTATAATTATCATCAGCATCATTGTTATTATTTAGACCCTATTCTTGAACCCAGGCCAGCCTGTTTCTTTCAGAGGAGAGTTTTGCTCAGTTCAGGGTGTTAAATAATTAAATGGAGGGACTAATCGGCAGTGAAACCCCCTTGGGCTCGCACTTCCTCAGCCCCTGTGATTGCTGATATTTTTTTGGGTGAAATATGACCTTTTTTATGATCAAAGGGGATCAGCGTTCCAAAGGAAAGAAAAAAAGGCAGAGAGTTTTCTTTTTCCCAATCCTAGCGGTCTGGTAAAGTTTCTTTAGACATGCAAAGATTTACACACCTTTCTGCAGGGTGCCTTAAATTACCCTCCAACTCTTTACACATTTCCAGGAGCAGAGCAAGAACAGTAAGTCATTGAGAAATTAACTGGCCTTTCAATAATATCCCCTGTCGGCCTTTCAGAAGGGGAATGTCTAATGACTTTTTTGAAGTAGAGGTCAGGGTTTGCTTTTTTTAAATAAAACAATCTGTATTAATGCAATTTCCTTTTCAGCTGTAGTATTTGATTTTTTTTTAAAAGCATCATTTTCCCCCCTCCAGCCATACGATGCATCTAGAGTTAGAGACATTTATTTAAAAACACCTATCTCCTCGCTTTGCTCGCTCCTCTGGATAGGAGCCTAATTTTTTTAAAATTTTAATTTGTTTGAAATTACCGAACCCAGATCTCAGCGGGGCCCCAATTCAGCAATCCATCCCTCATCCTTGTTCAACAACGCATTTAAGCACGTGCTCAATGGGACTTTAGCGCATGCTTGAAGTTAAGCATGTGTGTTTTGCTGAATAGCTTAAAGCATGTGATTAAGTGAGTTGTGGTGTAAATGTGGCACAGTTCCATTGAAGTCAATGGAGCAATGCCAATTTACCCCTGCTATGGATCTAGCCCATTGTGTGGTCAATGTTTGCGAAGTCTGCAGTTTGAAACCCTTTGGATGGACTTTTCATTGCCATGTCCTATTTCCTTCAGTTTTTTTTCCTAAACACTTTTTTTTTTCGTAATCTCATTGAGTGTCCTCGGGTTTTCTTTCAGATTATCTCTTACATTTATGTAGCGCCTTCCAACACAAAGGATCCTCATATGTCTTACAAACACAATCCTCTTCTTCATCCCTGAAATACAGCTGCCTCTGGGGTGGAACGCTGCAGCTGTTCAACAGCAACACTACACAACACTTTAGGTCTGGAAGGTAGCTTGTACTTATGGGGCTGGTGCTTCTCTAACACACTCGCATACTACAGTGATGAGAATGGCATAAGCATCTCGCTAGAACTAACACCAGCTGAGATGTGGCCCATATTTTCTGACAGAAATTGCAGAGGAAGTCTACAGTGTATAGGCCAAATGCAATTATCTGGGTTCACAGGGGTTTTCAGTGGAAGTGGCAGTTTTTTTTACTCGTGTAGTGTTTACTGTTGCATCAGTACTGGACTACTCTGTCCATAATACCCCATTAGAGTTTCTCCACCTTTTGCATCTGCATCCGATGAAGTGAGCTGTAGCTCATGAAAGCTTATGCTCTAATAAATTTGTTAGTCTCTAAGGTGCCACAAGTACTCCTTTTCTTTTTGCGAATACAGACTAACACGGCTGCTACTCTGAAACCTGCATCTTCCTTGAAACCTTCATGCACTCTCTAACAGCTCTCATGCAAAACCTGGCTCCTCTTCTCCCTGAGCAGCAAAACCTGTCTTTGCAGTCAATCTTTACGCTGTGATAATTCCTAGCCATGTACACTTTTGACCTTTCTGTTTCATTTGCTGGGCTCTCTCCCCCTTTACGCTCATAGAGGAGATGATCCAAAAGGTCAAACCAATAAATTTTCCTTATTTACCCTACAAGTTAGGAAGCCATTTACAACACGTGTGTCTCCTGACTCGCAACTGCTTTCAAAACATCAGGCACCGAAACAGTAACTCCGGAGAGGGAATCTCAGTGAGAATTTTATCTAGTTTCACCTCTTGTAACAAAAGCAGAATATTGCTATTCTCCATGTGTGTGTCATTAAGGACCTGATCCAGCAAAACACTTAGACACGTGCTTAACTTTAAGCACAGGAGTGGTCCAGTTGCAGCCAAGGGACCTCATGTGTTTAAATGCTTTGCTGGATTAGAGCCAAAGTCTTACCTTGCCCTTGTTTTTTATTCAGGCACAGCTCCCCTTGGCTTCAGACAAGGATTATTTGCCTGAGTAAGGATTAAAGTCTTCAGGCTCTAGAATATCTGTCTAAGCTTTTGGACTCCTACCCGCAATACCTGAGCACCTACCAGAATTGTCATCTCCACAATATGGAAGAGCTACAGATGGTCTAGCTGAGTGTAGAAGGCACCTGATATCACAGCGGAGGGGCTGCTGGTGGGGTGTATCCCTGTGCGTTGCAGGTTCGCTGCAGCGCAGGGTCCAGAACGTTACCGAGCCTTTGGGTGTCAGTGGTATTGTTTGGGTTTTGGTGGTGTTTCCACCTCCTCCACAGCACTGTTCTCAGCTCGTGGGAGCTGTGAGGAAATCAGAAGGAAATGGAATGGAGGGAAGCTGACAGAAACCTTCAATTGCTAACCACCCTCTCTGCCCCCTCTCTTGCTGTGCGGAGGAGAGTGGTATTCAGGTGAACTGTGCGAAGTAAACAAGCAGCCGGCCTGGTAGGAAATCCAGGAGACCTGCCAGATTGGCTGTCTACAGATTCCAAGTTTTCGCCTGACATTTTCCGCACCCAGACTGATCCAGCAGGAAAGGAGTTTTTTCACTGGGCAACAAGACGGATACGAATGCGATCACAAGGCCATATATGTTGGCGTTGGTCCTGCTTTGAGCAGGGAGTTGGTCTAGATGACCTCCTGAGGTCTCTTCCAACACTGATCTTCTGTGATTCTATGATATGTGGTTTGCAGGTTTAAACACACAAACTGAGCACCAAATCCGTGGAGCTCCCAGGAGTGACATAAACTAATGGCCAGATTCAAGCCGGCACAGAAGCTCAACGGCAAAGCTGTGCTGCTGGCTGCTTAAGAGCTTTTATTTATTTATTTTTTAGAGGGAGTGAGCACCAGGCTGCAGGGGCTTAGGAGGGCGGCAGGGGCTGGAGCGGGAGGAGACAAAATTAAGCCGGAGTTGTTGTGGGGTTTGCTCAAAGACAACTAATCAGAGGTCCTAGCAGCTACACAGACCTGCTGAGCTTTGCCCCACAGTGGCTTAGACATTGCCTCTGGGACTCCAGTGTGGACTGATGTACCCATGTCTCTGCCCACATGTGTCTGTGTGTGTGTGTTCCTAAAGCCTGTCAGCAATGAGCCCCTTTCCCAATGTATTGCCCTAGGGCTCTGACACAACATAGTCCAGTGCATGTGACAGCATATGGCACAGGGCATGACGAGGAAACCGGAGTATTAGGAAACCCCAGCTCCCCTGTGATGTTTGATACAGTAAACACCAAAGGTGAAATCCTGCCCCACTGATGTCAATGGGAGTTTGCCGGGCTAGGTTTTCAACCAAGTGCTTGACTGCTGGCCAGGATGTCTTGTCTCACTCACCTGCATGCCAGCTTCAAAGCCACCTACTTTGGAGTCCCTGCCCCTGTGCCCACTGCCCCTGCGGATTACTTCCCTTGGTGCTCTCCTTCTACCTGCAAGACAGTTCTTCCTTCCAGCTTGACTCCCAGTCTTTGCTGTGGTCTGGGTGGCACCATCACAGGCTAGGAAGGCCATAGGTCCGAGCCCTTATGGCCATCACGTACCTGTAACGGGCTCGGTTGCAAAGCTGGGAAGCCCAGATGGTTGCCTCAAGCTTTGAGCTTGGGTGGAGGGCCTGGGGCAGGAGCCTAAGAAAATGTCTCTAAGCCAGGAGTCCTCAACCCTATGGAACATAAGAATATAAAAACAGCCATGCTGGGTCAGTCCAAAGGTCCATCTAGTCCAGTATCCTGTCTCTGACAGTGGCCAATGCCAGGTGCCCCAACGGGAATGAACAGACAGGTTATCATCAAGTGATCCATCCCCTGTCACCATTCCCAGCTTCTGGCAAAAAGAGGCTAGGGACACCATCCCTGCTCATCTTGGCTAATAGCCATTGATGGATCTATCCTCCATGAACTTTTCTAGTTCTTTTTGGGTGGAGGGCCCTTATGGACATCTGGGCTGGAGTTGGAGGTTCAACAGTAACAATCTAATCTCCTGCCCGGTCAACAGGTGACCAACAGGGGTATATTCTCACCTGCCAGTGGCAACGCTTTACACTGCAGAGATAATAATTCCCTCCCGTCACTAAAAATACCCATTTTCATATGTCTGACCCCTTTTCCAGCCAGATTCTGCTGACTAAGCATGTTTAGGCATAGTGAGCTCTCAATAGCTGGATGTCAAAGGAGGATGCTAGGTTTTTGAGCGGGTGGCTTTTCCTCAACCCTGTTGCTGAAGGGTCTGAACTTATCTTCCTCTTGCTTAGATTGGTGTAAATCAGGAGTAACTCCACTGAAGTCAACCAAACGATGGTGGTATGGGGCCTTCTGTGGGCTGGTTGGGTTGTTTTCCACATTAGCAGTTTAGCAAGGACTACAGGTCGATAGGAGAGAGACAGCTGGAGGGTTGCAGAGAGCTGAGAAGAAATCTAAACTCTGTGTGTGTGTGTGTGTGTGTGTGTGTGTGTGTGTGTGTGTAGGGGGGATTATACTATATGAGAGAGAGAGAGGCTTAGCTGTGGGGCTGAGTGGAGTGCAGTGCAAATCTATTCGGAAAGGAACTCTATTGTGGGGGGAGGCAAGACATAAAGGATTGGCAAAGGAGGTGGTTCTATCTCTTTCTAGCTGCCTAATTATTAATGGTATTTCTTTATTCACTGATCCATTCCTATTTCTCCCTCCATCTTCTTAATTTCCAGAAGGTGCAATTCACTGGAATTTAGATCCTCTTCCTGTCTCTTTTGGGTTACCCAACACACCCACATACACAGCTTGATTTAGCTACTTGTCCGCATTGTTACAAAGTGCCCTGTTCCATGCTCTTGTTAAAGCTTTTCTCCCAGATTTCTTATTCCCTCTATTTCTGTCTCTTCTCTCTCTCTCTCTCGCTTTCTTTCTGTGCCAGGAATTCTGGTCCCAGATGAACCAATGCTCCGTGGCTCTGCTATTTCCCGTTCCCCCCCCCCCCCACTCAGCAGCGAGATGGGAAAAGACTGAACTAAAAAGAAAAAAAAGAAAAAAGAAAAAATCAAAGCTGCACATATTGGATCCAGATGTGCTCCCTTGTATACAGCCCTCTCCAGCAATTTAATTAAATTCCCCCAGACAGCCAGGAGGGTTTCTTAATGATCAAATTTCCCTGGCTCTCCTCCTAAAATGCCCTCTCTCTCTCTCTCCCTTTCTCTGTCTCCCTGATGGATAGCCAACTGCATTCTTCCTGCAATCAGCCCAGCCAGAGCGATCTGGAAAGGGGGCAGGTCCCACCTCTGTTATTCTAGCAGGGCACAGAATGCTTGTGGCTGGCGGTGGCCAGAGAAGCTTTTATTCACAAGGCAATCGCTGCTTGTTTCCCATAAAAATGCACTTCTTCCAGCTCTGGAATCTGAAGTCACTTCCCCACTGGGAAGGCTTGGCTTGCAGGGTTTGGAGCTGGATATCTAGACTGGGAGAGATTTGAAGAGGGATGTTATACACATGGATACTTTGGCCCCGTTCTCCCTCATCAGGACAAGGGACAATAAAGAGGCACTCACCTATGCTTTGGGAGTCATAAATATTCATTAATAAGGAGGGGCTTGACCCATTGGGTCCTTCTGGCCATTACACCTCCTGGGGCTGTTTTTGATCCGTCTTTGGCATCGAGCATGGACCCCTTTAAACTAATTTCTGACCAGCAGGGGCTATTCAGAGGTAGGGGAGGGCCTGCCTGGCCGGATCCACAGACTGCTATAGCCCTGCACCGTGCCAATGGCATTTCACGGCTCAGGGCAATAATGGGCCATGATGGGGCAAAGGCCAGAGTCCTTTAAATATGGTTAATGAGAAACTCTACTAGGCTGTCAGGGCCATTTCTGCAGCCGGCTCTGCTTGTCTTATGGCCGGCAATCGACCTTTGATGGGAGAAAAAAAGATTTAGATAAGTTCCTGGAGGATAGGTCCGTCAATGGCTATTAAACAGAGATGCAACCCCATGCCCTGGGTGTCCTTAGCCTCTGACTGCCACAAGCTGGCACTGGACAACAGGAGATGGATCATTTGATAATTGCCCTGTTCTGTTCATTCCCTCTGATGCATCTGGCCCCGGTGACTGTTGGAGGACAGGTTACTGGGCTAGATGGACCATTGGTCTGACCCAGTCTGGCCATTCTAATAGTCTTACGAGAAAGGGCTGAAAACCCTGTTCACTGGGTATCACCCCTCCTCTAGAAAGGTGGTGGAGGGTTTGAGAGCCAGGCCTGAATGATGATGATGATAAGACCTCATGCTTATCTAGCACTGCCTTTCAGCTGAGTACCCTCGATTGACAGATGGGGAAACAGTGACCTAAGATGGGTTCAGTGACTTGCACATGATGGCACAGCAAGACAATGGCAGAACTGGAAATGGACCCCTGGAGTCCTGAAACCCAGCCTCACTGCTCTAACCAGTAGCCCACACTGCAGAGGCGGACATCAAGTGCTTGCTCCTGCTCCCATTAATGGCAATGGCAAAATGTCCATTGACTTCGATGGTCTGGCTCAAACCCCAAGGGGCGGCTGCTTCCCCAGGGGGCATGGGGATATAACTAGGCTCTATGATCAGGGCGGTAGAAATGCAGTAGGCGGAATTAGCCTCAGTTTCACAACACAGCTCATGAACACCTACAGTCTTTAAGTTGTTTCTAAGCCCCTTAATAGATGAAGAGGAAAATTTTGGTAAACCCTTCCAAACAGTTAATGTGTTTGGTAGCACGAGGGATTTTTTTTTTTCTATTTTCCTTGCATGGGGCTATAAAACACGTTCATTTCCCCCATCCAGAGTGGTGCATGTAGGAAACCACAGCGCCTGATGATGACACACAATGCCCCCCCCACCCCCACCTGAATGCACTAATGTCTGCAAAGTGCTTGGAGCACCCCTTTTGAGAAGCAAACTATTGTTAACATGTCCCTGTGCAGCAATGAACCCAGGAGCCTCAGCCACTGCTGCTTGCTAGCCCCAGCGGAGACGGAAGCCCCTGATAGCCCACTGCCACAACTGAGTTACACTCAGGGACTCAGCCGCACAGGGGCTACGCTCATGTAGGGGATGGGGTATCCTGTGGTGTCTTGAAACTATGATTTGAGGCCTGCCATAACTCAGCCAGAGGTTAGGGGGTCTATGTCAGGAGTGGGTGAGAGTCTATGGCGTGCCTGGAGGTCAGAGTAGATGATCACGATGGTCCCTTCTGCCCTTAGAGTCTATGAGGTAAAGCCCATTTTAGGCAACAGGAGACTTTCCGGAGCCAAAGCCCACTGAAGCCAATGCTTTGAGGCAGACCCTTTGTTAGCCCACAGGTTCAGTGCCAGACTCAGCCTGCAGAAGCCAGTGCTCTGGGAAGGAAAGGAACAATTGCGAGCTGGGTGGTGAGTGAACTGGGGCAGATGGTTCTTTATGGACCTCACCGCAGCCTTCCTGTATGACCTTGGGCAAGTCACTTAGCATCTTTATTCCCCATCTGTAACATGAGGCTAATAGCCCCACCCCACCTCACAGGGCATGGTGAGGTTAAATCTATTATAGCTCGTGGGGTGCTCAGATACTCGAGCAAGGGAGACTTGCTAAGTACCATAGATCACTAGCCCTGAAGGCTTTATGCCTGGCAGCACCGGGGTTTGGGGACAGGCACACTCAATGGACTCAATAAGGCTCTACATAGTGGTAGCTTCCATTGCTTCCTCTCCTTCAGAGGTTTTTGTGCTGTGCCCTGATGGGGGACAACTGATTGGTGCCATTGTACAAAAGTGCCCCCTGCACACCTATGCACTCCTGGCCATTTTGGGCTCTGGTTCAAGCTAGGATGGCAGCACTGCTATGAATCTGCGTTCCTGGGGACCGCTGTGTCCTGCTGAGGAATCTGGTGTAGTTAAAGTGCCTCCCCACAGTTGCACCTCGGCTCCAGTTTAAAACTGCTGGGGTGGAGGAGTGGGATTGGATCACGTAGGACTGGTACAGGGCTATGTCCGGTTCATCGCCAGTCACATCTGCTTCAGGTCAACAGCACTCAGAAGCCAGTCGTCCCAGTCTGACTGTATCCAGCTGTTGTCTCTCGTCACACTTAAATCATAAGCGCTTTGGGGGAGGGACTGCCTTTTTGTTCTGTATGTACAGTGCCTAGCACATGAGGGGGGAGGGGCGCATCCACAACTGGGGCTCCTAGGCGCTAGGCTACTAACACTAACTAACTGACTACGCTGGGCTGCAGGAACTGAGTTCAGAAGATCAGTCTAGGCCCCAGGGAGAGCTGTCTGCCTTCCAGTAATGCTCACCAAGATTGGCATTTAAACACACACTTTCTTGGTGGTCTCAGCAGGGAAGCCAAGAATTGACTGTGGAATCTGATCTCCCTTCTCACCACTAGAGGAGGACAGGCAATGCCCGGGCTGGGCTGGGCTGAGGTGCACTGGCACGGGGCAAGGTGAGGGAACTCGTCATAACCCATCGAAGGTGAATTGGAGGCTGAGACACAGAAGATAAGAGTCTACGACTGCTGCGAGACAACGGCATTAATCCATTGGTTAAAATGGTAGTGGTGCATGCTTTTAGCCCTGGCAGTCACAAGTTCAAACCCCACCGGTAGCTCAAGTGAGGGGCTTTTATACTTATTCTGTCGGGGAAAGGCTCTCAGGCAAGTGCTATAACACCAGCCTTTTGCTCTGCCTCCTACAGGAGACGCAAAGAGGGGGAAGAAGGAGGGAGCATTTCGTGACTACATGTCAGAAAAATGCCAAATTATTTGGGCTGCATGCCTTCTCTGGCCCCCCCGTCCCTCCCCGGGACGCAACTGTGTGTTGAAATTTGGATTTATTCCATTAAAAAAAAAACCCATCACCAGCCCTGCTTCACTTATTGTTAACTTTTCAGAGCTCCAAGTGCATGGAAATGCCAATAGCATTGTTAAGAGAAAATCAAAATCCTGGGATACCACCACCCTCCCCCTCCAGCCCACCCAGCGATATTCAAACTGCGTCAGCCTTGGGAGAGGGGCAGGGGAGATGTTGGCTGTAGGCTCACTGGATTCATTTGGCTGGAGAGCTTGGGCTCAGGAAGTCATCTCCCAGGGCTGCAATGCAAGAGGGGAACCAGGCCAGGGCCTGCTGCAGATGGAGGAGAAAGCTAACATCAGCCTTGCAAGCACACATGCAGCTGAGCTCTTCCCTGCAGAAAGTACTGTTAATCTGGGCCAGGCATGTGAGCGAAGGAACAGACCTGGTGCTGGGCCCTGCAGATATGAGTGGGCACGGAGGGAGAGGGTTTTTTTGGGAGACGGTAGGTAGTATTTCAGTGAGGCAACAGTCCCTCCACACTGGGATTTCAATACCCTGGGATGATGCTATTTTTGGATTTCTGTAGCATCTTGACCCTCCCGTGGGGTGAAGTGTTTTGCAGATTGTGCGACTGATTCTCAGATGCCCTGTACTTTTTGTAGCCATTTACAACAGTGCAAAATGGATGGATATAAAGATCATAGGCTATTGGATAAGGCCAGCTGCAGTCTTTACTAGTCTCTGAGTACCCTGACAGGCTGCAGCTCCCAGTGTCTCCAAAATGTATTTCCCTGCCTCGATTCTGCTCTGGCAGGACAGTCAGCAACCGGACAGTGAGGAAAAGTCCGGGGGAGGGGACGGCTCTGAACAAATCCTTCTTCCAGTATCTCAGTATATGGGGAAATTAAAGTAGCAAAAGCAAGAAAGAAAGTGAGAAGAGATGATCACAATGGAGCTGTCAGGCCTTGGCATCCATAGGCCAAAGAAAAGGTAGAGGAAAAACCAACATGAAATCAGCTCAGAGAAGGGACCGTAGCTGGAAGCTGCATCTGAAGAACTCCTTTGGAAATAGCTGTAACTGATCAGCTCTGCCAACAGATTTTCCTCTTGTTTGCATCTCCAACTTCCAGGTGCTAGGCCTCAGGTCTGACAGGTCTGGCTGTCTAAGAGCCTGGAGAGTTTTCCCAGGAAAACTCTGATGAAAGATTGAGTGAGTTTCACACCCGTTCCAGGACAGGAATAGTGGCAAGGGAGTGCGCCTCTTCCCCAAATTACAAACTGCTGATTAATTGGTGACAGAGAGGAAGCTAGCCTGTGGCTGACTGGCTTGGCCTCACAGCCTTCTGAATGCAGGGTTCTGACCTGCCCATCAAGGTGGGGCAGTTGTCAGAGTTCATTTTCTCCCTAAGGGGCTAGCAAACACTCAGCTGTGATGCCCTCAGTACTTTCCAACCAAGGCTCAAGGAAATGTTTCAAAGTGCTGTCATGCTAGTGGGTCATGAGCAGAAAGGCAGACACTAGGAAAGGCTGGGACGTGTTGGCTGCATGTGAGTGGCACCTTGCCGGAGTTCCCTTTGCCTTTGGTTTTGCATGGCCTACAAAGAGACCATGGCAAACATCTAACAGCCAGCCAGAATACAGGGGTAGAAGGAGCTGGGAAAGTCTCAGCTTCACAGCTGACTTGGGGGCTTTGCTAAAACTTAAAGGTCGGAGTCTCCTCTCACTTGCACTAGTGTAAATCCCTGGATTTTTGTGGCTTCATTCCTTGTCGACATGAGAGGACGATCAAGTTCTTAGAGCTAGCAAGCCCAGACTTCACCCCTCTAAGCAATGACTCTGTCTTGGATCCTACCGTGTTTACACGATACAGTGAAGGGCACTGGAGAAAATCCTTGGCTATGGAAGGTAGAGAATTTGTTCCTGCCATACAGTGCAGGAAAGGCTGCTCCCTACCCCAGGATCGTCTTCACAGACTCTCCATGCAACCCTGCTCTTCTCCAACTCTCGGCCTCCCTCCTTCCGCTCCCTGCAGAGATGGCTTCAGTACGTGGCGCGCTATCTCCTCAGAGCTGAGCTGCTTGCGGCCACAAACTCACTCTTCATTCCCCACTCAGACATGCTCCTGATCACACCCCTCCACAGTGGGCATGGGCCATGTACAGATCTGGGAACCAGACACAGCTCTTTCCAGCTGCAGGTCAGATTCATGGCCCCGAGGAATCGCAGGGCCCTGGGTGCCTCCATCCCATCACGAGTATGGCCATAGCTCAGAAAATACGAAGGACCCCCATCACTACTCCCCCAGCCCTCCACTGTAACCATGGCCCTAAGAAACACCGCCCCCCCCAGCAGTAATACAGCCCTGGGAAAGCCAGCCTGCAAACCAAACTGCACCATGCATCAAGAGACCAGCAGGATGATACAATGTCCATGGCGAAAAAACACGGGGTGGGTGAGGGAAGAGAGGCATACTCATAAAACAGGCTGAAGCTATAAGAAGCGGGGTATTAACTAGCAATTGATGGAGCTGGGTAGTAAACAAGGCATTTTTTATTAACAGAAAAGTTAAAAGGCAGATGAATTTCTAAAGACAGGAGCCTGACATTTTGACCTGCAGGGGTATCCAACTTCTTTGACAGTTTTCAGAGTAGCAGCCATGTTAGTCTGTATTCGCAAAAAGAAAATGAGGACTTGTGGCACCTTAGAGACTAACAAATTTATTTGAGCATAAGCTTTCGTGAGCTACAGCTCACTTCATCGGATGCATTCAGTGGAAATGGTAACACCCATTGTTTCATGTTCTCTATGTATATAAATCTCCCCATTGTATTTTCAACTTCTTTGAGTGGCGGTTATCAAAGGTAAGTCCTACTTCCTCAGTTTCAAAATTGAGACAGCACCAGTGCAGAGAGGAAGAGCCCCCTGGTCATGGTGACTAGTCATTGGACTTGCCACTGTTAAAAAATCTTTTGCTTCATCAGTGTCTGGCATATGGGGCTCAGGCCCTACAATGATGTGGGCCCTGGAAGGACCTAGATTATCCCTCTGACTAAAGCAGTGTGACTAATGGACTCTTCGGTTTGCTGGCCATTTGTGGCGGGGGGGAAATGGTTTCGCACTGAATGGAAAACAACTTTTAAAATTTTTTTTTGGTGAATTGAAAAGTTGAAAAAAATTGTTTGAGTTGAAACAAAATATTTCCGGTTGAGTTTTGAGCATCATAAAAATTTTTATTTTTTTAAATGTAAAATTAAAAGGTATTTTGAAACAAAAAGTCATGTTCAATTGGAAAATCTAAAGGTTTTGATCATTGGGACTGTTGCGTGGTGGGAGGCTATTAGGGTTGGGTTTTTTGTTTGTGTGGTTGGTTTTGACTAAAACAATTCAGTGTAAATGACACAAATTTGCAAAATATCACTGAATCTGCACTATTTGGGGCGAGGGAAGTGCCCAGCTCTGCCTCTGAATCTTTGCTCTGTTTCTCCCCTAGGACTGCATGTGCCATGCTACATGTACTGTACTTCTGACTCTGATACAAGGCAGAGGGTGACAGGATTAACATGGGCAAAGGGCTAGCCTGGGGCCCCTGTGAAAAAGCAGATCCGTAACTTTGGTTTCAGTGTCCCCAGAGCAGAGTGCACGATGCTCTATACCAAGACGTGGCAGAAGCCAGTTTGTTGGGTATAATTTCAATCAATCACATTGATGTGTATTTTAAGCATTTTTGTCTATGTTTAGCTATTTAAATTTCCACACTTGCATGAAATAATGAGGACAGGGATCAGACGAGGGTCAGACAGTAACTATTTAATGACAGTAAACGCGCTGCGATTCAAAAAGTTAAACCATTGTGCACACAAATTGTGAACATCACAGCAAAATGTACCAAGTGTCAAAAATTCTTAAATCAAATGCTAATAAGTTGTCAGGCAGTTTTTTTCTTACTTTGCCTACCTGTGAAGTTTGATTATCGGGAGACATATTATCTCTCTGACTACAGCAGTGTGACTAATGGACTGGTGAAATCAAAGGTTACTGATTAAAAGCTAACTCTTCTTAGCCCACCCTTGCCTCAGGGCCCAAGAGACTGCACCAGTCTTCGAGGACCAAATGGGATGCTGTAGCTTCTGTGAGAGTCACTTGGTGGGAGCTGTAAGGGGCATGATGTAATTACAAGCGCTTTCCCCTACTTACAAGTGGGGAGAGCAAGGCTGAGAGCCTAAGAGTGAAATTTTGGCCCCATTGACATCAGTGGGGCCAGAATTTCACCCGATAAGATTTGTTCTGTGACAGACGGAGCCAGTGTCAAAGACGAGATTAGAATGCTGGACGGCTGGGCTCACCCTCTTTTGCTTAGACCAGGTTTCTCTCCATGTCAAATAAAAGGGATTTTGCAAAACCTTATACTGCTGCTATAAGGTTTTGCAAAACCCATTTTATTTGACATGATTACACATGAAAAAACAAATCACTGAAAACCATTTTTAAAACGTGACTAATCCTTTGGGTTTTGTAAATCCAAGTGGTGATATTGTCCGAGCCTTGGAGAACCCAAAAGAGCTATTGACCATAAACAAAAAAGAAAATGACCTGCCTATTTTCACTGTCCAACTGAGTGAGTTGTAAAAACTAAATAAGCAGTAACTTAGTTTGGTTTATGGTTGTTGCAGTTGCAATAACTTAAGTAGTTTTTTTATCTTGGTATTTTGGGTATTTCTAAGGCAGCTATCACCAAAGTTTCTAAGTGGCACATAGCTTATGTGAAGTATGTGTTTATTTAAAGTGTTTGCACTCCAGGAGCACCTCACAAAAAACAAACCTTGCTTCATGACTTGCCCAAGGAGACAAGCAGGCATACAATCAACCCCCTGTGTTTTTCAGAGGCCTCTGAATCTGAAACCTTCCTGCAGCATCAGACGGTGCTTAGGGCACGAAAAGGTGCTACCATCCCTGCCTAGCACTGTTCCCTCTAAGCTGTGCACGTGATCCTAAACCCCCGCACACATGGTGAAATAGCGCGCGCACAAAAATTTGCACAGAAGAAATTTTTTGTGCACACGGCCTGTCAAAAATTTGCACAGAAGAAATTTTTTGCACACAGCCTGTCAAAAATTAGAGGGAACATTGCTGCCTAACATGGGGTTGCTGCTGGCATATTCTCTAGTCCCATAAATTAAAGCTCATGGGGTCACTGGGCCACAAAAGCCTTCCCACCACGTCAAGGGGCAGGCCCCAGGGAAGGGTTCAGAAGCATAGACGAACAATATGATATAGGACACTTTGGATGGGCTTTTTTCAAAGGCCAGTAAAGTCACCATTTCAGGTTTTTTTCCATTGGCAAGGGCTCCCTTAGATACATGTCAAAAAAGATCAGTCACGCCAGGTGGACCTGCATTCTAAGGAAACAAAAGACCAGGGTATGAACTATGCAAGACAAAGCTTCCTGCTAAGATAGAGCACCCTACAATGTTCTATTGATGGGCCCAGGCCAGCGATGGTCCAAAAATAATCAAACATTTGTATCACAGCGTATGAGACTTTGTGTGCCTTTTGTTACTGAAATATAGAACACATTGCATCCTCTAGGGCCATGATACAGTAATGGGCGAACAAGCACCAAATAAGGGCCATCACTTGCAACAAAAGCTGAGTAATCAGGCTGGCTCCGTTAATGGGACAAAGTGTGTGTGTTCCATTTGTCTGGAGCTGTGATCCCAAAAGGTAAAAAATATACTTTTAAAAATGCAGTGCCTGGCCTGAAGCTCAGCTCACACACCCACATAATTTCTTTTTTTGCGTATTAGCCCTTGGCAAGCCAAGCTGGCCCTGTTAGGTACTTTAAACGCTGGTTAACATCAGACGGGCGAGTTGTGCAGCATGGGTTAGCCGTGCACAGACTTAAGGTGCATGCTCGCACTGTGTGCCAAGCTTGGAGGGCTGAATTGTGGCCCAAAGGGTTGTCGCTACATTTGCAAACCTTTCGCGTGAACCCCGAGCCCGACCAAGTTTGACGACGGGCATCTCGCCTGCATGACAGTGCAGGGCGCAAGCCTGGACCGTTTCCATCGCTGATGGCCTTCAGTCTTTGGGGCTGAGGGGGTGTGTGACATACCCAGCCCCCGAGCTACGGCGGGGCGGGGGGTAGGGTGCCGTCAGGGGAGAAGGAGTCCCTGCAAAGCACATGCCCTGCGGCCAGCCCAGGTTGCAACCTGCAGAGATGGCCGAGCTCCCCTTTCCCTGTAGGCTGCTGCCCTCTGCTGAGCCAGCCTCCCTGCAGCACCCGCCTTCGGCCGCTAGAGGGAGGGTGAGCCGCCGCCTGTGGAAGCGGTTTCCGTTTCCCGTGCGCTGCCCGCCAGGAGGGTCCCCGGGCAGGTAGGAGCGCGTGCCCCGGGCCCAGGGAGCCCAGCACGGGGCGGGGGGAGGCTGACTGCCCGGCCCCGGGTACCAAGGGGAAGTGGCGCTGGGGAAGGGAATTGAGTCCTGCCTGCCCCCGCCCCGGGGAGGGGGGGTGCTCAGGCCCTACTTCGGGTTTAGGCAGGAATCTTGGCCCTCTCTGGTGCAGCAGTGTGCAATGGCATACACGTGTGTGTGTGTGTGTGTGTGCAGCAGTAGTGTGCAATGGCGGGCGTGTGTGTGTGTGTGTGTGTGCGCGGCAGTGTGCAATGGCGGGCGTGTGTGGGTGCGGCAGTGTGCAATGGCAGGCTTGTGTGTGCACAGTACTGTGCAATGGCGGGCGTGTGTGGGTGCAAGTGTGCAAATTGCATGTGTGGGTGCAGCAGTGTGCAATGGCACGCATGTGTGCGTGCTGTTGCTGACTGTCGTGTCTGGTACTTGGCAGGGGCATGACGAGCTTTGTGGCTTGATGGTCACATCCCCTGTTGCAATGCCTGGTAGCTGCACCGTGGCAGGTGCTGCTGGTGGCCCTGACCACTGAATAAAGGCAAGTTGCTGCTTTCAGTGAGAGATCTCACAGAGAGCCACCTTGCCTCCAAAAAGAAGTGCATGCCCCTACCAATGGCAAGTGGTCATTGAGTCACCTGGCCCGTACCCTGGGACCCACTGTGTGAGGGCTCATGATCAGGTCAAGCTGGTTGGGAAACATACATATGTGTGCGTGCGTGTGTGCATGTAAACAGCGTTGCTTGTTTATAGTATATTTGTGAAATTTCCCAGCCAGCTGCGTGCCCTTAGCCTTGTGCTGTGCCTGGTCCTGTTTCAAGTGAAGGGAAGTGTTAACTGCTTGATTCCACTCTTACAAGTTCATCATTTGCATCAGGTGAATTAAGCACCGTGTGACTGCTGTGGTAACCTTGTGGTATCTTGATGTTTTGTTATTCCCGCAGGTGGCGATACTCATTTATTATTTTTATTGTGGTGGCAACCAGAGGCTCCAGTCAGGATCAGGGCCCCAGTGTGCCAGGCCTTGCACAGCCACACACACAAAAGATAGCCCCTGCCCTAAAGAACTTACATTATTACACCCCAGTACTCCAAAGATTTATGTCTGTGCTTAACTTTAAGCATTGCAAGTAATTCCATTGACTATTCACAGTGCTTAAAGTTAAGCACATGCTTAGGTCTTAGTAGGGTCAGGGCCATGGCAGTAGAAGAGTCAGAAATTAAATCTTTGTTGAAATCAACGCACTGTCAGGCTAAAATCATATTTCGAAGAAACTGAGCGAGGAGTTCCTTCCTCTGGTTACTACTGACACTTAAAATGATTGAAACTGAAAAAAAATCTAATTTACTTCTATCTATGGTTTTGGTTATTTTTACGTTTTGTATTTGGACAATGAAAATGGACTAATTGCTTTAATGTTTTGCTTCTTCTGTATTAACCCATGAAACAATGCCGGGAATGTTTTTTAATTAAAAAAATTTGTTTGAATTTAAAGGGGCACGACCTAGATAGGGGCTCAAATTTTTAAAATGTGTAAGGTGTGGGGGAAGCCCTCCAGCTTTTCTAAAAATCTAAGACCAACATGGCTTGTACAAATTAAAAGGGAAAAAATCCAGTGAAAACAGGTGCTTCTAAACAACTAGATATTTCTCTGCAGAGATTCCAACTGTGCCACACAGAGAACCCGAAAGTGAAACTGACTAAACAACAGTAGAGGTGACTGTGTTGATTCCCATTGTCTACACTGGGAGAAATGCAAAAAGTAAACGAACTAAATAGTGATGACTTAAATAAGATCCTTACAATCCTTTCATTTTTAATAATCTTACTCTATTTAGGTTCTAAAACCCTGCTCCTCACTATGACATCAGAGCACCTAATGTGTTACTAGTAACACAGCAAAAAGTGTATTGTTTGCACCATTATGATCTTTTAAGTTCAGTGTAGTTAATAGTTTTTTAAAACACCTATGGAGCGTTTCTGTTTATAGCGGGTGTTGAGAACACTTCTTAAAAAACAGAACCAAGACTCCCTGATCATTGTTTCTAACTATCCTATTGATTAAAATTAGGCCACATCTAAACTAGGAAAAATATTAGTCAATGTGTTTTAACTAATTTGAATTTTAAACAGGGCTTTGGTCCTAGTGTAGACAGGACAATTCGTGTTTAAAACCATGTTAGCTGGTCATGGTTAACCTTTAACTCCCCTTATTTCTCCTAGTCTCTCCTTAGTGAGACCTTCTCGCTAGTTTTGTGTGAATAAAAGATTTTTCAGGTCACTGGCAGTTTTTGTTTTTTTTTTTTAAATTGCGTTGGGTCAAACTGGAAACATTTTCAGCAAATTGAAAAGTAAAATAAATTTGTGTCAGGTCAAACCAATCATTTTGTTTTGAATAAAATCAAAGGATACTTTGAAACACAAAGTTGTTTCAAACTGAAAAATCAAAACATTTTGAAAACATTGAAACAAAAGTTTTGATTTTTTTCCAGAATTTTTTAATGTTTTTTTTCCAACCCAAAACAATCAGATGAAACCAACACAAATTCGCTAAATGTTTTGGTGTCACCAAATCGTCATTTTTTGCCCAGCTCTATATCTGATGCTCTCCTTCCAGAAACCTGTAACTGATCCCTGTTTGAACGTCCGTCTGATTTCAGAGAGAAAAGAAGAATCCATCTCTTGTGCTTGAGCCAAAAGGATATTCTGGATGATCTTTGAATAGAAGAGCACAATGCCTTTCTTGCATGGCTTCCGCAGGATCATTTTTGAGTATCAGCCATTGGTAGATGAGATCTTGGGATGTCTGGGGATACAGGATCCTGAAAAGCAGGAAACTCTAGAGAGGTAACAAATTTCAAGACTCTGGTGGCCTTTACTCTGTGACTTAGTTTATTTTTTAAGTAACTGAATGAAGGATTAAATAAGTGGTTGTGGGTTACTCTAAGCTTCTCTCCACAGAAGTTCCTCTGAATAGCTGTGTGGTATCTAATTAACACTCTAAGTTATTGTTATTACAGTAGCATGTGGAGGTCATACGTGAAACCAAGGCCCCACTGTTGAATAGGCATGTTGTAAAAGGTGGTCCCTGCCCCAGTGAGTTTACAGTCTAAATAGACAAGACATACAAGAAGTGGACGAGGAAGCAGGGAGGTGAAATGACTTGCCCAAGGTCACCTGGCAGGTCCAGTGGCAGAGCTGGGACGAGATCCCAGGTGTCCTAAGTCTCCGTCTAGTGGGCTAACTGGTGCGCTATCCTTGAATCACTGACTGTACCATCAGAGGCCTTTGTTGTAGGAAAGCTGGATGCTAACGTTGGATGGATGTGGGTGCCAAGAAGATTTGGGGAGCCCTTTAATAGTGGAGCCAGTTGTTTACACAGGGGTTAAAAGGCAGATGACGGTATTCCCCAAAACCTGTAGAGAGGAGCTGTTTAACCCTTTAGAGAGCCCTTCCCTGTTAGAGTCTGGAGCAAACTCTTGCGATAGGAACTAAGTGGAGTTCTCTCAGGCAGCTGACACTTAATTCTGAGCAAAATAAAACATCTCATGGCAGTCAGACCCTAAAATGAGAGCAGCAGCAAAAGCAGGGCGCAATGAACCGAGGTGCAGCTGGCTCCCACAACACAAGACTGGAACGAAGGAGGGCAGGACACCTGCAGAGACCATTATTGGGCAGGGCTTTGTGAAAGAGCCCAACAGAATCAGGTGCCCAAATCCCATCTAAAGTCAAAATACCATGGGCACTTCGATCGCAGCTGTGCTCCTTGCAACCCTGGTGAGAAGGGAGAGTCATCTAGCGGTTGCAGTGCAGGTCTGAGAGGTTGGTGTGTGGGGCCCTGTTCCTAGCACGCCCTCAGATGTGCCATGTGGTTATAGGCAAGTCCCTCATGCTCTCTGTGCCTCGATTATTATTTTTTTCTCCTCGGCAAAGTGGAGTTGAGACTTTCCTACCCTAGCAACGTACTTCGAGATCCTCTGAGGAAAAGTGAAAAAGAAAAGGAGTACTTGTGGCACCTTAGAGACTAACAAATTTATTTGAGCATAAGCTTTCATGAGCTACAGCTCACTTCATCAGATGCAATCTGAGGCAAAGTGCTGTCTCAGGGCCTGATCCAAACGCTGGTGGGTGTCTTTCCGTTGATTTCAATCAGCGTGGATCAGGCCCTACGTGCAGGTAATATCATTGTCAATTTTAGGCCTCCCTCATTCCCTTTTCCAACACACATCCCAGGAGAAATGCATGGAGCTCTAACAATGGGCCACTTTTCTGTGTCTCAAGCCCCAGCTGCCTAGCTGAAGACAGCAGCAAATTCTTGGTCCTCAACAAGCTGTTGGAGAGAGAGACCCATTCCCCATTCTACCAAGAAGGAGTGAGCTACTCCTTGCTGAAGGTAGCTGAACTTGGGCTGGTGAATGCAGCTGAAATCCTCCTGCAGAATGGGGCCAATCTTATCTTTGAAGGTAAATCTGGGGGAGATGATGTGTTCTAAGCGCACCCTTGTTCCTGATGCAAACAGGCTTTGCAGGCGGCAGAGAGGGAGGGAAGGTCCATTCGTGGGCTGGCCGATGGATTGGAGCCACGACAAGGTGTCCTGGATCTGAATTGAGGTCCCAAGCCCTGCCCCTTCCTCATTGGGTTGGTCATTCCCAAGTTAACCTGTCTAATGCTTGGAGCAGTGTTAGATGTGTTAGGGGTTTTGGAAGAAGCCAACGCCCAACCCCCTTCCTCCAGAGGGAAGATCAGTGAGCTAGGTAGGATCATAGGATATTCCACTTTCCCCTCCAAATCCCCTTCAGTGGGTAATAAAATTGGTCCTTTGCTATCTGTCTCCTAAGACCTTCCATGCCCCTATCCCTCACAATGGATTGATTTTTTTTTCTTTCTCTGCACTCAAGCCAGGGAGAGGATGCTGTGTTGCCTTTTTTTTAATCAATGTTAATGAAAATGCAATTGCTGGCATTGGGCCTGGTCTCTCCTACCGTTCCTTGGTGCTTTTCTCCGAGCCAACTTCGAAATGCATTGTGCTAATGTTCTGGGCATCGCAGGAAGCTGGTTAGTGTCTTTAGGTTTAAATCGTAAGTCGGAATGTGCTGGCTTCCCAGGGCGCAAGCACCAGCGTGGTTCCAGGGAAACAGGAACATATTAGGCCAGAATCTGATGGTAAAATCCAAGTGGTGTCAACTCGTGGGGCAGGCGACGGGCTAGTGCAGGGTATGTCTGGCAATCCCTGTATCCCACGCTGTAGCACAGCCCCCTCACCTTTAGGTTCACGGTTCAAATCCACCAACAGCAACAAAAAGCTGTTACCGACTGCTGGCTGCTTGTTGAACAGAGTAAGGTGGGGTTCAAGCCAGTTCAGTGGCCACAACAGACACCCGTGTTGCTAGTCCCAGCAGCGAGCACAAGGTTGCGAGCCCCCGGGATTAAACCCCCCCTTCAGCTCAGAATTGAGGCATGCTGGCTGGTCTGTGCCGACTAGCTTTCCCTAACCGTGGCAATGCTGTCCCTCGGCTGTGGATGGCTAGAGAACTTCAGGGCTGTACATCCGGCCTCTCTCAGCAACGCTCCTTGCATTAGCCTTGTGCGTCAGCACATGGGCCCGTTTAATAGGGTGAAGGGTTTAAAAAGCTGCAGAAACCAACACTGACTCTTCTGTTCAGCCCGTGGTCAGAGAACCCTTCCCTCCCTGGCTGTGGCTGGGCGTTTGTGACATCATGCCCAGAATCCTGGCCGGGCTCCTGCAGGGTGGCTGGCTTTAAATGGAGCCGGCCCTGTGATCTGTGGAGCATCCAGCTATTGGGAAGGGGGTGGGGATGGGGGAATTGGGCCATGAATTGCTTCCCTTGCAGGCCCAGATGCAGCAGGGTAGCAGTGAGTCTCTTGTCCGTCCATTGCTGTCAGGGAGGCAGTTGGGGCCCATCTGTGGGTCGCAGAGCATGTAGGGGCTGCGGGCTGCCCCACTGCCACAAAAGCAGGGCTGCAGCTTGCCAGAAAGGGGCTGGGATGGAGTTGGCTCTTCTGATCCGGCTGCTGGGGGCTTAGGACCAGCTTGTTCATTGTCCTAGAGACGAGGCCCCCACAACAGCAGAGCCTGGGCAGTCAATTGCTTTTGCTTCAGGCCTGTAATTCATCCCTGTAATTCCTCCAAGCCAAGCAGGATCCCAGCCCCTTCCCACACTCTTAGCCCCGTCTGGGGAGCTGGACTCTCCAAACCCAGCTGCTTTGGGTTATTCTGCTTTATCTTGGACTGTTTCATATTTTCGGAGGGCGTCTTTAGTTCTGAAACTCCCTGACTTGTCATTCGCTCTGGCCCTAGATCCTGTCACCTATTACACAGCTCTGCACATCGCTGTTCTCCGAAACCAGCCGGACATGGTGGAGCTGCTAGTGCACCGTGGGGCGGACATTAACCGGAGAGATCGGGTATGGAAAGCACCCACCTTAGACGCAGGGCTAAAGGATCTGACCACTCCTAGGTTTATGGTACTGATAGCGGCTCCTGGGAGATCTGGGCCTGTGAATTCCTTTGCAGAGAGCACTGGCCGAGAGGGATCCAGAGTGATGCCTGCTTAGCTCATCTCCCTTTATCTTTAACATCTTGGGCTGCTCGGGTCTGGGTGGAGCATTGCATGCTGGGACTCGTAGTTTGCACAGGCTGCACTCAGTCCTTTGCTTGCCCTGCCCCATAGCACTAGTGCTGATGGGACGAACTTACACTCTTCCCTTCTGGCTGTACTAGCTCTGCTTTTCACCCCATTGTCTGACTGTGGATCATTCCGTATGATCAGCCTTCACAGCGAAGTGCTAGAGCGGAAGATCATGGGCTTTTTCCGGTTGTTGTTGCCTTTCCTCCCCACAGATTCATGAAAGCAGCCCCCTGGATCTTGCCAGTGAGGAGCCCGAGCGGCTGCCATGTTTGCAGCGTCTCCTGGAACTCGGTGCCGATGTCAATGCAGCTGACAAAAATGGTCTGTGCCCCTTTCCATCATACAGGGAATGAATTTCCCTCTGGCCCCCTGCCCCACCCTAACTCCTGGGGCACTTGGTTCCCACAGAAAGCAACCGTTGGTATGCGTATCAAAGAGAATGGGCAGACAGCATGGCCTAGTAAGAGCAGGGGCCTGGGTTCTTTTGCCTAGGCTGTTAAATTTGGTTCTGGATTTCTGAGTTGCCCAATGTTCAGTCCATTTGAGAAGCAGGAACCACCTGTGGAAATTCAGATCTAGGTTAAGACCTTCAAACCTGACCAGGGTTCACGGGCATTTGCCCCGGGGCTATTGGTATCTCTAGGACAGGCAGGGATTTAACCATATTTGAACATGCTTTAGCAGTGTAGCCATGCTCAGACTACCCGGCACTTCTGGCTAGCACGCTTAATTCCTGCCCACACCAGTTGGGGAGATCACACTCAGTCTGTGCTGTGACACTCATGCTGTAACATGCTTGCAGTTGCCCTGGTGTGCTCAGGAGCTAATGGAAGAGCCACAATGTCTGGTGCTCCCTCTGGTGACTCTAAAGCAGTATTGTGCTAACACGCACTAGCCCCAAGTGGGGTTGCCAAGCCTCCCCGTTTCACTGGGCGTCTCCTGAAAGCCACTGAAGCCAAACTGGGAGATTTTACGCTGCTAGAAGTCCAGCAGTGCTAAGGCAGGCTCTCTGCCTACACTGACCCCGTGCTGCTCCTGGAAGCGGCTGGCACGTCCCTGTGGCCCCTGGGGGAGGGTGGGGGCAGCACGCAGAGACCCCCATCTCCCCCAGGGGCCACAGGGATGTGCCAGTCACTTCCGGAAGCACGGGGCCAGGACAGGCAGAGAACCTGCCTTAGCACTGCTGCACTACTGCCTGGGAGTGGACCGAGGTAAGCACCTCCTGGACGGAGCCCGCACCCATCACCCCCTTCCAACCCCCTGCCCCAACCCTGAGCCCCCTCCTGCACCTAAACGCCCTCCCAGAGCTTGCACTTGCACCCCTATCCCAGGCTCAGTCCGAGCCCCCTCCCACACTCTGAACCTCTTGGCCCCAGCCCAGTGAAAGTGAGCGAGGATAGGAGAGAGCAGATGGAGTGAGCAGGGTGGGGCCTCAGGGAAGGGGTAGGGCAAGGATGTTTGGGTTTGTGTGATTAGATAGTTGGCAATGCTATCCCCAAGGCTGTGTATGCTCCCACTGCTGCATCCTTGTGCAGTTTGAATAGCTCATTAAGGGGGTGCATTATTTTTCAGAGCTATATGCAGCGTGTCCCCTCCATACCGTCATGGTTCGCGGACGGGGTAGGTCCAAAAGGGACCCTTCCTAGAAGTCACTCTGACGTAATGCTCCCACTCCCCGTTTTACACTCTTCTCCACAGGAAAGACAGCTTTGCTGCATGCCCTGGCCAGCAGTGATGGAGTTCAGATCCACAACACCGAAAACATCCGGCTCCTGTTGGAAGGAGGTGAGGGCAGCCGAGCAGCTGTTGGATCATTTCTCTGAAAAGACCGAGCATTCTTTTGGGCAGGGCCCGTCTGTTCTGTGTTTGTACAGCACCTAGCACCATGGTCTATGCCAGGGGTTCCTAGGTGCTACCACAATACAAACAACATAATATTTGGCCTGTGTGAAGATTGTTTTAACTGGCAGCACAGGTTGGTGCAGAGAGATGCCGTCTCTCCAGGTGAAACAGTCGCTACTGTGTGCTCCATCAAAGCCCCGTCTACTCCCTAAATGGCAGGCAGAGGAGGGCTGGAGACGGGTGACAACGATCAGGGACTTAGGGCTGCAGTTCAGAGGAGAGGTACCACGTGCTGGGGTGCGACACATACCTGCACCTGCTCTTCAGTGTCAGCCCCCCTTTCCAGGGAGTCAGTGTCCATTGCAGCGTCTGACCACGGCTCCCCGTTTTGTCTCTGGCTTCAGGAGCAGACGTGAAGGCCACCACCAAAGATGGCGACACCGTCTTCACCTGCATCGTCTTCCTGCTTGCCGAGACGGTGGGTGGGGACAAAGAGGAGGTGCGAATGATCAACCGTTTCTGCTTCCGGGTCACCCAACTGCTGATGGCCCACGGCGCTGACCCCAGTGAATGCCCAGCCCGTGAGTCCCTCACACACATCTGCCTCAAGAGCTTCAAGCTCCACTTCCCGCTCCTACGCTTCCTGCTGGAGTCGGGGGCCTCCTACAACTGCTCCCTCCATGGCCCCTCGTGCTGGTCGGGCTTTCATGTGGTCTTTGAGAGACTGTGCTCCCACCTCAGCAGCTCGGAAGACGACAGCTTCTCCGCTGACCTCCTGCAGAAAGCAGAAACTGTCCTAGAGCTCATGGTGGCCAGCTCGCAGATTCCCAAACTGCCTAGCAACTTTGACATCAACTCCACCAGCTGCAGGTTCCATGGGGAGAAGATCAAGGCCCTTTTCTACTCCCTGAAGCAGCTGCAGCGCGCGCCACAGGCCCTGAAACATCTCTGCAGGGTGTATATCCGGCAGCGCCTCAAACCGTGGCCAGTGGATGTGAAGATCAAGGCCCTTCCGCTTCCCGACAGACTAAAGTGGTATCTCCTCATAGACCACGGCAGTGCCGGCGAGGACGACATCTGAGCCAGGCAGGGGGCAGATCTGGAATCCTCACTCCAGTCCCTCCCCCAAACACTCCGGTGACTTGATTTCCCCACCTGGAAGAGCAAGAGGTTCCTTATGGTCCAGACCAGCTTCCTCCACTGCCAGCCAGTGCTTTGTTTGATCACGCCACGCTGTCCACAAATACCGGGGCCTGGCTTCTCTGGGAAGGGATACCCTCAATAGCATGTTACCTGAATCCCCATGACGTGTGATTCGGGGTGGGAGGGCAGAGGGATAAGTGGGTTGGTCTGGTCATCTGGACTTTGTGCCTTTACGAACGATGAGTGTTGGTAAAGGCTGCATCGCATGGACGTACAATTTGGATTTGGGATCATGGGCCTGGTCTGAGGAGCAGAGATTCAGGAGATGCACCCCATAGGTTGTGCAACTGCCTGTGCCGTCTTGTTTGAGTAAGGCCGAGGAACAAACATTCCTCCTCTCCCTTCTCCACCCACCATGCGGGAGTGGCTGAAGCGGTGCCTCAGGTGAATGGCAGTTTCCAATGCTACCATCTCCTGGGAGCGTGGCCTGAGGTGGGAAGAAACCTCAAGCTGCTAGAGAAAACGTTCAGCGAGTACCTCCCCCTCCCGCCTCCTCGGGAAGCTATGTGGGCGGTTTCCCCTCAGGCCAGGCCCAAGCGCGGGTGGTGCTGTCTGAGGGATTGATGGCCTTTCGCCAGACCCCGGAGCAGGCTCGGCTCTCCCGACACTTGGAAAGCAGGAGACGTGGCGCTTTTCAGCATGGGTCACATGCCAGAGGAGCAACTAACTTCACCCAGGATTTCCAAGAGCCACGGTCAACGCCGACAGTCACGCTCCTTTCACAACAGCTTGTCCGCTTGTTGTACCACCTGCCGGGACTAAAAGAAGAGCAGAGAGAGGTTAGCATTCTCTCTCTTTTCCCCAGGCATCTGCCAAGTGCTGGGGGCGAAGGCTGGTGCCCCTGTGATCTGGGTGGGCCTTGGGCTCAGTGAAACGTTTACAAAGGAGAAGGAAGCGGCAGGACTGGGTGTAGCACCTGAATCTCGAGCTCAGGGCTTTGCAAGCTGCTGATATTGCAAGTGGAGGGTGGCACCAGGAAATGAAGGGCTTGTGAAATGAAGTGCTCAGGGGCATGGAGGAGACAGTAGGAACAGTGCTAACATGGGACCTGGTTGTGGATTCCCACGCCAGGCAGTCCTTTTGGCTTAGTCTTGTGGCATATTCTGCCTGGCTCCTACGCTGCGGAAGGTTCTAGTGCAGCTCTCCACTCTGTGCCTTGGGTGTGGTGGCCAAGTCTACTGGAACAGAGGAGCCTCTAAGCTTGTTTCCAGCCAAGGCTCCATTCACCTTCCCCGTGAGGCCGTGTCTTGGGCTGGAGGTGCCTCCTCCTGGAGGCCACACACCTTGGCCAAAGGAGCACCTTGCAGCACTCAAAGCCCTGGTGACAAAGGGTGGGGCTCTCGTTTTCTTCGGTTTGTGCCCTGCTAAACCCTAGGTGTGATCTCAGCCCTGGGGCTGCAGAGATGAAAGGCTGAGTCACAGCACCATCCACTCAGGGCAGGTTTCCTTCCAGAGTGTTAAAGTGCCAAAGCCAAACAGCTGATAAGCCATTCTCACCCCTGGGAGAAAAAGCAAAGGCTCCAGTGAGGAAATCCACTGTGATTCGCCTCAGATTACTAGCTAGGCACGAAAAGCCTTCAAGTATCTGTGGCTAACATTTCACCTGGGTACAACATGAGGCTGTTCTTCCCGGGCGATCACTTCCACCCATTTGTTAACACTCAAGGCAGAGCAAGAATATGCAATTCACTCTCTTTCCAAAATCCATCCACCCAATACCTTCCCCCCTCCACCCCTACCCTTCACAGAAGCAGCTGACGATCATATTGACAAATGGGCGTAAAATGGAACACTGTGCCAGTGTCTTGCTGAGATCAAGCCATTAAACATGACCTGTTGTAATAGAAAATGGATGTTTCTTTCCTTTGGGGCAAAGGGGGTGTTCCCCAGGGGCTCAGCAGGTGGACCTACCTGTCCCTTAGGGAAATGAAGATTTAACTGCAGCACTCTTTAGTGGGTGGGAGGCTAGTCACCCCACTGTCAGTAAGTGGGTAACACGGATGGGCCAGGCACTGTGGACTCATTCCTTATTTTCAATGAGAGATGAAACAAATGAGGCAGTGATTGCCTGAACGCGTCTTTGACCGTGGGACTAGGTGTAGGACTCAGTTTTGATCTTGATGAAACGAGTATAAAACTGGCCTAACCCAAAATGATGCTAATTCACAGGATTTATGTTGCTAGCAGTCGTACAGAGATGCCAGATTTACACTAGACTGCGACCAGAATCTGAAAGAAAGAAGTCGGGCTCAGCTGTTTGTTTATAGGGAGGAGAGAATGAAAACATCTAAGTTATCCAGAGCTAGGGGGGAAAAGAGCCTTGGCATTGTCAAAGCCTGGCCCTGCAGGCAGGATGCCAAGATTTTATTCCCAGTTCTGTACTGGGCACTTGATCAAATCACTTAACTGCACGTTGTTCGCACGAGAGGGATATTTCCCTCCTCCCAGCCAGTGGGGGACTTGCTGCTTGCAGCTCAGTAAAGGTTGTGGATAAAAAGGTACTAGACGATACCTGGTAAGACACTGTCAAGCAGCGATAGACCGTTACTTTGCAGGTACATAACCCTACACAAAACAGGGCAGCCACTGGGCCTGCTCTTTCCCTCTTTGGAAATTAGCTGCCCTCTTTATTAGCCCTAGAGGGGCTCTGAAATAAAGGAGGATGCCCCTTTGGAACTTAATTCCTGCCTAAGTAATATGGTTGCTCTTTACAACACAGGCCCATTTAGCATCAGGTCCAAGGGCCTATCGCTGCAGGCTTGCTCCTTGTTAAATGGTGGGAGCCAAGTGTGAGCTGCCCTGGGCGCGAATCGAAAGCTAGCAAGCACCAGTCACAGCCTGATTTGCACTAAGTCACTGTGCAAACAAGCTCTTAAACCCACCCCACCAGTCAGCGTTTCCTTTCGGGTTGCTGCTCAGCAATCACGAGATGAGTGGTAACGGATGGGAAGTTGCTGCAGTGGGGGGGTGGTCTGACAGGCCGAGCGCAGGCTCCCACTCTGAAATGCTGGAACAGTCATGTACCATGGCGTGCCCGCCTGGAGCGAGCGGGACACAGCAGTTCAGAGCCAGGTTCTAGCCCTACCCTGGCCCAGGCTCTTTATTCTGCAGCGGGTGGCAGGTGTCAGTGCTTGCTTGGAACATGCTTATTCAGAAAGTGGCAAATACTTCCTTGCCCGTAATTCTACAACGGCACCAGAGCCGCTGCCCCGCGTCAGCAGCGAGGGGCTGGCCTACCCTCACAACCCCCACCCTGGACGAGGTGCCAGGGCTCTATTTGGAGTCTCTCTTAATGTGTAGTTGGCTACAGCAACATTATTTTAAAAATCCTTTAGGGTGAGAGACTTCCTTTCTCCTGGATTGGAAGGGAGGGAACAGGAGAGCATATCCCCAGCAAGCCATGGGCAGCCTGACTCCCCCCTTCTGACTCACAACTGTCAAACAGGTACAGCAGGCAAGCTGGCCCGGGCTGAGGTTGTGTATTACCCAACTCTCCTGTGCCCCTGTGGAGGGAGCACTGGCCCCACAAGTTCTCAACCTCTACGCCACCCATCCCCACACAGACAAATATGGATTTAATCAAATCTTGAAAAAGTTTTTGCTCTGAAAAACTCCCCGAGATTCCATGAAGACACTAACAATTTTGCTATTGCTACTGATTTTGCGTGGAAGATACAGTGGTGAGGGGCAGCCATATAAAACCCCATGACAGCCCCAGAGCCCCTTTTCTTCCTCCCCTTGGAAAGATCTGCTTCATCCCAAGGAAATGGCAGAGATCTTCCGACAGACAGACAAACAAAATCACCCCTTTTCCATCACTGTAAGAGAGCCCGAACACCTACCCGTCTGCCTTTGCAAACAGATTTCACATCCCAGGAACCTACAACCTCCTGCCTCAGACTGGTTTTGGGAAGGCAGCAAGAAATGCCTGGCTGAACTGACCCCACTTCAGGCACCCAGAGGAGAAGAGGGTTAGGAACAGCGAAGTAGGGAGCTGGAGCGGGAGCTAGTGAGTTCTACCCCCTGCAGCAGGGAGAGCTAGTGCTGCTGCCTCCTCCACACGCCCTGAAATGAGCGGCGTTCAGGCAGCGCGCACGCAGCGTTGTCCGGCAGCAGGCAAACACGCCAAGGCAGGGCAGTTGCAGGAGTTCTTACTCTGCCTCTCGTACCCCCACCTGGTGCAGCATCAAGGCTTTTCCTCTCTATAGAGCCAGCCTGGGTGGGTGGCGTGGGGGTGTTTAAGCAGAGTCTGTGTACAGAGGTGCAACAGCAGGAGAGTGTATTCGGCAGCTGTCTTTTCTCACAAAATAGCAGCAACGCAGAAGACCCGCCCCGATCTTTCCAGCCAGCCCCAGCAGGGTTATTCAGGACACCCCACCCCACCCCAAATTTTAACCGTGAAGTATCTGGACTGCGCGACAGGTGTCCTCCTGGTCCCCCCAGAAGGGGCCTGCTGGGCTGGTCCTTTGCTCTGAGCTGGCCCAGTGGTACCTATTGGTAAACAGCCTCTCCCAGCCCGCGTTCATCTCATGGCAAACGTATAAACGTGGTAGATTTCGTCGGGGAAGTTTTCTTGTCTTTCTTCAGCCAGGAGGTTGAGGCCTGCACGCCGGACGATCATCCGCACCACGTCCAGGTCCCGGCACACGCTGCTGTCCACATCGTCCATGATGACTCCCTCCTGGGCCATGTTGTCCTTGATGACAACGATGCCATTGGGGCGCAGGCCAACCTTGCATCTCTTCAGGAAGTCAGACAGGTGGTCGTCAGTCAGGTGTCCTGGCGAGGGGAGAAGCACATGAGCGTTAGCAGGGAGCAAGTAGAACACGGACCAGCCATGAGCACTGGACCAGGAAGATTCCCTGACCTACTCCAACTGCGGGGGTGGAATGGAGCAGCACAGACAGGCAGAGTACTGCGGTATCTGTGTGGGGAACAGCTGGTGTTCTGTTGATCTACCCCTAGACAGATGCGTGGGTCAGTTCTGCAGATCATGGCATCACCTAATGGATTAAGGCAAGCTGTTCTACCTGCCCTCCTTAGGTAAATCTCACACCAGCCAGTGCGTATCCTCAGTACAAGGGAACGCAAGTAGGCTGGGGACAGCAGAACTGAAGGGGCCTTTTCCATATGGCAGAGGGAGGGGTTCTCTCACCTATTACCCACTGGATCCAGATGACGTCGTAAGAGTTGGGCTCGGGGCTGAAGTCCTGCAGGCCGCAGCAAAAGTAGTTCCTCACTCGCCTGCCCTCTTCTCCCAGGTAGGTCCTTGCCTTGGTCAGGAAGTCCTCAGTCACATCCACCATGTCCACTGCTTTGAAGAGGGGCAACAGCAGCCTCTTGGTGATCCTGCCGATCCCAGCCCCACAGTCCAGGGCACAGGTGGTTCCCGTCCTGTTAGGACCATCCTGAAATGAAAGTGAAAATGAGGACAGGAGAGACATAACTCTGCCAAGAGGAACCTAAAGCTCACAAGCTATAACAAAGGGACGTGGCAATTGGTGCTGGGAACTGGACCTTGGCAATGCCAGCTGGGGCCTGAGGGCCTCTTTCTCCAAAGAACAGCACTGTCAGGGGCACTACAAGCTGCCCTCATGTTGCCTGGCAGAGAGGAGATCCCCTCCAATAGGGAGTGGGGGGCTCAGTCTCCACGGGTTATTCTATCGGTAGCCTCTCAGCTAAGACACCAATAAGGGAGTTCCCTGCCCCCTACATTCACAGTGAGACTTGTTTGGGCTGCATGGACACCTGGTTGCTACAGGATTTGAACTGAGAGCATTTCCCAGTGAGGTTGGCTTCATGTGGCGCAATTAGCCAGACATCAGGACCACTCACAAATCCCCCTTTAACAGTGGGTGTGGATGATCAGCTAGGCTTTGAAGGAGATAGTTCATAGACGACCAGCCTCGTGGCACTGGACAGCCAACACACACAAGGGGCCAAAGGAAAGAGACAGCGGTCAGGTCTCTAGAGAGCTTTGGAAAGCTGTGGGGAGGGAGAGAGCCACTCAGCAGGTGTTTAGACATCCACTCACAGTTAAAGGACAAGCTGTAGGACACCTCCACCCCTCCCCAGACGGATCCAGACCACCTACCCGAAGGAACTTAAGCAGGAATTTTTTGGAGCTGTTGATGTCAATGCTGGAGATGTGGCCGTACCCACCCAGCATCCCATCCACCGTGGGTGGCACATCCTTCCAGTATTTCTCAGCCTTGGAATAAAATTCCATCTCATCCTCCACCACCTCGCTTGTCATGCTGCTGAGTGGAATTGCCCCTTGGGTTAGGGACTTACCCTGTTCCTCCAAAGAGAGGAAAAGAAAACAAAGATACGTCAACCTGCCAGAAGCAAAAAGTCACTTTGCACCAAGAGCAGCATAAATCATGGAGACCAAGCAGGGCAACGTATTGTCAGGCCCTGTCTGCAAGCCACCAGCGTTCAGACCACCTGGGCCCATTCTGAACAGGGTTAAATAACAGTTTAACCACCAGGTTGTCCTGGTTAATTTCACTTTAGGGATACCTGAGAAAGTTTTGGGCAGTGGCAAAAGCAGTGGCGCAACCTGCAAGCTCAGCATACAAGTGCTGCACTGGCTAGCAAGCTGCAGTCTTCCCCTTTGCAGCTATCAGGCCAAGATTTTCTCCCCCGCCCCCCCACCCCTCCATTAAAGTTGATGCCTGGGACATCCCCCCGCCCCCATTAAGGAAGGTTTCCGACCAACCACCTGCAAACAGCTTCTCCCATCCCACAAGCCCTGAGAACTTCTCTCCCTTCCTGGCATCTGCTCTCTTCAGATTTATACTGGGTTTGTCTTCTGTTCTTGGAGCTTTGTCAAGTGTTTGCAAATCCATTACAGCCTCCTTTTAAGAGCTGGCAGCCAGACTGTACATACTGAGCTCTGCTAACTTTTCCTCCAAGTCAACCCTTCCTGCCCTTCTCAACTCCCTGTCATTGACAGGGTGAGATTCTGGGCAGCATCTTGGGGCTCTTCACAGGGCCGCCCGTTGAGCCACAGCATGGCACAGAATCTCTGCAGCCGCCAACACGCCCCCTCCCATGCCCAGCTGCAGGGCTTGTGAGGGAGTCCATGCAAGGCGGCCTTTAAAGCTGATTTCTGCTGGGCCTGCACTGATGGAAGTCTCCCCCCAGCCAGATGCAGACTTTTATGACCTTTCAATGCCAATCTGGCCCTTTTATGCAGCATGAAGAGGCAGGAGCGGGGATGACAACTTTACCCACCTGGCAGTGATGTGCCCAGAACTGGACGCAGTATCCGAGGTGCTGTCACACCATAACCAGATGGTCATAACCTTGCTCCATGATGTTCATTTTCAGAGGCTGAACTCATTTTCACTCACCCTTCTCTTCCTACCCCTGCCTGAAAGCCTTATGAGAGTTACCATTTTATAGATTACATGTTTATCTAGGTTGACACCCCATCAATCACCCCCAATTACATCCAGGGTCGCTAAAAGTTATTCTAAGCACATACCTGAAGACTGTAAATTTCAGTCATGACCATAAGTTGGACGCTTGGCAATATAATAAAGTCAAGATATAATCAGGAATACAAGCTGTAAATTCCTAAAGACATCTCATAATTCAAACCACTGAGGACTTGATTCAGGGTGCTGAGGATTAAAATCTAGATTTAATCTGGCCAAAGGGTAAATTCAAGGACTTCATACACCTTTACAGCAAAAGAAACAGATGGTTTCATGGACTAAATTTCCTGCGAAATATAAAAATCTTCTCAAGGGTAGCCTTAAGAGCTTCCAATACCCTGACATGATTTTAAACAGCAACAGAGAGTGAACAAAATAAAAAGTACCCAGAGACTAATAGCTCAGGGAGGTGGTAACAGATTATGGGCAGTCTCACCTTGATCACCAGCTTGAATCCAGCTTGGGTTGCTAATGATGAAAAGCAGATCCCTGTTCTATGGCCTGTGTGGAAATAAATGGCTAGGTGTCAGTCCACTGGCTATAGCGCACACGCAAATTCAAAACAGCAAGTGTAACCGATTAGCTACCATCTCAGCAAGGAATCATGGACTGAATGGACCAAAGAGACTGAAAGAAAAGGAGGACTTGTGGCACCTTAGGACTAACAAATTTATCTGAGCATAAGCTTTCGTGAGCTACAGCTCACTTCATCGAATGCAACAGACTCCAACAAGAGACTGCTGGATTGGAATCTCTCTAACCTGCAGGGGGCTCCTGCATGTCAATGCTGAGGCACCTTCAGGTTTGTGATCTTGATGCCTGCACTAATCCTGTTGTGGGGATCTCAGAGGGTGTCAGTCATCAGGGCAGTCACATGTGACAGATGTTAGCTATGTCCCTCAAGGCACAACTGGAAGGGGCTCACGTACTATGGGGCTGAGGGCAATGTAAGAGCCGTCAGCCCCACACCTTTCATCAGCAGTAAATTCCCTTCACAGATGCTTACGATGCAATGCAATAACACTTGTTCCCTGATCACGGGGGGGGGGGGGAAATGAGTACTGGGTTCTATGCCACAATTTAAACCCTCCTTTGGGGACTTGAGTTGTGGCAGATTTCACTGCCCCAGACAGGGACACAATCCCACGCTCTAGGTGTCCCTAAGCCTCTGACTGCCAGATGCTGGGACTGGAGGACAGGGGATGGATCACTTGATAATTGCCCTGTTCTGTTCATTCCCTCTGAAGCATCTGGCATTAGCCACTGTAGGAAGACAGGTTTCAGAGTAGCAGCCGTGTTAGTCTGTATTCGCAAAAAGAAAAGGAGTACTTGTGGCACCAAATTTGTTAGTCTCTAAGGTGCCACAAGTACTCCTTTTCTTGTAGGAAGACAGAATACTGGGCTAGATGGACCAATGCCCTGCCCCCTTACAGCCATTCTTGCAGACAGGAAAAGAATCGGTTGTGTCAACCCTTCATAGAGGAGGTGGCAATATTCCAGTGGGACATCGGCACTTTTAAGGGCTTGTCTACCCTACAAAGGCTGTGCTGGTAATGCCAGCAAATCTAGCTTGGGTTGCTAATAACCAAAAGCTAATGCCAGCAAAGCCCTCTAATGGAGATGCAGCTTCTACTGACAAAAGTTCTCTTGCTGGCATAGGGACTCTTTGCACATACACTAGGGCTTTTGCCAGCACAGCTATGTCAGGCAGGGGACATGATCCTTTCTCCCACACTCCTAGCCAACATAACTACACTGGCAAAACTTTGTACTGTGGACCAGGCCTAGGAGAAGGTACCAGGTCCACAGAGGAAGCACTGGGAGTTCGTTTTGCCCTTGGTATGTTCGGGCCTTACCCTGCTCCATGTGAAATTAAATACATCAGGTATGTAGGGAAACAAAGACACGTATGCACAACTCAGAGATACTGGTGTTAAACTGTACAAAGAGGAGAATGTGGGGTTTTGTTGTTTTTTTTTTTTTAGAATCCACTGTTCAGATCTGCCCCCAACTCACTGCAGGGATTGGGGCCCCTCTCTGCATGCCTCCTTGCTCAGGCTGATGGGAAGAGGGAGTGTCAGTGTTTGGAGGCCTGTGGCTGACTGCCAAAAGAAAAAAGATGCACCAATCTCCAGTGAGCTCCCACAACAGGATCCCACAATCCTCCTCCTCAGGATGTCCCCGCCTCTTGGCCTCCCAGCTGGCATTTCACAAGCATGTGGGACACCTGAGAGTGCCATGAGCGCAGGTGACACTGAACAACTGTGGCAGCCAACAGCTTCCTCCAGGGATGCTGCTCTGGTGCTGTCAATGAAATTGGCTGCCCAAAGCCAAAGGGCGGGTCCTGCAGCCTGGCTCCTATCTCCAGGGCCCCTATCTGCAGCTGTCAGGCCGAAGCATCCACCCCAGCAGCCAGCAGTCCAGTCACATGAGCATGCAGGAGCATGACAGAGTCAGCTAAATATACATCTGCTGCCTCTTCGCATGCCAGGGTAGTTCCATGTTTCCAACCAGACAAGCGCAGGACAGCACCGAGTATCCTCTATACCCAGACGGTGCCAGCAATCCCAGGGCAGAGAACATGGAACCACATCTTCCCTGCTACTGGTCAAAATCCTGCCTACAACAGGGTGCAAGTCCGGGCAGGGTCTGGCCAAGTGGATCCATGTCTGTTCTAGGGGCTTGAACTCTTGCAGCTACCCTGGTGGCTAAAATCCCAGCCTAGGCAAGGCCCAAGAGTTCAAGGTTTCAGTACGTAGCTCTCAGAAAGGCCAGCCAAGTAGGTCTTCACCCGAAGAAGCGCCTGACTTGGCATGCCAGAGGCATTTGCATGATGCTGTTTTGTTACGTGCCCATGCCCATCACCGGTCAGAGGAGTCACTGCACTTTCTCAGGACAGGTCTGATTTGTTCTACCTACTTACCACAGTAAGAGTCAGGCTGGAGATTAAAACAGGAGCAATTACACTGAACCCACTTAAACCACTCTCTTCTGGAGGGTAACTTGGTTGGCCCCAGGCACTCTTTCACTTGCAGTCAGAGGCCTTGGCTTCACTACAAGTACATGGGGAAATGTAACTCTCCCTGAGGGCAGCTGGACCAGCAGAGGGAGCTATAGAGTAAACAGCACACAGGGTGTTGTACCGCCACATTAGACAGTGCAGTGGTAACGACAGCCACCCACGCCCAGGGCCCATCACAGGGTTCCCCATTACTGGAGCCACATGGGTGGAGAAGTACAGATCCATATTTCGCTAGACTCAGCAGGTGCAAATAAAGTCCGGCTCCAACCACATCCTCCCCATGTGAAAGGCAACCCCAGAACATTACACGGCACTGGAGACACCAGCCCCAAAACTGTGGACAAAGCTATGGCTAGTCAAGCTTTTTGTCCCTTGCGACAACAATGAACAGGTTCAGGGCACTGCAACGTTGCAGACAACTGTGCCTTTTCAGTGAAGGTTCCCCCTCCCTATCTCCTCAAACCGGCCCCACATTTTCAAACTTGGGTCCATGTTTAGACCCCTAAATACACAGCCCAGCTATCAGCGATGCTAGGCACCCACAGCCCCTACTAAAGCAGTGTGAATCCAGCTGCTTTTATTTAGGTGCCTAAATTCACACACCAAGTCTGAAAACTGGCCCTGGTGAATAGCCGCACACAGCATTCCCCAGCATGCAGTGTGGCTGCTCATCAGGAGAGCCAGGCACTACCCAGCTGGGGAAGCCAGAAGTTAACATGCCTGAGAGGCAGAAATCCCACATGCACCTTCAGGCACGCTCATGCAGGGAGCAGAAGACGACTGCAATGCCCAACCCTCGTCCCCCCTCCAGCGCACAGAGCAGAAAGATGTGGCTATGTACATGGTTGGGAGGTTTATTTAACACCCCCTCTCCTTGTCAATTAAAGACCCCTGGGGCATGAGAGTAACAATCAGAAGATGCACAACTCAGCTCACGAAGCAAATGCCAGAGGCCGAGACAACTGCAGAGATGGGAGGGAATGCTGCTCTATTTCCAGGCACAGTGGGGATCCAAACCTCCTAGGAGTAAGTTCCCATTCACAGCAGCTCTCCAACATCCTTCCCTGCTTACGCTCCAACCCCATCCCCTGCAAGCGCACAGGGACCACCCCATGCAAGATAACGCTGAACCCATCAGCAACCGCCTCCATGCAGTGATACCCCCTTCTCACAAAAGCATTCACAGGCAGGCATCAGCAGCAAGCACAGGGGAGCCATGCCGCCATAGGGGAGAGGGAGAAATGGGAAGCAGTGTGGAGGCCCCGGGTGGGTGGCAATTTCTCTGCAGATCTTGGGGTATCAATGGACTAAGAAGGCTGAACCTCCTGCCTGGAAGGACAAACCAGGCCTACCCACACCCCACCCTCCTGGCAAGATGGCTCAGGGAAAGCAAATCCTCAGTGGAATTGGTCTACTCCACCTGTTTCTCAGCAGAAGGGCACAACAAGGACTCTAAGGCCACATCTACACCTGCACTTATGTCAGCAAAACTTTGTCGCTCAGAGGGGTGGAAAAAACCCCCACCCTCCTGAGCAATATAATTTTTGCCAGCATAAGCACTTGTGTGGACAGCACTACGTCCGGGGGAGATGCTCTCCAACCGATATAGCAACCGCCACTCATTGAGCTGGTTGACGTTGGCATAACGCAGCTCGGTATCGGTACAGCTGTGCTGTTGTAAGCTGGTACCTGCAGACGTGGCCTAAGTGCTCAACTCAGCAACGTAGTAGTGAGATTTCTAGAGTCAGGGGAACGAGCCACAGACCCAGGTAAACAGGGCGTGGCAGTACGGTTAAGAAATAGTACTTTGCACCTACAGAACGCCTTTCATCCGAGGAGCTCAAAGCGCCGAGATGTCACATAATGCAAGCCACACGAAAGGGGGTGGGGGTGCGTGCGCGCGCGTGCGTGTGTGTGTGTACACGCCCCCTGACTATGGGGTGTACACACACCCGTGGTGTGACCTTAGTGACCATTTACAGAGCCCGGAGAAAAGCCATGCTTTGGGGTGGGGAGTTCCCAGATTCCCACCTCCCCTTACAAATAAGCTCAGCCAGGCCTCTTGACACACACACACACACACACACACACCCCCGCCCCTGGAAGTTCCCCCCCAATCCTGAAGATTCACCAGGGGAACTGAACTCGCTCTCCCTAGATTTTACCCTGCTGCGTGTCGGGCGAACCGCTGTCTGTGGCCCTGGGACGATCACCCGGCCATCAGCAGCCGAGGCCCAAAGCCTTCCCCACCTGCCAGGGTCTCCTGCTTGGAGGAGCGGCCGCCCGTGGGGTCCGGCTGCCAGGGAGTCGCTGGGGGCCGCGGGGGCATGGGGGATCTGGGGGACCCTGGCCCCGGGAGCCTGGTTTTTTTGGGGGGGGGGGGTCCTGGTGGATGGGGAGAGGCAGGGAGCACCGGGGCGGGGGTGGCAGGCTGCTGCAGCGGACGGGGCTCGCCTCTCCAGGCCCGGCGCGGAGGAGCTGCCCCGGGATCTGAGCCGCCGGCCCCTCCGCTCCCCCAGCTCCCCGCGCCACGTGGGCCGCGAGCCCGGGGCCCCGGGGACCCTGCGGCCGCTTCCTCCCCACCCGCGGCGCGAACTCACCCCGGCTCTGCAGCGCCTGGGGCCGAGCTGCTTGGGGAGCGGGAGGGGGGGTACCCCTGGCTTCCCCCCCCCCTCCTGCAGCAGCTGCACGCTGGCCTGCCTGGCTGCTCCTCCTCCGCCCCAGCGTAATTTCCTCAAATAGCTCCGAGTGCAAATCCCGCCCCTCGGCCGGGGGGAGAGATTTACTCCAGGCTACAGCAGGGAGCCACCTACCCGGGGCAGGGGAGAAAGGCCGCGGACTCGGAGCGTCTCCCTCCGGTCGCCGCTCTTCGAGCTCGCCGGCTGGGCTCGGCCTCGGGAAACGCGGGCCCCTTTGCCCGGCAGGGTCTGTCCCACTCCCCCGCCGCAAGGGTGTTTGCCGCCCCTCGGAGGATCCGATCTGCCGACCTTCGGCTGGCGCTGCCCACGCTAGCAAAGCTCATCGGGCCCCGGGGTCTCTCTCTGTACAGCCCCGCCGAAACGCAGCTGGCTCTGGGGTGGAGAGTGGCGGCCAATGCGTGCACACCGAGGAACAATGAGGGCGAGGAAGGGAAAAACCAGGGCAAACTTCCTGTTCTTAGGAGGGGTGGTATCCTGGAGCAGGGGGTATGGGGCCTGGAGGGGCTGGCTTCTGCCCTTCGCTCTGCCACCGACGGCGTGACCTCGGGCAAGTCGCATCACCCCATGTCCCAGCTCTGGGCCCAGTCTCTCCACTTGCAGAATTGAGTATGGACAGGAATTGAGCAGCTTAGACTCAGGCCAAACCCCAGAGCCCTGAAGCAGGATTCTCGAAGCAGGCAGGGGAACACCTGTCTCACAAGCTGGGCTCGATCCCACAGGTATACTTAGAACATGCTTAACACCTGGTATGCGCCTGCCCCTGCTGGAGGGCTGGAGCCAGGTCACTGACAGGTAGGGGAGGCAGCACCAAAGACAGCTTCATTCCCAGAGGTGGCTGCATTTCAGTAATAGCGTCAACAGGCAGAGGATTCCCTGTCCAGGCTGACATTTCTAATGGAGCCCCACAATGCCACATCGGGTCATTTTCACATATTGCGATTCTGTAAAGCTGCTTGGGGTGCTTGTTTTTTTTCCAATATTGACTAGTAGGGAGGCTTATCTACCAGGTAGGTGAGCGATGGCCCAGGGTGAGCCATCATTCTATCACAGGTACTTGCTGTGGTAATAAAGGCCATGTATCTGAGCAGCTCACACGGTCCCTGTGAGGTAGGGGAGGGTCATTGCACCGTTGGGGAACGGAGGCAGAGAGACCAAGGCCCAGATTCACAAAGGGATTGAGGTGTTGCTGTGCTGAGCATGGCAGTGCCTGATTTTAGGAGCCCAGAAAATCCCAGGAACTGTGATTCACAAAGCCTGAGTTCAGCACCTAGGTGCCCTGTATAATGTATGGGGAGGGAAGCCTTAGAACATGATCAACAAAAGCCCGCCTGCTAGGTGGTAGGATGACCAGATTTAACGGAGAAAATATCAGGACACATGGGGGAAGGGGGAAAAAAAAAAAAGCGGCCAGAGCTGCCGAAGCAAAATAAAAGTAAATAAATAAATAAAACCACACCGGAGCAGCCAAAGCTGCAATAGCGGGACAAATGGCATCCCGACCGTGCATCAGTTGGGACGCAAGACAAAGACCTAAAAATCGGGACGGTCCCGATTTTATTGGGACATCTGGTCACCTTAGCTGAGTGGGGAGCCGCCTTCACTAGCTCTGGGGAGATGCTGATGAGAGGGGTGTGCCCTAAGCCTTGCCCATCTCCTGGAGGAAGGCTCCCAAGAGGATGTGGCAGGGAGGTGCCTATCTATGCTTAGCAATCCAGGAATGGGAACCCATCTCCGGGAGTCAGGCAGTTTAGGAGCCTAAGTAGTTTCTTGTGGGAATGAGTTAGGCACCTGCCTTGTTCTACACGGGAGGTGGCCAGTGGTTAAAGCTCTCCCCTCCTCCATGACCATGTACGTATTTATCAGTAGAACAGTCACTGGGCCAGAGAACGAGAGAGAGAATGACTCGAGCCTGGTGGTGAGGGCAGCCACCCGGCAGGCGGGAGACCCAGGGTCCAGTCCGCCTGCTCCAATCACTCGTTATCCCCAGTGAAGCAGCTTCAACGGGAAAGACAGAGAGCCCCACATCAGAATATCCCCTAGCTTTCCTGAAAGGGGGGAGATCCCTGTTCAAACCCTTTCTCCCCCTCAGGCAGAGGGGAGGAATTGAACCTCCCACATCCCAAATGAGCACAGTAACCACTTGGCTGAAACTGAAAAGGTAGGTGCCATCTCTAGCCAGATTTTGAATGGGACCCGATCTGGCAGGCAGCCTCTGAGCACACTTATCAGCCTGGGCCCTGCCTATCGTCCCCTAGCTGGGGCAGAAGCCAGGTGTCCAGACACTCAGAAGGAGGTAGCAGCGCACCTGTCTAGAGGCAGGAATGCAGGCGCCTGCAACAGTTTTGTGGATCACGGTGGAGCCTAAACCTGGGACTTAGGCACCTAAGAGACAACACCCTAGGTCCCACATGGGCAGGGAATTGAACTCGGGTCTTCCAGATGCCAGGCTTGAGCCCTGACCATCCTCCCTCCCTGCCAGTCATTGAGTGGTCATTCCAGGGAAATAAATCAAATGATTAAAAAATCAAAGAAATTACCTCCTGCTGGAAGTTTCAGTCACATGTTCCCGTGGATACAGGGTTCTGTTACCAGTATTCATCTCTCCCTAGGAATCACTGGCAGGTTCAGTAACCAATAGGAAATCAGCACTTCAGCCTCAGTGTTCCATAGGGTGTGTCTTTTTTTTTTTTTTTTTTTAGAAAAAAAGTACATCATTTTATTTTTTCATCAGCAAGGGTACACTCCAAAAATGCTTGTTTTGCACCAAAACAGAAAGGCCCTTGTGGCCATGTGCAAACCAGAGTGTGGTGTGGGGAAACACCAGCAGGCCCAGGGCCATTCCCTGCAGGGTCCACTGCTGATAAAAGCAGCACAGCTTGCGATCCCCAAAATAAGGACAACAACCCACAACATACCAAGGTGGAGTCAGTCACCCCAGACACAGGCTCAGTAAACACAGGAAAAGCTTTGTCCACTAAGTTATGGTCCAGGATTCCAAAGTTCAGGGGTATTGGCATCCAGAGCCATAAAATCTGGATTCAGAGCCAGACTTGTGGGGGAAATGTTAGGCCGAAACCTCTAGATCCCATCTCTAAGGAATGAGAAAATATGCTTTAAATTGTTCATATGTTCAATATATATATATAAACATACTCACATGCCCTTCTGCAAGCACACACAGTTGCACTCCCCACACAAACACATAAGCACATTTTCACATCTCTAACTGAGAGGATTAGGAAGAAAATTCCTTCATGGACAGGTTAATCCATAACTTCCCACCTCTGGATTCTTGCACTTTTCTCTGAAGCAGGGAACTGAGGAGGTAACAGGGTGTTGGAGAAAAACAAATGTGGTACCAAGCTTCAAAATAGGAAAACAGAATGATTCTGGCAATTATCATCTTTTAAGTCTAATTTCAAACTTTCAGGGACCAAATATTAAGAGAAAAGAAATCTGTAAGCACATCTAGTGGATAACAAAATGGGTTTCTAATGAACAAATCATGCCAGGTATATTCGGAGTTCTGAAGGATCTCAAATATGAAATTGCAGAACTATTAACTGTGGTATGTAACCTATCACTGAAATCAGCTTCTGTACCAAATGACTGGAAGGTAGCTAATGTAATGCTGGTTTTTAAAAAGGGCTCCAGAGGAGATCCTGGTAACTACAGGTTGGTAAGCCTAACTTCAGTACTGGGCAAACTGGTAGAAACTATACTAAAGAAAGGAATTATCAGACACATAGATAAACATGATTTGTTGGGGAAGAGTCACACAGCTTTGGTAAAGGGAAATCATGCCTCACCAGTCTATAAGAATTCTTTTAGGGAATCAACAAGCATGTGGATAAGGGTGATCCAGTTGATAGAGTGTACTTGGACTTTCAGAAAGGCTTTGACAAGGTCCCTCACCAAAGGCTCTTAAGGAAACTAAGTAGCCATGGGATAAAGAGGGAAGATCCTCTCATGGATCAGTAACTAGTTGAAATAAAGGAAACAAAGGTAGGAATAAATGATCAGTTTTCACAATGGAGAGAGAAGAACAGCAGGGTCCCCCTCAACGATCTGCACTGTTTAATATATTCATGAATGATCTGGAAGAGGGGGTGAACAGTGTAGTGGCAAAGTTTGTAATCTGTACACAATTATTCAAGGTAGTCCAAAGCAGACTGCAAGGAGTTACAACGGGATCTCTCAAAAGTGAGGACTGGGCAACAAAATGGCAGACAAAATTCAACATAGATAAGTGCAAAGTAATGCACATTGGAAAAATCATCCCAACTATACATATATAATGATGGGCTCTAAATTAGCTATTACCACCCAAGAAAGATCTTGTATAGTTCTCTGAAAACTTCCCACTGAATGCACAGCAGCAGTCAAAAAGGTTAAAGGTATGTTAGAAACTATTAGGATAGAAAATAAGACAGAAAACATCATAATGCCACTATATAAATCCATAGTGCACCCACATCTTGAATACAGTGTACAGTCCTGGTTGTCCCATATCTGAAAGGATATAGTGGAACAGGAAAAGATTCAGAGAAGGGTAACAAAGGTGACCAAGGATATGGAATGGCTTCTATACAAGGAGAGACTAAAAAGATTATGGCTGTTTACCTTAGAAAAGAGACTATTAAGGGGTGATATGATCAAGGACTATAAAATCATAAATGGTGTGGGGAAAAAGTGTTATTTACCCTTTCCCACAATACAAAAACCAGGATGCACCTGATGAAATTAATAGGCAGCAGGTTTAATGCAAACAAGAGGAAGTACTTTTTCACACAGTGCACAACTAACTTGTGGAACTCATTGCCATGGGATGTTGTGAAGGCCAAAAATATAACTAGGTTCAAAAAAGAACTAGATAAGTTCATGGAAGATAGATACATCAATGGCTTTAGACAGAACCCTAAACCACCTAAACATGGTGACTCCAAGATCTTTCTTGGGTGGTAATAGCTAGGTAAGATCATTCATGAATATATTAAACAGTGCAGATCGTTGAGGGGGACCCTGAAGCTCTTTATGGGCCACTGTTAGAGACTGGATGGGCAAGATGGAGCAATGTAATTTTTACTGATTGAATCACAAAAATAGCAGACATAGTAAATTTGGCATTTGACATAGTGTCTCACTAAACCTTATGTGGAAAAAATTAGTTCAAATTAGCTTTTACACACTGTCTCGGTGACTGAAAACTACCTGAAAGGCTGTAATAACAATAGTACTGTAATACCTAGCTCTGATATAGCACTTTTCATCAGTAAATCTTAAAGCACTTTACAAAAAAGATTAGTATCATTATCCCCATTTTACGGATGGAGAAACTGAGGTCCAGGGCAGTGAAGTGACTTGCCCATGGTCACCCACCAGGCCAGTGGCAGATCCAGGAATATAGCCCAGGTCTCCTAAGTCCCAAGCCAGTGCTCTACCCACTAGGCCATTGCTGATGATAAATGGCAATGCAATGTGCTGTGGGCAGATGGCCAGTGGGGGGCGGTGGGGGTCAGTATTGGGCTGGTCTTGTTTGAAATCTTCATTGAAACACTGGAACTGGGGTCAATAGCACAGTAACTGAACTGGGAAAGGATCTCAAATTGCGGAGTGATGAGAAAAGAAGCAAGAACAGAGACATAATGCAAAGGGAGCTAGAGAGGTTAGAAATATGGGCAGAGCTAGACTGGACAACAGAAGCTAAAATCACTGCTATTTAATAGGAAGGAGACCCTTGCAGAGCCGTAACAGTGACAGCAACCTTAGGGTCATACTGGACAATGAACTAGGTATGAATGTCATACGCTGTCAAGATGTCGACTCCTGCTGATCGGCCACTGACCAGCCTCTGTCACCCACTTATTACCTTGTCAAACAAGCATTGGCATGATTTCTCCCAAGCTGCCCCCACGCTTGGGAGGAGCTCCCTATAAACATCTGCAAAGCCACCTCTCTATCCAGCAAATCCCCCCTTACAACTTTCCTTTGCCAGGATGCCTACAAAAAACTTAACAGAAAGGCAGCTGGCAGGCTGGAATCACTGCCCATCATGTCCAACAAATGTTTCCCTGTGCTCCCCCTCTGGGTGTCTGTCTCCATCTATTACCTCTTGCAAGATTCTAAGATTTTAAGTGGGCTTGGCAGAATTTGATAGTTACTTTTTTATAATTTTGGCAGATGATATCAACATTTATTTTTAAGCACTTTTAATTGTTTTAAATTTTCACAGTTGCGCAAAATTAAGCATTTTTTCTGATTTTATCGCTTTACATTTTCACAGTTGCGGGAAATTATGGGGGTCGGACAAGGGGAGAGTCAGAAAATAATTATGTAATGATGGTAGACACAGAGCTGTACAAAGTTGAAGCTCTATAACTGTTAAAACACAAATTGTCAATGGCACGTCAAAATAGACAAAGTAAATATCCTTAAATCAAAACTTCTATAAGTTCTCAAGCCGCATTTTTCTTACTTTCCATATCTGTAAATTTTGGTTTCATTGATGGATATATTTTTTCGTTGGTGTGTATACGGTAAAATCAACGTTTACCGACATTTACCAATCAAAATCTGACCCTGCCAAGCCTAATCATAAGCTCACTGGGGCAGGGATTGTCTTTTCGTTCTATGTTTGTACAGCACCTCGTGCAATGAGTCCAGGACTGGGGCACTTAGGCACCACTACAATACAGATAACAACTTGCAGTGTGATGCAGCAACACAATCAAAGCCACCATCATTCTGGGCTGCTAACACCAAGGTATCTCCTGATGGAGCATGGAGGAGTTAGTCTCTTTACTGAGCTGGAGTAAGATTGCCCCTGGAATGCTCTGCTCAGCTCTGGCCACCTAAGATCCAGCTGAACTGGAGGAACTTCAGAGACGAGCAGGGCAAACTGGCGCAGAAAAGATCCAAAGAATTAAACATACAGAGCTTGGCTAAACCTCGGCTGCCCTGGGGCCTGGTAAGTGCCTGCAAATGTCTGTAGGATGAAAACCGCCATGTGGGGTGTGGGGAGGAGGGTTGCTTAGGATGCCATGCGGGGGTGTAAAAACAAGAGGATGAAACTGACACTGGGGAGCATGAATAGCTTCCTGGATGTGCAACTGACAGACCAGATTTGGCGGAGCACTGGGAGCGCAGCAGGGTGATGCTGTTGGAGACCTGGGACAGCAGCTCTGCCTGATTCTGATCTTACCCTGGGTTTAAGGGTGGAGTTATTCTTGGTTTACACTGATGTGAGTGTGATCAGAAACAGGGGCTGGCGCTGGTGATGACCTGGTGCCTCCCTTCCTCCCCCACCCACAGTAACCGGACATAGGGTGTCCAGTCAGTAGACCTGACCGGACATCATCAGGTCTCCTTTTCAACAGGACTTCCTGATTGAAAACCCGACACCAGGCCCTCCAACCCTAGCAACAGCCCTTTCAGCTCTGCTTGTGGGGATGAGAGAGAGGGAGGACACCCTGGGCTAAAATCACCAAACTCAATGGCAAGATAGCCCCAGTCTTTGGTGGGAGCAGGAGCAGGCCCTGCACTGCCGAGGTCCAGTGGGGAAGCACAGCCTTGCATCTGCCAGAGCCGGAAGTCAGTTGTTGTGACAGGGTGGGGCTGAGCCCCGAGGGACGTGGGCCCTGGTACCTTTCAACTTCCCTTCTCTGCAGACGCAGGAGGGAACCAAACCCCGCAGGGCTCCAGAGCACTGGCTCCGCACAGCCGCCCAACACAACCATGCCTAAGCCTCCAACTCACTGCTGACTCCAGCTACCAGGCAACCTGAGTGGCAGGCGGCTGTGCGGGCAAGGGGCTTGGGGCAGGGTGAAGGACAGAGCCTAGGAAAGTTCTCTAGAGCCCTGCCAAGCACAGGACAGGACTCCGCAGCTGTCCGCTAACAACCGCCTTCCTAGCACCAGAAACATCACAACTCCCAGTCCTGGAACCAAAGGGCCAGGCTGGAGACAGCCCACTGGAAGGAACAATCGCTCACCCTGCAGAGCAGCCCTTGCCAGAAGGATGGCACGGACGCTGTGAGACGCTTAGCGAGAGACCGATAAAACACACCCAAGGGGAGTAACACAACCCAGAGAGATTCCACTGCTGCTCTTTATTTCTGTCTGCTTAGGAGAGAGAGAGAGAGTGAGTGTGTGTGTGTGTCTTTACCTCTGTCTGCTTGGGGGGGGGGGAGAGTGTGTGTGTGTGTGTGTCTTTACCTCTGTCTGCTTAGGAGAGAGAGAGAGAGAGAGAGAGAGAGAGAGAGTGTGTGTGCGCCTCTTTACTACTGTCTGCGTAGGAGAGAGAGAGAGTGTGTGTGTGTGCGCGCGCGCGCACACGCCTGGATCTCTCTCTCTACATCCTGGTATACATCTGGGTGAATGTATAAATCAAGTGTGTACGAGTGAGTGTGTACATGCATCAGGAAGGCGTGTGTGTCCATGCATATATGCATCTGGATGAAGTGTGAGTGTGTGCATGCACACACACACACACTTGCATGCAGAGAGAGAGAGTGGGTGTGTATACATGTGCATCTGAGTGGCTTGTGCGCACCCTCTGCATTTACAAAGGCTGAGCCTTACAAATAAACCATACAGTCAGCTGCTATTTCATTAACAATCACAGTGTCATCTAAACTCTATGGGGATTTGTGTACCGTGGGGGCTACCATGTTCCTGGACTGACTGCCCATGGCTAGTGTCCTTTCTCCGGGGCTCACCAGTATGTCCAAGCAGCATGAGGGTCAAGTGCACGTTGGCACACCAACAGGACTGGCGGATCGCTGTCACACCTGTCAGGAAGGAGGTGCTGCTGTGCAATCCCTGTGTCTAGCATTCAAGAGCCTGGCATGTAGCTGCTGCAACTGGCATACGAGGGGAGGGCATAGAGCTGCCACATCTAGCATAAAGGAGCTGCTGTCATTTGATTCTAGGGCTGGTATATGGAGGCCTGGCATGAGCTACTGCTCATGAGAGGGAGGGTGGCATATGGCTGCTGCAACCGGCATTCAAGGAGCTGACATTTGGCTGTTGTGCGTGGTGTCGCAGGGGTGCTGACATGCAAGCACTGCACCTAGCCTGCAGGGGCATGGGGCTTGGCCTGCCCTGCCGCACCAGGCAAACAGGGGGGAAGGCAGGTGGCACGGCACTTGGAATATCGGGAGCGGGGATGTGGCCACTGCCTTTGGCATGCTGCTGATGTGTGTGTCCATGGACTGCATTGCACCGAGCATACATGGGCCTGGCACCCGGTGTTATCAGTCACAGTCATCTCTAGACTCCTACCACCAATACCCATGAGGTAGCGCCACCCCCACCAGCTCTGACCCGAATTCAGGGGCACGGGGTCAGACATTCTCCACAGGGGAAGTCCAGAATGGCCCCTGCTGGGCACTGGGGAGTCAAAGAGCGTGGGCTTGTGAGTCTTCCAACTAGGCCTGCAAATGTGTGTGTGTGAGGGGGGGCCCAGTAAAGTACCCAAGTCCAGAGCTCTCCCCAGCAGAGCAGTAAGTGTCTATAATGAGCCTGGTTCCCCACTGACATGGAAAGGGGACTCTCCCCGACGTGGGTGCAGTTGCACCCATTTACCCCTGCAATGCATGGAGCCAATGGGCCCTTTCTGGCCAGACATCGCAGGGACACACAGTGAGGTGGGGCTGGGTAAGAGGAATAACTGAAAGTGAAGGACTAACGCAGCAGCTAGACTCCCCCACCCTGCAGCTCTGCCAATTCACCCCGCTCCGGCTCTGCAGCAGCCCCATGCTGCGCCTGTCCTGGGCTCCCAGACACACCGTTCCTCTGAGGGATCTCTGCAGGCCAGTCACAGCGGCAACGTTCCTATCACCGAGTGTTATTAGCTTTGCCAAGGCCCCTCAGTCACGACCTGCAGCATTCCCTGCTGCTGCTGCCGGCCCTGGACTCCCTCCAGCATCCGGAGAACTGTCTGGTGCTTTAGTGACATGGGCAAACGGGGCCTGAGACCAGACCATCCAACGAACAGGAGGGCGACCAGCGGCAGAATTTGAATGCAGAGCTCCCAAGAGGTGACAGGCTAATGCCCTACCCAGCACCACTGCATAGCCCCGTTAGCCAGTCTGCCTCTTCCCACCGGACAGCAGCTGCACAACTGGGCCCTCAGACGGACCCCCTAACACTGCCACTTCCAGCAGAACCCCGACCCCCGCCACGGAACCACCAGAGCGCAGGTAGCCTCTGCTGGCTCCTGCAGTACCCCTGCACTGGCACACGGGGGCAGTGTTGGCTTTCCTTTGATGAGCCTTGGGTTTTTCCCCCCTACATTGAAGCTGGGCTAAACTTCCGCACCTTCTTGCTAATGGGTTGAGAACTGTCCCCCTCCCGCCCCCCAGCCCCAATGCTGCCGGTGATAATACCAGGCTGGCCCCTCTCGTCCCCTCTACCTCCACGTCCCCTGCAAGGGAAGAGGAGGGGCTTTAAAAGTTAAATAAATAAGTGTGTGTGGGGGGGAATCCTGCCAGGGTTGCAACAGTGCTGGAAACTGAGTCACGAACGAACCTTGGGACACAGTGCAGCGGGGAGAATGGGTCCAGTTCCCAGCCCCCCATCTGCTCCCCTGCACCCCATCCCTTCGTTTACAGGACAGCACTAAGAAAATCCCCAGGGCCAATCTCCAGCGCCTTTAGCCAGAGGATCTCAAAGCACTCTGCAAACAGGAGCTACTCTGGAGAGCTGGGTCTCTCCCCCGCCACTGCATCTCAGCACCTCCACCCCTTTCGTAGCTTTATCCCATGCACTCTTCGCTCACCCTGCCCGGGGTGCTGAAGGGACAGGGCTGGGGATTTAATCTCCCGCCCGGGTCAGTCAGGGTGCAGCCAGTCCTACCGGATCCCAGAGGCAACATCTCCCAGCCTGTCTCCTTCCAGCCGGAGGCTGCTGGCTCTGGCAGGAAGCTATGCTAGGCTTATGCAGCTGAGGACTAGCATGCTCATAGCAATCAGCTCTGCAGGCTGCATTTGCACAGCAGCTCTGGAGGTCAAAGGGACTGGCCAGCCCGGCCCAAAATCCGCAGAGGAAAGCAGGAATCCTGCTCCTGAGCTTAAGGCAGCCTGACTCCTGGAGAGCTGCTGAGCTTTGGACCCCTGGCGGGGGGGTGGGATGGGGGGGAGGATTCTCCCTCCCCTCCCCAATGTGTTAGTCAGGGACTGTGCTTTGCACCCCTCTCTGGTGCATTCAGCAAGGGAGTGCACTGTGCAAACACTCCAGCCCCCTCTCTGCCTTGCTCCTCTGCCAGCAGAGGAAGCTGGGGGAGCTGGTGTCTCACTGGCAACCTTTCCATGTTGAGCTGCATGTGCAAGGACTGTGCCCAACACCCAAGCAGGACAGCAAGGTCTGTCCCCCCAGGAGCCTGCCCTTGCCTGGCTACCTTCTTCTGAGTTCTGCTGTGGGGGCACAGAGGTAAGCAGAATACCCAAATTTGGATGAATACCGCCTACCCGCTCCAAAAGCCACCTGCTCCCTTGAGCTAAGAATGCCCCAGCACCCCTGCAATCCCTAGACTACTTTCAAGGAGAGGAGGATTTGTTCTGCCCAATTTCAAGTCCATTCCCACACGGTAGCTCTGTCCCAAACTCCAGCGCCATTGAGTTCCCCTTCCGCTACAGAGAGAAATGAGGGAGTGGAGAAGGGGACAGAGAGAAGCGCCAATGTCAAGAACAACAGGGTGAGAAATGGCAGATCATGAGCCACATGGAAAAACAGACACAGAGATTTGGGGAGCAAGGAGAAGAGCAGAGATTAAGTCCACTGGAAACAGACTTTCCCCCTACATAGTTCATACAAGACAGCCCCTTTGCCCCACTCCAACTCGGGGGGACTTGTGCAGTGTTTCCTGCCTGGAATCACCGCTGCCCTTGACCTACAACAAAAGTAGGTTTTTAAAAGACGGAACCCCCCCCCACCCTTGAAAAGCAACAAGTTTCCAGTAGGACCAAACCCAGAGCACTAGATCCAACCACTGCTGAGACCTGGGGAAGTTGGGATCCTGATCCGAATGCCGAGCCTCTCGCTAGAGTGACCTCAATGGGAATGTAAAATGAGCACTCCTAGCCTCAGCGGAATCGGGATCCCAGTCCAAGTCTCCTCCTGCTGCTTGGCTCCATCTGGAGCTTAAATTACAAGGATGGGGAACGCGCAAGATTATTAATTATTTGCATTGTGGGAGCACCTACGAGCCCCTGTCGCGGCTCAGGGCTCCACTGTGCTAGGCATTGCACAAACACAGAACAAATACTCCCTCCCTGAGAAGTAGACACTCTAACCAGCTTGAGGTTCACCAAGCCTTGAATACCACAAGGTTCCCTCATCCCAGGTCACTTTCCACCTTTCTTTGTCACAGTAGGAGGAGACAGGTGAAGGACAGGAATCCTCAGTGGTATAAAATCATCCCACACCCACATTTTCCCACCCTACCACCCCAGTCTTCTCACACATGGACTGGTTCTAGCCTTCCTCCTCATTCCCCGGACAGCGAAACCATCTGCACATGGAGCAAGGCAGGGCTTGGTCACTGGCCAAGCAGCGGAGAGGCTGCCCCATTGCTAGGCATGGTGACTCAGGAGACTGCAGGCTGAGCAGCAGCCTTGGGGGGTTGTGGCTACCTCCAAGCCAATCAGTCACTGGGGAGACAAATGCAGACTCCAGGTCTTCTGAATGGGATGGATCCGGGAGTGGCCACTGGAACAGATGGGCTAGAGGGATGGGGTGGAGGAGCCCACTGGGCTGGGTTTCTGCATCACTGGAAGACCTGCTGTCGAACGCTGGAGTGAGTCCCCTGATGGTGCGGGCAGAGTCAGACATAAAAGCCCGGCTGGCAGGCTCTTTCCGGGAGATGGTGCATTTCCATTTCTAATGGCTGGACGGGAGCCAAGCTCCTTTCAGAGGGCTTCATGGGAAAATGTGATGTGAACGCCGGCTGGGCTACAGGCAGCTTGCAGGCAATGCTGCAGAGAGCCAGAGCTCCAGGGCAGCTGAAGACCCACTGGGCACCTCCTGCCTGCCCCACTCAGTACCTTGTTGGACAGAGCGGGAAGAGCAGGGAGGTCAGGCCAGGCCTCTGAGCACTGATATCTCTCACCTGTCTGATCTCCTGTCCTACCTTTGGGGGAGGACAGAAAGGGGATGAGGTGGAAACTCTGGTCTCCCACATTTATGTTCTAACGCCAGCCTGATCTCAGTGAGAATTTGGGGTGGAGGTGGATTCCCAGCCCCCATTCAGCAGAATTCCCAGTTCAAAGGTCTCTTTATTGCCTGCCTCGGTTGGTTTGCTCTCTGCTCCTGCCACTCCCAGCAATGTTGTGAACTATTGCAAAGAACCATGGTAACTAGAGGGGGTGGCTTAGTGCACTAAACACTCAGATTCACTGTAAACCCAAGTTCCAATCACAGCAAGGTCCCTTCATCATCCTCAGGCATGCAATCCATGGACTTCATTTTGTGTGGGGGACGTGTTTGGGGTGACCCTTAGATGCTGAGGACCTATGCTTTGTCTGAAGCAACAATAGTTCCTTCTACCACCTTCACCACCACGCCGGCTGGCTGCTGACCTCCTCCACAGAGGTGGCTTCATTTTAGCGGCACTGCATGTGGATAATTTCCTGGCCCTTTAAAATTCCACTTGTGCAGAGTATTTCCTGCCCTGTGGGTCGAATTCCACTGATGCTCCCTTTCTACTGGGAAATTTTATAGTGCTGATTGGGAAGTATGTTGGGATGAGAGGCACTGTAAGGCAGAATCATTATTATGGACTTGATATAACAATTGAGACAGAAATAAGACGCCCCCAAGCCAGGGGCACAAGAGAAGGGGACAAGAAAGGCCAAGGATCTCTCGTTCCTTCCAAATCCTGCTCAGGGGCCTGTCGCACTGCAGGGTCTTTGGCTCACTGAGCACTCCCATAGAAAGGTAGGGCTGGAAGGGACCTAAGAGGTCATGTAGTCCAGCCTCCTACATTGAGGCAGGATTAAGTTTGTCAGGGGTGGTCCACGTATATCCTCGGGGAGGAGAAGTGTGCAGCTCCCGTCAAGTTACTAGAGCCCCCTTTTCCAGAGTTGCTGAGGATGGGGCCTTCTTCATCTTTGGCAGTGCAGGCCAGCATTGTTCATAATTACGGGGGGGGGGGAGTGGCGGCTTGTACAGATGCAAAGAGCAGTGGGACCTGGGCGCTGCTCCCAACTGTGCTTTTGAAAACCTCCCACTGTGATCCCTGGTTTCAAAGCCAATTGAAAAAAGATCACAAACTAATCACATGGATGCAAAGGGACCAACCCCAGAATACCTTGAAATGAAGCACACGCGACCTGGCCCCCTCAGCTCTAGATCCCACTCATGGCCCTGGCCCAGCACTATTAATTATTAACATCACCGACCATGTTAGGCCTGCATTCAAAGAAAATTATTTATGGGGCTTGATCCCAAAGCCCACAAATAGGCAGGACTCCCACTATTATAATGAGAACGCTTTGCATTTGTACAGTGCCTTTGGTCTAATAGTCACCCAGCATTTGCGAGCCATGAATTAATTGTCACAACATCCCTATGATGTAGGTCAATATTAATAACGGCATTTCACCTCACGGGGAAGCTGGAGTTCAGGGATGTAATCAGACAGGTCGTCTGCCCAAGTACATATTGTGGGTCAGTGACAGAGCAGAGAATCGGTTTCAGAGTAGCAGCCGTGTTAGTCTGTATTCGCAAAAAGAAAAGGAGTACTTGTGGCACCTTAGAGACTAACAAATTTATTTGAGCATAAATTTGTTAGTCTCTAAGGTGCCACAATTACTCCTTTTCTTTTTAGAGCAGAGAATAAAACTGTCCAATAATAGTATTTGGCTCCGTAGTTCTCAACTCACTTTACAACGGAGGGTAAGTATCGGTAGAAAAGAGACTTGCCCAAGGGCAGAGGCAGAGCCAAGAACAGAATCCAGGTCTGCTAACTCCTAGTCCCGTGGTCTGTCCGGAGGACCATGCTACCATCTAGCCCCTACACCACACCCTCACTGGGTGGGAGTGCCGCAATTTCTTCACTGATCCTCCCAGACAATCTCTCTTTTGTTGCGAGGAACCCCCCCCTCTCCCCCAAACTCCTTAGACTCAGTTTTCAGCTGCACCCTTAGACATGAAAGACACAGTCCCAGAGGAGGGCACTCCTAGTACCTGCTTCCCACCATGCTCCTCCTCACTAGATGTTGCACATTACATTGAAATGGTTCATGCTGCTGACTGGCCACGCATCAGGGCCACGGAGTGTGTCATGGGTCACAGGAGCAGAATCGGCATGGTACATCTTGGCAACACTCAGTTATCTTAATACCCTGGACACATCATGTTCTGCTGCTGGGATCCTGTGGAGCAAAGGTGGGGTTTTCCGAAGTGTTCTGCCCTGGCCTACCTGTTGTCTATGGTAAAAAGAGCTGGCTGAAAAAGGCCAGTTAGTTTGCAGGAGATTTCAAAACTCCCTCCTCTCCCCCCCACCCCCGCAAAATTTCCCCAAGTAAATGTTTGGATCTTTTCAACGAAAAGCCAAAGGAGGAAAACGTTGTGCAGGAAATCTCTCCCAGTGCTAGAAAACCAAAACCCACATCGTTTTGCTTAAAAACATTATTTTGACAAAAATATTTCAACTGGCCCTAAGGGTAAACTTCCCGTTGATTTCAATAACAGAGTCAGACCAACACTTAGGCCGGGGTAGTTAATTATTTTCTGTCAAAGTCCAAATTTCTTGGCCAAGGTATAGTCAAGGTCCAGATTCCAGAGAAAATAATTTAAAAATGATAATAATAAGTAAATAAAAAGATTTCGCAGTCTGTTCAAAAGCATCTGGCAGTCCAGATTGGGCCCACAGTCCGCCTATTGACTACCCCTGAATTAGGGTATGTCTACATTGCAATCAAAGACCCATGGCATGGCCATGGCTGACTCGGGTCAGCTGACTCAAGCTTGTGGGGCTCGGGCTGTGGGGGATATAAAATTGCAGTGTTGACATTTGGGGTCGGTCGGGAACCTGGGCTCTGAGACTCTGGGAGCAGGGAGGGATCTAAGAGCCCAGGTTCCAGTCTGAGCCCAAATGTTGACATTGCTATTTTTAGCCCAACAGCCCATGAGTCCAAGTCAGCTGAGCCATGCTCTGTGACTCGGTGTGATGGGATTTTTATTGCAGCGTAGACGGACCCCGAGAGCTTCTGCCTCATTCTGCCTGCCCAGCAGTTGGACAGATCCACCCCATCCATGCTCAAAAGCATTTTTCCATTCTTGTGGAAGATTTTTAAAAATCAAACACCAGGAAATTTTATGCAAAGAGCTTTAGGAGAGCTGCTGCTCCACCCCTACTGTCCTGGTTGGGTCAGTAGGAACCCCACAGCCTGGAGAGTCCTTGGATCCCCAGGAAGAGTGGGGAGCTTACTGATGGAGCGTCCTCCTTAATTCTCAATTTCTTGGGCTCTATGGTTTTAAATTAGACCCTTAATGCTGCTTTACTGTGGATTTGGGGGGGTTAATTGAACTGACAGTAAATCTAGCTTGCAGATTCCCCCCTTGATCTTCCTTTTGATTATTATTAGCTCAACAGAACATGCTTTAAAATTAAAAATAAAATCATGTTTCCATATTTCCCTTGGTCTCCATTCCTTAACTGGGACCAAGGGACCTCTTTCTCTTCATTTGTCCCCTTGAATTACACACAGATTCCCATATCCCGACATTTGCCATCCAGCTAAATCTTCCGGAATACACACAACTATGGGGAAGTTGGCAGCCATCGTATCTCTAGGTGAATTGACAGAAACAGGTGCCATAACCAGTGCTATGCAAGCAAAGACAGTACTACCTTCCCCTGCCACCCGCATGCCTTACCTTACCTACAGAGGACTGTATATGCTGACTACAAAATTATCTGTTGAATCCATCCCTATGGCTCCAGAATCAAATCTTTCATTTAAAAAAAAAAAAAGGCTTCTAGCCTTCCTAGTTGCAAAGAAAACCTTTCCAATGTGACCTGAGCATGAACCAATACAATGTCTGCCTGAGTTTGAAGACAGCCTGAAGCAATAGTTCTGAGACAGGTATGACCTGCTCCATTGTCAAACTGGGCTGTGGCTTCTGAAATCTAATGATGACAGATTAAATGTCAGCCTTATTAACTGTTTCACTGCTGGTACTTTTAGCAGAAATGTCCAGTCACCCTCAATCCCCAACAGCCCAAACCTGAGCTCACCCCCAACAGCTTCTGTGATGCAGTTTTGCTTGGTCAGTACGCTGCAGCATGTGGCAAAGTGACAATGTAGGGGCAGAGTAAAATAAAGTGATTTTAATCTCCATATAAATTACCCCAAAAGAATGTGCCCTATTCACGTCTGTATTTAATCCAGCAATCCCCCTTCCAAACACACACACACACACACACACACACACACCCCCCAAACAGCTGGAAGCTGTGGCAATATTCCCATCCAGCTACAGAAACCAAGAGAGCTTAGGTTGAGCTTGCTGCAAATGCACAGAGCAGGTGTTCTCAAGGGTCTTCTTCTAGGCAAGAGTGAGCAGGTGACTCCTTATGGTCCAGCCTACCCAGAGCCTCTGCTGTGACTGCCAGCAATGAGCTAACCAGTCTCAACTGCTATGGTGGCTTTTATTATGTAGAGACCTGTCTGCTAAGAACTGGACTGAGTCCCCAACTTGTTCTCATGGGCACCTGAAGAGATATAAGAGATACAAGACCTTTTGGCCACAGCAAACCTGGATTAGATTTTAACTGCTGGAAGACTCTCCATCTCCCCCATCCCCCCAATCAATCCAATCCCCCAACTAAGCAGCCATCTCCTGTTGGGCCAGGAAATCCATAAACCTTCATTTTGATAAATTGGGGAGAATTTGATGCATAGAAAATTGAGGGAGTGTCACCATGGCTAGAGACAGATTTGGTGCATGGGTTCTTCCATACCACTCTGTTATCCTTTCCCAAGCCTGATCTTTCCCAATGGGGTTCCTGTGGCAGCACCGATTGGGTGACGGTGAGATCTCTGCTTTCTTCGTGCAATACCTGGGGTGACGACTGTACTTAGTAGTAGGAATCAGCATTCTGTCTCTGGAGCATCTTTGAATGTGAGGAATGAGGCTCAGTGCTCTTGCTTTAATGGAACTGCTGTGACATCCCTCTTGGATGGCAATGAACGCCATCCTTCTGCAACAGGTTTCATTGGGGGACCATTACAGCACTCCTAAGGGGAGGCAATGTGAATTCAGCCTTAGTCACTGGTTACGTAAGGTGCTGCTGATCGGTGTGAGTCCAGATGCGCCTGAATCATGTAGTAAGGAGGTGGAGCTGAACCTCCCCAAAGCCCAGGGCTACCTGGATCCCGGCCTTTGATCCAATCTGTGTAGAGGTAGAGTCCAGGGCCAAGTACGGATCTGACCACCCGCAGAGTCAAGGAATGTTTGGATGCAGGATTCTGAGCAGGCCCATCTCTGTCTCTGGGATGGCGCAAGGGGCCAGTCATGAGAGCCAGCACTGTGCCATACTGAAATACTTGCACAACGATAGCCCCATCTCTGCTTTCTGGGCACCCTTAGTGTCACTAGCAGGCAGTGTAGGAGCACTTACCATAGGAATATTACTGCTAAGCTTAGTGGCCAATGTGCTTGAACTTGCCAGGGCTCCAGAGGTATCTGACACGTCAAAGCATCGCGGGATGAAAGGGAATCCGCTGAAACTTGTCTCCCCTCACAGATCACATCACCTCCCTCTTCCAGCAACCGGATCTCACTCAAGGCAACCAGCCCTTTGATGTTAAAGGAGAGAAAGGCTGCTCATCCCCACTCCAAAGGAGCTAAGAAGACAATGAGGCAAACATCAAAGGATAAGCACCACGCCCCCCACTCACCAGCTGAACCCAGAGGACTGGGACAAGGCCAAATGGCTTATTGTGCTGGGCACATCAACTGGGGATGAACTTTGCAGCCACCTCTCTGGTTTCTGGTTCCCAGCTGTGCTTTCCTCAACCCCAAGCACACCCACCTCCTTCCAGTGTCCGACGCTGAGTGGTGTGGGACGGGGATAAGGTTGCAGGCAAGAAGAAGAAGGAGAGGGTGTTGATAGGGAGTTGGAAAGAAATGAACCTTAACAGGGAAAAGAACAACGCAAGCGGTGAAAGGGATAGGGGAAGAGATGTTTTGGGGATCTAAGTGGAGGAGATCTACACCAATCTGCTTGAAATCAAAGCGTGATGTGGGGGTCAAAGGAGAAGCTGCTGCTTCACCTGATGTTGTGGCAATATGGAGAGCCACCGATCCACCCCTCTCCTTTCCCTGTAACTGCCCCATGTGGGAGACTGGAGGTCACCCCCAAGGCATCAGCAGCCATATGTCCAGATGTGCCGCAGGCAATAGACATTGTTGTTATATAAATCACTGCCACAAGAGGAGACAGCACGAGAATCCTGTTCCTTCAGCTCCCAAGCTGACCTTTATCTATCATTAGAAGTAGGTTTCCTATCCCCTCTGCAGGTCAGACCCTAGAGAGCCATACCCCACACTCAGTCACATGCATGTTACACAGAGGTAGAAGAGGCAGACCCGGCCCTGGAGGACACGAGGCACTAAAAGAGATGCAGACAGGAGCAAAGTACGACCCCAGGGGGTTACGCTCCCAGTTTCAGGGGAAGGAGAGATTCTGGGAATCTGACAATGAGACATTCCAAGTAACAGGAGCCTCCAAGAGACCAAGATTCCATTTCATTAAAATGTAACAAAATGTTAGGCCCTAAAGGAATGGTTCAATGTGGCTGGAATTTTGACAAGGTCCTAGCACCCACCTCTGGGGGCCAGATTCTCCAAAGAGCATGGCACGCCTTGTGAGCGCTTGGTGCTGAGCAGTTTTGAAAGTCTGGCCCTTCTTTGCGTAAATGGGAGCTGAGAACTTTTGAAAATCTGGTCCCATGAGTAGAAATATTGACCTGTGAGGTCCTGGCACAGGGAGTGTGTTAGCCTTCAGCATGGGATGGTGAGGGGACGGATGGTCTTTTCAGCAGTGCTTTCAAACCTGGAACTCCATCAAAATATTGTAGATTAATATTAACAGAAATAAAAATAATTTGATCCAAAATGTTGGTGGTCTGCAGATGATTATTTCATATCTAAACTGCAGTAACATCCAGTGGCCCCAAAGTGCTGGGTTCTGGACAGACAGATAGGAAGACAGTCCCTGCTCTGAAATAGAAATGGTCTACATATCACTATGCCAGGAAAATAGTTCCCAGGAATGAAAAGGAAAAGAATGATTTCTCTTGTTTGGCTTCCTCATACATTCTGCTCTCAGAGGCTCCAGTATATTTCTGGTTTGTACAGTGCCTGGCCCAGTGGGGTCCTGGTCCTAAAGTAATACAAATACAGAATGATCATCCTGATCAGAGTTACTCCAGATGTTACACTGGGAAATGGGAACGGAATTTGTCTCTCAGAACATACTCTGGCCAAACTCTGAAGTCAATGGGAGATTGACCTGAGGAAACACCAAATGACGATCTCAGGCTTAGGCCTCTGAACTATCTGCATGTTTTGATATTTGCCAGTCATCTCACTAGGAACACAGGATTTGCCATAATGGATCAGATTATCAAGTATCATCATGGCCCATCTCATGATGTCTCATATGAAGGCACTCACTCTTCCCTTGGACTGCTACTAATTCTCTAATGTTGCACATGCCGGAGGGGCCAGCATTACCACCTGTCCCCTGTAAGCCATCAGCTTGTGCCCTGAACTGGGAGAGCTGATTGCCCCTCTTACCTTAGCTTGTTTAGCTAGAATATATCCAAATGGTCATAATGTCACTCCGCCCTTGTTTAAAGTCAGCAACGGTATCTGGCTCAGTCACTTATGGCTTATCCAGCCCTCTAAATAAATGATTTACTTTTAAGGCTGGAAACATCACAATTGCATCCCAACAGTTATTAAAAATGTTAGAAGAATCAGAGAAAGGCCAGCACAAGTTAACCTAAATGAACAACAATTGATTTTATAATTTGCTCTCTGTTGTTATTTATATCATAGTAGCACCTAGAGGCTCCATTGTGGTAGGTGCTATAGAAACAAAACAAGAAAGAATCCCTGCCCCACAGAGCTTACAATCCAAACAGACAACTCAGAATTATCATGCATATGGGAAACTTAGGCACAAAGAGAGGAATGCTGGGATTTTCGGAGACTAAGATAGTAATATGCCCAACTCACACTGAAACTCTCTCACGCTTTTTGGAAAATCCCAGCCTAAGTTGCTTGCCCCACTTCACCTAAGAAGCTTTTAGGAGAGCCAAACCCAGTGTTTCAGTCCCCAGCCAGTCCCTTAACCGTAAGGCCATCCTTGCCATCAACAAAAGGTAACTGAAAATGTATGTTTTATTTGAATTCCTGAGCACACAGACCCCTCCTCTTGAAGATCAACTTGTTAAGACTCATGCAGACATTACTTAACTTTCTCTTACATAACCATAGGCAGCACGGCAAAAAGTGTTGACATTTTGACTGAAAAAGGGCCTTCATCAAGTGAAAAAAACCACTGGCTTTTTGTTATATTTCTACTCCCTAGCCATGACCTGACTCATGGTTCTGCCACTTGTGATTTAATAAAAGCCTGCAGCAAATTTGCAAAATAATAAATCTGGTATTTTCTTTCTGAGCCATATCATCTTCATGCAGGAACAAAATCTGCCAAAAAAACCCGAAAGCCTCACTGATAGAGGAACATACGGATTGCCAGACAGGATCAGATCCAAAGTCCATCTAGCTCAGTAACCTGTCTCTGACAGTGGCCAGCACCAGATAATGTTTCGGAGGATGGTGGCAGAACCCTGCAGTAGCAGATATGGGATAATCTTTCCTCATGTTAGGTCTTATCCTGGTCTCTAACAGTCAGAGACTGGCTTCAGCTCTGACACATAAGGTTTAATATCCCTTCCACAAAATTAGTTATCATTAATTATGTCCAAACATTTTTTAAATCTTAAGTCCTTGGTCTCAGCAACCTCTTGTGGCAGGGAGTTCCACATCTAATTATGTGTTGTGTGAAAAAGTATTTCATTGTATTGCTTTTGAATTTGCCATCTTTTCATTTCAAAGCTGACTGTGAAGAGCTACAAAGGGATCTCGCTAATCTGGGTGAATGGGCAACAAAATGGCAGATGAAATTAATTGTTGATAAGTGCAAAGTAATGCACATTGGAAACATAATCCCAACTCTACATACAAAATGATGGGGTTTAAATTAGCTGTTACCACTCAAGAAAGCAATCTTGGGGTCATCACGGATAGTTCTCTGAAAACAACTGTTGAATGTGCAGCAGCAGCCAAAAAAGCTGCCAGAATGTTAGGAACCATTCGGAAAAGGATAGACAGTAACATGTTGCTATATAAATCCATGGTACTCTCACACCTCAAATTCTGCGGGCAGTTCTGGTGCCACATCTCTACAAAGATATATTAGAATTGGAAAATGTATACAAAAGGGCAACAAAAATGATTAGGGGTATGGAACAGCTTCCATATGAGGAGAAATTAAAAAGTCTGGCACTGTTCATCTTAGAAAAGAGAAAACTAAGGGGGTATATGATAGAGATCTATAAAATCATGCCTGGTGTGGAGAAGATGAATAGGGAAGTGTTATTCACCCCTTCACATAACAAAAGAACCAGGGACCACCCAATTAAATCAATAGGCAGCAGGATGAAAACAAACAGAAGGAAATTTTTTGTCATACAACTCACAGTTGCCAAGGAATGTGGTGAAGGCCAAAAAGTATAACTGAGTTCAAAAAAGAATTAGATAAGTTCATGGAGGATAGGTCCGTCAATGGCTATTAGTCAAGATGGTCAGAGATGCAATGCCATACTCTGGGTGTCCCTAAACCTCCGACTGCCAGAAGCTAGGACTGGATGACAGGGGATGATGGTTCACTCGATAATTGTGCTGTTCTGTTCTTTCCTTCTGAAGCACCTGGCACTGTCAGAAGACAGGACACTGGGCTAGATGGACACTGGTCTGACTCAGTATGACTTTCTTACGTTCTTATTGAACGTCCATTTATTCTTGTGTTATGAGACAGGCTGAACAGAAGCTCCTGACCTACCTTCTTTAGACCATTCATTTTTTGATCATCGCCCCTCTTATTTGTCTCCTTTGTAAGGTAACGATCCCAATCTTTTCAATTTCACTTCAGAGGAGAACTTTTCCAGGCCTCTAATCGTTCTCATAGCCCTTCCCTGAACCCACATTAATTCTGCAATATCCTTTCTGTGGTGGGGTGCCCAGTGCAGCATGCAGTCTCCCAGAGGAGGCTGCACCACTGATTTATAGAGAGGCATTACAACAGTCTATGTGTTATTTACCATTCCATTCCTTATGTTAGCTTTTCTGACTGCAGCTGCTTGTTGAGCAGGGGTCTCCATGGAGCTGTCTACAGCGATAACCAGGTCCCTTTCCTGGGTTGATTCAGTTAATTTAGAACTCTCTAAGGTGTAGGAGTCATTTAAAATTTTCCCTCCAATGTGCATTACTTTGCATTTATCTACTTTGAATTTCCTTTGCCACTGTATTGCCCACTCACTTAGCTTCTTTAGGTCTCTCTGAAGTTCCTCACATTCCTCTCTGATCCTGACCTACCTAAATAACTTCCTCACATCTGCAAATTTTGCTCTCTCTGCTCACCCTACTTTGCAGTTCATTAATAAATATATTAACAACATGGAACCTAATATGGATCCTTGAGGCACGCCATGAGTACCCCTTTTCCATTATGAAAATTGATCATTTAATCCTACTTTTTGATTGCTACATCCTAGCAAAGTTTTGCTCCATGAGAATACTTTGACTCTCACTCCAGACCTACTTAACTTCTTGAGTAGCCTCTTGTGTAAGGACGTTGTCGAAGGCCTTTTGGAAGTCTAAATACATTAGTTCAACTAGTTCTCCTTTATTCACTACTTTATGGACATTTCCAAAGAATTCTAAGAGATAAGAAAGACACAGTTTTCCTTTGCAGAAATGGTGCTGGTTAGAGGCTATCATACCTAGGTGTTCAGTTTTAGCTGTTCCGATTTTTAATTGTTGCTTCATTACCAATTTGCCAGGTACAGATATATGGCTTACTGGTCCAGATCACCCTTGAGCCTTTTTTAAATATAGGTTCAGCATTTGCTACCCTCCAATCCTCTGGAACAGTGACTTTTTAAATGAGAGACTGCATATTCTGTTAGCAACTCAGCTACTTCATACTTAAGATCCTTTAGAATTCTTGGATGGACCATCACAGCCTGGCAACTTACTGCAGTTTAAATGATCAATTTGCTGCAGCAGATTCTTCCTCTGATACCTCAGTCTCTTATTGTACCTCACCATTATTACCAGGAAAGAGCAGGGCCAGGGTAAGTACTTCTCCAGCATCTTTAACAGTGAGGGTTTATACAAAGAAATCATTTAGCATCTCAGCAATGTCCTTATCATCCTTAATTGCTGCTCTTTATTCCTTTGGTGATCCAGTGGACGCACTGATTCTTTCACAGGCTTCCTGCTCCTAATATACTTAAAGATTCAAAGATTTTGTTATATTAACAAACAGGTCAGTAACTCAGCTAGTTTAAATTGGCTTAGCGCCATTGACTGCAATGGAGGTACATCAGTTTACACCAGCTGAGCATCTGGCCCAATGCTTTGTTAGACATTCTGGAAAAGGAAACCAGCAATCATACATACTCCAACCTGGGAACATAGCTGGAGCAGGGACTATCAGAGTAATGGTTAATATCCAGACAGGTGCGTAAGTGTTGTTCCTTTTCCTAGACAGCTGCTAGGGACGCACTGATACTGCCATAGTTAGTTACAATGCCCCATTAAAAGGGGCATCTGATTTACAAAATATTGTATTGCTAATCAGTCATGACCAGGCTGATCAGGGGCTCCTCAGAATCAGCCGGTGGGATCATTCCTCGTTCCCTGGTCTCCATGAACATTACTTTTGTGGCAATGGGTGCAACTGATCCTCAGCTAATGCAGTTTGGCACAGCTCCATTGACAGCAATGACTGACACAGAGTTACACTGTTTGTCTGTTGAGAGAACAGTAAAACCCTTTGCATCTTAGTGAGATTTAATGGCAAGCCCAGCCAAGGACAATCCCTGCTCAGTGCTGGTGTAGAAGCCGTGCTCTGTATTCAGCACAGAGTCTGCTGACATTTGTTGTTAGCCTTGGATAGTTTTGCTAGTGGAAGCTTAAAAAGCAAGAGATTTGAAAAAGTAAAATGTTGGGTTCTTTTTATTTTCCTTCTGGTTTTGAGGACTTTACAGTTTGTGTTTTTAGCTTTCTTCCATGATCACAAGGACTAGAAACCTACTGTTTGGGGTTGTTTTTTTTAATTGAAAGCTGAGATTCTGCTGTATTCACATGACTCCAGGAGCTGGGACTTTAACAAACCTACCATACACCATGAGACTCGTGGTAAAACGCTGAGTGACATGGTAAAAAGAAATTTTAGTTTTTGTATTTCTCCCTGACTTTTAAAATCTGAGGAGTCATATGTGTGAGTGTGTATGTATATATCTATATATCTACAGAGATATAGGGCCTCATCCTGCTTTCACCAGTCAATTACAAAAACCCATTAACTTCTAGTGGACCAAACCTGTAAGACATTGTGCCCTCCCTGTGTGGTGTTGAGTACCCTCAGTGGTTTAAATGAGATGCAGCTCCTCACAGGGTTGGTCCCATAATTCTTAAATTAGATCAGGTCTCTTTACAAGAAACAGATATTTAAAGGGGAAGGCATCATACTAACAGTCACGGTGATGCAGCATTAAAGTATTTCCTCCTGTCACACAGTAAATTCACAGCGACGTCGGATACAGACCCACTTGGATCTATTTCAGACTAAAGTTTAGCAAGCTCCCATCCTACCACCTTCGCAAACCTCAGGCAAACCCATCTTGCGGGTCCATGCAGTTGCCCCCCTGGTTGCCGAATATCTATAAACACAAATCGAAGCCTGTCCATCATTTATTATGGTTGACTCATGCCTGCTGAAGGGCAGTACTGTCAATGTGGAGTGAGGATTCTGCTTTTGCCCCAGGCACTTTCCCACCGGAAGTGGATGGCCAGCCCCGAGTACAAAGGGGCTCGAATCCCAAATTAGGGTCTTCGGGTGTGACCACAGTACCAATAGAGACAAACCCATTTCCTCCCCAATCACTCTTAGAAAATACACTAGCTCTTTACCTGACAACCTGCATGTCCTACATTTGGTCTCCGGAAGGCCAACAACTATGGACCAGACCCTCAGCTGATGTAAATTAGCATAGCTCCATTGACTTGAACTGCTCCATTGACTTAAATGGCACAAAGCCGATATACAGCGAGGGAGATCAGAATGGTGGAGGAATGTGGAGAGACTGAAAGGGAAAGAGAGGGAGGAGGAAGAAATGCAGAGGAGGGTTCATAGGAGAGAGAGAGAGAGAGAGAGAGAGAGAGAGAGAATACAAAATACTCTGAATTATAAAAGCTGCCATATTTGATTAATTGGGCTTTCTGTTTGATAAATATTACTCAGGAGTATAACTATGCAAAACGCTTAACAAGTTCACATTATTAAAAGAACTCAACTAACTAAATTAAAATTCCATTATATTAACCAAACCGCTAAAGATCAACTTCTCCTTAATGTAATGTTTAGGGAACCAACCCAAGCAAATGATTGTTAAACGGGCAATTTTACACAGTTAAAACAACCCAGGCATGTTTTTCCTCCAAATGATTATCGCAAAAATTTAACTGCAAAGAGAGCAGGTTTGGTCACAGTGGCTACGGAGAGGGTTAGGAGGAGGTGATCTTAGAGTTAGGCCATGTTGTCTAGTGGTTACAGCAGGGAAGTTGGAGCAAGAACTTTAGGATGTTATTCAAAGCTCTGTCAATGGTTTGCTATGTGACCTTGGGCCAGATTGGCAACAGAGCCCAGGACACAAAGTACTGAACTCTTCTGAAAATCTGGCAATTTATTCAGGTGCCTAAATAGGAGTTGAACTCGTCTGAAAATCTGGGCCCAACTGAGAGTGCTGGGCCCCTCAGAATATGCAAGTCTTAGCCACTACGTGCCTCAGTTTCCCCACCATAAATATTTCTCTGCCACACAGTGGGGTTGTAAGTCTTCATTAATTAACGTTAGCAGAGCAGTTACAGATCCTTGGTTGGAAGACGTTACCATAAGTACCATGCCTTGTTATTAGGGACATATCTATTTCTAAGCACACCATATCTGTGAGACAATCCATTGCTCAGAGCGCTCCAGCTCTCAAGGGTTACAATGACACAGGCCTAACTCTGGGAGCTACTGAGCACCTTGTGTCCGAGTTCAGCGGAGGTTGAGGAAGGTTCAGCACCTCACAGGATTGGGCCCTGGGCGATTTCATTCCTTTTTTTCCCTGAAGAATCTTCTCCCCGCAGGAGCAGTAACATACCAGAGCAAGGAGTAACCTGGTGATAACTAAAAGCTGGTTATGCCGCCTCCCCTACGGCCTCAGCAGTCTCATTCTCCGCGAGGCAGAGGCCAGGGGAAGGAGGGTGGAGGAGTAGCTGCACCTGGCATTTCAGCTCCCAGGTTCAGTCAGACTTGCTCAACCTGTTCTCCGCTTCCAGGGGCAAATACCAGGGCGTGGAGAGAGGGAGCAGTGAGCATGACATTGTCTTTCCCTGTGTGTGTGTGTGTGTATGTGTGCGCGCGCACCAGGAGACAAGGGGGATGCCAGTGTATTGCAACTTATGTGCAGGTCTCCCATTAATGAGATGTGCAACTCATGAGACTATCGCACAGAACACATAAAAATACAACAATGGCCTCAGTGTGTGTCTCTCTCATTGCTTAGCCTGCATGTTCTCCCAATGTTAGGGGTTTGTGTGTGTGTGCGTCTCTCTCTCTCTCTCATGTCTGGAGTGTTGGTGTGTTCTGATATTGCTCGGTATATTATGTGAATCTCATTGTTTGGTATGTCTGTGTTCTGCCATTGTCTAGTGTGTGCGTTCTCCCATTGTTTTGTCTCTCTCATTGTTTGGTGTCTGTCTGTGTTAACGGATTGTTTGGTATGTCTCATTGTTTGGTGTGTATGTGTGTCTGTTTTCTCATTGTCTGGTACATGACCCATTGTGGGGTATGTTTCATTGTTGGCTCTGTGTGCATGCGTGTGTGTGTGTGGTTATTGTGGCTATTTAGCGTGTTTGTCTGTCACTTCCTGCCCATGCTGAGCTGTGCTTCAGGAAGTGCAACCTAGGTTAGAAGGCAAGAGGGAGAGGGAAGGTGACTTGAAGCCACTTTTGCATCCTCTGGATTCGGGGGCCAGCTCAGATTGGGAAACTGAGGTCCAGAAAGGGTAGACTTACATTTTCGAACACTTTTACATTTTGGATGCCCCTGTTTTCAGGTGCTCAACTTGAGGCACATTGGGACTGATTTTCAAAGCAACCTCAGCTCTCCTTGACTTTAACTGGTGGTAGGGCAGCTGGGCAGCTTCTAAAAATTAGGCCCCAGGTGTCTCAAGCGGAGTGCCCCAAAAACCTGAGTGCTCAAAATGAGTAGCCATGTTTGAAAACGTAGCTCTGCTGGCTTCACAGCAAGTCAGTGGCAAAACTGGGGGCTAGTACTCAGGAGTCCTGGCTCCCGGTCCTGTGCTCACCCAGTGGAGCACCCTATCTCAGGTAACAGGCAAGAGAAAGAAACACACACTCATTTGTTCTTATATTCTGCGGTGTTCTCATCCCTTCCTTTTATATCCTATAAATCACAAACTGCCAAATCCTCCCTACCCTCTCCTAAAAGGGAAATCTGTCTGATACAGAGGAATTGAGAACTGCTTTCCTGTCCGCTGCTTAACGGTTCTGACAGTTTCCCATCTATGCCCTCAGACATGGCTTACAAGGCTACAGTGTGTTTGCTAAGCAGTTTCCATGGTTCCCAGCAAGGGGCGTAGGCACAATCCACTCCAGATTGGGCACAGAATCCAGCCTGGGATTTCTCTGCCACTGTCCCAGGTGAGCAGGGTTTGCAGAAGGAGTCTGCAGTGCACTCAAGTTAGACAGGTAGAGGACTCTTTCAGGATTGCATTTTAGAGGAGAAAGGGGGAGGAAAACCTGGACTGGAATCGAGTCTGGCAGACTCCTGGCTCCCAAGAAGGAACACAGCTGAAAGCCTCAGCTGAGAAGTTTAAACATGAGTCCTGAAAGCTTCCCTTGGTCCTAGCACCCGCCCTCTTCATCAGGGCTTGAAAGAGAGGGCTGACTGAATTAGTATGTGCAGGTTGGAAGCGGCAAAGGGGGTGATTAACATGAAGACATGCTGGGTCCCTGAGATGACAGAACTCTGCAGCTACCCAGGGTCCAGGCTCGCCGTGCTGTGCAAAGCAGTCCAAAGTTTACTTGAAACCACAGGTTTATGGAACTGTATTGCAGCCTAGATTAACCACCCCACACTAATGCACTCTTCTTTCTTCCACTCTCCCCTCTCACTGCCTTATGCTCTGTGCTTTAGGAGCTGACTCTCTTGCTCTCCGATCCAGAGTGCTGAATTTGTCCCTTTCCTGCAAAATCTGACAAAACTCTTTGCAGCTCAGCACCCTCGACTCTCAGCGAATGCAGGAGTGGAGGCCACTCAGGATCAAGCCCCACAGAAGTATAAAGGGCAGAGAAATCTTGAAACATAGAGACCAAATTTTGCATTGATTTATGCTTCATTAAGGGGCCATCTGAGCCAACAGATCTGCAGGAGGTGTAAATCTGGCTGCAAGGCTATGTTAAAGCTGTGCTCTGCCACTATCGTCTCCTTTTCGTTCTTCTCCCAGATTCTTCTCTCAAGGGTCACCAAACAGTTTGATCAATTACAGCAAGTTACGTCAAGAAATGACAATCCAAGAAAAACTTGCAGGAAACAATGAATCAAAGAATATCACAAAAAATACAGATCCCAATACTGGCATGCTCTTGGCAAAGTACCTGCCAATCCCGCCAGTCCCCATCTTCTCATTTGTCTCTCCAGGTTCTTCTCCTACCCTTGCCATTTTCACTGGGTCCCAGTGAGCTAGCCTGGAAGCTCCTTGGGGCAGAAATCCTTGGCCAAGCTCAGCCCTGAGATGTGCAGGTGCCAATTCCTTTGATTTCAGTGCCCATTTCATACGTTTGCAAAGGACCAATTAGAGACTGATCCAATGCCCACTGGAGTGAACAAGAGATCCTCTGGCTCAACTCCGTAATCTCCCACCTCCAGTCCCTTCCAAATAGCTCCAATTGCCTTGCAAACATTCAACCCCCACAGCCATCAGAGTCTGAGCCAGGGAACTCACCACTGAAGCTTAAATGTGCAAGACCTTGGCACAACTAAGGCAGCATCCACTGACCCTGGACTTTTCAGCTTTCATCCCCAACTGTGAAGGGCTGCAACTGTCCAGGGAAAGGGGCAGTTTACCTTTGACCTTTGTTGTAGGTTTTGTCATGTGGTGTCAACCATCAATCTCTCTATAATACAGTGTTTGCATTTGCGCATATAAGGCATTTGCAATTGAGGGACAGAACACACATATACAATCTCCTGCACTGCCTACACCTCGCTGATTAAAAAGACATGCATACAGTCTAGGAAAGGGTTAACCCATTCCTTCGCTCTCCAGCCTGCTTGTTTACAGCTCAGGCCCTGCCATGTGATGCCGGGCTGCACTCTGCATGCAGTCCAGTCCCCTATAAATATCTAAGCCTTTTTCTGAGAGATCTCACAGCTGAGCCCCCAACATTATAGCATGAACCTCTGAACTCTCCAGCACCCAGAGTGGAGACAAATATCCAGCACCTCTCTTTGTCAACACACTACGGAGAAGCTGTCAAGGGCTGAGGGGGAGTCTCGTTTTCTGCTGGCACCCTTCCCACTGGTGATTGCTTTTAAAAAGCCCAGCAGCCACATTAGGTCAGCGGTGAGATTAAAAGATCTGTCTCTATCCAAGCTTAAATGGGAGGAAATGAGCTGCCATTCGTCCTCTGCCAGAGCTGAGTGCTTAGCAGACGTGGGTGTCCACGGGCAAGTCACCTACTCTGGCTTTAGCCCTGGCCCGGATGGGGAAAGGGAGGTGACCCTCACTGTCTCCCTCCACTCGTTTCATCCAAACAGGAAGTGAGTGGCTGCCCTTGAATGCTGACCCCAGCACCCGTCCCCCCACACACACGCAGCGAGGGGCTGGGCCGTTCCCCAGCTGTCTATGCAGCAGCAGGACAGAATGTTACGACAGCACCTGGTGACTCAAGCTGAGCTCCAGAAATGCTTTGGCTCCGGCCCAAGTCCCGACTGAGTCAGCGCAAGAAGCCTCGTTTTTCTAGGTCACAAGCAAAGCCTCAATCCTTGCTCCAGTCGTTTTGTAATCCACAGACGCCGCCCGGCCCCGTACGGGCTTGGCGCTTTCTCCTGCTTTGGGCAAGCGGCCGGCTCCCGTTAAAGGAGGCAGGAGTGCGGCAGGGTCTGCATCCCACTTCTCCTCTGTCTTCTGTAGCAGTTGGCCTTTCTTGTCCAGGGAGTGGGCCACCTTCCTTCTCCACCGTGCATGCCACGGCTTTGCAGCGACCCGGAGAGCCCCAGGGCCAGAGTAAAGCTTGGTGTAACTCAAGTAAAGCCAAAGGACTTACACCAGAGAGGAGTCTGGCCCTGGTTAGTAACAGGCCCCAGGTTCATTCCCTACTCTGCTCTCCACCATTCTCCAGTTCCGAGTATGACCGGGAGCATCAGTGCCGTTGAAAGCTGCCCCTAGAGTGCCCCAGCAAGGGAAGTCCTCCGTCCACAGAGCGAGCGGGGTGCAAGGAGACAACAGTCCCAGCTTCCCTGTACCTCTTGGCCAATGTCCCCCTGGCCAGCGGGACAGGCACTCGGGCCGAGAGGGAACCACAACCTCCAGGGCCATTTCCGTCTTTAGCACCTGCCAACAAGGAGCCAATTATTGCCAGTCGTGGTTATGCTTCTTGGTTTGTGGGGGGAGGTGTGTGCTCTTTCACTGGGAACTGGATCAAGACCCACCAAACTCATTTCACATGCTGCAGGGGGCCTACACAGTCTTCAGAAGATAGTGACTTTCCAAGCTAGGGCAGGAGGCTTCCTGCTCTGTGGGCTGGCCACGAAGGGGGGGAGCAGTCGGGAGGCCGGACAGAGGGGAGTTGGGTGCATGGAGGGATGTGCACATACTTGACCTTGTGGAGTGAGGGAGAAGGAGATGCGTGAAAGGGTTAAGTACGTGAGCTGGGGAGGATCTGTGCAGAAGGGGTATGCACTGTGAATGGGTATGTGGGCACAATGCTGTGAGGGTGGGGACCCTTCACGTCTCAGGACACAAGTCTCCAAAAGCTCTTGTCCAGCAGGACAGACAGTGGTACCCAGCTGGGCACAGACCTTCCTGCAAACCACCCAGCTGCTAACTACAGAAATGTCTCCTGTGGTGTATTGGTTACATGTGCCTGGTAATAACAACAGAGTAATAATCCAGCCCTGCTGCTCCATGCTTCTTTCTCTCTCTACACCTCCTTTCTCTCTCTTCTGCCACCTTCTCCCTTTCCCATCTTGTCTCACCTTCTCCACAACCCCACTTCATTTCCTTCCCTCTCTCCTCCACAATTCCCCCCTTTTACTCCTCCTTTTTATGTTCTTGGTTCTCCACTCTCTTCCTTTCTTCTCCCTCCTCTCCTCGTCCTCTTGTTATCCTTTCTTTCCAGGGCGATGATAATTATAAACAGCCTTCACAGCAGTGAATGAGCTCAAACACAGAGGCGAGGGTTGCTGATGGGGAAGAGAGTAGCTTGCCATGGCCCATGTATATGGGAAGGGCGACGGTCATTCATAGTGGAGATGGGTCTTACAAACAGAAATCTTGACTATGCTTACACCACTAATAACCACACTGGGAAGAAACTTGCATATGGCAATTCAGGACCAAAGTCTCATGAAGAAAACAAAAATAGATGAACATTTTTTCTTCTTTGACTCACCTCCCCTCAAACAGCAAACTATTTTCTGCCAAACTCAACAAGGCTGTTTACTTTCTAGCCTCTCTTAAAGGATCTCTATGGTTACATTTGTCACGGTAAAGTGGCAGTGAGTAAGAGATTGACTTTCTAGTCTTTCTTCAGGCTCTCTATGGTCAGAATCATCACTATGTGGGTGACGTTGGTGGAGCAAACCTGATTCAGAATGCATTTGCCAAAATGTCTCTGTCCTGAGCTTCTGACTTCAAATAATCCCTGTTAATCCAGGACCTAACACCTGTAGCTCAAGGTTATTTCATAATCAAATCCAAGCTAACGATTTGAGTTACAATCCATCCTTTCTCCCTTGGTATTTTGCATTGTTTCCCCATATCTATTTTAGGAGGGCAACACCTGCAATCCTTTACTGCAGAACAATCTTCTTCATTATGCTAAAGGGGCACCGTCAGCATAAAAATAACAGGTCAAATTTTGCTCTCATTTACAGCCACACAATCCCCAGTTAACCTCCAATGGTACAACAGGTGTAAACAACACCACAATTTAGCCCCATAAATGTAAATAAGAATTCCTTATATGCATTGCTCATTAGAACGGCAGCAGGCATGACTGCTATAGTCCAGTTATTATTACTTTTACATTAGCACCTAGAGATCCCAACCAAGATCAGGGTGCTGGACATACACACAGTGAAGAGTTTACCTTCTAAGTACTAATACATCTAAAACTCCCCTTTGCCGTGATGCCTACAAAAAAACTTGACACTGGCTAGGAAGCTGGGGCACTGAGCACGGCCCATCCTGCCAACCAATATTGTCTCATAGTTACCTTGTGCTCCCTCATCTGTCTCTACTGATTTGTTGGCTCTCGTCTGATCCTTAGCCTGGAAGCTCTCTGGGGCAGGGCAGCCGTCAGTTTGTTCTGTGTTTGTACAGTGTTCTGCACAAGAGTGGCCTGGCCCATGCCTGGAGCTCTAGGAGATCTAGGAGCCAATACAAATAATATATATATATATATATAAATAATATAGCGAAAATAATTCACAAGCAGATACAAGCTTGTAGGGGAAAGAGAGGCAAAGTGACTTGATCAGTGTCACAGAGCAGGTGAATGGCAGAGCCAGGAACAGAAGCCAGGACTTTGACATCCCAGACCATTCCCCTCTCAGCTGACAATACTGCCCTTTTCCCCAAGTTACTTCTGCAATTTCCATTCTAATTCCCTGACTGTTAGCAACTCCCTTGCTGCTGGGTCCATTCGAACTCCCAACTGATGCTTGACAAACCGAATGTTTTTCAGTCACTTCTGAAATGTTCACTTTGGAGCGCTGAAATATCCCAGGCTTTGGCCTCTGCCTGCAGATGAATTCATCTGCAAAGTTGGAATCTAAACCATTCAGCCAGTTTGGAGAACAAGGCGAGGGGAAAACAAAACAGCGCTTCCTTCATGGGAAAGGAACATCTTGTGAATTTTGTTTGCTTGCCTCTGCAGAAGAAACAGCTGGGGGTAGAGAGTTGAAGTCACACCATATTATTTGAGAAGATGGTACGTGGTCAAACAAAGATTGCATCTCAATGCACAGGGGCAGAATTGGGGGAGTGCGGGCATTTCCAGACTTTAGAGTTCTTAACTGAGGACATTCGCCCCTATACCCAGGTCGGACAACCGATTTGCACGTCTTCGGGCTTCGAAGTTCTCGTTTGAATATTTGCTACCACCACCAAGATCTGCACCTGCGGCAGCTCCACCCGGGCCCACGCCCTAGGCTTCAAGGCGCACCGCAGCGGCCCTCCTACTCATCGCGGCATAGCCCCCGCAACTCTCATTGCCGGCAACAGGAACTGAGGACACTTGATTTTCTATTAGGGTTTGATTACACTTGTATTTTTAGACGTTTTAACACCTGTTAACTAATGTGATTGTAAGACAGGACACAAACATTTGTCTCCTGCAACACACATTTGTGTAGTGTTGACACTGGAATTTACAGTCTTATTAACACACATTAAAACTTTACTAAAAATTTAAAGACCAGTTCTCATTTACAGAGAGGCCACCTTGACACTGATCTGGCAATGTAAAAGGACTTTGGAGTGGGAGTAAAGAATATTTACACCAAATCTAAACCCTCTTTATACAGCCAGAGTGGTGTAAAGGAGCCTTAGTATAATGAGAATCAGCCATAAGTTGAAATCTATCCCTGTGCAGAGAGCCGTCAAAGACTTATGCACCATATAAGGGATGCATGCGCTAGCTCTGTGCAGAGCAATGGATTTCACTCTGAATGAGATGATTTTGGATTATCAAAGTGAGAAGAATTTTTAAAATCTCATTTGTTTTTCACCACCTAAATTGTTTCTTTGCTTTTCACTTGGCTTGGACTTAGTTTCACTTTCCATTTATAAGCAATTTCCTTTCATATACTGGAAACCCAGACAATGCAGCACTGTAGTAGTGCTAGATTTCCACTAGGAATGTGTTTAAATTGTGTGTGTGTGTGTGTGTGTGTGTGTGTGTGTGTGTGTGTGTGTGTGTGTAATGCTTCTATTAATTTTTGTTTAAATTAGAAAAAACATTTGAGTGATATTAGTCACTGTGAAAGCCCCTTGCTGCTCCAACCCTAAATTTTGGCCTACTTTACCCTGGAGCGTCCCTTTAATTGAAAAGGCGACTGCTACTCAGGGCACCATTTTGGTTAGCATGTGCGTAGCTATTCTTGGAGATGTGAGGAAGATAAATGCATAGAAGGGGAGTAAAAGGTATTGGAAATTACCCTACATCAGCTGGGGCCTTTTCCCGGGGGAATCCTGTTTTCATTTATTCTTTATAGGCCTGGCTCATAACCCACTGAAATCAACCACTGACTGCAATGTGCTTTAGACGAGGCCCTGTCTGAGGGAAGAAGCAAGCCACAGCTTATCAGGACCACGGGGATCTCAGCCACTACTGCCATGGGGCAATGACTAGGAGATTAATCCAAAGGGATGCCAAGCCTTTTAGCTCCAATCATGAGCTCTGTGGAAGTTTGGGCTCCAGACACACACACACACGTTTGTGAGTGGGGAGGGATAAATGGTTCTAATACTGTCCTTTTCCTAAATGTCATTGACCCTTAGCCCCCAGTAAGACTCGAATAAGCAAAGAACGACTCGTCTTGGCACACCACTGTAGGAGCTCTATCATCTAGACTATGCGCATTTCTGGAGGACAGACATCTCTCTCTAGCTATGCAGCGCATGTGTGCAAAAAAAAAAAAAAAAAAAAGATACAATCAGAGCTCCCACGAGAGCTTGCCAGCTCCCCGATCGTTTGTCTGAGGAACTGCATCCACGAAACCTGCTTCTTAAAGACTCCAAACCCGGAGCCTGGACTTGCAGAGCTCCTTGGCTCACCACGGTAGGTTAGATAAAATTGTGCTGACTGTGTTCTCCAAGCCTCTGCTGACAAGCCTGCTGCTTATTGTTAGGGGAGGGCAGACGCCTCGCAGGCTGGGCTCTTCTCTCTCTCTCTCTCTCTCTCTCTCACTGCTATCCATAATCTCGACAGCCTGCTCTTCCCCTGTATTGATTACCACCTTGGACAGGAGTCCTGATCTGTAAGCACCGCGCTGCAGAGAGAGAGAGAGCTTCCTCTTGGGGGTTACGGATACAGCTGTGAGATATACAGCTGTGTCAATAGAGCCAGCGCAGGCCAGGAGGCGACTCAGGATTTATCGCAAGACACTTTCCACTCGGGAAATCTCCTCCAGAGGGGAAGCGAGAGCGCCACTGCTAGCCTAGAAACCAACACCTCAGCAAGGAGAGATTTACTGATATCGACCCTAAAATACCATTGGCCTCTTAAGGCGGAAACAGCACTGGGCACAAGGGTGGGTTGGACTTCAAATGTTTCTGCCGGTGTGAAAGTTTTTATCAGCATGAGAGACACTGCCGATACCTCTCCTGGGGAACAGGAGGAGACCCAAAAGAGTGGGTTGTTTCCTGCTGCAGGGCTGGGAAAGTATCTGGGGGGGGTGATGTCTCAATAGGTCTCGCCACCCACACCTACCCGGGAAATCAGTGAAAAGCAGGAGGCTTATTTAGGTGCCTAAACATGGTACCTAATTTTAGGCACCCAAGTTTGAAGATTTTTACCACCATGCTTCATTCTTACGTCATGTCTTTTGGGTGATAATCTCAAAGCACTTCATAAACACGAATGAATTAGCCTCACTGCCCCCTGAGAGATGGGTAAATACCATGAGGCCTATTTCACAGAGGGCTAAACTGAAGCACAGAGAGGTTAGACTAATTTATCCAAGATCACACAGCAAAATAATAGCGGAGCCAAGAACTGAACCAGGAGCTCTAATCCAAGAGCATCTGCTCTGCTAGACCAGATGCCTGAAGCAGCCTGAGAGCTGGCTTTCCCTGGGGAAATCTAGGGACAGATTTTCAAGTTTGCAGCTCCCAGGGTGACACAGAGGTCCAGTTTTTCCGAGGAGCTCAGCACCCGATGTGCATCTAACATGCTGAGCTCTGTTGAAAATCTGGCCCCAATTTTGAGTGTAAAACTCTTTTGAAAATTTGGCCAGAGGGCCTGATCGAAACCCCACGAAGTCAACTGCAAGATTCCCATAGACTTCAGTGGACTCTGGATGAGGACCAGAATGAAGGAATAAACTCCCCATGCAAGTAACGATCAAAAGAAAGCGAAAACTGACCCAATAAAAGTCAGATCTGTTAAGATGAATCCCTTCTGGTTTACACATCTGACATACATCTTTCAACAAAATTTGTATTTATCCAACATTTGCTTAACCACAAAATGCCAGAGAGCATCAATATCCCTTTCATGCACAATGGTTCAAAAAGAATTGAGTTACAATAAATAAGGGGATACACCAGTTATTGAACCACCGAGTTACTTTTTACCAGGCAAAGTTTACTCATTCACCCTGCTACCTAGTTCCAAGATGTAAAATTAAGGGGCTGGTTCTGCTCTTTCCTCTCTTACTGATCTATCACTCCCTGGGGTGGAGATAGAAAATGAGTGCATCTGCCTCTCAGCAGATTCACCACAGTATATTTCCTTGGTGGCCAAGGCCTTTTCACCAGATGCCTATTAAGGGCCTGACTCAGTAAGTGTGGAAGCCAGTGCAAAACTCCCATTGACTTCAGTGGGAGCAAGCCATAAAGCAATCAGGTCTGTTAATATAACTATTTTGGTGCACCTCGCAGCAGGATGTTACTGTCTATACATCTTTGAACAGTACAGACACCAATGAGGGGGAGGAACGTTTAGGGTATTTAAAAAAAAAAGGTGGAACTAGGAATAAAGAGATGAGATTAAGAAAGAGAACATGTAGGATGAATATCAGCAAGAACCTCTTGCCTGGGAAACAGTACAAAACTGCATAATCCCAACGTGCTGCAGTACTGTTGGCAGTACTGTTGTCTTTTCATTAAAAAAATAAAAAGGTGGGAAATTAAATACAAAAAGTTTCATTATGGTAAAGTTAAGGCTGCAGATTTATAGCAAACAAATCCCAGTGCTGCCAACATTCAGCACTTGTGATTTTGCCACAAGTCTCATGATAGTCCATGTTTTCTTAAAGCACCAGTCCCTGCTACTGCTGGAGAACTTCAGCTTAAAGTAAGCTTCTAGTCTTCTTGGTTATGGAGAAAAGCTTGAAAATGGGAATCGTGAGGACTCAAAAAGCATAAGGCAAATCCATGAGGAGGGGGACATGGCTGGGAGATCAGTTCTTGCTATCCAGAGTCCAGTGGGAGACCATGGGACTAGGCAGCAGAGTGGTGGCAAAGGGCATCCATATAGATGTTCTCTACAGATGTCCCAAAATGTAGGGGATCCCTGGGTTAAGAGCATGGGACTCCTGGCTTCTTTTGCAGGGAGCTATTTGGAATTTGGTAAACCTTGTACCTAATGGAAGAATGAATAGGAAACTCAGCAACTTTTCAACTCACTGGTTTCCCTCTCCTCTGCCCGAGTTATTCCCATGGAAGTGAGAATAGACTCTATGCTCATAAAGGAAGGGATTTTTTTTTATAGTATTGTTCCTATGTATTCAGTGTTGACAATTGCTAGATGCTGTGTAAGACATTAAAGTAAAGGAAGACTGAAGAACCCTGATTTCTCTCCCCCACCCCAACCCCGCAAAATGTCAAAATTAGGATTACAGAAAGAAAAAAAAATGTGACTTTAAAAAATACTTCCACATGGCCACTGTAGTTCAGCAGTGTATTGATGACTATGGACTGCTCGCCAATTAGGAGGCCAGTGGCTCAAGTTTTTAATACTGTCAGCCTGCTTGCAAATCAGTTGCCTCCTGTGGGCTACTGAGCACCCACTGTCATGGCAATGGACTCCTGACACTATACACAAGCCCTGTTTGAAAAGTGACTTGGATCCTGAATGAAGCAACACAATGGAATCCACAGCAAAGATACAATTGATAATGCACCTCAACTCACTAGAGTCAGGAGTGAATTTTAATGGGTTTTTTTTAGCTCCTTGGAGAAATGAGCAAATTCCACAAAAAAACAGGGAGGGAATGGAGAGAGAGAAATAACTCATTTTAGTTCTACAAATTAAAACTTAGGAGCCAAAATCTCATGACAGTCAATGGGGTTTTGGCTCGTAAATGTCTAAATCCCTTTTGAAAATGAGACTTAGGCTCCTGGTGGTCAGGAGTTGCAATGCTGAACAATGCCTACGTACCTTTAAAAATCTGGGCCCGTGCTTATGGACATTGGCACATGCTTCAGTGCTTTGCTAAATCCTGGTTTAGAAGCAGAATCTGGCCTGGGGAGAAGATGGAGATATGCCAATGCAGGTCTCTGTCTCTGGTTTAAAGAACTGCTGTACTGGGGGTCAGGCCCCCCTGCTCAACTGGAAGGGTGCAGGCTCTGAAGGGGAAGCAGGCAGAGTCTCAAGGCTCAGACAGAACTACACTATGAACAGTTTATTGTCTATATTTGTAACACACTGGTACCAAACCTGCTTCCTACATTGCAGGATCTCCATCCTTTTTCCCCACTCCTCCTCTCTCTCTCTCTTTCTTCCCTTTGTTCCCTCCCCCATTATCCTTCCTTAGCTCGACCTTTCACTATCCTTCTTTCTTTCTCATCTCAAACCAACTCTCTCTCTTTTCTCATCTTCCCTCCCTCCTTTCCATGCTGCCAAGTCTGCAGGTTTCCTGCTGTGACCTTGAGCTGATTGCTGGAGCTGGTGGTGGGTTTCTTAAAGGAGCCGCATGGGCAGCTGTCACTGGGGCGATTTGTGTTCTCCTGCTGTCAGTCACGGCAAGGGACCATGCTCCATTGGGCCAGGACCCTTTGTGGGTGGGGTGGGGGCTAGCAAGGGGGCGCACAACTCTGGCAGCAAATGGGGGAGGACGTGGGCAGCTGGCTGAAAGTTCTGCGAGCCAATGGGAGCGCTCACTCGCTCCAAGCATGGGCATTGGTTGCCAGAGTTATGGACTGGTTGTTCCCATCAATGGCCGCTATGTTTCAGATGGGGTAGCACAGTAGATGGAGGTGGTTTCTTGCCTCTGTATCTGGCACCTCCGCCTCCCTCCCGTTACTGGACTTTAGTCCCCATTTAAGTCCTGCACATTTTAAAGCCTTTGACCTAGAAGGCCAGGATGGGGATCTGCTTTCTAATGGGCTAGTGATCAGATTCAAGTAGCACAATTCACTCAGCCTAAGCAACAGCAGCTCCATCAATGGGAGCTCTGCACAGAGATTATGGGTAGAGCAGGGCCCTTCGCTTCAAAGGAAGATTTCACTTCATTGCCCTGTGTGCGAATCATAGACTTGCAGGCACTGGCAACTTCCAGATAGTTTTGAACTTCAGCCACACCTAGAGGAGAGAAGTCTCTCTTCCCCCTCAACGTGCAAACCCCTCCCTCCTCTAGCACATCCAGCTCGCCACAAACATGCTCCTAGGGCAGCTAGTGTGTTCATACAAATATCCACACACTCAAACTAACAGTGCATTCTCACACACACACACACACGTGCAAAGACACAGAGCTCAATACGCACAGTCACACACACACACTAACCTACCTTCACACTCCTACAAACAACACCACACCAAAACAGCAAAGAGGTGTGCTGGGGATTCAGGTAGATGGCTCTCTGCCCTCGGTGTAGTCATGAATCAATGACCCAGCCCAGTGCTAGGGGGCGCTGTGCTCCAGGAGGTGCCTGCAGAGACTCAGAAAACCTGTGGTCTTTAGGTCTCACCACCCTTTTTCACAAGTATAGTATAATTAGTCTTGATGCCCCGGCCAAATGCCAATTTGGGCAATTACGAACTGCCAGCCTCAATCCCCCCTGCAGTTTCAACTGGAGGCAGCACCTTCTGTCTTCAGTTCATGTCTTGTTTGGCTGTATGCTCTTAAACAGCTGTTGTGTCCCAACCAAGAAGTGGCTGCATTTCAGTGGTGGACAAAGTTTATAAACGGCTTTGTAATGAAGAGAGATTTGGGATGTAATTCATTGTGATTATAACATACAAACACATGCTCTGGACTAAAACATGAAAGCTCATATTTCAATTCCTTCAGCAATTAGCTATTGCAGAAGTTAAACCAGCAATCTACAGGTATTGGCCCAACATAGCTGGGCATGTCGAACCTGAAGCCGTTAGCTTAGGGCAAGAAATTGTTCTAGAGGATAATTGTGTAAATGTTGGATTGTGAACTTTTTACTCATGCTGGTGAATACTTACTCACGGAAGTAGTTCTGTTGACTCCAACAGAACCACTAGTGAGTAGAACTGCTTACCAGTGTAAAGGGTTCACACTTCACACAAACCCTGACATTCTTTGTTAATAAACACAGAAAACATTAAATAACTTCATGTTTGTGATACCTAACCCAAACTCTTTCCGAGTTCTCGTTAGAGCTGGACAGACAATTTGCAGTGCAAAAATTGTGAAATTTAGCCCCTTTTTCTGCTGCAAATTGTGTGCAAACACATCATGATTCCTATGAATTCATGTGATGCTACTCCTTCACTGGAGGTTTTGTGCAAATACAAAATCCCATGAGCATACCATATGCCCCAGACGTAGAGCTGATTTTGAGTTGTATCAAGTCATACCATAATGGGGGGATTTCTTTATATTCACCTTAGAGCTACTGCCACAATGACTCAAGAAAAGATTCAAGAAGTGGAATTACCTTGTGAATTCTCCTCATTTGACTCAAATGTTCCAGGGAAATTCTGCCCAAGTATAAAATGATGCCTGGGAAATTGGCTTAGTCTTGGCGAATGTAAAGCCCAAGTGAAAATTAGGCCTATCATGGAGAATCAAACGTTTAAAAGTGATCTAAAGCTACGACAAACACTTTATAGGCCAATCAAGAGAAAAGACCCCTGCACTGATGAGACCTCTTTTATTGTTCAGAACTGCCTCCTATGAAGAGAACTGGACGCTAAAGTGAGTTCTGCCATCATGGAGCAGTTACTAACGACCCTTTGTCACAGATATTTTAAGAAGTAATTTGGACAAACCAAATGGCCTGAGATTCCAACCTTGTTTGATGGTCCAGGACATGTAGAGGACCACAGTCATTAAATGCCTTAAAGGTGAACAACAACACTTAGAAATTATGCAGGAGTCCATAGTTAGAGTGGAGTTGAATTAATATGGAAGCTCATGGGAAACCAGTGAAAGGGAATCTTAAATTAGGGACAAAGTTTACAACAAGGGCTGCAGCATTCTTCAGTGACTGTCATCGGGAGCATCAGCAAACAAATCCCAGTAGCCAAGCCTTGGGGAAATGGTAGCTTTGACCAGTGATTCCAAGCCTTCCTTCTTATTAAGCAACAGTCTCAGCCTGTATGTTCTGGAGATGGAAGATGTTCTAGTGACAGATCCATTGACAATGCCCAAACTATAGGCTTGATCCAAAACCCATTGACTTCAATGAGCTAACTACTCATGCTGAACTATCCGTTTGCCCTCATATGAAGCTGTGACACTTTTGTTACCTTTCCCACACTTGAAGAGCAGCTCTGTGTAAGCTCAAAAGCTTGTCTCTCTCACCAACAGAAGTTGGTCCAATAAAAGATAGTACCTCCCCCACCTTGTCTCTAACATCCTGCGACCAACACAGCTACAAAAATATGCATACAGCAGAGCTCTTGTCTTCTTACATGTCTGTAAATGCCATGCACATCAATGGTGCTAGATGAACAATAAACACTACTGTACAGCACTCAGGCTCAGGAAAATAGCATCAATTGGAATTACCAAACTGGTTGAAGAAGCACATGAGCCATTAGCAAGATGTCTGTATGAGTGGGATTTAAGCAAAGACGTTGTCTACTCTGGGATTCTAGCCACCAGCATAGCTGCACCACTTTGAAACTGGAGTAAACTGCACCAGTGCAAGCTGTGTGTAAATTGTGTCAGCACCAAAGACCAGATTTTCAAAAATGTTCAGGGTCTGATTTTCAACAGCTTGGCACCCACAACTGGAGCTGGACTTTCAAAAGTGGTCATCTCCAAGTGTGTCTGGAAATCTGGCTTTGGTGGTGGGTGCTGAGCATTTTGGGAATCTGGCTCTAGGGGTTTGCACTGCTCACCCAGTGAAGACAAGATCTAACTAAATCATGTGACCTGTAAGAATATGGAGTAAGCAGCTGGAGGAGAAATCACAGCCCAGGGTATGTAGATCTGGGGGATGAACGGCCAGAAGAGCAAGCTAAAGGATCCTATCACTGAGCCCTAATGCAGAGCAATGCGCAAAGCTGAAGGCTCAGTAAAAATGGACCCATGAGAGGTGTTGCTGATCGATATTGTAAACAAAGCCAAAGCCGTTGTGACAGCCCAGGAACACACTGCAAACAGGTCACACGGTCAGAGGTGCTGAGTGCTGCCAAAGGGCTAAAAACCCAAAGCAACAGAGAACCCGACACAGAAGGATCCAATCAACAAGTCTATAAATGTTATCAAATCCACAGCTCCCCAGGAACTTTCTGGGGGTTGTTCCACACCACCAGCTGGAAGCGAATTCAGACTCTCTTGTCCCTGTCGCATGAGATGAAGGCAAATTGCCGTTAGCTCTTATCAGTACAGGTTTTATGAAAGACAGTGGAGCATTCTGGGAAGGAGGGAGATATTGTTTCTGGAGGTGGGAAAAACCTGCAAAATTTGGATTCAGATTTCAAGCATGCCACAGTTTGCCAGAGCTCGGATCCAAGGTTTTGGTTCAGTCCGTTAAGGTGACTGGTACTGAAATTCAGACCCAGGCTTGAGATGGGAGGCTCAAGTCCAGAGTTTCGATTCAGACCCATCTCTAATTATTATATCCACATACTAATGGGGAAACTGAGGCAGTGTGGGGCCAAGGACCCGGAGGTATTCAATGGCACAGCCCTGAGAGAAACCCAGAAGTGCTGACTCCCTATAAGAGACCACAAAATAAGATGCGTATCTAAAGTAAGAACCCCCAGCCCCCAAAAACGCAGGGTGGACTCTGCACTGCTGGACGGTGGCTTGGGAGCTCCTATCCCATCTGCTGACCTGAGGGTTGGGACTCGCTGACCCTACGCTCAGGAGAGAAGAACTTTCGGAAAAAAGCAAACATGGGAGGAGGCGGGGTGGAGGAGGAGAGGAAAGAAAAGGAGAGAAATGAATTTTCCCGCTGCCCCAGTGGTGTTGTCGATCGATCGCGTGCAGGTTACTGGGGAGCGGTGGCGAGAGCCTCATTCCCAACTGCTAGCTTACAATTATTGGAAAGAACCCCGAGCTGCTGCTGCAGCGAAATTAGTTATTGATCTCTCGTCTGTGTGACGAGGCTCGCTCTCCTCTCTCTGCTGCTGCCACTGCAGCACCTCCCAGCTGCTCTGGTGCTGTATGCTCAGCAGCCCAAATCCCACCAGCCTCCCTCTGCCTGCCCCTCCGACGTTGTGGGGGCAGCATCCATGGGGCACTGTAATTCAGCTGGAGATTTCCAATGGTATGAGAGGCCTGGAGGGAACGGAGTTCAGCACACAAGACTGGGGAGCCCCTGATAACCATCCCCCCACACACACATCAGGAGCCCAACCCAGCTGTAAATGGAAGGCTGTATCCTAGTGAAGTCATGACCCCTCTCTGCGTGAGTGCAGGAGAGGGGAAGAAGAGGGCAGGTAAGGGAAACAGGAGCCAATCAGAATCCAGCTATGCCAGAGCAAGCCCGGGGCCTGAGGTCTGCACTGGAAGAGACCTGTGCCATAAGCAAGGCTGGAGCAGCCTCCCCCCCAGCACCCTATTCGAACTGCTCACCCCATCAGATCACCACCAAAGCAATGCTCGAGGGCCTGATCCTGCGCCCTCAAGTTCTGCTGACGTCAGCGGGTGGGGAAGGTGCTCAGCGTGTCTCAGGATCAACGCCCATATGGCGCTCACTCCCAAGATGCTAGAGTGCTTTTTCCCCCCACCCCCGAGTTGTGTCTAATGCCCCCTTCTCCACTCCTCCCCTCCCTCCTGCCCACAGGCTGGCAAGTGCTTGTGGCTACCACCTAGGCTGGCTGCCACAGCACAGCTGCTTAACATCTGCCAGCCGGCTACCCACATAGCATCCCTCACTTGCTCCACCCACTCACTGGGCTACCTCCAGAACTGGTCAGAGCCCTGTGGGCCAGCTGGTGAATATGGCCTTGACCATGCTGCAGTACTGCATGCACAAGCAAATCGTGTGTGTGTGTGTGTGTGTGTGTGTGTGTATATAAGCAAATCCCCCATTTGTTTGTGTGCGTGCGCATGCATTTCCACAGCCCATCACCATTTGGTCTCCAAACTGCTGTGGGACTGGGAACACCGTAGGGTGTTTCCTGAGCCTCTTTTCACCTCTGAACTGGTCAGAGCCCTGTGGGCCAGCTGGTGAATATGGCCCTGACCATGCTGCAGTACTGCATGCACAAGCAAATCGTGTGTGTGTGTGTGTGTGTATATAAGCAAATCCCCCATTTGTTTGTGTGCGTGCGCATGCATTTCCACAGCCCATCACCATTTGGTCTCCAAACTGCTGTGGGACTGGGAACACCGTAGGGTGTTTCCTGAGCCTCTTTTCACCTCTGAACTGGTCAGAGCCCTGTGGGCCAGCTGGTGAATATGGCCCTGACCATGCTGCAGTACTGCATGCACAAGCAAATTGTGTGTGTGTGTGTGTGTGTGTGTGTGTGTGTGTGTGTGTGTGTGTATATACGCAAATCCCCCATTTGTTTGTGTGCGTGCGCGTGCATTTCCACAGCCCATCACCATTTGGTCTCCAAACTGCTGTGGGAGTGGGAACACTGTAGGGTGTTTCCTGAGCCTCTTTTCACCTCTGGATAAATGGTCAGGCTCTGCTTGGAGAGCCCAGGGTATGTGCACAGATAACAGCAGGAAATCAGGCAATCTAAGAGCCTTTTGTTGTACTGAAAAGGGCTCTTTACATCACAGGGTGGGCTGCTGCAGGGGGAATCTGTGGGAAGGGAGCTTTGTTCCTCACTGCCTGAAATGTAAACACTCTCCCTCAAGCTCACCAGGGTCAGGCTGGCTGGGGGGTCCCTTCCCCATTGTCAGTTTTCTCCCAGCAGCAACAGCCGTGTGGGAAGGAGCTGGATTTTAATACTAGATTTTATAGTTCAGGGGCTGGCCTGACTGAGGCCAAAGGAGACAACTACAGAAAACGGGATGACAGGTAGAGCTGAGAAGGGAATGGTTTTCCTATCCTGGGAAAATTTTCAAGATTCCAACAATTTTCCCCAGCCTGAAATAGGACAAAAAGTCAAAATCTCAAAAAATTTTGCAAATCAAACATGCAAAAAAATATTTTCTTTAAGTTTGGGTCATTTGCAATGCTTCGATTCGATAACTTCAAAAAAATTTGTTTCAATGTCAACCTTTTAATTTTTTTTAACCAAAGAGTAATGTCGATTTCAAAATGAAAAGTTATTTTGAACCAAAAAAACAAAAAAGTTTTCATTTAGAAAATGTCAACATGGGACATTTCAATCATTTTGAAACTTTTTTTTTTAACAATTTGTTGAAACAGGAATTTATGTCCTAACCGACCATTCCCTTGAAAAGTTTCGGGGTTTTGACAAACTGGCATTTTCGGATGAAAAACCGTTTTTGTCAATAAATTCCTGACCAGCTCTATTCACATGGGGAGGGGCTCCTTGCCTCTAAGAAATACGGATCCTTTCCCCTCACCTCATGAGGAGCCATCCTTTCACACACTCAGTTGGGGAGAATGAAATCTCCCCAGAGCATGCTGGGAATAGGGCATCACCATCTCCCCCTCCTGGGGGTACAATGGAGGAAAAGCTCCTCCCTCCACCATGGAGAAAAAGCTCCTTCCTCCACCATGGAGAAGGTAAAAAACTCTGTGGAGAAGCACAGAGGAATGGGTGAAAGAACTGATTGGGGGAACCTTACAAGGAGGGGAATTTTCATATCGCTATCCATCCGTCCCCCGGGTGAAATGGCCAAGAGCCTTGGTAGCAGAACCATCTGGGCACAGTCAAGGTCTTGTGCTAAACTGCAATGGATTGAAACTCTCCGCCTTGATATGGAGACAGGAAACATGTGGGTGAAAATATACTTCTCTTTGGTGGTCATATCAAACCAACAGGGTACTTACAATGGTTCAGAGCCTCTTTTACGGTACTGCACTTGGGAGGTAGAATTCCCAGCTCAAATATTCATGGAGTTCAAGGCCAGAAGGGACCATGGTGAACATCTAGTCTGACAGGCTCCTCATCGCATAGGCCACAGAACTTCCCTGAAATAATTCCTCGAGCAGATATTTTGGAGAAACATCCAATCTTGATTTAAAAACTGCCACTGATGGAGAACCCACCATGACCCTCGGTAAATTGCTCCAATGGTTAAATTACTCTCACCTTTAAAAATGTACACCTTATTTCCCATCTGAATGTGTTTCAACTTCAGCCATTGGATCATGTTAGACCTTTCTCTGATAAACGGAAGAGCCCATTATTAAATATTTGTTCTCCAAGTATAGGGTTACTGTAGCAATTGTGAAAAAATGGGACGGGGGGTGGGGGTAATAGGCACCTGTATAAGAAAAAGTCCCAAAAAATGGGACTGTCCCTTTAAAAGTGGGACATCTGGTCACTCTACCCATGTAGATACTTACAGACTGTAATCAAGTCACCCGCTAACCTTCTCTTTGTTACGCTAAATAGATTGAGCTCTTTGAGTCTGTCATTAGAGGGCTTCAGAGTAGCAGCCATGTTAGTCTGTATTCGCAAAAAGAAAAGGAGTACTTGTGGCACCTTAGAGACTAACAAATTTATTTGAGCATAAGCTTGAAGTGAGCTACAGCTCACTTCATCGGATGCATTTGGTGGAAATGGCTTGTTTCCTAATCCTTTAATCATTCTCCTGGATCTTCTCTGAACCCTCTCCCATTTATCAACATCCTTCTTGAACTGTGCTCACCAAAAATGGACAGAGTATTCCAGCAGCAGTTGCACCAGCGTCAACCAGAGAAGGAAAATAACCATTCTACTCCTTCTCCGGATTCCCTTATTTATGCATCCCACACTCACATTAGCTCTTTTGGCCACAGTGTCACATGCTTTGCTGATTATCTACCATGATCCCCAAACATAGGCACCGACTCCGTGGGTGCTCCAGGGCTGGAGCACCCACAGGGAAAAAAATGGTGATAAGTTCCCCCCACACCCCCCCAATGCCTCCCTGGCAGGCCCCATGGATCAGCGCCTTCCCCTCCCTCCCCGCTCCCACCTCAGTCAGCTGTTTTACGACATGCTGGAGGCTCTGGGAGGGAGGGGGAGGAGCGAGGATGTGATGCGCTCAGGGGAGGGAGTGGAACTTGGTGGGAAGAGGTGGGATGGGGGTGGAGCAGGGGCTGGAAAAGGCAGGGTGGGGTGGAGCGGGGGTAGGAAGAGACAGGGCAGGTAGAGGAAGGGGTGGAGTTGGGATTGAGCCTGGGGCAGAGCTAGGGGTCAAGCACCCCCTGGCACTTTGGAAAGTCGGTGCCTGTGCCCCCAAATCTTTTTCAGAATTCACTACTTCCCAGGACAGAGTCCCCATTCTGTAAGTGTGGCCTACATTCTTTGTTCCCAGATGTACACATTTCCATTTAGCTGTATTAACACTCACATTGTTTGCTTGCGCCTGGTTTACCAAGGGGTCCAGATCACTCTGTCCTCCTCATTATTTACCACTCCCCCAATTTGTGGGTCATCTGCAGACTTGACCAGGAAGACAGACATGCGTTACTCTGCTTGGGTTAGCACGCTAAAAATAGCAGTATGGCCACGGGCAGTGGCTCAGACTAGCCGCCCAATACAATCCCCGTGAGGATGTGTTCAGGTGGCCAGCCGATGTCGCCACAGCCCTACGGCTATTTTTAGCCCACTAACTTGAGCAGAGCTAGCACGTGCTGGGAATTACACTTCCAGCTCGGTCAGACATACCCTGAGTGTCAGCTAGAAATTGCTCCCCAGCTCAGGCCTCCCCTGCAGTGCTCCAGGAGCTCCCGACACTTCTCGTCTCACTTTGTTCGAATGCCACAAGTATCTGCCCACAGTGAAATGCTGGGAATTTGACCCAAATTCCAACCCAATGGCCCTGGAAGGAGTCGTGTCACGGACGGCTGAGAAACAGGGCCTGGGAATGAATGCGGAGAGCCTGAGGCCCCAGCATGGCCACGATACATAATGGAAGGTCTGAGGGACACTGCAGAGCAGAGGGGCTGGAACCAGAATCCCAGCTCTATAAAACCCAACGCCTTCCTAAATTCAGATCCAGGTTGGAACTTCACAGCCAGGGCCTGTGTATTACGGGCCTGACCCCGAGCCTCAAATCTGTCACCTTGGGTCTTCTTGGCTTGGGCCTACCTCACTTGCTGGGGAGTTCCCACCCTCCTCTTCCGTCTACCATCTGCCCTCATGCCCCTGGCCATGAGTCCCTACGGCAGAGCAGGGCATGGAGAGGAGGAATTGGGCGCAGAGTGATCCCAGCCTGGGAGAGAATCCTGGAGAACGTGAGTGGTGAATATGGAGAGAGATCTCCATGCAGGCACCATATCGCTCATGCGCGAGCCCCCACAAGGGACCGCTTGGGGCTGGATCTCCAGCACCCGGGTGGCTCACAGGCTGAGCCAGTCTCCCACAGCCACTCTCACCTCTAGCAGCGAGACCAGAGGCAGAGCCACTCTCGGCCCAGTTCCCCTCTGGCAGATGGGGCAGCCCAACGGCAAGGCTGGCCCTGGAGCGGAGACGGAGACCCACCCCACCCCCCAAATTGGCAGCTCTAGCAGGCGGTTGGAGGGGCGCGTTCCCCAGGGCTGCAGCAGCGGCTGGAGGTGGATGGATAAGCTCGGTAACAGCCACCTGACCAGTCCCAGAGCCAAGCGAAGGCTGTTCACTGACAACCGCCTGGCCTTCCCCTTGTCCTGATGCCAACAAAAGGCCAGTGGAACAATGGACTGCTGGGTAGGAGGGGGAACCATCTCAGGGGAACAGGGCCGGGTGAGTATTTGTTTAGCCTGTGGAAGGGAGGAGGAGGAGAGGAAACCGACTTTCAAAGTATTTCACCCTTTGTTAACCCTTCCCAGTCCCCCCCCCATGCATTCCACACACACAGACTCACAGGGGGGTCCTGGCCAGGGAGGAATCAAGGCTTCAAGAGCGGCTCCTGTTACAGAGCTGCCTTCCAAGAAGCTCACAGCAGCCTGTTCCTTCCAAGCTAAGTTCACCCTGGGGGGGACACTGAATTCCCCACTGCCGCCCCCCACCCTGCTGCTGGCCTCTCCCAGGGCAGAGAGACGGAAAACCACAAGCTGTAGGAGGGAGAGAGAGAAAAGATTAATTCTGTTATCGGGGCTTATCCATAACGCGAAAGTACGGAAGGACTTCATGGCACAACTTTAGGGAGTCATTAGGGAGTCGGCGTACTGCTGTGTATTTGTCTCCCCTGGGGAACGAGGCTTGAACATTGAGGTTTCATTTTTGTAACCTGTTTGTTAGATCTATTTCCAAATGTGAGCCTTCTGAAAAGGACGTGGCTAGAGAAGCAGGCAGCAGAGGTCACACCGGCTGTGCATTGCCAGGGCTGTATGCCCCGGGGGGCCCAGGGTTGGGACTGCAGGTGTTCTGGCATGTGGGATCCAGGACTTGAATAGTCGGGGCAGGGGCTGCCTGTCCGGATGAGCGGACAGACATCACATCACAGATCCTGAAATCTGTTGGCCATACAGCAGGTTCCAGGGCCTAATTCTCCAGGCTCCTGCACCTCGTGTTTCAGAGTAGCAGCCGTATTAGTCTGTATTCGCAAAAAAGAAAAGGAGGACTTGTGGCACCTTAGAGACTAACAAATTTATTTGAGCATAAGCTTTCATGAGCCTCCGATGAAGTGAGCTGTAGCTCATGAAAGCTTATGCTCAAATAAATTTGTTAGTCTCTAAGGTGCCACAAGTCCACCTTTTCTTTTTTGCACCTTGTGTTGTCACACACCCCTATGACTAGTGGAGGCAAAGGAAGTGTAAGTTATCACAGCAGTGCTTTGCTCCCACTTTGCATTAGCGTAAATGAGGGCACAAAGTGCCAGGCAATGGAGACTCAGGTCCACTGTATTCACATGAGAGAATGACCAAGTCCAAACCTGGCTTGCTGCATGACCCCAAGCATGTCATTTTAAAAACTCTGTGCCTCAGTTTCCCCATCTGTAACATGGGAATAATAGTTGCCTGTCTCACAGGCATTGATGAAAGTAGAGCCAGATGAATGATGTAAAAAGATTTCTGGGGATATTTGTTTGGCGTTTAAACGAATTCCCAATGTCATGTTCACATCCCTTTTCCATGAATATTCCAGCCTATGCATGAGAATGTTCACAGACCGCCATGAATTTTAAACAAACATTGGTGAGCGTTCACAGGAAGTGAACTTACAATTCATGATCGCGACTCTTCTCATTGGAAACCTGAGTCCAAGAGTTACGTTCACCACTCAGGGACACAGAAACATTCCATGTGATATACCTGACCAATAAAAAAAATACCAACAGACCTCACACGCTGAATACCAGATACTCACAACGATCTATCCGGGAACAATGAATGGATCCAGAATGAGTCACACCAGGGCGAGCTCAGCGCTGCCATACCTGCAGCTGCAAGAGGCTCCCATGTCAGTGGGGACCCAACTCACAAGGGACAGGTGGAAAGGAGAGTGGGACATTTACCACTCATACTTCCTGCCATGGGGCACAAGCTACTTTATGCTGACTGAGCACTCTGTGGAGATAAACCAGGGAGAGTTCTCATACCAGCTTTGGGCCCATTCCCTACTGACCCCAAGCTATAGTTCCCAAATCTTTCCCATCTAGCTCCATGGAGCTGTTTGAAGTACACCATACACTGAACACCGGGCTGGGCAGCTGGAACGGCCAATTGACGACTTTGTAGGGGGCCTCAGAGTAGTTTGAGCCATTCCTGATTCAGTGACTCGTTTCGAATAATGGAGCACTTGAGAAAATCACCATCTGCTCAAGGACAATTCACAACCAGAGGAAGAGGTGAAGTTCAACAAATGCATTATTTGCCCAGCTCTGGCACTCAGCACTGCATCATTGCTTGTACCGTGCTTTGGAGGTGATTTGAATGCGATAGGATGATCTGTGACAAGCGAACCTTACAAAGTTTAGAGGTATGTTTTGGGTAAGCACCCAGAAGCTCAGCTGCTCCTCAAAACACTCTAAGCCTCTCGATTCTACTAAATGTGGCAGAAAAACAAAACCTCCCTAGATATGGCTTGCTCTCTCGTGAGATTTGAGATTTCCGGTGCTTCCTGCTTCCAGCTAGAAACACCATGAAAACAGGGCACACCTTGCATTTTAGTGCTCAAAGACTTAGGAGGAAACCAAGAGATGCTGCTGCAAAAATGAAAAAATAAGGTCAACGATTTCAAACATGGGCACCTAAATCCAGACCTGGGCACCTAACTCCAAGGAGACATTTTCAGAAGCACTAATTCACAGAGTTTAAAGCCAGAAGAGATATTAAATGATCTAGTCTGATCTAGTGTCTACCACAAGCCATTACATTTGCCCCAGTTACCCCTGCGTTGAGCCCAATCACTTGTTTTTGACTAAAGCTGATCTTCTAGGAAAGGCATCCAGTCTTGATTTGAAGATGTTAAGACCTGAAGAATCCACCTGGGAGTTTGCTCCTCTGGTTAATCACCTTCACCATTTTAAAAAACTGTGCCTAATTTCTCATTTTGATTTGTCTGGCTTTGATTTGAATGTCTACACAGCCCAAGCGTGTCGGCCCTGGGCTGGGAGGCTTGCTGAAACAGGCTGTGTAGCCATACCTTTGAAGTCTCTCACTGTCAGGCATTTTCTCCAGCTCTCAAAGCTTAGTTTGTGGCTCTTGTCTGCACCCTCTCCCATATTTTAACATCCTTTTTGAAACTTGAGCCCCAGAGCTGGACACAGTATTCCAGTATCAATCTCACACGCGGTATACAGTGGTAAAATCACCTCCCTATCCCCTCCTCCGTGTTTATACGGCCAAGGATCACACTAGCCCTTTTTGCCACGGCATCGCTCGGGGAGCTCATGTTCAGTTACTTTCCATTAGGACCCCTAAATCCTTTGCAGAGTCACTGGATACTGCCCCCACTCTGCAGTCATGGCTTGCGCTCCTTGTTCCTCAATATGTAGCATTCCAGCATCCTGTGTGTCACCCACACATTTTAGCAGTGGTTTTCTGTTTACTTCTAGATCATGGATGAAAATGCTGAATAGCATATGACCTACTACCAATCCCCACGAAACCCCACTAGAAACACAACCATTCAATGACGATTCCCCACTGACAGCTACTTTTTGAGATTTGCCAGTGTTCTTAATCAATTTACCGGGTGCTGTATTGATACTGTATAGTGCTAATTTTTCAAGCAGAATGTTGTGCGGTACTAAGTCAAATGCCTTACAAAAGGCAGCGCATATCACATCAATGCAGTTACCTTTATTAACCAAACTCGTAATCTCAACAAAGAATGACATCCAGTTCGTTTGAGAAGATATTTTCCATAAAAACCATGTTGACCAGCATTATATTCCTATCCGTTAATTGTTTATCAATTGAATCCTGTACCCACTTTTCCATTATTTTGTCCAGGACTGATGTCAGGCTAATTGGCCTTTAGTGAGCGTGGTCTTCCCACTTGCCCTTTTTGAATATTGGCACAACATTAGCACCCTTCTACTCTTTTGGAATTTTCCTGGTACTCCAAGATTTATTAAAAATTAACATGTCAGAGTGCCTGAGATCTCCTCGGCAAACTCTTTTAGGACTCTTAGGTGCAAGCTATCCAGGCCTGCTGACTTGTAAATGTTTATCAGTAGTAGATGTTTTTTAACATTCGCCGTAGTTAATGAGCTGGAAAGTCCTCATCACCCTCATGTGATATAAATACATCATCCTACTCTTTTCCAAATGCAAAAATATGTATTGAACCTTTTTGGCTTTTCTGCCTCATTAACAAAAATTTTAGCACCCACAACTTCAATGAACCACTCAGCACCCCTAAAAATCAGGCCACTTCTTTAAGTGCTTAAGGTCCTGTCTAAACTATGGAAATTGTCTCTGGTGTAACAAGTAGCTACATCTGTGCCAACCCCTAATGTACACACGCTGTGCTGATGCAAAATGGGACTTGCACAGGGTAATAGCCAATCTAACACCAGTGCAACACATTTACTCAGTACAGAACTTCCCAATACAGATAAATCCTTACTTCAGGCAGCAATGGCTCTTTCGAACCTCAGAAACAGGCCAGCTTATGGTTTGAACTATGGGAGCAAGTCCAGTTCTTCCCTCTCTCCCAGTTACATCCTTCTAGACAATTGTATGATCCATGTGCTTTAGCCAACAGGGCGATGAATAGCAGCTTCAATCTCAAACCAGCACCTCCCATCCCCAATACACCTCAGAGCTCCTAGGCTGGGAAACCTCATGATGGTGTTCCCTATATGGTAGACCAAAGGTCCCTAGTCCTACCCAGGAATCCACTGCATTCTTAGGGGACTCTCCACCCTTGAGCCCACTATGGGGTCCACTGGAGTTGCACCAGGGATGAATCTGGCCCATTTTTTCTAAATGAAGGGTTTTCCATGGACACGGCATGGCTCAGGGAGCAGCCTTCATTACTATAATGGACGGAAGGAATCAGTCTCCAATAGCTATTATCAGGCTGGAGTTTTCCCTTCCCGAGACGTGATGCCTCTGCTGGTTCCTGTGCTGTGTGTGTAAAAAAGGCAGTACATGCCCTGGTTAGCAATGTAGCTACCAGTATGTTTGGATTTTACAGGATCTACAGGAAACAAGATACTGTAGCAAACTTCAGAGTAGCAGCCGTGTTAGTCTGTATTCACAAAAAGAAAAGGAGGACTTGTGGCACCTTAGAGACTAACAAATTTATTTGAGCATAAGCTTTCGTGAGCTACAACTCACTTCATTGGAGCTTATGCTCAAATAAATGTGTTAGTCTCTAAGGTGCCACAAGTCCTCCTTTTCTTTTCGCGAATACAGACTAACACGGCTGCTACTCTGAAACCTGTCATTATGCAAGGCACTGAATTTAGCCGTATGGAGTGGAAATCTATCAACTTCATGAAAAAACTTGTATGCATCCGATGAAGTGAGCTGTAGCTCACAAAAGCTTATGCTCAAATAAATGTGTTAGTCTCTAAGGTGTCACAAGTCCTCCTTTTCTTGTAGCAAACTTATCAGGCTAAATGGAAGACAACGGTGGAAGACATGGTGGAAGACAACGGAGTAGCCATGGGGTGGGATTCTCTCTAACATGTTTATTGCCCGACCAAGTTTACTCCAATGCACCTGCTGTTATAACGCTCTTAGCGAACAAGGTGGAATTAAAGAGAGAGAGAGAGAGAGAGAGAGAGAAAGAAAGAAAGAAAGAAAGAAAGAAAGAAAGAAAGAAAGAAAGAAAGACAGGTGATGGCAAAATGCTGGGACTCAAGGACCCCTTAATACAGTGACCCCAGGAGGTGTTATTCTGCAGCAGCCCCCGTGTCACGGTGATGAGTCCATCCTACAGCAGGGAACACCGCAATGCTGCAGCTCCAGCAGCTCACTGAGGCCAGGATCCTCAGGAGCTGAGGCTCCAACCTGCAGTGAGCACCCACGCCATCATAAGCCTATATGCTGTGGCTTCATAGTATCCCCTTGGCATGGTATCCCTCATGCCCTGTGACTCCCCACTACAGGGAGCACCGTGGCACGGTACCCCCCATGCTGCAGTACCCCATCCCCATCGGCTTTGATGCCTGGCCCGTTATCGCCATGGTTCCATGCATTAGTAACCGCCCTCCCCCCCAGCCGTGCTGCACCACATCTCTGGTGGGGAGGCCCAGTGCTGCAGTGGATTCAGGCTGCCGTGCCCTTCCAGCCAGGCAAAGCCCTGTAGCAGCCGTTTCGCAGCATGTTGGCCCCGTGAAGCCAGGGAAGAAGGGTAATAATTTGCAACACCCAGCGAGGAATGCTACAAAGAGAAAGTGTCTGGGGAAAGGCCCGAGCAGCAAACCCAGGCAGGCAGACAGCAAAAGGAGGAGGGAGAGAAGCAGAGGAACTGAAGCGAGGGATGGAAAGAGAGAAGCGAAAGGGAGATGGTGACAGAGGAAGAAATGGAAGCAGAGGAGAGCGAGGGAGCAGAAGCACAAGCGTGAGCAGAAATCTGTTGCCCAGGATGTGTGCTTAGCTGTCAGCCGTCTCTGATTAACATGCTGCCTTCCAGCTCCAAACCGGCTGCGTTCCTGGCAAAAAAAAGCCCCCCCCACCCCACCCCCGGGCTTCCTGACGTGGGTGGGGCTTGCTGAAAGGTTACATTTGCACAATGTGCCTCTGGAAAACAGTGCCAGGGGTTGCGGGCGGGGGAGGGTGAGCGAGCACGAGAGAAGGCAGCTCCATTCTGCTGTGCCTGTGTAATGGAAAAAACCCTCGGGGGGACGCGCAGGAAAATATCAAGTTACACTCAACCAGCACCATGCCCGCTTCCAAGCAGCTGGTTCTGCTGAGAGAGCGGGAAGAGAGAGCGGCTGCCCCGCCAGGGGTGCCAGGGGTCTGCAAGCTGGCGGGGTGGGAGGGTGCAGAGGAAAAAGGGGAGGGAGGGAACAGGCAGATAGGCGGAGTGAGTGGGGACAGCAGCAGATGAGTGGGCCAAGGGAGAGAGATGGGCTGTGGGTTGTAATACTTTGGTCTAATTTCAGTGGCTGGGTTTGATGAGCAGGTGCTGAGTGGTGTTGGTGGCCTGTGATATACAGGAGGTCAAACCAGGTCAGCTGGAGGTCCCTTCTGGCCTTAAACTCTATCACTGTATGACTATGACTATGAGAGAGAGAGAGAAAGTGAGGCACCCAAACAACCTTAACTCTGCCCTGCAGTGACACCAATAGAAAAAAATGAACCCCGTCCTCCACTTGCATCTTTAAAATTGAGTTTTCTCCCTTCTGGAAGCACAAACACTAAGATGCATTAGTCAGGACCACACAGCTACTGCATGAGGGGCAGCGTTGAGGGTGTGTGGCTACATTTCCGTATCTTGACATGGCTGGGTTTCGATTAAGCTTAACCTTCTCTCTGAAGTTTCTGGGTTTATGATGCTTGGTTTGGAGATAGTTACAAAACCCCACCATGCTTTTTACCCTTAATTACTGCTAGATCCTCCTCCACCTTAACCCCAGTTGAATGTAAATTTTTGGTTAGGGAATATTAAACAAAGATCTTGAAGAAACAAACCTTTTCTCTTCTTGCAACAATGCCTGCAATGCTGGTAGAAGACACTGTGCCAGGAAAGTCCAGCTACTCCAATATCTACTAGCTCATGATATCAGCACCCAGCCCCACTGCTTCAGTTGAAGAGGTTCAGTCACTTTTTCCACCATCGGTTTTACACAGAAACAGGGCAGGGTCCTACAGTCATGGCCTGATTTGCTACTGAAGCAGCAGTTTGGGATGCAGCATGCTCTTTGCAAGAGAACCCCCAGACCTACCACGTTTTATTCATTGCCAGAGAGACCACCCTGCTTTGGGCCAGCTTTCAAAGTATCTTTTCCCTCGCAGTGAACGATTTTGCAATGCAAAGCTACTGCAAATCTACCTGGCTGGTTTTTGAAATCTCCTTCATTAAAACTGTTACAACTTGACTGCCCTGCTGGACTGTTGGGGGCATTGACTGTTTTCCACATAAAGAAAGAACCCAATTTTTGTGGGAGAAGGGATGTATAAACTTTCCCATCCATTTCAAGTTCTCTCTGGCTGACACTTGGCATAAAGTTTAGTGGAGTTTGCTGGTGGGATTTTCCAAAGGAGACCATAGGCTTTAGCAGCCCAACTGCCATTGACTCATAATATGATTTAGGTACCCAACTCCCAGAGTCTCCTTTGCAAACCCTCTCCTTAATCATTTATTAGTTACCAAACATAATGACAGGTTTCAGAGTAGTAGCCGTGTTAGTCTGTATTCGCAAAAAGAAAAGGAGTACTTGTGGCACCTTAGAGAGTAAAATTTATTTGAGCATAAGCTTTTGTGAGCTACAGCTCACTTCATCAGATGCATCTGATTAAGTGAGCTGTAGCTCACGAAAGCTTATGCTCAAATATATTTGTTAGTCTTTAAGGTGCCACAAGTCCTCCTTTTCTAGTTACCAAACATAAGTCATGTCCCATGTAAACCAGAGTAACTCCTCCAAAGCTAATGGCCTCACGCTGGGTTGACACCAAGGTGACTGACAGCAGAATCTGTCCCATAACAAAAGTTTCAAAAGCAGAGTTTGGCTCACCAAGCTTCAACGTCCCAGATATTTTTTCTGCCGAACAGTAGATCATGGGAGAACTGCCTCCACCTCCCGAACGGGTGCACAGTCATAGCCTCATGCATAGCACATCCTTAGTGGCAGTTCTCTGTGGAACCCGTAGAGCAATGCTGCTCTGGAACGTGATGCCAATGCTGCTGGTTTCCATGTACCACTGCGATGCTGGCGACTTAGCACCAGATATCAGCTCACTCTCTGTTCTTGCACATTTTTGCAGCTGCAGGTAAATGCCCCTGCATTTTTCCCTGTCGGTGAATAGCCGGTGCAAAATGTGGGTGCCATTATTTGCAGGTGCAAAACTGTGCCCACAAAAGAGGAAGGCCATGTGTTCAAATCAGGCCCTCAGAGTTCACAGACAGGGGGAGAGACCCAGAATGGATTATCTGGAAGAGCTGAAGTGAAGAGAATGCCAGCTGACCCCCTCTGCATGCATCGCAATGGACACAGCTTTGATGCAAGGTACAACTTGGGGGAGGGTGGGGGATCTGCATTCAACAGCAAAAGACATTCAGCTGTACTGCATGGGAGCCACTGGCCAGAGCATGTTCCTAGCACTTGCCCCTCTTTGGAGGGGCTCAGCGCTCTGCCAGATCAGGCCCATTCCCCTTCCTCTCCGTATCCATGGATTGCACTACAGGCATTCGACTTGCAAAGACATTACCCCTAACTCATGGCTCCTGCATGCTACAGCTCTGCTATCATACTGACTTCACAAAGCTCTCCCATCGTATCTCTGGTCCATGGAGAATGGAAGGGATGGACCAGAAATTGTCAAGCCATATGATCAAGGGATATTTTTATTCACAATGCGCCATCTCCTGAGCTCCTTATTCTGTTATTATTTATTTAGTCGTTGACTTCAGTGGGATCTGGCTCAGCAATGGCTGATTAAAAAGGAAGGAAGAACCTCAAGATTTGACCTCAAGGTTTTGCTGGAAATGGTTTAACTCAAGGCCTTATGTATAGTATTCTTGCCCCTGCATTCGTATATTCATTTTAAATTATTCCACCTCTCGCTGTGCCATTGTCTATGAATACCACACACAATAATCCTTATCCAGGATCCAGTTTCTCCAGCCAGCCCTAGCAGACAAATGAAAAACACTCTCAATTTCAGTGGTTGACTGAAGTCCAAAGTTGCACATGATTTTCTTCTTCTCTGCGTTCTTTGGGGGCATGTGGTGTAGCGTTTGGAGCAGTAGCCTGAAAGTCATATTTTTGTGTTCTACACCCAGCCATCCTCCTGTCTCGCTGTAAGCTATCTGGCTTGCTCTGTGCCAGAGTTTGCCCACTCCAGGATAATATCACCTAACTTGCAGGTAGGTTGGGAAGATTAATTAATGTTTGTGTTTCATTTTGCAATCCTCAGATGAGAGGGCCGATTAGAAGTACAAAGTTTGATAATAGGTTATGTTATAACATTGACAACAGATTGTTGTTCTGGAGATCTTTTGTGTATTAATTTTTATTGCAAATGCCCCCGGAGGCGACAGTCAGTGCAACACACAATTGTAAAAAAATGAATACACTATTAAATAATTATGAAGTTACCAGCTCTGTGGCATATTGCTAGCTAGATGGCACCTTCCTTTACTACAGTCACCTTGTGGACAAAACAGGAAGTCCCTTCCTTATTCACCATCTATTATCCCATCTATTGAACGTCCAGCTTTTCCTTGGTCTCAGGACACACATGCAGCTGTTGCTACCATGACTTCAAGTAGGTCATGTCATAGACAGTTATGTGATAAAATATCATCGGTTTTTCCCCACATAAGGTAAAATCACATTGGTGTGAATACAAGATGTCATGTGAATAAAAGTTGGAGAATGAAACTGACACTGGAGAAGAGCTTTGCTTAAAGCTCTTGAGTTTCATGATACCCTCTGGGTTGGCAGTAACTTCTTTGTCCTTGTTGGCCAGCACTGCAGGGAACAGTTGTTTTTCTGTGTCTCCCTTCTCACTGTTTCCAAGCATTTTCTTTCATGATGGGTCTGGTTCCCCTTACTGATCACCTCTGTCATCCTTGTTCTTAGTGGGTTGTTCCAAAGTACCTAAGGGATTTAGATGCCCAACTCATTGAAAATCAATGGAAGTTGGGTGCCCAATTCCTTTAAACACCACTGAAAATTTCATCCATTGCCTCAGGGTCAAATCCTGAAGTCCTTACTCATGGCTAGACTGTGCAATTCTGCCTCACCGCAGTGGGCACTTCCTCACACGACCGTCAGTGGAGCTGCTTGTCTGAGTGCTAACCAGCAGGAATGAGGGTACTCCAGTCACACCATCACTATGTACTCTCCCCTTAAGCAAATTCCCATTATATTTCAGAGATGGTTTCTTGAGTAAGGGTTGAGCAAATGCTGAGTGACCCTTGGAACTGGCCTGCTGGCCTTCAATGGGAAATCTGTCCAAACAAGGTCCTACCACAAATGGAGCAAGAATTTCAGGATTTGGTTGGGTGTTTACTGAGACTGTGTTTTCCTGTACATTTTGTACAGCCCCAAGCACACTGACAGTACCCAACGTATACGTGACAAGAGACATCATACTAAGATGTTTATTTTAAAGTTCAAATCTTGTCACCACTTCATGTCTTTTCCTCTTTTATAATCACACTAACAGTCAATGTGGCAGCGTTCAGAAACTCCAGCCTCCTGGGTTGGTAGGCACAGACACATGGCGAGCGATGGTCCCTGTCCCAGACAGCTCACGATTTAATGGACTTGTTTGTGAGTGTTAAAGCCAGAGGTTCAAGTCTTGTCTGGCTTTTTCCTCTGTTTATTTTTTTCTGGACGTGGTAGTAATGTTGGGTTATTTCTAGATCTTTCCTTGTTTCCCTTGCAAGGTTACTGGTTCCACTGACTTCCGATATCTCTCCTTTTCCACATTCAGGAGATTACCAAACACAATCGCTTCTTCCTGTACAACATCTCCAAAATCTCCTGTACTCTCTGTCCTTCTGCCTTATAACCCTTGCCCACACTCCAGCCATCTCTCCTCTAGACGTTGCAAACTCTCCTGATTCCCAGGTTGTGTCTCTGCAACCTGTCCAGATCCCTGCTACCAAAACCACCTTCTTTGCTCGCTGCTCCGAGCCCCTCTTTGAAACCTCCATTGGACCCCTCTCCACTTCCAACTCAAATTTATCAACTTGCTGTCTTTGGCTTTTTCCTACTCTTGTATCTCTGCTTGCTTCATTGTCAATGGGAATTAGGGTAACGTTTTCAAAAGCACTTAAGTAACTTAGGAGCCTAAAGTCGATGGGATTTCAGGCCCCAAATCAAATAGGCGCATTGGAAATGTTACCCTTGATCTATTAAGTACCTCAGGTTCCCATCTATACAGTGGGGATATCAGCACTGCCCTGCCTCAAGGGGAGCTGTGAGGATAAATCCAGCACTGGCTGTGAGGCGCTCAGGTACCACGGGGACAATGATCATAGAATCAGAGAGGAAGAGTGAGAAGCCAGGCCTGTATGTAGGACAAGTGGATAGCTGAACTCAGACTTGCATCTTGGAAAGTCCAAGTCAAACATCAGGATTTGCCTGTGAGTTTTGGATATTTTGATTTTCATTTTAGGTGATAAAGAAGCTCACATAAAATAATAACAAATAGAGTGTGGAGTGACTCCTGTCATGTGGTGGGGTATTAACTCAGTACCCACAACCTGTGGCAGGGAAGTGGAGCCAGCAAAGAAAGTCTAGTCCCTAAGGGTATGTCTACACTACCTGCTAGATCGGCAGGTAGCAATTGATCCAGCGGGGATCGATTTATCATGTCTAGTCTTGACATGATAAAATCGACCCCCGAGCGCTGTCCCATCGACTCCTGCACTCCAGCTCAGCGAGAGGTGCAGGCAGAGTCAATGGGGGAGCGGCAGCAGTCAACTCACTGTGGTGAAGGCACCACGGTAAGTCGATCTAAGTACGTCGACTTCAGCTATGTTATTCATGTAACTGATGTTGCGTAACTTAGATTGATCGCCCCCGCCCTCCCCAGTGTAGACCAAGGCTTAGTTACTAGTATTCCTTTGAGCTGCGCTTTTGTTCAGTAATTTCCCATGTTTATCAGGAATGTATAGAAAGAACTGGACGAATCAGTGTTTTGTAGAAGGTCACATAAGATACATTAAGAGCCACAGAACAACTATTTTTAGTAATGGATGGAAATCACTATGCATCTCAGGCATTGGACTAGGACTCCAGACACCTGGGTTCTGTTCCTGGCTCTGCCACCGAGCTGCAGGGTGACCTTGGGCAACTCACGTCCCCTCTCTTTGCCCATTTCCCCTCCAACCCTTTGTCTGGCTTGTCTATTTAGATTAGCTCTTTATTAAGTATTGTTATTTATTTGTATTGCGGTAACACCTAGAGATTAGGGGCACATTGTGCTAGGCACTGTGCCCTTTACTGTGTGTCTGTACAACACCGAACACAACAGGACCCTGATTTCATTTAGGGCCTCTAAGTGCTACCATCATACAAATTAATAATAATATGTATAATACTGGGCCAAATTTATCCCTGGTCTCACTCCACTGGAGTCACCAAGGTTGACTTTGCCCCATTATAGTCTTAAAAACAACCTTTTCCAAATACCAATACTTTTAAAAGTGACTTGTACCAGGTTACAGGGCAAGTCAGTGCCAGAGACAGAAACCAGGAATCCTGGCTCCCAGTGTCCTGCTTTAAGCTCAAAACCTTGCTTCCTGGAGCTCGGATGGAGCCGTTCCACACCTAGCCAACGACCTGCAATGCACAGGGTGTATGTTAGGGAAATGAGGACTAGCTTAGCTGACTGGCCTTCGCCAAGCCAGCCCTTGTTGCCAAGTAGTCAGAGCACCGGACAGCACCAGGCCGCAGCCAGACAAGCCGTCTGGCAGGTCCCATTTGGAGGGAGGGTCTGCCTTAACTGCCATGCGAACACAAAAAGACAAGGGAAAGTAAGCAGTGGACTCGGCAATGAAAGCAGCAACGGCTCTCAGAACAGCAGTGAGTGCACTGGGCTCTCCAGCCCCATCATTCTCATTTATATGCAAGCACAAACGCAGCAGCGCCTCAGGGGCCTGGCCTGCCTAACCCCAGGGATGGAATGGCTCTGGGCGAACACCTGGTGCAACCTGGAACCAAGTCCCACCAATGCACGCAGAGCAGTGATTCCACCAGCTGACAGAGCTGCAGAGGGAGAGGGAGATCTGCATCCCCGAGACATCAATAACCCCGCCACTCCCTCAGTTAGCAAACACCAAAATACAGTGGAGGCCATATTCTGTTGGGAGTTCACACTAAAGCAGCCCAACATGGGGGGAGGTGTGGGGGAGAAGTAAACAGGAAAGGGAAGGCAATAACAGCAAGCCTGAGCATCCAACCAGTTCAATAGTTGTCTGCAGAGAAAGCACGGCACTGCCAGGTCCCAGTCCTGCTCCTTGCCCCCTAGAAACTCCAGGACCACTGCTGCTTCACTCAGCAGCTGATTTACAAGAAGCTGAGCTGTCTGCTGCTGCTGGGAACTAGAGATGCACTGTTCTGTTTGCATAGCATGTGCACAAAGTGCTGAATATATAAACTTCCGGTGTTCTGCTTCCCGCCCCAACACTTAGCTGTTAAAAAAAAAAAAGTAGCTCAGACACCTTCCCCCAGAGGGTTTTTTCCCTGAGATGGGGCTGATTAGACTTTTTTTTTTCCCCCTTCAAATTTTCCCTAGACCTAGAGGACATGGTGGAGTGACAGGAGGGACAGAGCTGAAACCCGATTGCAGCCGATTTTCCCGAGATTACTCCAGATGTTCTAAGCACGCATGAAAACCCCCCACCCAATCCCACTTTCCTAGCAAGCTCAGCCTGATCACCGTGAAGAATCCCCATTAGGACTGGGTTATTTTAACGGCATGCTACCGGAAATTGAATGTTAAGATCTCCTGCCCCCATCGATATGGCAATACAAAAATAAAATAACTCAAAATTGCAAAAATTTCCACTTCCTCCCCCAAGGATCTCAAAGCACATTACAAGATAGAAGTCACACAACAATCCTTGTGAAGTAGACCGGGGAGATGTAAGGATCATTGCATCCCATCTCTGAAAGGCAGGCAACTCTGGGGCGAGACACGACAGCTGTTTAAGAGCTGCACAGCTGCACAATACAGTGGGTTAGGCCACCAAGTGAAGAAAAAACCCTGAACAGCCCAGTGCAATTTAGATACCTGGGTCAACATTCCCTAATCTCCTGGAGAAGTACCATGAGAGCTGTGATGATGGTAAGTTGTCAGCCCTTGGGTTTAATGTCTCCCGTGAAACAAGCACATATTGCACCAACATGCCAGGAAGGACCTATTTTGTTTGGTCAGGCTTAGCCCAAATGGCCAGCTAGTCCTCTGCCACTTGAACTGAAGGAGTAATTCCAAGACAGCAGTAGTATGCTGTTACCTTCTTCGTGTGCTAGCCACCACAGAGAAATGCAGAATAATACATTTATGACCATCTACATTTACTTACATCTTTGATTGGACTGTATGGCTCCCCACAAAATGGAGAATTTTTCAGAGCACATAGAACCCTGTTTTTATTACATTTTGATCACTGGATTTCTCTCACCCTGAAGCTTCTCATCTTGGATCTCTCCCGTTAGCAACAATCCTGGCACAGAATATTCAGTAAATCAGGCTGTTCTCAAGAACTAATCATGCAGAGCAGAACTGGGATGCAAAGCATATTGGGTAAGGAGATGCAAATTGCCAGCTAAGCAGTTATTGTAGTAAAGTGCCAACAACATGGTGTTTACATGGGTAAATCCAGCTGAACTCTATGCAACTCACAAAGGAAACAATACCCAGTGATTTCACCTGCAATACCCTCTCAGTGAACCACAAATTCAGGGTCTTGCAGGAGGGATCCTTAACAGCAAGATGAGCCCATGCCCCAGAAATCTACTCACTACAGTATCTGAGCAGCTCCCAGAAGTGCATTAAATAAGAATTGTGGGTATGAAATCCCAGGTAACTATTAGCATATCTTAGGCATCCCTCTGTCCTCTGCCACCCATTTCAACCGTTGGCTCATAGAAGGAGAGATTCAGTTCAGCACTTAGGATCTGGGATGAGCACATGATGATGACAATCTCTAACTTCAAGGGCTCCAATAGAAGCGATGATTGGCTCTCTGGAAATGGCTGAGGAGCACAAGAAAAATTCAAGCGAGGGGCTGCTGGTTGCATCTCTCACCGTGGTGAAATGTTACCAGCTACATTTGCTTGGGCTGGCAAAATTTGCACCCACATCCATCCCATCCACCACCCTGCAGCTGCATGTGGAAACAGATTTTCCAATGCATAGACTGGGAAAATGCACTTGCCAGTGAGATCTTAGGTGCACAGTTGCCCATTTTGTGTGCAGAGTGAGGTGTTTGCAGGCACAGCAGGTGCCCGCCTTTCAAAATGTAGCCACGGGGGCAGATTTTCATAAGAGGTATTTACAGGTATAAGTAATGCAATGGCCTTAGGGGGTGATTTTGTCATGTCTGACACTGCTGGGTTCTTTAGCCCTATTTCTGTGATCCAGTCAAGGACTGTTGTTCTTTTACTTCATACAGTGTCTGTTATAAAGCTGTCTCGGATACAAGGCTGTTTGCTGCACTCTCGCAGCTCGAGGTCTCCAATCATATCAATGTAACAGAGTCAGAGACAAAGAAGGGACCACCAGAAATGGGCGGCTGGTATAATCGGCCAGGAAGGGTAGAGCCTTCCCTGGCGCAGCCGCCCACAAGGGACATCTGGGCCGTGGTGGCCCCGCCCCTTCCGAGGCCCCACCCACCTATTGCCTTCTGCTGCCGCCTGCCAGTGCCTACCTGCACTCCATCTCCAGCTCTGGTCCCTGCTGCTCGACACGTCACTTCTCCTCGGAGGCAGGCGAGTGAGAAAGGATGCTGTGGGCATGGGGGTCTGGTGGGGGAGTGAGGTAACTTGGCCGGGCACTGGGGCCGCCGGCTCTGCCTGGCACTCAACCGGGGAGGAGTGGCTCCGCTCAGAGCTCAGGTGGGGTACTTGGGCAGGAGTGGCTCGGTCCAGTGCTCAGGGGGAGGTTCAACTCAGCCCAGCACAGCGGCTGGGGGGGCTAGCCCGGGAGGGGCTTGGGGGAGTGAGCCTGGGTTCCTTTGGTTGCGGCGGGGGGAGACTCAGGGCTCCTCCTGTTATGGGGGCTGGGTTTCGGGGCTCCGGTGTCTGGGGCCAGCAGGCAGAAGGGACAGGGCCAGCAGGCCAGCTCTCCGAAGTGAAGGTTCACCTGCCGCCCATGCCACCAGATCATATAATCAGACCTCCTATATATCATAGGCCACCAAATACCACCCGGCCACCTCCAAACAAAGTCAACAACCAGAATTAGACCAAGTGTTACAGACCTGAGGACACTAAACTACTGCATGTCACAGGCAGAGAACAGGAGGGACGGAGGTGCACCAGTGCTCGAGGCCAATGCAATGGCAGGAAATGGTCGGAGATATCAAGTGATCGTAGCAAGTGACCCCGCACTCCATGCTGCAGAGGGAGATGAACCCCGCCTCCCCGGATCATCCCATACATGGCAATCAGTTAGACCCGGAGCAATGAGCAAGGCCCACCAGCCATGCCCTTGAGAAAGAGAATTCCCAGTACCCAGCCGTGTCTATGGAGAACTAGCAGGTCACATGGAGCTGGCTTTCCTCCTTGTTTCCAGCTGCTAAATTGCCTTACAATTAAAATACATCACATACCTTCCTAATGTGACTAATGTGTATAAGCCAGTGCTACAGTTGCCAAAAGGACATTATGTGATGGCATGGTGGGCTAGAGCATCACGAGATGCTCTGCATGATCATGAATGGGAAGGGAGACGTCCAGGAAACACTCGCTGTACGAAGGTGTGATCCCCCTTTGAGAGCCCCCAGGGGCATTACACCCCACTCAAATCCTTGTTTCCCTAGAAACAAGGGGCGTGGGGGAAGCAAACTGGTTGAGTGGACAGAGCACTGGGTTGGGACTCAGAAGACCTAGGTTGTAGTCCTAGTTCTGCTGCAGCCTTGCTGGGCGATCTTGGGCAAGTCGTTTCACCTCCCTGGGCCTCTGCATCCCTCACCTGTATGACGGGGATAACTATACTGATGCCCTTGGCCAAGCACTTTGCAATGTACTGGTGGAAAGCGCCATAGTTACCGACATGTTCCAATTCATTTCCGGGAGCTCTGGGGTCGGTCACGGGCACATGCCACCACCTCCCTGATGCGTCTCTGCTGGATGTGCTCGGCAGCCATGCTCCCAGCCTAGAGCGACAGAGCTACAGAGATGCCTGGAACCACCATGGACTCTGTCAACATACTCTTCCCCCACTCAGCCACAGCAGTGTGTGAGTGAGTGAGCCCCAGGGGTCAATATATGCCCATGCCTGCCCGCTGCATCTGGGGGCAGGACTAGCACACCATGCCAACCCATAGACCACAGAGCATATTGATCTCTCCCAATCCAAAGCAAGAGAGACCCGAGAAAGGGATTGGAGTGGCTGGGGCCGAGCAGGAGAAGAAGTACTGCTGTTACAGCAGATAATGTTATTAAATTGGGAGTCAGGAGTGTTTTGTTCATCAACGCAGGTCTCCGTGATGTACCAGGATTTTGGTCAGTCTGAAACGCACTATAGAAGAGCTATTAATTATCATTAGAGTCTTATGGGGAAAGGGCCTTTTGGCCAGAGATCAGCGGCTATTAGAAGTCCACTGTCAAGCTAGGAAAACATCAGCTGATTGCATTGAATGAGAGAGTCAAATTCCACTGAGCTTCATTGAAACTGCCCAAGCAGGCTGCAGAGGGCGAATTCCAGTTCTATTGGGTTCCACAGTAACTCCACCTACCGACTGGCCCCCGCAGGATCTCAAGTTACAAGCATTACTTCATCGGATCACATTCTAACTGGCTGATCTTAGCCCCTAGGACACAGGGTAGGCTGCTTATGCAAGCAGCTGCCTCATACAAATTAACCCTTTCACGAGAGTCACGTGTGCCACAGCGCCCTGGCGCAAAGCCCAAACATGTCAGCGGGTGGATGGCCAGGGAATTATAGTTCTTCTGATTGGCTAGAAAGCTGGAATGGACGAACAGAGTCCCTGAGTGAAACCTTTAGAGGGTGGATTATATGAACGCTAGGGAGGTGTTTCCCCCACATTCAATTCCTAATGTGGGATCGAGTCATAGAAATAGTAGGGCTGGAAGGGACCTTGAGAGGTCACCTCTCCAAGCTCCTGTGCTGAGGCAGGACCATGTAAACCTAGATCATCCCTGACGGGTGTTAAAAACCCTTAATAAGGGGGATTCCACACCTACCCTTGGAAACCTATTCCAGAGCTTAACTATCCTTAGAGTTCAAAAGTTTCTCCTAATATCTAACCTAAATTTCCCATGTTGCAAATTAAGCTCATTACTTCTTGTCCTACCTTTAATGGCTCCAGAGAGCAATTGATCACTAGACTTTTTATAACACCCCCTAATATATTGGAAGATTGTCCTCAGGTCTCCCCTCAATCTTGACTAAACATGCTCCGTTTCTTTAACCTCTTCTCATAGGTCAGGTATTCTAAATCGTTTATCATTTTTGGTGCTCTCCTCTGGACTTTCTCCAATTTGTCCACATCTTTCCCAAAGTGCAGCACCCAGAATTGGATGGAGTGCTTCACTTGAGCCCTCCCCACTGCCAACTAGAGTGGGACAATTACTTCTCGTGTCCTATACACGACACGCCAGTAAATACACCCCAGAAAGAGATTTGCTTTTTGTAGTATATGATCAACATTTAGTCAGCAGGCTCATGACAGGCTTTTTAGCAGAGGAGCTGCATGCTTGGCTGGGATTGTGCACTGAGCTCCAAAAGATGCTGCATAATGATTGCTGTGGCCCATGCAGGGTGGGCTTGGAGAAGGGAAGTGCTGCCGTGAGGCAAGCGTGCTGGAGCGTGAGCGGTCCTGTCCCGAGCCAGCTGCAGTCTGGGAATGGATGTCAAACTGTTCAGGAGTGTTTATTCTCTTTAACCAAGGGCTCTGTCAAGAAGACAACCTGCAGCAGTCATGTGCATCTGAAGGGGAGGCAGCAAATAGACTCTCTTAATCTTTGCTACTTAGCTTGTAATATCCTCACTGAAGCCAGAAAGGTAAAACACCAATGGCCCGACACCAATATCAGGAGCCACCCTGTAGCAATCTGTGGGAACTCCAGGTTCATTTAGAAGAGCAGGTAGGGATCTGAGTAGAATCCCAGGTACTGGGAACCACAGATGGGTATCCAATAGGCCTTGGGTAACCACCTATGTGTCAAGGAGATGAAGAATAAGGATACAAAAAAGACAGGGCAAAGTTTATTTCTCAGGGACAGCGCCCCACAATGGCACATCATATGATCTGTGTACGATTGCTGCTTGGGAATATACTTTGTTTGTCCGATAGGGTCATGGAACATTAGGCACCAAATGAGGAACGTCTCTTGAATACAGGATGGGTGGCCATCCCGATTAAGCTGGGGGTGCCCAATATTTGTGGTGACGAGGTCCTCATTGGCCACTTGGCAGGGTGTCACAGCCACTCCGAACATGCAGCTACATGGTCATCAGTGTTTCTAACAAAGATAAATACACCTGGTGCTAAGATTTGCCTGGACCTACAGAACCCACTAGTCATTTGAATTCAACAGATATAACCCCTGCAGCTGATTAGCTTTGGGCATGATTTGCCATTTTTTTGGGCACCCTGCAGGTCCCTGGATGGCTCTATCTCCTCCCACAGTCTTATTCCAATAGCAATACCAGGTGGGAACCTCTGGTCTGAAGGAAGAGAGAATAACCCAGCCCCGGAGGGAGCTGGCAGAGTGGAGAGCTTAATGGCCAGGTCTTGTGCACTGAGTGCTGCCTCTGCCTGTTGCAAATAATGGACTTGGCAGCTTTTGGACAATTGTGCCAAGAAACAAATTGTGCTCAGGCTCAAGTCAGCGGAGTCAGGCAGTGGAGGATAAAGAGAGTGAAAATTGAGCAGGCAAAGAAAGAGTTACATCCCTTCCAAAAGGGAGAGCGTGACCCGCTTACTCTTGTCCTCCTACAGAGTGAATCAGCTTCTCCACCTAGGTTTGGGAGTGAAGAATGTGAAGCAAAGGGTGGAGGAAAGAGAGAGAGGAGGGTATACGAGAAAGAGAGAACGTGCAAGAGGACAAAAAGAAGGGAACACAGGAGAGACAGACAGAGGGGGGAGGGCAATAGACACTGCTGCATTCTGTCCTCTGCCTATGTGAGAGGCAGATAGAGGGGGGCAAAAACAAAAACAACAGAGAGAGAACCAAGGAAACATGCGAGAAAGAAGGAGACCAACCAAGGGAGCATGTGTGAAAGTCACAGCGAGAGAAGGGGCCTCTTTGATTCCGTGTGCCTCATACCAGACACTGTCTAGACTGCAGCAATTATTGTCAGCTCAGAACACCCAGGCATTGCCATTGCAGCTGAAAGGGAGCTTAACAAAGAGAGAAAAAAACGAAAGAAAAAATACCCTACCAGCAAAGAGCTAGTCTCTTTCCAGCGCTAGGGTCTCTCTCAGCCACCCTCCGCCTCCCCCAGCCCTCCAGGCAAATACCAGCACAACTTACCCCATGGAGTGGGCAAGCAAAATACGCAGTAGACAGTAGAGCATACGCAGACGAGCTTGCAGCCCGACCAAGGTGATTGCTGGGCTGGGCTGAAAAAGGGGGGGGGGCTGTCCAGGAGTGTAGGGTAAAGCCCCATTTGCCAGGGCAGTGTTAAGCCATTTCCCTGTAATTCCCCCTAGCCAGCCGCAGCGGCGGGTGAACCAGTTGGAGCAGTGGCAATACTGGGGGCTAAGGGAGGAGGTGTGCAGAGGCAGTGGAGAAGGGGACTGATGCCGATGTGCTGTGTTGGGCACAGGGCAGGGCGAGAGCAGGGGAGGCTCAGAACCATGGCCACCTGAGAACAAAGGCCAGGTCAGCTTCTTCCCAGCAACAATCCCAGTGGTCTGGCCAAACTCAGCCCTGGTGTCCTTATGGCAACCTGAGGCTCCACGCAACCCACCAGGGAGACGAAGAACAGCAACACTGGGCACTGTGGTGGTCTTTCATCTGAGGGCCTCACAGCACTCTTAACAGACAGGTAGTAGGTAGTTTTAACCCCTTTTTACAGATGGGAAAACTGAGGCCACATAAGGAATAAGTGACAGAGTCAGGAAGACATACAATCCAGGGTATATAGTGCCCAGTCCCCTGCCCCTATAAATAGACACTGTAACAGACTCTTTTCCCTGCATACCAGGTACCCTGTCACTAGTCGCAGCACCACTGTCAGACCCAGGCAAGATCTAGGATTTCATACTGAGGGACACAGCTAGTCAGTCCCAGAACCTCTCTCCCCTACTTGACCCAGAGGTCAAGTTTCCCCTGTGGGCAGCCTACTTCCCCTGCAGCCTCCTTCTTGAGCTCTGGATGGAAGGGGCCATCCTGTCTGTAAAATACCAGCCACCCAGAGAAGGGAAGGAATAAGACTGCTCGAGGGAAGCCATGAGGAGTGGGAGGGCAAAAGGGGCAAGGATAAAGGGGAGAGAGTTGTTAAGAAAGAACAGAATGGAGGAAAAGAGAGTAGGAGACGACAGACCCCATTCCTCCACTCCTCCTTACCTCTCCTCCCTGCTCCCTTCCAACCTGCATCCAACCTCCCCTTTCTCTTCTCTGTCCTCCTTTCCACCCTTAGTTTGTCTCAGAAGAGTTTTCAGACCTTCCCCTTTCAGGCCTTCTGCCTCGAGGGCCTTTCCCCCCCACCCCATCTCTGCTCTCCATAGGTCTGGAATGGGCAAGGCCCCAGGGAGGGATTTAAAGCAAAGAACAGGCTGAGAGTCACAGGAATGCCACCCCTCCACCAGAGATCCCAGTCTAGCTGTCCTGGTGGGAACCAAGTGCCAGTACCTCCTAGAGAGGATGGCCAAAGAAGATTTTTGCCGTGCAGTCCTTACTGCACTGATGTCACCCTGGGGGCTTCCCACTGGAGTCCGTCTCTGTCCGTAGACACAAGTGACCCAGATGGATGCAAAACATGATCGCTACCACTGGCTCAGCAAGCAGCTACTAGCAGCTTCAGTAATCTGTGAAGCGTGGCGGGGCAGAGAATATGATAAAGGGGCAGAAAGAGGACCTGCCTCCCCTAACATGATGTAGAAACATTTGGGGGACCATCAGGCAGGTGCCCTACAAGTTGAAGCAATTGGTGTGACAGAGGGAGGGGCCATCCCGGAAGGTGGACCCCTTCCTATGACCTTGAGACAGGCTTGCACGTCCATTAAGAATTCAGATCCCAGCGACTCACGATGAGCAGTTGGGAAATGAAGCAGAGACCGCTGAGATAAGGGCAGGAGACGGAGAACAGGATGAAATGGCTCGGAGCGTCACATGAGGACAGAGTATCATCAGCTGCCTAGTGCAGTCCTAAAAGGGAATTCATCTTCTCCTCCGAGCAGCTGGGCTGGTGACCAAAAAGTGAACTCACTCTGATAAGAGTGTCTGAGACTTGCGGAGAAGGGGAGACACCTGACAGCTGAGGGACACACTCTAGTGGGGATGGCGCTGCCCTGGTCTGAATTTCCTAGCGTTCTCTGCTGGAGGTAAAGCAGCTACAGGAGGCTCTGGGACCGAATGGAAATTCTCCTCTGCCTGCCTGCTGCATCTGCCTACAGGAGAGGGATACAGCCATGGTGAAACCCAACCACTCGTTGTAAAGCAGGAAGTGGCCAAACTGGGGTGAGGCCTGCCCAGACTCATGGCCTTGTTTCACTCTACAGGGCCTATGTGAGCGGGCTTTCAGGAGCTTCTCCCCAACCCCTTGCTGTTCAGTGACAGCCCCCCTCCAATGATGACCCCACCCCGCCCCGGTGCTCTTCCTCTTGCTCCTTCTTTATTCTCTTCACACGGATCATTTTGGGGACATTTTAAAGAGCTGGTGTCAGTCACTCACTGCACTCCAGTGAGGTGAAAGTGATGCAGACTCCAAAATGGGCCCTGATTACAGCAGGTAGAAATCGTTTGTTCCAAACATTTTCCTATGAAAATTGGCTTTTGGGTCAAAATGGAAATGTCAGTTTTTGACAAAAAGAATTCTGGGTTTCTGTCAAAAATTGGGCATTTTTTTTCCAGAATGAAAATATTTCAGACACACAATAGATTCCCTTCCCGCATTTCCAGCAAAACCTTTCATAGGAACAAAAACCCATTTCCGGACCAGCTCTGTCCATGATCAATGCACAGAGGAAGGTGCAAAACAACCCATAATGGATTTTGAAGAATAATCTACCCAAGGAGGAAATATCTCCTTAATCCTAGGGAGCTGGTGACTGGTTTATGCCCTTAAACTTGAAAGTTTATGGCCCAGGTAAATTTTTGTCCTGGTAAGCGTAACTTCCTTCACCATTGGAAATAATACTTGTTTCTAGCCCAAGCAGAGACCCAAGGTATAACTCAATTGGGTGGCGGGGAGCCCTGCCCTCATCTTGAGACACTCCCCAAAACTTTTCCAGAGTAGCTGCACATTGCTTCTTATTCCAGACTGCTCTCCACCTAAACCTGCATCTTACTCACTGATTCAACAGACCACTTTCATAGAATCATAGGACTGGAAGGGAGCTCAAAAGATCATCTAGTCCAGTCCCCTGCACTCCTGGCAGGACTAAGTATTATCTAGACCATCCCTGACAGTTGTTTGTCTAACCCGCTCTTAAAAATCTCCAGTGATGGAGATTCCACAACCTCCCAAAATATGACTCTATTAGGACTCGAACCCACAACCTTTGAATGACTTCACCTGTCATTGATCTAGAAGTCCAAAGCGCTATCCATTGTACCACAGAGCCTGCTGGAGTCAGCAATGTAAAACCCAGAAGAGCCAAAATTCCCATTCCCAGCAGCCCTGGAGCACTTGGACAATGGCAACCTACTGCTGGCTTAACCTCTTGAGGGATTTCCCTCGTATACTTTGAGTACCTTAGCCATATTTCCATCTCATGGGCGCTCGGGTTGAATCACAGCTGAAACAGTGACCTGACTTTTCCCAGAACTACTCCAGACTCCTATTGTAAATGACTCCGGTGTCACCTCTTGGTCATTCAGGCGTAAAGCGATCAAGACAACAAGCAGGACGGTGGGGAGGAATGCAGATCCGGCCTGCAGCACAAGTGGCTGCTTGGGGCCTCACCCCAGACTCAGCAATTTAAGGGGCAGCTCAGCGGGACCAGAGAGAATGAGTCAGTTCCCAACCCTATTTCCCCCCCTCGGCAGCTGGAAGTCTTGTAAATAGGTCAGGTCTGGAAAACCAGCTCAGGAAAGCTTAGTGAATAGGGGATTTTCTGATGAAGAGAAGAGATGTTTGAGGGGAGCCAGGGCTTGTAGCATTTGAATCTGATGTTACAAGTCTGATGGACAATGAATTGGCAGGTGTTTGTGGCTTTCTAAACTTAGGGCCTGATCCAAAGCCCCATGAAGTCAACAGGAATCTCTTCATTCCCTGCACTGGGCTTTGCATGAGGCCCTACATACTCAGATGTGAATCTTTGGGGCGGGCAAATCCATCAGCTGTTTAGTACAGCTGGTAACTCATCTCTCAGGGGCTCGTGGGCCAGGCAAACATGAAGTCGGGATCCCCTAGGGACATGCCCTACGAGCCTGCAGCCTCCATGATGGTCCTCCACGCCTCGTGAGAATTTCAAACTCCCTACTTCCACTGCCATGTGAGAGCCACTCTGCTGCACCATGCCCCTTCCCTGCGGACATAAGCACTGGCTTCCAGGGCACATTTGGGAGTAGGCTGGTGATATATGATGCAGAGGGCTGGGATAGCATGAGACAACATGTGGTGTAAAGGGAGCTTCCACGTCCTGAAAGGGAGAGGGAAGAGGCTCTGCTTTAGCCCAATTATCAGCAGGTGTTTTGCATGAAATGGGGCCTGGGCCTCCAAACACAGGCTCCATTGGCTGTCAGAAAGTGGCTGCTCCCTGGGAAAGGCTTTCCCAAGTGAGGGGGACACAAAAGACAGGTGCTTTCAGGGTTCAGAGCTAGCTTCTTGTTGGTGGGGGTGCGCCCTGCCCCGCCCCAGCTCCTCTCCAAGGTCGGTCTGGAGGGAAGGTATAACATGCTGGGGATGGAGAACCTACTGAAGTCTCTTTTGGTCCATCAGGGAATCTGTGTCCCAGTCCCATCCAGAGCTGGAGAGCAGCGATTCTCTGATGGCACGAAGGGGAGCAAGGGCATTTCCCACCAGAGCTGCTGGAGCACTCTCTGCCCACCATCAGGGAGTCAAGCGTTTGCCAGGCCAGGGAAGCACCCCTGGTTAGCAGGGCAGGGCAGGCAGCTCTGGCATGTGTCTTCAGCAGAACTGCACCTATCATGGGCAGGTCTCTCCTTCCAAAGGTGCTTCCTCGCCTTCCCCGAAGCTTCTTCAACCCCAACACCACAACATGTTTGCCAGTCCTCCAGCTACACCCCCCCCCCCCCCGTTCCTGGGTTAAAAATAATCAAAGTTTCTGGGAAGCAGCAATTCCTGCCGAGCCTCCCTCCCTGCACTTCAGAGCCCCTGAGAATAGCGCTCTGCAGTTCTCAACCCCAGCCACTCCTCCCCCCCCCCACTGTGATCTGACTAATATGCCTGGGCTCCGTTTGCCAGCTCAGCTGGAAAGGAATTTAACCATTTCACGGCCAGGAGAGAGGGAAAGCAGAGACCTTCCCACGAGTGGGAGAGAGAGGGAGTAGAGTAACCTTCCTCCGCCCGCCACCCCCAAATTCCCCAACGTCAAAAAGCTTCGTCTCTCTTCCAGCGGAGACTCCAGCTGCCTCTAGGGCTGAGAGTGGACAGTGTGCAAACAGAGCCAGAGCCGCCACCCCTGGGAGCTCCCCCTCATCTCACACCTGAGCCTCACTCTCTAGCCATATGGATTCCATGGGCTCGCCTGCCCACCCCCCCCTCCCCGGACGGCGGGGTGCATGAATTCATCATCCCTGGAAGTGTCCCCTCTGCCCTGGTGATGGGCTGTCTCTCCATCTGTACCACCCAGCAAATACAGAAACCCTACAGAGCCACAGAAACATCCCTGTAACTCCATTAGGAAGCAAGGGGAAAGAAACCTAGAGCGCCAGGCAGTCACCTCAGCTGATGAGAATTCAAATCACCTTGGCAGAGAGAGTGGGGAGCAGAGTTCCCTAGCTATGGCCCCGTTGTCATCAGGGCCCCGCAGATTCTTGTCTGGTGTCTGCACCAGGATGTTTTTTGTTTTTTTTTAAAAAAAAAAAGCTGTCGGGGACCAGGCTGTTGGGCCCACATGAGGGTCACTCCCTTACAAAGAGGGCCAAAAAGGCTGGAGAACCATTGGCTCAGAGAACATGGCTAAAACCTACTTCAGTGCAGTGCTGGCAGGAGACAACACAGGAATGCCTTCTGAGTTGCTGGCAAATTAGCAGTCTCCTCAAATACAGTGGGTAAGAAGCAAGGAGCACATTGAACGTCAAGGCTGGGTAAAACCACCAGGGGACATGGGAGGGGAACGCCTCTCCCTCTCATTCCCAGTCATTGGGCCCAACTGTCTATCCAAGCAGGTACTTATATGGCCCCCCACTATTGGAGCACCTGAGCACCTCACTACTGGATTTATCCTCACAACAGCCCTGTGAGATAGTGACGTATCATCCCCTGTTTAAAGCTGGAGACTGAGGCACAGAGTAGATTAAGTGACTTGATTGAGGTCACCCAAGATGATCTGTGACAGAGCCAGGAACCGAACCCAAATCAGCATCCCAGTTCAGTGCCTTAACCACTAGTCCATCCTTGCGCCAAAGCTTTGGCAAAACTCGCATTGAAACTGATGGAACTTTTGCCCAAGAAAGGACTGCAAGGGTCAGGCTCATTATGTCCAGCCCGCAGCACCCACTGGCTCATTGTATCGTGCTGAGATGTCCTTTGCATTTCACTTCTTTGCATCCCAACCCACATGGTCTGATTGAGTTGACATTAATGCCATCATGACAACTTGCCAACATACGCTAGGCAGACACGGGAGTATGTGGTGACCATATCTGTATGCTGGCCAGGGAACTGGGGGAGCAGTGTGTGGTGCAAACTGAAAATTTCTCTCTATCAAAGCCAAAGGGACAGTAGCAGTAAAGTGGGGTATGGAAGATGAAAAGGTACAAAGCAGATGTCCACAGGGGCATAGGAGTGGTCCTTCCAGAAGAGTATTCTTTACCTCCTGGGGTGCTCCAAGTAGCTAATTGGTGGATATGCAAGAAGGCATGCAACACAGTGGGCTAGAAGTTCTGTGAGATCACATGGAACACTGCTTCACACTCAACCTGTGGAACTCACTGTTGCAGGAAGTCTTAAAGACAAATGCTGTATCTGGATAAAGTCATGACCACAAATAACATCAGTAACTATGTAACTAAGGTAATAACAATAACGTTCATGATTTAGGAAGTAAACAGATCAAGAGAGACAGATCAGGAAGGAACCTGAAGTCTGCGGGGATCTCTTACCTTCAAATCCCTCCTTAAAGGGCAGTTCTGCTCTGGAAAATGGCATCATAGGGCTCAGGGTTTGTTCTCTTTACAGGACTCAAGAGCAACTCAACTATAAACTCAAGCTGGGATTTTAGACTCAGTCTGGGCTCTTCTTCCCTCTGACAATCTCACCAGGTTCTGCAATCCAAATATGGCCCTCAGTGTCACCTCTGCAACCTCACCATCTTCAGATGATGCACCCAGTGACATCTGTACAAACCCATTGCCTCACACGGGTTTGCACAGGTGTAAGTGGATGGAATGGGAATTGAGCAAATGATCCTGTTGATGATTCACCTGAAAGAACAAACTCCAGCATGCTCTCTCTAAAATCTTATCTGCACAAGGAAACTTAGCTGTTGCTGACAATGGGTGTCAGCAGTGGAAGCAGCTGAACATGACATAGACAAAGGCAAACTACGCTCAGCACTGTTTCAGCAAGTGTGTCAGCTTCCGAAATGGGGCAGAATTCAGTTTGACTTGTGCTGCCCAGAGCATCTGTTCTGGATAAGGTGTGCATTGATGACAGTGTGAAAGCCAGGGTGGAGGGATCAGTAGTTTGATCTGGTGCAGCAAATGTACTGTAGGGGTTGATAATATGTGATTTATTATTTGTGTTGCTGTAGCACCTAGAAGCCACACTCATGACCCAGGACCTCTCTGTCCTAGGTGAAGTATACAACACAGAACAAAAAGATAGTCCCTGCCCAAAAGAGCTTGCAGTCTAAGTAAAAAACAAGAGACAACAGATGTCTACAGACCCATGGCGGAGTGCAAGGAAACAATGAGAATTCTTAATACCAAGCGACTTTCCAAATACCCAGGCTGCTACGGGGGAGCTCCACCCAACCCAGTTATCACCGATTATTAAACATTTATTCTGCAATAATGTCTAGAAGCCAGGCAGGCCAGGGCCCCATTGTGCTCGCTGCTGTACAAACACACTGTAAAGCACAGATCCTGACAATGCTGTATTCCACTCCCTGTAGTCTTCCCACCCTCATCTCCGGCCCTTCTTCCTTGCAGGTGCCTAATATCTGAATCCCCCTTCCCTGACCCGGTCTGCCATGTCTCCCTCTTCAAATTTCTCCTTCCAAGATGTCTGCATCCCTCCCGTGCTCCCATAGCAGAGAACACAAACCAGAGCATTACAAATAAAGCCATCCAACCAAAAATCATTGCCCGAACATGATCCACGTGAAACTTCCCCGCTGAATTCCTTTGCTTCTAATTTCATCTTATTCCCTGCCCAGCATGTAAGAAGGATGGTCTGGTGATTAACGCACTGGACTGGGACTCAGGAGAGCTGGGTTCAATTTTTGTCTCTGCTTCAGGCTTCCTGTGACAACTCACACAGATCCTGATCTGAAGTGAACAGATTGACTCCAGTAGGCTTTGGAACAAGCCCTTGATCTGTTTATGCCACAGTTTCCCATCTATAAAAGGGGGATGAACCATCCCTATCTCACAGGAATGTTGGGGATAAATTTACTAGCGTGCGTGAGCTGCTCAGGTACTAAGGCGATGGGAGGCCATGTGAGAATTGGTATCTTATTGGCAATGCAATCTGTTCAGGGCAATCTGTGTTCACTCCTATTTACAAAGCACTACCATGGTACAACCACCATCATAAAGCATCTCATTTAAAGCACCTCCAGAAGGAGAGGGGATGAATACAGGGAAATCCACAGGGGCACAAACAAGTTCTCTTTAAAGCAAATGTTTTACTGGAAAGCATTTGCTCGGTGATCCCAAGTTTCCAAGGGACTCATGAATCTCTCCCAAAGCTTAATCATCAGGCCTTTGATTACTAAAGCAAAAACCTCAGCACCCAAAGCTGTCTGGCAGCCAAGAGAGGCATTGAGAAATGCTAGGCAATGGGATGAGACATGACTGCCATGGGAGACGGATGTGACTAAAGGATGATGCTGATGCCATGGGCCGATGCCACATTGAACCCGACTCGGCTTTTGGCAGCGACAGACACAGGGGCAGGAGTTGCGAAATCTAGAGACCTGGAACTTCATGGGAAGTCAGTGTTCGTTTGGTGGTGTTCACCCTGCCGGGCGGATTGAATATAAAGGCTCTAGGACTCTGCATGAAACACGGTACAGACAGTGGTGGGTCTGCCCTTGGAAGGCACCTGGCACTTCGCCACACTCAGCCAAACTATAATCATGGTCACATCCACATCCCTCCATCCTCATTCTACACGCCACTCATCTCCCACGTTCGCAGGTGGGGGCAGCTTCACACTGCAAAGGTCACATTCCAGAAGGGGAACCCACTGGCCCAGGAAGACCTCACTGAACAGTCAAGCAGTCACAGCAGAGGAGAGAGAGGGGCACTTTCAAATGTATCCATAATTAACGAGCACACGGATAGCTTAGGAGGATTACAGAACCTTGGCTAAAACTGGGACCTAGAATCACCAGTGCTTGGAATGTGCATGGCCCAGAACGGGTGTGCGGGTACGAGTGTACAAAAGGAGGCACACCAGTTTCTTATACACAACCTAAGCAACCAAAGACATGCAATAAGGTGATTTGAGAGCGACCACACTAAACGTCAGGTGAATGTTAGGTATTAATATCACAAGGCTGCCATGGACAGTCACATTTTCATTTCAAAACCTAGACTATTATAGCATCATTTTGGACCAATTAACTCCCAGTTAAGAGTCTGTCATTGTTATCCATGTTAGGATTTCAGTGGTATCGGGGTCCTGTTTCATGGACCACAAGTTAGGTAATAATATGAGGATAATTCCATGTTTCTAAAACTAAACTGGCTCTTTGCTAAGAGAATTATTTACAGAAATACTTGTAACTGTAGATAGCATTCCAGCCACGGGCTCACAGACTGACTCCCTGATACCTCCTCCAAACTCTTCCCTCCTTAGCTTGTGCTCCTCCTGCCAAGTTCCATGCAAGTTGCTACTGAGCCCATCACTGCAGTATCTGATTATTTACCAGGCTAATAGAGGAGCACTGTGAGGTTCCAAACAGGCTTCTCTAGATAGCTGGTTTTAAGAACTGGTTGATTTTTTTTTTTTTAATTCTAACCCCCCTCCGCCCATTTTTTTAAGCTAACGTTTTTCCACGCAAGAGCTGGTATTTTTCCGATTTTTCAACAGAAAAACAAAAAAAGCCAAAAATCTTAAAAATAAAATAAAAGTGTTCCTTCCCCGCCCCGGGTTTTGGTTATTTCCTCCTTTCTCTCCCTTTGTTCCTGCTCTGTGCACATCCTTTTCCACTGGCAACACAGGAAAAAAAAATTAAAGGTGGGGAGAGGAGGAAGAAAAAAACCAAAACTAAACTAAACACCTACCCACGTTTCCATCCAAAAATCAGAAAATTTCCAAGTTTTTCACAACACACTTTACTTTTCAAACAACTGCACTGGTTTTGTCTAGACACCCAGCAGCCTTATGCTGCAACTTCCTCCCTGTTTCCGAGCTCTATCTCAATTCCCATTTTCCACGTGTCCCACGGCTACTGTAGCAGGCACTGACTTGTGTCTCCATCACCCCTGCAGGACTGGGATGCAGGCCTGCCAGCACACCACATTTCCACAGCGCAGTACAGGCCCCAGAAAAACTGCTCCGGAAATAGAACCGGCTCAGCTGAAGGAATACATGCTCTGTGGAGAGACCCAAAGCTAAATGGAAACTCAGAGCCTGTCTATTAAATTGAGAGGTTCAGAGAACAACTCCCAGTGACGCTAAAAGGCAAAATAGTTTAGCAACATGGTAGATCCTCAGTTGATGTAAACTGGTGTAGCTTCATTGATTTCAGTGGTACTATGCCAATCTATGCTAGTTTAGGAGCTGGCCTTGACAGACCTATGTAAATGCAGGGTCACAACCAATCACTTAAATGACAAAATAAATGTAGCCCTTTTTACTCCTGTCAGCCCTGCAGTGCTAACCCAGCTCAGGGAGAGGGAGCTGGATGCTTCTCCATCTTGTGCATCACCGACAGAATTGTTTACTAAGTTCCATTCAAATACGGCACCATTACAATCAATGGGGTGGCGTAAGTGTCACTAAAGGGCACCATTTGGTTTGCACAAGTGGTACTGACTGCCCCACAGGGAGCACGTCTGGACAGGATGATGGTAATGGTCATTGTCCAACCCTTGCTGGGCACCATCAGGGCACCTTGCAAATGAGCCCAGGCTACAGCTGTTATCTCAGGCCTGCAAGTGCCACTGCTCAGCGAGCTTCCCCATAGAGTGCTTGGCAGCATTAGAATACATCCAGCTACAACGTCTTCAGGCACCACTAATCACAGGGTACAGCTCCTCCTCCTCCTCCACTTCTGCACCTTGTTTCTGGCCTCTTAATAGAGCCCAGAGAATCCAAAGCTGGATGCTCAACCTACAGGGACCAGATAGCAAATGTGAAAAATCGGGACAGGGTGGGGGGGGAAGAGGCACCTGTATAAGACAAAGCCTGAATATTGGCACTGTGCATATAAAAATCAGGACATTTAGTCACCCTAGCTCAACCTGTCCAGAAGAAATGTCACTAGGCACTCATCAGTGTGATGATAAACGTGGGATGGAGAAGTGCTTTAAAACATTCACTGAACAGAATTTTCTTTCCATAGCAAATGTATCAGCATTACACTTAAAATATTCCTTACCCTTTCTCTGCTCCTTCCCCGTTGCTCCTCCCCAGAGGCCTTTACGAGGGCAAAGCAACGTTCTGCCAAACCTAACATAGCTGCCATGCACCAAACTGGAGGTTGACAGCTCCTTCCCAGTGACGGTGGACTAGGAGCTGACACACACAGGCCTGCAATCAGGAGCACAGACAATCATGCTCACCTTGTAGCTGTGAGGGAGATGCTCCGGTTATGGAGCAGGGGTGCTGGAAGGAGGGTGTAGGTCTGCGGAATAATTGGCTTTCCATAGACAGGACTGGGTGCCTTGAGGAGAAGGAGTGACAGTGCAGGCAGCTTCCCTGTAGGTTCTGCACCAATTGCTTTGATGTTCTATCGTGGTCATTCCTTATTAGGCCATATCTTAAGAAGGCTTCACCTCCCCAAGACTTGTTCTTGTTTCTGCCCTTTCTCTTGCCTGTGGCTATCTGCGCCTATAGAACCTTCCTGATACCAGAGGCGGCTAGTGGTGGATCTTGGTAAATCACAGTAATAACACTTTGCACAGCTGTAGCACCCTCCAGCCAAAGATTTTATAGAGACAAGGTGTGTGAAGCAATATCTTTTATTGGATCAACTTCCGTTGATGAGAGAGACAAGCTTTCGAGCCACACAGAGCTCTTCTTCAGGTCTGGGAAAGGTACTCCCAGCGCCACAGCAAAACACAAGGTGGAACAGATTGTTTAGCATAAGTACAGGTTTCAGAGTAGCAGCCGTGTTAGTCTGTATTCGCAAAAAGAAAAGGAGTACTTGTGGCACCTTAGAGACTAACAAATTTATTAAAGCATAAGCTTTCGTGAGCTACAGCTCCGATGAAGTGAGCTGTAGCTCACGAAAGCTTATGCTCTAATAAATTTGTTAGTCTCTAAGGTGCCACAAGTACTCCTTTTCTTTTAGCATAAGTAGTTAGCACACATAGTAAGGGACCATTCAAGGCAGAGTGGCCTATTAATACCTTTGCAGCCATAAGACAAAAAGAGAGGGGGCTAGTGGGTTACAGATTGTTGTAATAAGCCATAAATCCAGTGTCTCTGTTCAGACCATGATTTTTAGTGTCTAGCAGAGTTTAAGCTCCCAGGCTCGTCTTTTGAAAGTGTTGTGCAGGTTTCTTTTGAGGATGAGGACTGAGAGGTCAGATATAGAGTGATCAATTTATGAAGAGTGTTCACCCACAGGTGATAGGGTGTTTTTGTGTTTTATCCTTGCCCTATAGGAGTTCATTCAAAAGCATAGTGATTATCTGGTTTCACCCACATAGTTGTTCCTGGGACATTTAGTGCACTGGATGAGGTACTCCACATGTTGTGATAGGCATGTGTAGGATCTAGGGATCTTGAAAGGTGTGCTGTGAAGGGTGTTGAAATGGAAGAGATGTCTGCAGGTTTTGCATTTGTTGTTCTGGCAGGGTCTGGCGCTGCTTTGAGTTGGTGTGGCCTGGTCTGTGGGGAGCTTGCTTCTGATGACAGCTTGAGGAGGTTCGGGGGTTGTCTGAAGACCAGAAGTGGGGATTCAGGAAAGATTTCTTTCCGGACGGTGTCCCCATGGAGTATGGGTTGTAGTTGTTTGATGACACCCCGTAGGGGTTCCAGTGCGGGGTGGTAGGCGAGAGCTAGGGGTGTGCAGTTAGAGAAGGTTTTATTTCTGTACTGAAATAAGTTCTTTCAGGGAATTTGGGTGGCCTGTTCCATGACGACTGCTTCTCTGGTGGAGTGTCTTATTTGGTGAAAGCGGTTTTAAGTGTGTTAAGATGTATATGGACTTTTGCCTTGGAGCACATTCCGTGGTACCTGAGTGCCTGGCTGTAGATAAACATTTCTTGGTGCGTTTGGGATAGTTACTGGATCTATGAAGGTAGGTATGGTGATCCGTGGGGTTTCTTCTTTATAGTTGTCTCTGGGATTCCACTGCTGAAGCTGACGGTGGTGTTCAGGAAGCTGAGGTTAGCGTGGGAGTGTTCCAGAGAGAGGTTAGTGGACGGGTGGTGGCTGTTGAAGTTGTGGTGGAAATGTATGAGGGGGTTTAAGCTATCTGTCCAGAAGATGATAATCTCATTGACGTATCTCGGGTATATCATTGGTTTCCCAGATGGGGAAAACTGAAGAGACGAGGAGATAAAGCAAATTGCCCTTCTCCACACAGTGAGTCTGGGGCAGAACCAGGAACAGAACCAAGGCCTCCAAGTCTTGGGTTATAAATACAATGGTGTCCCCCTCCTAAAAATGGAGGAGTGGCAGAGAGATGGGGCTGGAGAGCCTGGTTCTCCTTCCTCCACTCCAACCTACTCTCCCTGCTGCATGCCACCCCTTTCAAATACACTAAGAGGACTGGTGGCAGGGGAGCCACCTACCAACAAACAGGAGCCCAGAGAAGCCCTGCCTTTGGGTCTCCAAGCTCCCTCATACAAGTATTTGTTCTCCCCATGAGCAAATGACAGAGCGGCCCTAATACACCTCGCACAGAGCCCCACAGACATGGGGACCAAGTGATGAGCACTCAAGTGAGCTCCAGCTAGAGATGGCTATGCTTTTCTGCTTCTCGCTGCCAGTCAGGGAGATGACATTGCTCAGGTCACGAAGCCACAGGCACAAATTAGGAGGAAAGAAACCCCCAGGGCCATATGGGAAGTAAGGATGCAAGATCTCAGACCTTCCCTAGGCATGAAGGTAAGGCAGGTCCATACGCTGGCAAACAGGGTATCACTCAAGAACGTTGCAGTTCCCTGAGGATGAACAGAGCACAAGGCGTCTCTCTTCACTGTAGGTCCAGAGCTTCCCAGGAGCCTGCAACAGGCACTTACATGGGGGGGTCCATGGAACCTACACTGAAGGTCTCAAGGACTCAGCGGCCCAGCAGCACAGCTGCTGACAACAAAGGACAACAGTCACTTCACACAGGAACCACCTGAAAGAGTCTGGATCCAACTCTTTATCTGATGGAACCTCTCAAAGGCACACAATGAAGAACCTTTGTTCTCCTTCCCTTGCCCAGAATCATCCCCTCTCCTGGAGTGACTGAGGTGTTAAGTCTTCCTACAGCTCTCCTCACAGCTCCACGATGGAACCCCAGCCCTTGCCCCCTTGTGTGAAGGGGGGAATTTAACTTCCATGTTCCATCCAGTCTTGGCCTCGATTAGGCTTCTCCATTAACGGACCCCACCTCTGATCCAAACTAACCACCCTCTTGCAAAGGGAGAGAGTCAGCAAGCATTCTCCTTGTTCAAAGAATCCTGAGCATCCTTGCTTCAGACTTCTCCAGGCAACCCAAACATGACCTAGAAAGCCCAGTGGCTAGGGGAGACTTAAACCTCTTTATTCCTCTAGCCCTGGGTTATCCCTGTAGTGCTACCCCCATCCCTGCCCTGGAGGAACCACCCTCCATGCCATGAAAGAGGATTTCCTCTCCATATTGACTCATTCCTGTCCTGCCCCACACCCACTGTCCCACCAACAGATCCCCCAACCCCTTGGCCTGAAGAGTCCGCTCTGTACTGGGAGGGAGAGGCGACTTCTTTTTGTGTCTGTTCACCCCCAATCATTGCCTTCTACAGTGCACATGAGCTATCAAAAAGGACTGAGCTGAGAATGCCAAACTCATGACATGAAGGCTGAGGTCCTTATTTAGGCCCCTCTGATCTCCATGGCTGCAGGGCAAGACAGATGGGGAAGGGTGTCATCTCAGCACCCAGAAAAGCCAAGTTTCCTTAACATTGGGACTGGAAGGAGGTGCTGTAAGGAGAAGCTCAAAGACACCTTCCATTTCCCAATTCCCCAAAGGCACGGTCAGTCGACAGTGGGACCTCAAGCCCTATGTCCTCAAGCCGAGAAGTGAAACACCAGGAAACTCACAAACAAGTTAGAGAAAGAAAGACGGCACGAAGCCATGGCGCTGTGTTGTGGTTCATTATCTCTGGTTAGACTGGAGATGGTACTGCCAGATTTCGGAAGAGCAGAAATATCGGCAATTAAAGATATGTCATGTCAAAAAAAACTCTAAACTGATTAAAGTTGAAGGCTCTGTTTTCTTCTTTTCATCAGAGAACGGAATCAAAACCTGCCTGGAAAGATGCACTCCCCCCATTCCCAGTGCTCCGAAGGCAGTGCCTGCATCCATCCTGCTGTGTCCCTGCATTTTAATTACCACCTTATTAATATTCATGAGGACAGGCACTCAAGGGGGATTGCAGTCTGTCATTCTCTCCTCTCCCTTCACCCCCTCCCCGCCCCATCTCTCTGGGCTGAATCTGAGGGTTTTTTCCCCTCCCTCTCTTTCCAAACAGTTGGTATACTGCAGATTCTGTACGAGTCTGTGTGTGCATATTTAACTGCATGTATGTAGTCGTGTATGTTTGCATGGGAGATGTGCGTGATCTGCATGCGTCTGATGCATCTGTGTTTGCAGGTATGATGCCTGTGTGCGTGATGGGCGGGTGTGTGATTGTGGGAGCAGATACATGTGGGCGCACGTGGTGCATGGTCGTAATGCAGGGATCTGGTTTATTGGCCACTTGGACAAGTATGCGGGCATGCAAATATGATTCCCACATGTGTGTTTATGCCATGCATGCCTGTGTGTGTCCAGGTGTGAGGGTACCTGGGAGCAAGTGTGCAAGAAAACCAGTGTGCAAGAGTTAGCATCCATGACAGTGAAAAGTGAGTGTGTGAGATGCATGTATGTTCCATGCGTGTGCAAGATGCGTGTGTTCGCATCCTGTGGTGCAAATCTCTGTAACTACTATATTTTCCTGGACTCAAATAACAATGTGGAATCCTACCATAAATGAGCACAAATCAAATGATCAGTGACCCTGACTGCTCACAGGCACTGACCGACTTCTCAGTGCCTGTAAACCCAGGCTGCTCCCAGCTAACACACCCTCTCCTCTGCTTTATCTGTTCCTTATGTCTTCTGACCCGCTGTACCTGGGGAAAGGGGGTCCTGCACCACCCACCATTCCAAACAGGGACCAGTTTGGCAAAGGTCAAACAAACAGTGCACGCACCGGAGCGAGCTCAAAACCACTGCTGCAGGCAGGTGTAGGCAATGTGCCCTTGGGAGAGCCACTGTGCCATTGGGTTGATGGTGCCACCTTGCCAATAGAGTGGATGACAACGTAATGAGGCCTGGATCCACTGAGGTTCCAACCTCCTGCATGGGTGGGAGGCTCTGAAATGCCACTGGCCCTTTATGTCGAGCTTGTTGAGCAGCACATAGCTCCCGGAGCCTGCCCTCGGGCAGAAGGAGCTGGCACCAACCAGTTTGCTTAAATCCATAGTGTGAGAAGCTGCTTCCTCACCAGGGGTGGGTATCCTTGGAGACCAGCGCTCTGTGGTCCCAAAGGTCGAGGACCCTGCTGAACTCCAGGGCCTAGAGGCTGATGCTCCAGGCAACCTGTCTTACTCTGCCACTTCCTACCAGTGTCCCCAGTGCTGCAGTGTCCTTGGTTGAGGCACTGGGCAGTTCAGGGGGGATCCCTGTGAGAGGGCAGCATGGAGGGTGGTTCCTCTCCTCATAGTTGGAGATCCTACTCCTGAACCAGCTGAGCTCTTTTCTAGCTGTAAGAAAGGAGCAAGGAGGAAACAAAGACATAGACAGTACATTAATGCCATCCTCTGATTCTCTGCTGCTTCTTCTCTTCCCCCTCTGGATGCCACTATAGACTCCCAGGCAAAGAGGTGGCAGCACATTGCAGCACATCCATGAACTTCCCTGCAGGGCACTGGGCCCTGTCCACTGCAGATAGCTAGGGCCAATTCTTCATTCCCCCAGTACCTTGTGTAGCCATCTGCACCAGTGGAAAGTGGGTGTAAACGCTAACTAATTGGAGTGGCAGTGTTGCTTTGGGGTACAGGACTGCACAAGGTACAGGGCAAGGAAGAACTAAGCCCCTACCGAAGCAATGGGCCTTCTAATCCTGTGCAATCAGGGTTAATGGCACCGACTCACTCTATGCAGGACATCACGCCAAGTAGCACCAAGTGCCCTGAAGATACCAACTTCTATCACCACATCCAGCACACTGGCAGGAGCCAGCCAGCCCAGGAGCACGCTCAGCACGGGATTGAACTGGACACATGGACCACTCCGTGCTGCCCACACGCAGGGCCAGCTGGGTTAGAGCCAGGAAAATTCTGGCCTGTGGTTCCTCATGCGGCTCGCCAGCGCTACATCTCCCTTTCTCCTCCCCTCTACCACGCACCTGCGAGAGACCTGTCAGGAGACGCTCCAACTCAAAGGCTCCCTAACGCCCCACTTGCTAAGCTCCACAAATATTTGAATTAAGGTCCCCCGGGGAGTCTCAGTCACAGAGTAACTGATTTCTCCTCCTTCATTATATCTCTGTGTAATTTACTGAGGGACGGGCAGCAGCAGCGTGTGCTTCTGTTAGAGAGAATTCCCAGCAGGAGCCTCGGAGAGCTCACAAATCAGGCAAAGGGAAGGCATTAGAATATGAAAGGTGACTAGGCTGGCTGCAGGAAGAGGGGCCTCCCCAAGATGCCCCTCTCTTGCCCCAGCAGCCCAGAACCACATTTGATTTCCGCCTACTGGCTCCGGAGGATCGTGCCATTTGACTCTCTCTCTCCTGCTGGTTTGTTTCAGTGTGGCATTAGCTGGGCACTAGGCCGGGCTCAGTCACTGACTCATTCTGTCACCTTGGGCAAGCCTCTGTGAGGATGTCTACGTGGCAATAAAATACCAGCGACCGGCCCATGGCGGCTGATTCAGGCTTGCGGGGCTATAAAATTGCAATGCAGACCTCTGGGCTCAGGTTAGAGCCTGGACTCTGAGATCTCCCCCCACATTGTATAGCCCCGCAGCCTGAATCCCGTGAGCTTAAGTCAGCCAACATGGGTCAGCTACTGGTATTTGATTGCCGTGTAGACAGACCTTATGAGCTACTGTTTCCTCCTCTACAAAATAGGGATGAAAAGCTACTGCTTTGAGATAAGAGTTAGATATTATGATTAAAAGTTAAACATGTGCTTAAGCACTTTCTTGGGCCTATTAATGTGTCTAGCAATCTATGTTTTTACAGTTTGTCCATCCTTGGAATGCTTGAGCATATTTTTATATCTATTTGTTTTGGACAAATACTGAAAAAAATTTGAACAGCAACCAATTTAAAATAGAATAGGGCAAACAAATGATTATTTTAACACCATGTGCTATTAAGCTGTGGAACTCAGTGCTGCAGTATTTTTTAAAGCAATTAGCTTAGTAAGGTTTTTTAAAATCCACATGAATCAGACTGACACCCAGTTACACCCTCTACAAAGATGCAATGACATGATCTAACACTCATCTTCATGGTTCAAGCTGTAAGCAGATCACTGACTGGGGTCTGGAAGACATTTCCCCACACCCTGTATAATATGGCACAGTACGGTATCTACCTTAGGTCTCTCTAGAGCACTGCGACTACAATACCCAGGCATTATGAGCCTGCATTTTCTAAATCACCCAGCATTGGCCACTGACAGAGACAAGATAGTGGACTTGCTGAACCACCAAGTTTGCTGTAGTACAGCAGGACCTGTGTTCCAGAAATGCAGCAAATATGGGAGGGCATCGTTTTGTTGGATGGAAGCAGAGAGGAAAGTAGATTTGGAAACATTTCTGCTGAGAGCTGCAGCTTATAGATAACCTACAAACAAGGTTTAAAAAATTGAACTTGTGCCTTTTTGGCTCTCTGGGACAGATGAAGAAAACCTGAACAGTCTTAGGGGTTTTTTAAAATATATTTCCTTTTGTTTTTTACCTTAGAAATAGCAGGAATGTTAAATCTTGCCTTCCCTGATTTGCTGGAGGTCTTCTGGGGGTTCTGGGAGGATATACATTGTCAGCTTGCACACCTTTATGTAAGGGGCTGGGGTGTTGAATCTTTAACAAAGATGAGCTTTCTCCAAAGCATTCATCAGGAGTTGGAGTTAAACAGGCCTCAAGAACAAACAAACAAAAACCAAAGAGCTATAAACAGCTGCACCAAAATGGCCTTCCCCCTCCAGTGCTTAACCTTCACTCTCTTGACTCTGGTGACATCATTTCACTAGCGTCACACCGGCCACTGCCTTCCCGGGGATGCTGGGACACACAGGATTGAAGTGAAGGACTCCCACTGGAGCAATGTGAGAGCACGCGCGTAGGAAAGAGTTTCAGAGTAGCAGCCGTGTTAGTCTGTATTCGCAAAAAGAAAAGGAGTACTTGTGGCACCTTAGAGACTAACAAATTTATTAGAGCATAAGCTTTCGTGAGCTACAGCATGTAATGCTTGTAATGCATCCGATGAAGTGAGCTGTAGCTCACGAAAGCTTATGCTCTAATAAATTTGTTAGTCTCTAAGGTGCCACAAGTACTCCTTTTCTTTTTGTAGGAAAGAGTGTGTGTGTGTGCGCATGAGCAAGCGCACCTGGGAGGTAGAGGGAGTGCACTGAGGAGACTTACTGGGGCTAGAGCAATGCCCAAAAGATGTGTGTCTCATTAACAGGGATGTGTATGGCCCCAGGGACTCTAGCTACCTATCCTCATTGGCCATGGAAAATCCTGGGACCAGTCCACATAAGGCAGCCTTCACAGATGGACTCTGCACCGTGGTTGCATTTTCTGACACATGCAGCCCCAGCCATGATGGTGCCTCTAAAACATCATCCCAAGCACCCACCACGCTGCTAAGTACTTGCCGGAGCCCCACCCTGCTCGGGCCGCAGGTCCCCTTTTGTTTGGAGATGCATACATCCCTGAGGGGGACACTGCCAGGCAACGCGCCCGTCCATCTCGGCTATCGGCACCCGACAGCAGTCGCCTTGGCAAAGCCAACCTTTGCCAGAGCGATCTCCTAGCGTAAGCCCAGGGGGAAGGCGAGGTAGCTCAGACACACTTTGGTGGTGCTGGGCAGCTCGAACAGCAGCCACCATAGGCCACACCCAGCAGGGCTGGTCAGTGGGAGCTCTAACAGGTCAGTGCCCATCAGGTCCCCTTCCAGCCACCTAGACACCCAACTTCTTGCCAACTGGGCTCTGAAGTGCCACTGTCTACTCACTCTTACTATCAGCAGCCGGGGACCAAAGTGCCCAATGGAGCTGGGGGGTTGTGGGCAGGAGGGGGGCAATGCAGGATGATTCCCACTCAGGAGAGGGAAAAGGACTCCAGGGCAGCCTGGAAGAGGAGGAGGAGAGAGACCTGAGTGGCAGCATTCAGCAGAAAGGAATGACCTGATGGGGCACAGAGGCTGAGCACCGGCCGGGGCCCCTCCAAGCACTGCTGAAGACCCTGCACCCCTCCAAACCTTTTAACTGGAGCTTAAAAAAAATGTTCTTGTTCCTGACAGTGGCGAGGGTCGCGCCTGATGCCCAGAATGACTCAATTCCCCCCCCCCCATACCAAAACGCCCTTTGAAACATTTGCTAGAAGCTGGTTCCATCCCCCAAACCCCTGAACCCCCCAGCCCCTGGTGTGTATTCTTGTTCTGCTGTAATAATCCACATCCCAGCTGCCTCTCCCCCCTCTTCACCCTCCGCCTCTCTCCTCCCCCCTCCCCCTTTCCATAACTCAAAAGCTTGTCAGGCTGGTTCCAGACTGCTGGCGCCAGGCTTCACTCCAGGAAAAAAAATAAAGCAAGAGAGAAAGGCATGTGAGGCAAAACAGCCCCGCCACATGAACACACATCAAACCGGCCCTTTATCTCCCCGGAATGTTCCTTCCCTCTCTGCCTCTGCAGCTCTGCCCTCCCTGCCTACCTCACTCCCCCCAGACACAGCCCCTCGCAGCCAGCATCGCTCTAACCCTAACACAGCACAGCCGGGCTGGACACACACACACACGCACAGCTCAGCCGGGCTGCAAACACACACACACACACACGCACACAGCTCAGCCGGGCTGCAAACACACACACACACACACACACACACGCACAGCTCAGCCGGGCTGCAAACACACACACACACACACACGCGCACAGCTCAGCCGGGCTGCAAACACACACACACACACACACACACACACACACACAGCTCAGCCGGTCTGCAAACACACACACACACACACACACACACACACACACACACGCACACAGCTCAGCCGGGCTGCAAACACACACACACCACACACACACGCACACAGCTCAGCCGGGCTGCAAACACACACACACACACACACACGCACACAGCTCAGCCGGGCTGCAAACACACACACACACACCCGCACACAGCTCAGCCGGGCTGCAAACACACACACACACACACACACACACACACACACACAGCTCAGCCGGGCTGCAAACACACACACACACACACACCGCACACAGCTCAGCCGGGCTGCAAACACACACACACACACACACACACACACACACACGCACACAGCTCAGCCGGGCTGCAAACACACACACACACACACACGCACACACACACACACACACACACACCTCAGCCGGGCTGCACACACACGCACACACACACACACACACACACACAGCTCAGCCGGGCTGCAAACACACACGCACACACACACAGCTCAGCCGGGCTGCAAACAAACACACACACACACACACACACACTCAGCCGGGCTGCAAACACACACACACACACACACACACACACACAGCTCAGCCGGGCTGCA